>NC_072894.1:126223600-127473600 GCF_027943255.1 Anastrepha obliqua
GGCTAATAAAGTTCTATTAGACTTTGTCTCGATTAAAAAAATACAGAAAATTCGAAAAAGTGTTTTAAGTAAAGAAGTACTAAAAAATTAACCTTGTTATTTAATTTATTGTTTGTTAAAAAAATTATATTATTTTTATGTAGAAAATAATTTTTCATTTCACATTGAATGTATTTTTAAGTTTTTTTTTACTTTGTTTGAAAAATGAAAATGCCGCAACTCAGTATTCGGGCTGCCAACCAGAAATTGTTTTAATCCATTCTATTTTAAATAATTATTGCATTCTTCCTTCTTTTTATATGCCCAGATAATAATCATGTGGAATTAATAATTACAATATGTAAGCACTGTGTACATATTACATATGTAGGAGCATGTATATATTATATAATATGTTCATGTATTTTGATTAAATAGATTTCTGCATTCCCATCTCAGCAAACCAAGAGGCGTTAACGCTTTCAAGCGACCAATTGCAGCGAAGCGAAGTATGTAAAATGATTAGACTTAATTGCTCATTACTCAGTTTGCAACGAGTTAGTGCATCAGTGGTGGGAGTAGGTCGCTTAGGGTAGCAGTTTTCCGGTAAGAAGCACTCAAAACCAAAGTAGTTGAAGCGCGTTCAAATTGGCGCAAATTGCAATTAGTGCCATTTTCCAATTACTTTTACCTGCTCGATCCGTCGAGTGCTCGCTCCGTTTCGACTGTCGCCCTAAAAGAACGAAATTGCAATTAAATAAAAACAAATATTTTAGCCATTTAAGGGTAGATTTCTCTTACCTCGCCAAACATTTTTCTCACATTTCTGTCACATTGCCAGCAAAGTTGGCGTCTGAAGGGACAAAAAATATGAGCGAATATAGAATAATAAAGGTAAAAAACGCTTTACTTTCGCCCACTTGAGTTGATTTGAGTGTTGTTGGAGTACGATTGCAGCTCTGCGGGTTAATAAGTTTGCTTTTGCCTTTGTCGCAATCATTTTACATTGGCTTGATATTAATTTAAGTTAATTACATGCGCTCACATGCACATGCGTACTTACGTATTTACAAATGCAAGCACAACATATCGCACCTATTTGGACACTGGGGTTGGCACTGTGGCTATGGCGAGCCTTTAAAAGAGCATCGCTACTTTTCAAAGCCCAAGCCCATTATTTCTTCTTTGAAATATGCTGCGTTTGTGTGTTATTTTTTTTATTGATAATAATAATTTTAATTACAATGTTCACATCACTTTTTTTCAATGTGTGTGTTTAATTTTTCTTTTAATTATGCTATGCATTTCTATTTAATAACATTTACTATTACATATTTTTTATGTATCTTAATAACTCTGCTTTTAAATGCTATTATGCGCTTTTACTTTTTTTCGTTATTTTCTAGTACTTTGTAAACAACTTAGTCCGTATTGATTTCTTATAATTAAAATACACATTAATTTCTAAAAATAGTAATTTAATTGTATTAATAATATTTTCGCCGCATTTTACCTCATTACATACATACATACATATTATTACATAGCCAAATACGCCAAATATTCCTAGTCTCCACACTTCACTATATGAATTGCAATCTTTTCAACTTTCTATTACCCTTGCAATCCGCTTTTATAGTACATACTTATCATGAAAACGCTCGCTTTGAGTATTTCATATTTTTTTTAATATTTTTTTAATGTAGATATTTAAAATCAAACCTCTTTCAGAAATGGACTTATTTTTTAAAGTAGCCTAGAATATGACAAAAAGTGTTTCACACGTCGCGATTGTTATTTGTTTTTTTAACTTTAGGTTTATGGACTTTTTATATGCCTTTATTTTGAGGTCGCCATATCCGAATGGGTTGGTGCGTGACTACCATTCGTTAGCACCCGAAACCCCGGGCTTGAAACACCAAATCAAAAAATAATTTTGTCTAATAACGGGCGCCTCTGGAGCAGGTAATGGCAAACCTCCGAATGTGTTTTGTGCCATAAAAAGCTTCTCATAAAAAATCATCGGCCGTTCGGAGCCGGAAAAAACTGTAGGTATTTCTATTTGTTGAAAAACATAGAGACGCATATCACAAACACCCAATAAGGGGTGTGTATGAGAATTGTGTATATACATACATACATATACACATATATATATATATATGTATATATGTGTATATATATGGTCGTAGTACTATATATATATGTATATTCCGTGTTATTTATATTAGCCAATCCTATCCAAAGTTAATTACCTAACGTCCTCAAATTTTCCATTAGCCAGCCACTGCCCAGGCATAGCATGAAAAGCTATGGTCCAAAGCGATATACAATTTTACGCCCCATCCTTTAAATTCACACATATTATTTGTTTTCTGAAAAGTATTTTTCAAAATTTATTTAAAATTTGTAGGTTGTTTACGTTGTTTCTTCAAATTTTTTTGTCCGATTTGAAGGCAAATATATCTCTGCAGTAGAAGCATTTCTCGTCTCTATTGGTAAAAGGCAGTTGTTATACGACCAATTTTATCATACGCATCGGTAGTTTGGTGGAAAGATTTCGGAAGAGATTACAATATCAAACTACTTAGTAAAATTCTAAGATCAGCCTGTGGACTTACGGTCGGTGTATCTAGCTCATGCTGGAGGGAAACAACTTATGGTTATACCAGCCTATTTATGGCGACAAACTCAGTTTACCTCGGGGAGGACTGATTACATCATCCCAACGGTGACATTCAATAGGAATTTTGACAGTCCTTTTCCATCTCGGGAGGAATGGAGAAAGGAACATTTACTAAACAACTGCGACACTACAGTTCACACAGATGGTTAAAGAATGGATTGTGCTGTTGGAGCTGGTATATATTCTCATAACATAAAATAGAAAAAATGCTTACAGTATCTTCCAGGTGGAAGTACTGGCAACAGTGGAAGCTTGTGGGCTACTAATTGCAGACTTCTCTACTAAGTGCAATATCGGTGTTCTTTCGGATAGCCGAGCTGCAATTCAGGTACTGGATTCGGGTGCAACAACCTCTAAACTGGTGGAACAAAGCAGAAATAGCCTTACCACCCTGAGCGGAAACCATAGCCTTAATCAGTGGGTGCAATCATGAATTTAATTCCCTTAAAATATCTACAAATCGCGGAATGCAGATGGAGAGATCAGACGGCATTCAAAGTTAGTAGAACATTATGGCCCACCTACTACCACAAACAAATGTCAATACTGATAAATATGAAACGAAGGGATGCCTGCAGACAGCACGGCAGTGATAACTGGCTTGAGAATTATTTCTAAACGCTTTTCTATTTCCTCTGTAAATGAGAGTTTCGATCAACTGCCTAAATTAGACGGATATAGTCACGCTATAAATAATCGTTAAATAAGTTGGCGGCCGCCGTAGCCGAATGGGTTGGTGCGTGACTACCATTCGGAACTCACAGAGAGAACGTAGGTTCGAAACTCGGTGAAACACCAAAATTAGGAAAAACATTTTTCTAATAGCGGTCGCCCCGCTCCTGCCCTTCCTTCTTGAAGAAAGATAACGGAGAATGGACAAAATCCTCGGCCGACACACTAGAACATCTTGTAAATACACATTTCCCAGGTAACACAGAATATATTGAGAGCAATACTGACAGTGTTCAAACATCCAAACTATCACTCATTATAATCAACCACATCCCAAGATAGAATATTATGGGCGATAAAAAACTTTGAACCATATAAAGCAGCCGGTCCAGATGGGATATTCCCAGCCATTCTGTGGAACACTCGAGAAACGACGATTCCTTGGCTGGAGGTCTTTTTCAGAAAAAGCCTTATGCTAGGGCATATACCAAAAAGCTGGAGGAGGGTTAAGGTGATCTGTATCCCCGAAGCTGGTAGACGCGGTCATGATACAGCGAAAGATTTCAGACCCATCAGCCTACCCTCCTTCATCCTCAAACCTCTCGAGCGATTGTTGGATGTATATCTCAGGGAAAAGTTTACAGCCACAACGATTTCACCATCTCAACATGCCTATCTCAAAGGAAAATCCACAGATACAGCTCTTCATGAGGTTGTAAGTGCGATTGAGAGGAGCATAGAATACAAGCAATACTCACTAGTTGCTTTTCTCGACATAGAGGGGGCCTTCAACAATGTTACCACAAGATCCATAATTGAGGCTCTTAATATGTTAGGCACAGACATAGGTCTAAACGATTGGATAGAGAACATGCTTAAAACTAGAATAATCATCGGAGAGGTAGGCAGCAGCACGATAAAACGCTCTGTTAACAGGGGAACCCCTCAGGGAGGAGTCTTATCCCCTTTGCTGTGGTTACTAGTCGCGAACAACATCCTTACCAAATTTAACCGAAAGGGAATTAAAGTAGTGGCGTACGCGGACGACATAGTGCTTATGGTTTCAGGAATGCTTCCAACCACAATCAGTGAGATTATGGAAGGAGCTCTGGTATTACTCAGCAATTGGACCACGGACTGTGGTTTAAGTGTAAACCCGAAAAAAACTGAACTGATGCTATTCACCAACAAAACCAAGGTGCCAAATTTTAATCTCCCAAAACTAAACGGCGTCAGCCTCACGCTAACCAAACAGGCAAAATACCTAGGGGTTATCATGGACCCCAAGCTCAGCTGGAAGTCCAATGTAGAGTACAGGGTAAAGAAAGCAATATAGCACTTTACACGTGTAAGAGAATGTTGGGGAAAAAATGGGGTCTCCAACCAAAACTATCCAATTGGTCCTACACAGCCATTGTAAGGCCAATACTAACACATGCGGCACTAGTTTGGTGGCCTGCAACAGAAAGGAAATACAACAAAACTAAGCTAAACAAGATACAAAGAACAGCGTGTATCTTAACTACAGGAACGCTTAGCACCAGTCCTACTGAAGCGCTCAATGTACTAACACATCTATTGCCATTAGATTTACAGATTAAAACAATAGCTACTTGTAGCGCGGTGGGACTCAGAGACATAGGAAGCTGGACAACAAGGGCGTACGGTCACAGTAAGATCCTCCTACAGGGACCCCCGCTGCTCAAAAACGAATCAGACTACACAGTCCCCGACCTCAACTTCAAGAAAGACTATACTGTACGTTTTCCACCGATAACCGATTGGAGCAAAGGAGAGGTGATTGGAAGACACGATATCGAAATTTATACTGATGATTCTAAGATGAACTGTGGTGTGGGAGCTGGCTTCCATTCGGAGCCACTCAACCTATCTCAGTCAATTGGACTTCCTGATTATGCCACCGTGTTCCAGGCAGAACTTTTAGCGATAAGAGAAGCATGCAAATCCCTAGAGCTCTACAAGGAAGTTGGTGCAAGAGTAGCTATCTTCTCAGACAGTCAAGCAGCTATTAAGGCCTTAGACTCCAACTACATTTCATCCAAACTGGTCTTACAGTGTAGAGAGGAGCTGGAACTGCTCAGCCATTGACTTGAAATTACTCTGATATGGGTTCCCAGTCATAGGAACAAACGGAGCAATGAGATAGCGGATGAGCTAGCAAGAAAAGGTTCTACACTAGATATAGCAGAGGCGGTGGCAGTCTCCACCCCACTGAACACATTAAAGGCATCCATTGCTTCACACTATCATATTTTAGCCGAAAGAAGATGGAAGCAAATACCTACATACATGTATTACAACAAAAAACACACTGCAACCCTTACAGGTCATTGGAAAGTAGGGGATCATGCAGCAAGACTCAATCTACCCTTCAATCCTATCTGTAGAAGCTGTCAAGCGGAAGGGACGAAGGAAAGTCTTTTCCACTAATTATGTGAATGTCCGGGACTCCGATCCTTCGGTAAGCCTTTCCTACAGCAAATTAAGGAGATCTTAGACATCGAGATAAAGGATTTGGTGCTATACTTGGACCTCACTAAATGCATCTGACTTGGAAAAAAAAAATACACAATACAAAAAATACATCATCACACGAGATAGTGGTAGTAAAACGGTGCTGGTCACTAATTAGGAGCATTTCAGTGGAAATGTTCAACCACCTCAACAACAGAGGTCGCCCCTCGGCAGGCAATGGCAAACCTCCGAGTGTATTTCTGCCATGAAAAAGCTCCTCAAAAAAATATCTGCCGTTCGGAGACGGCTTGAAACTGTAGGTCCCTCCATTTGTGGAACAACATCAAGACGAACGCTACAAATAGGAGGAGGAGCTCGGCCAAACACCCAAAAAGGGTCTAGGCGCCAATTATATATATATTATATATATATATAGACTTACGTCCCTAACTGTACTTCAATAAGTCTGTATACAGTAGTATTTTTTTTTTGTTTCCTAGAAGGACTATTGATGCAGTTTTTTCGGAGTCCATATTTATATATGTATATATAGTATAAGTTGGTAACGAGGATGTGGCAACACAATGGTGCGGAAGCATTAGTTGGATTCTGGATGAATCGCCACTTTAACCAACCAACCAACCATTGGTAAAAACTTGTCTAGCTCATTTTTAGAAGCGGATTTTAATACCAGTTTTGGAAATGCTTAAAAAGATTATGATCAAGTAATTCTCTATATATGAACTATGCGATGGACGCGGCAGACCCTACTATCCAAGTAATATGTGCAGCTGCTGCATCGCTAAATATTTGTGCGGCCTAGCTTTGTCTTGATGACATCGTCACAACGTTCTTCCCATTCGCCAACTCTGAACGCTTCTTGTCCCTTGCCTGCTTCAGTCTAATCTGGCGTTGAAAGTAGAGATAAGAAGTGGGTGTTTGTTCATAGTGGATGATCTCTTTTTAATTTCAACGAGCACGCAGCAAAATCCTCGTTTGTTCGGGCTGCATGAGCAGTTACCGTCTAAAATGAACCGATTTCATTATGTGGCTGCCATACATCGTTTTTTCTTATTTGTTCATACAACGAGATTCCTCTTGAGATCAGTCTTTTTGTTCAAAATTTAGTTCCCGGGAAATACGAGTAGTACTCACAATGCAATAAGAACTCACATGCCGGTTCGATTCCACGATCGACATAGTTTCATTGATATTTTCGACAATTGGTCAACCAGAGCGCGCCCCAACTTCCTTGCTCATGGTATTTGATTGGAATTCCAAGGTTTCCAATGGTTTCTGCTGTGTTGTTGCATTCGAGTCTAGAAACAACAACATTTTTTTTATTTGCTCTGATTTTTCGTCTTGGCCGTAGTTCTACTAAAGAAAGTATCGAATTTTCTCTTTTTTACCTCGACTTTGGAATGAAACTTTTTAGCGGGAAATAGTCAGATCTTATTGTAATATTAGACGACTTGAAAGACTTGTAATTAAAAAAAAAAAAAATTTAATAAAAAAATGATTTCATACGACAGATTTTACATAAGACTATTAATAACGCCCGCCGTAGCCGAATGGTTGAGTGGGTGACTACCTCTCGAGAGAGCGGTATGCAACAGGAAAATTATAGAACACGTTTTTTCTAATGGAAAACCTCCGAGTGTATTTCTGCCATGGAAAAGCTCCTCTAAAAAATATCTGTCGTTCGGAGTTGGCTTAAAACTGAAGATACCTTCATTTGTGGAACAACATCAAAACGGAATTATTAATATTTATTTATTTTAATCATAACAGAAATATTTAGCGTAGTGTATCAAGTCAATCAGATATTGAAACGGGGATTTGCAGTTTTCAAATTTTAATTTATTTTTTCAACGATGTATATCTCAAAATTAAGTCGATGTCAACAAAACCTCTGAACTTGCTATTATCGAGACCATTTAAACAAAATTTCGTAGCACAGAACGAACGTACGAACTTAAAGCTTTTTAGTTCCATCAAATCTAGAGTTTAATTTTATAAAAAGCCGAATATATGTATGTATGTAGAGATGTTTATCATAACTAACTTATTTTAACCATTTTGTAGTTGTTATTATTTTTATACAAAGGTATCCTTCTAAGTTTTATGTGTGGATGCGCAATTACATTTTTTCATGCCTTTTCGTGAAATTACTTATATTTGAATATTTGCTCGAGGTGTCAAACCAAAATGGAAAATCTTATCCATAGGCATACATACCTATACTCTTTAAATAGAAAAAGAATATCTTCAGAAAATCAAAGATTAGAACGAACTGCGAAGTGAATCAAATGATCTAAAATGAGACTTTGCCTTCCTACTGGAAGAGAAGAAAAGTTTTTTTGTTTTATAATAACTAGAAATTTTTCTTGAATTATTCATACACATCTGCGGGTTGTTCATTTTGATGTGGGTGAATACAGTTTGTTTATTTTGCATCGCCTGCCTTATAAGTAGGCCTATGCATGCGGCAAAACTGATGTTGCGACCAATGGCACTTAGATATTCATTATTACTTTTTGCGTTGCTTCATATGAATATTTTGACCAAATTACATACATCTTGGTGTGTATCTTTCTATGTATAATGTGGAGTGTAACATTTGAAACGGAACTTAAAGTTATAAAAGATGTGTTAATGTTTTGATGGTAACAAGTATAAGCATATTGCATTTCTTTTAATTCGATTCATATCCGTTTATTTTTCAAAACAAATATTATACATTTTTATTATTTACAACACTCCAGTTTAAACATTTATTTCTTAATATGAGTAGTACTGAGACAAAACACTTGCAATCTATAAATAGCCAAGTCCAAGTCCTACCTATGACCTGAACTCAATTAAATTATCGATTGTAAACTCAAATTTCTCTGTCCGCGTGTGTGTGGTAATAAGATTGAATGAAATGAAATGAAAAAATCTTTCAAAGTTCTAAAAAATGAATGATACAACAACAATAATAGTAAAGTATTTTTCAATGAAAGCAAATAAAATCCAAATCCGTATGGAAACATTAATACATTTAGTCGCAAGAAAATAAAAAAAACTACAATTTGATGTCCACTCACCGCTTGTTTTCAGCAAATTTTCCCTAAATTATTTCCACCGTGGGAATTTGATTCTCTATTAGAGCTCCAGATAGTCAATACTCGTTCATTGCTCAAACGGTCAAATATTTGTGCGAATTTTTTTTATTTGTCATCATTTCTTTAGTTTTTCAATGAAGTTAGCACTGTGTATAAGTAATTTGTAAAGCCTAAAAGTGCAGACAAAAAAGTCGGAATATTCAAAGGTATTGAAAAAACTTGGCTAGTTGATGAAGCTAAAGCTCTGCCCGAGCTGTAACGCTGCCTAATGATGATGATGATTGGAAAAAATCGCAAGAACTCGTTACTCATTTGCCAGGCTGGTCGAAAATTTGCGCACAAAATCTAGTCTCTATAGATATAAAAATGTGCAGCCCCATTCAATCGCTCCTTTGACATCATACTTCTTAAATAGGTTCCCTCTCACTTGATTAATCCTGGATTACTAAACACTCGTCTAATAGACTACGAACGCATGCAGTTTTTGCGAATTTGACATATTTCCGCAACACCACCTCACTAACAGAACTTCCATGAATAGTTAAAATGAAATAATATAATACTTCTCTTAATTTACACTCATTTGTTTGAAATATAAAAAGAATATATAAAAACATACTTGTTTTTAATTTGTGGTCTGTGAGACGAATGATTAGTGGCAGAGTAACACTGATTTAAGTTTAGTGACCTAGGGTTAAGGCCAAATATTTCCCAATGATTTTTGAGTGAAATTTCTTTCTTTAGTTTTTGCCAATAATTTAATTAAGTGATTGCTAAAACACTCCTCTTCTCACAATGGCAGTTGCAAATTAAAATTTATTATACCTCGAAAATATTGTGATAAAAAGATGCTTTGGTTATAAATGTTATGTGTATGGCCAACATTCTTTACAATTACTTAAAAAATTCGATTTGGAATAAGTCATAAAGGTATTTATGCAGAAATCGGGGACTAAACTGTTTTAATCGCCTGAATTAAAACATATTTTTTTAATTGCTTCCTATTCTTATACACTTTTTCTTTCATTCTCGCAGGATGTAATGGGAAGAGGTGCTAGAATAGTTAATAAATTATATTCATTCAGCAGTGAATCTTTTCTGCACAGTTCATTGGCATTGAAATTTGTTTCTGGCCTTTCCTCGGAATTCATTGAATATTGTTTTATTATTATTATTTTTTTCAAAGATTTAATTCCATTTGAACCTCCTCTAAATAGCCTTCCAGCCATAACTATTAAAAATATGAAATGTTCCTAATTTTTTTATATATCATAGAAGAATACACTACATAAATACCGTCACAAAAAAAGTATAAAAAATCAATGCGACTTTTGAGCCATTTAAAACTAGCAAAAACTACAGAATGAGAAAAATAACGAATAACTTTTTTTCTAGTATAATTATCCTTTTCTTTTTGTACTAGATTATAATTGAATTCTTTAAAATGTAAATATGTAGATACATTCAGTACACAACAGCTCGTTAATTTTTATTCCAGTCTTGTCAACGATCAATTTTTATGACGTAGCGAAGTTATTGCCAATAATGTTTTGTTAATAGATAGAGAAGTAAAATTGTAGATCGTGGGGCTCTGAAAATCTAATCAGCATCAGTCACTCCCATTCAAATGCATTTCAAGAAGGCACTCGATGCAGTCCTGTAAGGCGCGAATAATCCCAAATGAAGGTGACCCTAGCAATAGCAAAAGAATATTAAATAGTATAGTTTTGTAAGCAGCACCGATCTGGGCTAATGCATTGAACTTAAGGGGTAACACCACTGTACACGCGTAAAATAAACACGATTTTTAAAGAATTTTTTTCTATAGAAGGAAAGGGGAAACAATCACTTTAATTTGGGAAGTTATTACTTATATACTAAAATACAAAACTACAAAGTTTGATCGAGAAATTTTACAAACTGGCGGCATTGGAGACATTTTTGTAATGTGGTTTCTCTTGAAGGAGCTCCGCGGCACGCAGCACAGAGGGTGCAAATTTTAATCTGGAACAAAGAAACATTTTTTTCTTAATCTAGATAAGAATAGCTAGAGAAACACGTAGGGGATTTAAAAAATATTTATTTTTGTGGAATTAGCAAGCATTTGAAGGAAAAAAACTCTATTTTGGACTAAAAAAACGGCACTTAAATAATTATAACAATCGTTTAAATTAATCTATCGAAAATCCTTTACGCTCTTCTCTTAAGAAGGTTATTATACAGACGTAGTGAAAAACCTGATTAAAAATATTTAAAATTGTTTGAGTTATGCTGCGTGCCAATTTCAGAAAACGTGTTTCGAGAAAAACGCGTTTAAAGTTTGGAAATTTGGAGAAGTCGTTAGGTAGCAGTCACTAACGCTTGGTTAAAAGATTAAAATATTTATGAAATAGACTTCGGTAACGTATGAAACTTTTTGTTCTGTATTTTAAAAGGTTCAAAGAATTTTTTAAGCTTATAAAAAAAAAATCAATTTTTTGAAATTTCTACAGTGGTGTTACCCCTTAAATAGATACTTAACTAGTCTAATAACTCTCTATCGGCTAAGCACTTTGCTTCGTCATTACAGGACTAATACAGGACTAAATGAAATGAAGAGAATTTATAAAAGGCTATCCAACATGACGGTGGAGCAATGCGTTAAGAGATTGCAGCAGAAGAAAGGCGTCGTTCGATCGCCCACTCGCAGGACCGGAGGCAAATAACACTTAAGGATAGTTGGACGCATGAATTAATACTCATCCTAACGACGGAACCATGGGTGAACAAACTATCACCCAACTCAATTCCTTTTAGGGCAGGGGATATTTAGAAAATACCTCCACAGTTTTGGCCATGACAGTTCACCGAAATGCCAAGTCCGTACGGAGAGGGAAGAAGATTTTGATCATATCTTGTTCCAATGCAACGCTATGCTCCCGAAACCTTTAAAATATTAAACAGAGAAAATATTGTAGATTTTACGCTGAAATCAACTGATAACCTGCGCATGTAACACATATTCATTATTATTTAAGGCGCGCGGAGTTTCGTAGGCGTCAACAATAGCTACGAGCCTTTGAACTAGCCAGCCTCATGAGATAATACCTTTTTGGCAGTTCCGCGGGGAGAGTGGTAGATTGTGGAGGGGTGTTTAGTTCACAGGTGTAGCTGTAAAGCTACAAGTTGTGCCTACTGCAATGCCGTTCACGCGCGTCTTCCTAGAAAAACAGATGCATTTCTTGATGCGGTATTAGAGCCATAAAAGTTATTTGCCTATATTTCTTCGAGAACGAGGATGAAAAGTCAGAAACGATTTCTGTAGCTTCTTCTAAGATAATATAGTTTAAAAGTTTGATTTAAAAAAAATCAGGATTGCCAAATTAATGCTAGGAACTTGCAACAGGAAAATAACCAACTTTATTTTATCACTCGCAAAGAATGAATGAAAAATGTTGGTTGGAGTACTGACGGGACATTGTCTCACTCCATATCACGCAGCTAAAATGGGATTGGCTCAGAACGAGGCGTGTAAATTATGCGAAAAAGAAGGGGTAACGTTAAAACACCTTCTCTGCCACTGCTCTGCTCTAAGCAGAAGTCGTTACAATTGCCTGTGATTGATGTACTTTTCGTCCCTGAAGGATATTGCTGACAAAAGTTAAAACTGTTCATAAAATCTAGCCAAGATATTTTTCATAAACTATGTTTCACATGACTCCAACAACACTGGTAACACTACGGACATTTGTGGTTTATGTGAGATCTATGCAGTTTAGCCAGGTATACCTAACCTAGGTTGTTTTTTAAAAGAAATCGATCTTAATGCTGCCAAATGCGTAGGCCAAGACTATGATGGTTGTTCTACCATTTGGATTTTTTTGCACTGCGCGAGTCATTGAATAAACTTAGTTGTTAATGATATTGATATAAGTGTTTTATCGGAAATTAGGAATGCGGTATCTACTGTTAAATATTGTATAAACTTTTTCCATGAACCACCTTTACGAAGACGACCCCATTTCTGCAAGATTCGTTGGTCACAAAAATCTGAAGTACTCGCATTTACAAAACAAATTTTGTTGAAATCGTAAAGACGTTGAAAATTTTGGCGGTTGAAGGTAATGTAATGGTCGTAATATCTCAGTCTGAATATTCGGCATTGTTGGAACCAACTGTTAATGCTTTGACGTAGACATTAAATACAATGCAATGTTCTGAGCACATAGAGAATTTGATTGATATTATTCCGTAAAATACAAGCTCGGTTGATGGCGTCGTGAAGGAAATTTTACTTGAAGTTGCAGTCGGCAAAATCAGACAGCAAATCCGCACGAGCAAATGAAATCGTCTTTGAAACAATTGATCGATTTGCAGAAGATCCTCGAAGACTGCTGTTTATATACATATGTATACATTTTTTTTATTAACGATTTGTATTCATGTTGTTTAAATAAAACATAATGAAAAATGAAAGACAAAGTTCCATTTTGAAATTTTGAAATTTAAGTAATTAATATTTTTTTATTTTAACACTTCAATCGGTTTATAATAAACTTCATACAATTTCTATTTTTTTGTATTTTTTGAGGTTAGAAGAAAAAAAAATGAACCAACTTTGAAGTTCTGACCTCAGATTCTGATTTAGAAACCCTGAATACTTATGAACTGACTAGCCTGGTCCGCCCGATAAATAATTTTTTTTTGGGGCTGTGTTATATGTTTCAATATTTCTAAATAGCCAACCTCAACCCCCTTTATTCTCTTTGTATACCCATTACTTTAAATGAGTACTAAAAAAAATGAAATGCATTGTTACGTTAACTAAATGTAGAAAATGAGTGTTTCATCTCATTATAGAATTTAGAGGGCTACATATGTACTCGTACATGGAGCCATGTTGTTGGGCACCTTCGATGTAAATCCCAAAAATATTATATATTTCGTGCTTTAATAAGTATCCACTAGAGATAAAAATGGCAATGATTTATTTGAAAATGTATATAATTTGTAAACTAAATTTGGACTGCTAGTCGCAAATGTTTTGTCCGGCACACACTCTGAACGAAATTTGTTTATTTTTACGAATTTTTTATGCTCTGAAGATTTTTATTAATTTTTTATTATTCGTTTTCTTTAACAGTGCAAGATATTTTCCATGGTTTTTGTGGACTGAAAGTCCTAGGCTGGATACAAATTTCTTTCGCTGCATTGTTGTAGAATTTACACATCTCTTTCCGTAAATTTTTCTATGATTATTGTATGTTTTTATGCTTGTATATCTATGTATATCTATTTGTATATCTATATTTATGTATGTATGTATCTTTATGCACACCATTCAAGTGAAATATTTCGATTTATTTGCTTGTTTTCTTTAAAAAAAACCTCACTTTTTGCAAAACTAATTTGTCATGGACAGGTTGAGTTCTTCACTCTCGACGGATGGTGGTCAAAATATGACTGTGAGCGGTCGCCGAAAATCGCCGCCAGCACCAGCAGCACTGGGGCCGCCAGTTGATCCAATGCCACTCAAACCACCATTACTAACGACCCCACCACCCAAGCTAACGGCTCCCCCAACCTGGCCGTATTGTGCGTATTGTGAGTAATCAAGTTGAGTGTCCGTTGGTGAGTGAAGATGCGGCTTCGAGTCACCTACACCACTCGGCAGTCCGCCACCACCAGCCGTGCTTCCGCCGCTATCCAAATGCGGTGTGTTGTCCCGTTCATCTAGATTGTTGTTCGCTGTTGCATGGTTGTTATTATTAATGTTGCCGTTATTCTGGTGCGAACTGGCTATTCCTAGACCGTTGAGTAAGTGCTGCTGCTGCTGTTGATGCGCCACTGCGGCAGCGGCAGCCGAAGAGCCATGTTGTTGGGCACCGTAGATTTTCGAGATGTCAAAGGCATAGTTGGCAGCACGATCCTGATACATTTTCGAGTCGAAGTAGGCCTTTGTTAGGACGCTGGGATCCAAGTAGGCGCTATAGGCGGCACTCGCTTGGGCAGCCTTCGATGTCTCATAGAGGGAGCCAGCTGTAGCTGCGGAGCTCAGGTACGAGCTGCGGTCGAGCGCAAACTTCGGTACATCCATCTGTCCGGTCTGTGAAAGGCATAAACAAACAAATTTGAAACTTTAAGTAAATTGATACGATGGTTGTGAAGTACAATTTTATTATTCTTTTAAATTGCTATAATGTCAAAGAAAGGTTGAGACATATACAATTATGTCATGGGGAAACCCAACCGCGATAACAGTCGATTTAAGCGGGAAACCACCCTCCTTCACCCGCAATTAACCACTGAAGTAATAAAGTAAACAAATTCCAAGCAGGTTATCCACCCTTTTGTACTAGCTCTTTACAGTAAGGATGTATTTTAATGCAGTTGTAATCGTATTTGTTTAAATGTTTGCTTTACAATTTAATTCTATTGATTTTTTTTATTTAATTTCACGCTCGTTTTTGTTTTTCTTTCGGTTGATTGTGCTCTGATTCCGCCAATCTCAATTTACGGCACTAAAGTATAATCCCGGCCAGACTAAATAAAAGGGGAGGATTCCGGCCGCTCTGTTTCGAAAATCAGTTATACTGCAGTTTGTGGTGAATGCAACGGGGTGAATGAAGACAGAGGGCGTTTAGAATTTTAAATTGCTCTGGGTTATAATTATATTGTTAACACATCTTCATTATTGTGTGTAAATAGATCGTGTAAAACTCTGGTGGATTTATTTATAGATTTGTATGGTGGGACAAAGGAGTTTCTTACAATTCTTTGTTGGCGGATATTTGTATACATTTCATTGGTTATTTTTAGTTTTATAATACTAAGCAATGTTTCCTTGTATTTCGATTATATTAATATGCATTCGCTGTTAGATAATTCATGATTTGCCAAATCCTGGAAATTGACCGTAAAAGGAGTCACTCACTACGGTTAAAAGCAATCGTATCTGAAATTGATATATCCGTAAATTTTATAATAGGACTATGAATAAGTTCGTGCGGTTTTTTTTCGAAATTTGAAACTTTATTGACGTAAAATGGTTACAAATTTAATATTCAAAGTATTGTCCATCGCTTACTACTACTTTTTCCCATCTTTCTGGCAATTCACCGATTCCCTTTGTGAAAAATTCGGTCGGTTTTGCCGCAATCCACGAATCGATCCATTTTTTGACTTCATCGTAATTACGGAAGTGCTGGTCAGCCAGGCCATGTTGCATCGATCGGAAGAGATAGTAATCGGATGGCGCAAGGTCTGGACTATACGGCGGGTGGGGTAGGACATCCCATTTGAGCGTTTCTAAGTATGTTTTGACCACTTGTGCAACATGTGGCCGAGCATTGTCATGTTGCAAAATAACTTTGTCGTGTCTATCGGCGTATTGCGGCCGTTTTTCTCGCAGTGCTCGGCTCAAACGCATCAATTGTCGTCGGTAGACATCCCCCGTAATCGTTTCATTCGGTTTCAGTAGCTCATAATACACAACACCCAGCTGGTCCCACCAGATACACAGCATAACCTTCAGGCCATGAATATTCTGCGCCGACGTCGATGTTGAAGCATGGCCAGGGTATCCATACGTTGCCCGACGTTTTGGATTGTTAATGGACCCACTTTTCATCGCCAGTCACTATTCGATGCAAAAAACCCTTTCTTTTGTGCCGTTGAAGCAGTTGTTCGCATGCCATAAAACGGCGTTCAACGTCTCTTGGCTTCAATTCATACGGCACCCAATGGCCTACCTTTCGGATCATTCCCATGGCTTTTAAACGTTTGGAAATGGTTGATTGATCAACTCCCAAAGTTTTTGCAACCTCTTCTTGCGTTTGAGCGGGATCTTGATCGAGCAATTCCTCCAATTCGGTATCCATGAACTTTGGCGGCGCACCCTCGCGTTCTTCGTCTTCCAAGCCAAAATCACCACTTTTAAAGCGTGCAAACCACTTCTGGCACGTTCGCTCAGCTAGAGCATGCTCACCATAAACTTCCACCAAGATACGATGACTTTCGGCTGCTTTTTTCTTCATATTAAAATAATGAAGAAGAATTCCCCGCAAAAACACATTATTTGGCACGAAATTCGACATTTTCAAGTGTGGTAAAAATATTGTTGTTTACGCTTCAAATAAAAAACTTATACTGACGTTTGTGCCTTACGACAGTAGCTCTCTCTGTTGTAAAACCGCACGAACTTATTCATAGTCCTATTATGACTGAGCAAAATCACGTTGTTTAAAAGTTCGAGTTCCTCGAGAATTGAGAATGACCCCCGATCTGTTTTATACGTCAAAAATGTGAACATTTTGTGCTACAATTCTACGTCACTAGTTATGGTTCTAGTTAACTAGTTCTTAAGTTATGAGCTTCCAAAATTAAACTTTTTTCCGCAATAATCAAAATTTTCATTTCCTTCATTCCATGTTACCCCAAATATTACGAACCCAAACACTAATGCAAGCGTGCAATAATCGAATACTCTAAATGTTAATTCAAACAAACCCAAGCGCAATTAATATTGATAATGCTAACCCTACTATAACTTCCAAGAGTAGCATTGAATCAATTAGCGTGATACCTTAGGTGAACCAGCCCAACCACCAGATCAATCCGGATCATCTTTATGGGTGTCGGGAGCACTGATACAAAGCTTCTGTTTTGGAAGTAATAAAAAAATAAAAACTATCTCATCCGTATACCTATGAGCTTCTTTTTACATCATTTATTAGGTTATATCTTGAATATGCTGCTTTTATATGGATACCGGTCAGGCAGCTTATCACGAATAGGAAGGGGGTATTTAAAAAATATGTTTTTTAAATTCTCTCTTCGCTTTTTAAACTTAAATGAACTCGTGTCGTTATATCCTTCTCGTCTGCTACTCAAAAACATCAAATCTTTTGAAAATCGTAGGCATATTTTAAGCCTTTCTTTTATTTATAAAATCATCACTAGTGCAGTTAGTTGTCCATATTTGTTGGTATGAATGAGATTTAATGTTCCCCAACATCCTCTGGCGGCCGTCTTAGCCGAATGGGGTGCTGAGTGATTCCCATTCGGAGGTGTACAGACTTGAATCAACAGGCGCGAAAAATCAATTGATAAAAAAAGTGTTTTCTAATGGTGGTCGCTCTGCGAGGAAAAAATTATCACCCGGGTTTCCTTGACTTTTCTGTTTCAAGGTTTTTTAATCTTTTAAACTCCGCTTTATAATTTTTGAAGTTACTTTGTTTAATTAGTTTTAAGTTGCTTTGTGCTATTCGTAGTCTGTAAGATTGCGCATTCTTAGACTTAATAAAGAAATAAATAACTAAGCATTTTTCATTCATATAAGTATTCACTCTGTTCCCAACATTGTGAAACCACTTCCTTGGAAATTTTAAATATAGGTACATTAGGGCGGGTCGATTTAAAAATCGCTCATTGCTCTGTGAAAATCGTATTCTAGGAATCAAAATAAGAAACTTTGCCGAAGGAACCATACCTCTAAGACGAATTCTGATGTCCCCCAATTTCAAAATATCACCATTTTTGGCTTTTACATGAAAAAATCAGCTAAATGGCTATGTTTTTTCTTTATTTTTATTTATTTATAATAATATTTATTATTTATTTATAATAATATCTATTTTTTCTCTTAAGAAATTTATTTAGTGAGAACATATGTAAATGAAAAAATTAATTTAAGTGAGTTATAGAAAAGAAACTAAAAAGTTCGACCCAAATTGAAGGACATCAGAATTCGTTTTAGAGGTATGGTTCCTTCGGCAAAGTTTCTTATTTTGATACCTAGAATATGATTTTCACAGAGCAATGGGCGATTTTTTTGCCTCCCCACGGCCTAAGGTACATATATATATAACAATTGTGTTGTGCGTCTTGATGTTTTCCCAAAACGGAATACGTTGTAACAGCAGATGGTTTTTTGTGAGGAGCTTTTCCAAGTCATTGCTTGCCGATGGGCGAACGCTATTAAAAAAATCTTTTTTTTTTTTCAATTGCTATTTCATGCCCGCTGTTTCATCACTGTGCACTACCGAATGGCAATCACGCCCCAACCTATTCGGCTATGGCAGCCGCCTACAATGCAACAAATCATAGGTATTACATAAATTTTAGCATTGATTTTAGCTGCCGCCCAACGCTCTTCGCATGTAATTTATTTCAATCTTCAATAAACAAATGTGTATTCGTTAAAAGTACGAAGGTTCTGTTATTTCTGCACCGCGGTTATGTTTTCACCTCTTTCTTTTCATAATTGACTTCCGGTATTAAGCTGACAATAAGAATATGTAATTAAATTTTTTATATTTATTTGTATTTATTTGTTATGTGAACAACGGAAGTTAGAAGAAGAAAATCCTCAGAATATTTTTTACGCTACCAGTGTACACACATCCATACAAAATATGGACAAGAAAAGCGTATGAAAGGCAATTCAATTTCGCATAGATACGAGGCATTACAACTGCAATACAATTCAAGACTGTTGGCTACCGCAAGATTGTCGGCAACTTGTTAAAGCCTTATAATTGCAACCTTCGAAAATATATCCGCAAATTGGTAGGAGTATATCGTGTATTAATTTCTATATGTGAGGCAGGGTGAGGAAGGTCGTTTCTGTTAATTAACGATTTGAAAAGTTAGCTTTGTAATAAAATGAATTGTTAGCCAGATGCAAGTATTTGTCTATAGGTTGGAGTTCCGTAAGAAAAAATTCTAACATACTTTCTACTGCGAGGTTTAAAGGTTTCATTGTGCTTAAGAAAAAAGGTCTTTGACAGTTTTGTAGGAGTTGTTGAGGCCAAACGTGTGCTACAGGTAAAAAAGAGAAAATTCGGTGCATTATTTATTACTGCTACGGCCGAGATGAGTAGTAAGACTAGGCGGACACTTATTCCATTGGCCAGGAGTTGAAGATAATCCAGAAAACTGTGCGGAACTATTTGCATAAGAATCATTATAACTATGTTAATTTAATGTTAATTTAATATTGAAATAAAGCGAGAAACGTTTCTATTTCACCAATATAATACTTATGTTGCCTTCTGATTGATTGCATATGGATATGTTCAGAGAAATGTCTACTGGGACCACAAGATTAAAAATGTTCGTTAAACTGTTTTGATCATCAGTAAAAATGTTCACTTATTGAATTTATGAAATCGATTGCATACTCTAATTTCCTTCACAAGCATAATGGCCGAAGGAATATTAAAACTCAAAATGATAAAGAAAATATTCTCCATTAGTTTTTGCACCTAGACCGGCAGTGACAAAAACCTCCGATTGCATTCCTTCTGAAGTATGCTAACCTAAGCTTCTATTTTTTTAAATTAATACCAGTAAACGTGAAGAAATTAGTAAATAGGTCCAAAATAATAAGAGGGCGATGAATTACCAAGTTTTAAGATTTTTGTATGCTTTTACAAAAAAAAACATTTAACTAAAAGCTCCAAACTTCGTATAAAGTTCAAAATGGTTTAAAAAATTTAAAAATGTTGTCATCAAAATTTTCAACTGTTCAATCAGAACCTTTAGAAAACTTCAATTTTAGCAAAATAGGGATGCAGTTTTATAGCCCATTAAATTTTAGCACAATAAAGTGTAAGTTTCAAGAGGCTCAAAATTCACGTTGAATTTTGATAATTTTTTTGCTGTCTATGAATAAGTTCATGCGGTTTTTTTTCGAAATTTGAATTTCGGATCATTCCCATGGCTTTTAAACGTTTGGAAATGGTTGATTGATCAACTCCCAAAGTTTTTGCAACCTCTTCTTGCGTTTGAGCCGGATCTTGATCGAGCAATTCCTCCAATTCGGTATCCATGAACTTTGGCGGCGCACCCTCGCGTTCTTCGTCTTCCAAGCCAAAATCACCACTTTTAAAGCGTGCAAACCACTTCTGGCACGTTCGCTCAGCTAGAGCATGCTCACCATAAACTTCCACCAAGATACGATGACTTTCGGCTGCTTTTTTCTTCATATTAAAATAATGAAGAAGAATTCCCCGCAAAAACACATTATTTGGCACGAAATTCGACATTTTCAAGTGTGGTAAAAATATTGTTGTTTACGCTTCAAATAAAAAACGTATACTGACGTTTGTGCCTTACGACAGTAGCTCTCCAATGAATGTTTGGAAATGTGGATCGATGGAATAATAATCAAGTTACGCCATCTGTTGTAAAACCGCACGAACTTATCCATAGAGCTAACCTAGTTAGATTATACTGGCTGGCTTAAGCCACGAAGATACCATTTTGGACCATATCGGTACCAGATTAGGGATAGATTCTAGTTCCAGTTCCAGTTCAGGGATAGATTCTAGTTCTTCAAAACTGAGAGCATAGGTAGGAAGCATAGGTAGCATAGTCTAGTTTTCAAAAGAGCCGGACAGTAGCATAGAAAATGCTCCAGGCTATCTCTTGTGCTCGGTTCATTACATTTCCTACAAGCATCGTTAAGAGTTAGATTTAGCTTGTAAGCATGCGCTGCAACTAGGCAGTGCTCTTTTAGTACACCAACTAGAACTCTACAGTTCCTTCTGTCGAACGATAATAACTGATTTAGCATACCTGCGTCATATGAGTGTTTACACATGATCCCGACAACTTTGGAGTTGGTTAGACTAAGCCTTTTTTTTGCCTTTCTTAATATGTCCTCCTCTAGTTCTTTAAAGACTGATTTGATCCCCTGCAAATCTCGCTCTTCTTTAGCTATTCCATCCAATATCTCTTTTCCTTCTATGCCTTTATTGCATACTAAGTATGTTGAGAACTTTCTTCCACATAAAATATATAATATGTTCGGTAGTATTTTATATTGAAGAAAACTCTTAACACCTAGCGAAAAAAAAATTGTCAAAAATCAACAAAAAATTTGAGTCACTTAAAACTAGAACTTTGTTATGCTAATATTGAATGGGCGATAAAACTGCATACCTTGAATTTTTTAAGAAATGGTGACGTAGTTTTGGTTTTTTTGAAATTTCTTAATTTTGTGCAAAGTTTGGAGCTTTGAGTTATTTGGTTTTTGTTGTAGAAAACATCAAACAAAAACTTGCCAAAACTTGGTAATTTCACGTGCTGCTATAATTTTGAATAAATAGTAGATATTTAGTGTACACCTAATTCCGTTTTTGCACGGTCTTTTTTTTACACGGTTTTGATATAACACGGTTTGAAAATAAAATATTTTTAATTTTTTTACACGATTTTATTCCATTTAGACCGATTTAAAATTTTTTGTGCTTAAATCTTTTTTTGTCAAATTTAATTTTTGCGAAATATGTTCATATCACAAATTTAGGTGAATTCGCTTTGAGCAATTGAAATGTGTTAATGTGTTGTGAATTATCGATGCAATCAGACGTGTTTGGTAATTAATTTTTTATTGTTTTTCCAACGTTACATTAAATTTAACGCATTAAGAGAAAAGGTAAGCCAAAAAATATTTTATATTTATTCAGTTATTTATATTTTTTAATCTTGTTAAATATTTTATGCATCCCTAAAATAAAATGTCAAATACAAAACTAAAACGTAAAGCAATTTTTTTGGAAACCAAAATTGAAATTTTAGATCGCCTTTGAAATAGATAAGGCAAAGTTTCTTATTTTGATCCCTAGAATATGATTTTCACAGAGCAAAGGGCGAGTTTTTTGCCTCCCCACAAATCGACCCGGCCCGGTAATCGTTAAAAATGTTAACAAAGCAGTTTAAGCGGTGGATACAATGGTATATACTAGCTACAAATAGTGCCTAGTGACTTTCGTTTGCAAACCGGCACAAATCCACAGAAAGTTAAAATTCCACTGTAACAGGCAGGCTTTCTACTGGTTTGTTAATCACCCGTCGAGTTAAAAATGGCATCAAAATTATCTTACATGGGATAAAAGGTTAAAATGTCGTTAAATCCGCCAACTTGGAAATTATACATTTATACATAAAGAGTCGTTCAAAAACGTCGCTTAATGTCAGTAGTAAATAACTCCTAGACAATACCATTTTTCATGTCATCTTTGCTATTTGTCAAGTACACTGACGTGCAATATTAACGATAGATAATACGTTATGAAAGAGGTGGATCTTTAGAAACAACATATCGCAAAATTCGTGATTTTTGGTAGAAATAATCTTCCGAATGAATCGACTATTCAAAAGTTGATGCTTTCAAGAAACTGATTCTGTCAAGGATAGAAAAAGGACGGAGAGACTAAAAACTGGGCATTGGTTCTGTTCTGTTGAGAATATTTCTACTGTAGCAAACTAATACGGCTATGTAAGATGTCGTTGCTCAATACCAGCAGCACCGTCAGAATTAGGAAGGACCTCTCCGAGCCGTTTGATACCAAACAGTGTAAAACAGGGTAGACAGGGTGACTCGCTGTCATGTGACTTCTTTGACCTGATGTTGGAGAGCATCGTACGAGCCGCAGAACTGAATCACTCAGGCACAATATTTTATAAGAGCGTACAATTGTTGGCGTATGCCAATGATATTGACATTATCGGCCTTAACAACCGCGCTGTTAGTTCTGCCTTCTCCAAACCGGATAAAGAGGCAAAGCCAATGGGTCTGGTGGTGAACGAGGACAAAACGAAGTACCTTCTGTCTTCAAACAAACAGTCGGCGCACTCGCGTATCGGCACCCACGTCACTGTTGACAGTTAAAATTTTGAGGTTGTAAAAGACTTCGTGTATTTAGGAACCAGCATTAACACCGATAGCAATGTCAGCCTTGAAATCCAACGCAGAATCTCTCTTGTCAGCAAGTGCTACTTTGGACTAAGTAGGCAATTGAGCAGTAAAGTCCTCTCTCGACGAACAAAACTAACACTCTACAAGACTCTCATCACGCCCGTCCTAACGTATGGCGCAGAAGCTTGGACGATGACAACATCCGATGAAGCGACGCTTGGAGTGTTTGAGAGAAAGATTCTGCGTAAGATTTTTGGACCTTTGCACGTTTGCAGCGGCGAATATCGCAGGAGATGGAACGAGGAGCTGTATGACCTTTCCGATGACATAGACATAGCGCAGCGAATAAAAATCCAGCGGCTACGTTGGCTGGGTCATGTCGTCCGAATGGATACAAACGCTCCGGCTCTGAAATTATTCGATGCGGTACCAGCTGGTGGTAGCAGAGGAAGAGGTCGGCCTCCCCTGCGTTGGAAAGATCAGGTGGAGAAGGACTTGGTTTCACTTGGTGTGTCCAACTGGCGCCGGTTAGCACGAGAAAGAAACGACTGGTGCGCTTTGTTAAACTCGGCCAAAATCGCGTAAACGGTTATAGCGCCAATTAAGATGAAGCAAAGTCTTGCTGCACAAACTTCAACATCGATATCTCGATATTCTCAACAATTAAACATTCATCAATCGACTTTTAGCGGATTTTGTAGCTGTGCTCGTGCCATTTTTCACATATAATTGTTAAGAGCAGTATTTTAAATAAAAATAAAGGAACCTGAAAGAATCTAAATGTTTACATGTTTAAAATACAATAACATCTAGGTGCGTCTTTTGAAAGGTTTCTTACCTCTAAAAGTTCATAAGTCTTCTTCTCCGGGATTAAAAACAGGAGGTTCATAGTTTGTGTTTTTAATATCGCAGCACTACAAGTTAAATTTAAGTGTTCGATCGGGGAAAGTGGTGATTTTGATAAGTAGGCATCTGAGAGAATTTGGAGTTCCGCAGCAATATCAGATAATGTATTATGATACAAGGAACAAACTGGTATAAAATATTTCTAAATTGAATAACCATGATGTTTTTTTCATAGTTCCTTCAGAGAGAAAATGTCACGCCTCGAATTTATGTTATCCTATTGTGTTTAGTTATAATCCAATTAGCTTATTGACCATTGTAAATTCAATGGTAGGCTTTGTCTGGCATTCCATATTCCTTCTCGCACTCTGCGATGTAATAATAGTCGCATGAATGGGCAAAATATTTACTATTTTGCTGAAGCCGTAAAAGGAAAAGGCAGACGCGTTGAAACTTTTGCAACAAGCACTTGAGCATATGTTTTTTTATTTTTTGAGTTTGCGTTATTTATATTGTACCCATTTATTGAAGCTGTTTCCTATGTTTGCTTTGTTAACAACCTATTAAATGCCATGATTTTTCTTCTTATTGTGTTGCATTGCATTGTAGTTGTTGTTGTTTCGAATAGTTGAGTTGTTGTAGGTCGAATTGAAAAGTTAGGTGGCGGTGAAGCTATTCGATTGAAGTTTTAACGAATATGCGGGCGTTACGAGCTGGCTACATACCTATGGAAGTCTGTATGTATTTGAATGACGTGAAGCCTGCTATTATAAATTTGGTAATTATAGGGGTGTTGTAATGAAATAGAATTCCTAAAAATGGTAAAAAAAAGCGACAAATAGGAGGAGGAGTTCGGCCAAACATATATATATATATATTCGCCTACCGGACACCCCCATCTGCCCAGAACAGTTTTTATAAAAAAAATTTTTCCCTATGCTGAAATAAAAGCTTATGTCATGTACTTTAATTTGTCATGTGGCACTTTTTAAATATTCAAGATGGACCTACTTTTCTAAAAGGATTAATGCATCGATCTCTTCTCGATTTTCCCGACATTTTTTAGGCGATAATAGTTCTGAAAAGAACTGTTTGACAGGTATTAGATATTAATTTATTCTTTCAGAATTTTTTATAATAATCTCCAGACAGTTTAACGATTAAGACATATACAGAACTTATGCTGTCAATAAAACTGTTAAACAATGTTTTACGAAGTTTAGCGATATCGACAACAGATGCGATAATAGTTCTAAAAAGAACTGTTTGACAGATTTATTTTTAATAGTTTATTCGTTTAGACTTTTCTATAATTTGTTCAAATTATTTCTATACCGTTTGACATGTGAAATACATCAAGAACTAGTGATGTTTATGAAACAGTTGAACGTTGCACCAGAATCTCGTACGACGTTCTACAACAGATGCGATAATAGTTCTAAAAAGAACAGTTTGACAGATTTATTTTTAATAGTTTATTCATTTAGAATTTTCTATAATTTGTTCAAATTATTTCTGTACCGTTTGACATGTGAAATACATCAAGAACTAGTGCTGTTAATGAAACAGTCGAACGTTGCACCAGAATCTCTCTCTCTACTTTTCTTAACAAACTACTTCATTTTTTTTGGTGTTTTCCAACATATTTGTCAATATTCGTCGTCCATCTTGAATATTTAAAAAGTGCCACATGACAAATTAAAGTACATGACATAAGCTTTTATTTCGGCATAGGGAAAATTTTTTTTTATAAAAACTATTCTGGGCAGATGGGGGTGTCCGGTTGGCGAAGAATGCCCCATATATATATATATAATTTGTAATCAGTTTTATGTTTTGGTATGCAGTTTTATATTCCAATGAATTTTGGTACAATAAAGTGCATAATTATCGACAATATTTTTGTGGCTGGTTTTGTGAATTTTCTGTTTAACTAATCTATATTTAGTCATAGTCTGTAAGAAATTCTATTTCGAAGACTGAGATAAGTAAATCAGTATCTCGGCATAAATATGCTAAAACTAATTTCGGTCTTATTAAAATGTCACAAAAACGCGTGTGGACTTGTACGAGGAGTGGATGACAAGTACGTTGTCTAATGTACTTATTAAACAAAGAGTACGGCTTTACATTTTATTCCATTTATATCGGGTGTTTTTTAAGAACTAAAAAAAAAAATAAATATTGTTGAAAGGATTTTTTTGTTTTTACAATAGGTAGATAATTTTATGGCATTTTTTTTCTTGAATATGATGTCCAGCGTATGTCTGCCGCGTGTTACATGCTGCACTCGGCTGTCCAAATTTTTTTCAAAAGATTTCCATGTAATCGCCGTATGGCGTAAATGGTGGCTTGAATATTGGCTTCCAATACTTCAAAGCTACCGGCTTCCCGGCCAATGACTTAATATAGCCCCCATAAAAAGTAGTCCAGAGGCGTTAAATCGCATGAACGAGAGGACATCGAAGAATACCACTACAGGGGAAAAAGTTGTCACCAAATTAATTTTGCAATAAATCGATTCTTAAGCGCACTGTATGGCAAGTGCTCTATGAACTTCGCGAACAGAGTAAATTCAAAGTAAATTTCCACAATTTGGAAGTGTTCTTCTGGCGTTATACGATTTACGTTGACTTGCCAAACCTTACTGAACAGAAATGTAAACACAGTTTGTCGTTCTCAGCTCTCGAATTATACTCGTAGTTATCGATATCGATAGATCTCATGCAACTAGAAAAACACCCTATACCATATGATTTCATGTGACTGAAAATATATTCTTAGATTCGTGTTACCCAACACGCACAAATTCTTGTTCTTCATTTGCAAATGCTCCCACAAATTCTCTTTATATTTTGTAGTTCTTCTGGCATCTTGCCACAATTTACCTCTTCGAGCGATCACTACTAATTTTGTGGACATTTTTACGGTCACTGCCGTTACTGGGCGAAAGTCTCTCTCACTCAAAAATTTGCTTTGGCGTATTACAGAATTTTTTCTTCCAACAAAGAATTTAATCACGGTGCTCTGAATTGTGAGAATTTCCAGTTTCCGTTGCCATGGCGCTGTTGCTTATTTAATGGATAACGGTTAATTAACCAATACTATACCGATTTTTATACTATAGGCCTCTTCTTTTCGCCAAGCGACTGGTATAAATACGGGAATAGCATTGCCTTAAATCACATGTGGTTGTACGACAGTGAGTTATACCAGTGTAATGAGCTTTAGACATACTCGCTGGCGGCGAATCTTGCTCGATAATTTTGTTGTTGTTTTCGCATGCAAATTTTTCGTTAAGTTCATCGAGTCTGGAAATGGCGAGTAGAAGAGGCCTTATGTTAAGTAAGCTAAGGCTTAATATGACTTCCGAAAAAAAAAAATTATCCTGTAGTATTCTGCATAAAACTTTCAGCGCATATTATCCACCAGATGTATCTTGTGATTTCACGCACCGTTGGGGAAACTTTATAAAAGGTAATGACAGATGATATTTCCGTTACTCCTTTAGCGTACTGCGCTTGCAGAATCTTGTTATTTTAGAAAAAGTTGAATTCTTCAGAACAACTTTTTTATTTATTTACCTCAGCAGCAAAACTATGCGTACAAGGCAAATCTAACACTGAAAAGATAATCCATTCCAAATGTTCCAAGCTTAAATTATTATTTCTTTAATTCATTATTATAAGATACATACTTTGATACAAAGATATTTAAAAAAACAGAAACATAGAAAACCACTAAAAATACATACTTCAATGATCTTGAAAAGTCTGCGTACAAATCAAGGCAGGCACAATACTAAGCACTTAGAGCTACAATTAGTAAGACGGTCGATATCCTTTCCTTCAGATAACCTCTAGTAAATGTCTTGGCACATATTCCACTAACTGCAAAGTTTCTTCGGAGTGACTTTGTTCCACTCATCTATCATTATATTCTTGCGCATTTCTTTGGATGTAATGTTATGCTGACGAATCCTAAGCTTCAATAAATCTCATATATGCTCTATAGGATTTAAATCAGGTGACTGTGGAGGATTTAGCTATTTAATGACGTTGTATAACAACCAAAGCTGAGTAACAATAGCAGTGTGCTTGGGGTCATTTCTTGTTGAAACAATTAATTGGAGCGAAATACTAATTTATCCATACTTGGCTTTAAATTATCTTTCAAAATGCCCAAATACACTTTATCCCGGTATAAATTCTAAGTTCCAATCTCCTTTTGCACACATGTAACGGCAAACCATTACTCCGGTTCCACCATATTTCACAGTGGCTTTAAAATTTTGAACATCAAGGGCGGTTCCTCGTGTTCTCCATACAAGTTAATGCCAAAAATGAAGAACTTTGCTTCTATAAGGAAATTAGTTTGTACGCACAGTTTTGCTGCTGAGCGTATTTACTTATTTGCTATGCAAACTGTGAGGGAAGTTAAGCCAACCTTTTGTCATTAAGCCCTGAAGTCTTGGCAGCTCGATTTTTAAATTGCCTCTTAGTAGAGATTAGAAAAAAAAAACACTCGTAGTCAGTTGTATGTTGATTAAAGTCACTTATTGTCAACTTAACGTCAGTGGAATGCGGCATAGATGTTCATTTACGTTGGAAATGAATAGATTAGGGCTGTGCGATTAATGGATTACTCAAATGTTGTTTAATCATAGTTCCAGCTTCTTAATTAATCTAAATCTTTAATTAATCAAGAAGTAAATTAACTCGTTAAGATAAATTTATTTGAATACTTTATTTTTTGATTAATCCTATCTTAATAGCGGTATTTAATGCACCATATATACCAAGCGACCACTGTACCCGAACTGCTTGGAGCGTGACCGGCTTGGAGAGTGTCCGGCTTTGAAACTCCGGGTGTGAAACACCAAATCTTAGACATTTTTTTTAATAGCGGCCGCCTCTCGGCAGGCTATGGCAAATCTCTGCGTGTATTTCATTGTATTAAAAACTGAATATGTCATTCACTTTAGCGGCTCATTCTACATACAAGGACCTAAACATTTCGGAAAACATTATTTAAGTCGCGGTTTTCGAAGCCTCTCTGCATGCCTCCTTTTTTTTAATGGTTAATGATAGTAAAGGGGTAAGGTATGGCCCTTTAGCACTGCGACCATACTGATCTATTGTGCACCCTATGCTGTCTATTGACTGTTAAGTATGCTTATGAATTGTACCAGCTCCTTCTGAGGGAGTGATTGAAGGTCTTCATCTGTAAGCATGAACTTGTTTAAAAACCTTTTCCTTCTATGCGTCAACCCCGGACATTCGATAATGAGATGTTCTATAGACTCCTCATCTTCGCAGCAAAATCTGCAGGTGCTGGTGTTAGTTATGCCTAATTTATGTAAGTGTTTGTTGCAGGTGAAGTGACCCGTGAGGGCGTCTGTGAGAGTGCGAATGCTCTTTTTGTTTAACGTGAGGGCCATGTTAGCTCTTTTAGTGTTGAAACTTAGGAACTTTTTGGAGTGTCTAAGACCCTCTACGTTGTTCCAATGCTAATAGAGTTTTGGCCCAGTATTTTACTTTTTGTTTTAGGCTGTTTTTGTTAAATCCAAGCATGGGACTAGGTCCGATGAAATTTACATCTGCCCCTTTTTTGGCTTGAAAGTCTGCCTTTTCATTGCCGTCATATCCCACATGTCCTGGTACCCAAATTAATGAGACATTGTTTTTGGATGCCAGGTTATTGAGTGCCTTGTGGCATTCTAAGAGAGTTTTTGAGTTGTAGGTATAGCTATCTAAAGCTTTTAGAACTGATTGGCTGTCCGAGAGTATTTTAATCTTTACTCTCTTGTGGTATCTACGTTGCATGATGTTTGCTGCTTCCATTATTGCGTATAATTCCGCTTGGAAGATGGTGGTGCCCCTGGTGAGAGTGAATCATTTGTGGATTCTGGGCCTCCTGCTCCTACACCATAAAGTGTTTTTGTTCCATCAGTGTACCATTTTTGTGAATCATCATTCATCCATTTTGGGTTTGTTTTCCACTCGATTCTCTCAGGAAAGGTAACTGTGTATCAATGGGTCAATGTGGTCTGAAACTTGAGCCATGCTTATGGTGTTTTTGACTTTATTTAGGATACTTAGGTGACCGGTGAGGTTGCCTAATTTGAAATTTTCTTTCATGTGTAGCATGAGTGCTTGCGTAGCTGCTTCCACTTGGATTGCTATATGAAGTGGTGGGAGATTAAGGAGTGCTTCCATGCCAGCTATTGGGGTAGTTCTCATAGCCCTTGTGACGGTAATGAACATGTCTTCTAATTTCAGAGAACACAAAACTCGTTTCCATAACAAGTCCAGTTTCGACCACGACTGCCTAGAAGTTCGGCAAGCTGCGCTTTGTTCTCTGTCACCATGTCGCCTACTAAACCATTTCCTAAGTTACATGGGAAATACTAATGCGGGCCTTTTCAGGTGGAGCCTGTTTGGTCGGGTCCTGCCTTGCAGGCTCATTTGGCATACAGTTTTATTCAGGGACTTTCGGGTATTTTTTAGCTACATGAGAACTGTCGATGCCGATAACTAAGGTTTAACAGCTGATAATGTTCAGTAAGGTTTGACAAGTCATCGTGAATCATTTAACACCGGAAATGTGGAAATTTATTTTGAAAAAAAAAGAAATAAATCTGTTCGTGAAGTTCATAGAACAGTGATGACATCGTTCCTTATTACTTTTGGAAGGAGCAGTCGTTACTGTGAATGGCGAGCGCTATAGAGCCATGCTGATGGAATTTTTATTTCCAACATTGACGACATTTGGTTCCAACAAGACGCGCTTTCTTTCTTTCACTTTCCAAAAATATTTCTGTTTTGCATTATCATTTTAAATTCTCAAGCTCATAAAAATAGAAAAGATCTGAAAAAACACCAGGAAAAACATTTGTTGTGCTTAAATTTTTAGTTATAAATGAAAAACGGTAGTTAGTTATATTGGCCGGAAAATGGAGTTAACAGCTTTTACCGCGGCGGTGACGTTATGCTAAATTTGCACGCGTCAAATTCTCTTAATTATTAAGTGCTTCTAAAATATAAGTTTGTAAATAAGCTAACGACGTATTCAGGGTAGGGTAGGGGGTTTCTGCAGTGACGTTCTTCCCGGTAAATAAATATTCCTATTTGTTTGTTTCGCGTTTATGACAGGTGTAATTTTACTCTTCCTCACTCAACTGGCAAACAAGGTCTTGCACAGTGTGTCAAGACCAGAACGCCCGCATGTCGCTTTTATTCATTGGATAAGTGTAACGAATTTTATATGTATCATACATATGTGTGCGCGCGTACAAACAATTAAAAGTACTTGTCACGCCTAAACTACAGTTGTCCTCCCCTAATTCTCAGCATGTTGCCTTGCACGGGACACTTTTATTTATTTACACACTTACTAAATTATATCCTTGTAAAACTGTTTGCTTACCAACTCCTGCAACCTCAAACCAATAATTGAATAATTGCAAGTTGGCTCAGGTCGACTGGCAGCTCACAACACCTCCCTATGCCCACGTTGCTTCATTGCCTCGCCGCTCATCGTCCACTGTCCACCTTGCCTTTTAGCGTGTGCTGTAGCTACATATGTATGTAGGTATGTTTTTGCATGTTTTTATGTGAAACTCGTCATTACAAAGCTAACGATGACTTGACATAAATGCTCGTCCGCAGTAAATTGGTGTGAAAAAGTTCAAAGGATTATAAGAATGCTTCGAGTTGCAGCTGAAGAGGCCTAGTTCAAATGGGGCAGCAACGCTGTACATAGTAAAATGATTGACGCCTTCCTTATGATAAGGTTCACATTTGGAATCGTTCTTCGGCTTTGTTTGTATAAATACATAATAGACAACAGTGAAAAGTAGGCGTCAGTTTGTGGAAGTTCAGTAATTATGTGATTAAATTATACAAATACACAAACCGCAGGTGCCTCTTCCACTTGATGCAGCACAAGTGAGATGTGGACGCTGAGTGCTGCATAGAAGCATTGCATTCAATGCCGTTGCCTCAAGTGATGGTTAATGTTGGCCTTAAATGCCATTGAGTTGAATAGTTGGCGCCTTATTCATTAGTTTCCTCTTCCACACGAAATATATTTCTATTTCCACATTTTAAATTATAACGTTTATTTTTGAATGCGTTTTGGCAATTTAGCCTTGTTAGTATTTAAGTATTTGTTTTTGTATACAAGCGTACATATTGACGACAGACAGGTTTTCTTAATTGACTCACCTGTGATGCTGGCGGATTCGTCTGTGTCAGGTGGCTGCCCAAGTGATATGCGGCTGCTGGCCCTGGCGCAAAGTACCCTGGCGTTATACCTGAAATTCGGAGAGTAGCAAAGTGAATGAATAAAGTATGAAATTCTGGTAGCGCTACTGCATTGTCTAAAATAATTGCCATCCTCTTCAAAATACAAAGATAAAAATTGAAATTTTTATTCATTGTTAATTCTTCCCTATCAAAATTATCATGTCAAATGTAAAAGAGTTAAACTGCTGACTTCATGTAATTGTTTTATGATTCAGCTTTTTATAATTTTTTAAGTTAGTGTTATTATTAAAAAATGGTGGTAAACTTCAAAGAAATAATTTTCAGAAAAGATAATAGTAAAAAATCGTATATTTTCTTTTAAATTTTTACCTATAATTGCAAGCGCCACATCATTAATTTCTTTGAGTTATCAGGCACTTTTCGATGGAGATAATATAAATACATACATACAACATTTAATGGGTTGGATTCCCTTTCACAAAAACAATGGTTACGATTGCTACTTTTTAGCTACTGTAGCATGAATTCATTTTGTATGTATGTACATGCATTCATTTAAATGTGCGAATGTATGTCAAATATAAAACGGGCGACCGCAATGTTAACAGGATGTTCCACAATCAGATTTTTATATAAATATTTTTGACACCTTCTTAAGATCTTGAGCGTAGTCCTAATTTTGCGTTTCAAGTGAAATAGCTGTCAAAATCCATACAAATTGCTTTGCTGCGAAATATGCGTGAAATTTCGTATGTATCTCACGTCAAAGTAGTACTCGGTTCACGCCGTTAGAACGTGAGAGACTGGCTTCAACCTACCCTCGAAGCTTGTCCTCTAACATTATGAAGCGTTACATCCGTCTAAAACTTGGTCACACACTATTCACTCACACTCAATTCTATTTTCGAAGGAGTTCATTTTGTTGTCCGTTGTGCGGTGGAACAAACACAGTTGACCACTTCGTATCTCTACCTACGAACACAAGGGAAATTAGCGAAGATACCATTAATTTATTCACAGCCTTATGCTTCGGGGACGCGCTCATGCATTTACTGTCCAGCAGCTTATATGTGTGCGTTTCGGGTGACACACGTACTTGCTTCGTGTCACACATACTTTTTGTCGCCTTTTGCATGATGAAAATCAAAAATTTTTGATATCAGCGTCATGCAACCGACATGCACACATATAAACTGCTGGACAGCAAATGCATGAGCGTGTCGCGGGCATTAAGCTCTAAGTAGAAGTGTCATCAATTATTGGTGACATAGCCATAAGAAACTAACAACAAGTATACCACAATTCAACAAATCACAATGCAACACTATGCAACTGGTTATAATTACGGCGAAAACCCAAAATTCATTTGGTCTCTATGGTTATCGTTATGAGGAATTATGGCATGCACTTCTAATTGATTACATATGTTGATTCGATCAGCAAATTTATGGCGTTATGGTTATGGCACCTCTACTTTGGCTTTATCCATACCTAACTATAGCAAAATCAAATTAGTTTATAATTACCGAAAATACAAGAATATTCCTAATTCAATGTAGAGTACATGAAATACACCCTGTTTTAATAATAACTGGCTACAAAAATAAATAAAAAAAACAGTTTACAAAAAGTATATACATATCAACTTTTATGAAAGTTACAAATTTAAGTTAAGAAGTATTGTATCACAAAGAAGACCGAAAGCCCCACAGCTAGTTCCGCTTTCTTCTTAATTTAAGCTAAGTAATTAATTGCTGTATAATTTGTTTCCAAAAAATCTTACTTGACGGCATTGCTATCAATTAAAATCTAAAATTATTTTTAACCAAAGATTAACTCGGGATAGTTACGTAAATGTAGTCGCAAATAACTTGTACGAAATGCTTAGCCAACTCTGGACTAGGCAATACTTTATTCCTTGCGTTGGTGCGTGATTACCATTCGGAATTCACAGAGAGAACTTTGGTTCGAATCTCGGTGAAAACACCAAAATTAAGAAAAACATTTTTCTAATAGCGGTCGCCCCTCGGCAGGCAATGGCAAACCTCCGATTGTATTTCTGCTCTGAAAAATCTCCTCATAAAAAAATATCTGCCGTTTGGAGTCGGAATTGTCGTTCCGCTACCCGATCATGACGAGGTGAGAATAGCGATAACGCGGCTAAAGAACAACAAAGCCGCGGGCGCCGACGGTCTGCCGGCGGAGCTATTCAAACATGGCGGCGAGGAGCTGGTAAGGTGCATGCATCAGCTTCTATGCAAAAAAAATATAGTCGGATGAAAGCATGCCTGCCGATTGGAATTTAAGTGTGCTCTGCCCAATCCATAAGAAGGACGATCCTGCAATTTGTGCCAATTACCACGGGATTAGTCTTCTAAATATCGCCTATAAGGTTCTAGCGAGCGTATTGTGTGAAAGGCTGAAAACCACCGTCAACCAACTGATTGGACCTTATCAGTGTGGCTTCAGACCTGGAAAGTCTACCATCGACCAAATATTCTTAATGCGCCAAATCTTGGAAAAGACCCATGAAAGGAGAATCGACACACACCATCTTTTCGTCGACTTCAAAGCTGCATTCGACAGTACGGAAAGGAGTTACCTGTATGCCGCGATGTCTGAATTTGGTATCCCCGCAAAACTAATATGACTTCTTTAACCTGATGTTGGAGAGCATCGTACGAGCCGCAGAACTTAATCGCTCAGGCACAATTTTTTATAAGAGCGTACAATTGTTGGCGTATGCCGATGATATTGACATCATCGGCCTTAACAACCACGCTGTTCTGCCTTCTCCAAACTGGATAAAGAGGCAAAGCGAATGGGTTTGGTGGTGAACGAGGACAAAACGAAGTACCTTCTGTCTTCAAACAAACAGTCGGCGCACTCGCGTATCGGCACCCACGTCACTGTAGACAGTTATAATTTCGAGGTTGTAAAAGACTTCGTCTATTTAGGAACCAGCATTAACACCGATAACAATGTCAGCCTTGAAATCCAACGTAGAATCTCTCTTGCCAACAAGTGCTACTTTGGACTAAGTAGGCAATTGAGTAGTAAAGTCCTCTCTCGACGAACAAAACTAACACTCTAAAAGACTCTCATCATGCCCGTCCTAACGTATGGCGCAGCAGCTTGGACGATGATAACATCCGATGAAGCGACGCTTGAAGTATTCGAGAGAAAGATTCTGCGTAAGATTTTTGGACCTTTGCACGTTGGCGACGGCGAATATCGCAGACGATGGAACGAGGAGCTGTATGAGCTTTACGACGACATAGACATAGCGCAGCGAATAAAGATCCAGCAGCTACGTTGGCTGGGTCATGTCGTCCGAATGGATACAAACGCTCCGGCTTTGAAAGTATTCGATGCGGTACCAGCTGGTGGTAGCAGAGGAAGAGGGCGACCTCCTCTGCGTTGGAAAGATCAGGTGGAGAAGGACTTGGCTTCACTTGGTGTGTCCAACTGGCGCCGGTTAGCACGAGAAAGAAACGACTGGCGCGCTTTGTTAAACTCGGCCAAAATCGCGTAAGCGGTTATAGCGCCAATTAAGAAGAAGAAGATATGTTATGTCAACGTCACTGCATGGTTGTAAAATCTTTGGAAATTGTGGTTATGTGTGTAAATAGTATTACTCGTTATGTGTTCGGGATCAAGGCAAGATACCACGTTTCTCATATTTTTGACACAATCTACTCCATGTCTCTGGATCACTCTATAAAATCTACTAATCGAAAGCCAAGAAGTCAGTGAGAAATCGTCAGAATCGCCCCACAAATAAAAGTCCAAAAGTGTGATATCACACCATCTTGGTGGGCAATCCACCGGTGCGAGTCGAGAGATAAATTGCTGCCCGAAGCGACCACACAGTAAATCCATTGTTTCACGGGGTATGGCTTCTTGGAAACAAATGTTGTAGAGATCATGGGCTTCAATTTTCGGCGTCAGAAAGGCTTTTATCATGGCGCAATAGAGTTCGCCATTCGCTGTTACATTGGCGTCAGCCTCGTCTTTGAAGAAGTATGAGCCGATGATTCCTCCAGCCCATAGGCGCACTAGGCCGGTGTTTGCCAATGGATGTAATGGCTGCTCTTGAATGGCTTCGGCTTGCTCTTCAGCCCAAATACGGCAATTTTGCTTATTGACGTAGCCATTAAGCAAAAAATAGGCCTCATCGCTGAACACCATAAGTTGGCTTGATCGCTCGTTGGACACTTTTCACAGAGCGTCTATTTTTATTATACAAATGTACGATTTTCCATAATAAAATGCCAATGGATACTGAAAAAGTTATTATTTAATTTAACAGTAGGTAGTCACGCGTGATCTGTTAAAATAACCCCATTGGAAAAGTACATCCAATCTGATAACCCTTTATATTTACTCAGGAAACTGGAAACCAAGGATTATACGAGTTTAATTTTTATGCGAGTCTATGCTGATATTTATTGCACGCGAGCATTTAACATTTCAGCATAAAGATGTTGTAACATTTATCTAATTTCAGGGAAATCAATTCGTGAAATAGCTGGTTTTTCGTTTTTTCGAAATTCATGAATGTTTGTTGTCAACTGATACAAAAAGTTTCCTAAATTGAATTATGCTAATTTAAAACCTCGCACTACCAACAAATCCCGAATGTAGAGGCCAATGAAATTGTAAAGTAAGGAAATCTTTTAGTTCCTTAAGCGAGCAGCTTTTATGTTTATGCAGAGGGTGAAGTTATCGTAGTTATATGTTTTTATTGCTGATTCATCAAGGGGGGACTTCATAGTTAAAGTTGATGACTTTACAAGTTTCAGCATATGTCTTTGCAGCAAGTATGTTTTATTACTTCACCATATAAATAGTTATGAGGGTTGTTCAAATAATGCCCATACATCTTTCTTTATGTACGTAGGCATGTACACATATTCTTGCCACATTAGCGGGATAGGCGATGCTCGTCATTGTTGTTATTCGTGCGTGCCATTCAGAAATTTGTCTTTTCGCAAATAATGTACTTCCTCCAAACTATTTATCTCTAGGAGGGGTTGGGGGTGTAGATTTGTTTTATGCTATGTATTACATTTATATACAGGTAATGTATGTATGCACATATGTATGCATAAACAGGCTGTAAAATATTATATAATACAGTAGAATGTCTAAATGTAAATTTCATATATGTAAATACGTCACTATTTGTTTTAAAAGAGATCTGGGTTCCTAGCAGTTTTAGGTATGCATGCCTTGTATGCAGTAGTACTTGCAAACTATGGATGGTCGAATATCTACACATGAACACACATACACGCATACATAAGTAGATGGGTATTTGTGTATTTTATAGTACTTATAAAATCTCCCTGCATTTTAATTACACATTAAAAATGGTTTTACTATGTTCCACGCCCATACGAATATAAATCCCATGCACTCATTTATGTAGTAGAAACATATGCACGTATGCGTGTTCACTTGTACTCACATACATATATGGATATGTAGACATATGTACATATTTTCTAGTGTGAAACCACGCTTACTCACCTGCACGTAACGCCTCCACGGGCACTGATGGGTATGGCATCGGATAGGGATAACCATCACGTCGCAACGCTTTCGGTTTTCTTCTGGGACGATATTTGTAGTCGGGATGTTCTTTCATGTGCATTGCTCTGGAAATAATCGGAGAGAATTTCTTTTCAAAATTATTCTCAAATATGTATGTATGTATGCACATATTATGGAAGTCATTTGAATGTTTTATGCCCATATATTTTCCATTAGCATAATTGCCTTTGCCTAAGCCCGTAAACAAAACGTAATACAAGCAAAGTTTTAGTCAATATTCCTGGGACTGTGCACTTACCGAAGCCGTTTTGCTTCATCGATAAATGGACGTTTTTCTTCTTCGGTTAAAAGTTTCCATTCGGCGCCTGAAACGAAAAATAAACGACCAAAGTTTTAGCTAAAAGGCCAAAGTTCGGGTAGCAAGAGAGTTTTTTATATTAAGAGAAGTAAAACAATAATGACTATAATAAGATTAATCATACATATCTTGAAGAAGTGGTTACATCATAGTTAATACGCTTGTCGAATTGCTACGCGCATAATAGCCTAAACAGACGGTGACGTTAATCAGGATTAATGATTTAATTCGGAATTATCTCAGGAATTAAGTGCAATTAATGCGGATTGACCATTAGAATTTTTTTTTTCCTACATTAATCATACATCTGTCATACTGACATCTAGTACATTTTTTAACAATTAGTTAGGAAAATTATTAAATATATTTCATCATGGCCAGTGCCAAGACCAATACAGTGATTACATTTTAGGAAAACAATTACATTTTATATAGAACAGTTATTTTAGCATACGAGAATTAATATTTAATTTAGTAGGTCAATTGGTCGGTTTCTCTTCAGATGTCGTAAAGTTGTTCTTTCAAGTTTTGAGAGTGTATTGATTTCTCTATTTTTGTGCTGGTTTATTTCGTTAAAATACCTTGTTGATATTGCTTTTATTTCTTCGTCGATTAATGGTATATTGAACGTATTATAGATGTCATAATTTTTTGTGTACCTGTTGGACATTCTTATTATACGAGTACGTATGATTTTTGATTGTTGTCGCTGTACTTTGTTTATGTGAGTTCTTTTTGCAGTTCCCCACACTTCAAGTCCGTATGTCCAGATTGGTTTAATGACCGCCTTGTATACTAAAAGTTTGTTGGAAATATTGAGCTTAGAATTTCTTCCTATTAGCCAATGCAATTGTCGAAACTTTTCCTTTATTTGTTTTATTTTCGTTTTGGTATGATCTTTCCAAGTTAATTTTGAGTCCAGGTGGATTCCAAGATATTTTGCAGATGTTTCAATTTGTATATTTTTATTGTTGCGCTTAATCGGCATAGCAGCAATCTCTGTGCTTGTCGTAAATATTACTTGTACAGATTTGTCCTCGTTTACTTTTAAACTCCATTTGTCAAACCACTTCTTTACATTGTTGGTGTACATCTGTAATTTTGTTGTTGCGGTTGAGAGGTGTTTGTCAGATGACAATAAAATTGTGTCGTCTGCAAATGTTGCTATAGTAGAATTAGTTTCGTCTGGGAGTGGTATGTCAGAGGTAAATAAGACATATAACAGTGGTCCTAGAACGCTGCCTTGAGGAACTCCTGCTGTTATTGGATGTATATGTGAGTATTTGTCACTGTATTTAATGTAGAAGCATCGATCAGTAAGGTAGCTCTTGATAATTAAATAATAGTGCAGTGGTAATATTGTCCTAATTTTATGCAAGAGGCCTTTGAGCCAAACTTTGTCAAAAGCTATTGCGACGTCCAAAAATACAGCAACGCAGTATCGTTTATTTTCCATGTCTGAAATTATTTTTTGTGCAACTCGATGTATTTGTTGGATAGTTGAGTGTTTTTTTCGAAAACCGAATTGATGATCTGGAGTGATGTTTTTCGTGTCAAGTATTGGGCTAATTCTGTCATGTAAAAGTTTTTCTGCAATTTTAAATATAGTCGGAAGTAGGCTTATAGGTCGATATGAAGTTAAAGCTCTTTGGTTTTTACTCGGTTTTGGTAGCGCAATGATTTCTGCGACTTTCCATACTTTTGGGAAGTATTGTGAGCGAAACATTGCATTAAATACATTTCTAAGGAATAGGTAAGCCTCAATTGGTAGCTCCGTAAGTGCTTTGCCTGTCAGCACATCATATCCGGGTGCTTTTTTATGTTATGTTATATTAGTTTTGATGCATAATATTACTTCTTGTGAGCTTGTTTTTCTTATTTTTGTGATGGTATCAGTATTAACATTACTAATTGTGTGAATTTGCTTATGTTCATCGTTCGATAGGACATTTTCAAAATAATTTCCCAATGCCACTGCTTTTTCATCATTTGTAAAAGCCCATGTGTTGTCATCTTTTCTTAGTGGGGGTTGATGCTTTATCTGGTTTTTAAGTTTTTTTGTACATTTCCACAAGGAATAATTTGAATTAGAAATAATTAATTAAATTAAATAATTAAGAGAATTTAAGCGGATTAGAGGAATTTCCGATGACAAAATTGCCGAAAAACGACACGATAGTGATTTGAAATATATAATATTAATATTCTCACATTAGTACTGTTTTTGTTTTTTTGTTTTCATTGCGTAATTCAGTATGCTATTTTCATAAAGTTACTTTTTGCATATTGCATTCTTTTGCAACCAACCTTAAAAACAAACTCGCGAAATCGACTATATTTTACATTTACTTACAGTTGGTGTATTTTGTTTAGTTATAGTTTTATCTGTGTATCCAGCAGCATTAACGCTTATCTGAAATTTTAAAAGTACTTTACGACACTACTAATCAGGCCGCAAGTAGTTGTGTTATTATTAGAAAATAATTATGTTATATCAACTTAAGGATATTGCTCTTTTATAAGATGGATACAATAAGAACGTAACTACCGTATTGAAATGTTCCATCTCTAGAAGATTGTTTTACTATCTTAAACAATTTTTCAGTAGCAGTGCAGCCTAGTCATAGTAGATTTTTTGGATGGAGTTATTCGTTTAATAGAAGAGCTGAAGTTTTTCTTTCTGGGTGTGATTAGTTATTCTGATTAGTTAGTCTGATTTGCACTTTAATGATAATAAATTTGCCACTCTTATTATATTTTGTGTTTTATTGAAGTACAGTTAGGGTCTTAAGGGGTTACATGGGTTTCGTTGGTTCAAAAAATCGATTTATTTTTTTTTTGGCTTATTAATTTCTACAACATCTCAGGAATATTATCCTAAATTTTCAAGTCGATCCGAATAATAAATTCGGAGATACAACCTTTGGAATGTGTGCGCTCCAAGCCACTTTTTTTGTTACTCAAAACTTTAAACGCGTTTTTCTCGGAACTGTGTTTTCAAAGTCGGTTGTCAAATGTTCTCGAAAACTACTCAACCGATCTTGATGAAATTTTACACAGGTATTCGAAATACAATTTACTCGTGCTTGAACGAAGGATTTTGTTTTTTTTTTCAATTACAACTATTTAAAAAAAAACAAAATGTAAAGCAAATTTGACCGAATTTTTCATTTTTTTGCAAAAATGTCTGCCAAAATTCCAATTTTTACTTTTCTTTTCTTTCCTTCATTCAAGCACGAGTTTATGGTCTTAACTAAAGCACTTATTTTTGTTTTTTCATTTTTGATGAGCCTGTCAGGAGTTATGCTGACAACGCGGACGCACCTTTTTTCGAGGGGTCACCGGAAATGACGTCGCAATGGAGGAGTTTTAATTTTTTTTTTTTTGAAAATTTCATAAATTATTCTTTAAATATGTATCTATAAGACAGAAAAAAGTTTAAATTAAATAAATAATTTTTTACATAGAAAAAAAATATTGAAAATATGCCTTTTTTTACCCGACGAAACCCTTAAGTCTATATACAGCAGCATATTTTTTGTTTCCTATAAGGACTGTTGATGCAGTTTTTTCGGTATCCATATTTATTCATAAATTTACAAGAATTTAATTATTTCACTTGCTTTATGACAAAAAAAAAATAACAAAAAAGTAGTATGATAAAATTCAAAATTTCAAGGGCCGCACTGGCAACTGATACGATTGCTTTCGAGTCGAAACATTTTCTCCTACGCTTAGTTCTTCCAATGCCACAACTACTTCAGCAAACTCTGTTTGTTTTCTTCAGTTTTTAAATCATTTACATTCACATATTTTCCTAACCGTCGTGTTCCATAAAACAAATGAATATTCGGCACACACTGCCTACTATTGGCAGATTTGTTAAAACATTAATTACAGGTATGCCTTTTATTTCTTGAATTGTGTTTCTGATTTCGGCGTGGTTATTAAAGTCGTTGACAACCAAATTAAGCACATGACTGGCGCAATGGAAATTGACTATTTTTGGAATTCTGCACAACATACGAGTATATGTACATATGTACGTACATACATACATACATAGATAAATATTAAAGTGCTCAGAATCATGAGAGGAGTCCATTTGGCCATGCATGTCTGTTTATTATATCGCGATGAAACTTACTTCAAAGTAATTTGTTATTGAAAATGTGCGAAACTGGCTAATAACCACGATTGCCACTAGCTATGAGTTGGTTTGATTGAAAAATTAAAATTCGGCCTATCCTAAATTTCAGGATTAATATTAATTAATTTCTAATACAAAGTTTTTAACACTAGCAGCTACAACTTCTGCGGCCATGAACTGGATGAATTGTTTGCGTACAAGCGTTTGACACTGAAAATATTTTTAAAAGTTCTTCATAGAAAATTATTCAAAAAATGCCAAGGAGCGAAAGGAAATTGCCAATTCAGGTTTTAGTTCAGAGTTGCAAGGACGTTCAAAAAGATGTATTCCTCTGCTTTATGGATTATGAGCAAGCTTTCGGCAGCATTAAACATGATAAGTTTATAGAATTTCTTCAATCTATGGGAATATATGAAAAAGAGATCCGTTGCATTAGAAATTTATATTGGCAACAAATTGCTTACGTAAATATCGATGGTGATACTACCGAAGCAATATCCATTTAAAGAGGGATGAGGCAGGGTTGTATACTTTCACCCTGCTAATCAACATATACTCTGAAAGAATTTGCCAAGAGCAAAACTGCCGCTGCATGTACTGCAATCAGGCTGAGAGGTTCGGGCTTCAGGCTCGACCTCACTGACGGAAACTCAAGTATCTTTAGAAACTTTGGGTTCATCCCCTCGACAACGGATCAGTGTGTACCCTCGTTTAGTCCAAGCGGAACTTTCTCCACCCATATTCCATCAAGAGAGGAGTGGAGTGGGTGCAACACTTGGGGACAGAGCTTGGTGAACCCGTTCACGGATGGACGGTAGGGTTGGAAGATGAGTATTCTGTAAAGAACGCTCCATCAGACTCAAATTCAGGTTACCGGATCACTGCAGTGATCTGATTGGTGACTATTTGCGTAATAACTGTTAAGAAGGTAAATATTTACTCCGATAGCGAAGCGGCAATGAGGACCCTGGGCTCTATTATGGTGCCCTCGAAACTGGTAAAGATTCAGGCAAGAGATCTGTGAGGTAGTGTCCCCGCGAAAGCACAGGATCGGGGTCCCCTTGACAGCCTGCGCTCTACTCCTGGAAAGGTGGGCTTTGCGTCAACTCAGCGAGTGCTGGACATGTACACAAGCTTGTAAGGTCGTGAAATCTTTCTGGTCACGTGTGGGTCGGAGGTGTTCGACGGTTATTCTGAGAATGGCAAAATCTCAGCTTTCAGATTTCGGGGGCGTCCTCAAGGTTAGTGAGGTATACATGCCGTGGGACTTCGAATTACTTCGCGTCCTTTTTGGGTCAGCTGTATGGTGGATGAGGTGGAATCATCTCAGCACCTTTTTCTTAGCTGCCCCGGTTTCGCGGGACTAAGATTTAAACATCTTGGCTCCCACTTCTTTCTTACGCCTGCTGATATAGCAGATCGTGATATCAAAAATCTGATGTACTTCATAAGCAGCAGAAAGCGGCTTACACAACCGAAACTCCGTCAATTGAGTTCAGAACTCAAGATCTTTTCTTCGTTTGATTCTTCTACACTTTCTAAGATATTTGTGGCGGAAATAGATGTAATAGCCAGTGATTCTCTTTGCCTTACAATCCTTTCCTCTTCTTCCAGTCGTCGTCGTCTAGATCTTTCTTTTTTCCGCTAATTTTTTGTCTACACCACCTAAGCATCCCATGCAATCTGTCTCTTTCTATTTCATTAAAAATAATTCATCTTCCTCTATTTTCATGCTCTCAAAAACATACGCATGTGCAATATCAAACAAATTATTAAGATCAAATTTGAAATTGTTCTCACAGCTTTTGAACGTAACATTTTCTTACACATTTTTTGTAACTCTCTCCAACATGATATAAATCAACAAGTTTCTTTACGCATTTAGGAAATGCCCTTGTTGTTATTCTTGCTTTTTCCCAATATATGATGCACTCCCTAATCACAAGATTTGTGCTTTCACTAACAATCACTTTAACCCGACGAATATTTTAAAATAGGATTGAGAGAACATGTCGATTAGATGGTGATTTTGAACCATTTATTTGATAGCTCGGCAATCCGATAAGGAAAATATTTTGTTTGTCACTTCGTAATTCCACCGACATGTTTACGCACTAAACAATGGATCACTAATAATCTCCAAAATCACGTATGAAATGACACGTAAAACATGTAGTTGCAAGTCACAGCGCAGCACTCATGCAACTTATATGGGCAAAGGTTATTACAAAACTTTTAAGAAGATATGCGTAAAAAAATATTGAACTTGAAATCTAAGGGATAGGGTATAACATGTATGATGCTGTTTTCCCCTTCTGTTTTTTTCTTGGATTGTAAAAAAATTGTATTTGTTTTATTATTAAAAATACCTATTCCTGTCAGCACAAAGTGAATAAAGACGATCAAACCTATACCAGTTTTAAACAAATGACTAAGGCATAAATTAATTTTTTTACGGATTTTGGAAATCCAAATATGCTAATCTCAGAAGGTTGAGGCTGCAGCCGATTGGCACCCTTGGTGCACGTGAACTTGTATGTGTATGTATACATACATATCCAAGCAGTGAAAAAATGAACAAACTCCCACGCCTAATTAACGACGATGAAATAAGAATCAATGGGCAAAAGACAAGGACAAACGACAGTTGCATCATATCGAAGAAAATGAGTGAATGAACAACACAGAAGGAAGAATAGCAGAAAATGCCGGAGTATATGCTCCGATATAAACAAATAATGGAAATAAAAGCACAAATGAATGAGCGAATGAATAAATGAGTAAATGTATAAATCAGTGGGGTAAAAGCACATAAAAGCCCCCCTGTGCTTCAAAATAAGGACCGATGAGAATCTGACAGATTTACTCACTAACAGTAAACAAAGAAGAAAAGAAAATTAACAATTGAAAATGAGAATGCAAAAAAGAGCGAAGACTAAAGAGAAAAAGAGGCGTAAGGATGTGCCCATATAAAAGCAATGGCATAAATGAAGAGGATATACCAGTGCCGGTACCCATTCCGGTGCCGGTTTTCCTTGTTGTGTTGCAAAATGAGTTTTATGAGCGCATAGGAAATAATTTTCAAAATGGAAACAAACAAACAAAGAAGTAACAAACATGTGTACATACATGCATACAAAGTTCAACAGAAACCACACTGTGGAAGGTAAGCAAGGACATGAAAACCTATCCATACACATATTACAAGAATATTCAACACTCTACAGTTTTGTCGAGTAGGCGTTGGATAGCATGATGTGGCAGGGTCTGTTGAGAAAGGGCTGAGATTTAGCGGTTCGAAATGGTTGTAAGCATCGTTCGACCGCTTGCCTACTTTAGAGTACGGAAATGAATGGCGAAATTTATAAGTAAAAATATAAACACTTGACAGGATGCGGCATGAACAGCTAGCAGACGTGTGCGATACGTTAAGGCACGTGGATTTGAGTGCACGCATTTGTATCCATAGTATAAGCGTATGTTTGTATGTATGCCACTTACAGGTTGAATATCCGACATGTTTGCGCATTACGAGTATTTCGTACGTTTGGGTGACCTAAAAAGTTCGGTAACATATTTGAGTGAAACATTTATTTATGCAGCTTAATGAACCTTATTAAATGAAATATGTATGTAACTATATATTTTTTTATGGAGGTGGCAAAAAGCATTGAATGCCGAAAAGCGTGAGACTTGTCTTTCAACTCACCCACTAAGAGCCCAACCCAGCTCCGCTTCCCTCCCACCGCGGACAACCGTTAAGTAATACTTCGAGCGGGGAAGCGGCCTATTGCCTCTTCATGAAGATCTGCACTGTTGTTCAGCGCGGTGCCGTTTGGTGATTACTATTTTTGACATATTACTGACAGGGAACCAAAGTTCTTCTGAGTCAAGTATTACGCTTCTACTACTATCTACTAACCACTATTGACTTCCCTATCTTAATACTCAACTCTTTCCTTTCGAATTCAAAGCGGGGACAGACAAAGAAAACATTATCTGCGTCTTCAACTAAGCTGTCACAAAAAGTGCTGTATGGGCCGTCCTCATGCTTAAGTCTTGGCAAATAAGATTTAAAGCAACCATGCCCACTAAGTATTTGGGTCAGTTCATGTTTTCGATCAAACCATTTGGAGATATTCTGAATCAATCGATACGTCCATCGTCCGTTTATAGAGTTCTTCCACTCCTCCTGCCGCGTACGGATGCTTCGCTTCCGTTCAGTCTTTCCATTGGTCAGTTGTGCTGGATCCGCTCGGTGTTTTTTTCTTTATCTGAGTGAATTCAAATGCAGTCAGCTTAACTGGTAGAATACACGTGTTGCCTAATACAGGATCTTCCGATACGGTGTAGATAGATGATATCACACTGCTAAGTCGCTTCCTAGAAGCCTACTTAGGACCTTTCGTATTTATCATAATCCGGGTTAATGCAGTTGCAGACTCCGCTGCTTTACGGCTGGCGTATATTAGGTGTTGCTTAAAGCTCAACCTATGGTCAATCCAATTAGTCCAAGATATTTGGTATGTATGCATATATGAGCTATTTTAATCGATGCCCTTTTGTTACTTTTTAGGTACAGCCCGATGAGATAGGATAGGATAAATGGCCGGTATGGACAATGCACGGAAAGGACATCCACAAAATTCGAGATCTGCGGCTTTGTTAGCCTTAGAAGTTCCCTCGAGCGTTGTCGATCTACCCGTGGCCAAAAAGATATCGCGACTTTGCAGGTTAAAATAATATAGAACTTTTTCAGGCCTATATTGAATTTAAATTTGTTATATTAAGTTAATTTTACACAAGGTGAAAGTAATGAATAATTGTCAGGTGTTCATAATGCCCTGTTGCTATCCAATCTCATCAAACACACAGCATTATTTTTCTTGTCATCAATCCCAGATTTGCTATAATTTGAGTTCGCTTGAGAAGTTCGCCTCAACCCCGATTTTTGTTTCTTACCTTATAAAAGGTGGTACAAAATTAATCACTCCATCGGACGATTTATAATTTTTGCAAATGGCGTGTACGACAGTGATATTTGACACTTGTGAACTATACAGTCGTGGTATACAAACCGTTCAGTGCAACTAACTATTCGGTTAAAATAAGTCAGTTGTTCTCCTACATACCGATTTTGTGAAATATGTTTTAACACTTAAATGTTTTTCAACTCTTGTTATTTGTTATAATTTTCAGTGAAAATAAATAGGCTTTGATTGAAAAGAAATATGTATATATAAAGGGAATATTTTAGAAAATAAAATGAGAGAAAAATTGTAATTTCGAAACTGAAGCAGCATACTTCCTTATTGGATTGGGTACACGACTATTCCCACAACATTTTTAAACCAGCAACATTAAGGATACAGGACTCTCCCCGCATCAGATTTGTAGCCACATACAGGATTCTCCCCGCAACATTACAAACAGACGAGAAATGAAGCTCGTAAAGGTCACAATAAAAGTTTCCGTCACTAAAAATCATTTTTTTTTGTTTTTTTTATTTAGTAAAGAAAATATTCAAGAACAAAATTGGATGATTAATTTTGCTCCAGATACATGTATATGAACGTGAAAAATCAATGCTTTAAAATTGGCCAATTTCAATATTCAGTAATTCGATCCCTCACGTTTTTCACGGTTGATTCCTGTCTACATATGCAGCTTATAACAATAATTCTTTTAATTTTAATGGACAAAGCGAAATATTACGAAAATGCTAAACATTTTCACGCGCATTCTTATGAGGAAATTTTCTCTAAATTTTGAGACTGACACATTGTTCCGAGGAGAAATCGAGTTTAAATTTACTCGTAGAGGAGTTTGTTACCGAGCCTTTTGGACTACCCAGTATATATGAATGCATGCTTGCTTATTCGGGTATAACCTGCTGCCTTCTTCCAAGTATGCACATAGGTATATACATACATACATTACCTATACTATGCATGCATATATACATATATTATGTATGTATATGTATATGCGGATGATATTAGAACATGGGTTTTTGAAAGCAGTAGATTGCTGAAGTACTGACTTGTTGTGTCGTCCAATTGAATGACATGAGTTTACATTCATGCATAAGTACAAGCACATTGTCAGTCATGAACAATGAGGACAGATATACTATATGGGTTACATGATATTAACTAAGTATGCACAAACAAGAACAACATTGTACATATACTATTGAGTACCTAGGAATGCACATAAGTACTGTACTTGCTGTATGTTAGAATGTTACATTTTCTATCAGAACAACACATCCTGACGTACAACGACATGTACAAGTGTCTACAAAAGCCTCAAGAAGGGAGTTGAAATTGTAGAGGAAGTTCACTTCCCCTCTTTGCTGATGACTTGAGCACTGCATACATCCATGTTGAGTTTTCGATGTGGTCATCAATTTGGTTCCAGAATGCCAATAGCGCATTTAAGTTGACATAATTCAGGAGGAATCGTACTTATTTTAAGTATGAATACACGTGTAACATACTTAGTTTTCCTAAGTGGAGAAAAGGAGCCAGTTTTGTACCGGAGAGTGTTTAAAACAGTGTACTAAAGCTCACGAAGGCATTTACTATGCTAAAAACTAATTGGTCTAAGTGGGAGTTTAATTAGTTTTCAGTATGGTTAATATTTTATGCGTTTGCCCTCGTCCCCTGCGCAGAATGAAATTGTTGGTTGGTTTTTTTTATTCATTCATGTTAGCGATTCATTACAGCTCTAAATATTCAACTTCAGTAAAATAGGTTAATAGTTTTGATGGTTCAATACATATTATATAATCAGGCCAAGTGGGAAGAGAAAGGGGAAAAAGAAAAGATGATTTTTTAAGATAGTAAGATTTTTTTTATTATATCTATACAAAGGCTCCTGCCTAAAAAAGTAACAGTTTGCTTAGAGATTGCTAGGGAAGTCAAACAACTTTTTCTACAAGGTGCATGTTGGAGAAGAAAAAAATTGTAGAATTATACATTTATGAACATTTGCCGGATTCTCCATGGAAGTATGGGTACGATTAACTCCACTGCAACATAGGCGTAGAAACCCCGCACATCACATCAAAAGCAACAGCACATCGAGTGTTCCCGCGAGTTTCTGAATCTGCATAGCGGAAACAGGGACCGGATTAGGATTGTAACTGGAAACGAAAATTGGGCTAACCACTACGAATCTGAGTCTAAGTAGGAGTCTATGCAGTGACTATCAGAAGGTGCAGGCGCTGGAAAAATTATTAATACAGTTTTTTTTGGATTCAGTTTTGTTGGAAAAAACACGAGGTATCGAGCTGTGCTTCTTCTTCACGATAATGCGCTAGTTGAAATTTTTTTTATGTATGTGTACACATTCAAGATGCATTTGAAAGTAAACAGAGCGGCCTAAAAATAGTTATTTCAATTAAGCAGCCACTTCCAATAAAAATTACATGAATCCGATACGGTCCTTATTCTCATTTGGCCAAGAACTGTCTTAGAGCAAAATTCCCTGCTTAATGAAGTTTTATGTTGTTACAGTAACATCGAGGATTATTGTTGCTATGACATGATTTATATCCGACATCGACATGATTCATATCCTACATCGACAAAAGTAATCAGCAATTTGAACGACCAACTCAGTGGATTAATGGGTTACGTCCAAAATGGTTAACGGCAAAAAAGGAAATTGGGAATTTTTCCCAGCTGACTAATAAAATAAATCTGAAAAATCTTTTACTCTACGCGTCATAAGCTGTAAAGCTGTATGAATTATATTTTTCAAAGTAGGGACAGCTGTCTTCGACGAATTCCTTTCTTTAGTCGGAGGGCGCGAAGGAGACGTAACTGCATCTACGAATTTTAATTTTCAGTGAACGAAAAATTCTTTGTGACTACACTGTGTGACATTTACCAAAACTCATAGCGATAAACATTTTGTTTTGGTGTTCAAATTAAGTTGGCATATTTGTTATTGCGAAAAGCTAGAAATAGAGCATATGAAACAAAATTTCATAATTCAAAGTTTCGACCCCTTATTGAAAAAGTATCTAAATTGTTCTTTTAAATATGAGCTAGAGTGCCAATAGGATACACAAATATATATCAGGTTTTTTTTTAAGAACTTGAGAACTTAGAATGTTAATACAAAACAAAAATATTATTGATATGAATTTTTTTATTAAAATCTGGTGGATAATTTCATGCCATTTATTTTTTTTATTTGATATCCGGCATATATCCGCTGCAGCTACGAGTTACAAGCTCCAATTTATGACTACTTTTCCCAATAAATCTGACCGTATGGCGGCAATGGTTCCTTGAATATTCCAATAAATCGATTGTTAAGCGCGCTGTGTGGCAAGTTGCGCTATCTTGTTGGAACCAAATGTCGTCGATGTTCACCTGTTCAATTTTCGGAAAACAATTTCAGTCAGCGTGGCTCGATAGCGCTCGCCATTCACCGTAACGGCAGCTTCTTCCTCATTCCGAAAGAAATATGGACCGTTGATGTCGCCAGTGCTCTATGAACTTCGTGAACAGATTTATTTTTGTCAAAGTAAATTTCCACAATTTGGAAAGGTTGCTGGCATTAAACGATTAACGACCTCACTAAATAGAAATGCCAACACAGTTTGTCTTTCGCAGCTGTCAAACTATAGTTATTGATATTGATATTTCCCAGCTAACAAAACACCCGATATATTCAAATTTAAAAATAGGTCCTATGTCGCAAAAACTTAATAAGAGTCCCGAAAATTTTAAGACTTAATGCCTATGCTTGTAATAATTTTTTTTATTTTTTCGATTTCAGAATAAGTCGTTGACGTATTTGAAATCCATAAAGCTAAAAATTAAAAAACTAATATTTGGTATTGGTGTCTAGTATCAAAAGATTGATGCTAACCCTCTATTATACCCACAAACACCCATACACACGAACTGGTAAATATTACGTACCATTCACCTACATGCTCCATTGCACTGCAGGCACCAGTTATGGAAGTTCTACCGTTCAGCTTATCCACACAAAAGTGTTCACAAATCTAACAAAAGATGGAGTCATAAAATTGAGTAAAGAAAAAATAAGTAGCCATTTGTGCTGTGCTAACCACAGCTAGTCATTCAAACACTCGCTCAGACTGAAACAAATTGTCCAACTCTATTGACAAGATTTATAAGTAGTACGAAAAGTTGATGTGTGGCTCTAAATGCTCCAGTCGCTTTGACGGTATTGACATTGTGGTTAGAGCAAATGCCTCTGTGAAAATATGTACATATGTACGTAGGCCACTTGGCTAGAGAAAACTTTCATACAGTTCAATATAAGATTGTACATGCATAAACACATACAGATTTAACGGATGCTTCATGTGCACTTATACTTGTAGCTTATCCGTTTAGGCGTTGCAGTTGGTTGCTCCACTTCTCGCATTCGTATTGTTTGATTTATAGGCTGTGTTTAACTAACAATTTTTTATTTGTACGTGCGGTTGCAATTTGTAGATAGGAACCAACTGTGTTTGAGTTTTGAGTTTTCTTAGATTGCAATAGTTGTCAAATACTCGGGCTAGTAGTGCACTGGATTAATGTCAGATGGATTGACTATGACTGAGTGTAGAACTGGCATTTGTTTAGACATTACTTGAGGCTTCTGTATTGACAGAAAAGCACACACTGGGTTGCGACTACTCTTGGACGTCGTTTCTTTGCTCTTCATATGAATTATAAGGCTAGTTACGTGTTTGGTTGTCGGTCAAAAACTCAATTACTTTGACTCCCCTCCAACTATCCGCAATGTACAAGCTTTTGGGTGGCTTGCTTTTGGCAGTGTCATTAACTGCTTGTTGTGTTGACAGGTCTTCATACACGGATTATTATTATTGTTGTTTCATTGTTCGTTGCCATTGTTATATATGAACGTATGTGTGTATGAATGTGTATTTGTATACAATACGCATTTATACGTGAAAACATATGATTCAAATATTTATATGTGTAGGTGTGTATACTTTCTCAGAATATGAAGGTGTCAAAACAGGAATTGCGCATTTTGTGAATTCGTCCTGCCTCCGCTTTGTCTGCTTCGCCTTAAAGGGTCATCATATTTCTCAGTGAAGTTTACTAAGTTGTATTCAGTCATTGGAATAGGACCTAACAATATGAGTCGCTTCTAAATGAAGGAAATTGTATTTGTCTTTTGTTGTTCCTTTTTAGTCGCATTGTGTACTTGTAAGTTTCATACCCACACTTGCACACTTCTATGGACGCTTGACGCTGTTTCCTTTGCCAAAGTGGCTTTGTGTGGTAACGCTGGTTAGTTCAGTAATTCTGGCATAGCTTTTATTGTTCGTGACAGCTATAGAATTGTCATTCGTCACAAGTTACATATTTTTATAGTCGTACACTTCTTATTATTATAAATATAATCGAGAATTAAGTGTATTTGCACGTAAGTCTCTTGCAGTATCTTGGCACTGATCAGCTAATTGAATGCTTATGATTGCACTTGGGAGATCAGCAATAAATACATATGGGACGCAGCCGTTGAAAAATACTTCATAACTATGCTTTGGCAACCATATGTATGTATATCCGAGTTTCTCTTGTGCTTCGTAGTTACGGCAGCTTCTCCTACCACAAGTCTAGAAGAAGTTCGACAGCTTCTTTGTGCCATTGCGATCCCTTTTTTCTGTTATATGAATGCATAATTAATAACATTTTATTAGAATTATGTTTCAAAACCTTTTTTCTCTGTTGGCGTCCACTTGATTTAATTTTTACTTTGGCGTTTTCTCTTACATTCCTAATAATAATTATCGGTAACATAGAAAACACAGGGTTGTATGGGAAAATTATCGTATAATCTAAGAATGTTTATAATTTCGGATTTCGGGCGTGAAATTTTCTATGGGTGGTCTCGTAGGTGGTCATTAGGGCGGGTCGACTTAAAAATCGCTCATTGCTCTGTGAAAATCATATTCTAGGTATCAAAATAAGAAACTTTGCCGAAGGAACCATACCTCTAAAACGAATTCTGATGTCCCCTAATTTGGCTCGAACGAAAAATCCCACTTTTACCCATTTAGAGTGCTCCAATCGAGTCCAAATGTATGACCGACCCCCACTAACTTTACAATCATTTCAAAATATCACAATTTTTGGCCTTTACATGAGAAAAGAAACTAAAAAGTTCGACCCAAATTGGGGGACATCAGAATTCGTTTTAGAGGTATGGTTCCTTCGGCAAAGTTTCTTATTTTGATACCTAGAATATGATTTTCACAGAGCAATGGGCGATTTTTTGCCTCCCCACAAAAGATACTAAAAGTTCGACCCTAATTGGGGGACATCAGAATTCGTTTTAGAGGTATGGTTCCTTCGGCAAAGTTTCTTATTTTGATCCCTAGAATATGATTTTCACAGAACAATGGGCGATTTTTTTGCCTCCCCACAAATCGACCCGGCCTATCGGTCATGTAGTTAAATGTGAACCTATTGTGCAGGCGGAACGATTCCGAGGACCGAATGCTAGTATTGAATGGAACCGCGGCATTATGACATGGTTATGGTATGATATGATTTATGCACCTCACTTTACGAAATCTGTTAAACTGTAAGCAATTTTCAATTACGTTTAATTAAATTTTTTTCAAGGAAACTTTAACTTTCACATTTACTTTTTGCAGTTTTGTGGTAATATTTTCCTATATACACACAAACATAATTACTAAATATCAACGAAATGTTTTCTGCAAATATTTTTTCGTTGAAATTATGTTTTCGGTACGTCTTGTTTATGCGATTTACACAAAAAATGGAGATGTGCGTTATGAGTTGTCGTTTCGAAAGCTGTATAAATTAAAATTTATGTCTATGTGAATGTTTTACAACACTTTCTTTGTGAGGTGCGGTTGCTGCAGACATAAATTAGCTGACAATCGTTGTCTCCAATGTTCTCCGCTGTTGTGGCGTAAGCATATTTGCATGTGCACCGCAGTTATGTGCATACGAGACAATGCTGTCAACGTGAATTGCCACATTGTCTGTCTGGCAGCCAGTTTCCTATCCATTTTAGACATTGTCGGCCCGTCCCCCTGATTGACACGATCAGTTTTTGTGAAATCTATGGGCTTTCATACAATGAAAACCGCCTTGACTAGCGGCTTATTAAATGCAACAACAATAACAAAAATTAAACAAAATAACAAACCACTCGCATATTATGTGATAACAAAAACCCAATCGCAAAAGCAAACAAATAGCAACACTAGCAACGCGAAATAAATGTGGAAGTGGTGGCTCACAAATGGTATTCAAAAGAGACATTTTTCAAAACCAAAGTACCGAAACAATCGAAGGTTGCCACATTTTATAATAAAACTCAAAGAGAAATAAAATACAAAAGTTAAATGTCAAACTTTTGCACTTGAAAAGTTTGTGAACAGCTTTTTTGGTGTTGTTTTTTGTAGCAGTTGCCATGTTTGTGATTTGCTTTTTGTTGATTGTGTTTTGTTTTTTTTTTTGCTTACTTTTTGTTCTTGTTTGTTTTCATTAGTGGGAAAGTAGCAGTGGCAGCCGTCAGCTCATTATTAATTTTAAAAAGGCAACTACAAAGGTTGATACAATAACAACAATTACGAAAACGAAAAACGAAGAGCGACTGACAAAGGACGACGCATACTCGACAAAAAATGGCGGCGCGAAGTTCCCTTTTTGTTGCGAAAACCACGCGCTCGCCCCCAGAGACGGATACCAAGTGCAGAGAAAAAACACTCTCATTCTCTACCGTCCGTCCACCGAAGCCGTGCAGCATTTTGCTCATTTATTGTAATTGCAATGGCAACTGTCATTAATTACTGTCTGGAAATTTTCATTTTTTATTTTATTCTATAGAAATTGAAACAAAAGTGCAGTGAAGTGGGACTTTTTTGTTTGAAAGTAAATGAGCAGAGTATGCGGTTTTTCAATTATGCAACTTTGCTGCATTGTTTGCTTTTTTATTTATTTGTTCACGATTGGCAATGCTTTTGTCGGGACAGTTATAAAATGTATGAAGAATAAAAAAATAAATAAATATATTAATTTTAATAGAAATCACGGGAATATGTTTTGAAAAGCAAAAAATGTGTATGTATTTAAATATGTGTAAAAAAATATATATAATAAAAAATATATATATTTAATATAATTTCTAATCAACACGGTATTTTTTTAGAGAAATTTTTGAAACCACTGAAGTAGTTTAATTCATTTGGGGTTAAGTAGCCGTGGCCGAATGTTTGGCGCGTGATTATATATATATACATATATAATATAATTGGCGCGTACAAACTTTTTGGGTGTTTGGCCGAGCTCCTCCTCCTATTTGTGGTGTGCGGCTTGATGTTGTTCCACAAATGGAGGGACCTACAGTTTCAAGTCGACTCCGAACGGCAGATATTTTTATAAGGAGATTTTTCATGGCAGAAATATACTTGGAGGTTTGCCATTGCCTGCCGAGGGGCGACCACTATTAGAAAAATGTTTTTATTAATTTTGGTTTCACCGAGATTCGAACCAACGTTCTCTCTGTGAATTCCGAATGGTAATCACGCACCAACCCATTCGGCTACGGCGACCGCCGTGATTACCATTCAGAATAGTTCGAAACTCCGGGTCGAAACACAAAATTATAGAAAAAGATGTTTCTAATAACGGTAGCCGCTCGGCAGGCAATGCAAGCTCCTCATAAGAGCCAACTGCCATTTGGAGACGGCATAAAACTGTAATTTACTCCATTTGTGGAGAAATATTAAGACACACATCAGAAATAAGAGGAAGAGGTCGACCAAAAATCCATTTAAGAGTGTAGGCGCTAATTATATATAAATACATATAGGAATTATCCTGACAAACAAATTATTTATCTAAGAACTTAAAATGTATGTTTTTACTTATGTATGTGTTAAACATTTTTTTTATGTATGTAAATGCGCTTGCGATTTTAAAACTTTAGTACGTTATTAGCAATAAATAAGGGATGAAAAGGAGATATTCTAATTTCAATTTTAGCCACTGCATCTTTTAAAAAGTTTACAAAAATTAGAGTTTTTCTACTTACCTCTACGCTATGTGAAGTGGCTTACGAAAAAAAAAATTGTTTGAAGTAAATATTCTGCATATTTTAATAAGGTATACTTATTTTGACACATTCAGAGCAAACTTAATTATTTAACCTTCCAAGCCAAAATTATAGGAATGCATACCAATGTCCGGAAGCTAAGTCCATGGAAACCAACATTTGCTCCAAAACAGGATCATAAGACCCATTGAAAGCGGCAGCTGTAGCCGAATTGGTTGGTGCATGACTACCATTCGAAATTCAGAGAGAGCATAGGCTAGAGTCTCGGTGAAAGACCAAAATGAAGAAAACGACTTTTCTAATACGATCGCCTCTCGGCAGCAATGGCAAACTTCCAAGTGTATTTCTGCCATGAAGAAGTTCCTCATAAAAAATATCTGCGTTCCGTGCTTAGGAAGTCATATCACATTGGATGGTGAAGGAAAAGACGATATTGATGCCAGAACCAAAAATGCCAAGGCAGCCTTTGCAAGTCTCAAAAAGATCGGTTTTTCCAAACCGCTGACAATGCGCACGAAGCTAGGAATTTTTAATTCGAATGTTCAACCCGTTCTTCTGTATGGATGTGAAACGCGGTTGGCGTCTGTATCTGCGGCACGAAAGTTCCAAACATTTGTGAACCGATGTTTTAGAATCATCCTCCGTATCTGGTTGCCCGATAACTGGATTTCAAACGAACAACTTCTTGACTCTCTGAAGCAGATAAAAACTAAATATCAGGTCAGTCCATAAGTTCGTGCATTTTTAAAGGTTGTTTTAAAATTAATAAAAAGTTGTTTGAAGTATTCATTAATCAATAATATATTTTCCTTCATTATTTACAATGTCTTCCCAACGTTAACTCAATTTTTTTTGTCCTTGAAGCCAAAACACGCTTCGATATCCCTTTTTATAGCTTCTTTTGAGGAGTAGTTCTTGTTACTCATATGGGATTGAAGTCCCCGGAAAAGGTGATAATCACAAGGTGCAATATCCGGAGAGTATGGTGGATGCGGCATTAGCTCCCATCCGAGCTCGTTCAGCTTGCCTAATGTTTGCCTTGCGGTATGAGGTCTTGCGTTGTCGTGGTGAAACAAACCTTTGCGTCTATTCATTGAAGACGGCCGATTTTTTTAAGTGCCTCATGGAGGTTAGATAGCTGATGGGAATAATAATCAGCAGTTATCGTCTGGTTTGGTTCCAGAAGTTCATAATTAACAATACCGGCCATATCCCACCAAGTAGACAGGAGAATCTTCTTGGGGTCAAGGCCATCTCTAGGGGTCGGTTCTGATGTTTCATCTTTATCTAACCATTGGCGTTTGCGAACAGGAGGATTATTGTAAATGATACAAAAATCGTACAAAAGTGAAATTATGGGTAAAATACGCACGAACTTATGGACTGACCTGATAATAAACATTGAAATACGACAGGGAAAATGGATATGGATTGGCCACACACTGCGCAAACCAGCGACTTACCTAAGTAGAATGGCGCTGGACTGGAATCCATAAGAATCGCGTCGCAGGGGACGCCTTTAAGGATTTCGGCGACGTAGCTTTAATGCGATTTTTTTTAGAAATTGACGAGTCTTTATCATGGTTTCAAACTAAGACGAACATTAGCAAACATTTGTTTCAGCACTATGCGCTCAAAGCCGGCGCGATAGCAACTAATAATAATAATAATACTTATTTTGCGTTCCTAGCGGATCATTTTTGGTACGTGAAAAACTGTTTCTGGGTTGTCCTAGCCAAAATTATACGAGTATCACATTATAAATTAGTTTTAATAAATGTGTACTTTCACAAATTTATATTAAGTCTGCTCCATCAGTTGCTGATAATTGACATTTCAAGAACAGTCTACATGTAAAGCAACGTGAGGCACCTATCTCGATGTATCTCTGTGGTATTTATTGTCTTATCTATTAGGATCAGATGCCCAGTATCGTAAGAGGAAAATCACCCGCAGAATTTCCGCCTACCATCCTATCTAACGGACGTGGCACACATTCGTCGCTATGTCGTTTATCGCCAGACAGTTAAATTGGAACTCATCTGAGAAAATCCCATTTTTTTAAACAAAGACAATCTGATGTTAGGGCTGTTTAGTCCAATGAAGGTGCTCTTAGCATGGTTTTTTATGGTTGTATAAACCCCTCATGTGTTTAATAACAATAACAAAAGGTGATGGATAATAACAAAAGGTGATGTACGTTGGCAGCTTTCATACTCTGGTTTAACAAATCGGCTAATTGGCGCTTATACCCTTTTTCTGTGTTTCCCTGAACTCCTCCTTTATTGGTGGCGTGCGTCTTGATGTTGTTCCGGAAACGACGGCAGGACGTACAGTTTTAAGCCCACTCCGAACGGTAATGATTTTTATAAGGAGCTTTTTCATGGCAGAAATGCCCTTCGGAGGTTTGTCACTGTCCGTCCTTGTCTTTAAAACAATGGCGTAAATTTAATTTCCAATTTAATGATTCAGTTTGATTTTATGCTTCTGGTTTTCAAAATTTGTGGATTTGTGAATTAAAAGAATTGTAAATTAAAAACAATTATTTTACATTTAAATTGCCCTTTCAAAACTATTTGGTGTTGTATAACTTGAACTAAACTCAGTGGCAACCGCTTAATTGTAATTTTACTATTTTTTAATTGCGTCATAAATATTTACACAACATTATAAGTAAGTCTCTATATTAGGGCGGGTCGATTTAAAAATCGCTCATTGCTCTGTGAAAATCGTATTCTAGGGATCAAAATAAGAAACTTTGCCGAAGGAACCATACCTCTAAAACGAATTCTGATGTCCCCCAATTTGGGTCGAACGAAAAATCCCATTTTGACCCATTTAGAGTGCTCCAATCGAGTCCAAATGTATGACCGACCCCCACTAACTTTGGACGGCCGATCCACCCATGCCAGTGGCACACCCCCTGGAACTCCCCTCGGGGGTTCCCCATACAATCATTTCAAAATATCACCATTTTTGGCCTTTAAATGAGAAAAGAAACTAAAAACTTCGACTCAAATTGGGGGACATCAGAATTCGTTTTAGAGATATGGTTCCTTCGGCAAAGTTTCTTATTTCGATCCCTAGAATTTGATTTTCACAGAGCAATGGGCGATTTGTTTGCCTCCCACAAATCGACCCGGCCTACTATATATGTATTTATTTAGTCTAGCACAATAATCACAGATATACAGGTAGATACTCATTACAATATGGCATACATGAATACGAAAATACATAAAATTATAGCTAATAGCTTAAATGTATTAAATTATTTAAAGAGGGAAAGACTGAAGAGAAAAAAGAATTTAAAGAATTTAGCGAGGTAAAGTTTCAGAGACTGACGCGTGTGAAGCAGTTACAAATTTTCTTCCACTCAGCATAGTAATGCATAAGTAATGGTATTTTGCAGTGCAGTGCGACCTTAGTAGCCCTGAAATTAAAGCATAGATTTCTTTAGACTGACGGTCCGTTATTACAGAGGTACAAGTGCAAAAGCTTTTGTTATCGTGACGATTGATATAGGATAGATTTCGCTATTAGCAGTGAGTTAGTATTAGTGCTAGGTGTTGTGTTGGTCATACGAGTATAGACCTCAACATCTGCATATTTTGTGAATTATAATATAAACATGATTATGTCATTAAGGTTCTGTTGAAAAGTACGCTCAGGTTCTTAGCTACATCCACGTAAAGTTCAACATACCTATGTGTTCAATAAAACTTTATCAAAATTTTTTTTTATAAATTGCAATAAATTGGAATTTACATTATGATAAGCAGTGAGCAAGTTCTTTGAGTTCTATGATTGAAGTGATTGAAACTAAGGAGCTTAATATTGAAACACGTACGGAAATTGTTTAGAAAATGAAAAATGGTGCTAAAGCCACTGAACTCGCGAAAACTAATCAAATTTCACGAAATACAGTTTCACGAGAAGCAGAGGTGTGAACGTCAACCGGTCACAAATTTATATTAAGATGAAACATAAACATAGATTCAAAAGCATGCAAATTAAATCTTACGCGATCCCTAACGCGCTAGAACAACGCCCTGTAAATTTGTCTAAGTAGCTCGTCTTTAAAAAAGATCATTTTGAAAATTCCATAAAGTTTTGCTACAACGTTCTTTGAGCCGGCGAATCCTCATGGCACTTTTGCCACACAGCTACTACTTAATTTTGGCGAGACGTTTCATATTACTGGTATGGAGAACTGGTGCCTGATGAAGGAATCCTAAATGAATCGGGGCGTGTTGATACTTTTAATGATTACGCATTCACATTCAGTCATTTTAACGAGTGACTGGATTTTTGGAAGTGCTCTGTGTCTCTAAGGATGGCTGCCCACCAAAGTATTAAATACGCTAAATCAAGCTGTTCTGTCTTGGCCACCTTCAAGTCCGAATCTTATGGAAATAAAGGAAATTATTGTACAAATTGTACAAGCAGTAATCGATTGATTACAACTACCAATCGATACTAATGGAAAAAAATTTTATTGAAAATGTGATGATACAGTCTAGTTTTTGAATTCCTGTAAAAACACGGAAGGCAGTGCACGAATTTTCAACTAAATTTTCTTTTTATTATTCCAAAAATAATTAGAAATTTAATTTTTTAACTGCGTGTTTTTCATATTTAAAAGTGATTACTAACCAAAATATCTACACTTATTTGTAAAGTTGTTAACATGGCCCCTGGGGCCCCAAATCTCGGGGATAATTGAGCAAATCTATTATCCCCACCCACCCGTTTTAAACGTATAAAAATTATAAACATTAGTGAAGAGTAACCGGAGCTCTCAGTGACAAAAAATGACGATCCCAAATTCGTTATAATACAATAAGACCAAAAGATTCAAATAAATCATTCGCTGATTGTTCATTTTTTGATCTACATATGTATGTACATAAATCGCTTCTTTCCATATGTAAGCAAATTAATTCGATTTCACAACAATCCGACGGCAGCTTAGTAGTCCTAGTGAAAAATCGTGAATATGCAAAAAAATTATTGATGCTCGTTTACTTCCTGGTCTGTGTTCAATCACTGCTAACTATCATGATAACCTCAACTGCGTTAAGGGCACTGTATATGCCCCTTTCCTCAACAATGCCCTGGAAAATGAAATCATAGATGACTTAAAAGAATATGGCGAAATAAGAATATGAAAAAGTTTCGCCAAACACCCAAAAAGGGTGTAAGCTCCAATTATAACAGTTGATTTTTTAGCTAGTATCTTTTTAAACAGTTCGTTTAAACAGCTGGCGCACGTTTCGTGTTTGTTTCACTGTCAAACATCTTCAGTGTGGTCTATAATTTAAACGTGAATCCTCTTACAAACGAACAACGCCTGTTAAGTAAGTTTATCGCGCGCTTCTTCCATCTTATGGTCAGTTTATTCGACCCACTGAAGCGGCTATTCGAGCTATTGTGACTAAATTTAGAACCAAATTTACATTATTGGACATCAAACCACCAACACGCTTACGTAGAGTGCGAACTGAAGAAAATATCGCAGCTGTATCGACCAGTGTTAATGATGACCATCAATTATCGATTCGTCGCCGTTCCCAGCAATTGGGCCTCTGTTACTCAACAACGAGGAAAATTTTGCGAAAGGATTTAGGTGTGAAGCCTTTCAAAATACAGCTGGTGCAAGAATTGAAGCGCGGAATGAACGACAAAGAGCACAATCGACCCCCGCGTTCGGCAACGTTCGACATCTGGCTCTCTCCTACTTGAGTGAGCATATATATGTATGTATATGCGCATTTGTATATAAATTCACATACTTGTATTTGCATATGCCTTCTTGCTGTGGGCATGGTAATGAACCATTTCTCTGTTGAGAATAGGACGATGATAGAAAAAGTAGGAAATGAAAGGGAGTGTTTCGAGTGTAATGTGTCTTGAAAAAGGCAAATAGATGATGGTGCCTCTTAGTGTTGTTGACTTATTAACGTCTGATGCACAATCGAAATTGAAGATATCTTTCATGAATTTGATAAATGTTTCGTCATTTTTCATGTTTGTGTAAATATAACTTGACCTATTCCATTCCAATTCCATTTACCTCCTCCTCTATATCCATACAAAATATCTATCAAACAAATAAAATTAAAATTTTGTTTTGAAAATTGCAACCATTCCATCAATATTTTCTTATGACGTTGTCACGTTAAACTATCGTCAGTAAACCGACTTTACAGACAACCTCTTTTTTTCGAAAAATTGTGTTCAGCGACGAAGTTCATTTTTGGATCAATGGGTACGTAAATGAGCAGAATTGTCGATTTTGGAGTGAAGATCAGCCAGAAGAATTGCAAGAGCTACCAATGTATCCAGAAAAAGTCACAGTTTGGTGCGGTTTATGCGCTAGAGCTATCATTGGACCGTATTTCTTCAAAGATACTGCGAATCGTAACGTAACTGTGAATGGTGAGCGCTACCGTCAAATGATATCCAACATTTTTTTGCCCAAAATGCAAGAGCTTGACTTGCATGACATGTGGTTTCAGCAAGACGGTGCCACACGCCACACAGCACGCGTAACAATGGACTTGTTGAGAGGCGAGTTCGGTGAACATTTTATTTCACGTTCGGGACCTGCCAATTGGCCACCCAGATCGTGCGATACGAGTATAACGCCTGTAGATTATTTTTTGTGGGGCTATGTTAAAGCTCAAGTCTATTCAGACAAACCTGCTTCAATTAACGCATTGGAAGACAACATTAAAGCATTTATATGTGAGATACCAGCCGAAACATTGGAGAGAGTATGCCAAAATTGGACTAAGCGGATAACCATTTGAAGCGCAGTGGCGGTCAACATTTGCATGAAATAATCTTCAAACATTAAATTATATAGACTGTACTATAGTATTAAATAAAAATTTCACGCATTTTTCTGAATTTTACGTGTGTTTTTTTGAAAAACTTCAATATAACTCTTAAAAAATCGCCCTTTATATAGTGTGTGACAATTATATATTATATATAGTGTGACATATTGATCTATAAAACGCATGCACTGGCTGCCAATAAAGATATCGCACAGCCGTTTTAGTAGCGGCGCAACTCTTGACTTGGAAAATATTGCAAACTATGGAGGATCAGGGGCGGCCGCCGTAGCCGAATGGGTTGGTGCGTGATTACCATTCGGAATTCACAGAGAGGTCGTTGGTTCGAATCTCGGGGAAAGCAAAATTAATAAAAACATTTTTCTAATAGCGGTCGCCCCTCGGCAGGCAATGGCAAACCTCCGAGTGTATTTCTGCCATGAAAAATCTCCTCATAAAAATATTTGCCGTTCGGAGTCAGTTTCAAGCCGTAGGTCCCTCCATTTGTGGAACAACCTCAAGACGCACACAACAAATAGGAGGAGGAGCTCGGCCAAACACCTAACAGAAGTGTACGCGCCAATTATTTATTTATTTATTTTTTTTTATGGAGGATCAAGTTCAAATAAATAGCGACTCCCACCCATTCAGTCATTTTACATCCGTCCGCGAAGAAACTGTAACTGAAATATTTTCCTCCGCCCGTCTTGCTCTTTCATTAAGTGTGATCCCTTCTTGAAATTGACCCAAAGAACAAAGTTGTTTTAACCACTGTTCAATTCTCTTATGGTAATTTGATGAAATTGCCGTTGTGTCAATTTTTTGCTACCCCTAATCTGGGCACCGATTTCTTCGAAATTAACACCGTTTCACTATCGTCTTTAGTGCGGCTGAGAGAGTAGTTTAAAGTGGTTTAGTTATACCTACACCTACGGGTCCCTAGAGCTTTTTTTCTACTGTCTTCCTTCATATTAAGATCCAAGTAGATCCAATGTGGAGGGAGTGTGGAAAAGCTCAATATCTTATTGAGCGCTTTTCTCTACATTTTATCTCCATATTCGCTTAATATCCAGAATTACACCCAGGTATTTCGTGACTGATTCAGCGAAATAGTCTTTCCTCTTTGGGTTAGATCAAGTCAGATCCTTTTCCTTCGAAGTGAAGAGTATTACGTAGGTCTTGTTTGGATTAATATCCAGTCCCACCTGCATTCCACCATGAAGAGCAGTCTCTGTCGCTGTCTAAAAGTCCTACTGAAAAGCGGCCAAATATAAGTTGGTTTTAAAATGTTTGTTAGTCATCAACTGCTCATCACTCTTTTCACATCATATTACACGAACTATAAGTGAAAAATAGGACCCACTCTAGAGTAAGTAAGGTTGTTTATAAGTTCAGTCTACCAAAAAATCTAAACCTGCTTGGGGTGCACTCATAATTGTACATTTTCACTTGAATTGAAGAAAAAAAGCTGTTGTGTACTCGTACTCCTTGATGTGTTCTCCAGATGGAGCGACCCATGGAATGTAGCGTGTGTTTTAAAATAAATTACAAAAAACTTGTGTTACTGTTGTTTTGCAGTTTCGGACTAACATCTGTATACTCGAATTTTAGATTTAAATGCCTCGCAAATATACTCGTATCGATCTGTAATATTTTTCCGATATACATCGAATTAGTCATGATTGAATTTGATAGCTAAATACAATACTGTAATTAGCGTTATACTTGTATGTTGATATTTCAATTCAATAAAGACATATGTGACTAAATAAAAGACGAATACATACATATATACGACATATATATCGTATCTACTGACACAATACAATTAAACGATTTCCGGTAGAAGGGACTTTGGGTTTAATACAAAGGGATCGCCTTAATCAATGGGATGCAGAACCGCAAATGAGCTTCAACTCATCATCGATATTTCCTTATTACATAATTGCTTACATACATATGTACATATGGTTGTACAATAAAATGCTCAAAACAATTCGAGAGCTTAGCTCATTATTTCTAACTCAGTCCCATTCAACCCACTAGAGACTTCTGACGCAGAGCTCGGATATCCCATGGAACAATTAATAAGTTTGCAATTGGAATTGCATTTTCATTGAATGCCTATTGAAGCTGTTGTTTCCACCTTTATCGATGTTTCTCTGTATTCCTCCCCCACGTGCAGGCTTGTTATACATTTTTAAGCGACAATTGTTCCTTTCTCAGAAGGAGTTCGGGTGCGCAGACAAAGGTGTTTCAGGGGTTAGAATGGGCGGGCGTGCATATTTCGCCTCGTCTCGCCTGTCAGACTCATGCTGTGCAATTGACAGGTGTTTTTTCCTTTTTCTTGCCCTGGTTTTATTCACTTCAAATTCTTTCCATTTACGTCAGTTCATGTTACCTTGTTTTTTTTGACGGGTGAATGGGTCGTTAGCCATTGTTCTATGTTCTGTTCGCTTTTTATTCGTAGATAAATTTTTGCGCGTTGTTACGCCTTTTGCGCTTTAAGTGATTATTCAATTCATGCACACATACATGCGTATGCATACCATATCCGTGTATGTTCATTGACTAACACTCGTAGATGCATTGAAGTTTGTTTGTATATTTGTGTTTATTAAAAATGCCTGGGCTTTTGGGCACTATCCAATAATTTTTGAAGTGAAATATCTTCGGTTCTCTTTAACAACAATTTCATTGAAAAGTTATGGGAATCTAACTATGAAACTTTCTGCGATTACAGAGCACAGACAAAGCTATTAAAGAAAAAAGTCAGAAAATAGTCTGATGGAGGGTGTTTTTTAAAAAAGGCAAAACCAATTTTTTTCTGTTTAACAAAAAAACTTTAAATTAAAAAAAACTATGAAAATTTTAAAGAGAAACAGTTTTTCACTTCAAACATTCTTTGGACATTTTTTTAGCACAATAAGTAAAAATTAAAAAAAAATTCTGAAAATGTTGAAAAGAATTGAAAGTATTTCACTTGAATAACCACGATGAAGAGAATAATGAGATGGCGCCTATCGTGGTTCCGTTACTTTGCTCTCAGCGAATTTGGCAACTAGTTACGTGATTTCAGCTCCAGTATGGCCAGATTACCAATTTCGTAACTTGATTTAGCATTTTTTTGTTATTTAGTCTCAGAGTTTTAGTTATTTCTTCATGAAATTTTTGCAATATGTTCTAATTAAAATGTAATGTTTATAATTTTGTAAAATATACATTTTTTAAAAATTAGTTCAATAATTCACTTAGTTTTATTTAACTTTACTTTTTTTTAAGATCTGGTCACATTGCCCATGATTGCGGTTATTGTTGATGTTTATGAATATTCGTTTCTTTTTGTAAATGTGCGTTAATTAACCAAACATTTCAGTGAATATTTACGCAAAAATAATATAATTCGTGGAAGTGTATAAGTGAAAAATAAGGAAAAATGAAATGTGCAGTGAAATATTGTGATAGTAAGAACCTCAATAAAGCGTGTGATATAAGCTTTTTTATATTTCTTATCAACCAATATGACATTTCTCGCTTTATTTACATTTTTAATTTCCAACTTTTTCTTCTTCTTCTCCTTTCAGCAGTCAAATCTATGTCCCGCTATTGCAGTGTTGCCTAGCTTTGGATATAGAAGCGCATTTAAAAAAAATAGAATACCAAATTTTTATTGAACTACTTGAAAAACTTTGTATGCGTGACAAATTGTCTTTAAAATGTGCGTTTTGTTTTAAATAAATGTGTTATCGAAATGTAGAATTTAATTTATGGGTTTTTTTGGTAAAAGAAACAAAACAAAAATGTAACAAGATATGATACTCTTTTTGTAAAAATGTCGTTATGCTTTTTTCAGTACTTTCTGGTATTTTGTTGCTTATTTTTACTGTGAATACACCTTTTGATGCTCTATGTCCCACTAAGGAATGAGGACCGGACGAAACGATTACACCTCTATGGTTTTAATTTGTATTCGGTAAATTCAAACGCCTTTTAAAATATGTAAAAAGGTTTTCGATGTTAAGAAGCGTTGAGAGAAGAAGATTTAATATTCTGACATAACCTCAAAAGGAAAAAAAGTTAAATTTTCACTTTCAAAATACTAAATTTTATAAAAATCAACAAATTTTTATTAGCACTAAAATCTTCTCAGAGTGACCTTTTTTAACCTTCCTTTGTTTAATAATAAATTTTTTTTTAACTTACAGTTTCGGTAGCCTTAAATTAAAAACAAAAAGAAACAAACACCAAACTTAAAAATTGTCGCATTTTGAGTATAAAAAAGCATTAAATTTATTGTGAAGAGCAAATGGTTGGCAACACTGCACTACTTGGCAAACGTGATGTCACGCACTCTCTGATGGGCGCAATCTTCTTGTTGAAAAACTCTATACCAAAATTTTCAACATTGCATAAATCTCAAAATTTAAATTTTTTTTCAAAATTTTTTGAGATTCTCCCTTATCATAGTCGAGCCTCCAAATAAATTAATTGTCGGAAAAATCGACTTCAATATCGAAAATACTGGGATCGCTTGACATTGAATGGCTCTAGTGGTGCAGTGGTTCTTTAACACGAATTAATAACACAAACGGAACTTTCATAGTAATAAAAATATCTAATAAAGATTATTAAAATAATCATAAAAATGTTGAACGAGTTTTTTCTGAATGCGATCGCCTTTCAACAGAACAACCACAAATCTTCGGGTCCATATCTGCTATGGCAGCCATCTCATAAAACCCATCTGCCATCCGAGCCTGCCTAAAACTCTTCTTGGAACATTTAGTAGTTGTCCTTCTATTGTTTAATGAAAGTGATAGAAATGCAATACTAGGCTTGTGTCTGCCTGCTGCGAGATGTTCGCTATTAGAAAAAAGTTCTTGTAACATTTTTTTTCATAATATTCGGATAATTATTGCCTGTGACGCGATTCGACTACTTTTAGATATTCGCATAGGTTTAGTTTCAATATTTAATATTGAAAGTAAAATACTTAGTCAAGTTCTTTGCGTGTTTTAATTTTTACTGCTATTACTGCTAACCTTTGACCTCTGTAACTATCAATTCGTTAAGGGCACAATGACAGCTTTGAAATTTCCATTGCTTCTCTTGCATTTAATCTGGCAGCACCAGTTGCACTCAACCTCAACTATCTACCATTTTTTATGTGTGCGTTATTCACTTCATTTTCAATCCACTAAAACTTTTCGACTTTCACTCTATTGTTGTACAATATATACATACCTATATATGTATGTATATGGTCATATGTATGCAGAAGTATGTATGTAAGTAGAATAAAAAAAAAAGTTCCAAACTAAAAAATAAATACGGCGATTTCCAATATCCTTCAACCGAACAAAAACATTTTCTCACACAGCTACACACCCATTACCGTTATTTGTATATCTGTCTCCTACTTGTGCCCTTTAAGTTGTATGTATGCGCTTCATTCCATTTCCTTGTTACGCGCGCATACCAGCCGTCGTGGCTTACAGAGCTTATTTTCATTTTTAACAATAGCCTACAACAACAAATGCAAACAACGAATATACACAATGACTGCAACTGACAGCAAATATTATGCCACTGTCAATTGACATAATGGTTTTGCTTTAAATTACCAAAAAAATAAATGAAAATGTATGTATGTATGTAGGTGTGTAAAAATATACAAAAATTAATAAAATGTAAAAAATAGCCTAAAAAAAGTACTACTACTGATAGATATTTTAAGCCGATATCAGCATTTTGCCACTAAATTATATATGATACATACATGGGTATATCCTTTGTACATATGTATAATTAAAACACTTGAAACAGGCGGCATGTGCGCCTGAAAGTATGCCACCGCAACTTTATCAAGCAAATATTTAGTGGAGTGAATATATTTTCGTCAATACACCTTCATACAGCCATGTTCGTTTTTCACTCTTTTGTTGTAATTTTACAAAAATCCATTCTCTCACCTACCTTTCTCACTTACCCAACACTCTTACTAAATATGTGCATATGTATGTATGTAGGTATGTTCGCATGAGTGTTATACACCCGCTTCTAAAGGCAGCCTCTCACGTGTTCTAGTTGTCTCTTTCTATTGTCAGCAGCTGGCACACGGTGCCAACATAATGGAACAGCGACTGTTTCGAATGCGTCGTCTAACAATGGGCGCGATTCCCATTCTCTCGTTGTCCTTTGTCGTTGTTTGTTGTATGTCATTTGTCGTTTGTCCTTTCCCTGTTTTCACTTCACGGAAATGAAATAACGAACTCGAAATTGAATTGTGTGATAGGAGTGTAGTGAAGAGAGGAATTTGAAAAGCATACAAATAGTACTCGAAAGGTTTTTATATTTTAAATTGGAGTTGTTACTTTTCGAGAGGAAGTTTGCTAGGCATTTTTGGGAAATCAGGTTCGTCTGTACGTCAATTCCTTTAAAATATTATAATTGAAAAATTTCTCTATGAAGCACTGATCAGGAAATTGAATATTGCGGCTGGGTTGGTGTGAAATTAATATCCGGACATATGAATTTGTGAAAAACCTATTCATACATTCAGCTATTGATATCTCTTGTAAACATAAAAATATTTACAACAATTTGCAGAAAGGTAAATATAGAAACTCAAATGTGTGTATACACATTTCTTCTGCTTTTGCGTTATTATTCTTTAGGGCATTGTTCTAACCTTGTTATGCCCCATGCGCACTTCTACAACTTCAATGAGTTAATGAGTGTTCCTCAAATCCAACTGAAAACTCGCAAACTCGTTTGTTTTTGCTTAAGTGCATAACAATTCATTCATAATTAATCTGTATTGTATTTACTGTTCTTGGGCTTTTAGAGCATATTAAAATAAGCCTTCTGCAGAGGCATGCACACTTTCATCCACTAACGAGAGCAACTTTTTCTGGTTATTCAGTGCTAAAATGAGCGGAAAACACTTAGGGATAAAACAAAAGCCCCATGATTTCAAGGGAATTATTGAAAAAATATTAATTGAAATGTGTCTATAAGGTTAAGGATTTACTGCTGACAAATCCATTATATTCAATTTAGGGTAATTATAACCAAGCTCACTGCGACAGCAGAAAAAATCTTGGGCGAATACCAAGGTGGCTTTCGCCCAGTCTATCAACAACAGATCAATTCTTTATACTAAAGCAAAATCTTGAAAAAAATGCTATGAATGCAACTTAGACGTGTACATCCTGTTCGTCGATTTCAAGCAAGCTTTTGACAGTGTTCTCCGAGACCAGATAGCAGAAGCGCTTGCCGACTTGGGTGTCAGCGGAGAACTCATTCAGTTGGTACTCGTAATGATAACTCTGATTAACATTACAGAAAAAGTAGTTGTACAACAAACAGTGTCAAAGCTATTTGAAATTTCCTGTGACGTAAAACAAGGCGACTCGCTTTCTACATCTGTCTTTAGTCTCTTTCTTTACTATCCGATAAGAAATGTAGTCAAGTTCGGAAACCTTCTTCGTCGCTGCGGACGATATCGCAATAGCGGCAAGGAAGAAAAGGTATATCCTTGAAACCTTTTGCAATTGAAAGTCGTGCAAAAACAGTACGCTTTAGAATAAATAAATCCATTACTAAATTTCTGAAGATTTCGCGCAGCGAAGAGAGACGAAGTCCTCAAAACATCGAAATCGGGACATTTACTTTTGAGGGAGTTGAACACTTAAAATATTTGGGAGTGTTAATAAAAATGGCAACGGTAGTTGCTGAAGTGTAAGCTGCTAACACCTGAATGTAAACTCCGCCTCTCCCAATCAATGATACTGCCGGTGCTGTCGTACGGCTGCGAGTGCTGATCAATGACAAGCAAAGGCGAAAGAAGCTTAAGAGTGCTCGAGCGAAAAGTGCTGTCGTACGGCTGCGAGTGCTGCTCAATGACAATCAAAGGCGAAAGAAGCTTAAGAGTGTTCGAGCGAAAAGTGCTCCGAAGGAACGTACCGAATACACTACAATGATGAGCTGCTGGCGGTTTATAGACGTCGAAAACACATTAAATCTCAAAGCTTCGATGGTTAGGAAACACTGTGTGCTTGGAAGACAGCGGCCCAAACTCTCTAACAAGCCGATCCCGAGGACGTCCAAGGTTAACCTGACCTGACCAAGTCATAGCCGCGATTAAAAAGCTACGAGTTAGGTGCTGCAAGTCTATTGATGTGAACCGTGCAGATTGGAAGAGGATTATGGACAAAGCTAAAGCTCACCCTGAGATGTAATTGCTACTTGGTGATGATAGTTATAACAATTATAGTATTTTTATAACTTATGAGTTGTGCCGGAAGTTCTGCTACAAATTTATATTCCTATGAAAATTTAAGGAACAAGAGTTTTAGATTTGAATGTAGTTTTAATTTTTTTATAATTAATGAAATTTCTGTCAAGCTAAAAAAAACATTCCAAATTGTATCAGTTTGCTTTAATAAGGCTTTTAAATGGGCCGGCCATTGTGCTACAGCGGGACGTATGGTTTCCGCATATGGCTGACGCTGCTACAATAAATGTAAGTATTCAAATCTCCGCGGCAAACTTTGTAGGCCATACTCTTTAACTCTGACTATAATTTGCAGTCAAGAGGATTTATATCTGGGCTACCTAAGGGTCAATATCCAGCAGAAATATTTCGCCATAATCACTTTTACACAACTTAAAATCCGGTATGGGAGCTCCATTCAACATATAACACCTTGATCAAAAAGTTCCCGAGACAACCGCCAGGTGACGCTCTAAGTCAACTGATTTGACTTCTGTTTTTTTATCTGTGATAAACATTCCTACCGAAATTGTATTACCCTTGCTTCCCATTTGTAAAAGTTACGCAATCTGGAATAAGTCTAGAGTATTGGCAACAACGGGTTTGTATGAAATTTTGCATTAATTTTGACATCGAAAACTGATGAGCATATCAATAAACTGAAAGAAAAATTAATCAATAACCGCAAGTTAACCCTCAGAGAGCTGTCAAAAAAAAAAAAAAAAAACAAAGATAAATTCACCCGATATGGCTCCCTGCGACTTTTTCTGTTTGATCGAGTCAAAAATCACTACGAGGATTCACCTTGGAGTTCTAACAGGAAAACACTTGTATTTTGAATTCTCTGAATATATTGCAGGAACTTTTTGTTCAGGGTCGTATACGAAATTTCTACAATGGAAATTCAGTTCCGATAATTTATCAATAGAACACAAGTATGTTACGAGTAAAATTTTATTATCGACTTTCGCAATAGGCTCCCTCTACCTCTATACAACAGTTTAATGAATTCAATGAACGAGAAATAGACCAACGCGACTTCGTGGTACAGGATCCAACCGTTCTCAGTGACTTAAGGCCGTACACGAAAAATGTGTTTCCGCAGCCTTATCAAAACTCTAACGCTGAAGAGTTCTGTCTGACCATTTTCAGGAACATATTAGCTATGAATGATGCCGCGGATATTGCAAAAAAAACTATGAACATGGTGTTCATTCGCCGCTTGGACATTCCCGCCTTCGTTAGCCGCTGCCTATATTCTTACACAGAGCTGATTTTATGTATGAATCTCGAAGGCAGAGCAAATTACTCATATTTCTATTTTCGCAAGATTTTCGAAGTTTTTTCTACAGATTTCTCTAAAAATTGTATCACAGCCCTTTGCTTGTTGTGAGAGTCATTTATTTTGACGACCCTCTTTCTAGAAATATGCTTACGAACGACGTTGGGAAATCAATTATAATGAAATTTTCGAATCTTGATTACCATACCTCCTATCTACCACAGATTCGGAAAGACATTCCAGCAGTAAGATTTCTTTGTTTATCATTATTACAAAAAAAAATTAAAAACAATCGCCTGAAATATTAGGTGCGGAACTAAGTTCCCGCTGTTTGTCAATAGATGCCGCCAGCAGTGTTCCAAAAACCAAGCTTAGACATATGGTAAACAAACTGCTTCGACACATTAGTGATTTTGTTTTGGTATCATATACTTTTGGTTTTGTGAAAATGTCTGATTTTGTGCCGAATAATCGTCATTTGCGGGAAGTGTTGATTTTCCTCATTCCTTTATTCGAAAAAACATGGCGGCTGAAGCGCATCGAGAGCTACAAAAAGTTTATGGAGATGCTGCTTTAAGTGAAACAACGTGCCGAGATTGGTTCCGTCGCTTCAAAGTCGGTGATTTTAATGTCGACGACCGTCCGCGTAAAGGAAGGCGAAAAACCTTCGAACACGCTGAATTGGAGGCATTGCTCAATGAGGATCCGTGTCAAACGCAAGAAGAGCTTGCTTCAGTATTAGCACTTACCCGCCAATCCATTTCCAAGCGATTACATGCTTTGGGAATGATTCAGAAACAAAGGGACTTGGATTCCTTATTAGTTAAAACCAAGGGATGTTGAACTTAGCTTTTTCGCCTATGAACAACTGCTCCAGCGGCAAAAAAGGAAAGGTTTTCTTCATCGCATAGTGACGGGTGATCAAAAATGGATTCATTACAGCAATCCAAAGAAAAGAAAGTCATGGGGACTGCCCGGTCATCCTTCTACGTCGTCGCCTCGACCGGTTATTCACACTGCGAAGGTTATGCTATGTATTTGGTGGGACCAAGTTGGTGTTATTTATTATGAACTGTTAAAACCAGGCGAAACCATCTCTGGGAATCGGTATCGATTTCATTTGATGCGATTGAGCCTAGCACTGCGCGAGAAGCGGCCGCAATACGCGGAGAGGGATGCAAAAGTGATTCTATAGCATGACAACGCTCGGCCTCACGTTGCCAAACCCGTTAAAACCTACCTGGAAACACTGAAATGGAAAATCCTACCCCACCTGGCATATTCTCTAGATATTGCGCCGTCCGATTACCTCTTGTTTCGATCGATGGCACATGGTCTAGCTGACCAGCAATTCCATTCATATGAATACATCAAAAAATGGCTTGATCCGTGGATAGTCTCAAAAGTTGAACAGTTTTACCGCGATGGTATACGAGATCTACCAGAAAGATGGGAAAAAGTAGTAGCCAGCGACGAGCAATACTTTCAATGATTCACTTGTAACCATTTTTTTCAGAATAAAGTTGTATTTTGATCAAAAAAACAGCGAGAACTTAGTTGCGCAGTAATGCAATATAATTTTTAAGGAAATAATAATATAACATAGAAAGTGTATATATATGTATGTATGCATGTATTAAATTAAGATGCGATGGACGGGGCAAGGAAAGAAAACCATAGGACCTTGCGACGTCTACTACAGCTGCCATGTAAAGGAGCGCAAATTCGGTGTCGGATTTGTTGTGGGAGAGAGACTTCGTCGCCAAGTACTGTCGTTCACTCCGGTGGACGAGCGTCTCGCAACAATCCGCATCAAAGCCCGTTTTTTCAACATATCGCTAATTTGCGCCCACGCCCCGACGGAAGAGAAGGATGATGCGACCAAAGATTCCTTCTATGAGCGCCTGGAACATTCCTATGAGCGCTACGCCACGACATAAAAATCGTGCTTGGCGACTTCAACGCCAGGGTGGGCAAGGAGGGAATTTTTGGTCCCACAGTCGGAAAATTCAGCCTGCACAACGAAATATCCGGTAACGGACAGAGGTGGATCGACTTCGCCGGGGCCCGAAACATGGTAGTCTGCAGCACCAGATTCCAGCATAAAAAGATACACCAAGCTACCTGGCTGTCTCCTGATCGAAAAACGCGAAACCTGATCGATCATGTTGTGATAGATGGAAGACACGCTTCTAGTGTATTAGATGTACGTACGATCCGAGGACCTAACATCGACTCGGATCACTACCTTGTTGCAGCCAAACTGCGCACACGCCTCTGTGCAGCAAAAAACATGCATCTACCTACGCAAAGAATGTTCGACATCGAAAAGCTGCAATCACAACAGACAGCCAGAAGATTTGCCACTCGACTCTCACTCCTGCTCTCAGAGAGTACTGCCCAACAAACCGGCATGCATGAGCAATGGAGCAACATTTCTCGTTCTCTACGTACCGCCGCCGAAGAAGAAATCGGATTCCGGCGAGCCCGAAAAAACAATTGGTACGACGATGAATGTCATGCTGCCGCAGAAAGAAAGGATGCCGCCTATAGAGCCACGCTGCGATCGGGCGCAACGGGAGCCATGTGAGATCGCTACAGAGAGCTGAAAAAGGAAGAGAGACGTATTATCCGAAAGAAGAAACGAGAGGCCGAAATACGTGAGTGCGAAGAGCTTGAGATTCTGGCCAACAGGAACAACGCCCGAAAATTCTACCAGAAAGTTCGGCGGCTTACAGAAGGTTTTAAGACCGGGGCGTTTTCCTGTAAGAACAAAGACGGCGAACTGGTGACTGACGTACACAGCAATCTTAAATTATGGAGGGAACACTTCTCGAACCTATTAAACAGTGACAGCTGCGCATGTCACCGAGAAAGTTAAGATCCCGATACCCCAATCGTTGACGACGGAATTGTCGTTCCGCTACCCGATCATGACGAGGTGAGAATAGCGATAACGCGGCTAAAGAACAACAAAGCCGCGGGCGCCGACGGACTGCCGGCTGAGCTATTCAAACATGGCGGCGAGGAGCTGGTAAGGTGCATGCATCAGCTCCTATGCAAAATATGGTCGGATGAAAGCATGCCTGCCGATTGGAATTTAAGTGAGCTCTGCCCAATCCATAAGAAAGGCGATCCTTCAATTTGTGCCAATTACCGCGGGATTAGTCTTCTAAATATCGCCTATAAGGTTCTAGCGAGCGTATTGTGTGAAAGGCTGAAGCCCACCGTCAACCAACTGATTGGACCTTATCAGTGTGGCTTCAGACCTGGAAAGTCTACCATCGACCAAATATTCACAATACGCCAAATCTTGGAAAAGACCCATGAAAGGAGAATCGACACGCACCATCTTTTCGTCGATTTCAAAGCTGCATTCGACAGTACGGAAAGGAGTTACCTGTATGCCGCTATGTCTGAATTTGGTATCCCCACAAAACTAATACGGCTATGTAAGATGACGTTGCTCAACACCAGCAGCGCCCTCAGAATTGGGAAGGACCTCTCCGAGCCGTTTGATACCACACGAGGTTTCAGACAGAGTGACTCACTGTCGTGTGACTTCTTTAACCTGATGTTGGAGAGCATCGTACGAGCTGCAGAACTTAATCGCTCAGGCACAATATTTTATAAGAGCGTACAATTGTTGGCGTATGCCGATGATGTTGACATTATCGGCCTTAACAACCGCGCTGTTAGTTCTGCCTTCTCCAAACTGGATAAAGAGGCAAAGCGAATCTGTCTGGTGGTGAACGAGGACAAAACGAAGTACCTCCTGTCTTCAAACAAACAGTCGGCGCACTCGCGTATCGGCACCCACGTCACTGTAGACAGTTATAATTTCGAGGTTGTAAAAGACTTCGTCTATTTAGGAACCAGCATTAACACCGAAAACAATGTCAGCCTTGAAATCCAACGTTGAATCTCTCTTGCCAACAAGTGCTACTTTGGACTAAGTAGGCAATTGAGCAGTAAAGTCCTCTCTCGACGAACAAAACTAACACTCTACAAGACTCTCATCATGCCCGTCCTAACGTATGACGCAGAAGCTTGGACGATGACAACATCCGATGAAGCGACGCTTGGAGTGTTCGAGAGAAAGATTCTGCGTAAGATTTTTGGACCTTTGCACGTTGGCAACGGCGAATATCGCAGACGATGGAACGATGAGCTGTATGAGCTTTACGACGACATAGACATAGCGCAGCGGATAAAGATCCAGCGGCTTCGTTGGCTGGGTCATGTCGTCCGAATGGATACAAACGCTCCGGCTTTGAAAGTATTCGATGCGGTACCAGCTGGTGGTAGCAGAGGAAGAGGGCGGCCTCCTCTGCGTTGGAAAGATCAGGTGGAGAAGGACTTGGCTTCACTTGGTGTGTCCAACTGGCGCCGGTTAGCACGAGAAAGAAACGACTGGCGCGCTTTGTTAAACTCGGCCAAAATCGCGTAAGCGGTTATAGCGCCAATTAAGAAGAAGAATAATAATATAACATAGAAAGTGTGTATATACAGTCACTCACATTCAAAGTCGGGCAGATGCATACGAAAACTTCTAGTCATTATATCTATGTTTTGATGAAAGAAAACACTTTCTACCTTTTTCTGTTTTTTCACAAAAAGTGTTTTATTTAAAAGCAACAAAAAAAATATATTCCAAAGTCTCTTATAAAATACACACGAAGGCTTAACTTAAATAAGGTCACTTTTCAGTCTCACATTCATAGTCGGGCACGACATAAAAAATCGAAAAAATTTGTACACAACGCAAAATTAATACTTCGTTGCTCCACCTTTTTGCGTTTCAACCAGGGTTTGCATTGCTGACTGTCAAATAGCAACAGCAATAGTAATTTGACTATTTCATTTTCAATGCATAGTCGTTTTTTGTGCAATAACCGTGACTATCGCTTTAGCTATGAAATAGCTGCATGTTAAATGGAAATGAAACATGCAAACACTCAAATGAACCGAACTGCTTAACTGACGACTATGAACGACGAATAAGTGTAAGCCGACAGCCACAGTTCTTCGTGTAACAGTTAACTATAACTATAACTATAACAGTTAACTAAAAGAACTATAGTTGTTTGAATGCATCATTGTAATAACTGCGACAATTGCTTATGCTGAAAACAGTGAAGCCAGCACGGAATTTCCTTACCGCATGCCCTTACCGTGCACAAAACTGAGCAAAACTATTTCCCGTAGATAACAGCTGTTTTAGTTGGTTACATACATACAAACAATATTTACAAAATACATCGGTGACAAAATGGATGAAGAAGACATCGAAATTTGCGACTTATTTCTTAATTTATTTCAACTATATATTTTATATAAAAAATACAAGGACCAAAAAAAGTGCAGAAGGTATAAAGTTCGGCTATTAAATAGGAGTTGGGGCACAAGTTGTTATCAAATCCAAGTGTTCCGCCGAATGAAAACATTGGAGCCTGATAAATTGTTTTCACACACAAGGATGTCCCCGCCTGTGTATGAGCTGATTTTAAAATTAGTGAGCAGTTCCTTGAGGAAGCCAAAATAGCGGATTGGTCCTGAGGAAACACTATTTTTAGTTTTGCTGTATGCATATTGAGAAAGCGAGGCTTCAAGTCGATTAATATTTATTTCTTATTGGTTGTTTAGATATTTGTCACAAGATGTAGTAGTTCTTTTATTATTGCAAAATTCAGGTACAATATATACATATTTAAAAAACCACAGTATTCTCGTATACGCATAATTACAAAGTTTACATACTCAAAAAACCCAGCATTCAGGTATACGCATATGTACATATATTAACTAAATATGGGATATGTATCGATCATCGCTATCCAAGCTATTGTCGCAGTTATTACAATGATGCATTCAAACAACTATAGTTCTTTTAGTTAACTGTTATAGTTATAGTTATAGTTAACTGTTACACGAAGAACTGTGGCTGTCGGCTTACACTTATTCGTCGTTCATAGTCGTCAGTTAAGCAGTTCGGTTCATTTGAGTGTTTGCATGTTTCATTTCCATTTAACATGCAGCTATTTCATAGCTAAAGCGATAGTCACAGTTATTGCGCAAAAAACGACTATGCATTGAAAATGCCATAGTTGAAGTTCAGTCAGCAATTCGAACCCTGGTTTCAACAGCTTGTAGCCAGCTTGGCATCGATTCCACTAACTTTTTGCAAGCATCAGGGCTTATTATTCCATTCTTCCTGCAGAGCAATTTTCAAGAGTTGAATTGATGTACACTGCCTTTCCTGCATCCGGCGACCTAATTCATGCCACAAATGCTCAATGGCATTGAGGTCGGGACTTTGCTCACGCTTTCTTTCAAATTTTGTTTCAAAATTGTTAAAAAACGTGTTTATTCATTATTCCATCAACGAAATGCAATTTTCCAACTCCTGACGCTGCCATGCATCCCCAAACCATTACAGATCCACCACCGTGTTTAACCGTTTTTCTTTAATTCTTGCCTTCCAGCTCCTTGTTGGGTATGCGCCACACTTTACCCCTTCCATCACATCCAAATAAATTAAATTTACTTTCGTCAGTAAATAATACCTAAAGAATGAATATTAAAACCATGAAATTACAGTGCTTCAAAAATCGAAATCCTTAGCCTTATATTGGCGAGCAAAAACAAGCCGGTCATTCTGGTTTTTCTTGCTTATTAGGGGCTTCTTCCGCGCAACTCGGCCGTGAAAATCATTTTTTCGAAGAAGTCTTCTTATTGTTTCGGGATTTACCTTCACCCCAGAACCTTCTTTAACCATCGCAGTTAATTTTGGAGCAGAAATGAATGGATTTTTCTTCACTTCCCTTAGCACCATGCTCTCATCTTTGGAGGAAAGCTTCTTTGGACGGGTTCCACGATGCTTATTTGCAATGAAACCATTTTCATTGTATCTAGCAATAATATCGTGCACTGTTGACTTGCTTTTTTTATCAATTTTGATATTGCTCGCTCAGATTTTCCGTCTAAGTCCAGTTGAATTACTATTTTGCGTTCCTCAAATGTATACTGTTTAACATTACGCGGCATTTTGCAAAATACTTTTATAAACTCATCCAATGATTGACAAGGCAAGAATGAACAATAACTTTTAATACAAATATAGAAAATTTAGAAATAACGGTATGCATATTTGCAAAACATGGTTTGCCCGACTTTAAATGTGAGGCAGAGAAGTGGCCTTTTTCAGTTTTTTATACATTAACATTTTATAAAGCAACTTGGAATATATTTTTTTTGTTGTTTTTAAATAAAACAATTTTTGTGAAAAAACAGAAAAAGGTAGAAAGTGTTTTCTTTCATCAAAACATAGATATTATGACTAGAAGTTTTCGTATGCATCTGCCCGACTTTGAATGTGAGTGACTGTATGTATGCATGTATTAAATTAATTTATAATGTGATTGGGAGAAGTAAGGAAATTTGCGATAATATGAATCTTCTTTCCATTTCGTATACCTTTCTGATTTGCAAACAGCTGACCTGAACTTGGAGAAATCCCGATTTCAAATCCACTTATTTAAGGGGGGAGCCTACTTTAGAGGCTTCAAAAAATCGATTTTTTTTTTGCATAAATGTCTTTCCAACCTATCCAAGAACGTGTCTTCAAAATTTGAGAAGCAAATTCAAAATATTTTCGCAGTTACAGAAGAAATTGTGAGCAAGCGTCGAGCAGGTAACGAGCGGATTTTTTATATACAAAAACTTTGACGCCCAATTTCTCGGGTTTTTTATTTTTATGATGTTTCCTTATTGGCGGGAAAGCTAGGGAAAAAGTTAAACGTCCTATCTGAACGAGATAACATTGATTGTATTCGGAACTAAATTCTCTTCTAGTTGAACCTAAAAAACCTTAAGAAAGTTATGATTAACCCACTTTTGAAACAATCTAAAGTGAATTTGTTTTTCCAAAAAAATGAATTTTTTTTTAATTAGCGAAAAATTGTTGAATTTCTCACTTTTTGTTTAATTTTCTTGGTTTGACTAGAAGCTATACTATACTAAAATAAAAAACTGTTTGGGTTTTTGGTTTCAGATGAAAATTGCGACCTGCATCTTTCCCGCCGCACGACACATGCACACTCGAGGCGCCTCGGCAAAATGCTTGTACCAGGCATAATATGAAATATATTTTTATGAAAAAATTTGAGAAGACTGCTGAAATATATCACAATAACACCTGAAAGTTTCGCTTCCATTGAATATTTCTTTCCTTCCCAAAAAAATCCACGAAAAAATCGATTTTTTGAAGCCTCTAAAGCAGACTCTCCCCTTAACATCCATTACTTCATACCTCCATCGAACGTATCGTTAGATAACCGCGAAGATAAAATAAAACCGCGTTTAGTAAATACAACCTTAGAAGTGTGGTGTATTTGGCGAAAATAAATAAAAAAATGGGCATTGAATCGAGACATGCAACGATCTTAATGAGCAAATTTTAGTAGTTTTGGCACCGTACGATTTAAAATTGAGCAAATTCTCCTATGAGGCAAAGCGGCCGTTCTTCGCAAAACACAAAAAAACAAAAATGGGTAAGACGTCATAGTTGATATAGAAAGAGATGACTGACTTCGGCCGACATGAAGAGCAGCGGTGACTAAATGGTAGCTTAGGTTAAACTGAAGGGAACTGAACTGAATTTCTCATTATTATTGGCACATGGTAAAGTAGGTGGCACGCAGGCAAAGTTAAATTATGAAAGTATTGAGTGAATATAATTCTGATGTAAAAATCATGAATTTTGTTTAGAAAGCACCCGTTAACTTACAGCTACATATTTCAAATTGTGCTGAAGAATTTCTACCCACAAAGTTTTATATGTTACAATAGGTTATATTTATGTAATTTTCTTTATTCGCCAAATCAATTACGCTACGTTATTACGTTTACGTAACGTTTCTTTACCCTTTGGAAAATCACCTCTCCTCATGTATGACTTTTGCGCTCGCACTGTTTTTAATAAGCGTTTCCCACTATATCCACGCCCTAAAACTAATCCAAGCACAAACGTAATCAACTTAAATATCTACCGAAATATCACCCTGCTTTACCAAGCCACGCACTTACAAATCCAACAATTACCTAAGCCACCAGAGACGAGTGTCATCACGACCACACCATCACCACCACATCAACTGCCGCCGACGAGATGTCAAAACTGACATTAACGCGCTGTCAAACAATGACACAACGAATAAACTATTTTAAATCATCTCAACTGTCTGGCTGGCGAGCGGATGGTGGTTTGTTTATCAAAAAGGGGTGGTTACACTAGTCAATGATGTGGCGCTATCAAAATCTGCCAACTCATGACACACACTCCCTCATCCACTTAACTAGTTGCATAGTTAAATGATTACGTAAAGCTAATCTCCTTCATCGAAAATGAAATTGGGCTCAAGTTGCAGGACTTGGAGAAAATCGAAAATAAACGGCGCGTGTCAACGCCATCCAATACAAAATTTCGCACAACTTCCATACAATCGCCAATCTACTTCACTTGCTTGGCAAAATAATTCAATTTCAATCACACACATCAACGAAATTGTGTAAATGGCACGTGTCCTCCGCCTTCCTATCCTGTGCCATGGACCGAAGGGCTTCGGGTGTGTCTGCTGCAAATCACTGTCTAAACTTCACCAGTAACAATCTGCTACTTCTTAGCATAACAATAGGCGCAAATCCTTAAGCAGCTCAATGTTTAGCTTTCGCTCACTGTCTTTGCAGCGACTCATCGTTTATTAAATATGCGTGCGTGTGTGGGCTTAAATATTCTCCTTGGCATATAGAGTATATTGTCTGCTTTTAGGCTGTTGCCAAAAGAAAGCGCGTTGTCATAATACAGATATAATAAGTTTGTGTATTTTGACAATGGCACTTGAGCTTAATTTAAATATGTTTTTGTGGTAATAAGTGAATGAAATCTCACAGGTGTAGAAGAATATTGAATAAAGTTTGCTTCACGAAAAATACGTCAAGTAGTCTCTGCATAGATTTTGGCGGCTTGCCAGAGTTTGTCATAGCAGAGATAAGATAAAAGTGCTGGAATAGTATTTTTAATTTTGATTAGTACGGGTAAGCAAAACAAGTAAGCCTTTCCTAGCAATTCGGAAGAGTTTTCCCCTTATATATATTATATTTACATACACACACACATACATACAAACATAAATAAATATACCTAACGCGTATATTCCGGTTACTCTGGCCATTCTCAGCTTCAGGTCCGAATTTTCAAGTTAACATTTTTGGTTATTGTATTGTATTTGTGTACTCTCCGTGCGTGAAACACCAGAACAAGTTTTTTCTCATAGCGCTCGCCAGCCCTCGGCAGACAATGGCACACCTTCGAGTACATTTGTGCAATGAATAATTTCCTCATAAAAAAATATCTGCCGTTCTGAATCGGCAATACAACATCAAGACGTACGCCACAAATAGGAAGATAGCCGTCTTGCTATCCAGAAAGACAGCGAGGGCATATTCCTTCTAGTGAAGTGATTTCTCAATTGTATTGACTAGTGACAGAAGCGCTGTCTCCACTGATTTGCCTTTGTTGTATCCATGTTGAGAAGGTGATAGCTTGTTGCTAAGCTTCTCTTTGATATCCACATCTAGCAACCGCTCTAACGGTTTTAACAGAAAGGCTTTCTCGTATGTGTGGTTTTCCCACCTCTGAAAACGAAGACCACTTTTAGTTCAGCGCATTTCTTTGGGATATATTTATATATATATGTATTTATATATACGACCTCCGCCGTAGCCGAATGGGTTGGTGCGCGACTACCATTCGGAATTCACAGAGAGAACGTCGGTTCGAATCTCGGTGAAAACAATGGCAATGGCAAACCTCCAAGTGTATTTCTGCTATGAAAAAGCTCCTCATAAAAATATCTGCCGTTCGGAGTCGGCTTGAAACTCTAGGTCCCTCCATTTGTGGAACAACATCAAGACGCACACCACAAATACGAGGAGGAGCTCGGCCAAACACCCAAAAAGGGTGTACGCGCCAATTATATATATACATACATATATATATTTAAGTTGTATACCACCAACTCTCTAGGGCAAATTTTACGTTATCCTCCGCTATAAAGTTTATTGGGGGATTTCCGTTGTGAGCTATAGGACGAGTACTACTGTCTTCATTGCAGAGAGAATCTGGAAAGTGTGTCTGCATTAGTAATTTTAGTGTTGCTTCACTGTTAGTTGTTCAATTTCCACCCTCTTTCATTAGGCACAGAAATTTTTTAAGCAAAACACAGACTGCTTATACCGAAAATATTACTCCCTAAGTTCCAAATATTTATTCAAATACATTTATCGATTAGGTGGTGCCCAAATCAAGATAATTGGAAAAATTTTATTTCTGGTCCAGAATAAAAAAATTATAAACACTTTTATGGACACCAAACACAAATTGTAAATGCGAAATAAGAAAAATGCGATAGTGAGCTTCGATTCTGGGTTCAGCCGAATGATAGTTACCAACCCTTACGAAAGTTACCTACGGCTATTGTTGAGTAATTTCTTTGAGTTTCTTTTGGAGATAGTAGTTTCATCTAGGATTTGACTTTAGCTTCTGAAAATTCGCTCATACTTGTATATACAGCTATGGTCAAACGTTTAGCGCACTTAAAAAGAGTTCAATATAATGCTCGATTAAATGATATGAAACCAAATTAAATCCAGTTTTTTTAACTAAATATATTTAACACTTTATTATAAGACAAAATAACTTAAAGTAGACAGTTTTCCCTAGTAAAAATATGATAAAATAGAAGTAATTCTTATTTGGTCATAGTGGGATTTGGACAAAGACTTAGCGCAGTTTTGATTTCTGTAAAAAATATAAAATATTTGTAAGAATTGAGAAATGATTGTTGACTATTCACACCTGCGTGGTAAACTCTCTATTAACTTTTAGCAACTGTCCAAAGGAATAGAGTTCCATGCTTCCTGTACACCTTCCCAAAGTTCATCGATATTTTTAAATTTTTTTTTGTCCAACCATCGTCTTCACATCATTCCACAAGTTTTCGATTGGATTTAAATCCGGACTTTGTGCTGGCCAATCGAGCTGGGTAATATTTTTCTGCGAAAGTCAGTTTTTGACCACTCCCGCAGTATGTTTGGTATGTTTGGTACTGGTATAAACTCGTGGGTTGGTTTCCTGATTTTTTTCACGATGTACATACGTTTTTCCATTAGGACCGATGCGGTTTATTTTAGTTTCATCCGTAAAAAGTACTCGTTTCCAAAACTCTGTCTTTTCGTAGAGGTGCCTACGCGCGAATGATAAACGCGCTTTAATATTCTTTTTTGATAGGATCGGTTTTTTTATGCTTATGCGACCAAATATTTTATTTTCATTCAGACGCCTTCGCACGAGCTTACTGGACACAACTAAGCCTAATTCTGCCCTTACTTCAGCCGCTATCGTTCGTGAAGACATAAAAGGATCCGATCGACTTTTCCTTACAATTATTTGATCCTCACGGGATGCTAATAAATTAGCATCCGACTTGACATCTCTGATGGCATTGTATACCATTTTTCTTGAACAATGCACTATTCTGGAAATCTTCACTTGACTGGTCCCCATTTGGTAAAGGTTCCATTATATTTTTCTTTGTTCAATTGAACAACACTTTCCTCTAGCCATTTTAGCAAAAATTTAAATATAGACGTTATTAATTAAATATTCACCACAAAAAATAGTTATTTGCCGAACCGATCGCATGTAAGAGAAAAACACGTGTAAGTGCGCTAAATAGTTGTCCAACGTAATTGAGACAGAACTCAAGAAAAAATAAGCAATAACAAATACGAAAGAATTATAACAGTTATTTTTTGGGCATTTGAAGAGACCCATAAATAACTCTTATCATGCTGAAAACAAAATTACGAAAATTTGCACTCTCTTAGAAGTAACTGCATTATTTATCAGTATAATATAAAGTGCGCTAAATGTCTGACCATAGCTGTATATTAAATCAAATCTATTCTTCAATGCCTAAGGTTAATATTCCTTGCCCTCAGAATTGCATCTATTATCGTTTTTACAATCAACTACATCTCCTTATGTATTGTACCTATAGCAACCGCGTTTATCGTTCTGAAACACCACCTCACCTACCCCTATATAGCCGACTTAGCTTTTGTAATAACCTCATAACATAAAAAATTCAATTTTCTCACACCGACGCACCCCACCTCTTGAGGTCAAAAATCAACAATATAATACAAATTAAAAACGAGAATAACAATAAGTTGGAGTACTGATCCAAAAAAACGCGCAGAGGTTTCCCTCTTTTGCTCGTTACGTTTATATGTTACATACATACAACTCCACACAAGAGTCTTCTGAAATGTTCGATTCACACATTAATACAATGACTCTGAATGCACACATTGTCGGTGCAACATGTTCGTAATCACGGAAATCCATAGTCCGTCTAAGTTGAGTGTGCAAACAAAGGTCAACAACAATTCTGCGCGGTGGTACGCGGTCAATATTCGAATTGGAGGAGGATTTCTGAGCTGTAATTTTTTCACCATACCATCATGCCAACGATGGTATGGAATTAATATTCATAACCCCTCTTATGACAAACACTTTTCCATGAGCATACGCATATGTACGTACATATATACTAACATATTTAGGCATTGTACTATATACGAGTATGGGTGAGAGAGTGAGTCTATTTGTATGTGTACAATGCCAGATTCATTGTTATCCTGCTTTCTAAGTGCACTGTGCCAGTGTACGTTTTTGCGCCTTCACAATTGTTTTTAAACGCAATTGGGCTTGTGCTGCTTACCCGTACCACGTGCTACGATTCTGCTTAGCCATAGAAAAATCCCATTCAGCGCTCAGTCAGCAGCACTGTGCAATTTTGTAACTTGAATTTCGTGATATTTCAATGGAGAGATGAAATAAATCCTAAGTACTTTTGTTTATAAGGCGTTCATACTTATTATTCATTCCATTGAAAAAGTTGTGGTGTGTGATACACCATACTCCTTACATTGGCATACATATGTATATACATGGGTGTATTAATTTTTCCATTATCAATACTTGAAATGATTGTTTGCTTATTTTATCTACGTATTGTTCAATAATTATCGTACTCACCTAAACGTTTAGATATTTCGGAATTATGCATTTTTGGATTATCCTGTGCTATTTTTCGTCGTTGCAGTCGAGACCAAACCATGAAGGCGTTCATAGGTCTTTTGATGTGCTCTTCGTTTTGACGTTTCGTTGTATTTTGTATCATTAGACTAAAGAAGACATCACTATAAGGACAAGAGAAAAAGCCTCTAGAAAAAGCATGTACTGTTAGGAATTTAAATAACCAATTAAAAAAAAATATATATATTTCTTTATTATATTTAAATTAGTTGAGGTATTGTCTTACCAAATTGATAAGTTACAGAGTCCTGTACTTCATGCTTTCGCCCTTAGTTTCTGTATAATATTAGTTTTGGGAAGAAGAAAGTCATTATTTTCCCGGTTAATGGCTGCATTGATCGAGTAAAGCAACGATCAAACAATTTAAGTGTATGCTCGTAATGTCAAGGTGACATTTCAGACTAAAATTATGTGTTTTTTTCATTCAGTTGTGAGTTACAGGGTATTAGCAATGGACGTCAACAAAGTGAAAAATTGGTACATTTTACAGTTTTCCTTGGATAAGGCGAAAATGCAAGCCAATCCGCTAAATTTTGAATGTTTTGGATTCGTCGATTCCATTTAGGCATTTTTGATGTTAAAGAAAATGTGTATAATGTCGATAAAATCACAGAAATAATCACAGTTGACGGGCATGTTAATAGTCGTAGCATCGCCCAGAAGCTAAAGATCGGCCATAAAAGAGTTTTAAACCATTTGTGCATAAAATTTACGCAAAAATAATGAATTCCTTGAAAATACACTGTTTAAGAGATTCTGATTTTTTTTGCGCACCAGATGCTACTATCCAATTCCGCTGTAAAATGGCTTACCGATTCCGGAAAGTAAGTTAATTTTTTATATTTGCAATGTATCGTTATTCAGTCAAATAAAGTGGCTCCAATTATTCACATATGTATGTATTTCTTTCGAACCAGCAAGACAATATTAATAATTTAGAAACTGAAAGATAGTGAAATCCTCTTAAGCACTACATGCAGCACTATTTGATATCATAAAAAATTGCTTGTTTTTCAGAATCAGGGATTGTGAAGTGGCATCCCGTCGTATTTTTTAAAACTTTCTGAAATTGGACAGAAGTTAGATTTTCCCAAATCAAAATGTTTACTAAACTTATGATGTACATCAAGTACATACATATATGTACCTACAGAGCGATAAGCTGATGAAAGTTAGAAACAGAATAGATAAAGACTGAAGGAAATATTCCAATAGAAGTTCAAAATGGAGAGCAAATAATGAAAAGAGTCCAAGTGTTATACAAAAGCCACAGTGGGGAAAATACAGAAGGTGGTGAGATCCACAAACCGCTATCCTGCTCTGAATGCATTTGACAGAATCAGCTGATTTGATGAGCATGAATAAATGTGAAATAAGCGGGCAAAATTTTACTGCCGAGTACACGGTGACACTGCAGCCGAAGTTACTCGTTCAATTTTGTTTTATATTGTACCATAGCTGAAAGCCAAACCTGCAACATAATGGGTATAGCGCAACACGTGCACGGCAAAGGAAGATCTGTCAACACCGCTCTTCATGAAATGGTGAGTACTATGTATTGAAAAATGTGTAGAATATAAGGAACTCCCTAGCTTTTTAGACTTTGAAAGCGCTTTCAAAAATATCAGGGCGGAAGCAATTGGTGGCGCTGTAGTGGAACACGGTATCTAGCAGTGGATAGGGACATAGATTGACTTTAAGATCTATGCCACAGAGTAGAATTAAGAATACTCAGCGTTCGTGAGTAGATCAATTAATCCGTGGTGCCCTGCAGGAAAGTCTACTATCTACTGCAGCATAAAACCAACGCAATTAATTTTTGGAAAATCCTGCTGACAGTACTGATTGTGCAAATATAAAACTTGTGTCCTCCCAGTAAGGTAGACCAGGAAAGTCAGCAATTAGTGGGTTGATGGAAGCGGCCCTGACTGAAATTTTGAAATGAACAAGAAGATGTTAACCTATTTAAAACGGAGCTGGACTTTTCTCTTCCTCTCTTTTCACCAAAATTGGTCGTGACAGTTCTGAATATCTTGTGCGATGCGAAATACTTAGGTGCGACTTATGACTTTAATTTAAATTTAAAATTGGAGGGGTTGGAAGAGAAACATGCCAATATTTTCAACATTGCAAATATAACTCAGTAGAGTCACTGTTTAGAATTGGTGGTTTGATTATGAACCACAAAAATTTACATAATTCACCTTAAGTGAACCTCATAGTACTTTTCTTCAGAAGACAATGGACGTATGTTTTTGGGTGGTGTCAAAAACACTCATTGCTGAGTGCAGAAAATTTCAATTAAATTCCTCGTCAAATGTCAATAGCCATCGAGAGTTTGGACGAATGGACAGGCAGGTGGGCGTTTTCGGTTTTACTTATAGTATGTGGATAGCGTAATTACCTGGCGCTGCTGCCGCTATTCATCAGTCCACCCATGTTTTGGTGCAGATTTGTCATTGGCGACGGAGCCTGTGAATTGTGGTGCAGATGTGCTGCGGCGGCGGCGGCCATCACGGATGCGGTACTTGCTGAATTCGTTGCGTTAACAGGTGAAGAGGCGGCAACGCCGTGAGCGTTTATATGCCCGTGCGTGTGATGATGTGTGGTGTGGTGGAGCGAATGCTGATGTTGCCCGTGCAAGGCTGAAGAGTTGTGGTGTTGTAGCTGATGCGCCGATGAACTTGAAACACCGACTCCACCACCTGATGCAATGGAGCTGCCTGATCCGGCAGAACCTGCCGACGACGAAGTTGAGGCTGACTGATGCAACGACAACGAAGTGGAGGATGACGCCGACTGGTTGTTGTTGCCGCTATGTGAATGATGCGACAGCGTTGTTGACGATGGGTGAATGCCTGAATGTGATACCGGATGCGAGGCGGCTGCCAATAGCGAAGTGTGATGATGGTGAAGCGAGGCAGATGCCGAGCTGCTAGATGTGGGCGAGAGACTAACCGAGGAGGCTGAGTTCAATGACAGCTGATGATGGCTTAGATGATGGTTGCTATGGTGTGCTTGCAAATGGGTCTGCTGGTGATGATGTTGTTGTTGCTGCTGTTGTAATTGCTGTTGTTGTTGTTGATGAACAACTGCGGCTAATTGACCCAAATGGTGATGATGATGATGATGCTGATGGTGGTGTCCACCTGTACCAGTTGACGATGTGACCGCCGATGCGGAATTAAGATGGTTTTGAAGTTGCTGTCCGGTTGTGGATAACGAGAGTGGATGCGCGAGCGATATGCCTGATAGCGATAATGATGGGATACGATCCATCATTTTGTGAAGAATCGTAGAAAATATTTGTTGTTTGGCGTGGTGGTGGCTGTAGGAGTGGTAATGTGATTAGATTCGGGGCCTGATTGGAGCAACGGATTGGTGGTGCTGAGGTTGGTGGCAAGAGCTGTTGGAAAGGTGAGGCTGTAATGACACAAATAATACAAGAAATGCAATGAGTTCATCTTAGATAAAAGATTTCATTTTCATAATTTTTCTATGAATGCATTAAATAATTATAGGTACATAAAGGTTCTACAATCTACTTAATATTAAGAAAAACCATATGCATATAATTAAGCTCGTGCAGAAGAAACCTTCGTTTGCCAAAGGAGACGCACCGTACTTCATTTTTTCACCTGCCGAAGAGTTTTCGAAGAATTCTGCGTCTGTGGATCTCAACATTTCATTAAATAACACATAGGCTGAAAAGAACTGGGCCTAACACATAGATGGCAGGAGTTTTATTGCATTTACCTCTTTTTCAGTTAGTAGTAACCTTAAATATAATAGATATAGAATAGAATAAATAAAATTTTATGATATTCTATTCGTACTGAGTTATTGTGCTAAGAGTGTCGGTAATATTGTTGTTTTCAAAGCAATGGATCAAAAAGAATTTCGTGGTTTAATTTAACACTGCTTCTTGATGGGCACAAATAGCTTTCAACCGAAGCAATGGCTTGTTTAGGGACTCCGCTCTATCAGAAATAACAATAAAACGATGGTTTACTGACTTGAAACGTAGTAGTAGAGAACCCGATGATGCACAACGCAGTTGACGTCCAAATGCGGCGGTAACAACAGAAAACATAAAAAAAATTCACAAAATCGTTTTGATCGAAGTTTTATTGCAATGTTAGTGCGGCGGTAGAATGATTGCGTTGATGAATACAGCTAATTTTGAACAAAAAAAACTCTAGGTTCTAAGGAATTTTTAAAATTTCCCCGCCAGCACGATTTCTTGTAAGTGAGTCAAAAGAGGAGCATGCTAATTTTCATAAACTGCCCTTTATATAAGTAACTCAATACGGAAACAATAACGATGGACTCTTGTGTGAACACTGCTCGGAATTACAAATTTGATTTTGAACCACAAACATTATTACAGAGTGTCAAAAAAATTCAGTGATGAATGGACAAAATTGCAGTTTAATGTCTTGTCAATCAATATGAATAGACTTCGAGAATTTCTTCACTCAGATTTGTTGGTCAAATTTTTAATATAATTGGGGCTCCATCTCGACAACTGCGCACCGAATATTGTTCTTCAAAGCTTGAATCTCAGCTTGCCCAAATTAGTTCAGAATAACTTTAAATTTTTCCGATGATTCCGATTCATGAATTACCTACTTCTGAACACCTACAAATGAAATATATCCCAACCAATTTTTTTTTTGCATTAAATCTGTGAAAAAGTCTTCTCCATGTTTTTAGAATTTTTTTTTAAGTATTCTTAGGTGAAGGAAACATATAGCAACGGAATTTTCTATTTAGTGGCAGGGACGAGCAAGCACTCTAAATTAGAATACTCTTTATCATCACTACGGCGGCCGCATCACTACGGTAGCCGAATGGGTTGGTGCGTGAATACCATTCTGAATTCACATAGAGAATGTAGCTTCGAATCTCGGTGAAACACCAAAATTAAGTAAAATCGGCTTGAAACTGTAGGTCCCTCCATTTTGTGGAACAACATCAAGACGCACACCACAAACAGGAGGAGGAGCTCGGCCAAACACCCAGAATGGGTGTACGCGCCAATTATATATATATACATATATGTAAGTACCGTTTTTAGTTCCTTTGCAGCTTTGTTCCGGTTCTTTTTGTCTTCTGGTGATCGCGTCTATTGCCATCTTCTTCTCAGAGATGACTTTGTCATAAGTAATCTTTTTATTTTTGGGCAGCCTTTAGGGTATGATGGTCTTGACACGGTTGGCGGAGTAGATTTTATGGCTGCTGCGGTATGGCATCATTCAGGTATGTTATAGAGCTTTCAATGCTTTCAGCGTCTTTTAATGGTACATTTAAATTGAGGTTTTTTTTAATATACTCTCTATAAGAATTTCATTCAGTTTTGCTGTTATATGTAAAGGGTAATTTTTTAAGAGTTATAGGAAAGTTCTTGAAAATATCACACGTAAAATTCAGAAAAATGTCTGAAGATTATTTCATGCAAATGTTGACCGCGACTGCGCTTCAAATGGTCCATCCGCTTAGTCCAATTTTGGCATACTCTTTCCAATGTTTCAGCCGGTATCTCACATATAAATGCTTTAATGTTGTCTTCCAATGCGTTAATTGAAGCAGATTTGTCTGAATAGACATGCGCTTTAACATAGCCCCACAAAAAATAATCTAAAGGCGTTATATCGCACGATCTGGGTGGCCAATTGACAGGTCCCGAACGTGAAATAAAATGTTCACCGAACTCGCCTCTCAAAAAGTCCACTGTTACGCGTGCTGTGTGGCATGTGGCACGGTCTTGCTGCAAGTCAAGCTGTAGCATTTTGGGCAAAAAAAGTTGGATATCATTTGACGGCAGCGCTCACCATTCACAGTTACGTTACGATTCGCAGTATCTTTGAAGAAGTAACTGTCCAATGATACCTCCAGCCTCCATGATACCTCTTCTGGCTGACCTTCGCTCCAAAATCGACAATTCTGCTTATTTACGTACCCATTGATCCAAAAATGAACTTCGTCGCTGAACACAATTTCCAAGAGCCCATTCACCATAAATTCTGCGTTGCGGTAGGTCGTTCGGCTTCAATTCTTGCACCAGTTGTATTTTGAAAGGCTTCACACCTAAATCCTTTCGCAAAATTTTCCACGTTGTTGAGTAACAGAGGCCCAATTGCTGCGAACGGCGACGAATCGATAATTGATGGTCATCATTAACACTGGCCGATACAGCTGCGATATTTTCTTCAGTTCGCACTCTACCTAAGCGTGTTGGTGGTTTGATGTCCAATAATGTAAATTTGGTTCTAAAGTTAGTCACAATAGCTCGAATAGCCGCTTCAGTGGGTCGAATAAACTGACCATAAAATAGAAGAAGCGCGCGATAAACTTACTTAACAGAATACGCATTTTTATAATAAAATTCAATGATTTGCAAGCGTTGCTCATTTGTAAGACGATTCGTGGTTAAATTATAGACCAAACTGAAGATGTTTGACAGTGAAACAAAAGACGAAACGTGCGTCAGCTATTTAAACCGTTTAAAAAGATAATAGCTAAAAAATCACCCGTTATATTGCGCACCGTGGCAGATGGCTAGTCGTTTTGTGTTAGGTACGTAAGCAATAATGGAGAATGGTCAGATGATAACTCAAAAATACTTTTAATTGTCAGTAAATTATTATTAAGGTTTTTGGTGGTGCAGAAGTCAAAGAGATCAGGAGTTTTATTTTTGTCAGTAGACCAATACGTCATGTGGAGGCTAACTATGAATCTCTCTGCACAAGGTAACCCACTTTCGGGAAATCCTCTCGTTGAGCAATCGACGGCTCGGACATCGTATGTACAGCTATGACCGGAACTGACACCCAGGGCTCCGGAGGCAGTGCACTATTACTGGTGAAACATGGCACATTGGCTAAGTCAATGGAGAGCCGAGTGAGTGTGAGCGATACACCGTTGTCGTAACGATCTGAAGCAACTGAACAAGTTGCGGAGGATGTGGAGCTGGCGGACAATCTCTCAGTAGACTCAGATGGATTTCTGGTGCCGAGTAAGTCTTTTAGAACGGTTAAACCTGGTGCGAATCAGCTAAGTACCGGTAAAAAGACTGAAGTTATTGGAGAGTCGAACGCAGGTGTTGGTCTATTCGCAAGGCAGATCAAACGAAGAAGACAGAAGGCGATGCAAGCCTAAGCATTAGCTAAGGTAAGCACTCAAGCTCCGTCAACTTCGACACCAACCGTGGATCAGCGGTGCCCCCACCGGGTCCAGAGCCAATAATCGGAATCAGTTCCGCAGGAATCAAGAATTGGATCAGCGATTATGTAGGCAATCTACATAAAGAGCGATGGTCTGGTCTAGAACACTGCAGAACTGCAAAGTGTTTTGTGACAAGTCCTAACAGAAAACTGTCAAACTTTCTACTAAAACTTAGAAGGAAAGACATTCGGTTGATGGTCGGCATCATTACAGCACACAACCCATTGGGTCAGCATATGACCACCATTGGAATCATCGAGGACCCGATATGCCTGTCATGCTTGGAGGAGGCGGATAGCACTGAGCACTTTCTCTGTGAGTGTCCTGCCTTTGCTAGAGCACGGCTACGAGTATTGGGTTCCGATGTCATGAGAATATATAATATTTATAATGTAATATTTGTTCTCCAAAACTGGAGGATATTTACAGATTTGCCAAAGAATCTGGAAATTTCTCACAGGACTAACTATCTCTATCTCTGTCTCTATTCGTTCCTATCTCCTTCTCTGATACTTTTCTCCTTCCCTTCTTGACTATCTACCCCCTTTCCAGAGCTTTAAATACAATGGGCTTTTTAGCCTGAGAGTTTTAGGAGCCACCAAATTTCCTGGTGCTCCTTGGCTCGACCTTTTCAAATTTCAGGCCAATACGTCGGTTCACCTGTGCTTATATAATATGTCTAGCTTTAGTAGTGTCGATTGAGTTCAAGAGATTTTTGCCTTTGCCATTGGTTGTTTTTGGCGTTAAAATCTCCTGCAGTTATGAATTTTGGACCAAGTGTTTTAAGATATTTCACATATTCGTCTTCAGATATCTTGTGCTTGGGTGGACTATAGAGTGCAAAGATTGTGAAGTCACCATTTTTGTCAGTAATTGCTATTTTCGTCGATTGTATGTGGCTTGTTTGAAATGGATCCAATACTGTATAGCTTATACTCCTTCTTATAATAATTGCTGATCCACCGTGTTCAGTCTTATCAAGATGATTTGTATTTAAAAGTGCGTATCCTGGAATAGTCATATTATGCTTAGCGGTAAAGTGTGTTTCGGATATTAGGGCTATATCTATGGTATTATCTTCATAGTTTTAGCTCCAGAGAGTGGTTGTCCAACTCATTGGCAATCCAAACCAGAATATTAAGTTTATTGTCCATAATTTCTGTTTAGTCTTGTGATTAATGCATTGATGACGTTCATCATGTTTGTGATTTGTTGGAAAAGTAGCTTCATCATGTGCTTTAGTTCAGCTAATTCCGGGATTTCAATTAGTCACTGTATGTGCTTTAAACTACTGTGTTTTTTGCTTTTTATTTGAATTGTTTTGTGTTACTCCATTTGCATAACTAAATCCAGGCTGCACTTCACTTACAGGAGTGTTGGAACTTTGCAATTGGCGGTATGAACATAGTGCGCATTTAATTAGTATCGTTGTTTACCGGCATGCCACAGTCAATCGTTTTGTGATTTCTTGCGCACTTAACGCAAATAGGGTCACGAGTGCAGAAAATTTAGTGTGTGCATATTTCTGGCAGTGAATTGATAACAACTTTTTATAAATATATTTTGTATTCGTATTTTTGTATTAACTGTATTTTCGTATTAATTGTTGAATAAAAGGATTTGATCCTAAAACAAAAAAGAAGAAGTCGAAAATAAATGCAGCGAGAAAATTTCTTTTAAAACTCGTATGGAATGGTTTTTTAATATAAGGCCTGTTCGTGAAGCAAATAATTTACAACAATTGTTATAAATTTTCAAGTACCAGCTGATCGCAAGGTAAAAATAAGCAAACATTTGCGAATTGGAGCAAAATTCTAAATGGTGACTCAAATTAAGAATGTAAGTAAATATATTTTAGATAAAACTTTTAAGGTTTATTTTATATACATTAGGGTGTCCCAGGCTACAAGGGGAAATTTTTTTTTCGGAATTTCAATATGCATACCCTTTATTTTTTTTTTTCATTTGACTCTAAAAGCTTAAATATAAAATATTATTGAGATCGGATGTCATTAACCCGTGCCGACTTGATGTCAAACTTTAAGTTTAAAAGTTTTTATGAAAGGCTCACAATAGAGAAAAGTATAATTGAATTTTTAGATTAATTAAATAAATAAAAATAAAACACATATTTCGTATTTATTTTCTTTTTATTATAAAAGGGACATCAATCATCGCATTTTTTTTTTCAAAGTTTGCTTTTTACAGTACGGATATACCTGTCTGTGTTCTTGTACCCAACGTAATAAAAATTGTTTTTGCTCCTCTTGAACAGTGATCAAACCATGGAAATTTTGCATTAACTTAACCGCTCTTTCTGCCGTCTCATTAACTGATTTCAGTCCTAGCAGCTTATTTTTAGCCTGTAGAAACGAATCACCGTTTGACCACGAAGAGGGGCACTTGTTCAGAAAGCTGTCGTCAATCTGGAGTCGATTAGTCATCAATGTTTTTCTCTGAAATTAAAACTGGTAGATCAGTTATCAATTATACCTATTAGCAAACTAAATAAAAGAACAAAATCAAAGCTTAATTAACGTACCAAAAAGTGGGCCACAGATTTCTTCTTTGGATGCAATGTAACGTTTATTGTGGGTTGTTGGGTTTTCTCTAGTTAAGTTAGCAATCATTTTTACTTAGTTTCTAGATCGACATCATCATCAAATAAAGCCAGAATAGATACTTCAGCTGTCAAATACCACAAATGCTGGCAAAACTTCTGCAAAGCTGCTTTTGAAATGCTTTTGTCTATTGTTTCGTAATTTTTCATGGCCTTCAAAAAACACAAATCCTGATACGGCGCCTTTACTGCTAAAATACATTGGAGCCAGGGTTTTACGTAGGAACACGATGAACAGACATACGTCCAACAGAGCTGCCTCATCCTTGTTGGAAATTCTGAATTGAGAGCTAAGTAACGATATTTTTAATGAATAAATGGCTCTCGCCATCCATCGAGCCTGGTGCATAGAACCTGGAGGCCGAATCTAAAATTTCTTCTCTGAATCTCCGCCAAGAAATATAATTGAAAGCTCAATTAATTCGCGGTAGTCATCTCTAACGATTTCTTTGGTTAATTCAGTTTTGTAGAATTCTAGCAGTTTGTCAATTTCCGAAACATTAAAACAAGATAACTTTTGTTTTTTCTCGGGATCGATATTTTTCCAGTTTTCTCGGAATTTCTTGAATAATGGGATGTCTGGGCTTGTAGTTACTTGACTGATTTCCGCTTCAAACACGCCTTTAAGTACTAATTCGTAAACGTGATGACGGCAAGCAAAAATAAGCACTTCTCTACCCAGTTTTTGTTCGAGAAGTACGCATGCTCCATTTATGCGGCCTGTGTTAGAAGCAGTAGTATCACAACAGAGAACCTGCACTTTGTCTTCAAGGCTCCAGTTCGTAATAGCATCCCAAACTGCGTCTGCCTGTTCCCTTCCTGTCGAGCTATCCAATTTAGGAACAGCAATAGTTTGTTCTTTATTATCGTATGTAATAACTACCGGTAGGCGTTCTTCTTTACTTTTACGTGAACTTAGACTGGCAACAGTTTTCCGTCCCAGTGGACTGTTACCGTGTCCGGGACCTTGTTTTGAAAATCAATTTTTATGGCTTCAGCCCGTTCTTTTCGCATTTCCGTACGAGCTCTATGGATGGAGGACTTGCTTATAGGGAATTCATCCGTATTGTGCCCTAGAGCCTCAATAGTAGCTTCAATTATAAAGACAGAGTCCCTCACACTTAACTCACACCTGTCTAATGCGGCAACTAACTTGGGAGTTATGATATTTTTCCGCATAGAAGTTTTATCGGGCTGAGAGGAGGCTTCTCTTGCGCTGGGCCTATTTTCTTCTAATTCTATTATTTCAGAATCAGAAGAGGGCTTTTCTAGTAGTGGTTCGCAAGATAATGTTGATGGTACTAAGGATGGAAAATTTTTAGCACGTCGGTTTTCCTCCTCGATGATTCTAAGGCGCTTCCTTTCCTCTTTGCTTGTTAGTTTTTTGTCCACTCCGGCTAAGTGACGAGGCCGGCCTGGTTCTCTTTGGCGCTGCAAGAAGATCTTATCTTCATTTATTTTAATCAATTGAAGAGCATCGGCATGTACGATTTCAAAAAAATTGTTTAAGTTTGAAACAAACTCCTGTCGACGCTGTTCAAATACTTCTTGAGTTTTTTTCGCATTTTTTGCAATTCTCTCCAAACTTGGTATAAGTTAACTAGTTTCTTAACACAGTTAGATATTGATCTGGTCGGTATACGTGCCTTTTCCCAATAAATAATACACTCACGAGTTGTGAGATTTGCACTTTCATTGACACTTAAGTTCACTTCACGAATATTATAGAACAAAACTGTCAGTACTTGCCCGTTAGAGGGAAGTTTAGAACCGGTGATTTGATGTTTTACGTCCCCTATTAAAAATATCTCCTTTTTGGAACTTCGTAACTCCACTGACATGTTGACTACACGAAAAAAACGCGATTACTAATAAAACAAACAAGTAATTACATGCAATTAATCCGACAGTTCGCGCGCGCCGTACTATACAAGTACCGACAGGTTTCCGCGCAACTCGGCACGGGTTACCGTGATTCTAAATAGACGAAACTTTATTTTTAGATGTTTTGAACCCATTCAAACAAAATAAGAGGGTATGCGTTAAAAAAAAAAACACTTTAATTTTTTTGGGACACTCTAATATACATATATAAAATATATAATGTTAAAACGAAATCGGCCAATCATATAGAAATATGTACTTCTGAACCACCGCCTCCATTCACCGTTGCTCCAGGATCCGAAATACAAATCGAAACCATTCGAGGTATCTCTTGTGCTTCTTGGTTATTAACTAATTTGGCAATGTATGTACATATGTACGTTCTTCATTTGACAGCGATGATGAAATGGAACAAAGTATTGTGGACAAAATAAAATCATGCGATGCTAGCTCGTAATTTTGCATTTTGTTTAGTTTATTTTTTTTTTTTTTAATTTAATACGAGGCAGTTCAAATGAAAAAGTATTTAATTTGTACATGTACGTTTTTTGGTATTTTTCTCTTCTAGAGCGAATACTCGAAAATTAAGTTACTGTATAATTTTTACATGAAAATACCTATAAACTCACTTAAACTTCGATGAAATATTTATTTGAGAACATTTTTTACTGCATCGTTTAACGAATTGAATGAGATGTGTGCACATTGACCTTACACCTACATACATACATGCCTACATATGTACATATGAATGTATATCAGGATTTGACGATGGATTTGCATTGATGACCCATTACTGCTTTGCACCCCAAATAAATAGAAATCACTTTAAATACAAATGAATTTATGTAAACTCGTATCCATAAATATATACCTACATATGTATGATACTTATGTGTTTAACACGTCGTTTGGGCCATGACAACAATAAAATAACAAGCAAAGGGCGAAGAGAATGTACAACAAACAAGTAAATATGTCTAATGCAAAATGCAAACAAATCACAGCCGTATAAAATAAGAAAATACACAGTGCGAATGAATTGACGAAAGTGTAGTCCGTCTAAGAGTAGCAGCATGTAAGTTCACACTTATGTATGTGTGTAAGTGCACAGTCATCCCAGAGAGGGGGCAGTGCTTGTCTCCATTTAATAATCCCAGAAGCAAATGCGAGTGCCAAGAACAGTTTTAACCCAAATTTTGTATGACATACGTCGGAGCCATATGTCCGGCATCCGTAGATATTCAACATTCATAAGCACAAATGTATGTACATACATACATACAATGTATATCGTACATGTGAATAAAAAGTAAAATTTGTTTGGGGTCTTAGTTGTAAAGGGATGTTTTGACCAGCCACGAAGTGAAAATGGGAACAAAGTTATAAGAGGAAAAAAAATAATGGAAGGGACAAAATGAAAGAAATAATGGATAGGGTTATGGATTTCAACTGGTTAGCTTAGCTTTGTGGTCTCGCCGGGCTTGGTGTTTCAAGTGCCTTTACGCCTAATGAATTTTCCTTTATGCCAAGAAATGCTGCACTTCAAAACCGCCAACGTGGCCATCGAATGCTATTTTAGGTGTGGTGGAGGTGATTACCGTACAGTGTTCAAAGATGGCTGTATATTTGAAAATAAAATCTAGTCTTTAATAGTATTTGAAAATATGTTTGCAAAAATATTTGCGGCAAAAGGGTAACATTTTTCGTCTGTATTTTAGTATTCTTAAGAAAAATCATTAAGGGTGGGTTCGCTAAACATATGTTACATATACAGTCTGTCTAATAGAAGCATAACAGCCATAACTTAGAAACTATTTGACTAATTCGATTCTAAAGAACTGCTTTGTATGGGCTTATAATTATAATACATACGCAATATATTCAGTAAAATGTACAGTTACTACCATATAATGGATTCACATCTCCGAGTCATACTTTGTCTCAAGGATGATAGACAAAATAAACAAATCGCTGTCGGGGTCATAACGTCAGCCTATCACTTAATTCTTTCAAATGCACTGAGAGCCGGTTAACGCTGATCTTGGCCACACCTTCTGAATTCTTTTCCCCATGCTTTGTTTTCTGCGTAAGTGGTGGAGGTAATTGGCTCTAATCAGCCAAATTTGCCTTTGTAATGTTTGACCGTTCACATTTGCTTTCCTTTAAGTTTTTGCTACCAAACATTTTAAATATTATTGGCATCAGGCGACTGTGAAAGCCAATCTAACATTTCAATCCAATTTTGCTGTTTCCACTCTATACAACATCGTCTTCGATGCTTGTGATCGTTGTCTTCTTGTAAAATACAAGGTTAGCTAGCTCGTTATTCTAGCCATCTTCGCAGCTTACGGTAACCATCTTTTCGGAGAGGCAGTCCCAAGCAGGAACTTTAAATGGAACTTTTTAAGTTGCGGGTCCCAAACCCAGCGCACAACCAGCTATCCTGGAATGCTACGCCTTCTACGCTAAGAAGAATGGTTAATGTATTGCTTAGCCTTGGAAAACCAGGCTCGTTATCGCAAAGCTCACATATACAACACCAAAAGTGATCATTCAAGGGAGCTCACAGAGTCATTCTCTATTGAAACAGGTGTGAAACAAGGTGATGTCCTATCCACTGTCATATTCAATTTGATGCTGCTCTTCGTCTTAAAGGACGCTGATGACATCGCTATTCCCTCGAGGAATACGCGCAATTTAAATTATCCGTTTTTAAAAATTAACAAAACTGCGAACGATATTAGCCTTTTTGTAAACGATAGTAAAATCAAATATTTGTTGAAATCGAGGTGGATTACGCAGGTACAAAATCTTCAGGTGGGAGCCAATACTTTTGAAGGAGGACAACATTTTAAATATCTGGGAATTATGTTCACATGTAGCAGTGTTTCAGCTCATGCAGTCAGGGATCGCATCAACATCGCCCACCTTAGTTAGTGCGAAGAGTGGGTCTTCAATTTGCTGGCTGCGCACAGATTGCTAACATGGAGAGAAAAATGTTTTTATTCCAATGGATGACGGGACCTATAGAACCCGGTATAACTTGGAACTAAACGATCTTATTCAGAACGAGACAACTGTGCAATTAGGTAAGGCACTGCCTTGATGACAAATTCACGTTACACGTATGCCTTTGGACTGTACGGTGAAGAAAGCTAACTATAACAGGGAAGCTAATGGGCGTGATAGATACACGCAGCAGAAAACGATGTCAAAGACTTGGGAATTCGTAACTACGAAGCTCAAGTTCGACCACTTTGGAGCAGAATTGTAAAGGATGCTTTTACGCACTCTATGTTGTGACGCTATAAATGATAGAAAAATTTTAATTTATTCTGTAACGTTGTGAAGTCCCCTAGTACGAAACCAAAGTCGAACGAATGTATTGGATTTTCTTGTAATAAATGTAGTACATGTCATATTTTAGCCAGAATCGTTTATTTGATTACCAAGGTGTGTAGTGACGCTTCGGTCGACTTGAAAATGGGCGTTATCCACGCGTGCGTATGACAGGGATTCGCTACACAGAATTTTCACTGGTTCACTGTACATATGGTACATATATATTTGAATATAACTCGAAAAGTTATGGGAATTCCATTTAAAACGTGCAAGGATTACAGAGCATTAATTGTCCAAGCTATTAATAAAAAATAAATAATCGATCAAAAATTTATTTTTTTTCTAACAAATTTTTATTGAAAAGCACAAAAAAGCAAGAAATTTGCTTGAATTTTTTTTTATATTTACTTCTTATTACATTTGATCCCAATCATCCCAATTGAACAATCAAACTTTCAGAAGAATCGACGAAAATGTCCAAAATACTTGGATCATTTGTCATGGAAATATGTTTGATAAACATTTTTCTACATCGTGAGTGATAAGCAAAATGCATGAAAACATCAAAATGCTAAACTAAAAAAAATTTATAATTTCATTTGCCAATGACCACAGTACTCATTTATTGCAAGATAGGGTTGAAATTTGGGCAGCAAAGCTACTCGTAAAAATAAAATTCTAAAGACGTCCATACGCGCTGTTGCCTGTTAGTGAGTGTGGGCTGTCGAGTGTATGCCTTTGAATTGAGTTTTGTACCGTTGACGGTTAAGCGGAAGCGGAAGTGCGTTTGCCAGCAAGCCAAAGTGTTGGCCACAGGCAAACGACAGCTTCGCACAAAGAACTTATTTTATTTAAATATTCCACAATAGCGTAAAATAAAGCAAGCTTTATAAAACTCAAAAGAAACAATACGTCTATGTATATAACTTAGCTTATTCACGCTATTGGCTTGCGCATTATTGTATCGCCATGGGGATGGGCGGTTAAGAGAATTAATGGCTTAAATCAATTACTTAATTGATAATCAACGAAGAATAATTGGAGAGGTATGGCTTGTGAGAACTTCGAGTGCTAAAGCCGCTGAACAAGCAGAGGTCAGTAACTTCTTTACTTTAACATTTCGTAAAATGGATTATTCATCAGTTATATAGAAGATACGCAGATATTTTAATAGATGTGTGCCGTTGAGTGGCCCAAGTGTCGCCCTGTAAGCTAAAGTGGAATAAAAACGTTCCATTCTTTCACTTTGCACTTAGCTTTGGCAGAGCTGAAACGTTTTTCCACCCTCATATAATTTGTTACTCCTCTTTTACTCCCCTATCTTTGTATCAACTTGTTGGGGATTTTGGAAAATCTCCTTTTGTCTTCCTGTTATGAGTAGTATTGTTTTTAAAACGGTTCGGAGTGGAAAACATCAAAATACAATAATAAACTGGCTATTTATTTAATTTTCATGGGGCTTAACTTAAACGCTTTATGACCAGCTTAAGTATCGGTTTATGATGCCGACAGTTGTTCGTCAACTTTTTCGCTGCCTACGTAGTGAATTTAGTGGCTTTCTCTTTTAATTGCTGTCTATATGATATGATAATGAAGCGGCTGGCTTAGGACATTAAAAGTTTTTCTTTTCCTAATACGCTGGCAATGTTTGAATATATTACACCGCGCGACTAAATCAATTTTTTGTTAACCAGACAAATTTTCTTATGGACGTCAAATAATAGATTTTATTTAATAAGGGACATACTCAGTTTTTCATTTTCTTAGCAATTTAATTTAATAAAATTGCTTTAAATACTAATACTTCGTCTATGACAATAACTTGGATATCAAACGAAAGTTCAAAAAAAGACATATCCAGCTTTTAAAATAAAAATGTTGTTTACTTTTTGCAGGGATGAATATGGATTTTTAACAGTACACTTAGTATCTTCAATTCATAGGAAGAAAGTTTAACTCATTTTTTAAGTTTTTCAGCAAGAAGAACAAAGTTGAAAAGGAAAAACCAAAAAAAAAAAAATGAAGGTGACAATTTTTACAAATTTCTGTAAAATCCAGAGGGAAATGATGTAGATTTACCTTCTCATCCAATGGCCCCGCCAGTTCATATATATATTCTATATTTGAGATCGATAAATGAAACAACAGATTCCTTACTAATTCACGTGATAGCCTCGTTATATTTTGGTCATCTGGGCTCCCGTTGCAAAATCCATAATGCCCGTGGGGAGGCAAAAAAACCGCCTATTGCTCTGTGAAAATCGTATTCTAGGGATCAAAATAAGAAACTTTGCCGAAGGAACCATACCTCTAAAACGAATTCTGATGTCCCCCAATTTGGGTCGAACTTTTTAGTTTCTTTTCTATAACTCACTTAAATTAATTTTTTTCATTTACATATGTTCTGACTAAATAAATTTCTTAAGTGAAAAAATAGATATTATTATAAATAAATAAAAATAAAGAAAAAACATAGCCATTTAGCTGATTTTTTCATTTAAAGGCCCAAAATGGGGATATTTTGAAATTGGGGGACATCAGAATTCGTTTTAGAGGTCTGGTTCCTTCGGCAAAGTTTCTTATTTTGACCCCTAGAATACGATTTTTTTTTTTTATTTGTTTATTTATTTTCAACTAATCTTATTAAGTACTACAATAAACAATAGTATTAATATAGTAATGATGTGTCGTACAATGTCTCTAGACGAGCTCTCAAATACGTATATTATCTGATGTCGAGTAACTTTTCCTTAGTACCGAAATTAATTTTGTTTTAACTTAGAAGTTATTAAAATATTTTATAACTTTGATGCAGGGAAAAAGGGAACAAAAACGATGCATAGATTATTGTTTATAATAAAAGGCTTAAAAGTAGTAAAAGAAGGTAGTCAGACTAGTAAGGGGGTATGAGTTAGTGTTGTGTATCATTTGTTAACCACCAGCAGTTTTTAACGGTAAGGGTGGATTCGATTTTGTCGCAGCTTGAAATATATGTATCAAAACGTTTATTATTTGCATTAGGTGTTTTTGATGTGATTATTTTATTGTTCGCTCTTTTGAATATGTGATATATTATTGGCGTGTGGTTTTCGTTTTGTATAAAGCCATTTTGTCGAGGTATAAGAAAGTTTCGGCAGGTGCAAATCCATTAGAAATAGCTAGTGAGAAATAATCGTCGCTTTCGTAGTAAAACGCTCTTATTAATATGTTATTGGTATTGTATAAGCAACGCCGGATATGTTTTCTTATTAAATTTATAATATGACAATCAATTCTGGGCACTTTCGCTGTGTTATAAAGCTTTGAGTTCGAGATGTATTTGGTATAGTTACTATTTTGTGATCTATATAAGGAAGTGCATGATCGTAGTATTCTTCTCTCAAGCTTCCTTAGTCTTTCCATATATGAGGGTGAAATGTTGTACCAAATTGAGCAATCATATGTGAGTATCGGTCTTACCAGGGTTTGATACATTAATATTTTGACTTTCTTGGGTAGTAGTTTTGATGAAAACATGTTTTTATAGATATGGAAAGCTCTTGCGGTCTTCTCGACTTGGAGGTTAATGTGATCGTTATAGTATAAAAATTGATCAAGGTGAATACCGAGATATTTGACTCTCTCAGTGGTTTGAATAGGGATTCTGGTTTCATTAGATACTATATTTAGATTTTTCCATTTTTTTCTGATATTTGAGTTGCATCTTTTTATGGGTGGACGAAACAAAATGCTTTTGCATTTCTTTGTATTTATTTTAAGATGCCAGTTTGCTGTAAAATCTTCTACAATATTGTATTTCAGTTGTAGATTTCTGTTAATATCCTCTATTGTTCTGCCTGGATGGTAAATGACAATATCATCAGCAAAGGCTATGATATTGTCTATTTTATCCAACAAGTCAAGTATAAAGATATTGAAAAGTACTGGCGCATTTACTCTCCCTTGTTGCAAACCATTTGCTATATTAAATTCGCGCTTACTTTTCATATTATTTATATATACTGAAATTTTTTTTTTTGGCAGCATGTTATAAATGAGAATGGCGAGGTGAACCGGGAATTTATAGCCTATGAGTTTAGACATCAGGCCTTCGATCCACACTTTGTCGAAGGCTTTTTCAATGTCTAAGAAGCAAGCTCCTGTGACATGTTTTTTATTCCAGCTCCAGTTAATTTCGGAGGTCAAAAGGTTAATTGCGTGTATAGTTTCCCTAGAATACGATTTTCACAGAGCAAGGAGCGATTTTTAAATCGACCCGCCCTAATATATATATATATTTCCTTTAACTCCTATTGGAGCACAGAGCGTCAAACACGCCTCTTCGTCTTTTGAACTATATATCCCAGTTGTTTCAACGTAACATCAAGAGAGTTAATTCCAGTTTCTGTTGAGCGTCTGTAGGTGCTACGTGACCAGCTTATTGGAAGGGGTTTTAACGCGTTACCTAGCGACATTGCCATAACTTTTTCTAAGCGTATGCCCTATCCATTCCCACTTTCTTTTTCGAATTTAGGTCGCCATGTCAAGCTGGTTAGCTTTATTTAGCAGATTCGAGCTGGATAGCTGGGTCAAGAAATTCGCAAAATGCGGCACAGGCAGCGGTTGTCAAACATTTGCGTCTGGTGATTGCCGCAGTTACTTTGTGTTAAATATGCGCAATTCCGTATGAAGGCTGATGTTGTTATTTTGCCACAAAGGCGCGAGGATGCCAAATGATGAATAGTTTTGCTAATCTTACAGTCAACATCTACCTCAGAGCCGCCTTCGGAGGTGACCATTCAGCCAAGGTAGCAAATTTTATCTACACTCTCATATCGTTGTGCGCGCACTGCAACCGGCTCTGATCGATTGAGAAATTGGTTGTTTATCTGCTACAGAATGCCTTTATACTGATTTTCATTACTGAAAGCAGCGCACATGACGTCCGCGAGAACAAGAAGAAACATCATTGGGGACAATTTGCATTCTTGTTGTACACCACACAGGACCTGGAAAGGCTCAGCAAGCAGTTAGAAAATATACTCTTTATTCATTAGCGAATTCAGTAAAAAAGAAATTATTAAATATGCACCTGCCCGAAAGGCCAGCTAAAGACTATCATTTAGCGTGAAATAATTTTATTTATGTAAACCCATTCTTTCTTGCTTGTTTCACCATTTGTGGTGTGCGGCGTCTTGAAGTTATTCCGCAAGTTGAGGGATCTGCAGTTTATGCCGTCTCTGAATGACTGACAGGTTTTTATGAGGCGCATTTTCATGGTAGAAATACTATTGAAGTTTACCATTCGTATCAATTTGGTGGTTCATGCCCACAGCGGGATTTGAACCCGTGAATTACCAAATGGTAGGCACGCACAAGTCCGCTCGACTACGGATGCTATCAATGACTCGATTAGTCGGCATTATTACTACCTTTATACTTTTGCTGAACTTCGCGAATAAATAAGGAAATGATATTTGAGTCCGTTAAAATTGTGAAAAAGAAAATGTCGCGAAAATGCTCAACATCGTGCGCAAAAAAATTTGTAAAAATCAATGAGTTTTTTGAGTGACTTTGTACTTACATTTTGTTATACTAAAACCACTAAAAATTCTAAGTTAAAAGTTAACAATTTTGATGATCATTTTTTTAATTTTTTAAATGCTTGTAAATTTTATACATGGTTCGGTGATTTGATTTACAATGACTGATTGATTTTATTTATGGTGATTTGATATACAATGAACCGTATTTTTATGAAAAATTTACGAAAAAGATTTAACTTTAAAAATACAGCAAGTATTGTTAAAGGATTAAGTAACTTAATTATGTGAGCAGAAGTGTATGTTATAAGATAATATTTCAGATATGTCACACAAGCATAAATTTCAATCAAAACTCTGCACATTTTTACTTTATAAAACTTTCCTATTTTTTCCTTTACAACAAAACATTTTTCTAAATTCGGTATTTTTTCACAAACCGGACTCAGAGTTTCTTATATTTCGCAAGTACAGCATTCAGCTAAGGGAGTGTCACAACAAGTACATTCTGCCACAAAAGTACCGGGAATTGTTCACTGAAACGCAAAATAATTGTTTAATCATCAAAATTTATTTTGTCGTTTTCAAAATATGCTCCATTCGAAGCAATACACATGTGCCAACGATTAGTCCAGTCATCAAATCACCTTTTAAGCGCCTTTGACGAGATCTTCTTCAGCGCCTTCAGCGAATTCTCCTTAATGGCCTCTATCGACTCAGGCAGTTTAAGTTTTTGGAAAAGGAAAAAGTCACAAGGGGCTAAATCCGGTGAATACGGTGGTTGTTCGATGATATTCGCCAAGTTTTTGATCAAAAAAGTGTTCACAATATGAACCTTGTGAAACGGTGCGTTATCATAATGCAAGATCCATGAGTTTTCTTTGAAATTGAACCGTTTCCTACGCACATTCTTTCTCAAACGTCGCATAGCTTCCAAATAATATTCTTTATTTACCGTAGAACCATTTGGAATGAACTCCGAGTGCACAACACCATGATAATCAAAGAAAACGAGTAGCATAACTTTCACTTTTGACCGACTTGGAAGTGGTTTTTTGAGTTTCGGTTCATGTGGATAGCGCCATTCAGCCGCCTGTTGTCTGGCTTGCATTTCAAACTTCTATACCCACGTCTCATCACCTGTTTTGATGTCAATCACGACTTCAGCCACCTTTTTCCGATGAATTTTTTGAAAGAAATTCAACTCTCTTTGAACGAGTCGAACAGCCCAGCGTCTTATGCCCAATTGATAGACTCAAATGTTGCGAATTGAATCGTAAGACACGCTAAGGTCACAAGCTACCTCTCTCAAACTTAAAGGATGGTTTTCCAGCACCATTTCTTTGACTTTGTCGATGTTTTCAGGGGTTTCAGGGGTAAATCTTCCACGACTTCTCGGCCCTCTCCAAAAGTCTTATACCACTCATAGACCCGTGTTTTTGATTCAACACACTCGCCATAGGCTTTCTGCAACATTTTCAATGATTCGACACATGAAATCCCGTTCAAAACATAAAATTTAAGACAAATTCTTTCTTCGATATTTTTATTCATAGTGAAAATCGCAGAGCACACCTGCGGTTGACTGATATAATTAAATACCAAAAACAAACTAATTGACAGATCACGCTCAAACTCTGCGACGCTATAGAGAACAGCGGTACCAACATTCCAGCAAAAAAAAAGTGCGTGTGGCGTAGTACACATAACAGAAGTGAAACTTTCAAGGCAGATAAAGAAAGAGGGAGAGACCCGATAGAGAAGGAGAGAAAAGGAGAGAGAGAGAGAAAGAATATATATCTAAATAAATTCTCAACATTTGCAGAAAATACAAATAGACAAAATTTACAAAAAACGGAGAAGGGTCGACCGGTGTAGGTAAGCGCTGGACACAAACCGTGGTAACAACGCGCACTACTCCGAGCGTTTATGCCCCGCACAAACACAGCGATTCCAGGACCGCAGCAACGGCACAAATTACCGCAAGGCAATACCAATAAATCCGACGCCGGAATGGATAGCTCTCTTTATAGTACGCACAAGCACTAGCCAGGAATTTCCGTTTCCGCCAAAAAGTAGGCACCAAAAAAAAAACGCCAAAAACATTGGGACCAAAAAACGCCACAAATATTGGTGCCTACTGGCCTAAATACAGGAAATATAACGCCAAAAAGTAGGCACCAAAAATATATTTCCTACAAGTTTGCACCAACAAATAAGCGCCAAAAAATAGGCAGAATTATTTCTCACTAGAAATTAGCAACCACTACGAAAAACTCAGGAAAAATAGCCTAAAGTGTATCTAAGATATATACCTATAAGGTATACCTCTCACTCTCCTTTTCCTCTACGTTATATATTTTTTCTCTCTCGCTGAACGAAAATGCCCAAAACGTTGCATGGCCTTGAAATTTTACTCTCCATTCTCGCTCGTCCATCGATGCCTAAGAAGTTTCACTTCAAAAAAAATTTACACATACATACGTGTAACGCGCGCTTTTTAAATGAACAATTCCCGGCATTTTTTTCATAGAATGTATATCAGAACGTAACATAAGTTGTAGTTGTATTTGTAATTACGTTATGTGGAACAGCATAACAAAAGAAGGCAACGTGAAAAGCAAGATGGCTTGCACGCTCAACAATCACTTCAAACACAATTCTTCAAACACAAAAAAACTTCTTAAAACACATTATTTTTCGTCGTATTATTTACTCATCATCATCATAGCAATTACAGCTCGGGGTGAGCCGGTGCGTGCTTCTCCTAGTATTTATAGGGCGTAAATCTGCATCAACCTCATCTGCTCCTCCTCTTGGCGGTCTTTCACGTTTTTTACTGCCTATAATAAGAGAGTTCAAGGTGTTTTACGTAATTCCGCTGTCGTCCATCCTGAGTAGGTGTCCAAACCATCTCAGCCGGTGAGCTTTAGCGAAACGCACAATGTTTTGACCTGATGTCAGCTGTTCATCAGCATCTTATCATTGTATCTAATTAGTAAGATACATCAGTTTCCCTTACTGGTCCGGATATCCTTCCTAGGATTTTATGCTCAAAACAGATGTAGGTCATATGTTGTAAATGGCCTTATTAGCATCCTGTAGATTTGTAGCTTACCCGATCTCGATAGTAATTTATTTTTGAGCCGACCCCCATGTTGCCATAGCGTGTGGCTCTTAAAGACCTAACGAGATATTTGGTCTTATCTTATTTGTCATTAACTTCAAGGCCGACTAGCTTTGCTTTAGTTTTCAGCTCCAGCGAACAGTCAGCAAGTGCTCTTGATTTCTGGCAACGATCGGAAGGTCGTCAGCATAGCCGCAGGTCTGGACTTTTACGTGCAAATGGCAACTCCAGGCTCGAAATCGCCGATTACGCAATTGAAAAGTTTGTTTAGAATTTTTATTTCCTAATTAGCTGATTTTCTTAAACAGCATTACCGCTTTTGTCAAAACCTCTTTTTTGTTTTATAATTTTTATTTTAGTCCTTTCTTTCAATTAAAATAAATTAATTTTTTTAGTATTCATACCGTGAGACGTTTTCGTTTTCAATTCAACTAGATGAAATTTGCCGACGATGTCATTATTCCAGAACGACTTCATTAGCTTATAAAATATGTTCACAAATCGCGAATACTGCAGCAGCCGCCAACTAAGAGAGTCAAAGCATTTTGTTTTTCTACTTTGTCAACAATAGCAATATTACTTGTACAGGGAACAGCAAACAACACAACAATTACACACTATAAGGTACATAATTGCTTTAACAGCAGGTTGCTACGAAATTTATGGCGTGCAACGGACGCTGCGTTAACACTTGCTGCCGCAGTCGGCTGTTCATTGTCATTAGTTCGCTTGTAACATATGCATGTACCTATCTATGGACTGCCATGAATGTATGCATGCTTGTATATGTATTCAAGTTGACATGTGCAGAAGCTCTCCTGCAAAAATCGGGGCAGCCCCACACAAGTACTAGTTTGGATTGCATCTAACATTTGGAGGCTAAGGGACTAGGACTAGTTTCAAGGTGGCTTAAAATCGTTGCAAAACGAATTAATTGGCACTGCGAATGACATCGCCACATAAAAGTAGGCAGCTCCGTTTGTTGGAGATTAAGCGCTTTTTAGTTTCGCCCTTGAGGCACTTCGATTTAATGCTGGGCATGTGCGTCGCTGGAAATGCGCTTTCGACTGACTTCCTTCCTTGCACCGTCTGCAACAGTTGGAGTTGCACTTTTGCACCACTTGTGTGACATTGTTCTTGCATTTTACATTTGCAACAATTATTGCAGCAGCGGAAATATTCGTGCAAAATAAAAGTATTGTGGTAATAATGATCGTTGCCACAAATGTTCGCGTGTTAATCTGCGATTTTTTGAAATTCGCCAATGCTAGCAACAAAATCAAGCTGGCTGGCGAAATTGTTGGACGGATTAAGCTGCAAATTTATGGTAACAGCTGGAGATCGACAATACAGAGGTCCGAGTTTATTTCGTTTGCTGCTTCGCTCTGCGTCTCGCCGATACATTTGCAGGGAGCCGTTAAAGCTGTGAATAATAAAATAAGAGTAGGCAAGTGTCCTTTTCGTCTCGGTCTAATCCCCAATGAATGCAAACAAAATTGTTGTCCGTGGCTTAACAGTATCGTTGATATTGGTGTTGTTATTTTTTTTGTTGTTGTCAATGGCATTTTGTTTCATGGCACAGAAGTGTCAAACAGCTTGTTGGAGAAAACTGACATGCCGGACCACATTCGCGTAGCACGACACTGGCCATCAGCAGTCGCTTCCCCACCGTGAGATTTCAAAACGTGCACCCTACACTTACGTAATAGTATGTGTGTATTTACCTGCATTTATTTGTGTGTGCTTTTCAGCTTCTGCACGTTTTTGTCTCTAACGAATCCCCTCACCTTTACTACCGATCTACAGTAGTTACTGGAAGTTACCCTGCTGTGTTGACGCGGAGAATTATTTTATACCTTTCCTTGAGCAGATATGATCTACATATGTTTATTATACTACTTATACATTGATATGCCTTTTCCGACAAATTATTGTGTTCCTGTATACTCGCATGATGCAACGGCTTCAATTCAATGACTGGTAGGCGTTACGCTACATTTTACTGATAGCAATAAGTTTCGGCGGTGGCTGTAAGGCATTTGTGTGTGTCCCCCGGTTGGTTCCGGGCTAGGTGCCCGATGTGGATATTAAAATTTTCATGTGGACATTCACAAGGTAGAAAAAGTCTTTTATAATGACACACGCCCTTCGGAAGGCAATGGCTAACGTCAGAAGTTATTTCTGCCCTGAAAAAGCTCCTAACAAAAACCATTTGCCGATTGGAGGAGACATACAACTCTTTGCTACCTTTTACTTTTTTGAGTACAAATATAAAAAATGAAGATCTAAATGAATCAAATAATCTTTAGATGTGTAACTACTCTACTGTGTTAAGTTAATAAAATTGTATATTAAATTGTAAAAAAAACATACTGAAAGCGATAAGCTGAAGTTTTTTATACTACGGTCAGCAGCAGAGTTTGGTTTATTAGAACTGCAATAAGTAATGTATTAAGAACTGCAATAAAAATGTACCCACTGAAAACCACATTGGTTCGAGAAAGTATTCGATAGAATTGGTACACATATGGTCCTCAAAAAACTACATGAGTTAAAAGTCGGGCCTAAAGTATTTAATTACATAAAATCGTTTTTATCAAACCGCAAAATATGCATATCCACTTTACAACGGAATACCACAAGGTTCGCCATTGTCAGTTATTTTATTTTTACTAGATCTCGATGGTTTAAGAAGATGATTTAGAATATGACTATTAAAGCAGAATAATATTCAGCATTGTCTTTTTGCAGACGATCTACTACTGTGGGCCAAAAGTAGGGTGAATTTGGTTGTAAAATGAAAAATCTTTATTTATTCTTGTAAATCAATTTCATCCCCTTCAAAATAATCCCCTCTCGATGAAATACACTTATGCCAACGATTTTTCCAATCCCCGAAACATGCCAAATAGTCCATTTCCGGTAGTGGTCTCTTGAGTTTTGGGAATAGCCAGAAGTCACACGGAGCCAAATCAGGCGAATACGGTGGTCGCGGAACGATATGCGTGGAATTTTTCTCGAAATGGTCACGAAGAACGAGTGCAGTGTGAGACGGTGCATTATCGTGATGCAAAAACCAAGAGTTGTTGGCCCATAATTCTGGTCTTTTTAGACGAATTGCTTCACGTAAACGACGCATAACGCTCAAATAATATTCCTTATTAACAGTTTGGCCAGGTGGAAGGAATTCATAGTGCACCACAATACGAAAATCGAAAAAAACTGTCATCATGACCTTTATTTTTGAACGACTTTGACGTGCTCTTTCCAGTCTGGCCTCGCCTTTAGCACGATATTCGCTTGATTGGTCGGGTGTTTCAGGGTCGTAAGCATAAATCCAAGTCTCATCTCCCGTAATGATGCATTTGAACTTGTCCTGATAGTTCACACACATCAACGCGACGACTTTTTCCAAGAAATTGAGAGTTTACGGTACCAAACGAGATTTGACTTTTCGTAGGCCCAAATGGTCTTTCAAAATGGTTTTCACAGATCCTTCTGATATTCCGATCATATCAGTAAGGTCTTTAACAGTCAACCGACGATTTTTGAGCACTAACTCCTTCACTTTATTGACGAGTTGGTCATCTGTTGACGTCGATGGTCGTCCGGAGCGCTCCAAGTCATCAACAATCACTCGACCCTCTTTGAAGTCTTTGTACCACTTATGAACATTTTTCTGCGACATGGTCGAATCACCAAATGCCTTCTGCAACATGCTAAACGTTTCCGCAGCCGAAATTTCATTCCGCAAACAAAATTTGATGGCACTTCTCTGCTCAATCAAATCAGACATTGTAAAAATCGAAAAATGCACTCTTGGTCGTTTGGTAAACACAAGCGTGAATATATTACTGATATTGACATTCACATGAAAGTTGGCCCAGATGTTATTAACAGTGCTGCCAACTCATGAAAAAAATAACTAGAGCGAAATTTTAATCCCGCGAAGTTTGACAAATAAATTCACCTTACTTTTTGCCCACAGTCAACCTGGTTTGCAATAAAAAGAACTCCAACGGCATTCTAACCTGGTTTGATTATGCACTAGCATCAATTAATAGCTGGTGCCAAAACTCTGGTGTGAAAATATTTATACATGTAAGCACTTACATGCATGTCTAAAACAAAATTATAATCCAATTAGTATTAAATATGATATTCACTTAATATCAAATATGAAAAGTATCAAAATTTTAGGATTAGTATTCGACTGTAAAAATAACTTTAGAGAACACGGTAATAGTTCAGGAACAGCCTAGTTGCCAGATTAAATATAATTAAATACCTTTTATCGGATAAGAGTCAAGTTCACACTAACACCCTCCTCAATATAACCAGACTAACAATTGTATAAAAAATCGACTACGGCCTGCTCATTTATGAGAAATGTGCCAAAAACTCTTTATTGCTTACCATGCCGCCGTTTGACGGAGCCTATGTACGTTTAGAACAACTCGTACGGCTAACCTACTAGCTGAGGGCGGATTCATCTCTATTGAAGATCGAATACTTTTCACTCGATGTCGTCGTATACCAAAACTATGCTGAAAAACTAACTCAGCCCTTTCCAAAAAGGTTCAACAGCTGAAATCCAGAAAATGTCCATTGAAACACAAGTCTGGTCTTAGCACAATACTAGAGCTAATCGACAAAATACAACTGGATTACTCCATTGCCGGCTTCAGCTATAAAATAGGCAGTTTGGTTGCTTAACACTAAATAATTTATTACGGATCTTACAAGGCACGCCAAACATGATACAAGGGATTTGGAGTACCTACAGTTGTTTCTGGAGGCAATTCAGCTTCTTGGAACGACATTGGGAGTTTCTGTTTACAGACGGCTCAAAATTTAGTGCCGGTGCAGCCTTCTCTGCTGTGGATTCAAACGATACCATACGAAGATACGGCCTACTTCCACCTGTGGCAAGCGCATTTGACACGGAAGTGCCAGCGATTTTAGCAGCCCTCCTTTTGCCAAATCTATCATTATATGCACTGATAGCCTTTCTGTATTTGAAGGCGTCAGAAACCTTACCAACACTAGTAAACCCATAGTGGGTTGCCATACAGCAAATGCTAATCGAGCTAGGCAAGAACGTGAAACAAATGTGGTTACCAGGGCACGTTGGCATAACTGTTAACGAACGTGCAAATGAAGCCGAAAAATCTCCTCTCCACACCTTTAGCCTTTCTCCAGTAGAAAAGTATCAAGCAGGAGACGATTGCTACGCTACCAATAGCGTGTCACATTGGCTCAACTACACTCATGCCTATAAAAATATCAACCCTAAGTGCTCGGCCGTAAAAATTTACTCCTTCCACCTCTGCTGTAATTAACAAATGCTTCGTTAGACTCCGTTTAGGACACTCTATCATCACACATGCACATCTGCTAAGCAATGCGCCATAACTATCATGTCGATTTTGCTGAACATCCGCACTTACAATCCCACATAATAAGCTTTTTGAAAGAACCAGCAACAGATAACATAAAAATAATATATCATTTTCTAAAATATAACTATACACAATTTAATCCTTAACCTTAAGTTATTTGTAACAAAGCCGATAGCCCTGGCAGCTAGTGATTTTATTAATTACACGGTGCAACACTGAAAATACACCTGACAAATTACACACTGTAGGTTGTTTATATGGTCGAATAATGCATAAAAATATTTTTGTTATATTTTTTGTACCCTCCAATTTTTATTTATTTATAAAAAACCGTTTTTTCAGACTTTGCGCGGTAATCTACGGATATCTCAGTCATTTTTTCACCGATTTTCAATATTTTATATGTTTTGAAAATGATATTGTCAGATCTTTCAAATGATGTACAACAAGTAATTATTCAAACTAGTTAGTTGTGATTTTTATTTGATTAAACCTGGAGAAAGTGCTTCTTTTTATCATTTTTTTAACTTTAAAAATTTTTTATTGCATAATTTTACAACAAAATTAAAGATGTTTGTTAATATTCTTTGAGTGCATTTATTAACGAAGAAATTAATGTATTACTTTCAATAATCGGATAAAAATTGCGTAAACTACGCTAGTTTTCCGTAAATAGAAAAAAATGCCTTGAATATCAATCCATTTGTGGAACCATAGTTTTTGCCTTTAATGATTATTTACTTGGAAAAATCACTACATTCTTTATGTATTGACAATAAATGTTCGACAATTACAATTTATCATAAACTACAAATGAAAGGTTTACGTGTTTCTACATAATTTTGCGACATAATTTTCGCGCGATTTCTGAGGCGCAGAGACCCTCCTCCTCCCACGCAGTAATTTTACCTCTCTCTAATTCGGTAAGTTTTGAACCGCGTGGCATATTGATATTTATTTACTTAAAAAACGATTTAAATTAAAAGTTGTACTCAGCGAACACATAAATGCACTTTAAAGCTTCAATTCCTAATGCGTTCTATAGTTATGAAACGGCAAAAGTAGTAACGAATTGCTCTGACTCGTGCTCAAAGTAACGGTACAAACAAACACACAAACACCACGATGAAAAGTTGTTGTTTATTGATACTAAGAAGAATAACGGTATTATTCCATATATTCATTTATTTTTACAGAGTACCTACATATTTTTGGAGTAAAGATTGTTCTTTTTATTCTAAGTCAGAACAACTTCATCTCAATTTTCAAAGTTGACAAAAAATGTATGACCAATACATTGTACACACTGCAATACACATGATGGCCCATATTTTCTATTAACGAAAAACTAGCGTAGGTTACGCAATTTTTGTGCGATTATTGAAAGTAATACATTAATTTCTTCGTTAATAAATGCACTCAAAAAATATTAACAAACATCTTTAATTTTGTTGTAAAATTATGCAATAAAAAATTGTTAAAGTTAAAAAAATGATAAAAAGAAGCACTTTCTCCAGGTTTAATCAAATAAAAATCACAACTAACTAGTTTGAATAATTACTTGTTGTACATCATTTGAAAGATCTGACAATATCATTTTCAAAACATATAAAATATTGAAAATCGGTGAAAAAATGACTGAGATATTCGTAGATTACCGCGCAAAGTCTGAAAAAACGGTTTTTTATAAATAAATAAAAATTGGAGGGTACAAAAAATATAACAAAAATATTTTTATGCATTATTCGACCATATAAACAACCTACAGTGTGTAATTTGTCAGGTGTATTTCGTTTTTTTTTTTGTTGCACAGTGTTATAATTTTTAAATTGTAATTATAATTTTTAAATTGTTAAGTAGCTTAATCATAATCAGTTCTGCTATTTCGATTATTTATTTTTTATTCACAATAATTTTGATTATATGGTTATTATCAGGTGTTTTTTAGCTGCCTGAGAACTATCGATATTGATAACCTAAGTTTGGTAGTCAGCGAACGTTAAATGATAATAATATATATTGTTGGAATAATTTTTTTTTTCTTGAGATGATATGATAACTGGCATATGTCGTCGCGGTTACGAGCTTCCCTGTTCATCCAAGCAGTTCAATTTTTGACTACTTTTCACAATAAATCTGAATAATAAATCTAAATGAGCCCAATCAGCAAAAATGCGACACAAATGATATGTTTGGTTTCAGTTCTTGCACGAGCTGTGTTTTATAGGCACGTAAGCCAAGGTCCTTTTCAACGTAGTCAAAGGACAAAGGTCACAAAAGTTAAGAACGACGACGCATTGACATTTCAGCCATCTTCTTCGACACTTCGCTCTATGAACTTCGCCTAAAACATTTATTCATTTTTTTTTTTGCAAAGAAAATTTCCACAGCTTGTAAGCGTTGTTCTGTAGTTACACCATTCATGAGGACTTGCCATACCTTATACATATATATACATATAATTGACGCTTACACCCTTTTTGGGTGTTTGGCCGAGCTCCTCCTCCTTTGTGGCGTGCGTCTTGATGTTGTTACACAAATGAAGGCACCTACAGTTTTAAGCCGACTGCAAACGGTAAATGGTTTTTTTATGAGGAACTTTTTCATAGTAGAAATGCACTCGGATATTTGCCATTGCCTGCCGAGGGGCGACCGCTATTAGAAAAAACTTTTTCTGTGTTTCACGGAGATTCGAACCTCCGTTCTTTTCAAATTCCGAATGGTAGTCACGCACCAACCTATTCCGAAATGTCAACATAGTTTGCCATCCACAACTGTTAATATTCTTAGCCGATACTTACATATTTAAGTGGACTTATAATAGGAATACAATTTATAGCAATATTAAATTAATTGTATATATATATAATTAATTATAAATAGTATTAAATTTTAATTAAGAATTGAAAATATGTGCAATAATTAATTACAGAAGTGGTTTTTAAAAGTAATATTTTGAACCTCTCTTCGCTGACTGACATTGTCAACACTTCAGAATGAAGCCATTAGCAACGGCTGCAACGGACATCCAGAGTCTCTAAGCAACCTTCCTCTAAAGTCTTTGGCAGTGCATTCATTTAGCATATGGGACTTTAATATGCGGCTTTCCTCGTACTTAGACAGCACAAAATGATTGCATATTTTTGGAGAAGTATTAAAGTTATTTATAAATGTTAAAATTTCTTTAGACAGATTATTTTTTTCATGCTTACTTTTCTCAATGGTGGCACAACCAGTTGTCATACCATTTCTCTCACTGTACCGTATTTTGTCGATTAATTCTAACAGAAAAACTTTTTCTCGGCCAATCGAGCAATTTGGATCAATTCGAAGTAGGAGAGTCGTTTGAAAAGTCCGTGCAAAAATAAAAACTTAATTGTTTGAAGCAAACCTTTTTTATTTTTCTCTTAAAGTCATTATAAAGTGTCTCTATGTTAGTTGCTTTGAACACAGGCCACTGTCTCATAGGTCGACATGCTCAAAGATTGATTGTACTATTGCCGAAGCTGCAAGTATGAGGAGGACGAAGAGTCTGTCAGACATCTTCTCCGTCACTGTACCGCATGGCATGCCACTACCTTTAGATACTTTGGCTCATCGTTCTTAAATGATAATCAGTATCTTATGGATATAAGTGTCAGCCAGATCAATGGGTTTGCACTTAAGACAAACTGGTTTAACGAGGAGTAGCATATAAAATTTCACTGTTTTGTCCAAATGGATCAGCAACAGTATATGGGAGTTCGTTTAGAGACCGACAGCCACTTCAACCTAAAATTAATATCGGCAATTTTGTGCGAGTCGTAAGCCCAGGCAGCTAGTAGGTACTCTATTTTTGTATCTAATAAATATTAATATTAATTACTTTTGTATGTTACTTTAATTTAATATAAACAAAACCCAAATATAAAATCATAGCAGATAAATAAAACATTGGCCATTGTACCTAGGGTCACAGCATAATTCATGCATTAATTTATTTCAAAGAAAATGTATGCGATTTTTATTTACGTTATCCCCATACATCCGGAAGACCCATTTTTTCAGCGCTTTCTAATAAATTATTTTTAAGTGAAGTTAAATAAGTAGTTGTATGATCGTTTCCTCTATGAAAGCTAAATTTTCGACCGCTGCTGATGACATACAACCCCGAACCATACTGTGGGTTTCTAAACACGGTGGGGTTTCATAGTATCTCGCAGGTTCTTCGGTTGCAGTTCTGAATTAGGTTGGCGACAGATAAATGTCTTTTCATCGAAACCAAAAAGGTAAAATGCTTTCATCTGAAAAAATGTTAATCTGAAAGGCTTTACCCTTATTAGCATGATTTTTAACTAACTACATGCAATCTGAAGTTTATATTTCGCGCACTACCAAATGATCTATTTCGAGCAATCCTAAAAACGTATATATCAATTTTTTGAAATTTGTCCGGTGAATATTCTAGGTTTGTCCATGAAAAAATGAGTTAATAAGTTTTTAGGTATTTAGGGGATGATTTCACTTTTTAAGAGGGGTTGGAAATATGCGTACTGCTCTCATGTACAGCAATAAAAAAATTTCAAACCTAATATAATTTTTTTGGTTTTTCAGGTTTTTCTGAATTTTGATAAAAATATCCAAATTCAGGACTACGTTCTGAAATAATAAAAAAATCTTAATTAACACAGTATCTTCCAAAATCATTTACGAGCATTACAAATCCTATTAAAATCGGTCTAAAATTGGAACCTGTAGCCATTTTTAAACAAACTTGGTCGAAAAATAGCCACTGTGCGCTGGCGCATTTATGGTAGGGTCTTGTTTAATTTTCCTCAATGTTGATCTTTCGTTAGCCTCTGTAAAAATTTAATTTGGGATATTATATTTTCAAGGGCGAAGAGTTGCATTATGTACTGAGCTGTGTAGGTATTTACACTTAATTTCCCAACTATCTTTTTTGCGCCGCAATATTGGCGTCAATAACGGTAAAAGTTCGAACACCAAACAAGTTGTGAGGTCTGCTTACCCTGTATTTTGCTGTTGTTGTAAATATCCTTCTTAAATTAAAATTAGTTTGAATTTATTTGTTGGTGTTCGTAACTCAGTATCCTTGAATTAAAATTTGAGTTTTTTAAAAATGTAACTTAAGCAAAAAATAACGTACATTGCATTTTGAATAATTCATCAAACCAAAAAAGCTGCGAGCCGTTGTAATTCGAAATTTCGTGTTCCTAGTTTTAGGTGTCGATTTCACGATGCAAACTCAAATTTTAGCTAAACAAAATCTTAACTAAGAGCAAGGCAAGAGTCTACCCACATTTGTCTTTCAGAATGCGTACTTAGGTATGCAAAATGCTATGGTAGTTAAAAATACGTTAATACAGCAAAAAAGTACCTGCATGTGTAAATACGGTGTTTAGTACAATAAGCTATGGATGAAATATATGTCTTTGACTCACAGTTAAGAGAATCTATTAAAACAGGTGCGAGGGTACTGATTCAATAACAAAAACATTTTAGAGCTTTAATAGATTATTTTGCACATATGTGGGTATGTATATGCCATCTAAAAGCCAAAAAATAGTTTCCATTATTTTATACGTCTATTAAAAATCCGATATATAAAAGTCCGATTTATTTTGAACAGCGCGTCACATGACATATAAGTAAAGGGTTTTTCAATAAGGGCGGGTAGATGTTGAAATGGAATGGAATGGCGTTTGCTGTGTGGCACGTAGCGCCGTCCTGCTGGAACCACATGTCGTCTAGGTCCATATGGTTCAATATGGGCCATAAGAAATTGGTTATCATCCTTGTGTAGCGCTCGCTGTTGATAGTGACCGCCTCACCAACGTCGTTTTCAAAAAAGTACGGACCAATGACGCCGCCGGCGCAAAATCCACACCAAACGGTAACTTTTTGAGGATGCATTATCACCTGGTGAACCTCGTGTGGATTGGTGTTGTCCCATATACGGCAATTTTGTTTGTTAACACATCCATTCATCCAAAAATGCGCCTCGTCACTAAAGATGATTTTTCGCCCAAAACTGGGGTTCTCTTCCAAACGATTCGAAGCCCAGTCAGCGAACAAACGGCGTTGTCTATGGGCATCAACTTTGAGCTCCTGGGTCAGTTGGATCTTGTACGGGTGTAGGCCCAAGTCCCGACGCAAAATTCGACAAGTTGAAGTCTGCGAAAGGTCAAGTTCTTGTGCACGGCGAGGAATAGACTGCCTCGGGTTCTGCTGTACACTTTCACGGACCGCAGCAATGTTCTCGGCTGATCAAAATCGACGCGCGCCAATTGGAAAACCCTTTACATATCTTGTAAAAATAATATTCATGTGTATGTATGTTTGTGTGTAGAAGATATGCCAGTGCGACAACACAATTGTACTAAATATTTTTTAATTACTCAAAAAGTATGTTCGAACAAAATATTTACATGCGGAGCGCAAATATCTTTCCACATTCCCATATGCACACACGTACACACATAAGTATGGGTATAAGTATGTACATTCATATAAATATACATAATTACTTTACAGTTCTACGTCAAAGCTTAAAATTGACAATTCATTTGCAGTTTGCTAAATTCTTGCTTTTTTTCTACCCAGACTTGACTTAATTTCATTATTTGCGCGAGTATTGGACGAACTAACACAGTTGTATCAATAATTAAATAGGTTTTGTCTGGCAGTGAGTTTGTTAAAAAGAAACTAAGTACATAATTAAAGCCGTAAAGCATTGCAGTTGTTTATGCATTCGTATTCACGGAGCGAGACCTCAATAATCGTAAATGAAAATAGATTCAAAGGTTTTGTAATACAGTAAAGACTGATAAATATAATAAAACCCCTATTTATGTAATAGGTTTGCTTTAGAGGTATAGTCGTTTTTTCAGATAAAATACAATTAATCTTAAATATTTTAACTTTATCAGCTTGCCCGCCAGCTGACAATGTTGTCCTTTTTTGAGTTTTGAGCATTTAGTGGACAATTTATTTGTTATTTTTTTACCTCTGTAAAACTTAAATAAAAATTTGGATTTTTAGTGATCCACCTTGACCTTCATTTATCGTCGTTGAACAGACCAGATATGTTAATTTTGTGGCATCAAAGAACGTATGAAAGTAAGAAGCTGCAGACAATGTACAGAAAATGTCAACTTATGAAAACTAATTTGTTGTAGGTCAATTCTAACTGGTGATAATTAGTTTTTGTGCGTTGAAATTTCCTACACGAGTTTTAATATAGGAAGTGACATGGACTGTGGCTTCTTGTTTTTACGCTTTCTTGCTTGTATTCAAATGGCATGTTCGTGGGCACCCTAGGAAATTTTTGGAATAAAAACATCATTCAGTTTACCGTGACTTAACTACACACGATACTGACCTCCGAGTTGAAATCCATTCTGGTTTTTCAGCATAGATCATGGATTTGACCCACCCCCCTTAAAAAAATAATTCAAAGGAGTCAAATCACATTCAATTAACAGGTCTAGTCTAGTCTGCACAGCATTTTACATTTTTTTATTTGGTATTGTTATTGATATTGGTATTGCGAATCATACGCTTATAGCACTTACCAATGGCGGTAAACTTGATTCCATCGTTAATAACTGGTAGATATTGGGGACGTTTGAGTGTCAATCTGACAAAAACCATAATAATCCAAGTTTCAAACTTTATACAAGACTTTATACTTTTTTAGTAAATTAATTTTATTAAGTAGTAGTAGTTGTAGTAGTAGTACGCAGTCTTATAGCCAATTAATCTTAATGAATCAAACTGCAAGTTTGATGTCGCTCAAAATTTTCGTTGATTTTCATAATTGTATCCCTTGACGATGCTACGCATTTTCTCTGTATACAAAAAATGTCGGGCAATCATCAACAAATTTCATTCCTGACATTTCTTTTTTTAGTTACGAATTAAAACGAATGCACGATATAGCACTAACATTTTTATGACCTAGTGAATCTATTTTTTGATGCTGATTTGAGGGGTGCCTTTTACATGTCGGGATTAGAGAACAAAAACAAATTTTAATCACCGAAAATCGCTTTATTCACTTTCAAAATATTCTCCATGAAGATTTATATACTTTTGCATGCGTTTGAACCATTTGTCGAAGCACTTTTGCCACTCTGAATGAGGTACCTCCAAAATAAGCATTCTGAATGCCGCAACCACTTCTTCAGGTGTCGAAAAACGTTGACCTCTCAGTTTGTTTTTTACGTACGGGAATAAAAACAAGTCATTGGGTGCCAAGTCAGGACTATACGGCGGATGACCCATTAATTCGATGTTTTGGGTACTCAAAAATGCAGTTGTTTGAGCTGATGTGTGAGAGCTCGCATTGTCCTGGTGAAGAGTGATCCGTCTTTGGCGATTGGTTTTCCTAATTTCGTGGAAGGCAACTGTCAAACAAATGGTTGTGTACCACTCAGTATTTACTGTTCTGCGTTGTTCTAGTGGTACGGTTGCGACATGTCCACTTTTTCCGAAAAAACAGGCGACCATTTGCTTGGAAGTGCTTCGTGCGCCAACAACTTTTGTTGGATTTGGCTCATCTTGAAACACCCATACAGTCGACTGTTGTTTACTTTCGGGCTCATACGCGTAAATCCATGATTCATCACCTGTCACGATGTCATAGACGTGTTTCGAAGCCCCGCGATCGTATTTTTTGAGCATTTCCTTCGACCAATCGACACGAGCCTTGTTTTGAGCGATTGATAAATTGTGTGGGATCCAACGCGAACAAATTTTTTTGACAGTCAAATGTTTATGCAATATTAAATGTATGCTGGTCCCACTAATGCCTAAGATTGTCTCAATCTCACGATAGGTCACATGACGATCTTGCAATATCAGTTCGCGCACAGTATCAATGGTTTTCGGAACAACAACTGATTTTGGGCGACCTTCACGAAATTCGTCTTGGAGTGAACTACGACCACGATTGAATTCACCATACCATCGGTAAACACTGGCCCTTGATGGAGCTTCATCGCCAAAAAATGAACTAAGTTCATTCATGCAATGTTGCTGAGTTAATCCACGTCGAAAGTTGTAAAAAATAATCGCACGAAAATGTTCATGATTTAATTCCATTTTTGGACCGAGATGAATCTTTTAAGTTACTGTAAACAACACAAATAGCGCAGGTATTTCAAAACGTTCTGAGTACGTAAAAGCCAAAAAATGTCAAACTTTGCGATACAGCTGTCAGTTGTCAGATTGCAACACCAGGGTTGCCAAATCCTGCCAAATAAAAGGCACCCCTCGTATATCAATTTAAAGTTTTATAGTTTTGACCAAGGTCGGACTGTTAACCTGTTCTCAGCGAATTTGAAAGGTTCAGATGATGAGCTCACGTAACCGGGGCCATGACGACGGTTTGTCGTTCAATTTCATTATTCTCCATAACTGATGGCCAAACGCGGTAATCTATCATAGTTGAAACTAAGTTTTAAGTTTATTAATTATTAACTAATTAAACTATGTTTTAATAAATTAAATAAAAAAATACTGTTTAGGTAAAATTTTTTGTGATATGAATTTCATGAAAAAAATTATGCACATTTATTTTATTGCACTTCAAAAAGGACAGGATATATTTTATTCCTTTCGGCTACGGCGGCCTTACCTAAAAAATTGGATATTTTTGGCACTGTTGTAGTCCTTTCTCTTTAATAAAAAGGAAATAAAGAATTTAACCAACCTTTATCTCTTAGAATCAGAAGGCGACTGCAGGTATAGAACTATTTTATATTTTTATAGAAAATTATTAAAACTAAAAAGTATATAAGTAAGTAAATAGTCAAAACTTATTAATTTGTCGTGCCTTTATAATAATAACTTTCGTTTATTCGCTGAGAACGGAAATTCGCTGTCCCTTTGTAGCCTAGTGATTTACTAAAAACGTTATAAAATAAATATAAATCGTTGTAAAATGCTAATTAGGAGTTCTTTTTTATAGAATAATAATGTTCGTCGAATGGATATGATGCATAGGGGATTTAGAGCGATAGCCATCTAGGGTTAGATGCATATTATTGTCCGCTCTCATAAAATCTAATTGTTCTGACTCATCTTTTGGCGTTGGTGCCAACACATATCCCCAACGAATATCGCTCACGTAATATCCTCAAATTTAGAATTAATTTGTAAATGGAACAATTAATTTAATGTAATGCTTTAATTATTATCGAAAGCCCAACTGTCAAGTCGGCAAAATTGGCAAAGAATGTAAATACTCAAATCATATGGTATATAGGTAGCCGCAAGTTGTATAAATTACAGTATATCATTTTTTTGGTTATTTGGTTTTGGGTTTCAAATAGGTTGCACTATTGTCCGCAACATAGTCAATAATGCTAGGAAGATAGCTGAAATTAAAAAATTCAGCCTTACGAATTTTGAAACACTAAGTGTTGAAGCACACTATGGTATATTATTGTATATACCATCCTTAGATTAATTTATTCGCAATCTAAAAGATAGATTTTCAAAAGGTTCCTCCTTGGCTTTCAAGCACTTTTCCGCGATAACAAGTTTTGACTATAATACTTTACTAACTTAAAAAAAATGTCATGCTCCGTTTCGGCAGTAATTCTCTATATAGAGGTGCATTTAAGAAATAAAATTTCAAAAAATAATTTGAATGAGTAGCACATCTTTATATCTTCAGAGATTCAAATTCCCATGGTGGGGAAAAAGCCAAGTGGCGATTCGAAATCAAATTATAGTTTTCTTTTTGCATTTTCATGCAACCAAATGTCTTTATTTGTTCCTTTGTGTTTTAAGTTTAATTTGTTTTTATTGAAAAAGTTCTTTTTATTACATCTAAGTACATAGTTATGTATATTCCTTAAAAAAGAATTAAATTACCCAAACGTGCTTGTGGGAAGTCATTAATTTACTTAGCATTTTTACGTCATTTAACACTACGCAGTTAACTCTTTGTATATACGCAACTAGGCCTGCTATTGTACATATGTATACTCGTATATATAAGTTTAAACCCATTAGTAATACGGTTCGTCCCAAGACTCATACCAAACTAACTCAATTCTAGGCCTTAACGCCTTAACCAATTCCATCAGAACTTGAGAACTAATGAACTACGATGTAGCTGAGCATTAATAAATTAAAATATTAATTAATACATTAAAATATTAAAGTTCTAACAATAAAATCAGGTAGAGCGGCAAAGAAAAATGTATGTGTATCGGCGATTTAAATGCTTACCTCAGAATTTTATTTTAGCACGGTGAAATTTTTCACACTTTTGCTTATTCTTATGATAAATCGGCGTAGGAAACTACATGCTCATATATTTGAGATATATGATGTGATTAGCAGATCTCTGAGCGAAACAAAAAGGAAACTTTTTTTAGGATCATTTTAACTCTATGTATATATCTTCCACATATAGGTATTTTTGTTCCTTTTTGCGGCGAAAGTATTAATTTTGTTCCCCTTTTTAAGTTATCTAGTAGTAACCTTAAATATACAGCTGTTAAAATTTCATGATATTCTATTCATTAGTTCGGGAATTATTGTGCTAAGAGTGACGCTACTTTTGGCATTATCAAATCAATGGATCAAAAAAAATTTCGTGTTTTGAATTTCTTGATGGGGAATAATACTTTTCAACCGGAACAATGGCTTGAAAAGTATTATGGGGACTCCACTCCATCAGAAGCAGCAATAAAACGATGGTTTGCTGACTTCTTGATCGTAGAGACACTGATGATGCACAACGCAGTGGACGTCCAAATGATTCGGTAACACCAGAAAACATCAAAAAAATCCATAAAATCGTTTTGAATGATCGAAAAGTGAAGTTGTGTTAGTCAGCTGACATCGTAAAGATATCAAAAGAAGGTCTTGGCTTTATATTGCATGAGCACTTGACTATGAGAAAGCTCTGTTCAAAGTGAGTGCCGCGTTTGCTCACTGTTTTGTTTCATCAAGACAATGCACCGGGTCACAAGTCATTCAAAAAATGGCAAAACTTCGAATTGTTCCCACATCCACCGTATTCGCCAGATTTGGTTCCTGGCTGTTCGCAAACCTAAAATGCTCGATGGTAAGAAAGTTCACTCGCATGAAAAGAACTTACGTTAATAAATACGAGTAAAGCTAATTTTTAACAACAAAACAACGTGTTTTCTTTGTTAGGTCCGTGACTTTTCAGCCCCTGTGTTATGTAAGGTACAGTACACACTTTTCATCTCTTTTACCAGAATCCATTGCCGAACCTTGTTATTTGATTTTGTTGTATTCTACTTGTTGTTGTATTCTACTTCTGGAACAAATCACCGTCATAACAGTTCCTTGTGTGTCAATTTAAAGATAGTCAAAAAGTGGTTAGTAGATAACTAGTTCTACTAAGAGAGCGTTTAGAATAGCATGCACCGGCACTCGTACGCCTCCACTCACGGTTTACAGACCAATGAACAGGAAATTTATATGCGGTTAAGTAGACAATGTGACATACGTAGGTGGGAAAGAAACACCCCACAAACAAAACTAAATCCAAATACAAGGGGGATTGCGTAGGTAACTTGTGAAAACAACAGCACTCAAGTAGCAACCCCTAAAGAAAGTACTGATATTTGAAGATAACGCTAAAATAAGAAACTAAATTCAAATGCAATGTAGCTCGAGAGTGAAAGTGAGAGAGTTCTGTTCGAAACGAAACATGGCTGAACTAACGGAAACGACAAAATGCTTTTAACCCTCCTCGTTAACCCGTTACGAAAATCTTACACATTACCTGTTAAGGTTGCAAAATTACCAATCATATATTTCAGTTCAAAAATTATAAAATATCATTTAAAAAACAAAAAGACATGATTTTAAAGTTATACGAATTATACGGCCATAATTAAAAAAAAACAAAAAAAAAACCTTCCTGTAAAGCCTGTTGGGCATGTTCCGATAGTTCGATGCTGAGGGCGCATTGCGCTTTTGTATACCACACAGTGCTTCAAAGTTTTTTCCATTTGAACGAACGGGGAAGTTCAGACCTGGAGGTATTGAGTTACTTTGATTTAGTCCTTTGGAACTATATTTGCTGATACTTGCGATCTTGGACGTGGATAGAGAACGTGCACTACGTCGCATATGCTGCAGCCCGAGAGCTAATCCAAGATCTGTTAAGTAAAAGTTTCGCTTTTATGCTAAAAAGAGCTACTCTCGCTTTGTTTGCCTTTTACAAGAGTAAGTTTCTACCAATTGATTAATTTAATTTTTTTACACTGTTTTATTACACAATTATGGGGGTTAGCAACAGAGGCTATCGCCCTGTGTTATAAATCGTTGAGGTGTATTACAAAATCTAAGATCAGTTCGTGAAACTTATATAGCACTTCTTGAATTGTTATGACTCCGTATTGTAATTGTGACTCCGTATGCGGATGTGTAGAGTCATAAGTCCAAGGGGTGTTTTAAGCTGTTTGCAATGGTATATCAACCACTCCTGCACAAAATAAGACGAATGTTTTGGGTAATTATCTTGTTGAAATTGCCAAGTTGTCCCATTAAGGCCCAGTTTTTCGACACTTGGACTTACATTTTCTTTAAGAAAGTCGCGATACACATGCTTATCCATTGTCTCATCTATGAACCTGAGCTTTCCGACACCAGATGCCGCGAAATACTCCCAAACCATCACATTTCCTCCACCTTGCTTAACTGTTTTGAGCAGGTTGTTCGATTGAAGCTCCTTATTTGGCTTTCGCCAAATCTTTTGTGCTCCATCTGACCCAAATAAATTTAATTTTGATTCATCACTAAATATGGCGGTGTTCCAAAAAGCGTCGGGCTTATTTAAATGCTGTTTAGCAAATTCTAGCCTCTTTTTCTTATCTCGCACAATTTGGCAGCCGAAGTTTTTGGATTTTGTGCCACCGTGGACACCACAATTCGCTAATGTCGTTCGGTTAATTTTTTGGGCGGCAGATCTGCTCTCCGGAGCTATTTTGCCAGTATTGCAATAATGCATAACGATGTTTCGAACGCTGGACCATGATTTATCGACAAGTTTGCCAATTTCGCGATAGGATTTTTTTTTTAATTGACGTAGTTCTAGGGAAATTTCAGCACCATGGCCCATTTTGGTCTATGTCCGTTGCAATTGCGATCAAAAGTGATTGCGACCATATGCAATTCCTAAAACGTACGAATAAGTAAAAAGCAAGAGTGAAAGTAACAGGAGTTCACCGTTACGACGCCAAAAGCATAAGCTAACATAAAAAATTTGCCAATGCTTTTTTGATGTGAATTTGTGCCTTATTTTACCTTTCAAGGTTGAGCTTGTAAACCTAAGTGGATATTAATTTTTTGTTCAGATACGAAATAAATAAATAAATTTGGAAAATATATTACCATTTTCTATTTTTCTTATACTTTCATTAGAAGAGATTGAGAGTTGCCAGCTTGTTGAATGCAAAAAGAAAAAAGAGTTGAGCTGTTCTACTGACACTACTTTTTATAGATTCGCCTTGATTGGCATCTGTGAGGCATTGGGTCTCGGCTCTTATATTTATCTCACACATACATACATTTGTACACATAAAGTATGAATAAGTAGATCTCTTTAGCTTATTAACTTTTCGTTAATTTTATTGGATGGCATGAAAGTTTTGAAAGAAAAAATCCAAAAACTATACTGAATACAATAAATGCAGCGATGCATTCTAAAGCACAAAACACGGCAAATAAATACATATTTCTTCGCATTTCTACACCAACTACCGAACGATCACGCGTATTTGTTCAGTTCAATCGAAATTTTAATTAAAACAATAAACACATGCCAAACTACATAAATAAAAAACAAAACAGGCAACAAAGGTTATGCCTGAGGATCAGTCCGTAACATCCACCTACAGCCAACGCCAGAAGGTTTCACCGCTATAATTTGCAGCCTTCTCATGAAACATGCCGTGAACATCAGAGGCACGGAGCTGGGCGGTCAGTGCAGAGCGCATGCACGATTGTATTCAAGTGTGAAAGTAGTTAATTATAAACATTAGGGGGTTGCCAGAGAACAAAACCAGTCTAAAAAGGTCCGTAGACGGAATGGAACGCATTTACCTACTTGCAAGAGATTTGGCGCTTTTGAGTAACGAAGGCGAAACCGAAACGACATTTGGGGTACTACTGTATTGTCCTATAAGAAACCCAAAACAACAACAAAGGGACCAGCTGGCAGCCGTAGTTGAAAAGCACAGTAGAAGCAATAAAAGTAACAACAATAACTGCAAGAAACGAGTGTGTTGTTTTTGTTTTGTAAAGCAGTTGCAACTAAGCACTCTGAAGTGTCAAGAATCGCATCGAACGTCGCGCCACGCAACTCGCGCTTCACGTAAGTCGGCGGTGACGCGGAAGCCAAGACGGCTGCGCTAGTAAGGTGGTTGGTTGGATGTGTACCTTAAGCAGCGACTCAGCATGTGGCTAAGCCGATCATAATTCTTGTTTGCCAGACAGACAGACAGACAGACAAGCGCGCTACTCGCAGTCCCATAGGCACATCCGAAGCCATACATTTTCAAGTCTTTTAAACGTTTTGTCTGACGCACTTTTGTTGAACTTCATTGTTCTGTCCTCTTTTTTTAAGTTTCATTCTTTATCGCCCATTTTTCTGCCCACCTCTACTGCCCTTTCCTTTATTATCCATGGCGTGGACTTTCTTATTGTTATTGTTGCTTTTGTTTTGTAGAAAATATTTGCTCATGTGTCAAGTGGCTGCAGGCAATTTGCTCCCACTGCGTCCCAATCACTTTTTAGTCGCTTGCCGTGGTGGTGTGATAGAACCCGGCGGCCAAAACCTGCTGACTCTTAGGTGCCTATCTGTCTCTTCACCCTTTGAGGCTGCTGCTGCTGCACTTGCGCGTCATATTTACATGTTAATGTAATTTAGCCGTGGGTTATAAATTTCCAGCGCTGATATCTATTACTGTTCAACTGGTGTTAGTGGATTAATAAACACATAGCCGTTTAGGCAAGTTTGTAGATGCACCACAGTGCGCATGCGTGCGGAAACCTGCCAGGTCGTATTTAAATACAGGTTACACCTAGCCTAGCAGCCGCAGACGTTTTGGAACCAAAGTAAATATATGAGCTGCTGTGTTACATATTTTTGTATATATCTTTTCCGATTAGTCGAGTCGATTTTTCTTGCCTTTTGATTTTCATATTATGAATGAGACTATGAATGAGTTTGAGAGTATTTTGTGGGGCTTCATTGTTTGCATAAGTGGCCTGTATTTTATATTTGTTAAGCAATTTGTTAATAAAGTAACTTTTTGGTTTACAATGTCGGATTTGGAAATTTAGCCCGTTAGTTTGTCTTTCATATTCTACATGTACAAATTAATTGCAGTAGGGTCTGCATTTGTAGGTTGAATAAGAGAAGCCAAGACGGAAGTGGTTATTGACTATCCATTGTTGGTATTAATCATGTCTTTGTAATGCATTTATGCCATTATTAAAAATAGTTAATCTTAACGGATTGACCAGCAGTTAATATAAATAATATTTCTCTAAAAAAGCATGGGATATGATATGAAAGGAGTTCTGAATAATGTTAATATAAATGAGTAGTAGTCAAGAGTTCGGCATTTTCTCCCGTTGTTACAAAGATATTTCGATTGTTTTTTCGTGTGTTGTTCAACTAAACAAATACACTCATATTTCATCTAAATTGCGTTCAGACACCAAATGTCACTATTTGCTAAATGGTTTATCAATATTTTTTACATTTGTGGGTAAAGTAGTAGCAGTAGTGCGTGGTAGTAGCGCAACAGAAGTGAGAGTAGGAGAGCTAGCTGGAGTATAAATTAATAACTTCGCAAGTAGCACTCCGGCCGGTTCCAAGTTTTCTGCTACTACTCCAACTACAGAGAGTACTGGAAAAGTTATTTTACTATTACTCTGAGCTACTAGCAGTAACGAAACGTAAGTTGTTGCGGAGTAAAACAATTGGTCGCGCGTTTTGCGCTACCTGCTCCACTACTCATCTGTTCAAGTTCAGAGTAGTAGCGGGAGCAAAAATGAAAACTGGGAAGTAGCAAAGCAATTTCAATCCTTGCGATAATAGAAAAAAGTTTATCTAAAATCGGTCTACCCTTAGCGCACAATAAAAAATGTTGGGTAGTTCATATAAGAATAATACAAGAAATATGCAACACTTCCACAAATTGACACCGTCTCGCATAAAATACTCCGATGGAAACTTGAAAATCTAGGCCTACCCTCGGTTTTCCTTTTATGGCTGAAATCGTACCTGCCAAAGAAAACCTTATTTGTTGAAATTGGGTATACTAAATCGCATATATTTGTGTCAAATTCTGGAGTACCGCAAGGTAGCTTTCTCGATTATATTTGGTTTATACTTTTCATTAATGACGTTGGCCGTTGTTTCAGCCATTCTAAATATTAACTCCATGCCGACGATTTGAAACCTTTTCGCAGAATCTCATGTCCATCCGAAACATTGATATTTAATGCTCTGAATGATTGGGATCTGCAAATCAAACAATGCCTGAATCCTCATTTTATTACGTTCAAATGTACCATTTGCCTCAGTCAAGGAAATTCGTGTTATTTTTGACTCGTTTTTTGCGCTCGTTATCCATATTAGCTCTATTATTCCGAAGGCATATGGCAACTTAGTGATTTTAAGGACCCATACACTAGAAAAATCTTATATAATGCTTGAGTCTGTTCGAAGTTGGAGGGGACCGCCGTCATTTGGAATCCGATGGACTCTTCACATTCTCTTAGAATTGAAAAAGTATAACCCAAGTTCGTATGTTTTGCTCTTCAACTTCTCCACTTTAATAGTCCCTTATCACCCTACAGTGCTAAGTGCATGCTTCTCAATATTTTATCCCTTGAGATCAGGCGACGCATTCAAAGCGTAATGTTGATTTACGACATAATATCCGGAAGCATTGACTGTTCAGATCTAATCGACCAATTAAATTACAATGTTCCTAAGAGTCCGCTCTTATAATCCATTTTATATTGAAGTTCTCAAATGTAACTTCCACAATTTCGCCACTCTTACAAGCGAACTTGAAGAGTTTAATCGGCTTTCTAGAACTCTTCTTCTTGATTTTCCGATGCCAAGACCTCTGTTCAAGTCACTCAGTGAGCTTTACGATTTATAGAATAAACTGCACTGCACATTGCAGTATATAACTGTAGTGCAGGAACTTATTGAAAAGTTGTCACCACTTATTTGCTTTTCGTTTAATTTAGTAATTTTTCTATGAAAACGAAGTTCATTCCATAAAATAGAAAGCTTTATTTTGCAACAGTTACAGTTTTCGCGCAAATATTTGGGGGAACTCGTGCATGCATGTTAACTAAAATCAGCAAGGCTCACAGACAGGGACACGCACATTTGTCTGGTCAGAGCATAATCAGGGCTGGGCATAGTGAACTAAATAATTAATGCAATTAGCGGATAGTTAAAACACTGAAAAATTGAAGATTTAGTGACATTGAAACCATATTTTAACTACCACTAAAAAATTAATAGTATTGCGATAAAAGAGGGCATCATTAATTAATTGTGAAAATATTTTGAGGGAAATTGCCATAGTATCGGGTATAGTAACTATGCTTTGACAGCTGAGAATGGCAAGCTGTGTTGACATTTCTGTTCAAGTGGTCAGTCATCATGAATCGTCTAACGCCATCATGAATCGAATAACGATTCCGAATTGTGGAAATTTGCTTTCAAAAATAAATATGTTCGCGAAGTTCCTATAGCACTTCGTCCATTTACACAATCGAGCTAGTGAGCAATTTTCGTTCTTTTTTTCACTGGCCCGCAATTTAGAACCTCTGGATTAATTTTTATGAGGCTATGGTGAATAATTAATTGGCTTATGGCGGCAAACCAGCAACACGTGAAGCATTGGAAACCAATACTCAAGCCACCACTGATGATATACTGACAGATTTATTGGAAAACTTTTGGGAAAAAATTGGACTGATAGAATGGACCGGGTAACTCGTAGTCACGGCGGACATGTGCCGGATATCATATTAAAAAATAAATACCACAAAATTATCTACCAGATTATAATAAAAAATGCATTTCAACGATTTTGCTGTTCTATATTATCATTTTAAATTGCCAAGCACTCAAAAAAACACCCTATATAAATATTTATATCTGCTTATACAAATTAATATATATATATATAACTACAATTTCAAAAACTTAATTCTTTCAAATATTTAACAACTGAAGACTTACCTCAATATTTTAGTCATTTCCATTTAATATTTGATATTTCCGTTGTAAAATTCAAATTTAATTTCGTTGTATCCAAACTCTGTTTTCAAATTCAATCAATGTTTATTATCACTTTTTTGTTGATGGGGCTCTACATCAGTTTAAGAATCCGAATGCTCTTTGGGCGTATCGAAATCAATTTTTATATCGAACAATCACAAAATGTTTTTATAATCGCAATATCTGTCACTCTGGCCAGACATTGGTTGTTTTGCCTTGTACATATATGTATGTATGAATGTATATACTATATCAGCTTTTTTATACTTTATTTGAACACTATACGACTCAAGAGTAATAAACTTGTTGAGTATTTTTATGTGCGTTCAAATCGGGTTTGACTCAAATTATATGTCGGGAATTTTATGATTCCAACGGCAACTTTTCAACTGTTGCTTACCCAAACAGTGGCTTTGTTATTATTGTGCACTTGATGGGCCAATTTGACACACCGACCCTATTCGAGCTATGATGCGGCTATTTTGACTTCCAAAGTTTTGGCTTTTGCATTTGTGTTTTTTTACTAAAAGTACGTAATTACAAAGACAATACTGCAAGCAAGAAATTAAAAATCTTTACAATCCAACAAAAGATTTTCAAGCGAGGTTATTACCGCATTTAATTTTGACTTTCTCAATGAATCTTACATATTTAGGGTTTTATTGTTATGACCGCGAGTTCACGATTTATTTTTGCTGTGGTTTTCAAAGTTTTTTATGGAATCACTTTTTTATGGGTATTTTTTACTTATTTATGATTTTTTTTCATCTTCACAAATTGTAACATATGCACACAGGTATGTATTTAAAAACTCATTTATTTCCATCCTTTTATTTTATCACTTTAATTTTTATGCTTAAATGTTCTTGTGTGTTCTCCTAATTGTCTCTATGGTTTCTGAATTTAATATATTCATATTATAATTGATTATTTCAGCTCTGCTTTCCAATACCACCTATTGTTTGTATTTTCTTTAGAGTTTTGCTTAATTTATTACAAAATTTTGTTACCCCATAATCTGCATTTTATGATGAAACTAAGCAAATACTAATTTAAATTTTTCCCATAAAAACCTCCTTAGCCGTCTTAAAAGACACGTAAGAGCCTATTTATCTATGAAATTCTAGCCAAGTGTATCTACTTGAACTATCTCTACTTTCGGTACCAGGCAACATCTAACATCAGCAGCATCGTAAAACATGTTTCGCTTGCAGTCTGGTAGTTCAGCAGCAAAAGAAGCCAATTGGCATAAACTATTTTACTACGATTCTTACAATGTACCTAAAATTTTAAAAGAGAAAGTTCCGTCACCTAATTTTTTATTTGACTGCCTACCACACGCCTCCTTACATCTACTTGCTTTAAGCAAACAATTTCATTCCTTTGGTCAACCGATAGCCTTGGCATATAATTAGTTATAATTAAAATTGTAATTTTTTTGTTATAATAATTGGCGCGTGCACTTCTGTTAGGTGTTTGGCCGAACCCCTCTTCCTATTTATGGTGTGCGTCTTGATGTTGTTCGATAAATGGAGAGACGTACAGTTTTAAGCCGACTCCGAACGGCAAATGGTTTTTTATGAGGAGCTTTTTTATGGCAGAAATACCCTCGGAGGTTTGCAGTTTCTTGTCTTCTTCTTCATTTGGTATTTCATGCATGGAGATTCGACCCTAGTTACTCTGAATGATAGTCACGCATCAGCCTATGTGGCTTCGGCTGCCGTCGCATTTATAATATTTTTCTAAATCTGCTACATAAAAAATAAGTCTTCCGATCGGTTGTGTTATGTCCTAGGTTGGGCAATACTTAGAATCTGCGATATTGGAATCATCATATTCAATCTCAACAATGCAATCTATGCAATCGCCAGTTTATCATTCCTGAAGCAGTGATGTTCACCGTCGTACAGTTGAATATTTAAAAGGTAGACCTGTATGTGCATTAGGCCGGGTCGATTTGTGGGGATGCAAAAAAATCGCCCATTGCTCTGTGAAAATCATATTCTAGGGATCAAAATAAGAAACTTTGCCGAAGGAACCATACCTCTGAAACGAATTCTGATGTCCCCCAATTTGGGTCGAACTTTTTAGTTTCTTTTCTCATGTAAAGGCCAAAAATGGTGATATTTTGAAATGATTGTATGGGGAACCACCCAGGGGAGTTCCAGGGGGTGTGCCACTGGCATGGGTGGATCGGCCGTCCAAAGTTAGTAGGGGTCGGTCATACATTTGGACTCGATTGGAACACTCTAAATGGGTCAAAGTGGGATTTTTCGTTCGACCCAAATTGGGGGTCATCAGAATTCGTTTTAGAGATATGGTTCCTTCGGCAAAGTTTCTTATTTTGATCCCTAGAATACGATTTTCACAGAGCAATGAGCGATTTTTAAATCGACCCGCCCTAATGTGCATACTGGCTTATTCAGTATTTAGCACTAGTGAACAATTTCATTAATTAGATAAATGTAGCTGATTCTAATAAACGTTGCAATGGTAAAGCGGAAATCGGTTTTTGTTTTTAATTTTTATTATTTTATTAAACTAAAATGGTAAAACAACGCAAATACTACTCCAAGCTATTTGAACTACTCCACCACTGCATTAGTACTACTAGATTATAAGTTACTTCTGAGTATCGACATATCCCAAAAGGCTACTTCTCACAATGGCAAGCTTTTAATCACAGCTCCGGTTGAAAATTCAAAAAAAAAAAAAAAGAATCTGGCGATACAACTATACTATTTGGTCTAGAGAAAGACGTTAAGAACCCAGATTTTTCCAGGCCATTCATAAAGACTCATAGATTTCAGACCTTAAGTATCTAGTTCAATTTCTAAATTTGTCCAAGTATTGGGCCGTCGACACGATCAATAACCTTCAAACAGCCTCCTCCATTTTTTATCATTATCGAAGGCGAAAGCTTCAGTGGCATCTGGAATCGTTTTAAATTAAATAATAAACTAGGTAGTGACACTAGGCACCATTTCATTCGCTCACCTAAGGCAACAATCCCCTTCATGTTTATGCAACTAGTGATTCACATGATATTTGTTTTCAAACCCATCCAGGTAATGAAATTAAACTAATGAACACTTCCTTGTTAGCATCACTCAACACTCAATGAATAATTACCAGACGAAAGTTGACGTCGAACTAGAAAGTTGGGTCAAAGTATTTTGAAAATAGTAGTTCATGAAGTTCTTGAATGTATAGAAAAGCTGGTAATTATACTCTCAAGCTGGTGCCTGTGGACAGTGAAGTAAAGCAAGTGATAGGGAAGTAAAAACGGGCACGGTTATAATATATTCGCACACTGACCGTTATTCATTGTGGGAAGGATACCTTTGAGGGCTAATAAGTGAACACCTCAGGCTAATATCCAAGCATGACCGCTTCTTAGATGCGTGGGAAAAATAGGATCCTAGATGTCTGAATCTAAGCCATGCGAAGGAGGATTCCCAAAAAGGACAACGCACGGTTGAGAGAAAATACTGATCGATTTTGATTTCGTATTACAAACTCCTTTCACGTTATTACACCTACTATGCATATTAGAGAAAAGTATGTGCATATATAGATTAGGAAAAACTTGTATTTAAAAAACAGCAATTGTAAATAAACAAGGGTATCAGTAAATTTAGCTAATTTTGTTGATATTCATTAACAAAGGAAAATCGTAGATGGTTTCTAACGTTTTCATAATTGGCATTCAAATTCTTGGTTTTTTGGTCGAACTTTTAGAACGGCAGATGGTTTTTATATAAAGTCTTTTCACGGCAGAAATACACTGGGGCATTTGCTTATCTACCGTGGGGCGGCCGATATTGGAAGCACGTTTTTAGCCATTTAATGTTGCGTTCTCATAATGGCATCGAACGTTGGATCAATTAAATGGTAGGCACTTTGATACCTTTACTTTGAATATCTCACATTAAAAACTAATTTATGCATTGCCCGTTCAATAATGTTTGCCATTCTTAGCTATAGATATTGCTAGTTTCATGCAGCTAGACAAATACTTGACACGTGTCTTCCAAATACCTATACCTCATACCAACTTTGTGAGAGAATATGCAAAGATTAATTGTAGAATTCTTTCATGAAGCCTAGCTTGCGCAATTTCCGTACTATTCTCAACCGCAGCAAAAACTTTCAGCTGTTGTGTGGACTGTTTTTCCACCGATGGAACGGTAGATAGTTTTTTTATGAGGAGCTATTTCGTGGCAGAAATAAACTCAGAGGTTTGTCATTATCTGTTCAGGGACGAGTGCTACTAGAAACAACCTTTTCTATCTTTTGGAGTTTCATGCACGGAGTTTTGAACCTGCCCATTTCTGAATTATAGTTACGCACCAACCCATTCGGCTACGGCGGCCGCCGCAAAAAGTCAAAGTTTTTCATTCCACAAGTAGTACAGAGAGACTTATATTTTATATCAAAAATTTCAAAGGATCAAAATAAGCAAAAGCGGATATAAGTGCTGCCGTGAGCACTGATGAGAGCACGAGAGGAGGACTCTGTTAGTTATCAGATAAAATTTCAAAACAAAATTTAGTTTCGACGTTAGCCAAAGTGTTCGGGCAACTATTTCCCAAAGTCAATCAAATAATGATCACCCGTTTGCGTTATTTTTCGCTCTATGCCATCTTAATGCATTAAAAGAGATGCTGTTAATGATGTAACTCATACTTAAATATTTTGTAAATTTTATAGATTTTCCAGATACTGCCACTCAACTTAAGCAGTCACCTGAATTGTTGATTTTAATGAAAAAATTTTTAAATTCTTTCATAAAAACAAAGTGTATTATACGAGGAATTTTTACTTAGTAATATTTTAATTGAGCTCTCTCTGAGCAAAGCATAACTCATTTATTTGCCGGGAAAATTGTATACTAAAACTCCGACGGTAACTCAAGCGTTCACTTTCAGGCTTGTCTTCTGTTGGCAACTATTAAAACACGTTCTATTAAGGTTTCGTTGCATATCTTGTGTTGTACGGTAGGAACTAAATTGTGGAAATAATTATATATGAACAGTGATTACTTCAATTTGTAAGCGATTTGTAATTGCATTAATGATGAGTCATTTTCTTTAGTTTTCTCACAGAACTCACTAATATCTTATCGACACTTTTATTTTAACAAGTGCTTCTACATATATAATTTCAATGTAACAACACAAACTGTTGTCTTATTAATTTTCTTTATTGCCTTGGTCAAATATTTAATATGAATGGGTGTTCATACAAAGTATGTGTGTATATGCGTACTTGCGTACATCACGAACACGGTAAACAATTTTCTATAATCATTATTTTGTTTCATTCACTTTATTACGGCTGTGACGATAACATTTGGTTTCGTATTTTCGCATGCACAAACATCGCCATATCGCCCACAAATACACAACGCCAACGAAATGCCCCAAAATATCAAATTCGCGTCGGCCACGTTTTCAAAACCGCCGTGTGAATCTGGAGCCAATTGAAAAAGTCACACAACTGAAATGAACTTTTGTGGACATTTGGCTAAAGCGAGAAGAGCGTCAAAGAATCGAATGGGGCGCACAACAACAATGGCAACAGCTTTCAATGGAATCGAAGAAAAAATCGAAAGAGAAACAAACGGCAAACGACACGGGCCAAAACAATTTCACAGGCACGCAAAAAAAATCCGAATCCAATCCAAACCAGTTCAACACTCCAATACGAGTGCGAGGTAGTAGAATGCAACAACGACAACAATAATACCAAGAAAAAAATAACGAATGAGGCAGTGTTTAGGGATATGGCAATGGCGCTGGTGTGCGCTGCTTGCTGTATCTGGTGACAGTGGGGATGGTATTGGACGACGACGACCACATCGCCGACGATGTCGCCAACGAATGCTTGAATACGAACAGGCGAAGTTAGATTTGCTGATCGAAAATGCGGATGTGAGCGCAATCCCCATTGCTTCATATGGATTTAAAATTGTTGTGCATGTGTATGTGTGTGGTTGGAGGAGTCTCGGTTCCATGTTGCTCCGACTGAAATTGATTGGAAAACTGTATGAGTACCTGAGTGGGGTTTTGAATAGAAATTTGTATTGGATTGTTGTGCTGCCTTGTTTAAAACGCAAATAGCTGCATGTTTACCTACATACATATCTACGTACATATGCGTAGCCATACATATCTACATGTATGAAATATAAATATTTATGTACATATGAGTTAACACTGTGCTTTGGCCGAAAATGTACGCATTCCCCATACGCATGTATTTTGACAATGATTAAACACAATAATTAATTATTGTTTTTTATAGCAGGTTTTTTTTTACTTCTTTAGGTGTGAGGTGCCAAATATTATCATATTTACCAAGCTCACCAAAACCACAGCAATGGAGGCAATAGGCTATATTCACCATAGTTCAAAGCGAACTCACCAGCCCGCATACGAAATATGCGTCTAATACACACACACAAATATTCGTGTGTATAACTGGTTAACTGATGGGCTCAGTCGGACCAACAAATGTTGCCCAGAAATGCGAAGCAACTTATCCACATATCACACATTCTAGCACATTCACATGCACATAAATACATACACATTTCCAATAGAGAAAAATTGGTAAGAGCCTCTCTGCCGCTGCTATTTCAATTCGCATTGGTGGTGTGTCACTGATGTTGCAGCTTATGTACAAAAGTGTATTTGTTGTTAGCCTTATTGTTGGCTGCCGTGCTGCCACAAGACTTTGGGGCAGCGAAATGCCGCCCCAAAAAATGCTACAGACTCATGCACATAAATACGTGCATACATTCAGGTGATACACATTTGAGGCTGATGTGCAGACAGCACTGAAGAAAAGTTTGCTCTTTTCTTCATATTCTTTTTGTACTGACATCAAATGTAGAAATATTTTAAGTATTATTTGATACACATGCAATTGCAACTATGTAGATATGTGTGTAGATATTATTGTGCGCATATTTGCAAGTGTGGCAACATAGTATCTTGGAATAGAGTATATGAAACACAGTTAAAATATCGAATTTCTCTATTCTAAAAAGTTGTACCATCGATTTTTTAAACTAAAATAAGTTTTTCAATTTTCACACAAAAACGTGTAATAGAAAACTTTGCTCCTCTACAATTGAAGCACTTGGCCTTTAGTCTATGAAATTGGCTTTTTGCCCATAAAAGCATGAATACCTTTTCTAAACACGTACAAACGTATAAATGTGTACACACGTAAATTTTTCAGTAAATAAAAATGTTTAAGAATATGCTCTCAATTTATATGTACCTACATATGCATGCACATATTTCGGTTGACTGTATGCACAATTTAAGAAACAAATTTTAAAGCGTTTTTTTTTAATTTTGCGATAACTCAAATATAAAATACAATGGACGCTCGGGATTTTTTAGTTCAGAAATTTAATTAACCAAATTTTTCCCCTGCACAAAAGTTTTGAAAGTCTTAAGATGTTTCAGAAGTTTTCTGAATAAATGTTTATACGTTTTTTACTTATTTTGCTTGCTATGCCAGTAACCATATTACCGATGCTTTCCCGGACGAAGCTGTGTCACATCAGTTGACGAAGACGAAAGTTAGAATGTTGATATGATTGATGAAACTGATGTTAATTCCCATAGCGAGGGCGATGTAAGAGCTGTTGAAAACTTCGTCCCTGCTCATATGTGAGATATTTTCCACCTTCCATCAGATATTGTAAGGAAACCACTATTGGGCATAGTTAAATTATTGGCAAAAGCAATTATTTTTGGCGATGCTGAAAGGAAATTTGACACAAAAGCCAATTTAAAATGTGTTGCATTAATAAAGGGAGATGGAGTGTATTTGAGACGAACGATGTCATTTCAATATGTGTATCAATATATACATATATATAGGGTTTTTCAGTAAGAGCGCTTCAACTTTTGAAATTTTTTGAATAAAACACAAACGGTTTGACTTTTTTAACTAATTTTTTTTTTATTATCGAGTTTGAACATATACATTTAAGTATGAAATTCGATTTCTTTTGCATGACCACCGCGTGCACATTTTACGAAGTCCAATCGTTGAACCCAATTTTTGACCACTCTTTTGCATAAATCGGCCGAAATTCCAGCAATTTCACGTTCAGTATTGGCTCTGAGCTCACAAATCGTCGCCGGCTTGTTACTGCAGACCAATGACTTCACATAACCCCAAAACGGGACGGCTTGTTAATGGCCGTAATGCTCTTAAAGTAGCAGCAACACAACGATTATTTTCATAAAAAATTTGCACGATTTGATATCGTTGCTCAAGTGTGTAGCATTCCATGATGAAATGTATACTAATGAAGTTTACAAATGACAAGCGAAAAATAAAAAATATTGCGTCGTTCGCCCTCCCTATCGGAAAAAAGTTGAAGCGCACCTATTGAATAACCCAATAAGAAACTTTGCCGAAGGAACCATACCTCTAAAACGAATTCTGATGTCCCCCAATTTGGGTCGAACTTTTGGGTAGGGGCAAATTTTGAAAAGTAAAAGACTTCGTTTATTTAGGAACCAGCATTAACACCCATAACAATGTCAGCCTTGAAATCCAACGTAGAATCTCTCTTGCCAACAAGTGCTACTTTGGACTAAGTAGGCAACTGAGCAGTAAAGTCCTCTCTCGACGAACAAAACTAACACTCTACAAAGCTCTCATCATGCCCGTCCTAACGTATGGCGCAGAAACTTGGACGAAGACAACATCCGATGAAGCGACGCTTGGAGTGTTCGAGAGAAAGATTCTGCGTAAGATTTTTGGACCTTTGCGCGTTGGCAACGGCGAATATCGCAGACGTTGGAACGATCAGGTGGAGAAGGACTTGGCTTCACTTGGTGTGTCCAACTGGCGCCGGTTAGCACGAGAAAGAAACGACTGGCGCGCTTTGTTAAACTCGGCCAAAACCGCGTAAGTGGTTATAGCGCCAATTAAGAAGAAGAATACATGTTACTGCGGCTTTCGTTAAAATAGTGTTTTCATGTACCAGGATTTATGTAAATTGGAAATTATAAACGAAAAAAAAAACGAAGAACCTTCGCACGATGTTAAAGTCACTCTTTCGTGTAGTATAAACATGTTTTTGCTATTCTTTTTCGAGGTTGACAAGGATCGTACTGTAATTGCTAATGATGAAAGATATCGGTGCATGACCACCAAATTTTTGCAGTAATTCATGGAGGAAAATCCGTTGTCTTAATTTCTGCGAATATTGTGGAGGTAATCTGCAGTATTTCGTCTTTTTTCAATATGTGAGAATAAGAGCAGCGGTTTTTTCAATGTGCCCCGGATTTGATGTCTTCGACACGTGAAGGTCCCAAATGGTGTATTTAGCAACATTTAAACCACCTTTCCTCAAAACTGCTTCAGCTTCATCCAACGATAAGTTCGGGCTTGTAACAAACAATCAATGATGTTGTTGTTATATCAGCATAAACATTCTCCATACGTATATGGGGAATGCTGCTGAAAACACAGTCCTTGGCCGGATATAAATCCGGGTCGTTCCGGTAACGTAGAACCGACTGTCGTGAGAACGATGATCTAATTTTGCTTTGGAGAGGTATTTTTTTGGCCTCGTCCGAGGAAGTTATCAACGTTTTTAACTTCGATAGACCATTGCCGAAGAAGCCGAAGACATTCATAAATAAATGGAATGAATGTCTTCGGCTACTTCAAATATTTTGCTGTAGATGCACCTGACATTTTTGGACATTTAGGGTGAGTACATAGGAACTGCTTCAAATTCGTTTTCACACGCGAAATGCATTCTGTAAAAACAACGTACGCTTTCTAAACTTCTACAAAACTAACAAATTTCACAACGCGTGTTGCGTCGGGGATACACCTATTTAGCACCATTTAAAATTTTTTTTATCGGAAATCTAAGTTTGAATTTTGCCGGCCACACTTCTATTAAATAGACAGACTGTACATAGTACGAAAACATTATTTGTCTATTTCATTTGTATTTTATCCGTCGCAAGTGTTTCAAAGTAAAAGTTAAAAGCGAAATATAGATATACAGAAAAAATAAATACACAATTTTTTTTTGATTTGACGTAATACAAATTGTATACATTTTTAAAGTTTATCCCGCACGATATTGTAAGCACGACAAATGTAATCTCTTTCAAACAAGTGGCAGTCCTTTTCGAAAATATTTGCATACATAATTTGAATTTGATATGTACAGATTTACATAGTAGGTGCAAAATTAATCATCCTGTCATAAAATTCATATTTTTGCAAATGGCGTTGCACGTCAATCATATTCGACTCTTATGAACTAGACAGCTGTAGTGTACAAACAAATAACGGAGCGCGTAAAAATTAAACTAAAGATTTCCACCAGTCAAAATATATTTTTTTATTTTTTTTTTTAAGTTATTCAAAAACGAAATTGGATGACTAATTTTGCACCACCTTGTAGTAGAAATGGTTTTGAATACATGAATGATGAAGATCGAACAGTTCTACTGGCTAAGTCATATCGTTCGAATGGATACAAACGCAGCAGCTATTAAAGTATTCTATGCGGTACCAGCTGGTGGTAGCAGAAGAGCAGGAAGAGCTCGTTTCCATTGAAAAGTTCAAATGGAGAAGGACTTGGCGTAACTTGGTGTGTCCAACACCCGCCGGTTGACACACAAAAAAAAAACGACTGGTGCGTTTGGTTAAATTCGGCTAAAATCGCTTAAGCGTTTATCGCGCCAATCAAAGAAGAAGAAGAAATTGCGTTGACTATAGTTTTTTTATTGACACTTAGTTTTTTGAAAACCGATTACATATTTTTTACTGCTTTCCTGGCTTTGGTGGGTATATCTACAAATATTTAAATATATATTCTTCTAATTATTTCCTTATTTAAAAATAGAAAGAAATGGTGTATGCAAAATCACGTATGGTATGACGCCTGCGATGTTAAATTTAATTCATTATAAAATCAAGCAAAGATTGTTTTTATGGAAAGTATTTGGTTTAGTGTAAAAAAAAAAAAAAAAATAAACCAAACATCTCCCATGATTCGGAGATTTTCGCATATTTTGCATGTGCTTCAAAATGACTTCCGTTTTTCCGCGAACAATATACCATTGATTTGCTAGATATTTTAAAAAACCAAGGTTTCAAGCACGCTTAATTTACTCTGATTGGAACATAACGACAAAATTGTTTTTCAGTCATTTCTAACTCTACAAAAGCTATTCCGCTCTATGCGGCATACGAATTCATGGAAAGCCAAATGTAACATCTGAGCATGCAGTGGTAGAATATCTCTTTAAAATTGCAAAGTTATCTTATAGATTAGAGTTTGTCCCTAATTAATTTTTACTATTTATGATTTCGCACATTTCAGTAATAAAATAATTAGGAGATTTAGAATATATTTAAATTAAGTTTCTTATTGGCTTTATTTCATTAGAACGTTTTTATATTTTGTATTCTTAGTCTTGTAAAGAAGACTTGGGAAAATATGTATCTAGGTACATTCGAATTTTCAAAATGAGCTAAGCCAATACGACTAAAATTTCAAAAATGTTACGCGAACGGCTTGGTAAAGGCTTCGCACGACTACATAAAGTTAACATCCCTTCCACGATAATATTTTTACAGGCCCGCAAATAAGAGATGGCAACCCTAAAGCCCGCGTTTGCTCATCCTAGGTTTCCATAGATTCATGACACCCTACTTGCATCACCAAAAGCAGTTTCGGGAGGATAATAACGGTAGAATATCAATTCAGGAGAGAATAGTCCAACGAAATAGTTCCCTTTCTTTGAAGAAATTCACTCATAACTATTGTTGCACAGTCACTCATAAGAACATCGATAATAAGATTATAAAATGCAATACCCGGCAGCCAATACCCGGAGCAAAATTAAAAAGCAAAGCAATGGAGTTTGCAAGGTAATTTCGCGATGAAAACTTCAAAGCAAGCACAAGTTGGCTTGCTAAATGCAAGCAGTCTTACTAAGTAAGAGGTGTAACATGGGTCCCGTGGCACGTGGGTATCGCGGGTAACGAGACCTCTGACTCCTTAGCTAGGAAGGGCTCTGAGGCAACTTCTTTAGCCCGGAGCCTCTTCTGCCACTCCCTGCTGCAGCCATCAAAGCCACGGTTAACAAACGGGTTACTTCAACCCACAAACGAGCTTGGCAGGTTGGAGCGTCTGCACATGGACAAAACTGATGTTACCTTTCATGTCCGACCGAGTGCCACAGATCTTCCTGTCATTAAGCAGAACGGACTATAGGCAACTGGTTGGACTGATGACGGCCCACTTTCTATGGGCGAAGCACATGGAAAAGGTAGGCATCTCAGGCAGTGCACTCTGCGCAGAATGTGGAGAGGAGGGTGATACGACGGGCCACTTTCTGTGCGTCTGCCCGACCTTCGCTCGAACCAGGGTTGAGGTCTTTGGCACTGAAGTGTTAAGAAGCGACCACCTTGGCCCCTTGGCACCACAAGATCTACTTAGATTTCTTCGGAGGTCGGGTAGATTTAAAAAAAATTAAAAAGGGGAGCCGAGTGCAGTATAATAGACTCTATTTTCTCTAATTTAAAGTGAATACCTTGCTTTATTTTAGGCATTGCGTGAACCATAAAATAATGTGCAGTGAGAGTATGACGTTCGGTAGATTCGAATTCGAGCGGAATGCAAAGTGATGACAAGAGTTCAGTGTATGAAACTATTTACCAGCCTTCCAATGACGATGCCAGAGATTGAATAAAACTACCACTGATGATCAATATAAGGCTTTAAACAAGTTTCTATAGAATCCCTTCGCTTGTTCGCTTGTTATTCAAAAGTTACGATGCTGCCAAAGGTAGAAAAAGCATTAGAAGCTCTGAATCTTACTTCTGACTATAATGATCATACTAATCCTTACACATACACTTGCCCCACAAAGTCTGCGTTCACCCTACAATAACTTTTTAGTGAATGAAACACACAACCTGATTTTATAATTTTTATAAATTTGTATATATTTATATGTTTATTATATGTTTAAGTTTTAAAGACAAAAATAAATTTCAAGATTCCTCACATAAGTTTTTAGATATCGGTGAATAATGGCTGTAACAAGTAAATAAAGCGACCATAAAGTCTGCGTTCAGTCTTAAAGTCTAACATAAAAACATGCAAAAATTAAATCTAATATTTAGTTGGATATCCACGTTGCTTCAGGACTTCACTCAGCCTATTTAGCATTGAACTTACTAGTTTCTCTGTTTCCTCTGCTGTTATCTTCCTCCATTCTGCCTACATGACACTACGAAAAACCTCTTTACTAGTAAGCACTTGCTGACGAATTCTTTTTTCCGGTGTTTTTGGCGGTGTTTTAAGCTGTTTTGGGGCGTTGTACAAGAGCCAAAGCTTAACGATCTCGGCTGTGTGCTTCGGGTCGTTATCTTGTTGAAACCAAAATATTCTTGATAAGCCGAGATTTTCTGCACTTTGCTTTAAATTCCGTTTTAGTATGTTCAAGTATCCCCATTTATCCATCGTCGAATCAATAAATTCTAACTGAACCACCCCATTTACCGCCATGCAATTTGAAAAATGATTTATGTTTTCAACTAATTTTTAGGATGTAATCCGGGGGCTAACCTTTGTCAAGTTGATTATAGAACGCTCTTCCCGGGTCGATACTTTTTTCGGACGCCCTGACCTGGGCTTAGATGTAAAAATTTGTTACAACTCGCTGAATAGAGGAATACGTTCTCCCAATAGATTTTCCAATATTTCGGAAACTTTTTCCATCTTTCCACATTTTTATAATTATTTTCCTCTCAGAAACCCTTATTCCTTTTCCCTTTCCTTCCATGTTCTTTAATTATCTCCAGTTATAAATAAAATGTTCAACTAAGCTTTGTTAACATTCAGTCGAAGTAATGCGCAATCAAAAATTAATGTAAACAAGGAAAAATATCTTAAAAGTAAGGGTATCATTAAAATAAACCGGCTGAACGCAGACTTTTTGGTGCCACATTTACATGCTGCTGAAATTATTTTCCCATTATCTAAAAAGTGAAGTGAGGAATCTTGTTTTTTTTCTGCCCTTAAAAGCTGGGAATGTAGTGAATAAACAAATTGTAAAGATTTCAATTTAATCAAAATATTCTATTTTGTTTTTAATAAATTTAAGAAGGCTATTCGGGTGAACGCAGACTTTGTGGGGCATGTGTATAATAACAAAATAAACATTTCGCTACCCCTAACACAAGTTGTCTTCAAAATGGCGCGGGGAGGTGATAGAATGCAAGTTTGAAAAGTTTTTCCAGCGATGAACGATGAACATCGAAATAAATATCATTGAAGTAGCGATGTTTGCGGTTTTTCAAAATCGATATTAAAACCACTTTTAATGAACGATATATGGATTTTTCAAATACATCGGTATGTATTGTACTTAAGTATGCAATCCTACTCATCCCTTTCATATCAAAAGGTGTACGATTAGTTTCAGCAAACATAAAATCAGACAAGTCTAACTGGAAATATAATTACCACAAATCAAATATAATTTTGATCATAAAAAAAATCTAAAACATTCTAAACTCCAATTAAAAAACCAAAAGTAATAATTTCAAAACCATTTAACTTTATTAGAAATAGTTTGAGCAACAGCTCGCAGCAAAATTAGAATTATAAGATCACCCAATAACTATAACTGCATATACACCTAATCTGGTACAATGATTTTGAATGACGTTCATCGACGATTACTTTTTATTTCCGATAACTCTGCGGGCCATCTGTTCGGCACTAGTCGTGTGTATACCCGATTGAAATCACTTAAGCTACTTGTAAAATCGCGAACGGCAGTAAACAAACATACTAACAGAGTTTACAAAATTGTTCAGATCCAAGTGCCTTACTTATATCTCAGGACGTCAATATTGGACTAGTTCACCGAATTGCAAAAGTGACCAAAAGATGGTGCTTAAAGTTTTTTTTAAGCATAAAAGCTTTTTTGGAATAGAGGGTATAAAATATGCACATTACATATGAAAAATAATTCCATTTGACACTTTATAAAAAGTGAAATCAAATCATACTGAAATAAAAAAGTTTTCTATAAACAAAAAGCAATAGTGCACTTAAAGTCCTCTATACGGATTGTTATTTCATAGAAGATTCGAGCAATAACGCTGGAACTAAATGAGGAAGTGCCTGAATATTTTTTTTATTTTATGAAAGTTTACGTAACAGTACAATTATTATGTAAACTAACAAAGTAACACAGCACTAGCAACATAGTAGTTGGAATATACAGGGTGGGCCATATAGCGTTTGGTTTTTAAACCACCTATTTTTTTGAGAATGGCAACCCAAATGACATGTCAAATGTGTTCATAATTTTCTTAAAGGTTTCACATTTACGAAATGGGACGCTATACGCTTGAACGAAATCGAGAAATATTGAAGACCTATTTCCAAAGTGGTGAGTCTTCTTCTTCTTTTCTGATTTTCACATCGATGGCTACGTCAATAAGCAAAATTGTCGGATTTGGGGCTCCGAAAATCCACACGTTACTGTAGAGAAGCAAATGCATCCACAACGAGTCACTGTTTGGCGCGGTTTTTGGTCTGGCGGCATCATCGGGCCATTTTTTTTTTCGAAAATGAGCGAGAAGCCGCGGTTACCGTAAATGGCGAGCGTTACCGTGACATGCTAAACGAGTTGTTTCCAAAAATTGAAGAGGATGACATGGACGACATTTGGTTTCAACAGGACGGTGCAACTTGTCACACTGCCGAAGTTAGACTCGAACTTTTGTCTACCGATTTTGAAAACCGAATAATCAGCCGAAATTCCAATATCAATTGGCCGGAAATGTGCTTAAAAATTGGGTTGATCGAATGGCCTACTGTAAAGCCAGTCGTGGCAGTCATTTGAACGATATTATTTTTCATTCATAAATGACAATGTTCAATCTTGAAAGTAAAAAAAAAAGTTTGAAAAAATATTGATTAGTTTTTTTTTTTATAGTCGATTCAAAAAGCAAATTTTACATGACCCATATGTAATATATATCAATTAGACTTGTGCGAAGACGTCTTAATCAAAATAAATTGTATGGGCATGTCAGCAGAAAGAACCGCTACTGTCGGAAAATGTCAAGGCACGTTTTTCTTTCGCAAATACCCATAGAAGTTTTTTTCTAATAGTGGCCGCCCCTTGGCAGGCAATGGCAAACCTCCGAGTGTGTTTCTGCCATGAACAAGATTCTCTTAAAAAACTATTTGCCGTTGGGAGTCGGCTTAAAACTGTAGGTCCCTCCATTTGTGGAACAACATCAATACGCACCGCCAAATTATTTTTTTAAATAACCATAAAATTAGTAAAATTCTGAAAAAGAATACTTTTTACTGATGAAATTAAAATTAATATGCTGGGTCCTGATGGGAAAACTCTTGTTCATCGTGAATAAAGCCAAGAGTTCAAACTCCGGTACACAGAAAGACCGTAAAGCATAGTGAGGCTAACTTGAAAATAAAAAATTGAAGTTCTAGATTGACCACCACAAAGCCACGACCTTAAACTCATATATAGGGTGATCAATTAAGAGGAGTTTTTTTTCATTTGCGTTTTTTTTACAGATCGCGCGCGAGTTGTGGCAAACTGTCATCGTGGATTTGTTGAACAGAGTTTGGCATTTCATCATGGAAAGACTCACACCGCAACAACGTCTACAAATTGTTCAACTGTATTATGAAAATCAGCGTTCTGTGCCATACAGCTTGTGAAACAATGACTTTATTGAGAAGTCATTTCGGAGAGCAGCTGATTTCACGTTTAGGACCTGTGAGTTGGCCACCAAGATCTTGTGATATCACACCTTTGGACTTTTTTCTTTGGGGATTCGTGAAGTCCAAGGTCTATGCTGATAAACCAGCTACAATTGAAGCTTTGAAAGCCAACATTACGCGTGTTATTCACGACATACCAGTCGAATGATTGAAAATTGTACCTTCAGAATGGACCACCTTAAGCGTAGTTGCGGCCAACATTTGAATGAAGTCATATTCAAAAAGTAAATGTCAAAGAATGTCCTTTCAAATGATAAATAAAGGTTTTGAACATAATTTACATTTTTGTTTTTTTTTTTAACTATTGAAAAAAGCACCTCATGATTGATCACCCATTATAACCTGTGGAATGATGTTAAGATTAAAAAACAATTAGGCAAAAATAATTAAAAAATGCAAATGAACTATGGCAAGAGTATAGGAAGCGTGGAATTCTACTGCTTTGGTGAGACGCCAAAGTTAAAAGAAAGTTTACTTGGTAGGTGTGAAGCAACAAAATACCAATCAGGTATGTAAATAATAAGTTTAAATTAATAATTAATAAAGAAATTTTGCCAATTTGAAATAACGAATTTCTCTTTTTTCTTTCAAATCCATAAAGTGCGTTATTTCAGTTTCCAGTTCAAAATCTAATAAATTCCGATTTTTTGAACTCCTTATAGTTGTGGATATTGAATTACTATTTGTTTTGTATTTTTTTGATAATACTGAAATAAAATAATAGATTTGTGTAAAAATAAGTACGTCCAGTAAAAATAATCACCATTATACTTTATGTTATATAGGGAAGTGCGCTGTTTCTCTGTCCATAGCTATATGTAACACATGGGCTAAAAAGTGCCGGGCCTAACACATAGATGGCAGTAGTTTTATTGCATTTACCTCTCATTCAGTTAGTACTGACCTTAAAAAGACAGCTATTAAAATTAAAATATTCTATTCTGTAAATCATGATATTTTATTCATTAATTCGTAAGTTGTCATTAATTCGTACCTTTCAACCGAAACAATGACTTGAAAAGTGTTATGGGGACCGCTTCATTAGAAACAACAATAAAACGGTAGTTTGCTGCCGGTCGTAGAGACACCGATGATGCTTAACGCAGTGGACGTCCAAATGAGGCGGTAACACCAGAAAACATTAAAAAAATCCATAAAATCGTTATGAATGATCGAAAAGTGAAGTTATGTGAGTTAGCTGGCATCGTAAAGATATCAAAAGAGAGGTTTGGCTTTATATTGCATGAGCATTTGACTATGAGAAAGCTCTGCTCAAAGTGAGTGCCGCGTTTGCTCACTGTTGACCAAAAACGTGAACATCTTATTATAGCAATCATAAAACTACACCGTATTCACCAGATTTGACTTCCAGCGACTACTGGCTGTTCGCAGACCTAAAAAAATTCTCGCCGGTAAGATTTTTCGCTCGGTTGTTAGGCCCGGGACTTTTCAGCCCATGTGTTACATGTGTATTATGTGTTAAAAATTTGTTCTTACGGTTCCACAAAAAATACTCTAATTTCCAGCTCTGATGGCATGAAAAAACCATTTAATACAAATTTTGCAAACAATTTGGAAGTTCAAGTCCATAAAAAATGAAAGTACTTCATCTTGTGAATGGAATAATCTGCGATTTTGCATTTTTTTCTCAGAACTGTGAGCAAATAGCTATAGACTAGGCCGGGTCGATTTGTGGGGAAGCAAAAAAATCGCCCATTGCTCTGTGAAAATCATATTCTAGGGATCAAAATAAGAAACTTTGCCGAAGAAACCATACCTCTAAAACGAATTCTGATGTCCCCCAATTTGGGTCGAACTTTTTAGTTTCTTTTCTCATGTAAAGGCCAAAAATGGTGATATTTTGAAATGATTGTATGGGAATCCCCCAGGGGAGTTCCAAGGGGTGTGCCACTGGCATGGGTGGATCGGCCGTCCAAAGTTAGTGGGGGTCGGTCATACATTTGGACTCGATTGGAACACTCTAAATGGGTAAAAGTGGGATTTTTCGTTCGACCCAAATTGGGGGACATCAGAATTCGTTTTAGAGGTATGGTTCCTTCGGCAAAGTTTCTTATTTTGATCCCTAGAAAACGATTTCAACAGAGCAATGAGCGATTTTTAAATCGACCCACCCTACTATAGACACTTAAAGATGGACACAACATTTATTTTACTGAATAAATGACGGCATAATGGGACTAATAGGACTGTTCCCATGATAGTCGGTTCTGTATAACCGCAACCGCAATTTATATCCAGCTATGAACTGTAATTTCAGCAGCATTCCTCGAGGTTTGTTAAAAAAATAAGGCGAATTTTCAAATTTCGCGGCCTACGTACACCCGACTTTCGATTATTATTATTCTTTTATGTTGGTACACTCGTCTCGAAGATATGTTCTGGGGTTTAGCAATATAGCATTTTTGGTTTATTTGTGACAGGTATAAATGAGACAAGTGTTTTGCCTGTTCTGCTATCGACTCTTAGCTCTGCTGGACTCTTGCATTGGGACGGTTGGGCTTTGGTTTCGATGTCATACTCATATACCCGTAATTCTTCACCAGTTATGACCCTTATGCTCATGCGACGTTGGTTTTGGTCAAAATTCCGCAATTTTGGAACGAACTTCGATGCCACACGCTTCATGATAAAAAATTTCCGACATCCTCAGGAACTTCTGTAATTGTGATTCGAGGATTCCCCATAACTATTTTCTTCACTTTCTCAACATTTTTATCGGTTGTTGCTGTGCTAGGGCGTCCAGGTGTTTTTGAGCGCTTAAATCCATTTTTTACACAAAATTTGATTGGTGTTATTTTTTGAACACACCGCGTATGTGTTTCTTACATAAAAGGACTGATACAGATTGAAAATATTTGAAATTCATAAAATAAAGGCTAATGTGCAAAACATTTAATTTATTTTATTGAAAAAAATGTCAAATGTAGACAACTGGGTATGGCTCTTAAGTATTTTTCAATGAATGCCCATCGAAAAAAGTATCAAGTATCACAACCTTCAACCTAATTTTCTTCCGTTTTATGAGAAATAATAATGAAATATTTTTTTTATAGTTTTTTAATTATTAGTGGCCGCGACGATCCATTTGACAAGGAATTTTTGGCTATAAAATATTTATGTTCATACAAAAAATTATACCAAAATTATAATTTCCGATTTGAGATAGCAGCGCTTTACCGTTGTAAATAAATACAAAAATAAGAAGCATTTGGTTTTGAAATTTCATAATTTACAACGAAGGCCACTCTATTACGCATCATCTGAATGTGTTATGCATGTCTGTATGTAACATAAGTCACAGGTCATATTGTTATATGTACTTATACATACGCATGCATTTAAAAACTAAACTGTGGATGACCCGGCTAAGGGAGGTCCTGTAACTTGAGCGAACGCGACAGGCAGCGGGGCTTGTCAAAAAATAAAGCACAGCACAAACTTTTCAAGAGTAGTGGCGTAAACATCTGCCAGTTATTGTCACCCACCAACATTCTTTGGATGGGGACTAGATTTAGTAATGACACTTCTTATTATTTAAAGCTAACTATCCCCATCATATTTGACCTAGAAAAAAGTAAAGGTTTTATTTTTGATAACACATTCTTGAATGCATTACTCATACACGTATGTAGGTATGTGTATTCATGTGAACTTTGAAAGTGGTCAAATTTACTATTATTCTTTACATATTTTACAAAATCTTCTTAGATTTCGAAACTTAAAACTGTTCTTGTATTGAACTGAGAAACTTGTTTCAATTATTTATCGAAAATCAATTATATATTTCAACACGTCAAAAGCTTCGATGGCTCAAGTAAATATTTACTTAATTCGAACGACTAAACGTGAATTCGCGTCCAGACGCGCGCGTCAACAAATCAAACTGAAGGGGAGATTAGTAAAAATATGCGCCCATTCATATGCACAATATTTACATACTTATATATGTATATACGAATCCACTTATATGTACATATTTGAGACTGCTAGAGAACTCGAACAAGCAAATAAACTGGCATGTCAAGGTGTAAACATGTTAGCAAACTTGCCTAGGAGGACGGAGCACCAGTTGAAGCTCCAGAACTGGAGTCGGAGTTGCATGAAAATGCATACTCCACAGAGCGATACACCCGATGGGGAGTGAACAACATGGCGAAGTGGTTGCGGCAGCCGGCCAAACGGATGGCAAACGACGCCGGTAAAGAGAATAAGCCAAAACTCCAATGAAACCAGAAAATGTATAAAAAGTCAATTCATAAATGATAAAAATGTGGTAAAATGAAATTGGAACGTGCAAAGAGCACGTGTCCCACTCACAAGTTCTCACACAAATCACTCAAAGCAAAGCAATGCAAAAATGTCTAATTCAATAGCAACACGCCACACTCTCAGAAATACACAGACTTTTAGATTGTGTTCATCTGATCAGTAAATGCAGCCACTGAAAGAGTGAACGTGTGTGTCTGAACAGCGAATTTGCGGAGCGCCAAACATAAGGCAAGAAAATGCCAAAGAATCTTGAGACGCAGTATTCATTTGATATTCAAATAAAATGAACACATGCAAACCTTATAACCGAGCGCGCAATTCACTTAGGTATGTGTACTCGCATGTCAAGTCAGAAGTAGCGCTCACGAATACATTCCAACAACATCGCCAAATAATAAGCATAAATACTCGTGCAGAGCCCACTTGTAAACAAGCAAACGCAACAACGCCAATGGTGAACAGCGAGAGAACAGACATACCCCTTAGTAATCATACTCGTAGTAGTATATATACTCGTATATACAACTATTTCAAGTGTTGAGGGAATCATGCGATTGAACAATGCTATTGAGCGAACGCTGGTGAATGCCAGCTGTAGCGCAGCAGGTGGTATCCAATGCCCTCAGTAGACAAAGACAACTCTATGGCAGAGCATTTGACCTACCCTTCTAACATTTGAATTTGTATGAATTTACGAGCTTGCTGCCTCGGCAGCACTTGTTGCCACCAACATTGTCGGCGACACGCTACGCTCTCAGCAAAGTGGGCGTAGCTTATTGGAACTTCACCGCCAAATACATAGTACATTTTTCATAAGTTGGAGACATTGTAGGTTGGGCCTCTGTTAATTTCCTACTTTCGCATATGGTGGATACTCAGTTACACACGCATATACAAATAGCGTGTAGACCAAGTTAAGTCGGCAATCAGTTAACAACTCTGTGGAAAATTAGAAGTATAATGCAGTTGGGAACGAGTTCGTTAATATTCGAGATACTCTTTAAGGGTTGTTTTGTTTTAATTTCACATTATATAGGAGTTGTCCACCCAGCCAACAAGTTTGCTATAAAACGCTGACTGCAACATTTGAGTGCTGCTTTGGTGAAATATTTCTCCTATAAAATGAGTTTTATACCTTTGCAACGTAAACTTTTTCACAGTTAATTGCAAACAGCTTCACTTTCATATGTGGAGGATATTCAACCAGATTGATTTTTGTTTTTTTTAATTTGTTATTTAGTTAAAATCAATATCAGATGGATATGTACAAAATATCTGTACATCTAATATGAATCAATACAACCAGGCGCACAGTGGTCCCGCCGCGTAGGACTTTTGGCGTGATAAATGACTTTTTAGTACGTTTTTAAGTTGAGAAATGTTTTTATTTGTTAAAAAACATTAAGACATATAAAAAGTAATATATATATAATAAGAATATATGTAAGATATAATAATAATAATATATAATAAAGTAATATATAATTAATATAAAAAGTCAAAGGAAAATTAGGTACACACATTTTTTATATAAAATTTTTTTGTTTCGTTTAAAATTTTGCATAAATCTTAAATTATAAACAATAATAAAAAAAAAACATTAAATTCCGAAAGGATGAGCATATAGTATACTTTGATGCCAGTTAACTTATTCTTATTTATCAAAACAATAAAATATTCACTTCCAAAAAAGTTAATGTACTTAGAAATACAAAACTTTCAACTCAATAAATCTAACACTTCTCTTGACATCATAGATTTCTTTTTACATGGTAATTTTCGTAGACAAATATAAATGGATCGGAATTAAGAAGAAGCCTGTTCAAAAGATCCGTGTTAGTTACAGTTCTTCAGTGCTTTCTGGTAGTGTCGCGTCTGAATTGTTTCACTAATTTATTAGATGATTCAGCTGCCTCCTCTGATAATACTCCAATTGATAATAAACAATGATCGACCACCTCCGACCCATGAATGAGCACTTTATGAACTTATGCAGGTAAATTATACCATGAATATTTACTAACTAGAATTTTAGCAGTGTCTAGTGCGTATATTTTAAATTTATTCGAATTAGTTTTAAAACCAGATGAAAGACATTGTAGGAGATAACTACATCTGTCTATAACGTGTTTGTCTATTCCTATGATTTCGGATGATATGGTTGAATGAAGGAAACATTTTCGTGCTGTATTTCCATCATTAGAGGTGCCACTTCCTCCAATTCGCGGTTTGTCAACTATCAAGCCTAATTGTTCTCTAAACTCCCTCTGAACAAATTCCTTTCTCTTAGCTAAAGGTGCTTTTTCCTCAGATGAACGTGCTTGCCACCTTTTAAATTCGATTCTATAAGAAACATGAATCAAGTATTCAAAAAAATCCAAGAATGCAGGGGTGATAAACCAAACTCAAATCTACTGGAGTTTACTTGTTTGTTTCTACACTTTTCTAATTCATTCATTTCTTTAAGTGTCGCACCACAAATATAACATTTACTCGTAGATGAGTCACTAAGAGCACAGCACACTTTACCATCAACCATAGTTAATTGTAAAGAATGACTTACTTTACTCGTATAACTAATTCGGTTTCAGTTAACCAATTACTGTACTTGGCAATCAACCTTGTTTTTGATCTTTGCACTTTTTTCCAGTATCGAGAAATCCGTGAACAGATCCAAGAAACACGATTTTCAATGTCTTCTAAGGTTAAATTCTCAGAGTTTGGTAAAGCTTGAATTATGTTCTTCAGTACGTGGCGACATCTATCAACATCATTTTTAATGCTATTGTAACATAACCACGTGTCCAGAATATGCATGCGCGTAAATGAACACTTCAAATTTACACCTAAAACAGAAAAAAATCTTTATTAGCAATCTTGGTAGAATCACATTTTTCAAAATCCTACACATAGGTACAGATTACATCCTATATCAAGCGCAATCGCAGGTCATCGCAGCTGGAAATTATTTTTCCTTAAAGAGGACATACATACGTAAGAATATTTTAATGTATGTTTCATTTGTGCAGATTCGTGCGAACTTAGTTAACAAACTTCTTAGTTTACAAACTTCTTATAAAAAAAATAAACGGCAAATTTTAAAGTACTTATTTCGTACGATCTGAAAACCTATTAAATAATAATTAAAAAAGATAACGAAACGTTTAACATGTCGTACATACCTTCAACTTGAATTTCCATTGTACAACAGGTCATAAACACAGTAATTCTTAGAAAAATAACACTTCCCGGAACTGCGTAAGTACGGAGCGGAGACCACGCTAACTATCACTTTTCAAATTCTCTTACTTTGGAGGCACAATTATAAGTGAATTGTTTGTGCAGTTGACATTTCTTTTGTACTCTAAGTTACTATGACTAATGAAGTAACATTTAGCTAAATATTATATTTTTGCATAATTTTAACATGACTATTTCCATCCAATGTCCTATGGCGGAAACACTGTGAGACGGTCCGAATATGTTTTGTATTGCGACACCTTTTACGTAATTAATTATTTGCCACGCACTTTTAAAAGAAAATAACAATTTACAGAATGAGACATAATCCTAAATTATACATCATTATATTTATATATTTATCAGAGGTATAGTTTTTTAAAAGATTTTTTCGAAGGAAAGAACTACTATGAAAAATCTATACCTTATTATTATTAATTATTTTGAAAATATGTTCTTATAATTACAATTTAAGAATGTACTATTTAAAGTAACTTGGTGATTATTCAGTTCACCACTTTATGCGAAAGTCATATTTTTAATAGCAGGTTTTTAATAGCTAAAAATTTATAACGATATATGTATGTATATATATGAAAGTACATATGTCTCAACATTTTGGCCAGTTTTGACCCCTGTTTTTTTTCATTAATCATTTCGAGTCTGCTAACTTGATGAAAAATTTGCATTCGGAAGCAACAAGTCGAATGAGTTGTTTACTTTGATAGCGATTAATGAATATTTTATTGACATATCCAGCATACTGTTTACATAGTAGATCCAAATAATTACAAATTTTAAGTAAAAATATTCTAAGGTTGAAATTGGATACTGGATCTCTTAAACTGGCCACAAACAGGGTACAATTCCCATCAATTTGTTGCAGTTGGAAGAAAATCCATCGCGTATGGTGAAGTAAGGGCACAAATCCGAAGTAATTGAAAATTTTCATTTACCTGGTATTTTTGTTGTTGGTTTCTCAGTTTTTTAAGCGGAAAAATAAAAAGAGTTAATAAATAATTTTTAGAAGAATTTATAGAGAGTTTCAATGGCGTTTTTTCTTTGTTTCGTTTTTTTTTCTTAATGCACCTGTAAAAAACTGCAAGAGCAATCGCGTCACCCGCTGTTTTGTTTCGCATGCTAACAGCACGACGAAGGCTTATGGATTTGTGTACAGTGGGTGTGCTGCGGACTAGGCACAAATCGCTGGGAATTGTGTCCTGCTTGTGGTCAGTTTTAAGTTCCTTTCCAGGGAGAATAATACACAGAATGTAACCTTAAGTGTTGAAGGCCGGTAACAAAATGCCCTGTTACGAGAATGATGTTATGGAATATAGGAGCAATTGACCAATACATGGGCCGATTTTCAAAATAATTATAAATCTATAATTAGTAAATTATAAATATTAGTAATCAAAATATGGGAGTATACTGCCCACTTCCAAAAAAAAGTATGTTCCTTAAAAAACTAGCCAAGTGCTCGTGTTGATTAGGGTAATCTCTCATATGCTAGAACTTAAAATGATAAAAATGATTTTTTTATTTATTATAATAATCTGGTAGATAATGTCATGGCATTTATTGTTTGACTATGATATCCGGCATATGTCCGGCGCGGCTACGAGTTATATGGTTCCTTCGATCAGCCAAATTTTTGACTACTTTTTCTAATAAATCTGGTCGTATGGTGGCTTGAATATTGCAATAAATCGATTGTTAAGCGAGGTATGGTAAGTTGTGCCGTCTTATTGGAACCAAATGTCGTAAATGTTTAGCTGCCAATAGAATATTACTGAACAGAAATATCGAAACAGTTTGCCATTTTCAACTATCAAACCATACGAGTAGTTGTCGATATCGATGTATATATGTATTTGGCCGAACTGCCATCCTAGCAACTGAAAAAAAATGCTGAAGAAGCTGCAGCCAAACTTCAAATTGCAACAAACGCTATTGATGAAGGGCCAAAGACTAGGTGCATAAATCGATTAGGCACTGAAGAGACTTAAGGTGCCCAACAGCATCGAAGAAACAACAAAACAAAAACCATTCAGCGAGGTGGTTAAGGATAACCTCCTCTATGCACTGATCGACGAAACCACTAACAGCGGCAGAGTAGTCCTGCAGAAGTGGGGGCAGACAGAGGCCAAACTGTCCACTCTCGTTCTAGACAACCATGTAGTTGGAGCACAGAGTGGAGCTCTCCCTTCCTTCGATTCTACAGGAGTACTTCGAGGCTGTAGGGTAATCAAATGCGACGACGTCTGGTCAAGGGTTGTCCTACAGAAGTGCGTTGCTGAGATCAGCAGCTCACTGGAATTCTTAAGGCTCATTCAGGCCAGGGACATACCTTGCCCTCCTCGCGTTCGCATTTGGCTACCAGTGATGGACTTAAGCGATGCAGATGTGCTGAAGTACCTTAAGTCACACAACCCTGCGGTGCCGATGGACGACTGGCCAGTCGTGAAGGCAGAAAAGCCGCGAAAGAGCAGCATGTCATTCCTTCTACATATTAACGATGAGCGCCTGACAACAAAATGCGGTTTCGTCTAAGAAATTTTCAAAGCAGACAGCAATGAAAATGAGGACGACCTAGATGAGGTCGACAGCAACATACGGCTAGAAAAGCTCTACCTAGCTGAAGACGACAATAAACTCGATGCCTAAAGCCATACAGGTGAATCTGCAGCACTTGAAATGTGCTACAGAGAACTTGGATGTTTTCTTCAGGGAAGGGGACATCGACATCGGATTCATGCAGGAACCCTGGGTCAGAGACAATGAGATTAAAGGGTTCCAAGACAACAACAACATCAACATATTCTACACTAAATCAGACGGTAAGCCCGATCATGCATAGTCACTAAAAAACACTTAACAGCTTTTCTGTGTTCTAATTTTAGTACTCCTGATTTTACTGTGGTGAAGGTGGAGTTGCAGAAATCGGCAATATATAGCGTTTTTCAATAGGTGCGCTTCAACTTTTTTCCGATAGGGAGGGCGAACGACGCAATATTTTTTATTTGTCGCTTGTCATTTGTAAACTTCATTAGTATACATTTCATCATGGAACGCTACACACTTGAGCAACGATTGCAAATCGCGCAAATTTTTTATGAAAATAATCGTTCTGTTGCTGCTACTTTAAGAGCAGATTTTTCAAAAAATCATCTTCAGTGATGAAGCTCACTTTTGGCTCAATGGCTTTGTCAACAAGCAAAATATGCGTTACTGGGCAGAAAGCAATCCACACGTGATTCATGAGGAACCGTTGCATCCCGAAAAAATCACTGTTTGGTGCGGTTTACATGCCGGCGGCGTAATTGGCCCATATTTTTTCGTTGACGAGAACGATCGCCACGTTACTGTGAATGGAAATCGATACCGCGACATGATAAACGATTATTTTTGGCCGCAATTGAATTGGCGGCCGCCGCAGCCGAATGGGTTGGTGCGTGATCACCATTCGGAATTCACTGAGAGGTCGTTGGTTCGAATCTCGGTGAAAGCAAAATTAATAAAAACATTTTTCTAATAGCGGTCGCCCCTCGGCAGGCAATGGCAAACCTCCGAGTGTATTTCTGCCATGAAAAAGCTCCTCATAAAAATATCTGCCGTTCGGAGTCGGCTTGAAACTGTAGGTCCCTCCATTTGTGGAACAACACCAAGACGCACACCACAAATAGGAGGAGGAGCTCGGCCAAACACCTAACAGAAGTGTACGCGCCAATTATTTATTTATTTTATTTAATTGAATGGTATGGACTTAGACGACATGTGGTTTCAACAGGACGGGGCCACAAGCCACACAGCACACGCTACAATTGATTTGTTGAAGAGTAAGTTCGATGAGCGCATTATTTCCAGAAATGGACCGGTCGAATGGCCGCCGGGCTCGTGTGATTTGACGCCTCTAGACTATTTTCTTTGGGGTTATGTGAAGTCATTGGTCTGCAGTAACAAACCGGCGACGATTTGTGAGCTCAGAGCCAATATTGAACGCGAAATTGCTGGAATTTCGGCCGATTTATGCAAAAGAGTGGTCGAAAATTGGGTTCAACGATTGGACTTCGTAAAACGTGCACGCGGTGTTCATGCAAAAGAAATCGAATTTAATACTTAAATGTATATGTTCAAACTCGATAATAAAAAAAAATTAGTTAAAAAAGTCAAACCGTTTGTGTTTTATTCAAAAAAAAAGTTGAAGCGCTCTTACTGAAAAACGCTTTAGCTGACATCAGTATACATGCCATATGATAAACCGGCACCGCCAGACGAAGTGGCTCGGTTCATATCAACACTAAACAACACGGAGAAACTGTTAATGGGCTGCGGCGCAAGCGCCAGAAACGAGCTCAGAAGCAGTTCAGAGACGAATGAAAGAGGTGAGTCACTTTTTAAATTCCAACTAAATACCAACCTCGACATATGCAACGTAGGGACCACCCCAATCTTCACTTTTCCGAGCTCGGCAAATTTTCCAGGCTGGGAAGAGGTCTTAGACGTTACCCTATGCACAAACAATAACTTCCCAAATAGTCACCCTCAATATGGAGGGTATCCGACAAGAAATTCTTTTCGGACCATAGTTGGAATCTCTTCGAAATCAATCTCAAGCTCTCAACCGATCCCATATAGAAACCCTAGAAGAACAACTGGCCGACATTCCGTAGAGTAACCCAGACTAAACTTCAACATATAAATAAAACCATAACGTCAAGTAAAGACTTAGATGAGAAAGCAAGAGCTTTCGAAGCTTCGTTGATGAAAGGGCTTGAAGTTTCATGCCCTGCCACTTATGACAAAACAACTTAACCCACCTGGTGGAATAAAGATTTAAGTCAGCTCAGGAAAATGCCAAGAGAAATCTTCAACATCTGCTACAAACACAAGTACTTCAAACCCTACAAAGATTGCCTTCGAGGATACAAGAAAGCAACCAAAGAGGCTCGGACAGAGGCTTGGAGAGATTTTTTTAATTTCATCGAATCAACCAAAGATACGGCCAGACTAGGTAGGCTCTTATCCAAAGAACACTCCTGTCTTTCCTCGGTCGATACACTAGAATATCTTATAAATACACATTTCCCAGGTAGCACAGAATATATTGAGAACAATAGTAACAGTGTTCAAACGATCAACCTGCCATCCAATACAATCAATCATATCATATCCCAAGTAGAATTCTATGGGCGATGAAAAATTTTGAACCATATAAAGCAGCAGGCCCAGATGGGATATTCCCTGCCATGCTGTAGAACACTTGAGAAAAGAAGATTCCGTGGTTGGAGGTCTTTTAAAAAAAAAAAACCTTATGCTAGGGCATATTACAAAAAGCTGGAGGAGGGTTAAGGTGATTTTTATCCCCAAACCTGGTAGACGCGGTAATGATACAGCGAAAGACTTTAGACCCATCAGCTTATCCTTCTTTATTTTCAAAACTCTCGAGCGATTGTTGGATGTATATCTCAGAGAGCAGATTACAAACACAACGATTTCATCATCCCAACATGCCTACCTCAAAGGAAAATAAACAGAGACATCTCTCTAGTCGCTTTCCTCGACATAGAGGGGGGGTTTAACAATGTTAGCACAAGATTCATAATTGAGGCTCTTAATATGTTAGGCATAGAGATTGGTCTAAACGAATGGATAGAGAACATGCTTAAAACTAGAATAATCAGGGAGGGGTCTTATCCCCTCTACTGTGATTAGTTGTCAGCAATATTCTTATCAAATTCAACCGAAAGGGAATTAAAGTAGTGGCCCACGCGGACGACATAGTGCTTATGGTTTCAGGAATGTTTGCAACCATAATCTGCTATTACTCAGTAATTGGGCCACAGACTGTGGCTTAAGTGTAAACCCGAGCGCAACGGAGCCGATGATATTTACTAAGAAAACTAAGATAGGACATCGTACGGTCATAGCAAGATCCTCTTATAGGGACCCTCGCTGCTCAAAAACAGATCAGACTACACAGTCCCCGACCTTAACTTCAAGAAAGACTATACGGTACGTTTTCCACCGAGAGCCGAATGGAAGAAAGGGAAGGTGATTGGAAGATACGATATTAAAATATACACTGACGATTTTCAATGAACTATGATGTGGGAACTGGCTTCCATTTGGAGCTACTCAACCTAACTCAGTCAATTAGACTTGCTGACTATGCCAGCGTGCTCCAGACAGAACTTTTAGCGATCGGAGAAGCATGCAAATCACTAAAACTCTACAAGGAAGTTAGTGCAAGAGTAGCTATATTTTCAGACAGTAAAGCAGCTATCAAGACCTTAGACTTCAACTCCATTTCATCCAAAGTAGTCGTACAGTGTAGAGAGGAACTAGAATTACTTAGTCATTGGCATACATAGCATGAGGAAGGAATTAACAACATGTATTACAAAAAAAAAAACACATGCCCGTCGTACAAAATCCAAAGGATGAATCACCTGTTCGAATGTTCTCGACCAAACGTTTCATGCATCACTGCAACCCTTATAGGCCATTGGGAAGTAGGGGATCATGCAGCTAGACTCAACTTCCTCTTCAATCCCATCTGTAAAAACTGTGAAGCGGAAGGGGTGAAGGAAAGTCTTTTCCACTACCTATGTGAATGTCCAGGGCTAGCTAGGGCACGTCTTCGCTCCTTCCGTAAGCCTTTCTTACAGCAAATCAATGAGATCTTAGACATCGAGATAAAGAATTTGCTGCTATACTTGGACCTCACTAAATGGATCTGACTTAGAACAGAACAAATAAAAAAAAGACATTATTACACGAGTACAGTGGTAGTAAAACGGTGATGGTCACTAATTAGGATTATTTCAGTGGAAATACTCAACCACTTCCACAAGAACAACAACAACCTCATCTGCCGTTTGTTTCATTTATTTTTTCCTTTTTATTAGCAAGATATTTCGCTTTCCCATTTCCCATACTTTGCTCTTCACATTAAGCAGGCTTTATTTACTACATATTTGGATTCTGGTATGGCTAATTGAACTCAGTGAAGGCTTTAATTGCTTAAACTTGCGATTCCGCGATCATATCTATTGTATATTTATGATATTCTTTAAGATCTGCTACAAATCTAATCTTTATTGAATTGTTTCCTGCAGCCATTTCACTGAAACGTTACTTTGCTTTCCCCTTTTTTTGCATTTCAACTCTTCATTCACTCAAACACCATTGCAAAGCTGAAAGCTTCTACATGCAGCTAGAAATCTGTACATGGCAAAGTTTTACACATACGAGTATGTGCATAAATACATACATAAATTTTCACACATACATTTGCCCTTGCATGTACATAAGTACGTCAAATAGTGGCGACTTGTGACGCCCCCTTTGGCACCCACGCCAAACGCTGTTAATAGAACATTTATATGTTTTTTAATCAACAATTGCAATTTGCAACAATGCAATGGCTTGTCTTCAGTCGCTCATCTCTCTTCCGCCATTCTTCCGCACAAACATACTCGTACATGCCCACCATTACAAACATTAATTTCTTTCATTGCTTTGTTTTGTCGTTCATTTCTCTTTTCTACTTCTATGGATTTTCGTTATTGTTATGTTCCTTTCCTTGGCATGTAACAACGGTTTTGTATGAATTCTTTAGTTCTTTAGTTTCTTTCTAAATCAAAATATTCATTAGTAGTCTGCATTATTGTTGTTGTAGCCTTGCATTTACATAAATTTAATGAGTGAAAGCGAAGTAAAAACGAACAATACTGCAATACAAAAATGGAACTAAAATGAGATACCAGCATTACTTGTAGAATAAAACAATGAAAGAGAAAGAACAAATATCAGCCAAAGAATAATGAGTGCGCACAAAAAACCAAAACTATTTACCAAAATTAAAACTATGTATTTAATGGCTATGGCCTAAAAGCCAAGCCCTGGCAAATTTGTACATTTGATACTCTATTTTAATTACACTAATAAATATAATATACATATGCATGTGTGTATGTATTTTCTGGCGATCAAAATTTTAATTATACCCTTCAAAGCAATAAAGTCAAAACTAAACAATAATGGGCTCGTAGACGGCAATATTACACCTAACTATATATGTATATTATATATACTCGTACAAACCTTCATCACTAAGATATCTACCAGCGCCCTTCGTAGGACGCCTCATTTTAATTATGAGTTTTCCTCGTATAATAGAAACACGAACTCGCGTTCCAACTTGTACACCTCCATCTTCACCTACAGCTCTTCGGTCCCACTTCACCTGGGCAGACGAGAGGAAGAACCGGCGGCAGTGTTGCCGTAATTCGCTGTGTTGCCCAGAGCAACTCCATTTGTCGCCATTGTGTCAGCGACCGCCTTTGTTTAAGTACTCACACGGCACAAACTTACACAAACATATGCGCGTGTAGTAGTGTCTGAATGGCGTGTGTACCTGTTGTCCTTGTGAGTAAACTCGTTTGTGCGCCCGTATGGAAAGGTTCCATGTGCGTGTGGGAGGGTATGTGCCACTCACTTTTAATTCATTCATTATTTGACGCGGCAAGGTGTTGAACGAGAAAGGACTTCCACTTTGGTCTCCATTTTTCTATTCACTCCTTTCAAATGATCGTTCCGTTATTCATGAACGTATAATAACAGAACGTTGCCACCAGACACCGAATAAAATGCTAGAAAAGTGAAGAAAAACTCTGAACAATAACATAATTAAATGAAATCTGAAATGTCTGCATAGAAAAACGAAAAATACGAAAGTTAAGTTTGTTTTTATGGTTTTTGATGTCAAAAATTAAATGGGGAAGCCTGCTTTTCAATTGTCTAAATACTTAGCAATAAAGAGAGTAAAATCAGTGGTACGAGCATAATTGGTAAGTCAAGGGCTTTGGAGATTTAATTAAATATTACTCGCTAACACTTTCGCAAAAAGAGATGTGAACAGTTTAAGTGTATAAGGAGCATGAGCAGTGTCACTAATATCAGCATACTCGTCTTAGGAAGATAGGATGAGAATGAGAAGCTGGTCGCGTAAATTTATATCTTAAAAACTTTACTTTAAAACAAATAATATAATATATAAATCTACAATATTTTCTACTTAATAGACGTTGATACGTGAGTACCAACCAGAAGTACACAGGCTCGAAGCTTCGTGCATAAAATATAAAATGATAGAAAAAGTTTTCTCTTATAGCGGTCGCCCCTCGGCAGGCAATGGCAAACCTCCGAGTGCATTTCAGGCATAAGAATAGATCCTCATAAAACACAAATCCTATCTGCTGTTTTGGAGACGACTTAAAACTGTAGGTCATTTGTGGAATAACATCAAGACGTATACAACAAATAGCTCGGCCAAACACGCAACAAAAAGTGTAACCGCCACTTATATACTGTGGGCAAAAAGTAAGGTGAATTTGGTTGTAAAATGAAAAATCTTTATTTATTCTTGTAAATCAATTTCATCCATTCAAAATAATCCCCTCTCGATGAAATACACTTATGCCAACGATTTTTCCAATTCCCGAAACATGCCAAATAGTCCATATCCGGTATAGCCATCAGCACCTTCTTCGATTCAGCTTTTTTTATCCTCAATCGACTCGAAACGCGTTCCCCGGAGTGGTCTCTTGAGTTTTGGGAATAGCCAGAAGTCACACGGAGCCAAATCAGGTGAATACACCGGTTGCGGAACGATATGCGTGCAATTTTTGGCGAAAGGAAGGAATTCATAGTGCACCACACCACGAAAATCGAAAAAAACTGTCATCATGACCTTTATTTTTGAACGACTTTGACGTGCTCTTTTCGGTCTGGCCTCGCCTTTAGCACGATATTCGCTTGATTGGTCGGTTGTTTCAGGGTCGTAAGCATCAATCCAAGTCTCATCTCCCGTAATGATGCATTAGAGCTTGTCCTCATAGGCTGAAAGCATTGTTTCACACACATCAACGCGACGACTTTTTTCCAAGAAATTGAGAGTTTTCGGTACCAAACGAGATTTGACTTTTCGTAGGCCCAAATGGTTTTCACAGATCCTCCTGATATTCCGATCATATCAGTAAGGTCTTTAACAGTCAACCGACGATTTTTGAGCACTAACTCCTTCACTTTATTGACGTGTTGGTCATCTGTTGACGTCGATGGTCGTCCGGAGCGCTCCAAGTCATCAACACGTTCTCGACCCTCTTTGAAGTCTTTGTACCACTTATAAACATTTTTCTGCGACATGGTCGAATCACCAAATGCCTTCTGCAACATGCTAAACCTTTCCGTAGCAGAAATTTCATTCTGTAAACAAAATTTGATGGCACTTCTCTGCTCAATCAAATCAGACATTGTAAAAATCGAAAAATGCACTCTTGGTCGTTTAGTAAACACAAGCGTAAATATATTACTGATAATGACATTCACATGAAAGTTGGCCCAGATGTTATTAACAGTGCTGCCAAGTCATGAAAAAAATAACAACAGCGAAATTTTAATACCGCGAAGTTTGACAAATAAATTCACCTTACTTTTGGGCCACAGTATATTCATTTAATATATATTGTGTACCTAATTGCGTAGTACTTAGTAGAATACAATCTTTTTGATAAGCAGATCCAAATTAAATAATAAATGAAAGAAATGGGCTAATAGCCAATCAATTTATGGTAAATCATGAAGAGATCCTTTAAGACTGGCTGTGAATTTTGAAAAAAACAAAGTTCATGATTGTTAGCAGATCGCCAAATCAGTATCAGGACGCTATCGTTAAGATTAATAATCGGTTAATAGAGCGTGTAGACGACTTCAAATACATAGGCTGATAGTTAGATCACGTTTGGAATCGGGATAAGAAAATTAGGTGCTGAATCGACATAGCCAGAAACTTTTTTTAATTATGCCAAAGTTCTAACTAACGAGAATTGAATATAAAACTGCTCTTGCATTACACGAAATAATTTGTGATCTATAATATTGTGAGGAGTAGAAGTATGGATTTTATGATTTCGCGGTTGTAAAAGAACCATCATTAACACCGATAACAATGTCAGCCTTGAAATCCAACAGATAATCCCTCTTACCAACAAATGCTACTTTGGACTAGGTCAGTGGCGGATCCACGGGGGGGGTTTTCGGGTCCGGACCCCCCATTGGAATCATGCTCTAAAATTTTATGTTTCAATTCTGTATGAGTCAAGTTAAAAAAAACAATATTTTTTTATATGCATTAGCAGTTTATTAGATTTTTCTTCCAGTTTTAATTTATTTTATAATAAAAACAATTATAATACGACGGACGCAATTCAAAATTTTGAATAATTACACAGGCCTGCGTAATTTCATTTTTGTCCAATTTCTAAAACGGCTACGAGTGTCTCTTGAAGTTTTTTTTGTGCTGAAAACGAATTTGATCTTGAAAATGCTCCAGCATGTCAGGACTTTTGGCAATTTGTGGTTAAATAGTCAACAAATGCCGATTTTGGACATCTTTATGAATTTTTTTTGAGTAAGGTAAATTTTTTTTTTATTTTCCACAACGGAATCGCAAAGTAATACTCTGTAGCTTTAAAATCCATTTTTTAAAAGACTTCTAGGATGAATGAAAAAAAAGTTATACTATTTTGAATTTAAGACTTTTAAACATGCAAATTCATTCTTATAACGCCCTCTCTAATGGCGCAATAGATTCTTAGAAAACTATGTATGTTCGACATTGGTGTCGATGATTACGAATCTGATGTTAGTTTTTTAAAATTAAAAATGGCTGATCCAATATGGCGGACGATCTTTCGAAAATTTAATGTAATTCGCTTGAAACTTGTTAAACTATACATGGTTGAATTGCAAGTTGGCTCCAACACATGTTATAATATATTGTATCTTAAATAGGCGTAATTATTTATGAAGGTGTCCCACGATGTATAAAAACCGCCAATTATTCTTGTAATTTTGAATCGAAGTCCTTTACTATTTTTAGAATTTTTTTTACAAGATATCTAGAGCTATTAGTTTTTTCATCGGCTAGTCACGACATGCAGCGCGAATAATGCCATATTTTATTCACGAAATTGATTTTTAATAAAAACACCCTTCTAAAATACCCCGGACCCCCCCCTTTATGAAATCCTGGATCCGCCACTGGACTAGGTAGACAATTGAGTAGTAAAGTCCTCTCTCGACAAACATACCTTTATTGCCATTTTGTTTTTGTCTCTTATTCTGACGTGATACTTTTAACTCATTACTGATCTTTCTCGAAATCGTCATCTAGAACTCTAGTTACCTCTGTATTTAATCAATAATCCACAGAAAATGAGTTTTTGCGTATTCGGTTTGTTTTAAAAACAAAATGAAAGAAGTAAACAGATTGGAAATACATATATCTTAAAATCTGCAGTTGCTCCCTTTATGAAGATAATATGATACAGACTACATTTGCTGGGGATTGGAAGAGGTTTGGGCGATTCATGATTGATAGATGCTAATTGGATTGCGCTGCATGCAAATCCGTATCCCTCATCTCAGCAGAGTTCATAAGCATTTGGAAATACTATTTATGCTATGAGTCTGCGATATCGAGTAACGGCTTAATAAAGTGTTTGGTGTTTTGCATACTGATTGGCAGATACATGCATTATTTGCATTGCGCTGAAATTAATTCCAATGTATTCTTTGTACATAACAATTGTAAATAAAATGTTTTTTTCGCAATTGTAATAAAGGGTTAACGAATGTTTCATAATTTCTTCATATAATATTGGCGGTAGAATTAACCTTCAAATGCACAGTTTTCACTCTCCCGCTCTAATGGTAATGCGGACGTACATATATGTGTATACCCTGTAGGGAAAAATACTAGTTGTATACTACGAGTTCCCTTTTCAGCCTTTTCAGGTCAGCCAATTCTTGTTCTATGTTTTTTCCATGTTAACACGTCGGTGTCTTAAGATACAGTTGTCAGCTCATGGATCAGCAAAATACCAGTTCATACTAGCCAAAAAAAATTCTTGGACAACATTCTTCTAAAATAACCAGTTTTCGTCCATTTAGAATATTCCATTTTATTTCAACGTTTTAAATAATCTATTTCATTCTATTCTTAAGGTCAATCATTGTAAAAATGGGATATGGGCAAAAAGTAAGGTGAATTTATTTGTCAAACTTCGCGGTATTAAAATTTCGCTGTTGTTATTTTTTTCATGACTTGGCAGCACTGTTAATAACATCTGGGCCAACTTTCATGTGAATGTCATTATCAGTAATATATTTACGCTTGTGTTTACCAAACGACCAAGAGTGCATTTTTCGATTTTTACAATGTCTGATTTGATTGAGCAGAGAAGTGCCATCAAATTTTGTTTGCGGAATGAAATTTCGGCTGCGGAAACGTTTAGCATGTTGCAGAAGGCATTTGGTGATTCGACCATGTCGCAGAAAAATGTTTATAAGTGGTACAAAGACTTCAAAGAGGGTCGAGAACGTGTTGATGACTTGGAGCGCTCCGGACGACCATCGACGTCAACAGATGACCAACACGTCAATAAAGTGAAGGAGTTAGTGCTCAAAAATCGTCGGTTGACTGTTAAAGACCTTACTGATATGATCGGAATATCAGAAGGATCTGTGAAAACAATTTTGAAAGGCCATTGGGCCTACGAAAAGTCAAATCTCGTTTGGTACCGAAAACTCTCAATTTCTTGGAAAAAAGTCGTCGCTTTGATGTGTGTGAAACAATGCTTTCAGACTATCAGGACAAGCTCTAATGCATCATTACGGGAGATGACACTTGGATTTATGCTTACGACCCTGAAATAACCGACCAATCAAGCGAATATCGTGCTAAAGGCGAGGCCAGACCGAAAAGAGCACGTCAAAGTCGTTCAAAAATAAAGGTCATGATGACAGTTTTTTTCGATTTTTGTGGTGTGGTGCACTATGAATTCTTTCCACCTGGCTAAACTGTTAATAAGGAATATTATTTGAGCGTTATGCGTCGTTTACGTGAAGCAATTCGTCTAAAAAGACCAGAATTATGGGCCAACAATTCTTGGTTTTTGCATCACGATAATCCACCGTCTCACACTGCACTCGTTCTTCGTGACCATTTCGCCAAAAATTGCACGCATATCGTTCCGCAACCACCGTATTCGCCTGATTTGGCTCCGTGTGACTTCTGGCTATTCCCAAAACTCAAGAGACCACTCCGGGGAACGCGTTTCGAGTCAATTGAGGAGATAAAAGCTGAATCGAAGAAGGTGCTGATGCCTATACCGGAAATGAACTATTTGGCATGTTTCGGGGATTGGAAAAATCGTTGGCATAAGTGTACTTCATTGGGACGGGAATTATTTTGAAGAGGATGAAATTGATTTACAAGAATAAATAAAGATTTTCCATTTTACAACCAAATTCACCTTACTTTTTGTCCACATTAGTATGTTTAGCTTACATAAAATAATATAGTAAAAGTGTATACAGCAGAAGTTTTTTCTTAAAATTAAATGAAATTTTCTTTCAAGTACAGTAACTGATTAAACATTCAAAAATTAGTTCAAACTTACACTTTAAGTAAATTCTGAAAATAATTAAAAGAAATTCTTTAAAACAACTAATAAAAAAATAAAATGTAGGGTATTCACTTAGGAACGTAAATAAAATTATTGCTAGTTCAATTTCGGCTTCATATTTTATGTTTTCGGTTGCTGCGAGTATTGTTTTGTGAATAAGTAGGGAATAAAAGTGTTTCGGTTGCTTACGAAAAATGTTTAGTTGTGACAAAATAATGAATATTGCATAGTTTTCTACGTGTATGGAAACAATTGCTATGTAAGTGGTGTGAAATAATTATTTCCTTTGACTTTTTAAACCTTAAACTGAGCTGCTGAACAATATAAATCCGCTCCTCTAAACTTTCGTACTCCTGGTGCGAAGCTACATATAAAGTAAATAAATTGCAAGCAAATATTAATTAATTGCTGCCTTTATTTGATAGACGCGGATAAAATGTTTTTCAAATAAATGTACTCATGAGTATCTACTTATAAATAATTCTCTAGTCATTGTGATGCATTGCCGCGTCCATAACCGAGTCTTAAATTTTCTTATCTTAAATAAACCAACTAACTTGCAGCCACATTGATATATTTTTATAATGGTATTGATTGTTCTAGTCAATGACGAATTAATTTGATTTCTTCTATTAATTAACAGCATCTGAACCAGAATATTATATACGACGTACTTTGGCTTTTCCCTGCAGGGTTTATATAGTACAGAAAAAAGTAAGGAGGGAAGAAAACGCTTACACCGAGTGAAGAGGAAAATTTGCATGCCTTTTTTTTTGTCTATTTGCAATCAAGCCTACCCTCTGGTGGCATAAAAAGCAATAAGAAACAAAGCGCAAAAAACACAAAATACAATGTAAGAAAGGAAAATATACAAAAGACGTAATTTTCCCGAAATATTCTTGGCGCAATTCGCAGCAACCGTTACATTTTCCTCCTTGCAGTCATGAATTGATAGCCTCACCGCAGCATTTTTCTTTTTGTCGATGAAGGCTGCCGGTATATCGACCTATTTTAGATTGATCTATCGCTTCCATGCAGCAGCTCTGCCTTTTCTTGCTTTTCATACTTTCCATTATTTTGCAAATGCTCCGCTTCTTTGTCGTTTGGTTAGTCGATCTAGCTCAATTCATTATTTATGACTTTTCAATATTATTTTGCTTCCTGTGCTTCCACTCTGCTTTCCATCTAATGAATACAATTGCAATTTTACTGCAAATGAGCAGCGAGCAGGATAATACAAAAGAAAGTAAGGAGTTGGCTTGTAAAGGGTTAGAGAACGTTGTTGTTGGATAACGTATAGTAGAAATACAATTTGCGAGAAAATGGGTCGATTGGGTTAGATGAAGGCAAAACCAAACCGACGACTGCCTGATAATGAGCCAGAGGCAAAATAAGAATGAGTTTGTGCTGCATAGAAGAAATCATGAACACTCACAATCATGAATTAACTCTGGAAATTAGCTGAGGTCCGATGCCTTCTGATAGCAAGAAATATATGTACATCTTTGCAATTAAATTTGAAACATATCACTAAAAATAAAAATATATGTGAAGTTCGATTAAAACTAGCTAATCAAATGAAAACTAATTGATTAACACACCAATTCATCTTAACAACGCCAAGTCATTTAAATATTTGCTAGCTTGACAGAAATTGAGGGAACTTGATTGGGAAGTTTTGATACACCCACAAAATAGTGCTTTGAATCTCCACGATAGTGATGAGCTTCTTCTTATTTTGACTTGACGAGATAAGCGCTTAAACGATTTTGGCCGCGTTTTTTTCTTAATAAGCTGAATATCTTAGGTCAGAACAACCAGGCACGTGTCCTATGGGTTCCAGGGCGCATAGGAATTGCTGGGAACGAAATGGCAGATAAATTAGGTAGAAAAGAGGTGTGCCTCCGATTTTAAGATTATAAAAATTAGAATAATTTGAGAATCATCACAGGTATTCCAACAGGGCATTTTAGATTGAATCAGAAAATGAGTATATATTCCAATAGAACTAGAAGATTCTGTAGGGAGAAAGATGAAGCCTTCTAATATTTGCTGGGCAGAGAAATACTTCGAATCCATGACGAAAATCGCTCAAACTGTTGTAACGCTAATTAAGAAGAAGACATAATTTATATATCCTGCATATAATTTCGTGCATGTACCGTTCTAGCGTACCGACTCCAATCTTTTTATATTACTGTTCTGCATGCCCAAATTACTAGTTATCATTCAAAATCAGAGATGTAATAACTTCGAAATTTAAAAAAAAATTAAAAAAAGTGATTTTCTTCAAAATCGTTTCCAACGCCTGATACATATTTACAAAGCAATGCAAAAGCTATTTTTGCGACATCCATACATATTTACATACGTACTCCATCCATATACATCTGAAGTCGTCTGAGTGCATTTTTGAATAATTGCCAAACACCCATTGCGACTTTGTTCGTCAGCATTCTTTACACCTTATATCATTTTGGGTTGCTATTTAAAGTTGGCAACTACTGAGCACATAAATGTGCAAGTAGGTGTGCACTTGTGCCTGGGAGTACATACATAAGTACGTGCATATGGGTGTGTTTTTTAATCCTTTTCGCAAACACTCTGGTACTTATGGCGCACAAAAGGTTTGCTCTGTTGGCTTTTGTTACAATTCATGTTTGCTATTGACAAAAAAATCATTCAATTCAGTGACAAATGCAAAAGTAGAAAGAAAATACATACATATATAACTATGCGAATGTATGTATGGATAAGTACATGCATATGAATGTTTGTAGGTGTCCATCAAAGCGCATTTCACTTACCGGAGTTAAGCCTACCGTGATGGTCCCAACGGACTATTAACTTTACACATTTTTCATCTATTCGAGCTCTGTTTGCATTGGAAGACTGTCAACTGTATTGATTAAGAAGTCGTTTGAAAGGCGCAAGCTTTTATTTGAATGAATTTATATGGTTTCGGAAAAGTAATTGAAAATAATTGGTTGCTATGAGCAGAAACAATGCATTGCTTCATCTAAAGAGAAAAAAGAAACCTTGCGAATTATTTCAACCAATGTAGCGGGTTATTGGTAATTTACTCATTCGATATGTTTGTGCGCCCATATAAAGTATTGTGAAAAATTAACCACAGTTTTTAATAAAGTCTCTTAGTTCACGTATTTGTTAAATTGTTTGTTACATTTTCACAGCAGAAGAGTTTAATCATTCAATTAACAACAAACTGCTAGACTATGAGGGGCTCATGTAAAACCTAATCACAGTAATTTTGTAAATAGCAAAACACAAACTTTGTCTAATTAAAAATTTGTTTATATCCCTAAACAATCAATGAGCTCAATCATTCAATCCTTTTCTCCCGTTTTTCGCTAAATCTCTGTAGTAAGGTATTTTAAATTTTTCCTTAATGTGAGTGCATAAATAATCGGTATATTAAAAATATACTAAAATTCAGTTCCCCTATACAAAAGTAAATTCTAATTTATTTTAGGGTGAAACCTACGAAAAGAATAAGAGTTTAGACTCGTCTCCCTCTCTCTCTCTATCTGGAATCCATTTATTATGCGCCCAAATTTGCAACACCTTATTAACAAATCCCCGATACTCCTTTTTAGACGTCGTCGTACGAAATTTAATCTCACTCTCTAGGGCGCCCAACAGTGCACTTTCATCGAGCTCGAAATGGAATTTGCAACTTCTTAAACAATCTCACAGCTTGCTTCGTGTGCGAAATTTTACCGTTAATGGCGCCAATATTGCATCTTGCAAACTACGAAATTGTTTTAATGCTACTCTAAAAAATGTTTGAAGTTAATTTTCATAATGTGAGACCCAATTTAATGATTAAATTCTTTAAAAATAGTACTTCGCAAAAAAAATTGGGGAAATGTGAAGTTAAACACCTTCACCGCTCAGTACATAATAAAGGGTTTTTCAATAAGGGCGGGTAGATGTTGAAATGCAATGTCGTGGCGTTTGCTGTGTGGCACGTAGCGCCGTCCTGCTGGAACCACATGTCGTCTAGGTCCATATGGTTCAATATGGGCCATAAGAAATTGGAAGGGCCACCACGTCTACCGAAAAATGGGCGCAATGCGCGCAACGCTTGCGTTAATGAACACTCATTTTGATAATAAAGTTTTATCATTTGAACGTGCTGTTCAATCGTGTAACTTGCCATGCTGATTTGGCATAAACAACTGAATAATAAACAAAAGATTTGGCAGATGTCACCAAAACAAAATGGCTGCCACAGGGCGCCAAAATCGACCCGCGCCAATTGAAAAACCCTTTACAACGACGAAAAATGAATATTGAATAAGGACTATGAGTGCTCTGCCGTTCGCAAAAGAAGTTCAGCTGATACTCGGAAAATCTTGAAATCCGGTAACATAAAAAAAATTCTCCGTAATCCCGATTTTCATGAGCAGAACAGAAACCATTTGTTAGTAGACGAAATATAAAATCCAGAATGCAGTTTTCTAAAAAACATAATAATGTGAACGAAGCTTTTGGAATGACAGTTGAAAACATTTAATCTTTTGGTTCCGATGGAAAGAAGTTTAATGGACCCAACCTAATTCTGAGTTGCAGCCGAAGAACCTGCGAGGTACTCTAAATTACGGTGAAGATTGCATTATGGTTGTATTCAAAAACTTAACTTTTATAGAGGAAACTATAGATAAAACCACTTATTTAAATTTTATCAAAAATAATTTATTGCAAAGTGCTGAAATATTGGGTATTCGGGATTAGGTTGAAACGCCAGCGCAATCGTCCTATCTCAATGTAATTCCAAATTAATTGAGTGTTCTTGAGGAACGAAAGAAAATATCTCATAAGCAAACAATATAATTTAAAAGGTGCGTTACAAGAGGAGTGAGGGAAAATAACACAAAAAAAACTGTTTCCTTCAACACATGAATAAATAAATAAATAATTGGGGCGTACACTTCTGTTAGGTGTTTGGCCGAGCTCCTTCTCCTATTTGTGGCGTTCGTCTTGATGGTATTCCCCAAATGGAGGGGCCCACAGTTTTAAGACGACTCCGAATGGCAAATGGTTTTTTTATGAGGAGCTTTTTCTTGGCAGAAGTACACTCGGAGGTTTACAAAAAATAGCTTCAGGCTCTTACGAGATGTTTTTGCGAAAGCAAAATAATGAAAGTATAGTAGCTAGCGGCAGTTGTAATCTATACCAGGGATTCCTAAGTTGCCTTTGAGGGCACCATTAGTTCGCCTACGCCAATTTAAGTACAATTGAAAGTTTATATAAAATCGTGTGTTGGGGTAAATCAAAGACGCTTATCGTAAATTTCCAAAGGATATTTTACACGTAGCTCTTACGCCCATATGTATATACAAGTGTGCACTATATATACCTTCTTAAAAGTTACTAATTTTCTGCACAATACTGCACGAATAAATACGAAATACAAATATTTTCGTATATTTTATTCAATTTAATTACCGATTGCCCAGCAACTTATTTATGAAAGTTGCTAACTCAAAAGGCAGTGCAAAAGTGTAGAAGCAAAGCTAGGGCTCTCCCTAGAATTTGTAAAAAATTGCTTTCATTACGCACAAATTCCATTGTGAAATCAATAAAATAGTGCCATATAGAAATCAAGAGCCATAAAGAATGCCCATGACTAATATCCATTAAAAAAGTTGCAATTCATTTTGCGCATTAAAAATATATGCACCAGCGGAGCAACTTACACACTTATGTACATACAAATAAACAAGGCTTTGTATGTTGTACCAAGCAACAATAAATTAACACTTGGTGCATTTTTATGCCCATTCGACATGCTCGGCCACTGTATGTGCGCCCGGATTTTGGCGTTTTAATGGACACCAGCAGAAAAAAAATCCTCAGCAACATTAGCTATAACAAATGACTTCTTTTGCCATATTGGTCATCTCTTTTTCCGTCAGCATGAGAATCATTGCAGCACACGCGCTACCTTTTCATAAACTCTTGTGGCCGTAAACTGGACGATTGCCCGTATCGCTTGGTTATCAGATTGGGCGGGCTCGTGAACGTGATATCAGCTAAAGTAGTGGCTGCACAGATGTTATCGCACCAGCAGATTTCTCATATGTCATATTTATAAATTTGCGGATTGATGCAATGAGTTGGAGAACTGGATACAGATGGCCAATTTAAAGTTCTAATCCGCGTGGAAACCAAAATGAAATGGAATGAAGTAATGTGGGAAAACTTTCATATGACATTTGGATTTGTATCTACTCGTATGCACATGGGTTTATTAATTCATTTATACAACATTTATAGTTGCAATGGATACAAGTAATGCAAAGGATGGGTGGACGAGTGGATGGAAATTAAATCATCAGATACGTATTAGTGGGTGGCGGAATCCGACATAGCACGGGCTGGAAGAGTTGTGCGTGCAGTGGCTATTTTAGTGATGCTTCCTCCGTTTGACTAGAAAATCTTCAAAACCATAGTTGAAAACCGATTATATGTTTCAATTGGCATTGACTAATGGGAACTGAAATAAAATTTCGGGAATATTGGTATTACAGACCAACGTTACGGACCTACGTTGAAGCACTCATCCGTAATTTTTACGTTACGGTAAACTGGTTTTATGTAATAAAAGTTGTTCTGTTCTTCTGAAGCTGCTCTTCATATTCCTTTCATGTTAATACTTAAGTCGATGTAGGCATTTTTTATCTGGAGGGGGAATCTTACATAGATATCGTCAACATAGGCGGCATGCACGATTCACACTGCCCGCTAAAGGTACAGCTCATTTGGGACCACGCTCAGTAAGTAATATCTAACGAAACTTTACTTGGGAATCACTAAGCCTACGTACTAAGCCCTCAACTCCATTACCTCCACAAAGCTTCCTGATCAGCTGCTTCAACGTATTAATTCACTGGGTTCGTTGGCCATGTATGAATCTTTGTCTATTTCTATGGGCTATGGTCTCTGATTTACTCAGTGTATCTAAGCTCTCTTTGAATTTGGGTAACATACGCAGCTGCCTCCTCCCACTTTTCTTCTGACTCCAATATGAACTAGACTACGTCGGTTGCATTTGGAAGTCTTCTTCCTGTCGTGGATAGAGGACATTGACATGTTCCACGTCTTCTTCTGCATTGGTATAGTATAGTAGGGGCTGTCATCGTGTGGGAAACTATGCAGGTACTTTCTGAATCCCTCGTCTCCAGAAAGGAACTACGCCAAGTGATGAAAAGAAAAGCCAATGACCGCCGTTACTTCCTTTGTGTGGTTAGATCATTTACAAAATATATCAGCTTTCAAGAAAGAAAATAGGATTCGACAAAGAAGATACAGAGAAGCAAGATCGCGATAACAACTGATACGATTTGTTGCAAATTGATTCTTATTTTTTAACCGAAACTCCGATTTAACCTTCCCCATAAGTCAGGAAGAAGTTGATAGGCCTATCGTCCTTTGTTGGGTTGGGTTGAATTACGAAGTTCTTCAGTCGTAAATTAACATATGTAGTGTTGGCCATTACTGCCACAGTCACCTTCAATTGCTGTGAAGTATCCTGGATAAATGCAATATACCTCATAAGTACTTACATATACATATACGATTCGTTCCCAGATCAGTAGTAGGTTAAGCTAAATGTCTTCGCATGGGGCAGTACTGGTTTCTAGTGCTGCCAAAAGTAGATAGCCAATGACTCAAAAACTGATCCAGGGTAGTCTTAATATGCGTTACAAGTTAAACATACGAAATTTTGCTGCAGCCCTTGTTTTCCCGAGCGGGATGGTATAAAACAATCTAATCTTGGAGTGTTAACAAATAATTAGTGATTGTTGCGTATTTACCTTTGACATTATTGTCATGTCTTGCTCTGGATTTGCGACACTTTGAGCAATTATATCCCAGCGCTATTGGCTCGCTCATTTGCAAGGCTCGTAAATGTTGTCAACATTACTCAGAAAACTTAAGTACACATTGAATGAAATCCGCAGTGTAAAACAGCTGAACGTACTGAAAATAGCCATTCTACGAATTACTCAAAATGAAGCTTCACTGTTACGTGTGAAAGAACTATTTTAAAGTTTCCCAATTCATCGATTTGTAAATATAGTAAAGGAAATTATCGAGTTTATTTAACTCGAAGTCCATACGAAAATTGAAATATCCAAAAACTTGGTCCCGGTCGTTGGCCCTGTTGAATAGCAATTGCAATTGTCATCGGCAAACTCATTTCTAAGAAACCGACTGAAATCTTAGAAATGAGTTTGCCGATGACAAATGGCAATACTGGATCTCAACGATTTGAAAGGAATCAACGTACGATCAGAAGTAGTAAAAGTAGAGACAGAGAAGTCGAGTCATAGATGTGGTACGAAATCAAAGTGCAGAAATACCAAACTTATATTTCCTGAACAAAACGAAGAACATCGAATACGAGTATATTAGTAATGTCCAGGCCTTACGTTGGAAGGTTCGTCATCGTTCTTGCTGTGCATCGCACTGTTGATATTCTCGCTAGAAACCTCAGTGAAACTTTCAATGATTACACCGCGTGTGTAGATGAAAATTTATTAACTGCGTTCGTTAGTTTTTACACAGTCATCGAAAAGCTATGAAAAAAATGAATCTGAATTGCTATTGAGCTATAAGTCCCTTCTCCGCTATCTTAAATTAACCAAAACCTAACCGTTGGAAATTTAGTACCGATTAAAATGTCCTAATTAGGGATTGGAATTGTTTTGACTATATGTGAAAGGTGATTCAATAGGTAGCAAATTTTCAGTTATAAATAAAATACAAGAAAATTTGTCAAAAGAATTTGTATGTTTATTTTTATTAATCAAGTTTTGTAATCTATGATATTTATAATATATATAGAACCCAATATGACTCCTCAGGCTTCCCAAGTTTTACATATCTTTTTGGTATAGTTTGAGTTATATATTATTTAAAACACAAATGATTTCGTTCTTCAATTGGTAACTGTTAATTTTCGAAAAAGTAAGGTTCGATTACACCGCCGGCTCAAAAACCACATCAGACAGTGATTTCTTGCATAGTTTTTTCTTGAGTGGCAAGTGGACCTTCAGTTCGCCAAAGCCTGTAGTACCAATAGTCAAAAAAAAAAAAAATTAACATATCACAAATAATTGCTGTCAAAGATATGCACCATCCTTGAGTCACCCTATTTCTGTATATAAACATTCGATTACCGTATGAAAATATTTAAATATCGCACTTGACAATTCATCAATTTGCTTGTTCGACACAATGCAAAGAAAAACGAAAAGAATCAAAAAAACTCCTACTACATTTCGCGGCTTTAGGGATTATGGGCGATAACTTTTTATTTAAATCGTTTTTTATTTTTATTTTTATTTGATGTGCAATTGTTGGCCAGCAACGCATGTAAAATGGGAAGACTTATGTGTACGTCTTTATTTCAAATACGTGCATTTTTCTTTTTCTTTCGCTGCACATAATTCTTTTTGTTTGGCCATTGTTTGCCTGGCATTTTTTGTTTACGTTTACAAACTTTCCTTTGAAAATGCGATTCGGCAGATCCTTAAGAGCAACTTCGACGGTCTTTTGAGCGAATTTTCCTAGCTTTTAAATATGCGTATTTGCTTGCTACCTTTTCAATATTGATTTTAAGGGAACATGTCTTATTTTATTTCGATTTTTGATAAGAAAACAAATGATCAAATATTTCACCTTTTACTCGACCACCCTCGCAACATTTTCATAACAAAAGACTTTTTCGAGTAAATCACATGTGGGAAACTGTTACGCGGTCTTAGAAAGTGCACAATAGAAAGTCTTAGAGAGAAAAAAATGTTGTCATTATGCAAATGAGCTATTCACAGTGCTAAGCACGCTTTAAGACTGCAAAGCGCCACGTTGCTAAGATTTGAGAAGAAGAGAGGAACGGAAAATATAGGAATATATGGACCGTTATATTTAAAGTGGTACAAAGAAATTTGTCGTGCCTTGAGAAATTCATATATTTAACGGTTTGATTAATATTTAGCGATATTTTTTAAATCAGTACGAAAATAGACCTTCCAATTTAAGGCCTTTGAAATATTTATGAAGCATAGCTCATAAGTACTGATAAACGTTTGTTTAACTATTAAAAAAAAATAAAAAAGTTTTTCTTAAAAGTGTTGACACAGTATTCAAGAACTTGACGGCAGTTCTTTACGATAAGATACTTTTTTTAATATTTGGTATTTATTGGATAGGCAGATTTGCAAGGATTGATTAAAACTTTTGTAAACAGATTTTCAAAAACTTATGTGCTCATATTTTATTTGAAAGTACTAAGACTCTGCAACTAAATGTAAGATAAATTTTTTATAAATTGCTTAGTACTCACTTTATTGTAAAAGAAAGAAACTTTCTTTCAAAATGCATCATATTTAATATAAATTTGATTACAAAATCCCAATATACACTTCTCACAAAAATTAAGTGAGCAAGAAAAAAATTCAAATTTTTGGGGGATTTTCAACAGGCTGTAACTTAACAAAAAACGCCGTACAGCAAAAAAAAGGAAATTGTAGCTCTAAGTGTCATGTTTTCGGTAAACTTAAGAAAACCACCGAAAAAATAAATTTCGAATTTTTTTTTGTTTTCTTTTAATCTACGGACGTGGAACAATTTTTTTGTTGACTTACATAGCTTTCATATGGGCTGGATAGCTTAGTTATTCAGCTTTAATTTGGTTTTTTTTTTAATCTCAATACGAGCATTTCTCACTGAGATATCGGTTTTTGAATGGAAAAAGATCATTTTACCTTCGATTACCAATATCTCAGCAACCAATGATCGCACAGAAATTTTCAGGTTGAATAAATTCTCTACAAGGATTAGCAATTGATTTTTGGAAAAATAATTTTTCAATCATTACATGAATTTGAAAAAGCAACCAATAATGGGCTTCTTGTGGTTTTTTGAAAAATCAAGCGCCCAATCAAAAATATTCCAGAAACCACTAATGTTAAATGTGCCTTTTACTGCTCAATATACCCACAAAAACCCTACAAAGTTTCAATTTAATCCAGCTAACCGTTTTTTCCCGCTTGATTGAATTTTTGAAAAAATTAAAGGAGCAAAAATTTCGCTCTGAAAAAGTCATGATTTTTATAAAAAATTTTAAATTTGAAGAAAAAAAACATAAATTGAAAATTTTTGAAAAAAAAAATTCAAAATTTTACACAAAAAATTTTTTTTTTCAATTAGCTTAGAATTAAAATGATGTAGCGACTCACTTTCTCACCGATTTTCCTTTTCCGCACTTAATAATTTTCCTAGTCACAAATTAATTGAATAAATTAAAAGTTGATAGCCCCAAGGAAAGTCGAATATTCGTTCTACGTTCTTTTTTTTTGTGCGAATCTTAACAGTGCCTAAAAAAAACAGTTTTTCTTAAAACTACCCTGCTTTCTTGGTAATCGAACCAATTAACAGTTTTCCTCAAAACTACCGTATTTTTGAATTTTTAGTAAAGCAAATTAGCTGAGTTTTTGCAAACTTTAGTTTTTTTTTAAATTTTTTTTTATAATGCATAGGCGGCATTTATCCGCGCCACAAGTCGCTCAGATAGTGACTCTAGTGGATGAAGGGTACAATTACCGACAAGTAGGGGATCGTATGGACGGTAAGTTCATCTGTAGTATATCGCGCATACAATCGGTATTTGGAAACCGGTAATTATCAACGTCGAGTTGGCCAAGGTCGTCGTCGTGCAACAAATCTTCGTGATGACCGAGTGATCGTTCGGCACGTTCGTTAAGAACCTTTCATTCCTGCGAACGTTGTCGCCCGAAATTTTCCGAACCGTCGACAACAAGAACGACGGCAACAACAACGCTCGTCAACATGTTCATTGTACCGCGAGGAAATAGAACAATGTTTTGTTTTCTGACGAGTGTCGGGTATGCCTGTTCGGAAATGACCGAAGACCTCGAGTTTGGCGCCGTCCGGGAGAGCGTTTTTCACGTGAATTCACTCGGTCGGTAGCTGCTTACAACGGAGGGTCGGTGATGGTTTGGGGAGGAATTTCGAGATTTTCACGAACTCCTTTGGCAATCGTACGACCTGTTGTCTTGCCTTGACGGCAGCAAATTAGAAGTTTTATTTTTCAGCAAGACAATACCCGGCCTCGCACAGCAAACATCACCCGTCGGTCTTTCCAAAGACACGACATAACGTTATTAAGGCATCCAGCGGTAAGCTCTGATCTCAACCCTATCGAGTATGTCAGGGATATCCTGAAGCGCCGATTGCGCCAGAATTATCCCAATTTACGAACGTTAGCAGCATTAGAGCGGGCGCTAATCGAAACTTGGCGACGGATTCCGCAGTCAAAGATTGCAGGCTGTTATTAGGAACAGTGGTGGCAATACGCGGTATTAGCACACACACACACGCGATACACGCACACACACAATCTTCGGAGAGTGAGTTTGGAGTCACAACTTACTGTAAAAGTGACGAACCACAGGGTCTGAATCTCTCATAAAACCACACACATACACGCGCGCAAGCACAAAAGAAGCGTAAATCCGCCGAGCAACCTCCACGTTTTACGCTTTGGGTCACGCTAATACCGGCGGTAATTTTTTTTTAATTTTCTGAAGTTTCTGGCCAATTGAAAAAACGAACCCTTCTCATTTCTCCGGACCAAACTCGGCGGTATAAAGTGACCGGCGGAAAAAACGATAAAATAGAGGGATTATCCTCAAAAAATGATGGAGGAATACCTTATATACTACGCATACTCGAGCATATAAATATTTACATACATATTTAAAGATTGATAAAAATATCTTCAATAAACGAATATAAAACATTGACCGAATTCCATTTTTCGATGATTTTATATGATCCCTTCCAATACGAAATAAGCACTCTTTGGCTCACAAAATAAAATAATGAAAGAGTACGTAAAGACTTTTGGTACATTTCTGGGGGATTAAGCCACGTATGCATTTCTCACTAATTTATTCGATACTTCTAAAAAAAATTTGCCTGATTTCCTGACAAAAAACATTCAAAGTAACTATTTTGAAACCCGTTCTCCCACACATTTCGATGCCGAAACACGTTTGATACATTAATCTAAAAAAAAATTGAGGAATTTCTTGGAAAATCAGTGTCAGAAAAAATAGCACACCAGATCACTAGGTGAGCGACGAACAATAGGCCAGGAAACTATTAACAACGTATTTATTGATGGAAAAAGGAAAAGCCGAATAAGGAAAGAAAACGCAAATAATTGACTTTTGTGCAATTTCATTCAGAAACAAAGTAACCGTCCAACCAAATAAGACAGTCAACGATTCATCTGATATTATTGATCTGCAGGATACGTGTGCGTGCGCAGGACATCTCAGGACACCTGAATAACTATCAACAATACCGACACAAAAGTAGATACCAAAGCGAACAAGCAAAAGACGTGCCAGACAGTTTGGCGACGGTCGATATTGAGACTGGGGCAAACGGTGCACCTAGCTTAACGAATTTCTCAATGGAACTGGGACACCAGCAGCGCACATACTCATAAAGTGTCGGAAAGAATAAGAAGCAGCATAAAGTGTCAAAATGCCATAATCCGCTTTAAGGTGTTGTAGAACAACGTCTCGAATTGAAACAACGACGATAACAATGCTGCTTAGCCAAGAGCAAAGAGCCAAGAACCAAAACGGAGAACGTACGACTGCTTTACGTATGCACATATGTCCATGCATACATATGTATATGCGTGTGTGTATGTGTGTCTGTTTATAAATGCACGAACATACGCACTCAAGTGTAGGTGAGTGTGAGAGGTGCTACACCTTGTCGCTAACGTTCACCTCAGCTGCCACATGTCAGCTTCGAATGAATTGAATGAATTTTTAATTTAGAGGATTCCATTGTCCTTTTGAATAGTTTACATACCCACACATACATATTGACACATGTACAGACACATTGGTTTCAATTTAACAAAAGGTGTGCTAAGAAAAAATATTATACATATAAAAAATAATATTGAATGGAGCTATTTGAAAAACAAGAAAGGGAATAATAGCAGTACGTGCAGAGAGACAATGGCACAGTATGATGTGGATTAAAAGGATGTGTATACTTACATACATATATGGCACATAGCAACGTACATATATGCATACCGATATAAGCACACATACTATGTATTTTTGTAAGTGCGTTCGTTACATTCGGAATTGCATGTGGACAAGAGGAGTAACATGAAATTGTAAATTCCGCTTGGACTAGAAAAGAAGTGGAACTATTTTGGTTAAAAAGTCATTTTTGTTTTTAATGCAGGTACATACATATGTATAATAAGAGAGAGTTTTTGACATTTCCCTTTATGCGCATATGTAAATACCTCAATAATATAAAAATGTATACAGGGTGTTAAACAAAGACTGTAAAAAATTTAAGGAGGTAACAAAAAGTATGGACTAAAGGAAGCAAAAAAGTCTTAATAAACATGGGTCCGCAAGCTAACGGGTTTGGAGATAGGGCTATTATTTTTCTCTGAAACATTTATTACCAATCCTCTGTTTATTTATTAAGTGGAAACAAACAAAGCAAAACCTAAAAAAGTACATGAGATCTTTAAAGTGCCCTTAAGAGTCATTACCAAGCACAACATCTTTGTCTGAAATATATTCGAACTATTTCTAAAATCCTTTTAGTGGATCATAGCTGATGCACTTCCAGGCCATTGACAGGATTACCATAGACTATTCTAAAGGGTTTACAACAGGCGAACTGATAGAGATAACTTAGGTTTGCGCCTTCCTAACCATTCACCTGGAAAAGTTTGTTATACATGTTCTCTAACGGCAAACGAAAAATAAGCTGGATCACCGTTATGTTGGAACCGCAGTTGTTGTTTGTCGTCCACAAAATCAGCCGTTGTATTCCGCAGAATATTTACTAAAGCTGCACAAATTCATGTTTTTAGTAAAACAATACATCCTAAACACTCATCGCCTATTTTTTGGTTTGTACGAGTACGATGACTCGTGAGAATCGCTCATCATTTGTAGCAAGTTAGTGTAATTTTGATTGGCTAATTTCGCCAATTTTCAATTCCAACTTACTTGGGATAAAGAATATTGCATTAGACTGCATTTACAAGGATTTTTCCAAAGCTTTCGACAGAGTCCTCACAACAGTTTTTTATATAAATTATATTCGCTTGGGGTTCATTCTGTATTCCTGCAATGGTTGAAATCCTATTCATGCGGATGGCGTTGTGTGGTATATCCTATGAAACATTAATTCCCTGCTCCTTTGTGCCGCAGGGAAGTATTTTAGGTCAGCTGAAATTAAGTTGAAATTTGAAAATGGAAGTAAAAGGGTTAATAGTCAAGGAGGAAAGACAAATCTAAAAATATCCTCTAGTTTGAGAGAACGAATTTTACTCGTTCTCGTAACATCGGAACCCAAAATTCTTAGCCTTGCTCTAGCAAAGGCAGGACATGCTCAGTGCTATTCAGCTGCATTCAGCAAGACAGGCAAGTCGGACCTTAATGATTCCAATGGTGTCCTTTAATAATTCCGATCAGCCAAGTTTTAGAAAAAAGTGCGACAGTTTTCAGTTTTGGGTCAGCTACGACTTAAAAATATATTTCATAAATAACACAACAATAACACACAAATAACACAAACTTGTTATGTGGTGTCAAAAATCTAAAATTTCTTTAAGTATTCAAAGATGTTATCATGTCACGGTTTCTAAAATTTCTTTATCTTTCATACTTCATATTGCATATCTATATATCAATTTCTTAAAGAATCTAAAGACTCAGGTGTGATTTTCGTCAGTAATTTTTCATTTAATACATATATATATATATATTAGGGCGGGTCGATTTAAAAATCGCTAATTGCTCTGTGAAAATCGTATTCTAGGGATCAAAATAAGAAACTTTCCCGAAGGAACCATACCTCTAAAACGAATTCTGATGTCCCCCAATTTGGGTCGAACGAAAAATCCCACTTTGACCCATTTAGAGTGCTCCAATCGAGTCCAAATGTATGACCGACCCCCACTAACTTTGGACGGCCGATCCACCCATGCCAGTGGCACACCCCCTGAAACTCCCCTGGGGGGTTCCCCATACAATCATTTCAAAATATCACCATTTTTGGCTTTACATGAGAAAAGAAACTAAAAAGTTCGACCCAAATTGGGGGACATCAGAATTCGTTTTAGAGATATGGTTCCTTCGGCAAAGTTTCTTATTTTGATACCTTGAATATGATTTTCACAGAGCAATGGGCGATTTTTTTGCCTCCCCACAAATCAACCCGGCCTAATATCTATCTATATATTGCATATCAGTTTGTTAAAGAATCTAAAGACTCAGGTGCAATTTTCGACAGTCATTTTTCATTTAATATATACAGGGCCCGCCATCTATCGTTACGGATTTGAACTAGGTACTATTTGAAGAATGGTAACACTTAGCTGTCATCTGATTTTACAGAAAATTAGTTTTATTCTTCCGCTGAACGAACATGGTTGTGTATACGCTCAAAAAACGCTGGGAAATATTGCGACATTACTTTGAAAATCATGGTAATGTTGCAGAATGTGTACGAAAATTACGTACGGCAATGGGAAGAAGAAGAAGATCGCATTATTAGCCGAAATTCTGATATCGTTTGGCCGCCTCGGAGCTGCGATTTGACGCCGTTGGATTATTATCTTTCGGGTGCCGTCAAAGACCAGTGTTATGCCAACAAACCAGCAACAATTGATGCACTGAAGACGAACATACGCGATGTCATAGCTGAAATACAGCCGCATACAATCGAAAATGTGTTGAAAAATTGGACCGATCGTATGGGATGGTGCATGGCTAGCCGAGGCTGCCATATGAATGAAGTTGTGTTCCACCATTAACCGGAAGGATTGTACTTCAAAATAAAAAAAAAACAGTTTGGAAAAATATTGAGTAGTTTCTTTTTTATAGCATTTTTAATTCCGTAAAGTTATATGGGGGACCGTTTATATATATATATACTGTAGATTTTGTTTTTATGCGGTTTTCAAATAGTGCGGTTTTTTTTTAATTAAAAAATGCATGTCGACCTATCGGAAATTGTACATATAAACGAGATTCTAAACCAGCTAAGCAAAAACTCATCACAGATTACATCAAAAATTCTAACCCGACAAGTATGGAACCGCCTGCATCACCATCCAGATCAGACGTGTACATTTCCTCAAGTGACGCAAGAGATTTTACGCCAAATCCTAAACGAATGCGCAACATGCGGGTATTGTCTGATTCTATTTCTGACGATGTAAATTTATTTTTCGATTCTGACGTTTCTTAAATAAAGATATACTATAATTTTCAAAAATACAATTTTTTTTTTATGCGATTTCATTTAATTATTTCAGATTCATGCGGTCTATGGAAAGTATAATATTATATCTATAGTTATAATATGGGACTAGTACCCTTTTTTTATGCGATTTTATTGCATTATTTCACATTTATGCGGTTCTTAGCACTTTAAACGTATCTATAGTTTTACTATAGAACTTGTAGCCTTTTTTATGCTGTTTTTTTTATGCTCAAATAAAAATCTATGGTCAAGAAGGCTCTTGCAAATTTCCACCTATATTTCTAAAATTATTCTAAGAAGTTTATCCTAAATATCAATTTATTCCTCATTTATAGTTTGTACTTCGTTGGTAAAAGTAATAAAAATTTTACTGAAAATTTTACCTTTCTCAGAGCGAGAGCGGAATCTGGTCGGCAAAGTTGAACCACAACCAATTCGAATTAATTTAATCAGTTTAGATCCCAATAGCTTGTTGTATATATGCATTGTTTGGTGCCAACTCACCATTTAGTGTGGTGCGAATGTATTTCCGCGCCATGCAGCAAGTTTAAGTCCGAATGTTGGTGTTGCATATTTTAAAGCGCCCCAGGCCGCCTGTATACATTTGTTTGAAAATTCATTTTTTATTTAAAATTTAATGTTCCTATTATTCTCTGTATTATTATTTCTTTTACTTCTCAAAATAAATATACAATGGCAGATTTATCGCTTCTATCATATTTATGTAATATTATTACCTCTTCAAATTCACTAGTAACCATATGTCCAAAAAACACATCTCCTCCAGCATTTTCGATATTTATATAACACTATCCAAAAAGCCCATTCCACAACGGAATCAATCCCTTTTGAGAAAAAAGTTTTAGTAAGAATTATTAAATATATGAAACTTCTAAATCGACGCAGGGAAAATATTCTTAACAAAATGTAGAATAAAATGCGAAGGATGTATTATAATATTTAAATGCATACTTTCAGGCGTATTAGCAATGTAGCATTCCGCTCCAAAGTATTTTTCATTTAACATAACGCCATCGAGCCTAAAAAATATCTTCACATCTCAACTAATACATTTCCACTAAATACAAACCATGGGCGTGCAGTGTTTTGGTTTTTGGCCATTTTTTATTTAGTCTTAGTCTTTTTGGAAGTTGCTTTCAAAAAAATTGGTCGCCAGCCTACTTTGAGCCCTTTAATTTCTTCGGGTATCCCTGTGTTTGTTTACATTCTACATTCCCGTACCAATCGGCTACGATAGATGCACTTATTTCGCATTTGGACTTCATTTCACTTACTAAATACCTAATTCCTGTACAACTAAAAATCGCCTCGTGTAAACTAGGCAGGCAACATTTTCACACGCAACTTTTGTTCAACAAATCGCCTTCAAAAGTTAAATCACGTAAACAGATTTTGAGCCAAATGTTACGAACGTAATGAGAATTCAGAATTATCCGTCTTTAATTACACATTTGAACTTTTCTCAGAGTAAAAGTCGTGCGGCACCTGCATAGACTGGATACTATTTATTATGAGCTCAAAGTTAATTTATGCTTCTGCGTATTATATATATACATATATATATGTATATACATTCATATATATCTATGTATATATAATTGCCGCGTACACCCGTTTTGGGTGTTTGGCCGACCTCCTCCTCTTATTTGTGGTGTGCGTCTTGATGTTGTTCCACAAATGGAGGGACCTACAGTTTCAAGCCGACTCCGAACGGCAGATATTTTTATGAGGAGCTTTTTCATGGAAGAAATACAATCGGAATTTTGCCAATGCCTGCCGAGGGGCGACCGCTATTAGAAAAATGTTTTTCTTAATTTTGGTGTTTCACTGAGATTCGAACCAACGTTCTCTCTATGAATTCCGAACGGTAGTCACGCACCAACCCATTTGCCTACGGCGCCCCTTCTGTGAGTTATACATAGATAGTTCAGGATATTTCCAATCATAGTAATAAAGCTTATCCGTTTTAGTTGTATTGCGTATATTTTTAGCCAAATCACATATCGCATCGTAGTGCCACCGAAATCCACAAAAATTGTAACATCTTAGAAGTTTATCAGAAATACACAAACCAAAACCAAAAAACTATTTGAAAAAGCGAGCCATAAATACAATTCCAATAAATATCTTGGCAGCCGCCGTACCGTATGGTGTTGGTGCGTGACTGCCATTCGGAAGTAGACATGTTACAAATTGCGGGCACGAAACCTTAATTTATAGGAAAAGCTTTTTTCTAATAACGGTCACACCTCCGAGTGTCCAAAAAAAGTCCTTCAAAGAATCATCTGCCATTCGAGGGCGGCGTAAAACTGTAGCTCCCTCCTGGAAAACTTCAAAACGCACACCATAAACGAAACACCCAAAACGGGTGTAAGCGCCAATTATATCAGAAAAAAGTTTTCTCCTTACATCATTTAGTTTGAATATCACCTCTTGCAGGATGGTGAGGGTCGTCTTCATCCCTAAGGTTGGGAGAGATGACTACACCAGCCCCAAAAACTTTAGACCCATCGGCATGACCTCTTTCATGCTGAAAAGTCTCGAACGGCTAGTGGAGTTGCATATAGGTCAGAAGTCGCTGAAAGTTAACCCACTCTCTCCATTTCAGCATGCCTATGAAAGCGGAAAATCCTGCGAGTAGGCACTGCAAAACCTTGTTACTAGGGTAGAGCAGGCCATTGACAGGAGGGACTACGCTATGGGCATATTTTTGGATGTAGAGGGGGCTTTTGATAACGCCACTTTCGACAGTATGTGCAGCTCTGGCAGTAGGCATGGTGTAGACCTAGTGCTAGTGAATTGGATTCGTTCAATGTTACCCAAGGAATCGTCACGGTGCGGGCCGAGGAGGATCTGCTGGTGTGATCTGGGGTTAATAGAGACTGTCTCCAAGGTGGTGTGCTGTCTCCATTGCTCTGGTGCATGGTGATCGAAGGAGGAAGCTTGATGTACTCGTTCTGCCTAAGCTAAAAGGAGTGACAATCCAGCTATCCGATGAAATCAAATATCTTGGAGTAGACATTCAAAGACATTCAAAGCACTGACAGCTTTCCGGCTCCTTGGCACCACAACATCTACTCAGATTTCTTCGGAGGTTGGGTAGATTTAAAGAAAATTAAAAGGGATTCCGTGTGAAGTACAATGGACTTAATTGTGTCTGAGTGCTGTACTTGCTAGTTGTCCCGACAAAAAAACAAAAAGCAAAAAAATGAATATCACGGCGTAGGAATGTACATATAATATAAGCTGCACGCAACATTTATAAAGGTTGATTGGGCAACTATTTTGTTGGAACCAAATGTTGTGGAGATCACGGGCTTTATCTACCGGCATCAAATATTTGTTTATCATGGCGCGATAGCGTTCTCCATTTACTCTAACATTGGCGCTAGATTCGTCTTTGAAGAAATATGATCCTATGATCCAATATGGTCCTACAGCCCATAGGCCATACCAAACGGTACAGCCCAAATATGGATTTTTTTGCTTATTGACCTAGCCATTAATCCAAAAATGGGCCTCATCGCTGAACACCATAAGTTGGTCTGAGCGCGCGACGAACTCTTTTCACGGAGCGTCGATTTCCGTAAAAAAATGGTACAATTTGTACCATAAACGTTTTTAAGACGTAAGTCTTCCCAATATGTAATGTCAATGAATACTGAAAAAAAATGTATTTAGTTTGACCATAGTCACACGCGTTCTGTTAAAAATCCTTAAGGAAAAAAAGTACCTCCAATCTGATCACCCTTTACATATAAAATTGAGTGTATCCTGTCTACAATATTACAAGCCAGAGAGAAATATTTGCTATTTCAATTATTTAAAGTACTTACGCTTGCCAGCATATTCCATATTTAATAAAAAAAAACATCTTTCACTCCTTAAAGGAGAATAAATACCGTATGGTGCTGTATTCGGTTTTGATCAGATAGCTGCAAATATTTATATATATTTGTATATGTGTCAATAATTTTTGCGTGGAACAGCGACTGTTTTTGTCATTGCATCAATTTGCTCAAATCTCTCAAGTGGTATTTAGCTATCTGTGATTTAGGTCGGTCTCTTTTATTCTCAATTGAACAGTTGTCCTGGCAATAGTTAAATGGCACTTCAGTTTTCTTCGGCCTTACCTTTTTTCTAATTTCTTATTTTTTGTAAGTTCATTGTGGTGTTTTTTGCGTACTCATACGTATAATCATAGTTGCAATCTATCTTTCTATTGTCAACGTTAGAGAGATTTTCCTTTAAGGATTAAACGCACTGAAGTGTCTCTTGACAATTTCCACAAACTGTTTGTTTGTTCGCTTCTCTTTTTACCATTCAAACAATTGTTGCTAATCTTGTAATGAAAATCTGCAAGACACTGCAGTCCATAGTGAAATAAAATAATGTTTCGGGACAAGCGTTGGTAAATATCTATTTCATATGTACCTTCTCATATGTGGATATATGCGATACGAATATGTGGTCAATTGTCATCTTTTGTCGGCCTCTTATGCAGAATGATAGAGTGGTCGGCTGTAATTGCACAGCCCTTTTTGCAACTGTGAAATTGAATGCACGGAAACTGATGCTAATCTCTGCTCTCGAATTGCAATAGTCAATGATTGTTTTCCTTCTTTGGTGGTGTTTCATGGAGTGACATAAATACGTTCATTGAAAATACATATGCACATACACAAATTCTGACATCGTAAATCTGATACTTGTGCAAATATATAAATACTTCCCCAAATATTATGCATTATTACATATAAGAAACGAATTTACATTGTTATACGCGTTTCAAATGTCTGAACCTTCAAAATGTAATAAACTACATAAAGTGGATTAAAAGCATTTATCAATGAAAAATTCTAACACAAAAATTCTTAAGCATATTTTTCGTTCGTTCGTATTTTTTCAAGTTCATAATATTTGCTCAAAATCCTTAAGCTTATAAAAATAATTTATTACTTTTATTATTAAATATTTATTTATTATTAGTATCAGCAATATTTTACGTTTCTTACATATCTTGTGTCGTTTTTTGTTTCCATTGATATTGCATTATTCAATTTCAGACTAATATAAAACATTGAAGGCTGTGCTTTATTGCTTATTACCTAATTCTAAAGTCATCATTATTTCTTAGTTCATCTTTTTGTACTTCTTTCACGTATTCAATCCCACTGGTGCAATTTAATTTTTAATTTTATGAACTGCCATAAGAGTATATAGTTCAAATCTTACTTTTAACATACACATACCCCTCAAAGTCTGTGTTCACCCTACAATAACTTTTTAGTGAATGAAGCACACAACCTGATTTTATAATATTTATAAATTTGTATATATTTATATGTTTATTATATGTTTAAGTTTCAAAAACAAAAATAAATTTCAAGATTCCTCACATAATATTTTAAATAACGGTGAATAATGGCTGTAACAAGTAAATAAAGCGACCATAAAGTCTGCGTTCAGTCTTAAAGTTTAATATAAAAACATGATATGCTATATGGAAAAATTAAATCTAATATTTAGTTGGATATCCACGTTGCTTCAGGACTTCACTCAGCCTATTTGGCATTGAACTTACTAGTTTTTCTGTTTCCTCTGACGTTATCTTCCTCCATTCTGCCTGCATGACACTCCACAAAACCTCTTTACTAGTAATCACTTGCTGACGAATTCTTTTTTCCAATAGATTCCACAGATGCTCGATGTGGTTAAGATCTGGGGACTGTGGCGGTGTTTTAAGCTGTTTTGGGGCGTTGTACAAGAACCAAAGCTTAACGATCTCGGCTGTGTGCTTCGGGTCGTTATCTTATTGAAACCAAAATGTTCTTGATAAGCCAAGATTTTCTGCACTTTGCTTTAAATACCGTTTTAGTATGTTCAAGTATCCCCATTTATCCATCGTCGAATCAATAAATTCTAACTGAACCACCCCATTTGCCGCCATGCAGCCCCAAACCATAACCCAGCCACCTCCGTGCTTAACCGTGCCAACAAGATTTTGCTTTTCAAGAGCAGTTCCAGGTTTTTGCCAAACAATTTGACGGCCTTTTATCCGAATATACAAAATTTACTTTCGTCTGAAAAGATTACTTTTTTCCAGAACTCGGGAGGCTTATTTATGTACTCATTAGCAAACTGAATGCGTTTATGTATGTTTATGTCGGGCGGCTCTACCATGGTATCCAGCTTGACGTAGAACTTTTCTGGCAGTTTCAGCGCAAATACTTTTTTAAATGCTTGATTTATGTTTACAACTAATTTTGAGGATGTAATTCGGGGGTTAACCTTTGCAAAGTTGATTATAGAACGCTCTTCCCGGGTCGATAATTTTTTCGGACGCCCTGACCTGGGCTTACCATAGATGTAAAAATTCCACTTTGCCGACAATTTGTTACAACTCGCTGAATAGAGGAATACGTTCTCCCAATAGATTTTCCAATATTTCGTAAACTTTTTCCGTCTTTCCACATTTTTATAATTATTTTCCTCTCAGAAACCCTTATTTCTTTTCCCTTTCCTTCCATGTTCTTTAATTATCTCCAGTTATAAATAAAATGTTCAACTAAGCTTTGTTAACATTCAGTCGAAGTAATGCGCAATCAAAAATTAATATGAACAAGGAAAAATATCTTAAAAGTAAGGGTATCGTTAAAATAAACCGGCTGAACGCAGACTTTTTGGTGCCACATTTACATGCTGCTGAAATTATTTTCCCGTTATCTAAAAAGTGAAGTGGGGAATCTTGTTTTTTTTTTTTGCCCTTGAAAGCTGGGAATGTAGTGAATAAACAAATTGTAAAGATTTCAATTTAATCATAATATTCTATTTTGTTTTTAATAAATTTAAATTATATTTAATTAGTTAATAATTTTAGTTAATAATTAATAATTTAAAAAATTAAATAAATTTAAGAAGGCTATTCGGGTGAACGCAGACTTTGTGAGGCATGTGTATATCAAGACACTTTTTTAAAGTCTCTAGCAATACCTCAATAGATGTACGGAGTCGTATATCTACTACATTTTAAAATATGTATGTACATATGTCGCTTGCACTCATTCTGCAATTTTCGCAATCTTTCGAGTATAGGTATGTGATAGTGGATCAATATTCAAAATGTGGTTTTATTATGACATCATATATTTTGATTGCGGTCATTAGATCTCCTTTATTCCGAATTCTCCTAAAGTATGCTAAGTGTTTACCAATATTCTTGCATATACGAGGACGGCACAATAAGTACCCGTATTTCATGATAGAGGGCGTTCCTGAGGGAAGTTGATGTTATCATCGTGTGCTGCCATCTATCAAACGACGGCAAAACAAATTTCAGGCTGATTGATAGGTTAGTTTGGATTTGGCAGCTATTCGACTAAGACGTTTTTCGAGATTTTCGCTAAGATGGAAAAAGAGCAGTTTTGTTCGGTAATTCGCTTTTTGTTTTTGGATGGGAAAAAATGTGAGGAGATAAAGCAAAGTTGGATGCTGTCTTTGGGGACCTTTCGTCATCTATACTTACAGTAAGATATTGGTTCAACAAAATTAAAAGTGCGCGAACATCCGTTTTTGATGAGGAGCGACCAGGACGCCCGGCAGACGTGGTACCCCGGAAATAATTCAAAAAGTCCACGACAGGATTCTCGCGGATCGACAAACGAAAGTTCGCGAAGTAACAGAAGCCGTAGGTATGTATGTCGATCGGAACGGCAATTAACATTTTACATGATGAAAAAATTGTCGGTCCAATGGGTGCCACGATTGCTCACAAAAATAAGCGGAGGCGACTGAAGGAGATTTTGCGTTGATGAAACCTGGATTCATCATTACGTACCAGAAGCTAAGCAATAATTAAAAAAATGGATTTCTCTCGGTGAATCTGCTCCAAAGGAAGCGAAGACAGTCCCATCGGCCGGGAATGGCATGACGACGATATCTTGGGATGCGAACAGCGTCATCCTCATGGATGTTTAGAAAAAGGAAAAACGATCATTGGACAATACTACAGTGAGTTATTGGACCGCTTTCGCAACAACTTGAAGGAGACACGACCGCATTTTCTGTTTCACCACGATACCGCACCACCACATTCATCCGGAGTTGTGTGAATTGCGTTATGAATTGCTGCTGCACCCCCCGTATTCACCCAATTTGGCTCCCTGCGACTTTTCCTTATTCCCTAACATGAAGATTTTGCTCGCGGGGAAAAAATTTAGTTAACACGAGGAACAGAGGCGTATTTTGGAAAGTTCGACAAATCCTATTTTTTGGCGGGGTTAAACAAATGGCCGGACGGTTGGAAGAAGTCTTTCTGAAATGGGGCTATGTTGAAAAATAAAAAAAATGTCTTTGAAAAAATGTGTTTTTCATTTCTAACACGGGTACACGCCTTTTAAATTCGGAATTATCCTTAAATTTTAATTCTTTGTCAATAATTACGAATAGATATTTGATTATGTTAATTGTTTTAAATTTTGTTGTGGTTTATTTCCAATTCAAATGCCCCGCTAATGTTAATTAAGCATTCGCATTCGTCCTCACTTTTTTCCTCAGCAAAAATCAGGGTGTTATCAGGATATTGTACTATTTTGCATCTCCTTATAACCTTTTTTAATCATTTATATAGAAAGCAAATATTACAGGTCCCAAAATCGATCTTCTAATTACATATGTCTCAAACCATTCTAGTTGTGCATCTAAATTCTACACCTCTTTTTGACCGGAGTTATCATTGACTCTGGAAATACACCCCTCGTAATTGACGTATTTACCATGACCAGCAGTGTGTGCCCTATTTTGCTCCAGTCATCTGTTATCAATCCCTTACTTATTCCTAGGGAATCTGGTTTATTTTTCACATACTTACTATATATATTATAAAGTTCTCTAACGTAAACTCTCTAAATTTAACTAGGATTTTCACACGTATTGTGCGCACTCAATTGACATATTCATTTCTTCTATTCTTTGTATAAAATAATGATTAAATTTATTTACAATCACCTTATCGTCACGATATTCCACCCCTTCGAATTCTACACAATCTATTTTTGCTGTTTCTTCACATAAAACTGCGGTCGAATCATCCCATCCGTGCAAGGATCAACAACCATACGAAAGAAAATGACGTGATACGAAAATTCGAATTCATCCAACCAACGAATGCAAACGGATCGTACCTTCTCTTCACTCCACAATAGTTTTCCAGTTCCACGATGCTTTGGAACGTATTTTGGGTCACAATTTTGTGGAACTGTCATAAATACAACTAAAATATAACCATGGGTCCGACTTTGATTTTATATAATATAAGAGTTCTAGTGGAAGTGATGGAGTTGCAAAAATAGTGCGGGGTATCTAAGAGAAAAGAGCAATTCTTTGGCACTCCCAAACGCACCGTAAATATGTCAATGGTTAGTTATTCTATCTCATTTACAAACTATACTTTGCAGATTCCTGAAACGGCCAGACAATAAGAGACCAAATAAGATATTCCTCCTTGAATGCTAGTGCAATTTTAAGTGAAATGGAAAGTTTCTATACCATACTTAAGGTGAAATGAAAAGATAATACTAATTTAAATCATTTTTTTACTTATTTCAATTACATACCCCTTCATTAATGGCTACTTGTTGCATTTATCACATACAAACGTTCCGTCAGTCATAAATAATTAACTACTAAAGAATACAAAAGTAAATAAAATAAAATCCAAAAAATAATAATCGAAAATTCTCCACTTAATACTTAAAACTAAAATTCAAAATTGCAGGTTGCCCCTAAGTTGTCGAAGCCTTAATTGTAGTCTTTGTTGGCCCTGTACTCCACCATGACATCTTTTTTGTTGGGGTTGAGTTTATTAAAATTCATCCTATAATAAATTTATTACAAAAACCATATTTAATAATATATAATTATTTACAATTTACTTACATCTTTGGTTAAATTCGATCATTTACGGGCGGCTGTCGGTGTTCGAATAACAGTTCGATCAAACGAGTACGTTCAGCACCCGCTCACATAGGTATATGTATATGTCATAGTAAGAAATATGCATTTTTTAGTGATGGGTGACGTGATTTGATTTTTTCTATATTTGTATCGTCCCATGTGTATTTATTAAATACTTGTTTTTTAATCCCATTTCTCAAGAATATTTGTTAGTTTTGCTCCTTTCTTCTTCTTAATTGGCGCTATAACCGCTTACGTGATTTTGGCCGAGTTTAACAAAGCGCGCCAGTCGTTTCTTTCTCGTGCTAACCGGCGCCAATTGGACACACCAAGTGAAGCCAAGTCCTTATCCACCTGATCTTTCCAACGCACAGGAGGCCTTCCTCTTCCTCTGCAACCACCAGCCGGTACCGCATCGAATACTTTCAGAGTCGGAGCCTTTGTATCCATTCGGACGACATGAGCCAGCCAGCGTAGCCGCTGGATCTTTATTCGCTGTGCTATGTCTATTTCGTCGTAAAGCTCATCCTTCCATCTCCTACGATATTCGCCGCTGCCAACGTGCAAAGTTACAAAAATCTTGCACAGAATCTCTCTCTCAAACACTCCAAGCGTCGCTTTATCGGATGTTGTCATCGTCCAAGCTTCTGCTTTGAGCAAGTCATTCATGAGATAGAGCCAGAAACCGTCACCAAGACCATGGGAAACTGGGTTAACAAGATGCGCTACGGCAAGAACAGCCGAGGCAGTCAAGTGAACCAAATCGGCCTGCATAAATAATGAGAATTTGGGTATTTCAAATATTGTTAATAAACGACTATATGACGACTTTGACGAAACCGCTGAAATAGGTTTTGTCAATCACTGTAATTTGATTTAATATTAACCAATTAGCAATTTGGGAATTACCTCGGTTTGTGCGCCGCAAGAACTATCTGTTTTTAGAAATATTGCATATATTTTAATACTTAGTCCCAAAATGCAATAAATCTGAGTTAGCATATTTTTTTTTCAAATGTCCACTTATTTCCGGAGTTCTTCCCTCCATTTAGGTCATATATATTCTGAATATCAGCCAAATCGGTTCAAGGATGGAATTTTCCCCAATAACATTTTTATTTCATATTAAGAAGTTTTGAGATGTGATCTATGTGTTATATGCTGTCAAGACTTTGTGTTATCAGGAAACTAGTTTCAAATTTATTGCAATAAATTGACCTAACAGAGAAAAACAAAAGCGACCTAATAAAAATATTTTATAATAACCACAACGAATAATTTACAAGATTTTGTACTTAAGCAGGCTGGAACGAAATTTATTGAAAACAAGCGTGAAAACCTAACCACTTCTCAGCTCTATGTACTATTGTATAAGTATAAGTATATTTGCCAATGCATAAAAATATCTATGTATGTGTGTGTGTGTGAGCGCTGAAATATATATTTGACAAAGCCTTACAAGGACGAAGAATTTGAGCAAAAATCAAAAGTTTTAATGGCTTAACATGCAGGGGATGGTAAATAATAAAAGCCATAATGAAAATGGTCAGCCAAAATACTGAATAGGATATGAAAAGTAATAAAAATCTAAGCTATTCGAATGCAGTAATAATTCAGATAATAGAAAAATTTGTGGTGGCGATGGAAAATTTAACCCTTTCCGATTCTCAAGTTCAATGTAATATTTCCTGCACGTGCGAAAGCATCTGTCCCAATGTTGTATTTTTAAAAGCATTAAAGAGTTTTTCTATTTTAAATTGCGTGCCCTCCGCAGTTTTAAAATTAATGTAGACCATATGAAGCTATTTCTCGCAGTAGCAAGATCTTCTTAAAAATGATAAATCAATAAACAATTACACCCTTTGGAATCGCAAATGCAGAAGTGCAAGCTGGGCGTGAACCTTCAAACACGCATTGGTTCCAACCTTGTTGTTGTAAATTGTAATTTGCCAATTTGCCAATTTTGAAATTTCGGTCAATGGTTTTGAAAAATCGTTAGCCACCGCAGGGTGACGCCCACTTTTTCTATAAATTCTGTTCGATTTGCCATTTCAGATGGCTTCAGCGTGTGATTGACTGACGGGGATGGCGTTGTACCACAAAATAAATAGGTGCTTTTATATACCGATACGTGTAGACACATACATATATGCATGCCTTTTTCGACATGTGTTAAAGACTTCATTATGGCGGAAGTTTATAATCATTATGAAGGGTTAACTATGTAATATTTTATTTTTTAGCCGGATGCATGCGTACATACAAACATATGTACATGTATACCTGTATCTGTAGACATCACTTAGGTTATAGAAACTGTTGAAACACGCCTTCAACACTGTTGCCCTTTTTAATCCACATCCTATTGCATTTAATTTATGTTCTTCCATCCTTCTGCCATTTGCATTTCATTTGTATTCAGTTGATTCAATTTTCACAGTTGCCAAAAACGATTTTATTCGCATTCATTGCGATTAGTAACAGTTACAAACGTGCCAAATTTCAATAAAGCATTTGACATTTCGCACATGCCAAATAAGTTGTGTGTTCGTATGTTTGAATGTATGAGGAAGTCGATTTTCATGCGTATATGGGTAGATTTTCAATAAATTTAAAATAATCGATTTGGAAAATGCGAATGCATTAAAAAACTCGGGGAGGCAAAGCATTTTAAAATTTTCTCAAGGTGAAAGCCAATGACTTTTATGTACCACAGAATTGCAGTTTGTCTCTCTACTTCAACTCTAACATCAACTGGCTTTGGCTAATTGCAAGGCGAATTTATAATATTATAGGTGACAGCAACCGCATATAAGTAAAACCCTAGCTGTATTTGTTGTTGCGTTTGGTCCAAGCATCACGTCAAAATCAGCTGTTCATTTGCAGTGTGGTTTGCTTGTGAAACGTACGCTGGAAATAGTCACAAAATAAAAAGTCGCTACATTTCCCACAGTTCATTGAAGATTTCGTATGTAGCTTATGTGCAAGGTGGATTTATTATGTGTGAATTGTAAGTTCTTGTGGATATGAAAGAAATCATTTGAATTTGCGGTATTTTAATTATTAATCATACATATTTCAGAATTTGCCACGGGCATGCATAAGGTGAAATTGAATGTAGAGAGTGAAGTTTGGACGCAGAAGAGTTTAAATTAGAGAAACATAACGCAAAAAAACTTCGAAACAAGGGCAAAATTAAAGTCTCACTGCGTACAGAAAGTAATGTATGTAATATTGAGCTCAATTGTATTTGTATCACATTTTTAATTTGCAATTTTTACATGTGTAATTCTATATCCTCATAGGATATTGATGGCTATCAGAAATCCACCTTGGCTGCTAATGACTGTGATGACTTCATACTAAATACTGTTGAGATGCGCATACCATATTGCATAAAAAAGTTTGCTTCATGTTTTTTGTGGAAAATCGATCGCTATGATTGGCATCTAAAACTGAACACTTAAAAATTCTGGATTACAAATTTGTAACATGCTTGTGAATTCATTTTATATAATTCAACTTTAATGATTTTATAGCCTGTATTTAGAACATAAGTTATTGGACATTGAAAAACTGATTACAAATAAAGTATTTAATTTAATTAAATTTATATTAATGTTATTTCATTTATTTGGATATTTTATTTGCTGTGCGCTGTGTGGTATCGTCCTCTAAATTTGTGAGCTCCTATGATATTAAAAACAAATTATTATTTATGCCTATTATTCGAATTATTATTATGCATACCTGCTTATACTTGATATCTGAAACTGAGTATTCACTTCTAGCTTCCAACGGTGCATGTGGTAATTCAGCAGCTTCAATTAAGGGATTACGTAAGACGAACAAATACAATAACTCTGGACAATTCGCCAACTGTTGGTACATATGTTTTTAATAAATTACGTCAAACTTTTTTATAGCAAATTTCATACCTTGTAGTCATTATATAGCCATTGCGGTATAAAAGCGTTGAGACTTAGCAGCTTGTTTGCTATATATTTACGTACGCTAGTAGAATTTTCTAACTCATAATCATAAATGAGTTTTTGTAACAGTGACCGGGCCACGCTCATGCTTCATTGGCGCTTTCCTTGGTAATGCGGTGTACCCATATGGGAAGAGGTGATAATCCGCAGCCAGAAAGCAGCTTCAGCAGTATATAAACCACAACCAGATAAAATTATTGTCAATTCTTGTAGACCTTTGAACGTCTTTTCGATAAGCAGCGAGTCGAACCAGTGTTTTGTATGATTCACCACGGTCTAGCAATGATACAGCCACAAAAACTTGTCCTAAAATTTTAAATTAATTAAATTAAAGGACAACCGCGAGTCAATAAATTGGCAAACGTGAATAAATGTTCCATTTGCATCAATAGCTCAGTAAACACAAATGTAAACATATGTATGAATGTACATACCAATACAAACAAAACATATCATTTTGACGTAAGCCATATCTACGGCGAAAAATTCAGCTGGCTGAATGCTGTCACCTATAATAAATCCACCTTGGCTAATTGTGAGCTCAATTATTTAGGCTTTAATGCCGGCTCCGAACAGGAGATGCTTTTAAATGGTAGAAAAATGCCTGACCGCTGAGAGAAGACATACTTATATGTATTTACTATATTTGAAAAACTTAGTACGTTTGGAAGTATACAAAAAATGTAAAACATAAAATTTTTTGTTTTTTCGCATTATTTAATTATTAAAGGTTTGCTCATTTGTGACATTAGATTTTTGACACTGCCTTACAAGTGGTTGTATTTATGAAGGGTGAAGAAAGTGGAAAAAATGAAATCCATTTTGGTAAAAAACAAACTGCAAACGGCCTAACAAATAAATTTAAATTAATGTTTCAATGTGTATAACATATTTTGTGGGCAATGCATATCTAAACATGTACAAATTTATATGCATAAATGAATGTGCTATTAAAGCAAAAAACGGTAAAACTTAATCCAAGAGCTATATTTTATTCATTGCTTTGAAATTTTAAACCGATTGCGAAGTTTCGCCAATAAAAACACTTCGCTCGCATTGACCCATTGAAAATTAATAATATCCTGATTTAAGCGATATTCGTGATGCATTCCATGTCATGCTGGTCCTGGAAATACCGATACAAACCCCTGAGCGAGTTTTTGCTCATAAGGACACCTTTTTGAAAACGAAATATTTTTCTGCAATTTTTTTCTTCTACTTTTACTCAAAATTTCTAGAATAAGCAACCCACTGCCATACTAAGGGAGCCGATTTGTCTAGAGGGCACGAGAAAGCTGCTTACTGACAAAGCTTTTATTATTGAATCATGGTTTTTTAGTTTTCCGAGAGTATTCAAAAAGAACTCATAACGGTGAACAAAAACTGCAAGGATAGCTAGAAAAGGCAAACAAAAATTCAATCATCCAAACACTGGCTCGATAATTATCGAGCCAATTATAATTGGCTCGCATTGCATTCAATCATTAACTTGGGAGAGGTTTTATATGTTGGAATATTGAACCCATGACCATTGAAAGCAAAATGGTTCGATAAATTCAAAACAATTTGGCTTCAGTGTAATCATTGGCTTCTTTAGCTTTACTTTAATTATAGTCTCATACGTGACGAGCCGTTATTAAGAGGTACCCACTCAACTTCATAAATACATTATCGTCAAGTTTTAAGTAAAGTATTGTGTGCCTGCTTGCCTACGAGTGTAAATAGATGTTCTTTCCGACTTAACTGTTGCAAATGTAATGGTTCTACTTGAAATGACAATACCAATAGTTAGGAATGCACGTGGACAGTTGGCATGAGAAAACTTCAACAGACAATATGATGTTTGCTCTGCATATATATATATGTACGTACATATGTACATCGGTGTGTTATAATTAGAATTCAATCAAAGGATCACCCAAAAGCTTATGTCCATAAGTCCAAACTCATGTAGTTTTTCGCGCTAAGAAAATGGTAGGCAGTGCAAGGGCGGGGATGTAGAAGCGCTAAATAAACAATCGACCTCATCAGCGAAGCTGTCCAAGGCTACCTTAAAATAACCGTTCTTTAAACACAAAGAGCACTGCCAAGAAACAACAATCGAAAATCTGGATCAGAAATTCAAATGAACGACAACGGCAGGATTTAACACGATGTGACGGCGATGATGAGGCGCTTATTAAAAAACATCTTTAAGGACACTTCACGCATTGACCCCTTTTGAACGCACGTTTGTAAAAAGACGTACAAAGCGAAACTCCACTGCAGCTGCGTGACTCACAAATACATGCACTCCACAACAAACGGACAAATTTTTGTTTCTTTTGACGCTTTCCCTTTAGATGCTGTCAAAAACAATCAAAGATAGCCTCATCAAAATCTTGCGCATTAACATTGAAGAGCCTGAAGGTAGGCAAACAATCCCACATCTCTTCGCATCGTTTTTGTACATCGTACATTTGTATGCCCATTCACATAGACTGACTTTTTCCCTCTACGCAATATTAGGCAATATGAACTAAGAGCTGAACCAGTTTAACAAATACTACTTAAAAAAATATTCAATTTGAGAGAGAACTGTAAAATACATGTTTCTCAATTTCCCCTTGCAATGTTGCAAATTTTCTCAAACACATTAAAGCATACACCTATGTATGTATGTATGTTTGCACATATGTGTCTAGTGCTCTCTAGTCATTTTCTTCTAATTAATTTGGTCAATCATTTTGCGGTAAGTTTGCTGGACATTATCAACCTATCATGTTTTCTGCTTATGCGATATTCCTCAAACCGCCCATCACGCACCAAAATTAACCCTCAGGTCCTGTGAGGTGACGCAATTTCGTACAACTCTTAAATGATGATTATCTGTCCCTCGACTCACAGTATTCCAATCGGTGACCTTAAATTGTCCCATCCGGCCTGCAAACGGGTTCGCGTTAATTTCATTAGCATCCTTGAACGCTTCCTTTTTAAAACGATCAACATTATCCTATCCGCCACCAGCACTCCTCGCTTATTTCGAGATCTTGCATATCATCTTCCGGCCGTGTAAGCAACCTATTTAGGCAGCAGGGCGAAAGTAGAGCATATAATTAAATTCTATGAATATTAGTTCGTATTTTAACCCTTAACTTCATTCATTTGTGCTCACCTTTGTGCGCTCGCAATTAAAGTGACCCTTGTTTCTTGTCGCTTTTAAGAAAAGATCATTTAGATGAACTTTCTCTCCTAACCTGTTCCAGTTTCTGATGTAGCCCTTTCCCATCATCTTTTGATGAACTGCCGCTCACTCATATTCTCCTCCTCGCCTTATATTGTATTTCGTCTTGTCATGCCGTTGCTGTAAGATGATTAGATTGTACCTGTGAGTGCATATGCATTGAACAAAATTTATAAGTGAATGTCATCATGAGTGCTTATTGTTGTCACCAAATGTCACTATCTTTGGCGCGGCTGCTCGACCTACTCAATTTAAGTGTACACCACCTATATGGCATATGTTTGTAAATATGTACAATAATAATAATACTTTGGAATACTAAATGCGCATACTTACATACGTAAATACAAACATAAAATTCTAGACATGCGCACATACCTATAAAGGTTTATGAATTGAAATATAGTTGCTAAAAATGTGTTTTCTAGAACTTATCATAAGCAGCGTTGTCAACTTTCTAAAATAAATTAAGATAGGGTCCCAAAATATATATATATATATATATATATAAACTTGTAGATATTTGATAATATAGATATATAAGCTTGTATTTGATATTTAATTCCACTTTCTTCATATTTTGGTTTGGCTGTAGTGGCTGTACAAATGGCTGTACAAGTGAGAAACTTAATTGAATCACAGAAGTGGTAATAACCACTCCTTTTTTGCGATCACAACAAACGTGGCACTAAAAGAGAAAAAGTCTTGGAATGGAGAAGAGACAACGCCATTTCGTATCCTGTTTCACTTCTGCGTTCGAACGAATTCCATAGATCCGCAGAAGGAGTCATGAATCTAACGATGGAAGTGAAATACAACAACTGTGGAACGTAGACTAGAAAAGGTCCGTTAGCTTATTGGAAATGAGCTCAAAAATATTTTAGAGAATATTTTTGCGTAGAGCATTAACAAAACTGTAAAAGTATTAAGACATTGGGAAAGTAGACTAGAGGTAGCACCTATCAAATATTAAAAAAGCAGCAGGACATTGTTGCGGCAGGACTGTACTTGTGAACGGCGCCAAATTATAAGTCCTTTACTGTTCAATGGCAATAGACAAAGGTTGATTTGAGATTTGTACTTCGGCCTCATGGTCTTTTGTGCCCTCTAACATCCACACCCAGTTCTTGTATTAAACTCGAAATAGAGCTAGATTGGATTGGGCGTATGTGCTTTTCTGCTGACTGCAGTTGTGACTGCAATTGGTCGAGATATCTCAATCTTCTCCTGCAATGTTCAGCGCTGTATTCAAGGAGAAGATACATTGGAAGCTGCTGGGAAGGAAAGGCTCGGATCCTATTAATAGCGAGGCCGCAGCCTCTCTTACCCATGCGTCCGCCACATCGTTCTCAGTTATTCCCCTGCGTCTTAAGACCCAAATTAGCGGGATGCTCAACAGCAATACTGTTCTCAAATGTGATAGCGTTTAATATCTCGGTTTTCACCTAGGACAGCGTTTAACATAAAGACGTCATATTCAAGAAAATAATGAAACAAACAACTAGGAAGCTTTATTAGGTAATAATGATTTTTTCTCAAGAACCAGACTATGCAATTTCTATATACAATCAACTTTTTCTTGCTGTTATGCTGTTTTGGATGTTATCACCAAATGACGATGTTGTCTAACAGAAAAAGGTAGATCGTAAAAATTTCCAATATCTGTAGCATCCGTTAACCGATTTGAATCGATCCGTTATATATCAGAATCGAATTTTCTCCATTTCGTTCATGTTTAAGTTTTTGTAAGAATTAAACGTTTTCAAAATACTTTATTTATCCACTAAACACTAGGTTTATTACTGCATAAATGAAGATTTACAAAGTTGAATTTCATCACGGAAGTTAACGCTTTCTTATTTTTTTACTATTTTTCCTTCGGGGAAATGTTCCCCGTAAGCATTACGCCCACACTGATTCACATACGATACTTAGGAAAGTAATTTCTTAGTGGCAGATGTGTAATAGTCCGGGAGCCAGGGGGCGATTTTGGACTGGTCAGTTGCGCTTACGGTCTTTCCATCGCTATAAACGCAGCTGACCTTCATTATTATACAATATTTTCATATGTGTCCAAAATTATGTGAAAAAAATTTCAGCCGGTATTAAATGAGTTGTTAAACATTTTGTTTCCACGCGTTTCATATCCTTCCACAATCACACCCACCGCGGCACACTGGGCCAGAAGACCCGAGTGAGTGGCCAAAACTCTTTTTTCTTAGGAAAAGGCCATAAAACCGATTAAAACCACGTTTATTATAGTTTTTTAACTCTATGAATGCGAATCTGAAGTCAAAATTAAAAAATCCGTATTTTTGCTTCAAACTCAGAATCTAGGGGTTTAGAACAATGCACATTACGAATATAATGTCAACTTCAAATTCAAAATGGCGGATCCAAAATGGGGGACATAAAATTTAAAAAATCAGTATTTTTGTTTCAAACTCAGAATCTAGGGGTTTAGAACAAAGAAAATACGTCTAGAATTAGCTGTACTCATACACCCAGGATACACCGCGAGGAGGATTCTAGTACGATTTAGTATCCCAATTTTTTTGTTGTAATTTTTATAATTTTTAATTTTTTTTTTGTAATTTTTGTAATTTTTAATTTTTTTTAATTTGACTTAATTTTTGAATCTGCGTTTAAGCTCAATTTATTCAGAATCAGAAGTTTCTTCTTCTGATAGTTCAAGTTCATCTAGAAGTTTGTGAACGTCATTAGACGCAATCATTTCATGATCGCGTTCGGCCTCTGTTTTATCTTCCGATTCATATTCGTCTACATTTGCACTGGCACTGCTATGATCATTTTCCATATTTTGAGTATCTAACAAAAGTAACTGTTTAACTTCTGCTGAAAGTGGTAAACGTCTTCTGTTATTAGCTCTAGACAACCTGTTCATACTAGACAGTAATGGATCAGAAGTATCTAGTAATCGATTAAAGAGATCCTCTAAGTTTGTTTTCTATCACATTGTCTACAGTGCCTGAGTCTGAAGTTTCTGTAATCTTTGTTTCTCGATTCAGATGCCTCTTCTCCATATACACCAACTGGTAAGGTACAATGTCTTGTTATTTCTCCAGCATGAATCAAGATTTTATGAAGAGTTGCTGGCATTGGATACCAAGGATACAAGGTAACATATAAGCTTGCAGTGGTTAAGCAGAATTCTTCAAATTTTTCTGTGTTGATTGGTAGCTGACAAGAAAGGCAAACTAAAATAATTTTCAAATTATTTACGAACTGGCAATCAATCTTTAAGCATTCTGCAACAATCTCTGCATTTTGAAATGCCTTACGTGCGGAATTTCCGTCGTTAGTTGTACCAGAACCACCTGCTTTTGGTATATCAACTAATAGTCCCAACTTTTCACGTAGAATTTTTTGAATTTCAGCTTTCCGATCTGCAACAAGTTTTTTATCCTGAGGCGTACTTACCCTCCATTTCTTAATATTAATTCTGTAAGCTATATGCAAACAACATTCATAAAATCGAATTCACGCATATAATGGGCTAATACCATATTGAAGTGCATTTTTATCTGGAAGGAATACGCTTGTTTTTTTACTAATATTTTTTAGATCATTGAATTGTTTTGGAGTTGCCTTACAGATTGGACAGCATTGTGATGATTTTGTTCCTGTTAAAATATTCAAAATCTTCCCATCAACTAAAGTCAAATGTAAAGAGAAGTGATCAGTAATTTTGTGACTCATATTAATAATGTTGAAGACCTGCAGGCTGTTAATCTGGCCATCCATTTCAGTTTTTTGGGACAAAACAATGTCTGCTGATTCTTTAACAAATTCTAATTTAATAGGTCGACAAAACCGTGGAGATTGTGAATCATGATTGTACCAAACAATGTGTCCATTTTGAGATGTTAATTGTAAAGGGATGAGAGTAGTAGCAAAGATTCTTTCATCGTCAAAATTGTCGACTTCTGAGCTATTTTCAAAAGATTGCTTGTATCTAGAGTGTCCTGTACTTTCGTCAAAGCCCCAAGAGCAAGTTAAGATTAATTCTATATTAATATATTTCTGTTAAAGAGTTTGTATCCATGATTTTCAATAAAATTTGTTCTTGCATTTCCACTATTCGACTACCAGTATGGTTCAGTAAAGACTGCAGACAAACTTTTGCCTCGTGTTCATTGATTTCAATATCATCTTTTGTAGGTCTTAATATTTTTTTTGCCTCTCTAACTTCATTATAAGCAGGCCAAATATCAGCTCCGGATAATTTACATTCGTGTCGCATACTAATACAATATAAATATCCTTAGATAAAGATTTATCCAGTAAATAATTTAAAGCCTGTAATGGAGTTTTCTTTATAATGATATTTTTTTCACTATTCGCAATTAATTGTCTTATATTTAAAGCACTAGCAGAGCTCTTTTTAAGTTCATCAAGTACAGCTCTAACATCATGCTGTTGCATCTTATTAGCTGCATGTCGAGCAGCCAATATGAGTCTTTGAGGATCATGGCAATTAATAGAACTAATTGATGCAACCTCGCGTCTTTTGGATCGATCTGATTTATCAATATAATCCAGAGACATTCTACCAGTGCTTGTTTTAACTTTTTGTGGAATGAAATGAAGTGTCATAAATTCTGAATCAAGCCAAACTTTATTCTTTAGAATAAATCTGTCAGTCTTTCTACTTGCTGCATTATATTTACTTTTATAATTTGATTTTAAAGTTTGTAATGCTTTCTGTATCTGTTGCAACGTATTTTCATTTATATCTGTTAAACTTTTATTATGTTTATCCAATATGTTTTTAATTGGATCTGCATCTGGTGATTTTAAAATTAAATCAAGAATCTCTTTTTTTGTGATTTTCATTTTAATGAGAAAAAACAAAGCAATTAAAACAGCGTTTGAAAATGCTCTACTCTGGCGGATTTTTCAATTTTGCTCTTGCTCAAGTCAAATTAGGACTCCAAGCTATGACTCTAACTGCGCAACAATCAGAGTCAGAGTCATAGTAGAAAAATAATTGCGTCGTAGTTTTACACAGGAGCTCATAGTCACTAAAATAAAATGCGCAGTAGACCAAAAACAGAGATTGAACTTTGTTCGCTCTCGCTCAAAATATGACATCGCGAAATGACTTCGTAGTACTGCAAATAGTCGCTCCGCAGTTTTCGTGTACAAAATAAAAACGGGGGTGGGGGCGCACATTGACCGAACGATCTGCTGAGAGTCTCTCACTCTCTGAGGTACTGGACAGTTCTGGATCTTTCTGGACAAACTTCAATCTCTGTTTTTGGTCTACTGCGCATTTTATTTTAGTGACTATGAGCTCCTGTGTAAAACTACGACGCAATTATTTTTCTACTATGACTCTGACTCTGATTGTTGCGCAGTTAGAGTCATAGCTTGGAGTCCTAGTTTGACTTGTGCGCTATCAGCTCTACTCTGTAGCTGACAATGTTTAACTACATAGTTAGAGCAGAGCATTATTTGGGGTACTACTGCTGCTCTGAAGTAGTAAATGCAAACACTGAATTAAACTCGATTTTCCCTCGGTAGTTTTGGCTCAAACATTAATGGGTCAGAATTATTTGAGATTTCTCTCACACTAATATAGATATTTCAGACATGTTTATGAAAAGGCGCATATATACCTTATTTAATACTTCTTTACGAACAATTTGGCATAAAATTTAACTCATTTAATAGGGGAACTTCGGGGAACTTTGTTTTCAAAGTAATTCATGTATGAATAAAAAACAGATTTTGTTGATTAAATGTTTAAAAAAAACTTATTCAACATAAATACACATGGTTTCAATTATAAATAATTTTTTGATATCCATAAAGAAAAGTTATGGACGATAATAACATCTTGAGTAGTATTTTTCACAACAACTTATTGATAAACATTGTTTGAAAGTGTTAAAAATCGAACTAAAACTTTGACTTTGAACTGTTACATAAAAAAAACTAATTGATAAAAACTAATGAAACTTCATAATTTGGTGTAAAAAACTACTCAAAATAAGATGATGTTATAAATTTCCTGTTTAAATTAAGTCGAAAATTTTTATTTTTGGCCACTCACTCGGGTCTTCTGGCCCAGTGTGCGCGGGTGCGCCAGCTGACGTTCACTTTCGTTATTCATGAAAGCTAAGTCACAAGTATAGTCAAGAATGTAACGGTATAAAAATGTAGTCCAAAATCGACCTCTGGCTCCCGGACTAGTACTGTAATGTGTGAAAATTAGCCAAATGGCAGATTTACTCTCAGCTGACCTATTTTCTCCCTCTACGGCGCAGCTGACTATTTATTTTATTCAACTAAATGTCAACAATACACAAAAAAAATTTCAGCCGGTATTAAATGAGTTGTTAAACATTTTTTTTCGACGCGCTTCGCAGCATCCCACGCACGTTGGTTTCGTCATCCATTGGATGGCGTCTGCCTTCAGTATTAAAATCCGTCGGCATGAAATGCTGAGGTCAAAATGATCCCTGGCTCCCGGACAATAAACTTAAGCTTAATAATTTTTATTTTATTTTGATTTATGATATATGCATTAAATCAAAATTGTTCGTCAAGCGAGCAGAGCCCAGACATAGCGAGCAAAGATGTGGGGGAATCAAAGAAAGCTTATATTTACTTGAGGAAAACTATTTGCATTTAGATGCTATGATTAGCAACTCCTGAGTTTCTCGACTGAAAAGTCAATATTCTGTGCAAACATAGATCTATGAGTGCATATTTAAGTACACAAGTGCATATTAAGTATACATATAGCGTTTTTCAATAGGTGCGCTTTTTCCGATAGGGAGGGCGAACGACGCAATATTTTTTATTTTTCGCTTGTCATTTGTAAACTTCATTAGTATACATTTCATCATGGAACGCTACACACTTGAAAATCGTGTAAATTTTTTATGAAAATAATCGTGCAAATTTTTTTATGAAAATTTATAAATTTTCCAAAAAATCATCTTCAGTGATGAATCTCACTTTTGGCTCAATGGCTTTGTCAACAAGCAAAATATGCGTTACTGGGCAGAAAGGAATCCACACGTGATTCATGAGGCACCGTTGCATCCCGCAAAAATCACTGTTTTGTGCGGTTTACATGCCGGCGGGGTAATTGGCCCATATTTTTTCGTTGGCGAGAACGATCGCCACGTTACTGAGAATGGAAATCGATACCGCGACATGATAAACGATTATTTTTGGCCGCCATTGAATGGTATCGACTTAGACGACATGTGGTTTCAACAGGACGGGGCCACAAGCCACACAGCACACGCTACAATTGATTTGTTGAAGAGTAAGTTCGATGAGCGCATTATTTCCAGAAATGGGCCGGTCGAATGGCCGCCACGCTCGTGTGATTTGACGCCTCTAGACTATTTTCTTTGGGGTTATGTGAAGTCATTGGTCTACAGTAACAAGCCGGCGACGATTTGTGAGCTCAGAGCCAATATTGAAATTGCTTGAATCTCGGCCGATTTATGCAAAAGAGTGGTCGAAAATTGGGTTCAACGATTGGACTTCGTAAAACGTGCACGCGGTGGTCATGCAAAAGAAATCGAATTGTATACTTAAATGTATATGTTCAAACTCGATAATAAAAAAAAATTAGTTAAAAAAGTCAAACCGTTTGTGTTTTATTCAAAAAAAAAGTTGAAGTGCTCTTACTGAAAAATACTCGTATGTACCGTTAAAATCTTTGTTTATATACTAAAACCATAAGTGAGCCATAAACAAATATTGAAATTTCAATATTTCTGTGATTATATGAATGTAAATACAGAATTAAGGGAAATGGCCCCTGAGTGATGAGTGAGAATTTTAATGAATGAAGAAATTGAAGTGCATATGGATTTAAATTCGCAAAATAGTAAAGGAATTTCAACCCTCGACGATGGTTTGAAGGAATTATGTTCAGGAAGGTTGTTGAAGCAGACGTGTTTAGGAAAAATAGAAAAGGGTACCCTTTCAGAATGGAAGAAAAGTAAGTAGTCAGATTAAAAAATATATATGTATGTGAAACTTCAAAAAGAAGAGCATGTAGGACAAAGTTTTTGCACGACTGTCAGCTTAAGTAGTCAACTTGATTATAATCCCGTATTATAAATAACAAAATAAATATTCCAATATTTTTACATTCATCTTTTTGTTGTTTTATGAGTAGTGGAATTCACTCTCCTTTTACGGGAAAAGAAGTACCCTGTAAACGTAAGGGGGGAAATGTTCGGTTTGCGAAACTTTGCGTGCATACTCGTATTCACAAGATCGTTATCTTTGATATTTTGCAATTCTACATTTTATGAATTCAGCCTCGGTATGACGATCATTAAACCGAACAATTCGAGAACTTTTTACACTCAATCGATCACTGATGCATTGATAAGGGAGTTAATCTGCATACTTATGGATGTGTGTATATGCATGTATTTCTATTTCAATGCTATCGTTGATGGTATTAAATTTCTAATTTTATCAATGAGTTTCATTAACTAAAACATACTTAATTTTGAATTGGTGTACCATTCTACGTCATACGTTCACATGTACAAATATACACATTTGCCCATTGAAATGAGCATACCGTGAAATTCTAGCTTTTCTATTTTTTAATCCGAAGGTTTGAGAGTTCTTTCTTCTAACAAAGTGCTCATATGTTAAGTAAACTTTGTTTCTGGAACCTTCAGAAAACTTATTTTAAGATGCAAAGTGGAGAAAACGTGTGAGACTTAATCTAAAAACACTATACTTAACCTATAAGCTTCGGTTAAGAGAGTTGAGGTAGTAAATTTACCATTTATATTTCTTCTACCGACACAATTCTGCTATAATCTTATCTGTTCTTCGCGTTAAGAGCAATTTTCATGCCTAATTTAGCAAAGTTTTTGATATCATAAAAGTATAAGAAATTATTTTATTTATCTTTGGCTTGTAAGCAGCAGGTTTTTAAGATCTATGAAAGAAGGTCCTAGAGTCAATGAATTCCTGGAAGACCAGCTTGACAAGTTCTCCAAATTGTGGAAGAAGTGGCATTCAGAGTGGGGTATAGTCCGGGGGAGCATGGAGGATGGTGTATGAGTCACTTATTGGCTAACTATTCCCCTTAAACCATCCAATATTCTTGAGGAATCTCTTTATCCCTGTAAATCTATATCTCCCGCTTGTTTCAGAGTGACTAATAATAGAGTGCCGAGATGTCGTAGCCTACTTCTGAATAGTAACAGAGTATACGCAGATCGCAGAATAAATATCCAGCGTTGGCCATGTCATGTCGTCCGAATGGATGTGGTACCAGCTGGTGGAAGCAGAAGAAGAGGAAGGCCTCTTCTGCGTTGGAAAGATCAGGTGGTGAAGAACATGGTTTCACTAGTTGTTTCCAACAGGCGCCAGTTGGCACGAGAAAACGACTGGCGCACTTTGTTAAACTCGGCCAAAATTGCTTGGGCGATTACCGCGCCGATCAAGAATAAGACGCAGATCGTTTCTTTCTTCTAATCATTTTAACAGCTTCTTTGGAACGCCACATTTGCCTCGGAATAAAGGAAGATTTATTTAGATAATATTGCAAACAGTTGTTATGAACAAATTCCGAAACACCTATACAAAATAGAGAATTCGGCTACTTTCAGGCGTTCCGGGCATTTCGGACTTCTCTTGTGGAGTTGTTTTCATACACTTGGTAATGGCAATGATAATATTAATGGTTGTACGGGTTAGGCTAAGGCCTTTATGCACTGCGACCAAATCGATCTATTGTGCGCCCCTAATTACTTAATTATAATTACGAGTATTTAGTATACCGAGGAATCGAACCAGCTCCTTAGGAGGGAGCAACTGTAGGTCTTCCTTCTCTAGTAGGTACGAGCCCAGGATTCTGTGTCTCCTGTACCCTAATGCCTCACAGTTGGTGATTAAATGTTCCATAGACTCCTCTTCATCACAGCAGAATCTGCATGATCTTGTACTAGATAACCCTATTATGTTTAAGTGTTTATTACAAACAAAGTGGCCTGTAAGTGCTCCACAGAGTAATCTGCGGCCCTTTTTGTCTGGGGTTAGAGCAGATTTTGCTCTGTTGGCATTGAAGTTCAAAAACTTTTTGGAGTGATTAAGGCCGTTGCTCCGTGCCAGTGTTTCCTGATTTTTGTTTGGATTCATTTTTTGGTTTGCTGTTTTATATTATTTTTGTTAAAGCCGAAAAATGGGGTTGGTCCAATAAATAGACCTTCTGCCTAGTTTTTGGCATATTTCATCTTTTCTGGCTTAAGCGGTGTATGCAGCGCATTTTTTTCTTTTGCTAATGTCCACATACAATAATTATACCAAACTAAAGATGAATATTTTATAAAAAAACATACACACGAGATTCGATTAAAAAATTACGTGCAAAAATTAAAACTACTTAATTGTTTGGAGTAAACCTCTTTTATTTTGTGACATAAACAATCTGCCTACGCTGTTTTCGTTTTTTGGTCCCTTCCGAATAATAGGATTTGTCCAAGTCTGAAAAATAAACATTCGTTTCTGCAATCACCTCCTCGCTTGAATAAAATATTTTTCCCGTCAGCCATTTCATTAAATAGGGGAACAAATAGTAGTCTGAGTGATCCGAGGGAGCCAAGTCTAGATAATAGGGGGGATGTGAATAAGTTGGAACCCTATTGCCATTAATTTTGCGACCACAACTGCTGAGACGGGAGCTGGTGCGTTGTCGTGATGGAAAAGGAGAGTCACTCGACTTCCTGTGTGTTCTTCCAAGAGAGGCTACTAACTACACGTAACCTCGATAAGCGCCAGTAGTGCCATCTCTCTGACTTTGCACGGACTTTTCAAACGACTCTCGTATATATGATTCAAGTCTTGTGTAAATGGAGGTACATTTATAAAATGCGGCACAATGAGCGCTCTTCAAAAAATCAAACTTCTAAAGTCGTAGATCTAAGCATGGACGTAGTGTTAGTCATTACTTGCTCGATGCTTTTATATGAATTCTCTAATTATTTTCTTCATTTTACGCCTGTAATTTTTCGTTTGCTAATTCATTATTGTTGTCTATTCCTCCATACAAGAATCAACCTCCCTTCGACATTCTGTCATTGCCTTTATGATTTTTGTTGTTGTTGTTTACTTTTTTGCTTTCGCTACCGTTTCTTTTAAAAACGAATTGCTACAAATCCTTTCCTATTGCCCTTCAATTGGTATGTATTTTTATAGCTTTAGCGATGAGCGTTAAAAACAACAAGTTTGCTAAATATCCCGAAGGGTCAAAATCAGGATATTCACACCACCACATCGCCGCGCACATATAACCCCTTTGATTTCGCCATTCGCTTCAGTGACTGAGGCGGGACATACTGTTGCTAAAATATCATAATGTTTATATGAGCATGTATATGTGTGCATATTTATATGTGTGCATGTGTGTGTGTGTATGTATGTATGCATGAAAGTATAAAGCAATGTTAAATTTGAAGGCGCCTTCAGTCGCATCAATTTACGGACTTGTAAGTTGGTTTTTTATTGTCGACGTATGGGCAATGAATTAATGTGAACAAGGATTCCGTGCTCTTGTATTCGTAGTGACAGTTTGCCGCAGGATATGCTTATAAATAAATTTAATGTGATACGCTAAAAATGCACACAGACATTGCCGAAGAAAAGGCACAATTTATGAGAAGACACTCCGCGCACTAATTACCCTCGATGTAAAAATACCAACAACTGAAGATAGTAGAGACTATTTATGTATTTACTATTTGGAGTATGAAAAGAAAAAATTAAGAAAGTTGGAAAAAAGGAGGAAGTAAGAAACTGGATCAACTCGAATTTATTTAGGAGACGAAAAGACGCGCCTTACTAAAAAGTGTAGCAAATTAATTTTGCAGTTTTCTGGAAAAGGGCAGGCAATATTATTATTATTATTATTATATTTTCCTCCATAAAAGAGTATTGTATGAAAGGATCAGCGCTACACAAAATTAAAATGGATAAAATTGAGCAAAATGGCATCAAAGCAAAATTAGTACACCCATTTGCATACTTTAATCCATCCAAGAAAAATTTACCTTTTATCAATAACTTGACGAAGGTATATGTACAATAAATAAGTTATGTTGAGATTTTTCTTCTTCATAATGGGAGGGGAGGCTGAGTGGCTCTATCCTAATTGAATTGACCACGAGTGCCAAAATCGCTTCTTGCCTAATCCGCTTATAGCAAAATTGGCCGGTGACCATTTCACGCATCAAGTAAACTATTAACACAAATAAAGGACATGATTCAGCTGTCGGTCAGCCGTTTCACCGCCCTCCACCCCAAAACTTGCGTACGCACACACTTTTCTGCTCTTTTATTTATTCATTTTTTTTTCAAAACCTATGCAAAGGACATTTCAAGTATAAGAAAATAATGTTCTCTTTCTTGGGCTATTCATTCCTCTTTACGTCTGCCTTTTATAGCTTAGTTGTATGACATTTTCTTCATTCATTTTTTCTTCACATCTCAGTTTCTTTTGTGTCCATTGAGGCGCAAATTATAAACGAATTAGTGAGGTAAAGTGGCCACTGGACCCATACCAGATCAAATCAGGGATTTTCCTACATTGAAGTGTATTTATTGTGTTTATTTTCCTGTATTCTTGTGGATAATACATATAAGATAACTTTTTTTTCATATATTCGTTTGTGTATTTTTTATGAACTCCGGAGAAGGACAGGATAATAGTGTGAGTGACCACAAAATCTCTATTGTGGGACATTTCTTTTCAAAGTCAAAAGCGAAGAGGCTGATAATTAGGTAAATTTAATGACATTTTGAAGTTTTTGCGAAATGAAAACCTACAACGTTTTGCAGTTACGATTTTTGCAGTTGCAATATTTTAAATTTTTCTGTATATTTGTAAACCAATAAGTATTATTAAATTTCCCATCCAGTGACTATTATTATGCAATATTGATTGATCACTGTATGAACTCCGTTCAAAACTTCTTTCTTCTCACTTATTGTCACTTCTTAAACAACTATTAAACCGCAAATGCACATCCTTATGTAGTGAACCCTATAAGTTTATTACATAAAATTGTCTTGGTATTGGGTCTCACAATTATTATACGAGTAGTCTTTATGTGGAGAACAAATGCTTCATTTACATTTATGTGCGCTTGAAAATGTCATTATGAGTATTATTGATCACTTTAGGGATTATGACGGGATGACTGTTTGTGGAATACTAAGACGAATATATCCAAATTTTTAAATATATTCTATTGAGAGACCAACACTCGCCGCGTTGAGTAGCTTTCAAATTTAAATTTAATTTAAATATTGTTTGGAGACACAAACAAATATTAATTCAGTAAGGAGTAGAGTACTTCCGGCACACTTCATTTTGCGCGGGCAATTTTTCTTGTGAAAGCTTTAAGCAAAGAGGGAAGATAAGTTAATTAAATCAATCGAATATTTCTAGGATGAAGCCCATAGCCCTCCTGGCTGTAGATATTGGCAACTCCATACGAAACATTCCGCTCTTGGCATTTTCATGTAAGTAAGTACGTAGGTATGTTACGGTGAACAGGTGGAAACCCAAATACATGGACGTGAGTTCTAGAAATAATACTAGCTTCAATATTAAAACTGCTGTTATTGAGTTGTGTATTCTGTGTATTGTATATTGGCAAATAATAGTCTATCCGGATCGCATAGGACTGTCCCATATTTTGAGCCATGGCATTTCAGCCAGATAATAATACTGGTGTGCCAATTTATTTAAGAGATGTTTTCGCTCAGTCAGCCTTATGAGTAATATTTGCATACTAAATAAGTTTCCCATCTGCTTGAATTCAAATCTATGTAATCCGTTTTAGATAAAATGCTATCAGGAAATCCGGTCACGCATCGCTGCGGCTCAATGTGATATGAAATTAATGGAAACGTAAATAAAAGCATTACTTCTCAGGCTTTTGGTACCATATCACTAATGGATTTAGGGTCGCACTACCTAGGTGCATGACTATTACAAGAATTGCACATTCGCAGAGAATGTGCTCACCATCCAGTTCGCAAAAACGGTAGCTGCCATGTTTAGGAGCCAATTCGATGTTCTGCTGGAGAGAAAGATAAATTGCTTAGCCTGCCATTGCTCTTTTGTTCCCGAGTGTTGAGAACAATAAAGCATCCCTCAATGGGTGTTATTATGTGAGACCACAGTGCATAACGGCAACATTTCTGGGTGATGCGTAAGGCTCGTTGCAAGATATCGATATTGTTTCGTCATGCTTCCATGAGATGCAGATGGCTGAATCGCCCGCATAACCTTTTGTAACAAACGTTTGCTCATTCGGCATGTGTAGGAGTTGATTTATAACCAACGCCCATATAATAGGAGAGAGTAGAATATACCTCTGAATGCAAGATATCCATTTGTGAGTTATTTATTCTTCCTATTTCCTATGAAGTTTTTGTTTTTAGCATAGACAACACCCTGCGACTCATCATTGGATTTAAGCCCCGGATAAGCATGGTTTTTTGTACTGCTTTATAAAGCGTATTGAAAAAAACCCCCAAGATGTCGATGAAAGCACACATAGTTGTAGTTTTAGACTTCAAATCATTTTCTACTTTCGTAGAAAGGCTATGTATTGCAGTCTCCGGTTCATAAGCAAACTGTTCCGTATACAGAGTGCGGTTCTTCAGATTTACCTCTCCAATATGCTGACCTAGGAGCCGAGACTAATTGGCCGGTGGGAATGATGTTAGGGAATGCTGCTGCATATAAATCCTGGTCGCTCAGGCAACGCTGCCGAAAATTAGTACTTAAGTTTAAATAAAATAATTTTTTTCATTTCACCTATTTCTGGGTTTATTATTTATATCGTTTGATATACATCATATCGCTTAAAATAAATCATTCCCTTTTCGGAGGCGGAATAAAACCGAAATCAGGAGAATATTGACTTTCACCGGTGAATGTCAACATTCACATAGTCGCTTGGTGTATGTCCGAAATATTTGCTAAATACCCTTATTTCTGACTTAGACCGGTAAATGTTGACATTCACCATGCACTAATGTTGAATGTTGAACATGTTGGAGATTTAAGTTTTTTTCTACGTAGTTCAGTCGCTATAAAACGCCAAAAGGATAACATAACTTTTTCGCCTCTCTTTCTGAAAGGAATAACCAAGAATTTAAAATATTCACGGTACAAAAAAAATACTTACTTATGTGATTTAAATCTTATTTATTGCAACAACTTAAACTATTATGACGCTTTGAATTGCACAAGAGTCCCTTGCATTTAGAACTGCATTTATGTCTATAGCCTTGTCCCCCGCTTCACGAATTAGCTGCAGCTGCTTTTCTCAGCGACATTTCTTGAAAAGAAATCTCATCTATGGAAAGTAACTTTTCTTTACAAATTACGAACTGATTACGTGTGTAAAGCTGCTTGAGGGTACCATTTTTATTTGCCAGTTTATAGTCTTCTATTCCAACAACAACCGCTAACATATTTCGGTTATCTGTACGACCGCGGTCGACATCAGGGACTTGTATTCGTACATTACTCGTATCACCAATTTGAGCAGGAGGAAATTGTTTTTGTGAGGCTCGTAACATTTTTGTTACTTGCAGTAGAAGATTTTCTTTCGCGACCGCTCTTTTTGTAGAAATCAACTCGTGTTTTTTAGTCAGAATTTGATGCGAAGACGTTGTAGATTGTAGGTCCTCTTCAATGTTTTTCTTTGGAATATGGTTTTCGGTATGACCACCGCTCAATTTTTTTTATAAGCATTAACAGTTTCGTCAAGCTGTTCTTCGGTTTCAAAAGTAACTTCTACTCAAATATGAACGAGACGTTATCAATAAAACGGTCCTCGGATGACATATGGCAAAAATAAATTTTTTGTTTTTTTGGTAGGACTGTTATAAGCTTACATGGCAAATTTCAGCGTGATATGTCACATAGTTTGTTTTCTGTGCTACTGTAAACAAGTCAATGAGTCTGGTGCTAGTGCACTGGACAATGTTTCTGCTACTGGGGCAGCGTCATATTGGTGACTGGCGATTTGAGCCAGGAAATCAAAAGTTGAATAAGGAAGGCAGCGGCGGTATTCGGCTCTCTGCAGGCAATTTGGAACGCATCATACGCATCACAGCGCTCAAAACTTAAAATATTTAATACGAGTGCGAAACGTGGAATTCCTCAACAGTCGACAGAAGTTTACTACAAATCTTTATAAACAGATTTCTACAAAAAATTCTTAAAATATTCCGGCCGAATACCACCTCCAATTCTGACTTATGGACCAAAACATAACAGAAGCCAGTGCAACTAGAAGTCTCAAAGAGAAAATGGGGCTGGATCGGCCATGTGCTGCGAAGGGGAAGTGGGGAAGCTATAACAAGTACCGTGATTGATTGGAACCCCCAAGGAAGTCGCAAAGGAGGAAGTCCAGCGAACACCTGGAGACGGCTAATGAAGTTAGAAACCCCTAGCCAAGTGCCTTCGCTGGAATGATTTTTTTTACTGCAATCGATAGATATATTATAGGAGAATAAGCGCTCAAAATTTTATAGCGGAATTCAAAGTGTTTTCGGAGTTACAGGCCTGTGTACCGTCCCTCGTCAGGCGAGTTCGTGTGAAAACTTTGAAACACGTTTTCTCAAAACTATGTTTTTTAAAATGGCGTGTAAGATTAAAAAAAAAAACGACGAAAGTTATCGTTTCAAACCGATAATCCACAGTAGATTCTGTTTTTATGCGGTAGATACGTTCCGCAAGAAACAGCATAAAAAAGCTACCAGTTCTATAGTAAAACTATAGATACGTTTCAAAAGTGCTAAAACCGCATAAATCTGAAATGATGTAATAAAATCGCATAAAAAAGGGCACTAGTCCCATATTATAACTATAGATACGTTCCATAGACCGCATGAATCTGAAATAATTAAATAAAATCGCATAAACAAAATATTGTATTTTTGAAAATTATATCTTTATTTAAGAAACGTCAGAATCGAAAAATAAATTTACGTCAGAAATAGAATCAGACAATACCCACATGTTGCGCGTTCGTTTAGGATTTGGCGTAAAATCACTTTCGTCACTTGAGGAAATGTACACGTCTGATCTAGATAGTTATGCAGGCGGTTCCATACTTGTAGGGTTTGCTTTTCTGATGTAATCTGTGATGAGTTTTTGCTTGGCTGGTTTAGAATCTTGTTTATATGTACAATTCCCGATAGGTCGACATGCATTTTGTAATTTAAAAAAAACCACACTATTTCAAAACCGCATAAAAACAGAACCTACTGTATATAAAGATAATTAAAATGCGCAACTAATTAACTAGCAAGAAAAAAAATCATTTTTTAATGTTATTTAACACCTCTAAAAAAAAATAGTAAAAAAAATTACTTTTTTCAATAATTAATTGTGTGTTTATTTTTTCATATTTTTACACAAGAGTAGTCTTTTATATCTTGCGCAGAATCTTTCTCTCAAACACTCCAAGCGTCGCTTCATCGGATGTTGTCATCGTCCAAGCTTCTGCGCCATACGTAAGGACGGGCATGATGAGAGTCTTGTAGAGTGTTAGTTTTGTTCGACGAGAGAGGACTTTACTGCTCAGTTGCCTACTTAGTCCAAAGTAGCACTTGTTGGCAAGAGAGATTCTACGTTGGATTTCAAGGCTGACATTGTTATCGGTGTTAATGCTGGTTCCTAAATAGACGAAGTCTTTTACAACCTCGAAATTATAACTGTCTACAGTGACGTGGGTGCCGATACGCGAGTGCGCCGACTGTTTGTTTGAAGACAGGAGGTACTTCGTTTTGTCCTCGTTCACCACCAAACCCATTCGCTTTGCCTCTTTATCCAGTTTGGAGAAGGCAGAACTAACAGCGCGGTTGTTAAGGCCGATGATGTCAATATCATCGGCATACGCCAACAATTGTACGCTCTTATAAAAAATTGTGCCTGAGCGATTAAGTTCTGCGGCTCGTACGATGCTCTCCAACATCAGGTTAAAGAAGTCACACGACAGCGAGTCACCTTGTCTGAAACCTCGTTTGGTATCAAACGGCTCGGAGAGGTCCTTCCCAATTCTGACGGCGCTGCTGGTGTTGAGCAACGTCATCCTACATAGCCGTATTAGTTTTGCGGGGATACCAAATTCAGACATCGCGGCATACAGGTAACTCCTTTCCGTACTGTCGAATGCAGCTTTGAAGTCGACGAAAAGATGGTGCGTGTCGATTCTTCTTTCATGGGTCTTTTCCAAGATTTGGCGTATTGTGAATATTTGGTCGATGGTAGACTTTCCAGGTCTGAAGCCACACTGATAAGGTCCAATCAGTTGGTTGACGGTGGGCTTCAGCCTTTCACACAATACGCTCGCTAGAACCTTATAGGCGATATTTAGAAGACTAATCCCGCGGTAATTGGCACAAATTGCAGGATCGCCCTTCTTATGGATTGGGCAGAGCACACTTAAATTCCAATCGGCAGGCATGCTTTCATCCGACCATATTTTGCATAGGAGCTGATGCATGCACCTTACCAGCTCCTCGCCGCCATGTTTGAATAGCTCAGCCGGCAGTCCGTCGGCGCCCGCGGCTTTGTTGTTCTTTAGCCGCGTTATCGCTATTCTCACCTCGTCATGATCGGGTAGCGGAACGACAATTCCGTCGTCAACGATTGGGGTATCGGGATCTTCACTTTCTCGGTGACATGCGCAGCTGTCACTGTTTAATAGGTTCGAGAAGTGTTCCCTCCATAATCTAAGATTGCTCTGTACGTCAGTCACCAGTTCGCCGTCTTTGTTCTTACAGGAAAACGCCCCGGTCTTGAAACCTTCTGTAAGCCGCCGAACTTTCTGGTAGAATTTTCGGGCGTTGTTCCTGTTGGCCAGCATCTCAAGCTCTTCGCACTCACGTATTTCGGCCTCTCGTTTCTTCTTTCGGATAATACGTCTCTCTTCCTTTTTCAGCTCTCTGTAGCGATCCCACATGGCTCGCGTTGCGCCCGATCGCAGCGTGGCTCTATAGGCGGCATCCTTTCTTTCTGCGGCAGCATGACATTCCTCGTCGTACCAATTGTTTTTTCGGGCTCGCCGGAATCCGATTTCTTCTTCGGCGGCGGTACGTAGGGAACGAGAAATGTTGCTCCATTGCTCGCGCATGCCGGGTTGTTGGGCAGTGCTCTCCGAGAGCAGGAGTGAGAGTCGAGTGGCGAATCTTCTGGCTGTCTGTTGTGATTGCAGCTTTTCGATGTCGAACATTCTTTGCGTAGGTAGATGTACGTTTTTTGCTGCACAGAGGCGGGTGCGCAGTTTGGCTGCAACAAGGTAATGATCCGAGTCGATGTTGGGTCCTCGGATCGTACGTACATCTAATACACTAGAAGCGTGCCTTCCATCTATCACAACATGATCGATCTGGTTTCGCGTTTTTCGATCAGGAGACAGCCAGGTGGCTTGGTGAATCTTCTTATGCTGGAATCTGGTGCTGCAGACTACCATGTTTCGGGCCCCGGCGAAGTCGATCAGCCTCTGTCCGTTACCGGATGTTTCGTTGTGCAGGCTGAATTTTCCGACTGTGGGACCAAAAATTCCCTCCTTGCCCACCCTGGCGTTGAAGTCGCCAAGCACGATTTTTATGTCGTGGCGGGGGCAGCGCTCATAGGAACGTTCCAGGCGCTCATAGAAGGAATCTTTGGTCGCATCGTCCTTCTCTTCCGTCGGGGCGTGGGCGCAAATTAGCGATATGTTGAAGAAACGGGCTTTGATGCGGATTGTTGCGAGACGCTCGTCCACCGGAGTGAACGACAGTACTTGGCGACGAAGTCTCTCTCCCACAACAAATCCGACACCGAATTTGCGCTCCTTTACATGGCAGCTGTAGTAGACGTCGCAAGGTCCCATGGTTTTCTTTCCTTGCCCCGTCCATCGCATCTCTTGGATGGCAGTGATGTCAGCCTTTACTCTCACGAGGACATCAACCAGCCGGGCAGAGGCACCTTCCCCATTAAGGGACCGGACATTCCAGGTGCATGCCCTCAAATCATAATCCTTAGTTCGTTTGCAGGGGTCGTCATCAGTATAGGGAGGTCTCATCCGAGGCTTTTTAAAACTTTTCATTGGGGGCGATTTTTAAGTGGCGGGTCCCAAACCCAACGCACAACCAGCTATCCTGGAATGTTTCGCCTTCTCACGTTAGCTCACTCCCGAACGGATGTTCGGAAGCTAGAGAGAAAGATTCTGCGCAAGATTTTTTGGACCTTTGCACGTTGGCAACGGCGAATATCGCAGACGATGGAACGATGAGCTGTATGAGCTTTACGACGACATAGACATAGCACAGCGAATAAAGATCCAGCGACTACGTTGGCTGGGTCATGTCGTCCGAATGGATACAAACGCTCCGGCACTGAAAGTATTCGATGCGGTACCAGCTGGTGGTAGTAGAGGAAGAGGAAGGCCTCCTCTGCGTTGGAAAGATCAGGTGGAGAAGGACTTGGCTTCACTTGTTGTGTGTCCAATTGGCGCCGGTTAGCACGAGAAAGAAACGACTGGCGCGCTTTGTTAAACTCGGCCAAAATCGCGTAAGCGGTTATAGCGCCAATTAAGAAGAAGAAGAAGTCTTTTATATGCGGGAAAGCCTTCTGAATAAGACAATATTTTTCTTTTGTGTTTCAGGTGAAAACTACTACCGCAATCTTACACGCCGTTTTACTAGCGCACAACGAGAAACTGTGCGAGATCCTTCATATGTCCGCCATTTTGTTCTTTTATTTATGTTAAAAAATTGTTTATTACTCTTCAATCATGCCTTCAAATAAATGCATAAGATTCCTGTGTGCCGCTTTTTTCGCCTCGAAAAAAAATTTAGAAAAAAAAACTTTTTTTGAAGCCACTGATAAGAGGCCCCCCTTAAGGTTTTGGCGCAAAGCAAACCCGAATGGAAGAAATTAGTTGAGGGCCTGTGCTTCGCTTTGGAACTCCAGAAATTGATGAATTCGTCATACTGCTGTTATTTTGAATATATCCGAATATATACCATTTCTCTATTTTTAATCGTTACTTTTATTTCTTACTCTTTTAATTTATACAAATAAGGCAGGAAGCACAAACTGTTTTGATAATTTCGAATTTAAAGAAAACATTGATAATATTTTCATAATCAAGCGCTTTTAGTTTGTTTCGTGACACGGCACCTTCGAAATTGTGCTCACTAATATTGGGGGCAAAGTATTTTAAAAAAATACTATTGGTTGTGCAGGGTTAAATTTCAATTAAAAAATATTCTTCGTACAATATGCTTTAATTGTTAAAAATAAAATCCCATTCTCTCTGAAAAATAAATAAGTAAAAGTTCAAATCAAAGTTTGACGATAAACAAGCACACAATATTTATCTGATTTAATAATATAGATAAAAATATTTGTACAGTTTTGTGTCTTCCCACTGTTCAAATGTCAAAACTATCGACTGACGTCGCCTCTTCTTTGTTCACCTGTGATCCATGGCTGTTTTATTCTCCATACCTCCTTCAGTTTTGGTGGGAGCCAACTGCTTTTAAAATACGCTCACGAGCATATTCGTATGCATAGCTAATTGCGCACATACATATACTTCTATATGTATGTATGCATATTTGTTTGTATTCGTAATTGTCTTGAAATATGTTCAACACGTTTCCGCACATTAATCATCTCCACTTAACGCTAAGAGGAGAAATTCCTCTCGCATCTCATCACATTGGCTCCACTTCTCTGCGTTTTTCTTAAACTAATAAATATTTATTATTTTAACACCGCCGTGGAATTCTTCTCACTTATTATCTACTTATTATTTTCAACCATTGTATTCTGTTGTTCCTTATTGTTAAGCTGTTGCTTTGTTGTTGTTTTGTGTTGTTGGTGTTATTATTAAGAGTATTGTTTGTTAAACAATTTTTCTTCTTAGTCAATTGTTTTCATTTGTTCAATTGTTGAACTGTGTGTTGTTGCTCCCCACTGGACGCATTCTTAAAAGATTTGATTTGACGAAACAAGAAACCACGGCGGTTGCCGCCATCGATCTTTTATTTTGTGTTAACTTTCCTTTTTCTTCTTTCTTCATCGATTCCCAGTCACTCCAAGTTGGCCGTCAAGTTCAATACGTTACTGATGAGTGATGACAGCTTACTCAAGACAAACCCAGCCACGGTTACAAACTTGTAAGGCTTTGCTAATGATTCATGTTAGCTTTGTTCTTCTCGATTGGTTAGGCCTATAAAACAAAACCCGTAAAATATTTTCTACCAGAAAAACATGAATATGCGTAAAAGTGAAACCAGAACCTGACGCGTAACTCTTCTGTGGGCTGGGCTAAGCAAGACATACTTCATGAAGGCTGTGAGTATCCAAGATTATATAACCATCATTAGACTGAAAGCCTAATAAGACAATGATAGTTCAAAACAGTTGCCCTTCAATGTAGTGAGTTTCAAACATACCATAGTTCTGGATTCAGTCAGAGAGGACCTCTAGTTTTTCACTTATAATTAAAATGAGGATCGGGGTCCTCCTGCATAACCAATCACTTAATGAATACAGAAATTATTGTAAATAGTCACAATACTTATTGAAATCCTGTCAACAATGAAATGTGTCATGAATTCTTAGGTTAGTTATTAATTAATAAATGTTCAGTTTTAACTGTAATGCAGGTCTTGAGGGAATACTGTAGTCAATCTCATAAAGTAACCTAATCATGAGCAAATAGCCAAGCCACATCAAGGCAAAAAATAACTAAATAACTGCACTAGTAGGAGGCCATTAGCTACTTCGACTATGGATCGTAGTTTAACGTTTTAAAAGGGTGCGGTATGGAGAAATATTTTTTGAGGAATGACCTTATAGAAAGAATCACCGAAGCAGACATTTTTCCTTATTTATTTCAATTGATCATAGCGCATTCGACAGCGTTGGCTCCAAAGTTATGATACCAAATTTGAAACACTTTGCAAATACCGGGATTCCCGGATTTTATTGGCACATTTTGGGGTATAGCATTAACCCGGCGTTCGTCACTACTGGGAAAAAATAAAACAGAGGTAATAAAACCACTTCTAACTTTTTTTCTACAAAATATCGTGACCTGCCGCTTAAAGCACCATTCTGCATAGAAGCAAAAGACGCGCTCCCAACGTAAAATAAATATTTTATTAATTATGCACCTTTATATTATGCGGTAATTTTGATCCGGTTGTGACTGTATCTATGTGTTTGTATATGCCAAGCGACAAACCCCGGGTTAAATAAATTATATATGCATTATCACGGATGTTGTAGCATTCCTGGCTTATAACGATAAACGTATTATGTGAGCTACTCTTGCAAAATGTGTATTATTGCGCACATACTTCTACAGATTTCTGAAATATTTACTATCCGGGATTTAGACAACTTTGAACTAGTGAAAAAGAAATATTATTAAAATTGTATAAAGGTCTGCCTCCCATGAAATAATAAAAAATAAATAAATAATTGGCGCGTACACTTCCGTTAGGTGTTTGGCCGAGCTCCTCCTCACATTTGTGGCGTGCATCTTGATGATGTTCCACAAATGAAGGGATCTACAGTTTCAAGCCGACTCCGAACGGCTCCGGGATTTGCCATTGCCTGCCGATCGCTATTGGAAAAAAAAATTTTTCTTCATTTTGGTGTTTCACGGATATTCGAACCTATGTTCTCCGAATTCCGAATGGTAGTCACGCACTTATTCGGCTACGGCGCACAGTGGGGCAAAAAAAGTGCCGGTGGACAAATGAGGATAGAGGTCACAATTTTTCTTCTTTTTTAACTTTTTTTTTTTTAACTTAAAGCTGATAAAATTGCGCATAACGCCACCGTTTTTGTTTTTTGAAAAAAAAATTTTTTAAATAATTTAACTAATATTCAAATTGAAAAAAAGTTTTTTTTCCACTTTGTACAAGTATATTTTCTTGTAAAGTAATATTATTGTCTTAAGGAAGCTTAAAATATTTAAAACAATTATTCACAAATAAATTTTGATATTGGTTGCATTGTTAAAAAATTTATTACATTTGTTATAAACAAATAAGTGGACAAAAGCCGTTTTGCTCGAATTATGATTATTTAATTATTGAATTCAGTTGGATTTTCAATTTTTTTAGTCTAACAGTGATTATGAATGAAACTAATTATTATAAACAAACAAATGTAATGTTATTAACAATTTTTATAAACATTATATTTGTCGAAGTTGTTTATCGCACAAAATTCCTAAAATTTTATCAACCATACACATAGTTATTGCTCAATATTGAATATATTTATTTTATTTATTCATTCCCATGGCTTTTAAACGTTTGGAAATGGTTGATTGATCAACTCCCAAAGTTTTTGCAACCTCTTCTTGCGTTTGAGCCGGATCTTGATCGAGCAATTCCTCCAATTCGGTATCCATGAACTTTGGCGGCGCGGCCAAAATCACCACTTTTAAAGCGTGCAAACCACTTCTGGCACGTTCGCTCAGCTAGAGCATGCTCACCATAAACTTCCACCAAGATACGATGACTTTCGGCTGCTTTTTTCTTCATATTAAAGAATTCCCCGCAAAAACACATTATTTGGCACGAAATTCGACATTTTCAAGTGTGGTAAAAATATTGTTGTTTACGCTTCAAATAAAAAACTTATACTGACGTTTGTGCCTTACGACAGTAGCTCTCCAATGAATGTTTGGAAATGTGGATCGATGGAATAACAATCAAGTTACGCCATCTGTTGTAAAACCGCACGAACTTATCCATAGACCTATTAATAAATTTTTATGCATAGCATTGTTTAAACAAACCTTAATTAACAAATGCCTAGTATTGTTGTTTTTAGTCGCATTAACTTTGTTTTTTTTTTAATTTTTGCTTATTTGTAAAATATTTTTTTAATCATTTATATAATTTGTCAACTAATAACTTTTAGTATTGTTATTAACAATTTAATAAACAATTTTTAAGCATAAACAATTTTAGTTTAAATCAGGTCATTTTTTCAGCTTTAATTAATGACGTCAAGTGGAAAATGAAGCTACTTAAAACAATTTCCTTATTAGTTAAAAATTAGACATTTGTTTATATCTTGCCTAATTAACAAACGTATACTCTTAAAATTTGTAGTCTTACAGTCTTCTTCTTTTTTAATTCAGTTCCTAATATTGATAATATTTTTCAAAACTCATTTCATTTCACAATGAGTAATGATACTAATGATTGCCATTACACAAAATTTTATTTATTGATAAGTAAAGCAATTGCTTCTGGCAGCAAGGGTTTTTGTACTTTAGGATACTCTTTTCTTAAGTTTGATATGTACATATCTGCTGAAATCAAAAGGTAATGAATTAAATCGGTATTAGTTTCAATACGACTGCTTTTTCGGGTATTATCTTGTCTGCATCTTTTGAAATCTTTATTTTTAGCTTCTTGAGCTTCTTCAGATAATTGGCCGATTGGGACAACAAGAGAATCGATAATTTTCGAACCATGAACTAACATTTTATGCATGGACGCAGGCATAAAGTACCAATCATACTTTTGTATGTATAATTTTGCGGTTTGTATTGCAAAGTTATGATAAGCTTTTGTGCAAATAGGTTTTCCTGATGCTAAAGTTTGCAGGAGTACATACAAATTTTTTATAAGAGCTTTATCAAAACCAGTGATTTTTGAAATTGTTTCATAATTTTCAAAGAATCTTCGTGCCGTGTTGCCATCATTAGAGGACTCAGTACCTCGTTTTGGTGTGTCTACTATTAAGCCAAGTTGCTTTTTAATTTCACCTTTCATCTGTAATTTCCTTTTGTCACGATTAGATTTTTCTTCTGCAGTCTTACACGACCATATTTTAATTTGTATAAACAACTTCGACAAATATAATGTTTATAAAAATTGTTAATAACATAACATTTGTTTGTTTAATATATAATAATTAGTTTCATTCATAATCACTGTTAGACTAAAAAAATTGAAAATCCAACTGAATTCAATAATTAAATATTCATAATTCGAGCAAAACAGCTTTTGTCCACTTATTTGTTTATAACAAATGTAATAAATTTTTTAACAATGCAACCAATATCAAAATTTATTTGTGAATAATTGTTTTAATTATTTTAAGCTTCCTTAAGACAATAATATTATTTTACAAAAAAATATAATATACTTGTATAAAGTGGAAAAAAATTTTTTTTTTTCAATTTGAACATTAATTAAATTATTTAAAAATTTTTTTTTTCAAAAAACAAAAACGGTGGCGTTATGCGCAATTTTATCAGCTTTAAGTTAAAAAAAAAAAGTTAAAAAAGAAGAAAAATTGTGACCTCTATCCTCATTTGTCCACGGGCACTTTTTTTGCCCCACTGTGCGCCGGGCGTGCCAAATTACTAATTAGGATTCGACATTTATAATAATTTTTAATTTCTCACTCAATTTTTACATTTACTAGGTATTTATTTTTTCTTTTTTTATATCTTCAATTCACTTGTTCAAAGATTTTTGTATTTATTTTTTTCTAAACATATGAAGGGTTTTTCAATAAGGGCGGGTAGATGTGCAAAACCTCAGCTTTTTCTACACTCGACAGAACTAGTTTCTTAAATTTTGCGATATTTTGTTCTTAAAGCGCGACCATTTTCATAATAAGTTTGAATGATTTTAACGCGTTGGTCTATCGTGTAAAATTGCACACAAAATTGCAGCTGCGTGATCCTATAAGCCTAACCTGAGAGTCCATTGCGACGAAAAACTTATCATATACGTATGCACACAGCCAACGTAGAGTAATCATATGGTTCAATAGAGATTAAACGGCATTCAGATTTTGTCGACACTTTCGAGAGATACGCACTTTTGTCCTCTTTTTATCCGCCATTGTCTCTCTGAATCATTTCATTTTAATTGTGCAATTGTCACACCGCATTTCGACGAATGTAATACACCGCAGATTGACTGATATAATAGCTGTAAAGCCATTCACTGTAGTACCGCAACATATCGTCGAATCACCAACGAACAACTGTCAAAATTCAAGTTGCAGTGATAAATGAGTTTACGGTGACAGTTATTTGACAATTGGCTGAGCATTGTTTGATGTTGTTGTCTTTAAAGTAGTTACGATCTCAGCTTAACAAGAACTGGTAAAAAGTAATAAGTAGAAAAAAATATATTTTTTAATTAACCGAAATAAAAAGCGTCACACAAAAGTATGCTTGAGAAATGATAAATACGCTTATGAGTGGAGCAAAAAGCCCTAAGATATAACAATGACTTACAAAGTCTGGCACAAAATCCAAACAAAAGTGAGTAAAAGGCAACAGAAACGGCACATAAAAGAAAACCGAATCAAAGAATTTAAAAAGCCTCGAAATCGGATTGTTGGTATTGCCGTTATACAAAAGCCCAGCATAGAATAAATATTATATTATAAAATACCACGCAACACTTCAATTTCCACATTTATGTTGGTTAAACAAACAATAATTTTATAGTTGGTATGCAGTAAAAGCCGATTTAGTTTTTTCACGAGCAAATGATCTTACTTTTTCTTAAGTGCAGTCACAGTGGCATATATTTGTGATTTGGGTTCGATTTACAATTTGTTTTTATGTGAAAGGAGAAGTAGAGTTCTCGCTAGTCTCATATTACTTTTGAGTTGAACTTTACTTCAGTTTACATATGAGTAGTTAAATTAATTATAATATGATATTTTCATTCTTACTCAAACAGTTGAATCTCATTCGCTAATAATTTTCCATGGGAAGGTATATGGAAATGTCGCGAAAAAGTTTTCAAGTTCTTTTGTTTTGACTGCAAGGCTTGTCTTTGGTCGTTTTCTTCAAGAACTACCATGCTAATTTTCTCACTCGCCAACTCTGAGGTCAAAGTTGACAGGCTGGAAGGCCATATGCGCAGAGTTATGAAGCCCGTCCCATATGATTAGGTTAGTCTTCTGGCCTCCCATTCAACTTTGTGCATTTGTTAGGACTACTCCCATCAAATGAAATTGCGATTATGGATACGTTTTTTAATAGCTAAGAAGATAATCAAGATAAAGGTAATCAATATTAACATTTAATGATAGTTAAATGTAACCGCCGAATCTTTTTTGGCTTTACTGTTCACATTCACTTGGATGTACTAGAAGATAGCGCTGAATGAGCGTCTATAACAGCAACAAGATCTCATGTGCGCATATGTATTTAATAAGATTTGAGTTTTCCCCTCTTCTTAGGCAATTTTATTATTCGTTATTGGCAATTTCACCGTAAGACTTATTCAAGAAAACAACTGTCACAAAAACACGACACAGGCTACGGCATTGTGCATTATTATCGATTGTTGCCCATTTATGCATTAAAAAGTATATAAATTTATACATACATTCACAGATATAATACTATCTAACTGTGCTGCTATGCTTGAGTAATCGTACGCACCAAATTGTGGTATTGCACGGGCTTCTTGTCTTTCTCGATTTGAAAGCCTATTGTTGATCTACCAACAAATGCTTTCATAGTTAACTGGCATTTTCTGCCTTAACAACTGTTATTGTCATTACAGTTTTTATACAGTTATTGTCATTATTGTTGTGAACCATTACTGTTATTGTTGTTATTTACGTAATTATTGCAATTATGTTCAACGCTTATTTCGACGATTTTTGACATTTCATTTTTTTTTGCAATTGGTAATGGCGATGGTGTTGATATTGGCCAACTTCAACTTCAAGTTTAAGTTTTATTTTTAGTTCTCAATTGTTAGTTTTTTCTGTATTTTTTTTGGTGTCGCATTATTAAGCAATCATTTTGATTGATTGCCAATTCTTTCTTTATTTGCCTGTTTTTATTTTCATGTTTTTTTTTTGTATATTTGTGTGTTTTTTAACTCTTTGTACGTGTTGATAATTCAATACTTAGCTGAAATAATATTACTTGTGCTGAAATACACTCACCTTTTATTTATACGTTGAAGTTATTGTTGTGCCGTTTGTCTCCTATGACCCAATTTTTCTAAGTTGTTAGTTTTCATTTTCACTTACCGCTTTTCAAGACCACAATTATTGAGCTCCTTTTTTGGTTGAGTGACTAGATTACTGAAACTTGTTGAACGATTTTGGTCGTTATTTTATTATATTACGAACTGAACAGATTTTTTAGATTTCTACCATTTCGTAGCGATAACCGACGAAAATAAGTTATTGAACGGTCGGTTACCTAACTGCAGTAACGAAAAAAAATGAGTATATATCTACATTCCACAGTTGCAAATTCATTATTCGGCGGAACAAATTACAGGGTCTGGCACTCGACGTGTAACCAATTAAAAACGCCATAAATTTAGTTTAGAAAATTACTTTTATTCAATTCAAAGTAAAAAATGTGTGAAGATATTAAAAAATTAAAAATCAATTTACTTTTTTTCAATATGACCACACTTTTGCCTTGACCTTAGCCTTGAGACGGTCCAGAAACTAATCGCAAGCTGCCCGAGACTGATGATTCTTTCCTTTCGGACCTTACTCTCCAAAATGGCCAAAGAGAATAATCGCGTCTGGTGAATTTGAGAGCCATTGTGTGGACGTTATGAAGTTCGGAACGTTGTTTTTTATCCAATCTTGGTTCACTCGAGCTTTGTGAGGCGTTGCCGAGTTCTGTTGAAACGTCCATGTTCTGCCACCGAAATGTTTGACTGCTCACGGCTATAATAATATTTCGCATTTACCTTGACGACATTTTATTTTTCCACAGCTGCTACGTCCATAAATATATTTAAGTCAGCATAAAGTTCATACAAAGAGAGGTATTAAACAACTAACAAAAAACAAAAAAATACAAAATATTTAATTCAGTCCACATGCCAAGGAGAAAAAGAAATTTTTAATTTATGAACTGTTACAGAAATCTGTCGTCCACTAGCGAAGCATTAATACCTACGCAGGTATGGGCACAAATGTATACATATGTATGCATGTATCACATATGAATATCTGCAGCTGCGTATAGTTTCACAGAGCAAAAGCAAACATACACATTTGTCGGCTCATTCACAAAAGCGTGACAAAAATACACAACAACCACAACAAAGCTCACAAGAGCAATCGGCAACAAATACTCGTACTCCTAGCAGCGATATTCAAATAAAGTGTAAAAATTCACATAACTATGCTGCAAAATTCATAAAAATAAAGTGAACAACGAAAAGCAACAAACAGACACAAGAATGCAATGAAAAATCACAACAAATCAACTAAACGAAATTCGAAGGCTAAAATATGTACACTCTTATGAGTATACATTTTTACATACAGTTTGTACTTTCGTCCCTCTTTAGCTTTTTCAAACTTGTGCACAACAGCGGTTTTGAAAGAGATTCACTCAGACAATAATCTTTGCGTGTACTTTGGAGGCAAAAATAGGTGAAAGCCACAGAACTGAACTGCAATACTTACATGGAGGTAGCTCTCAACGAGATATGATCTCGTTAGGGAAAGGCCGCCGTAGCCGAATGGGTTGGTGCTTGACTACCATTCGGAATTCAGAGAGAACGTAGGTTCGAATCTCGGTGAAAGACAAAAATGAAGAAAAAAATGTTTCTAATAGCTGTCGCCCCACGTCGACAGACAATAGCAACCCTCCGAGTGTATTTCTGCCATGAAAAAACTACTTATAAATAAATATCTGTCTTTCGGAGTCGGCTTGAAACTGCAGGTCCCTCCATTTGTGGAACAACATCAACACGCACACCACCAACAGGAGGAGGAGCTCGTCCAAACACCCAAAACGGGTGGACGCGGCAATTATATATATATATATATATATTTGTGTATTAGGGCGGGTCGATTTAAAAATCGCTAATTGCTCTGTGAAAATCGTATTCTAGGGATCAAAATAAGAAACTTTGCCGAAGGAACCATACCTCTAAAACGAATTCTGATGCCCTCCAATTTGGGTCGAACGAAAAATCCCACTTTGATCCATTTAGAGTGCTCCAATCGAGTCCAAATGTATGACCGACCCCCACTAACTTTGGACGGCCGATCCACCCATGCCAGTGACACACTCCCTGGAACTCCCCTGGGCGTTTCCCATACAATCATTTCAAAATATCAGCATTTTTGGCCTTTACATGAGAAAAGAAACTAAAAAGTTCGACGCAAGTTGGGGGACATCAGAATTCGTTTTAGAGGTATGGTTCCTTCGGCAAAGTTTCTTATTTTGATCCCTAGAATATGATTTTCACAGAGCAATGGGCGATTTTTTTGCCTCCCCACAAATCGACCCGGACTAATATGTATATAATATAGTAAACAGTTATTCCAAAAGTAAAAGGAAACATTATAAGTATTTATTTACATTTACAGTAATATTTTTAAATTAATATTATATTTTAACATTTCTTCGGTAGGTCATATGCAACGTCGCTGTGAATTGAACTTATAAGGAAAATGTGCGATTTCAAGGAAAATTGAATTTACAGCTGTTATTGTATTAAGACAAACTTTGTATTGCATAAACCAGATTTTTAAATTCTGGACAATGAAGCGAAATCTAAAAGAAAAAAGATGGAGCTAATTTAATTAAAGAACATATAATATTATGTTATAATAACAATAATTTTTTGCACCTTGAAAACAAGATTATTAACTCTAATCCCATGTCGTTCCATTTGGCACCTTAATCCCATGTCGATAGGTCGGCGCTTGTTTCTACTACATATTAACGGCAAGAGAAAATTAGAAAAAAATCTAGATTTTTCGGAAAATTTTTTATTTTAATAATATTTTATAATAATGAAACATGCACTGTGCAGTAGTTTCATAAAAAACGGGCCAGACACGAACGACCATCGACATGGGATTGGGGTCAAATTAAACAACCCTAATTATTTGTTTGTTCTTGCATTATTCCATTATCATGATAATCTATAATAATTGATAAAGGGCAATTAGGTAAGGTTTCGACATTACATTCAACACATGCTGTTGTGAATATTTTTGCACAAAAAATTTTTGATAATGTTGCTTTTTAAGTTACTTTATACTTATATAGGTATCTGCTCTACACTAAGTTCCTGCCTGATAGATTTGGGTATGAAATGTAATTATAGTAAATAATAAATTTTGAATGGATCAGATGCTCCTTTTGTATACAATATATTAATTAATTAATATTAGCAGCCAGTCGTGAACTCGATCGTTCACTATGCGGCGCCGGTATGGCCAAGAATATCCACATGCGTGAAGTGGTGCTCACACACAGACGGAACGCATTTCGGGTATCATACGCATATAGAACAGTATCAGACGATGCAGTATGAGTTGTAGCTGGGAAATTACCTGTTGATATTCACGCAAGAGCGCTTTGCCGTCTCTATAGCGAGCAAGGAGCAAAACCAACGGGAGCAGAAAAAGCCATCTAGAGAGAACGATCAATGTACGAGTGGCAAAGAAGATGGGAATGGTCACCTAAAGGGCGATGGGCGTCTTTATGGAATATCTCCTAGCAGATAGCCCATTTTGTCCAAGATGCTCTAATGCAATCGAAAGCGTCGAATACGTCACTTTTCATTGTGATCTCTTCGCACGAGAATGTGCAATACTTCAAACAGTTTTGGGACACTCACCTAGCCCTATAAACATCATACGAGACATGTGCTCATCCAGTGCTAAGTGGAAGGAGGTCCGGGCGTTTGCTGGAAAAATTATACTACAACTTCAATTAATTGAATGGGAGTGCAACGCCCAGCAGCACCAGCTACAGTTGCAAGTACGACATAGAGATGAGCTATTTCTGGACGGGACGACGACAAACGCTGAAATTTGAGTCAATCACTCACAATGCCATCAGGCAGAAGGCAAGACGATAGTTCGCAAATTTTCCGATGTTACATTTCCTCCAGAACGACTTATCAAAACAGTAGGAATAGTGGATATTATCGCTGGCGTAAGATCTCCATATGTCCAGGAGGAATGTTATAGTGTTAGTGGAGGCATGCACCCCATACCAATAGTGCGACGGCGCCTTTGTTTTGGGCCTCAGAACGGGAGGGTAGTGCTTCTCAACGATGAATAGTTCGATCTTCAAAAGAACCTAAATCTCTTTTTTTCAATAATCACCTGTTTTTGACAGTGAAGCCGCCAAGGGTGTGAAACAGCTTTCAATAGATTTACAGTAACATTTAACATTTTGCAGGTGAACGAAAAACTAACTCAAGTGTAACGAAGGTTATGGATGTACTGTTTTTTGTTTACATAAGCAAAAGGTATCGCAGAATGTTTCGCCCTTAACAGCCTGAGTCAGTCCCGTTACTTAAAAACCACACCTCGTATATGTACGAAGAAAAGACACTTCATTGACATTTTTTACTCCGCTCCAAATCGAAGTAAAAATCACTTGTTTTTATTTCTTCTTCTGTGTGCTTTACTCCTCATCAACAATATATCCAATCGGCGCGCGAGTGCTTTGATTAAGTGCATCATTCCTTTGGGTTAATGTCATAGCAATGATTTAGCACCTTGTTACATGGTCACAACAATGCCCACACTACTCTTCCCTGTCGACCAGCCAGCATAGCAGGAGAGCACTAGCAGCCTCAGCCAACCAGTCGCCAATCTGCTCTAACTACTTTGTATATATGGATGTGTAACTACACACATACCCATTGGCAAGTTAATGGCAGAGGACAACAGTGGTTTGGCCATATTGAGGGAACCATGATTTGTGTTTGTGTGTATGCGCTATTTTCTCATTTAGTTTACTTACATACATACGCACAAATATAGATACGCAAGCACATACATATGTATGTAATGTTTTTCAACGCTTAATTGAGCACACGAATTGGACACGTTCCATTCCCTGTAAAGGAAGGTCTCGAATGTATGCTAAATGTTGGTAGTTGGACGCCAGCCAATTCGGACGCTTCTGGCAACGATTAGTAGTGTTCACTTTTGTGGTGTTGATCACCCAGCGTGTGTGTCTAATTGAATTTGAGGGTGTGGTGATTGGCATCTACGAATGTTAATCCCTTTGTGGCCGATATAAATATTAGTTAGTCAAGTTATTCTTCTGGAGTATAAGAAAATCTCTAGCTAAACGTTGATACTTTGTCGAAAAGGGCAGAAAATTTTATTAATTGCCTGTGACATGTGAACACTTCCATACATACATATCTACTGATTCCTGACTCAACCAATTAACTCCATATTTTCAAATTTTATTTTTTTTTATGGCAAACGATGCGTAAAAATTTTGATTTGGTTTATAGTCTATTCTATGGCTTTGGAATGGTCTAGAAGTTAGTTAATTGCATCGGGCACCGAAATCAAACTTAAAAGGTTAAATTTTATAAATGAATCGGTCCGGAAAGTAATTAATATTTTCAGGTATCATCGGTGATCGAAAATTCGGTAAGTTTTATACAATTTTAGTAGGTTTTATCAATATTAGTGATAAAATGTGGGTAGCGATCCATAAAATTGTTCCAATATTTTAAATTTATAGGATTTTATGGACGTAACATACGCGATTTCAGTTTGTATGAGAGGTGCTACACCCTCTTCTCCAATACCCACCAGTTTTCAGCACAAGACAGATATTGGCAGTTTGTGTTATTGTATCAAATTTTATAACATTATGATAGCTTTTGTGGTTCCGAAGAAAAGTAATTTGAAAATTTTAGTTTATGTGGGATGTGCCACCCCCTCTTTTCCAATAACCACCACTTTCCACCATAAGTATGGTGTGTACATTTTATCTATTCGTAGCAAGTTTCAGTTCCCTAGCTTAACTGGTATATACAGATGCCACGTCCCTAAACATCGAGGTGAACATCTGCACTAACGTGTACACTCCAAAAATGGAATTTAAATATTTTAAGGTGGTATATTTATAAAGGGTGATCAATTTGGAGGCATCGGTTGTTGTTCTAGTGGTACGGTTGCGACATGTCCAGTTTTTCCGAAAAAACAGGCGACCATTTGCTTGGAAGTGCTTTGTGCGCGAACAACTTTTGTTGGATTTGGGTCATCTTGAAACACCCATACAGTCGACCAACGCGAACAAATTTTTTTGACAGTCAAATGTTTATGCAATATTGAATGTATGCTGGTCCCACTAATGCCTAAGATTGTTTCAATCTCACCATAGGTCACACGACGATCTTGCAATATCAGTTCGCGCACAGCATCAATGGTTTTCGGAACAACAACTGATTTTGGACGACCTTCACGAAATTCGTCTTGGAGTGAACTACGACCACGATTGAATTCACCATACCATCGATAAACACTGGTCCTTGATGGAGCTTCATCGCCAAAAAATGAATTAAGTTCATCCATGCAATGTTGCTGAGTTAATCCGCACGAAAATGTTCACGATTTAATTCCATTTTTGGACCGAGTTACTGTAAACAACACAAAAAGCGCTGGTATTTCAAAACGTTCTGAGTACGTAAAAGCCAAAAAATGTCAAACTTTGCGATACAGCTGTCAGTTGCCAGATTGCAACACCAGGGTTGCCAAATCCCGACATATAAAAGGCCCCCCTCGTAATGTTGGCTTCCAATGTCTCATTCGAAGCTGGTTTATCCAGAAAGCACTTAGACTTTATATACCCCCCAAATAAAAGTCCAAAGGTGTGATATCACACGATCTTTGTAGCCAATCCACTGGTCCGAAACGAAGTGAATTGCTCACCAAAACAACGACGTAGTAAATTCATTATTTCATGAGATGTATGACAAGTAGCACCGTCCACCGTCTAGGTTATATTCCAAACAGCTGGAAACTTGTTAGGGTCGTCTTCATACCAAAGGCAGGCAGAAGAGGACATGAATCAGCGAAGGACTTTAGGCCGATCAGTTTGTCGTCCTTCCTTGTTAAAACTTTGGAACGGCTTTTAGATATGCACATTAGAAGTTCGCTGGAGAGCTTTAGTATATCAACTGCACAACATGCTTACCTCAAAGGCAAATCGACGGAGACAGCGCTTCACGAGGTAATCCGAACAATAGAGGGGTCTCTAGTAAACAAACAGTATACGATGCCAGCTTTTCTTGACATAGAGGGCGCATTTAATAACGTTAGCACGAATGCTATCCAACGGGCGTTAATAGACTTAGGGGTGGAAAATTGTATCACCAATTGGATCATCTCTATGCTAGAAACCAGGATCATTAGAGCTAATATGGGTAACATCAACATAACTAAGAGAGTCCACAGGGGTACTCCACAGGGGGGAGTACTATCTCCACTTCTTTGGTTATGTGTGATTAGCAAAATCCTAATAAAACTTAATAGAGGAGGGGTAAAAGCGGTGGCGTACGCTGATGATGTGGTGCTAATGGCGTCAGGACTGTGTCCTAATACGATCAGTGGGATCATTCAAAGGGCGTTAGGCGAGCTTAATTCTTGGGCAACAGGCTGTGGCTTAAGTTTAAACCCGCGTAAAACAGAACTCATGCTCTTTACCACCAGATACAAGGTACCAAGCTTTACCCTACCAAATATTAATGGACAAACCCTCTCACTTTCACCCAGTGCAAAGTACTTAGGGGTAATTTTGGACTCCAAACTTAGCTGGAAATTAAACGTCGAAGAACGGGTAAGGAAAGCTGAAATTGCTCTATATGCCTGTAAACGTATGCTTGGAAGAAGATGGGGTCTTCAACCTAAGCATACATTATGGTTGTACAAGGCGGTTATACGACCAATTTTATCGTATGGTTCGGTAGTTTGGTGGAAAGCTCTAGGGAGAGATTACAACATCAAATTACTCGGCAGAATACAAAGATCAGCCTGTGCAATAACGGTCGGCGCAATCAGATCATGTCCTAGGGAGGCTCTGAACGCACTGACACACGTTATTCCAATAGACCTACATATTAAGAAGACGGCAACCATGAGTGTATTTAGGTTAAACGAAACGGGCCGCTGGAAAGAAAACACTTATGGTCATGCCAGTCTACTATTGCGGCAAACTCAGTTAACCTCGGTGAGGACTGACTACATCGTCCCGACGGTAACATTCAATAGGAATTTTGCCACTCTCTTTCCATCTAAGGAAGAGTGGAATAAGGGATTCTCATTAAACAACTTCGACACTACAGTCTATACAGATGGTTCTAAAATGGATTGTGGTGTTGGAGCTGGTATATATTCTCATAGACTTAAAATTGAAAAATCTGTGCGCCTCCCCAATACCTGCAGTGTCTTCCAGGCGGAAGTACTGGCAATTGGGGAAGCTTGTAGACTACAAATCACAGACTTCTCTTTTAAGAGCAATATCGCTATTCTCTCGGATAGCCAAGCTGCAATCCAGGCACTGGATTCAGCGACTACAACCTCAATGATGGTGGAACAAAGTAGGTTTAGCCTTTCCACCTTGAGCGAAAAACATAATGTTACCTTAATCTGGGTCCCAGGACATCGGAATATTGAAGGTAACGAAAAAGCAGATGAACTGGCAAGAGGGGGATCTCCCATGAATAACGCTCTTGCAGAACCGGTATTCACACCATTAGGTGCAGTCAAGAGTACAATTTACCTAAAATACCTCCGAATGGCGGAGTGTAGATGGAGGGGCCAGACGAAATGCAAAATCAGCAGAACGTTATGGCCCACCTACAATCTTAAACAATCATCAATATTGTTAAACATGAAACGACGGGATGCCTGGAGACTAACGGCAGTCATAACTGGCTTTTGGTCTGTCGGAGAACAGGCAGCCAAAATGGGCATCCCTCACAACACATACTGTCACAGTTGCAAACAACCGGAGAAAAAGGAAACAATCTTCCATTTCCTCTGTGAATGCCCTGCCCTATGGAAGGACAGAATGTTAACCCTGGGCAAACCGCTGTTCGAGGAGCTCGAACAACTGTCTGGCTTAGATGTCAACAACCTAATAAGGTTCCTGAACCGCACAGACTGGGTATAGTCATGCCGTAAATAACAAGTTGGTAACGAGGATGTGGCAACAAAATGGTGCGGAAGCGCTAGTTGGATTCAGGATGAATCACCACTCTAACCAACCAACCAACCAAGCACCGTCCACCGTCTTGTTGGAACCAAATGTTGTAGAGATCACAGGCTTTACTTCATCAATCAAAAATTCGTTTATTATTGCGCGATAGCGTTCGCCATTCACTGTCACATTGGCGCCAGCCTCATTTTTGAAGAAATATGGGCCGAGGTTTCCTCTAGCCTATAGGCCGCATAAAACGGTTGTTTTCAATGGATGTAATGGCTGTTCTTGAATGGCTTCGGGTTGCTCTTCAGTCCAAATATGGCAGTTTTGCTTATTGATCATTAAGTCAAAAATGGGCATAATCGCTGAACGGTTGCTATTCGGTTCCTAGAGAAAGCGTACGTTCTCGTTTGCAAAGTCCGGCTATCTACTTGAATATTTATTTTCAAATTTGATTACTTACCTAAACACATACATTTTTTCCTATCCGCTTGAACAAGTAAAATTCCACTAATAGCCGAATCTTAAACTTTCCTAGGTCAATAATCCGTCAAGTCTTGATGTGGGAGTAGAAAGGCGCGCTTTCTTCACATTCAAAATATATGTTGAGTTTACCACTGTACCAGTGTTAGTCCCTAAAATTCACAGTCTTAAAATTAACGCAACTTTCCAAGTTTTCATTAAATTTCACCGAAAAAAATAAAATTCGTTCCAAAAATTAATAACAAATTTAGTCGCAAAATATTTTTCACTGTTGTGTCGTTTGTTTTTATTTTAATAAAGTGAACAGTAAAAGACCTGCAAAAAATAATTTGATTTAATTAAACAATATCAATTCAATTATAACTGATTATTAATTTAATATTAACGAGATTTTGTGGGTGCACGGCAAATTTCTTCGATAGCATTTTTCAACAACTTATACAAGGTCACAATTAAAGGGACTACACTACGGCTCCCGTAGGTCCCTGACGGAACACTGTCTCATCGCACATCACGCAACCAAAATGGGATTAATCCAGAGCTATGCGTGTAAGACATGCAACGAAGCAAATGCTTGGGGTACTTTGGAACATCTTCTTTGACAAAGCCCTGCTCTTTGTAGAGCTCGTCAACCTGGGATCAACAAATTTTTCGTGCTTGAATGATACTGCTGACACAAGCCTGAACAGCTTGTTAAAACTCGCGAAGACGTGCATTAGGAATTGCATTAAATAATAATTCGACTCCATATACATAGCGCTGGCAACACAATAGACCCTAGAGGTCTAAGTGAGATCTTTATACAGATCAGCTGGAACTACCTAACTTAAAGTGTATAGGAATAATGAGCACTTTTTTGTTGACCACTGCTTAGGCGGCCGCCGTAGCCGAACGGGTTAGTGCGTGACTACCATTCGGAATTCACAGAGAGAACGTTGGTTCGAGTCTCGATGAAACACGAAAATTAAGAAAAACATTTTTCTAATAGCGGTCGCCCCTCGGCAGGCAATGGCAAACCTCCGAGTGTATTTCTGCCATGAAAAAGCTCCTCATAAAAATATCTGCCGTTCGGAGTCGGCTTGAAACTGTAGGTCCCTCCATTTGTGGAACAACATCAAGACGCACACCACAAATAGGAGGAGGAGCTCGGCCAAACACCCAAAAAGGGTGTACACGCCAATTACATATATATATAATACTTTGAAGATAGACGGTCTTATACTTTCCGCGAAAATCAACTCTACATAATTTCCATTATATTGAAATCGCATTATTTTAAAATGTCAAAATTTTGATTCTTTCAGGTTTCACTATTTTTATTCAAAATGCGGTTCTTAAAATATATTATCGCTAATCGACCGGGAAAGTTAGATCGCAATAATACAATCGTTTTAGTGTGACTTGAGGTTCCATCCTGTTGAAAGTAGAAATCGTCTATGTCAATTCCTTCTAGTTAGAGCCACATAAAAACTTCAATCAGTTGTCTATAGCAAAGTCCATTGACAGTTGCAGCTCTTTCGTTTTTTTCTTGGAAGAAAAACGGCGCAATTACCACACCAAGCAATACATTTTAGGTAATGAAATAATTTTTCTGAAATTACTCGAGGGATTTGTTTTGCCTAGATGCAGCAATTTTGTTTGTTAGCAAATCCATCCAGTGTGACATGATCATCCTCACTAAAGATGATTTTGCGTGAAAAACCAGCGTCATGTTCAAAGAACCAATTCACCAAATTTTTGCGTTGATAATGGTCTGTTGGCTTAAATTTTTGTGTTAATTTAATTTTGTAAGGATGCAAACACAAATTCTTGTGTAAAATCCGCCTAAGAGTCGATTCATGAGCGTCTAATTATTGAGACCGTCGATATATCGATGTTGTAGGTAATTCAACAACAACAGTGCTACAGCAGCAATATTCTCAACAGAACGTCCAGTTTTTGGTCTGCCTGTTCTTTTTTATCCTCGACAGATTTCAGCAACCTTTAAATTGTCGACTCATTCAGACGATTACTTCCACCAAAAATATTTCGAATTTTGCGATATGTTGTTTCTAAAAATCCACCTCTTTCATAGAAAGTTTAATAAATTGTAACGAGTCGTTCTATCCTGTAAAAGTATTCATCTCTCTACTTGACAAATGCCAAAGATGACATAAAAAAGGTAACGTCTAGGAATTATTCACTACTGACATCCTGGCGTCACTTTTGAAAGGCTATATCACCCAGAACGTATGAATGGTTGCATGTCCCTGATATTCTACCGAAATAATTTGAGATATAAAAGAATTTGAATGACATGTTCGAAGACATTCGCGTTGATTTTTGATGTTGAAATCTTCATTTCACAAGTTTCATTAAGTGATATAACCCCAGCAGTTAAGGCCATCTAGACAGTCCCTTATATGGAATGTGTCTTGTTAAAGAAGACGACGGCGCACCACTCTTTGCTTCACGTCAGGTATACATGCGCAAATCGAAGCCGTAGAGTCTTCACATCATTTAGTGGCAGTTTGTTGGTGCAAGGTGATTGAATCTATCAGTCTTGGTTTCGTGATTCATTGGAACATAGCACAGGATAATATCAATGAAAAATATTAAATCTATTCAGCTGAGCACCAGTGTACATATACCTATATGCACATATATACATATACATATGTGGATTTGTTGCAAAGTGGATAAAAAAATTTATTTAAAAAACTTAACAGAAACGTAAACCAAGTAGGAAAGATTAAGTGGAAGTTTCTATAAAAATTCCTCTTCTGTTATATTATCGACAAGCCCAGCAACATTTGTATACTCGCCCCTGAATAGACACGCGGTCATTATTTGTGCCAGTGGCATCTGACTGCAACGAATTAAACACCCCCCATGGATTACGCTATCAAAGCAATTGAAAGCCTTACTTAATTCGCCGTAAAGGCAGAATGCAGCCATCGAAATAGCGTACGGCCCCCACACTTGAGTTTTATGTTAATCCGTCCATAAAAATTGTTTGGCTAAAGCGGGAGTTGCAACAAAAACGGAGAGAAATAAGTCTGAAAATTTATAACAGTAATTTGTGAGAAAACCAACATTGTCTACGCTGTTCGACTTTCTGTTTTCTGCTTTCGCCTGATGCTGTCCTCTCCTTTTTATTGATTTTGCCCAAAAGTTTGATCTTGATTTTATTGTCTCGCTGTCTATTCAGTGATGCTGCTGCTTCAGATGTTGCTTTAATATTATGGTTTATGCTGTTTTACGTTCTTTAGCAGTACTCAAGTGTAGCCTCTCTCGGACTTACTCCCACAAACAAAGAGCAATATGCAAATGTATGTGGTCTGTGTATTATGGATTTTTGTTGCGGTATGTTCACCTTGATTAATACTCACACACTTGCGTTTTTCCCGACACACATACCCATGCATCTGTTCGATTATGCGCGATATAATTTTTTAGCGCACGCGTAACTGTATTCAATGGTGCCGAAGTCGTCTCGGTGTCTACCATGAGCGCTGTGTTTTATTCGAAACGCCGCTTGCCTTACCATTGATTGGACCCAATATTGACCGTCCGTATATGTGCATACATACATATTTAAAGTGGCATTGGATGGATGGATGGCACTTCTCGGGTCAGCTCATTAGGTTCGATTCTTCTCAACTCCACTTTATGGTTCTTATTGTAGTTATCTTTTGTTATTCATTTCATTATTGCTATTGAGTACGTATGTAGGTATGTAGGTATATATTGTATTATGATGCATAATCTACTGTTGTTGCTTCCCTTCATCGCGTGTACGTGTAGTTCAATCCATTTTCTGTAGTTTATCTTGTTTTTAATTCCGTGTGTTTGAAAATTATATTTTATGTATAAAGCATCCCCAATTAAGATTCAAGATGTTTACATACATACATATGTATGTATGGCAATATGTTGAACATATTTATTTATTTATTATTATTAAAGTCAAACATACAACCATAGGTTATTTTTACAATGATTGACCTTAAGAATAGTTTACATAAAAGGATTAACAGTAAAATCAAAATTAAAATTAAAATTAAAATTACAGATAGTAGTAAAGAAGTATAAGTTGGAAAAAGTGTTAAAAGGAAAGCAAGGTAAAAATAGTAGTAGTAGGAATAGGAATTAATTGGAAGAGATTTAAATAATGTGGAGCCATTTGAGTACATTCAGCAATTTTCGGCAAGGTAGCGGAGCAATTTATTTTTGAAACACGAGCTTTCTTTTATACATTTAATTTTGTAAGGTAAGGTATTCCAAAGACGTACAGAGAACACAAAGTATTGACGTTCAGTCACCCCACAACTATATTTCATCGGGACTAAGTTTAACGAACGGCAGGACTTTGAAAGCATAAGTCGATCTTTGAGGTATCTGGGTTTCAGAGTGTTTATGATCTTGTGGAGTAAAACAAAACATTTAAACCTAAGCAAGTCGTACAAGGATACGGAAGCATTTTTTTCGCAAAAACAGAAATATGGTCATAACGTTTTTTACAGTACACGTATCTTGCAATGTTGTTATACAAAATATTAAGCTTACTACGACACACACTATCACAAGGAGTATACCTTCTGCTCTAATATGAACGAGACGTTATCAATAAAACGGTCCGCGGATGACATATGGCAAAAATAATTTTTTTGTTTTTTGGTAGGACTGTTATAAGCTTACATGGCAAATTTCAGCGTGGTATGTCACATAGTTTGTTTTCTGTGCTACTGTAAACAAGTCAAGCTCGAGTGTGTTCTTCGAATTCTCTTTTATGACTTCAATTGTCTCAAAATGTTTTCCACGGAGCGGCAACTTGAGCTTGGGAAACAGGAAAAAGTCACATGGAGCCATATCAGGCGAATACGGTGCTTGCGGAACGATATTAACATTATTTTTGTTCAAATAATCGCGAACAAGACGTGATGTGTAACAGTCCTACCAAAAAACAAAAAATTTATTTTTACCATGTCATCCACGGACCGTTTTATTGATAACGTCTCGTTCATATTTGAGTAGAAGGTATATTTATATATGTATTTATATATATATATGCATATACATACATACTCATGTTCACCCTTCAAAACTCCAATTTTGCTACTCACTCGATTTCAAATATACAAACAAATAGGTTTAAATTAAAATACCTTTATCAAATACGGAAACATTTTCAATTCCTAGTAACTTTTCGATCTCATTATTAGTTAACAATTATTTTTGCTCCTCTTTGTACTTAGAGTAAAGTAATAGTTGATTAGAATCGCATTTCAATTGCAATTGAATTACTTAGACTCACGACATGATCCGCTTATGATCAGTAGGAGTATTTGTTACCGTAACCTATTTGCATTTTTATCGTTGATTGATGCAGCAGTGGGAAATGAGAATCGAAAATTTGCAAGGCACTAAAAGAGTAGAGACGTGGCAATAATTCAAGCACCAAGTGGTAATCACATTTTTCTTGTAAGTCCACCGAATTGGACAAATGATAGACAATTACCCACAGCAATGTCGCATTTGAGGTGTTCATCTTTTGTTTTTTTTTCCTGCGCCTCAGCGCCACCAAAGATGCGATCAGTGGCATTGGTGCAATATAAAAGTTCGCATTTTGCGTAGGTGTCGCTTCAGTCAGCTATTGCACAGCTACAATGCGAAGTAGCTCCATCTCCATCACAGTCTCCGTTTGGAGCTGTGAATAAATATACGCATGCTCATTTCATTTATATAGGCTGTTGCATGACGAGTACACTTACATACCCTCGGATGAGCCACGTGTGGGCTTGACAGCCATAATTGCCTTTGTGTGCGAATAATAAAAATTCATGAAAATTTCATACATAATCCACAATTTTTTATTCACATTTCTTAAGAGACATCTTGGCGCAAATATTCTGATATTTATGAGCCACCAATTTTCCGGCAATTCATGTTGTACGAGTAATTATGTATGTATGTGTGCACCAGCCTGCACCATGTTGCTACCGTTACCGAGGGAATACGCAACGTGGGAGTGGCATTAAGTGGTTTTTATTCGGTTTCCAAGTGCGACCGTTACTTCGGAGTGGGTGCTGATGACATTACTAGAAGTGTGTTAAAGCAATTTCTGAAACCTGATTGACTCTTACGAATTCCAGCTCCATTTCCAACTAATTTCTTTACAAACAATTATCTTTAGACGTGGTAATCAGTTGCTCTTAGCAATAACTCAATTAAGTAGGTGGATTACAATGACGCAGTAAAAATCTTTAATTTCAAGTGCATTTTCGTTGGAATTATGCCGGCTTTTCGTTACTGCCCTACTCAAAGTTACAAATTAATAAAGTCAAGAGCATGAAAAGTGTGAAAAACTGAAAGAGAAGTGAACGAATCGACGTATTTCAAAGCCAAAACAATATGAAAATGCAGTTTTTCATTGGCATTGCTCTGTACGTAGGCTGATACCTCCAGTCGAATTTAAAATTGAATATCGATTGCTCGTGTGGTGAGGCATCCGGCCAGTGCGGTGTTCAATCCATTACACTGCCAAGTGGCAACAGCTATACAAAAGCGTTGGAGCAGTTGAAATGCATACGACGGGACTGGAAAGCGCACATTCCGCTGGAGCATCGGCCACTTGGCTGGCTGGTGTCAGCAAGTGTTGCATTGTGGTGCATCAGAAAGGTCTTTCAGTTCCAAGTGGCTGCCGCGAAGCGTGCCGCTGTGACACACACTTAAGAGCGGCTCAATAGGCTGGACGACCCAATAGAAGGGTGTATGTATGCATGTAAATACAGACTGTAAGTTGAAGGGGTAAATGCATTTAATGCGGTCACAGCTGGAGGTTCCAGTTTGTCTGCTGTCATACAGACTTGACGGCGAGATTGGTGAAATTGCCTTTTTGGTTGTAATCGTTAGACATTTTTTTATCGTGGTATTGTTTTGGGTGGTCTTTTGACATTTGGGGCAATTCTATTGTACGGGTGACAACAACTGCAATAAATTTGATTTGTGGTAAATTTCATGAAAAATATTTGTTTTTTAATTTATAAATGTATGATAGTTATGCCTATTATTTATGCGGGTCCTCTTATGGAATAAGAGATATCCTCTAATAATTAAGAGGTCTTGGTGGTCTAGACTTCTCAACAAATCGATTTGTATTTCGAAAGTATGGGCTTTTGAGAATATACTGTAAAATTTTTGAAAGGATATTCACAGTATTTTCGATTCTCCAGTCGTTTTAGCAGTTAGAGTCAAATTCGTCACCCGGCGGCATCAATGGTCACATTTAAATGGTCAAAACGTTAAAATCAATTATCTCAAAACTATTTTTTTCGGCCTGGTGTTGTCAAAAAAAAAAATTATTCAACCAATCGTCTGAAATTTTAATATGTTTTTCACAACATCAATGGCTATCGCCCGTGCTAGAAACACATTATTATTTAAATTATTACGTACTTTTTTTATTAAAAAACTGAAAAAAAAACGGTTTTTATAGTGTCAAATTCAAAGCGCGCCACTTTGTCAATTTATTTTTTATTCTAGTACGGGACAAAGCTACAGTAATACTGATTAACAATTTTTTTGGTTTTTGTGTTTCAGATAAATAGAAGATCCAAAATGGACGACACCGTCCAGGTCCAATTTTTCAGTTGGGTGAACTTCAGCGCCATTTTTCAAATTATTAATTACTAGTATATAACCCCCGAAAATCGGGTGGGCTTTTTTCCCACGGAAAGTAAACAGCATATGTGACACTTTTATATATATTATTAAAAGTTATGATGATTAGAAAAGTGTTATTTTTATTCGTATGTAATATGTAAGAACTTATGCATATAACATTTTTAAATTTTTTTTCAGTTATATCAGTAATTTTTGTTTTTAAATTACTTCATTATAAACTACATTCAACGTCAAGTTTTCGTTATTGCCCATTTGAATTCGTTATTTTCTAACCCGGCTTAACGCAACATAAGGTTGGCCGTGAGCAAAGCAATCCTCCTTTAAATGAAGCCCCACCCTTGATAATGTTTGCCCCTGGGCCTTATTTATAGTTATGGCGAAGGCTATTTTAATGGGAAATTGGCGGCGCTTGAACGTAAAAGGAAGTGTGGTTACGCTCGGCTGCAAATTTATACGAGGCAATAGAAATCGCCTTCCCTTCGCCTATTTTGATCAACTGCTCATCAGTAAAGAGTCCAATTCAAAAGGCGAGCAGCGTAAAACATCCGTTATATGAATTTTGAAGTTCATAAGCAATCTTTCTAGTGCATGTTCGTTATTATGAAAAATACAGACGTTGACCACATTACCCGAATAGCCCACAATACCCGATCTTACTCTAAACCACTTTATCAAACTAAACCGAAGTTGGTATTCGCATGGCGTTTTGTTTTGTCTAGTTATGAATGTCAGCCAAAGATAATATCTGCCAATGGAACATGCATTTCGAATTATTAAAATATATGATGAATAGATGTATGAATAGTTATAAAATTTGAAAATTTGAAATAGTGAATTTATTAGTACATTTCCCTCAAAATTGGCGTACTCGCACAAATAAATATGGCATATAAATATGGAATTTTTCGCCTGGGTCGCGAATGAGCAACTGCACAAACAGCGCCCAACAGCCGTTCTAAAATTGTTATATCTAACGCATTTCACAGCAATCAAGAGCAAAAAAATTGTTCGGCATACATAAGATATGCAAATTTCCAATGTTCAATTTCAATGGCAATGGGTCCGTCTGCCACTTAACTGCACTACTTTTATTTTTTCTGTTCTTCTTACTCCAAAAATCGCAATTAACTTCCTTGAGTTGAGCAGAAAATGATCGATACGATCACCACGTGTACGAGTATGCCAGTATGCGGCCACAAAAAGGTTGGGTATGCACAAACAAATCGCAACATCTTAGAAAAAAAAAAAACAGACAGCAATGCTTTGGGAATATGTATGAAATTCGCATGCAAATAAATCTTCTGCTGAAACTTAGTTTCGTATTTGTTTGAAAATCTTACGCTGCATGGAAATTATTGAAGGGTGGCTAATATTGCCCTGCGGTGGATGTGACACTTTCCGCGTTGACATAACAGCGTGTGATCGTTTCAAGCATGCCAGTATTGATCTACGAATCCCTGGATCAATTCATACACGCATATGTACATACTAATAAACGTTTCCCCTTCGATCACGCAGATATTGCGAAATTGTTCAGTTCTTCCTTTTTCTATTTCATTGGCTAGATTTTCAATTCATTGTACGAATTTTCTTCGAGTAACAAATTTGCATGCCTGTCAAGCAATATCCGTTTGCACACTTTGCTCAATATTGCGATTCAATTAAAATCCTTTCGTGTGGAAATTGCAAGTCGAGGCATAAGTTCTTTGTTTGTTGATTTTTAATTTATTTTTGATTTGCGTATTAAATAGAAAACCGAATTTAACATAATCCGCACTCAAGTCATCTCGACCTCACCTTTGATTCATCTTCTATTCACTTCTTTACTACTCTTCACAGTTTTCCTTCTGCAATTGCTTCACATGTCAATTTTTTAAAGTTGACATTTTCGCAAATTTCCATTTCAACTGATTTATTTGCTTTGCATTTGTTCATCCTGGCCTGATCTTTGGCAATTGTTGCATTTGTATTCATATGTGCCCAGATATTTGCATCAGTCGTATCTATTGCGGTTTCTACGTACACAAGAGTAGTTGGTTGCACCAACGTACAGACAAACGCACTCGTTCGCAACAAATGTCATCTATCATTTTGATTGAAGTTTTGATCGCTTTCCTTCAGTTTGGCCTTTTTGCCATTGAGTATTTATTTTGTTGTTTCCTTTTGATATTAGTTGTCGACTTAACTCTTGTTGCGTTCTTACGTTGTTGATGTGTTGTTGTTTTCATAGGCAAAACCCCACTCAAGCAATTATGCCGTTAGGCTTTGTATTTGTTGAATTTTCAGTTGGGCATGTAAAAATTGCACATTGATGATCTTCCAGCAGAGACAAGTCAGAGAACTTGCACACAAAACACACACAAGTACATATTAATTTCCGTGTCGAAAATATGATTTGAAGATGAATATGAAATAAGGTCACGAGATTATTGGTAGAACATTGTAACGTAATTTTTAACATTTTTTAAGACTCATGGGAGCAAATTCATTATATTTACTTACATACATATGCGATATGCACACATAAGTTTTATGCTCTATTTGGAATACGTACCTAAGAGAGAAATATTTAGAGGCTTAATCATGTAAGAGTTTCGGGTCATGTATTTTGACTGAACTTCCAAAGACCGTGATTTGTTTGTAGGTCTAATTATTACTATTATTATTGTTATTATTGTTAGACTACTGCGCACTGCGACCAAAAGCAATTTATTACACAAAGCCCCCCGAGGTACCTCATATTTTAAGGTCTTTTATAAATTTTAGCACAATTTGGGGTTAATTGTTCCATAATTTATATGAAGGCACGGCAATATCACCAAGGTTGTGCAAGCTGTTTCTGCCTAGAACAGGACATTTACAAAGGATGTGTTCTAATTCTTCAGCATCCATTCCACAGAGTCGGCAGGTGATGATCTCAGAAAAACCTATTTGGTTTAAGTGTTATCTCAGGATACAGTGCCATGTAAGAGTAACTAGTATTAGATTAGTATTAAAAGTCTTAAGTCTGCTCTGATGAGGAAAGGTAGCTTATTAGAAAGCACACCGCCTGACGTTAGGAATTGTATCGCTTGTCTCTGCCGGATAGAATTTCGCAGGGTTCAATGATTTTCTTCTCTCCCATTTTCTGAGAATTTCGTTAATGTGGCCCTTTGTAAGTCTTCAGAAAAGCTTAGGACCTATTAGAGCTATGTTCGTCCCGTTTTTTAAAGCCGCCTGACTATCTGAAAGTATGTTCCTCTCATTTTCCTGTAGAGATATTCCCGCACACATATCTCGATGGCATGTATTTCTGGAAGATTGTAAAAACCCATTGGAATTGATTTTTTGAATTTAGGTCCAATGATTCCAGTGCCTGTTCTACTCTTTTTTTAATTTCAACCCATCTGTAAACTATATCAAAAAACCAAGTTTAATGGTGATAAAATTAATTCTCCTGGCCGTACGAATAACTTGAAAGTTCCTGAAGATAATCCCCACTATTTAGATTTGTTGTCTTACATATAAGATTGATTGGAACACTTAAAATCAGGCGTGAGAAATCATTTTTGGAAATAAGTTTTTTTTCGGCACAACTAAACTACTTTATTCAAACTAGTACACCACCAATTCGATGAGTGGATTTTCATTCTCGGAATGCATGCCGATTAAGTGTTTTAGATCATCCACCGAGATGTCATGTACAAACCTTTCAAGTACAAACCGTTACGTCCACAGAAGGCTTTAGTTTCGAATTCATTTGCAGAGAAGGTTAAAGGCGTATGATATCAAAACAAGCGAATATGGAAATAATAGTCGAGTAAGTTTATTTATTTCTTTGTATGATTCAAGAAAGCAACAAAATACAAATTTCTTATAGCCTTCTTAAAACTATAAATTATGAAATAAGATATAGTCGCGGGCAAGTCACAGAGAAAAAGAAGAATTATAATTAATCAAAAAATAGAAAATAAAATTAAAGAAAATAATCTATGATAATGATTAATTTTTTAAGACAGAATACGAGATCTCGTCAAGTTCTTATTCGCATGATTACGCTTGTTTTACGCTTATCTGGGTAGAAGAGATGGAACTTGTGTAAGGCCCTCAAAGAAAACGAATGTATTCCAACAAGGTCCAATTATAAAAAGCGACAGGATCAGAAAACTTCAAAGGAAATTTTGGAAACACTTTATAAACATTCAGAATGTTCAATCCTATCAAAAGAAAACTGGAAGCAAGACAGCATATTAGAACCTAGGTTAGGTTAGATCAAAGCGGTTGTCTTGGTGGGGAGCTTTCCGTTTCCCAGTACGTGCTTTTCAAAAATTTTAGAATATCTCCTATTTCTGCAGAACTGAGATCTTCAAATTCATTAAAAAATTGTTTGCCTAGAATAGTAAATCTCCATCTGGATAGAGCAGGACAATGGCACAGAAAGTGCAAGATTGTCTCTTCCTCATCACAACAACTTCTACAGTAGTCGTGTTCTTGCACACCCATCCCGTTATGAAATCAGCGTGTTAAGACTGTGTTTATTTTGGCTAAGCAAAGATTCTATGCGTTTAGCATTGCGAGTCGGCCACAGTTGACGGGCGATTTTGCAGAAGACTTCATTACGTCATCATTCATTTGCTTCCCTTACGATTTCTTCAAGGATAAGTAGCTTACATGTTTGTAACGGTATTCCCATGCCTATGTCATTGTCTATGTACTCATCGGTCAACTTGGTGCCACGCCTCGCTAGTTCATCGGCTCTGCAGTTACCCTCAATGTCGCGATGGCCAGGAACCCATATTATCCTTAAGCGAAATGACTCAGCTATATCGTTAAGAGAGGTGCGGCATTTCATGGCTACCTTGGAGGTTGTCGCCTGTTTTGTGCGGGGTTCTATCGCCGCCTGCCTGTCAGTAAAAATGTAGATGTCATTTCCAGATATCGCATCACCCTGTACCAGTGTCGCGGCTTTCATTATTGCCATCAGTTCAGCCTTAAGACACTACAGTAGTCGTGGAGCCGAAAACTGCAGAAGATCCCCAGAAGCTCGGAGTATACATCTCCGCCCACCCTGCCCTCGTGCTTTGAGCCATCTGTGTATACATGGATAGACTCGCCCTGTCTTACATCATCCCGTTCCCACTTTTCCCTCGTGGGTAGGAGGGTCGTGAATGTTGTAATGGCAAGTGTGGGCAGGGAAGGTCCAAAGTGCCAACCAGGATTTTTCCGTGATCGTAGCTCTTATTTGACCACTTACTTAGAGTGTTCAGCCTTATTGCCACACTGCGCGCGATATATGTATTTTGCCTGCAGATCTACCGGCAGGATGTTCAATGTCGCATATAATGCTTTCGATGATGTGGTTGACATCACGCCAGTTATGAGAACAAATGCTAGTCTTTGAACCTTGTCAAGCTTTCTGATGTTCACACCCTTCTCAAGGGCATTTCACCATATTACAATACCATGGTAGAGAATATACCTAACCACTGCTGTGTACAGCCAGTATCATCCATCATTTGGGCTCCAATCCCCATTTCTTTCCAATTAGTCTTCCGCAGGAGTACAACGCCATCATTTGCTTACTCTACTTGCGAGTGTGAGTCCCCAATTTAGCTTCCTGTCCAGTAAAAGTTCTAGATATTTCGCATTTTCGGTTGCTCTAAGTGGTTTCCCTCCTAGGAATATGTGTTTAAGAGCAGGTGTGTTATGTTTCCTGCAAAATAGTACCAGATCCGCTTTTTCGGGATATACTTCAAGTCCTCGACTTTTACACCAAAGTGATAGTCTGTTGAGAGATCTTTGTTGAAGATCACAAAATGTTGGAAGGTGTTTCCCCGAGACTGCTATATCAATATCATCGGCATATGAGAATTTTTTCCCTCCCATTTTTTCAAGTTCTTGAAGAAGATTATTGACAGTTAAGTTCCACAGAAGTGGAGAGATTACGCCACCTTGGGATGTACCCCTGATCTGAATTTCTTAGTGGATGTGTTACCCAGATTTGTGCTTATTATTCGCCCGGTTAGCATTCGTTCTATTAACGAGACTAGCGCACTGCTTACTCATATTTCCGTCAGCGAAGTTGTAATTGCTTCTGGATATATATTATTGAAGGCACCCTCGATATCTAGAAAGGCAGCGAGGATGTATTCCATATAGTGAAGTGATTTCTCAACCGTGTAAACTAGCGCGTGGATCGCTGTTTTCACTGATTGCCTTTGCTGTATACATGTTGGGACGGTGATGGCTTGTTGCTAGGGCTTTTACAAGAAAGGATGATGGGCTAATCGGCTTGAAGTCCTTCGGTTTCTTCTGTGTGGTTTCCCTCCTTTGGGAATGAATATCACTTTTACCTCTGCCCATTTTCTGGGAATATAATTGAGTCATATCGCCGCCTCGAAAATTAAGACGAGTACTCGTATAGTGGTAGATATAATCATATCTTGTATGTTGAAGATCAGCGGGGTGATTCCATTGCCAACGGCAAATTTTATGTTATTCTCCGTTATGAAATCTGAGAAAAATAAGCTTTCCCAAAATATATAACACTTACACTACTCCTACAGAGTATGACCTTAAAATCACTTTAAATGTAGTAAGGGGAAGTGGCTTCACCTGGACGTTTCCAAAAATAACAAGATTGCCAAATGATAAAAAATTTATTTCACATAATTTATTAATAATTTTTTACGATAGTTTAATTTGATCCTTAAACTATGGGAAAAAAATAAAAAAGGGTGGCAATAGCGACATTAGTAAAAATCCTTTTTGATATGCCGTTGTGTTACTATTTTCCATAGTGCGCCGCCTCGGCCACCAAGGCCATGGAGACGGGGGAATTAAATGTTTATACAGATGGTTCCAAGCTAGACGATAAAGTTTGCTATGGAGTATTTTCGAAAGAATTAGGACTGGAACTATCCGGTAGACTACCAGACTACTGCAGCGTCTATCAGGCAGAGGTTCTAGCCATAAAAGAAGTGGCTGCATATCTAAATACGCATGCCGTAACAAAAACGCCTATAAATACATATATTCTCGGATAGCCAGGCGGCCATTAAATCAATGAATGCGGCTATACTAAGATCAAAGGTTGCAGAGGAATGCAGCCCTAAATGATATTAGCGTCGAATTCAAGGTCAGCCTTATTTGGGTTCCGGAACACAGAGATATTGAGGGAAACTGTAGAGCTGATGAGCTAGCCAGAAAAGGTACTACTCTCAACTGTACCGTGACAAAAGTTCCATTGGAATACCTTTGGCCACGAGTAAATTAATAATAAAAAACAACATTACCCAAGAGGCCAATAAGTCATTGGAAGAAGAAGATACATGCGTAACAGCCAGGCTACTATGGCCGCAAATAAACAAGAAAAGGACAAAGGAATTGCTTAGTCTCTCAAGAGAAGATATCTCGAAGGTCGTGGCTTGTGTCACCGGCCACTGGCTATTTGGAAGGCATTCCTTGAGACTAGGAGTATTCTCCCATGAATATTGTATAAGCCATAGAGATGACGAGGAGGAAGAAACAATAGAGCACTTCCTTTGTAATTGTCCAGCCTTAGCTAAAATCAGAGCAGGTTGTCTAGGTAAACACTTTTTCAATTCTCTTACAGAACTATCTGGCGCGGGGATTAGACCAATCCTGCGCTTCATTAGAGCCTCAAAATGGTTTCATGAAAGTAAATAAACAAGGTTTCCGTGTCGTACAGTGGTATCACAACGGACCTGTGAGGTCTAAGTGAGTTGGTCATACGGACCGACTACCACCATAACCTAACCTAACCTAACCTACTATGTATTATCATAAGAGATTCGAGAGCAGAATTTTGCGCGCCCATTCCACACGTATTTTTACGCTCTTCCAAAGAGTCGTTGATCAGACGGTAACGAAGTAACATTAACAGTGGCTGCGTTGATTTTATCGTATATCACCAACACAATCTCAGTTTTTGCCGACCTACAGAAGCATGGTAAACAAAAGCGCCACAAATCGAATAAAGTTTTTCAATGCACTCATGACTCAATAATCCATGTCGAAAATCGTAATAAATCATCCCATAGAAATTTTCACGAGTTAATTCCATCTTTTGGGCGAGACTAACTTTTCTTCTCACTGGAAAAAAAAAAACAAATAAAGCTCGTAAGTGAAAGCGATAGTTAAATTTATCCTAAAACATGTCAAACTTTTCGATAAAAATATCGAATTATCACACGTAGTGTTTCAAAGGCGCATAATACGAGTGTATGTAAAGGGTTTTCCAATAAGAAGCGTTATTTTGATATTCAAAGGAAAATGATATTTTTTAACATGAATGATCGGATTTTTACTTCAAAGAGGAAGGTATGCCGTTAATAGTGAAAAATAACATCAGGCAAATGACCAACACGACCACACTTACAGAACAATATCCCTTCCATGAAATTTTCCATAACCGAATTGCAAAGTGGCTGCCCTATGTCCTCGATAGCCTCACGAATTCCATCTTTGAGGTCTTGAATCGACCCTGGGCTGTTGGCATAGACCTTCTCTTTCACGTGGCTTCAAAGAAAAAAGTCACGATGTGTTGAATCACAAGATCTCGGTGGCCAATTGTGATCACCTCTTCGAGAGATAACACGGTCCGGAAACTTTTCTCGTAAAATATCAATGGTTTCGTTACTTTTGTGGCACGTAGCGCCGCCTTGTTGAAAATAAACGTTGTGCAGATCAATACCATCCAATTCCGGCCATAAAAAATCGTTAACCATCTCTCGATAGCGATAGATATCACCTGTTGTTGGAAAACCCATTAGTTTGACTGTTTAATAATCTTTGATATTTGATAATTAATAAGTGTTTGCTCTTAAAAATTAGATAAAAATATCTCGTCCACATTTCATACAATTGATATAAATTATTAAAAGCTCCGTTGGTAATGTTTTTTTATCTTTGTGCATTGCTTTCTAAATGAGCGCCTTCGCTGTTCCAAATGGTGGTCATTGAAAATAAGAAAACTTCTCTTAAGTGCTACATTTGTATATTTGACTTTTGAGTACATAGGTAAGTCTGTGATTTCCGCACCTACCATTATGTTAGGAAGAGGCTAGGTATACTATCATACGACTGAGAAGGTGAGCCTACGAATAGGCGATTTATGATTAATGGAAAAATTTGATAGAATTGGCTTGGCCTATATATCGGCCGCAGAATAGCCCCAGCTCCTAGTAAATCTCACATATATGTTTTTACACAGTACTTTTAATTAGTTGAATTTTTACAAAACCCAAGACACAAATACCACAACTTACACACAAATAGCATTTAACCCGCGGTAGGCTCAAAAAATTCTTCACAATAAATTAAAATTAAATTTCAGTTGCAACGGAATTCGTATGAAAATCCAAATTTAATTACTTAAATTTGTAGAACATTTATATTTTTAATTAAATCGTATTCGCAGTGATCAATGCAAAAAAAATCATAATGTCAGCGACATTAAATTCCAAACAATTACAAGCTTGCGAATTTTCTTGATCCCAATAAACCCTCTGCACTATTTAAAAAAATCGCACTTTGAAAAGGATCACAGTGAAAGTGTCCTCAGCGTAATGTGTGTGTGTATGTAAGTGTAATCAAAGTAAGCAGTTGAACTATGCAGCGATGGATGAGGAAGGGTTGACAACAAAAGGTGAAGGCACAGGATTGTCACATTGTCTAATTGAATTTCGCAGCACCAAAAAGCGACAAAGGTGAGTTCTTAGATCAATTCAAACCTTCTTCGTATTTGAGCGCATCGCTTAACGTTGATGTCAAAGGATGAAATGGAAAAATTTTAAATGAGTTCAATACTTTTGATTTACTGGGGCACAGAAGTCACACAGGTGAGACAATTATTGCATTGGGAAAATGATTTCCTTGCGAAAAAGGGTTGATCTGAAAGGAACTTCATAATTGAATTGAAATGGGATGGTGGGTTATTGTGACCTTTGTTTAATTTTTTTGCAGTGTGAACAATAAATTTTTGATTTCGTTAACATTTTTCTAAAAAATTAAAGTTTCACAAACAGTTTTGCATTACAGACATAAATCAATCGAAAATTGCCAATGATTGTGTGCGTGAAAGGTTTTGCGCTAAAATTTTTGAAAGCTGCAAGCGGAATAGAGTGCGCGATAGCAACTGCGGGAATGTTTGAAATAATAGAATTCTCTTATTTCACGGGCAACGGAAAAATGCGATATCTTGAACTTCTTAAAAGAAATGGCGTATGCACTTATAAATATCTTCTTGTGTATAGTTAAGTATCCAAGTCAGACAAACCTCTTCAATGTCACTTCAAGAATTAAACTTTATTTCAATCCAGTTACATTAATAACTTATAACTATGCTCTTACTTTCTATTTACTTATTAATTATTTTCTTTATTTTTAATATTTAACAGTTGTTGTTTCTTTTGTTATTAACATTACCTTAGACTAACCTTAAATGTAACTATATAACTATATGATAATATACAAATGTATATGTAAGTTGTTACGTAAAAAAATTAATTTTAGTTTGTATCTAAGTTATAGACATGAAAAGGTAATAATTTTTCGACCATCAAATTGGGCACTCTAATATAAGCAAACGCAGCGGGTTTCTAATTCACAACGAAGTCGCGCAAATTAGTATTTTTCGTCTATTTAAATGTGAGGCTAAGTGGATTTATGCATATAAATATGTACAACATAACATATTAATAAGTCTACATTTATTTGAATGCTTGATTTCTGAATTGGCGCAGGTGTCTTCACTTTTTGCAGGTCAAACAAGTCAGGAGGCAGTAAAAATCGCTTAGGCGGTTATTGCGTCAAAAAAAGGGAAGAAGGAATAGTTCATATTTTCCTCAATTCAAGAAATGTTAAAAAAAGGTGACATTTTCTAGACCATACTTGCTTAAGGGGGAAGTCTACTGTGAATTTTTCAAAAAATCGATTTTTTTGATTAGCTTAAAAAATACTTTGAACCCTCTTAAATAAGGTACAATATGTGTTACAGCTGGCTAAATTTTTCTTCGTTGAAATTTCGACCTTTTCCCGAAGCGCTCCAAAGCGCGTACCTGCGGCACCTGAAACTTTAAACGCATTTTTCTCGAAACTAAGTTTTTGTATACGGTGTACACGATATCTCGAGTTCTGATAAATGAATCAGCTTAAAAATTTAATTATATATTCTCTGTAATAGTGTCTCTCGTCTGACATAGGATTTTTTTGATATCGTTATTTGTTAAATTGTTATAAACAATAGTAACATCAATTTTAGGCAAAAAAAAAGAAAAAAATTTCAAGAATTTTTTTTCCAACGCCAAAATTTTTTATCGACATAATCCTACGTCAGACGAGAGTCAATACTATGTATATGATAACAATATTTTGTTTTTTTGTTTTAGATCACCGAAACGTAAGATTTCATGTACACCGTTTAGGCACCTAAGAAAAGCGGACCTGCGCTTGCAGAAGTGCCACAGCGGCCATTTTGAATATTTTGACTTAAATTTTTTTTTCAAAAACTTAAATATATAATAAAGATAAGAGTTTAAATAGATTTTATGTACGAGCAATATTTTGTTAGAAATAAAATCCGGAAAATAAGCCTGTTTTTCCCCTTGTCACAGTAGACTTCCCCCTTAATACAGATGATAAGCCTAATAATAAATGTTTATATATTAAATCTCTTTTATGAAAGTTTTTTTCTCAAAATCTGAGGTCCAGCCTTTTCGGTTTTAAAATAAGGGAACTATTTCAGCTAAAAGTATGGTGGGTGAGAGTACTGGTGGATGTAATCTCAAATGTCACAATGCCTGGGGTCAGTATATGGCTACCATGGATATCATTGGCGACCCAATATGCCTATCGTGCCTTGAGAATGAGGATACTGCAGAGCATTTTCTGTGTAGCTGTCCGGCGTTCCCTGAATTAGACTTAGTCTGTTGGGTTGCGATGTACTGAGTATGGATAAAGTTCATACTCTTGCTCTTACAGATCTCCAAATAATCCCAAACATTTTCGGAAAAGTGGCCTCAAACCAATTTCTCCGTTTACCATCCATATAACATCTATCCGGTCTCTATTCTTTTTATTGTATTCTATCAGTGTGTAGTAAAACTGTCTTCCCGATTGAGTGCTTGGACTTGTCCAACCCCCCAATAATCTAACATAATCTAAATGGTTTTAAAATCCTTAATCCATTCAACGCGCACAAAGATATTATAATGCTCAAAATGAGGAAAGGAGTGCATTTAAACATGTCTGCTCGTCAATGAAATTTGATACACATACATATATACATATACTTTATCCAAAGCAGGTTGGTATTGAAAATGTGTCTAATCAGTCAATAACCAAGTACACCTCTCATACAACGGAAATTTTCAAAAAACAAAAATCTGTTACAAATTATTAGAATAAATACGGTGCAAGTAAAATTGTGGAAAGTGGTCAATGCCACCTCCCCTTTTGGGTAAATACGTGTATATAGATAATATACTGTGGGCAAAAGGTAAGGTGAATTTATTTGTCAAACTTCGCGGGATTAAAATTTCGCTCTTGTTATTTTTTTCATGAGTTGGCAGCACTGTTAATAACATCTGGGCCAACTTTCATGTGCATGTCATTATCAGTAATATATGTATTTACGCTTGTGTTTACCAAACGACCAAGAGTGCATTTTTCGATTTTTACAATGTCTGATTTGATTGAGCAGAGAAGTGCCATCAAATTTTGTTTGCGGAATGAAATTTCGGCTGCGTAAACATTTAGTATGTTGCAGAAGGCATTTGGTGATTCGACCATGTCGCAGAAAAATGTTTATAAGTGGTACAAAGACTTCAAAGAGGGTCGAGAAGGTGTTTATGACTTGGAGCGCTCCGGACGACCATCGACGTCAACAGATGACCAACACGTCAATAAAGTGAAGGAGTTAGTGCTCAAAAATCGTCGGTTGACTGTTAAAGACCTTACTGATATGATCGGAATATCAGAAGGATCTGTGAAAATCATTTTGAAAGACCATTTGGGCCTACGAAAAGTCAAATCTCGTTTGGTACCAAAACTCTCAATTTCTTGGAAAAAAGTCGTCGCGTTGATGTGTGTGAAACAATGCTTTCAGACTATCAGGACAAGCTCAAATGCATCATTACGGAAGATGAGACTTGGATTTATGCTTACGACCCTGAAACAACCGACCAATCAAGAGAATATCGTGCTAAAGGCGAGGCCAGACCGAAAAGAGCACGTCAAAATAAAGGTCATGATGACAGCTGTGTATGTATACAGGCATTAAATGCATATTTGCCAAACTTTTGTCATCCTTTTAACACATCAGTTAAGTCAACGTTTACCGCTTAACGTTCAAAACCTATAAAGTACTGCCTTTGGGTCGTTTTCCATTCGAGAAACAACTCACAACTGTTTAACTTTTGGTGAAATATCAGGTGTTCGAAAACTATAATTTCTACAAACGATTCTAATTTTATAGGTGAGGGTTTTATTTTTTTTGCGCGAAGTGGTTCAACTTTTCATTAAGAACTTACTTTACTGTAGTAACAAGAGCGATTTTTTATGTAATATGTTCATTAACCCCAAAAGCATGCCACTACAATTTTTTTTGTGCTTTATAAGCAAGGTGTTCCACATGTTAAGTTTGAGATAGTTAAATATTGTGTTATTAAAAATTACAGTGTAATATATCTTGCCATTGATGGTATAATAAATTAGCCGAACTATAAATAAGGTTCAAGGTTACACCTTTAAAGTAATAATTGCTGCATAACTAAATGTAGATAATGTTTTATTTTCGAAGTTTATCTAGACACCTATAGATGTTATCCCTGAAGTTATTTCAATAAGACGACCACTTTTTAAATTAATTAAAAAGCAAGTAAACTTTCATAATATGGGCATAAAATGAAGGATTTAAAAAGTTTTAGTTTAGAATTTTTTATTCATTATTATTAAATATTTATTTATTAAATTATTTTTTCAAAATTTAGTTCATACTCTATTCCCAAAAACAATCAAACTTATTGCTATTTTTGTAGCAAATATTTTTTATTAATGAATCTCTTCGTCATAACAATTTAACTTTATTAATCAAAGGTGAAGCTGTAGAAAGAGTTTCCAAATTCAGATACCTTGGATGTTGGATTAGTAAGCATTAGGACTTCACCACGAGGCAAAAATAGAAATAAACTGCAACCATAAACAAATACTCTGCAGTCATGAAATTAAAATGCAATTGAAATTTCGCTTCGTCAAATGCTATGCGTGCTCGGTACTCTTGTATGCAATGGAGGTATGAACTCTTAAAATAGCAACATTGAATAAGAATAAGCCTTTGAAATATGTAGATATAGACGTATTCTTAAAATTCCATGACTCACCACGTTGCCAACAGCGAAGTTTTTCGCCAAATAAACCGAAATAGGCAGCTTCTCAAGACAGTGAATCGAAGGAAGACGGCTTATCTAGTGCATATTCTACGAAATGAAAAGCACAAATTGCCACAACTTATCCTGGAAAGGAAAATCAAAATAAAACGTGGGATTGGCTACAAAATATTAGGCACTGGACGGAAATCGGCAATATCAGCGAGTTATGAAATGTGGCAAGAGACAGAGAAACTTTCAACGAACTTACAACCAAAATTTTTTTACAACTTATAGTAAATTTGTACATAACAAAAACACTTATATTTAATATATACATATGTACACGTCCGGCACTCGAAGTGTCACCAACTTCACACCGCTCGCGCAGCTGATGCACGGGCGATGAAGCTCCATCAAGGACTAGTGTTTATCGATGGTATGGTGAATTCAATCGTGGTCGTAGTTCACTCCAAGACGAATTTCGTCAAGGTCGTCCAAAATCAGTTGTTGTTCCGAAAACCATTGATGCTGTGCGCGAACTGATATCGCAAGATCGTCATGTGACCTATCGTGAGATTTAGACAATCTTAGGCATTAGTGGGACCAGCATACATTCAATATTGCATAAACATTTGACTGTCAAAAAAATTTGTTCGCGTTGGATCCCACACAATTTGTCAATCGCTCAAAACAAGGCTCGTGTCGATGGGTCGAAGGAAATGCTCAAAAAATACGATCGCGGGGGTCTTCGAAACACGTCTATGACATCGTGACAGGTGATGAATAATGGATTTACGCGTATGAACTGTATGGGTGTTTCAAGATGAGCCAAATCCAACAAAAGTTGTTCGCGCACGAAGCACTTCCAAGCAAATGGTCGCCTGTTTTTTCGGAAAAACTGGACATGTCGCAACCGTACCACTAGAACAACGCAGAACAGTAAATTCTGAGTGGTACACAACCATTTGTTTGCCAGTTGTCTTCCAAGAAATAAGGAAAACCAATCGCCAAAGACGGATCACTCTTCACCAGGACAATGCGAGCTCTCACACATCGGCTCAAACAACTGCATTTTTGAGCACCCAAAACATCGAATGAATGGGTCATTCGCTGTATAGTCCTGACTTGGCACCGAATGACTTCTTTTTAAAAAATAAACTGAGAGGTCAACGTTTTTCGACACCTGAAGAAGCGGTTGCGGCATTTAGAATGCATGTTTTGGAGGTACCTCATTCAGAGTGGCAAAAGTGCTTCGACAATTGGTTCAAACACATGCAAAAGTGTATAGATCTTCACGGAGAATATTTTGAAAAACAATAAAGTGATTTTCGATGATTAAAATTTGTTTTTGTTCTCTAATCCCGACATATAAAAGGCACCCCTCATATATGACTAAAGACTACTGCCTAGCAGTATACGCAATTGCTCCATCTTGTTGAAACCACAAATTAGGATACTGCTCCGCCATTGGCCGAAAAAAGTTTTCAATCAATGTTCTGTAAGAAGCTCCTGAAATCGATTCCGGCGTTTCATACTCATTTTCGATGAAATATGGACCGATAACTCTAGTGGCCATAACACCGCACCAAACAGTACATTTAGATGGGTGCAACTGATGTTGGTGTGTTGCCCTTGGATTTTCAAAGCCCCACAATCTGCAGTTTTGTTTGTTGACGTAACCATTTAAATGGAAATCAATTTGTGTGGCTAATTGTGTAAGAAAAAATAGAAAAGCTCGATCATTTTAACGCGTTGTGTTGTACTGTAGGGTTCCATAATAAATTTCCAACAATTCAATTATAACCTACAAAAAGAGAAAAATAAATATGTAAAAAAATAAAAAAGTTATTTGTGCTTAACATTAGTAGCTCTTATTTGGCCCACTCTGTATTATGGCAATGTTGACATACGCCCTTTGAACATGAGAGTAAAAATTCGACCCTTTCCCAAAGTATGTGTTAAATATATACAAATTTAATAATTTACGCTTAAGACTTCACACACCTATTTTGACGAAATTTTGTGCACAGATAAATTAAAATTCGCTGAATAACGTTCAGCCTTACTTCAGCTGTTTAAGACAGAGCACGCAACCCTATGAATATGCTGAACAAACCATATTATTATAAGAAAAGAAACGCTATTATAATAGTTTTAAAACAGTTGTTTGTATTAAAAAAAAATCTGCTTATCTTTAGCGGCTTTCAAATAAGTATTAGCTCACAACGAACAGAGTAAATGATAATAGAAATAGGCATGCGCAACTTACACAAATCCACATATGTACCTATGTACAAAACCAAATTTACCTGTTCAAAAATTCAACTGTCTTTGTCCATCAACAACTCAAGTCCAGCTGCGCCTTTACCGCGTTTGAAATATCATACATTTGTGACGTAGTGGATAAGTATGTAGTTCTGGGAAAATATTCGTAGGCAATTCCTATAATGACTGTACTACTTACTACAGACAAATTGTTGTCAAATATGTATATTTGTAGGTACATACAAACTACGCGTAGGAGTACCTGTGCATTGGGAATTTCCTCAACGAAACAACAGAATACAGTAGATGCCAAGATAGCACAGAAACTGAAAGAAGTCATATGACGATTGTGGATGTTTAGTTTGTTAGCCTACACCTATAAGCCGAAATGAAAGCACATTGTTTTTGCCTCATGCAAGGCTCATCCTTTGAAGTCTTCTGCCACCTTTGGGTTTTGCCCGACATTCTTATTTGTATATTTTCTACCTACCATCGATGGTGGCGACATACTGTCTGTCTCGTCTATATATTTGTCTGGCCATTTATACATGAAGTGTGCACGTCTGGACATTCTTATGTATGTACATGAAATTTAGATATTTGTATTTATGTGAAAATATATGTAATAATTTCTTGCTTATGTGAGTAGCCGACAGAGACACAATATTTACAGCTCGTTTTTTGAGTGATTTTGGACTGCTCTTCACGTCAAGTTATTCATTGATGATATTTAGTTGTTGCTATTGTTTTTTCGGTTCAAATAAAAATTATAGTTTTGACCAAAGTACTACACAAAATTTTAATTTTTAAAACAGTCAAACATTGCATATATTCGTAAACAAATAAGGTCCAGTTTTCTCATGAAATAATTTTTGCTTTTTCAAAAGCTTCCTAATTTCTTCTTTATCCACCGCTTCTACATACATATGTATGTTTCGGACGCTTCTTGCGTCCATTGCACACATAATTCCTTGTGTAAGTTAACGCTACACGCGCCAACATTAGTCGCATTAACTTCCTGCCCAAAAGCAAAGTTTGCACTTGTTAGTTAACGCTACACTTCCTGCCCAAAAGCTTGCACTTGTTATCTACATCGAATGAGCAATACACGCGCTAGCTTATTGCTGACTCGCAACTTCAAACTCATCACCTTTGCTGCAATTCAATATTGGCCAACTTCCGTTCACGCTACTCACGAGGCCGCGCAGGTGACAATAACAAGAACAATAACAAATTTAGCTTAAGTTTATTATTATAAAAACCGATAATTGTAATGTCTCTTTAGTCAGTCAGTCTTTGGTATTGTTTAATAAACCACGGAGCTCACACTCCGCTAAAAAAGCAACTTGTTGGGAGAAAATTGGCGCCCGAGCAGGGACCGGCAGTAGTTAAGTGCCCATAGAAGTCACTCGCGAACAGCGGTCATACAAGTGCAATTGGACGATCTTAAGTAAGCCGCTCCAACAAGGATCTGGTAGGAACAAGAGCCATCGCCGTTGCCGCTACATAATGCAGTTATATTGGTAACTAAATAGATGTAAGTATTATATATGTATGTTTAGAAAAAAATAAATACAAAAATCTGTGAACAAGTGAATTGATGATATAAAAAAAAAATAATAAATACCTAGTAATTGTAAAAATTGAGTGAGAAATTAAAAATTATTATTGTATAAATGTCGAATCCTAGTAATTTGGCACGCCCGGCGGTTCTGCAAAATGCGCCCCCAGGTGCACAGGACGAGTCCTCTCAAAGAACTTTAACAGCAAAACAATTGATTGTCACAGTAATTAACGTAGTACGAAACATTTTCCAAACACACGGCAAACAACTTGTGCAAGCTGTGCTGAATTCGAATGCTAATTTAGCAGAATTCTCGAATCAAGCAATTGATCCAGCATATAGGCGTAATTTAACTGAATTAGATCAAATTCCGGACGTAGTCCGTTGCTTACGCGAATTCTCCGGTAAGCCAGGAGAATTTAACTCCTGGAAAAAGGGAGTCGATCGCATACTTTAAATTTACGGGCCCCTTAGAGGCACTCCCAAACATTATGGGATTATTAGTGTTATAAGAAACAAAATAGTGGGGAATGCAGACATAGCTCTAGAGTCGTACAATACACCATTAGAGTGGAAAGCCATTTCCAGGTGCTTGGCTCTCCAACACGCTGATAAGAGAGATCTTGGAACTTTAGAGTGCCAAATGATTTCTATAATCCAAGGTAATAACTCAGTACAGGAATTTTACCAGGAAGTGTATACGCATTTATCGCTAATATTAAATAAAATAGGTTGTATGGATGTATACATAGATACCTTCGTAAGAGGTTTAAGGGGTGATTTACCACGTTTACTTAGCATGCGGGAGCCCGCTGATTTACCCCAGGCACTTCACCTGTGCCTCAAATTACAAAATCAGAACATTCGCCCCAATTATGCCCACAAAACACAAGGAGTCTCAAAAAAATTCAATTACTACGTGCCGCCAGTGCTTAATAATAGATACAAGAAAAGAAACGCGTCGACTTTTTAACCTGAATTAACGTATTTGCCCCAGCAACGGGAGAATTTTTCTTACTGGGCAAATAATCAAAATATTATACAACCTTTTCTCAACAGCAACACGCTGCACCGTCGCGTCCATTAGGACCTAAGCCACAACCTAAACCGGAGCCGATGGACGTTGACGAATCCATCCTTTCCAGAAGGTCAAATTACATGGATAGGCCGCAAATAAATGGCTTTGTAGGGAAAAGACCACCGCAAGGTAACGACCAACAGAGGTAAAAAACGCATTTGACTAATTACATTGATTCCCTACCTGCACATAATGATGAGGCTAGGAGAAATACTAGAAGAATGTACTATACAGACGTACATTTTTTAGATTAATAAGCTCTTTGCTGCCATACTTTGAGGTAAAGGGGAAGAGCGGAGAAATTCTTAAGTTCCTGATAGATACAGGATCAAGCAAAAACTATTTGTAGCCCTGATTGACCAAGAAAAAAGTTCCGAACAAAAAGCCGTTTTATGCGAAATCCGTCGCAGGGGATATCAAGGTCGAGGAACACACACTCGTTAATCCTTTCAACTTAAATTTTATATTTACTTGCAACTAAAGCAGTTACCTTCACCATTAATTAATAATATTAACATTAAGGATAACCATGTGTGGATAACGAAATGATCAAAACCTTTCCAGGACTATTTTCAGAGCCTGACGAAAAATTAACCTACACAACAAGGGTCGTGGAGAAAATTCGAACAAAAACAGACACTCCAGTGTGCACTAGGTTTTACCCCTATCCTGTTTCACTCAAAACTGAAGTTGAAGCCCAGGTAAAAAAATTGTTAGAAGATGGTATAATAAGACCATCTAGATCCCCATACAACTCTCCAGTATGGATAGTTCCAAAAAGGCTGACTCCGCTGGAAATAAACAATATAGGTTAGTCATAGACTATCGAAAGCTTAATATGCTTATAATCGCGGATAAATATCCTATTCCGGAAATCAACGATGTTTTATCTCAATTAGGACAGAAAAAGTGTTTTTCGGTAATAGACTTAAAAGTTGGATTTCATCACATACCGCTTAAAGAATCTGATATTGAAAAGACAGCCTTTTCCATAAAAAATAGCAAATATTTATAAAAATATTATAAAAATTTATAAGACTGCCTTTCGGTTTGAAAAATGCTCCGTCAATTTTTCAAAGGGCTCTCGATGATATACTACACGACCACATCGGTAGGATTTGCTACGTATACATTGATGATATAATAATTGTTTGCCTAAATGAGAACGATCATATTGACCATATTAAACAAATTTTTGAAACTCTTGAATCTGCTAATATGAAGGTACAGCTCGATAAATGCAACTTTTTCCAGGAATCAGTAGAATTCCCAGGATTTATAATTTCTGCAAATGGAATAAAAAAAAATCCCGAAAAAATTGAGGCAATTCAAAAAATGTCTTGTCCAAAAACAATAAAAGAATTACGCTCATTTCTTGTTCTAGCAGGTTATTACCGCCGATTCGTGCGACACTATGCGAAAGTAGCAAAACCTTAACTACTCTGTTAAGAGAGGAGAAAGGACGAATAAGCAAAAATCAATCCTAAGGATTAAAATCAATTTAGATAAGTCGGCTCTTGAAGCTTTCACCAAAATAAAAGCAAGCCTCATTTCGGAGAACTTAATGCTCTCCAAATTTTGAGAAAGATTTCTCACTTACAACGGACGCCTCTAATTTTGCGTTAGGCGCAGTCCTGGCGCAGGATAATAAGCCAATTACATATTTGTCCAGAACGCTTAGTAAAACTGAAGAAAATTACGCAGCAAATGAAAGGAAAATGCTAGCGATAATATCGGCATTAAATTCACTGCGAAATTATTTGTACGGTACGGCAAAGGTACGCATACAATATATACTGATCATCAGCCGCTTACCTACGCTTTAAGTAATAAAAATTTAAATAGCAAAATGAAACGATGGAAAGCCATCTTAGAAGAATATAATTATGAATTACATTACCAGCCTGGAAGATCAAACGTTGTAGCAGACGCTATATCTCGACCTCCACAAATAAATTCCGTTAGCTTATCTCAGCATAGCGACGAAAGCTCAGAGCAAAACTTAATATACTGCGTTGAAACTCCAATCAATGCTTTTAAAAATCAAATTTTCCTGACTATAGGAGAAATATCCAGTTACCAATTCAAAATCGTGTTTCCCACCTACCACCGAAACTTGGGTACAGAAACAAGCTGTAGTGAGGATAACTTACTTCAGCTCCTCAAGCGTTATCTAAACCCATCAGTTGTGAACTGTATAAAAGCAAATGAAAACATGCAAGGTGCGATACAAGAACTGTATAAACTTCATTTTAATAGGTATAAAATAAGGTTTTCGAAAACTCATGTAGACGACATTACTAGAGAGGAAGAACAAGAAAATATTATTAAACAAACGAATACGAGAGCGCATAGAAATAGTATCGAAAATAAAAATCAAATACTTGAAAGGTATTATTTTCCCGGTATGATCAAAAAAATAAAGAATATTAGAGAGATCTGTAAAACTAATAAATATGAACGGCAGCCAGCAAAGCCGCCACTGCAACCCACACGAATTTCCAAATTTCTGGGGCAAATTGTGCACTTGGACACATAAATAAAAAGAAAATAATTAGTTTTAACTGCTTTGGATAAGTTTTCCAAGTATGCAGTTGCAAAATCTATAAGTTCTAGAGCAGCAGAAGACCTTGACAGCCTTTACGTGACATTCTCTTTTCTTTTGTTCCCGAAAGGATAATCATAGACAACGAAAAGTCTTTAAATTCTGAGAGGAATTTTCAAAAATCCTGCCACAAAATCTACGATACTACGATACGGAAGGGAAGTAATTTTTCATTTAGATGGGGCTCTCATTAGCATGATCGTAACAGCTGACAGGGGACTGCGTTTACGTCGGTGACTGTTTCCAGCATAAGTATTGGCTAACGGAGCTCTAACTCAACAATGCCACCCTCTTCAATGCCCAATATCGCTTTGGAGTTTTGGATTTTCCTTGTAGTCACTGAAGCTGATCACATTCATGTACTTATATATAATTATTTAAGCTTGAGTATTTATAGTGAAAACCTTGGTTTACATACTGGGAATATATGTACAAGAGTTTGCTGTGTTCTTTTCCTTTGCGAAATGTTAATTTAAATTTGAAATATTTTTGTTCGAAAGTCTGGGTGAAACGAAATTGAAAATTTTGAAGATTGCATTACTTGGTTTTGCCTAATATGAATTTAAAAAAAAAGTTAATGCATTCATAAAATGGGCGCCATTTTGCAATTCTTAGTTCATTGATTTGTAATAAAAAATTCCATCCTCCACCTTGGGTCGATGTCCAAGAAATAATTACCAAACTAAATCAGTAAATGTCTACGTCTTTCACAAAAGGCTCCTTAAAAGTATCACTCACATTGATCATAAAATCGGATTGATTTCCGACAACAGTGGATTTTTATTTGCCAATAGTTTCATTTCTGGAATTCTAATTTTGCTTGAAGAAGTTAGGCTTGGTTACCGAAACTAATAAGACGCTTTACCTATTACACACTACAACCGTCATTTCATTCTAGACAAAAAAAGAACAAAAAACTATTGTTGCATTTTGGAACCTTTGAACGGAGACGTGATCAACAATAAATTTTTATTGATTCTCTATCATAGAAGACAAAATAAAGAACAAATGCGCAATGAAATGATAACCAGAAAAGAATAAGACAATACAAAATGAGTAGAGCGGCAACAGCATCAAGAATTTGAAGTATCATTGCTAATAATAAACACACTCGCATACATATTACATATACATATATGTGTATACATATGTATGTACAGTGTTTGCGTAGGCCGTCCGTAACCCAGACACCATGCTGGGCGGAAACAGAAGTTAGGCCGTAGGCACCGATCCTGCCAGACAGTCTGTCGCCAAAGATCGCCAGGGGCATTCCGTTCGTTTGTGTATGCACTGTAAATACATGCATATTTAAGTATTAAAGTACTTATGGGTATGTACAACAATCGTGTATAGTTGAAGGCTTTCCGCTCACCTGAGCCAGAAGGCACACACTCAAAAATGTGTAAATGAAACCTTTATTTGTGCATTCTTTCCATTTCATTTATTCCATTCTTTATAATGCTGACTGCTACTTTTGCCTTTTGTAGTGCATGCACAGGACTCACAGCCGGCCAACTGTCTCCCGCACCATTTTGAACACTCTCACAATCGGCTCCTATGTACTCTTATACAAACAAATACACAATACAATAACTATGAGCGTGTTTGTCTGTTTGAAGCATAACAATGGATTATTGTGGCATGAATGAAAATTTAGTTCTTCTTTTAATTCCTTCAGTTTTTATCTACCCTATTCACCAGTTCTGTATTCGTTTATTATTTCCAATTTCCATTCTAATCTGTTCGGTTGCCACAAAGCATCCATTTGACAGTCGACCCTTATATTCATATAGAATTTATTTAATTTTTTTATTCCTCTCCATTTTCCCACTTAAGTTTTTTCACATTTCATTCAATCGGGCAGAAGTATAGTATATACTCATGTATTCTTTTGTTCATCATACATGGGCATATCAGCAATTAGCGATATACATATACGTACATAAATATACCTAAAGGTAAATCATATATTTATAAATACATATGTAGTAAAAGCGTAAGGTTAATGAAGTTTTAAAATCTCAAAGAGTGCAAAATGAATGTCATTATTATTATATATTTAAAAGCCGGAAATTGGCACCAGCTTTTCGTTTATGTTATGCAAAAAATGAATGGCGATATCAATTAACAATAAATATCTCACTAGATGAAAACCTGGGGTCAAGTCATCACATCCGCGCACCGATTAACAATAATACGAAAGAAAATTACGCCATACGTCAATCATATAAGCTCGATCGCAATCAAACCAACGAATGCAAACGGATCGTAACCTTTTTCTTTTCAATTCACTATAGTTTTCAAGTTCCACAATGTTTTGGATCGTATTTTTAGGTCACAATGATGTGGAACTGTCAAAAGTGATGTAAAATGTGATAAATACCACTAAAATATAACCATGGCTCCGACTTTGTTTTTGTATATGAGTTCTAATGAAAGTTATGGGGATGAAAAAATAGTATGGAGGCAGCTAAGAGAAAAGAGGAATCCTTGGCACTCCCAAACATAGCCGAAATATGCAACATACTTCACTAATGGTCACTTGTTTTATTTATCACTTAAAAATGTTTCGTCAGTCATAAATACTTAAATACTAAAGAATACAAGGAAAATGTGAAAATGCGAACAAGAATGCAAAGGGATGAAGTAATTACTCAAGTCTGACGTCACATACCCAGCGAGTCTCGCAAACTCACTGGGAGCGGAACAGCTGTGTGAAATAGAAGCCTCGGTATGTGCAGACGGCAATAAAGTAATATTGGCAATGGCTGTTCATTTTTTCGTACATGCCCAATGCAACCTTCGTTTCTGCCGACCTCTGTTGTAAACAAATCGTCCCCATGTCATTTACTACGACAGCAAATTAGTTAATTCCTTCAACCGCCTGTTAGCGGTCTGATGTTGGCCACACCTTTACATGACGTTATAGGCAGCATGTGAACTAACTACATATATATTTAGTTTATTTTCATTTATTTATTGTATTATTAAGTCGATTGTTACAAAACCTTAAAATGCAGAAGACTTAATTGTAATTTCTAGCCTTACACACAATCAGAGACAACCGAGATCAAGTGAAGTACATTTTATTAAGCTCTACAAGTGTTCTTGTAATAGGGGCAAAATTAAAGCAGTCCGCCTATCCGAAAGGGGTTTCAGATCTTTGAGCCAGCAATGGGTACTGTAAGGAGAGACGGGGCCTTTCAAATTAGGTAATTCGAGAGCGAAACAAATAAATACGTTGGACTCTCCCAACTCTATCAGCTTGGGAGTTAAGAGCGGATTCCAGATTATTGAAGTGTACACTAATTCTGAACGAATAAAATAGATATATAATTTCTTTCTGGTGAAGGAATCCTTGAAGTCTTTCGCCTAGCAACTTAGGAATTCTAAACTGGAGTAAGCTAATTACACAATTTACATGATTACTGAATGTAGAATCTGAATCAAAAAAGACTCCTAAATCCCAAAATTACACCACTATAGAAATTTAGGATTGAATGATTTGATGGGATATTATTCACTATACTATTCACCACTTCTCTGCTCGGTATCTCTGCGATCCGTTCTTCTTCTTCTTTTGTTAGGAATTTTTCCCTGTTATTTACAAAAATACAATATGCATGAATATTTAATTGATTCTAAATATGTATGAATATTTACACTGTAAAATATGATGTTTGTAAAAATAAATTTTGTTATTATATTTTTTGTAAGGTGAAATTATATTGCTATCTCGACGCCAGCATTCGTTTCATCTTCTGGGTGGTCGTCCTTGTAAGGCCACAAGGTCAAAGTGCATCTTTCCAACATATATCGCCATTTATTTCTTCTTATTCTGGTGAATTTGTGGATATCCTCGATTTCACAAACCTCACGAATCTCGGCATTCGTTTTTCTATCGTACGGAGTGTGCCCGGCGATAGCTCTAATGCTGAAAACAGTAAAAAACGTACGCAGTCCCTTACCGTAGCCCTTAACGAGCACAAAAACTCATCCCCTGAGAACAACTGCGTTCTTTTAATTACATATTTACACAATACATTGGCTTGTGCGTGTATGTGTTTGGTTGTATCTACACAATGTTGCCATTGATATTTTTGCTTACACACTTTTTCATTTTTCACACATCCGCGTTATCAGTTACAATTTTTCATTATTTAATAAACCAAAGCCAAAAACCAACAAATGCAAATAGTTCATTTATCTATAATTAACATTACTCAACAGTGTTTTTAAGTTATTTTAATAAAAATTCTAATTTTTCTAAGTTTATTTTCTTCTTACTTTTTTTTATGACTTCGAAATGTACTGCTTGGCAGCACTGTGTGGTGAGAGAGCAATCAGCTGACAGGGTATTAAGGGAATTTTTAAATGTCGTGAAATAAAATCTACGATACGGAAGGAAGGAATGTTTCATTTACATGGGGTTCTCATTAGTTTGATCGTAACAGCTGACAGGGGACTGCGTTTACGTCGCTCACTGTTTTCAGCATAAGTGCATTCATTTCAACAGTTGTTGCTTGTTGTTGTGTTGCTGTTGTATCAGCTCTCGCTTCAGAAACACACATGTTTTGTAGATATGCGGTTTACTTTTTATATTTAATATATATTTATTATAATTATATTTTTTAAACCTCCTGATATGGCAGTCACTTAAGTAACTTTGATTATCGATTCTTTTTTTATGTTTTCGCTGCTGGTTATTAGGTTTCCAAGGTAGTTGAATTCAAGCTCCGCTCACGAAAAGTTTGCATGCGAAAGCAACAACAAAATTATCGGGCAAGATTCACCGGTACCGAGTACGTTTATGCCTCATAAAACTGATACAACTCATTATTTTCAATACTGCCAACTCCCTTTCAAGCGAGTTTCGTTAGACATAGGAAGACATTTGTTGCTTTAACTTTCCGAATTCTCTTTTGGTGTTGGCCTTTATGTTCAAATATCTCGCAATTGTTAGTTTTTGGTGTACAGTTAATAATAACATTGAGAAGAACAGGAATGGGTGTTGAATGGGGAGCACGATCATCACAAGTAACGAATGTGAGCAACAAATGTGTGCCTGCATGAACGCGGTCTAACTAATACTCATTAAGTGCTTCCAAACAAATGTAATTTTTGGCAAGTCTTTTCCAGTGCTACCAATATATGTTTATTTTAACCTGTTGCTTCATTCATTCGCCACCCTAACGCTTGGCGAATCGAAGAAGTCTAATGTTTCAGATCATCTACGTAGAGTAAACATTTGGACTGTTTAAAACAATATCCAACATCTTTAATAAAGAGAACAACTAAGTTTGGAGCGAGAAAACTACCGACGAATTTGTGCTTGCAATTTCTACAAACAAAGGTCTATTGGAGAGACATGAACGTAGCCACGTTAGGAAAACTGAGTGGAAAGCCAAACATTGAAGCTTTAGTAATAAAATAGTGTGTGCATCTATATTATAAAAATACCTTAGCCTAATTAAATTAGTATCAGATTAGTCAAAACACTGATTTCTAGTCTTCGGAGTTACTGTTTTATATTGAACTGAACAATCCGTCAATATCGCCAACTCTCGCCTGTGTAATTCCACATGCGAAATGATATTAAAAATCTTGTAATACAAATTATTTTTCACAAATGTTTAAATGCATACACATACATATGCCACATTAATCTCATGAATGCCGTCGCATTCTCATACGACTGTTCGTAACAGCTACTCCGGAAAATTCATGCCTAGTCATCAAATGAAATTGCTTCATTAGCAGAAATATCAAGCGCACAAGAATAGTTCAGCACAAGGCAGTAGAGAACGTCAGCACTGGCGATCTCGAAAATCAAAGCAGGCAAACAAATAATAAAAGACTCAAGACACAAACGCACTGAAGGCAAGTACATACATACCTTCGGTGCCACAATGTCTGGTCGACATGAGTGTTCATTTGTAAATACACGCACGCTTGATGGAATGTACATATGTAATAGGTGGAATGTAATGAAGGAAAGCAAAAAGTGTTCACTTACAAATTTAAATGACTAGAAGCACTAACTCCTTGCTGTGTATATAAGTGCACATATATGTATGGATTTGTACGGAGTAACGAGGACTCACCTATTCCATTGTATCATATGAATTGTTAAAAATAAATTGTAAAAAAGGAATATCATGCGAAGGTGGACGTGAATAGTAAACAAAAGAGGTGCTTAAAAGGTAGCTATGAAAAAATGTAGGTATGTCTACTTGAATTTCATTTTATACGTCTTGGTGCTCAAACGATTTTTATGATTAAAAAAGATGATAATTTCGAATGGTAGCATTCGAATATATTTGCATACATACACATATACACGCCTCTGTGGTAGTTACATTGAAGTAGTCCTACGGATCTACCGATAGCATAGAGTGGAAAAGTATGTGTAATAAGCAATGGGAATATCAATAAGCGTGGGCAGTCTTTAATTGCGGTTAAGCCAGTCGTAAGCTCACAAACAAAAGATGAACAGTCGAAGCATAAAGTTTACTTCAGATTGGAGTTTAGAGAAAAGTAACCATTTCACCAATATTTTAGGGATATACTTTCATTGTGTGGTGATGCTTGAATGATCAGAAACAAAATTTCATCGCATACGTAAGAGTAAATCGCACAAAAATAGGTAAAGTATGAAGTAAGAAAAACTTTCAATTTATGAAGTATATTATAACTGCCAGGCTCCTCCTCCTATTTGTGGCGTGCGCCTTGATGCTGTTCCACAAATGGTGGGACCTACAGTTTTAAGCCAAGTCCGAATTTTTTATGAGGACCTTTTTCATGGCAGAAATACACTCGGAGGTATCCCATGACGAGCGGTGGCCGACCGGCGATTCGCACCTGTGCGCTTCCGAATGGTAGTCACGCACCAATCGGCTACGGCGGCGTCCAAAAAAAATTTAAATGCATATACAAAAACTACTCATAGCCACGTTCTATTTTGTTAATTCTTCTCTCTCTCATAGCTTTTTGACTTGGTCAGATTGCGATTTTATTGTTATCAGTCCGCATTGAGAATAGGGTTCAAAAGGCAAACATAGCATTACACACATGCAAAAAAGCGGTCCGAATCAAATGGGGATTACCACCTCGTGCCACACACTGGCTCAACTCTTCGGTAGTTCGGCCTATTTTACTATATGGAATACTTGTGTGGTGGCCATCAACTCAAAAGGTATCACCGACGCTTTAAGAACTACCCCAAATAAAGCTCTCGAGGTGCTAGTCCACTTGCCTGCTCTAAATCTGGTAGGAAAACACGTGGCCGCTCAAAATTATCTGTCCGACTTTCGGCTTACTGTAGCGTCTACCAGGCAGGAGTATTATTCGTAAGTACGATACATTTTTTCACGGATAGCCAAACGGCCATCAAATAGATGGGGGCAGTTATACTAAGATCAAAAGTTGCTTAGGAATGTTTGGCGGCTCTTAATGATATTGAAACCGTTTTCAAGGTCAGCCTTGTATGGATTCATAGAGATATATGGGACATAGAGATATCGTAGGAAATTGCAAGGCCGATGAGCTAACCAGAAAGGGTATTAGTCTTCCACTGCTTGAAAACAGACGCAATATTGGAATTCTTTTGGCAACTTGCAATTTAAGGATAAAATATAATGTTGTCCAGGAGGTCAATATGTCATGGAGAGAAGAAAATACTTATTGTAGAACTAGGCTAATTTGGCAACAAATAGATAGGAAAAGATCAGGGAAATTGCTCAACCTCTCAAGAGAGAACATCTCGAAGGTCGTGGGTGGTGTCACCGGTCACTGGCTGTTAGGTAGGCACTCTCCTATATATACACCCCTTTTTGGGTGTTTGGCCAAGCTCCTCCTCCTATTTGTGGCTTGCGTCTTGATGTTGTTCCACAAATGAAGGGATCTACAGTTTCAAGCCGACTCCGAACGGCAAGATATTTTTATGAGGAGCTTTTTCATGGCAGAAATACACTCGGAGGTTTGCCATTGCCTGCCGAGGGGCGACAGCTGTTAGAAAAAGAAATATTTTCTTCATTTTGGGATTTCACCGAGATTCGAATTTACGTTCTCTCCGAATTCCAAATGGTAGTCACACAACGACCCTTTCGGCTACGGGGGCCGCCCTCTTCTAGGCTAAGAGTATTTTCGCATGATTACTGGAGAAGTTGTAGAGACAAGGAAAAGGAAAAAACAATAGAACATTTCCTCTGTAATTGCCAGCCTTAGCTAAGTGTAGAGCAAGGTTGTTGCGAAAATATCTTTTTGACTCTCTTTCGGTGTTGGAATAAAATCCATCCTACGCTTCATAACAGAGTCTAACTGGTTCCATGAAAAATAAACAGTAAGGTTTCCGTGATACCCAGTGGTACCATAACGAACCTACTTGGTCTAAGTGAGGTAGTCAACTCAATCTAAGGCGACTGCCACAAAAACCTAACCTAACCAATCCGCGTCATAAGTCACACATGAAAGTAAATAAAATCAGTAGTTAAAGTGTTTATTACAATACATTTCGAAGCAACTAAATTGCATTGAGAAAAAGAAAAGTTTCCAAATGGACGATTTTCCTGCGTGCTAAAAAATACATTAAGTACAACTGGAAATCTGATGGCTTTATTTAGACTTTTGCCTCCCACTGTAGCTGTGGAAAGATTCGAATCCCTGAAAGTGCTTGCAAGCTGCTATGGAAGCTTCAATCAATCCGTCAGAGGGAGTGCTTGAGGGAGACACTTTACATGAACACGTACAATGCGGAGGACTAAGACAGCTGGTCTAAATACAAAAGTAGGCAGATGTATATTTATGTATAAATATATACTTATTCACATACACAGTTACTTATAGATTTGTAATTCTATTTTGCAGAAAAAACTTTATTATCTCTGCTGGAATTGGCATAAGCCGCACGAGTAGTGCTGCAACGCCCTTATTGATCTGAACGAAACTCTAATAAAACCCCAACAATACAAATCAAAACGCATTTATGCATAAGAACACATGCACAACTGAAAACTGTAGACAATGATCTCATTTAACTAACAGAGTCGTTTACAATTTAGGTACAAAAGTTTAGCTTACCGCAACCCTCCTGCATATATTGGGATAAAAGTTCGCAAAGTGCATGCAAAACACCACAATAGGATGAGTGCACGCAGATACTTACAAACGCGTATGAATATTATATTTGTACACTGCCAAAAATAGTGTTAATGGCAAGAAAAAGGAAATATTATATAAAGAACTGGGCATATTTAATAAGTGTTAAAAGGTAAACAAAAATTTAAATACATACATACTAGGGCGGGTCGATTTAAAAATCGCTCATTGCTCTGTGAAAATCGTATTCTAGGGATCAAAATAAGAAACTTTGCCGAAGGAACCATACCTCTAAAACGAATTCTGATGTCCCCCAATTTGGGTCGAACGAAAAATCCCACTTTGACGCATTTAGAGTGCTCCAATCGAGTCCAAATGTATGACCGACTTCCACTAACTTTTGACGGCCGATCCACGCATGCCAGTGGCATACCCCCTGGAACTCCCCTGGGGGGTTCCCCATACAATAATTTCAAAATATCACCATTTTTGGCCTTTACATGAGAAAAGAAACTAAAAAGTTCGACCCAAATTGGGGGGCATCAGAATTCGTTTTTGAGGTATGGTTCCTTCGGCAAAGTTTCTTATTTTGATCCCTATAATGTGATTTTCACAGAGCATGGGCGATTTTTTTGCCTCCCCACAAAAGACACTAAAAGTTCGACCCAAATTGGGGGACATCAGAATTCGTTTTAGAGGTATGGTTCCTTCGGCAAAGTTTCTTATTTTGATCCCTAGAATATGATTTTCACAGAGCAATGGGCGATTTTTTTGCCTCCCCACAAATCGACCCGGCCTAATACATACTATTAATCAGCAGAAGAGGCGATGTCAATTGGCCTTCAAGAAGCTGCGGTAGGACATCTTTAGTACTAGCTTAAAGGCGTTGTTGAGGATAAATGTTACACTAACTAAGCAGAGACGATTCATGCGTTGAAGCATGAAATTGAAGTTTCTATTGGTGCTGTATGGAACTAAATATCCAATTAATACATTAGCAAATATTTGTATAACACTTTTATTCATTATCGTCGAACATTTGCGCGCAGGAATGAATTGTATTATATGGTTTCACTCAAGAAACATTTTTTAAAAAGTTTCGAAACTCCTCTTAACTTTATATACAATGGGTCAAAATAGTCAATAAACACGCCCACCATCTATCCGAATGGATTTAAGTGAAATAAAGCCCAGACTGAGCTGATAGAATTTGTCAATTTATTTATTATAAGGAGGATGATATTCTGGAATTAATCTGCTGCCCGAACTAGCCTCAAAAACTAAGTTAGTTGTCTGCCACCGATGCAATAGGCCTCGCAAGTGGTAATAAGTTAATTTCTCTTTACATCACTTTTTGCACAGCTTGCTTCCGGTTATATACCCACTGAATTTTCAGATTTAACTGAACCCTATTTTAATATCTAATATAAAATTGTATACAGATAGGACTAAAAATCACGATTCTAAAATGGACTAATAGTAAAAAATAAGTTTTTCTGGACTCATATAATCTTCTTCTTAATTGGCGCGATAACCGCTTATGCGATTTTGGCCGAGTTTAACAAAGCGCGCCAGGCGTTTCTTTCTCGTGCTAACCGGCTCCAATTGGACACACCAAGTGCAGCCAAGTCCTTCTCCACCTGATCTTTCCAACGCAGAGGAGGCCTTCCTCTTCCTCTGCTGCCACCAGCTGGTACCGCATCGAATACTTTCAAAGCCGGAGGGTTTGTATCCATTCTGGATCTTTATTCGCTGAGATATGTCTATGTCGTCGTAAAGCTCATCCAGCTCATCGTTCCACCGCCTGCGATATTCGCCGTTGTCAATGTGCAAAAGTCCAAAAATCTTACCCAGAATCTTTCTCTCGAACACTCCAAGCGACGCTTCATCGGATGTTGTCATCGTCCATCGCGCTTTGATGCGGATTATTGCGAGACGCTCTCCCACAACAAATCCGATACCGAATTTGCGCTCCTTTACATGGCAGCTATAGTAGACGTCGCAAGGTCGTATGGTTTTCTTGCCTGGCCCCGTCCATCGCACCTCTTGGATGACAGTGATGTCAACCTTTACTCTCACGAGGACATCAACCAGCCGGGCAAAGACACCTTCCCCATTAAGGGACCGGACATTCCAGGTGCATGCCTTCAAATCGTATTCCTTATTTCGTTTGCAGGGGTCGTCATCAGTAAAAGGAGTTCTCATCCGAGGCTTTGTTGCTGTTTTCATTGGGGGGCTTTTTAAGTGGCGGGTCCCAAACCCAGCGCACAACCAGGTATCCTGGAATGCTTTGCCTTCTCACGTTAACTCACTCGCTCACTCCCAATCGGGTGTTCGGAAACTACCTAGAGGATACGTGGGCTAATCCCGGACGTTGTGAGCTGCTTGAACTATATGTAGAAGAATCGCCCTGGCCACTCCCAAGTGAATGGCGATCAGTAACTTTCCCCACTTGCGTGGACTTCTACACATGGAACCATCCTCCACACATGGACTCATATAATAGTTTTAATAAATTTGATTGTAAAATTTTAGCCATAATCATGAGCAATTGATGAGATTTAAAGTTAAAAGCGTAGGGTGTATGTAATGGACGTGAATTGATATGAAAAGTGATATAGTGTTAACCAGTCCCGATTTCAAATGTTTAGTTCCGCAATAGGGATTTAAGGTCTAAGTAGACGATACAAATTTCAATATTGGTTTAAATCCTGAATACAAGAATTCATGTAGTCTGTAGACTAATTGCTAATGACATCTAAAGAAACTGTTAATGAATTATATCACCACAACTGTACATATAACTGTTCAGTGCATACGTGTTTTTACAAAAACCAAGTTATTATTATTATTATTTTTTAATATTAATATCATTCCAAAATTCCTTAACAATAGTTTGTTAGCATCTTTCATTACTTTTATTTAATTTAACTTTGTTGGCCTTTGCATACTTTCACAGTGTATTATTTATCTGCTCATTGGCTAGGTATGTATGCTTAAAAGTACACACATATGCATGGTACTGCCATCTTTTATATCAAAGGCGATAGTTGCCTCAACCATTCATGCCCCTATTATGCAAAATGTAACAATCGCTGAACAAAAAGCAGCAATTGTAATCGCCGATGCAACAATATGTATGGGCATATTGTATAAATACTTGATACAAAAACAAGCGAACTTTAAATCCTAAACTGTAGATAATGAAAATTCAAACGAGCGTAAAACGTTAATCTCCAGCCAACGCCAGCAAAGCCGTTGTTTCAAATTCACATTGCAGTTCCTCTGAAAATTGTTCAAATTTAACGCACTCACGTCACATTAGATAAAATTGACAACAGTAACAATAACAACACTAACAATAAAATTATACAACAACAGTAAAGGTAACCGACCATATTTTAGAAAGGTAATTTTTCATACATGCGAACGCATACATACATATCTACTTTACATGTAGAGACGAGTGTGCTCTTAAGATACCGCGCAAAATTCACTTCCCCTACAATCCTACTGCAACAGCAAACCTTTCCGCAGAGCTTAGCGACTGGACGGCTGGGCTCATGAATGTCAAACAGCATCAGGACATCCGATAGATTGTCCGTCCAACCGACCGTGATGATCGTGTAAATGCGGAAAAATTGTTGATGTGCCGTCAATGTCACATCAGCAGTGCAGCGATTCATCAAATTCATCGCATGTTATAGGTGTATGAATATGTGTTCAGCCTTCTTGTTATTCACCACCATTTGCCAATTTACCCTTATGCTCCTGAACTTATTCAAGTACATACATATACTCGAGTACCACTCACAACTACAATATTTTTGATATTGCAAGAAGAAGAAAAACATACGCGAGTACTTGAATGTAGATAATGAAAGTTTATCAATTATGTGTGTGCGAGTATGTAATAGAATGTAACTTTAGATAAATTTTGAATTTTCAAAAATGAAAACGAAGACATCTTTCTAGTAAAGGAAAGTCCAAACAGTATGCTATTAAGACATTATTGCATTAACATAAATGGTGAAATATGCCAAACCACTTTACCCCTTCGACCGAACGACGAGAAAAATATGGCTTTTAGTAGTTTTCAATCTGGGGCAATTAGACATAGAGCATCAAAAACCTACTCGAAATTTTTGATTTAATCTTTGTTAAAATCATTTCTTAATAAAAAGCTCTGATTGATTTAAAATAAAAACGTATGCTTAAAATAAAGTAACTTAGTTTAAGAGTCCGCAAATGTAATGGATTTTCCTGCCAAAACAACACATACTTTTATGTGTATTAACAAGTATTATGAGTACGTAAAAATAATGATGGATGTTATGCTCCCATTCGTCGAAGAAGAAATGCTACTCAAATGGGTACTGCAGCAAGATAACGACCCGAAGCATACAAGTAAGTTGGCAAAGTTGTGGTTTCAAGACAATGCAATTGAGGTCATGGAGTGGCCAGCTCAATCTCCTAACCTCAATCCCATAGAAAACCTTTGGACAGATCTTAAAAAAGCTGTGTGGGATGCAAAACCAAAAAATAACAGTGATTTATGGGATGTAGTGCTCCGCGCATGGCAATCAATACCACAGGAGAGATGTCAACATCTTGTAGACTCTATGAGAAACCGATGTGTAGCAGTGATTAAAAATAACGGTCATGCTACCAAATACTAAATATTTATGCTAAGTCTTAGTAATAATATTAACAATTTAAAACATTTTTAATAAATTTACTAACTTACTACTATTTTGCTGCTCGCGGTAATTTGCATGAAAACACATCTTACGTGAAATTATTTTTGTTATAGCTTATATATGAACAATTTTTTCCCCCCTACACGTACTTATGAATTTGTCCTTTAGTTTTGCAATAAAATTAATACAAATATTATTTTAGTTTAGTTGTAATTTCAAGAAATATTAGCCGTAGGTTCGCACTACTATTTCAGTGCTCGCAGCTGTATATAATGGGCGCTTACATCCTTTTTGTGTTTTTGGCCGACCTCCTCCTCCTCTTGATGTTGCTCCGCAAATGGAGGACCCATAGCTTTAAGCGAACTGATAGTCACGCATCAACCCATTCTGCTACGGTGGCCGTATTAACATTACCCTGCAAAAAATCTTTAAAAATACTATTCCGGGACTAGTCTCCATTGGCTACAATTGGGTATTGATTTGACAATTTCGAATCACTTCTTTGAAGTTTGAAACTAGTAAACTTAAAAAGGAAACGTAAATATTGAAGTACAATTAATGACAACATTTGCATTTTGCCATAAAAACAAACAAAAAACGCCCACTAAGTAAATTAATTTTTCGTCGTTCATTTCTAATACTCAAATTTTTATCAAAAATTTCAAAACAAAAGTGAAGTATTTCATAGCTACTTACGGTTACGGGAAAACAACAAAATTCGATAGAAACATCCGGCTCCGGTTATGGCTATGGCACTATGGTGCAGCACCTAAAATCGTTGACAGTGATATCCATATGTTTGATCAGAACAGCTGATTGCTATGGTTACGATTATGGGTGAGGTGCTGCACAACTAATTACAACTTTTTGAGAAGACTACAACTTGAGATTTCGAAGATCTGGTTCAGCCGCTCTCTCTCATGAGAATTCCTATCGCACATGTGAATTTTTCAAATCAAATATAGAGTTACCTGTAATATTTGAATAAAAAAACTTAAGTATTAAAATTAACAAAGCATTTATAACGGAAAAATTAATAAAAACAATTTTTGTCTATTCCGGACCACCGGCTATTGCGTCGCCAAAAGATATATCATAGATATAACATAAATTTCTAATTTCGACACCGACTAATTCCACTTCACACCCGTTCGAGTAAAACAGGATACAATTAGTATCTTCATAGGCCAAGCTCAAACAAAGTGGAATAGTTCATTCCATGTAAAGAGGTTAAAAGTGGCAGTAGTCGCATGTTACTCTGCCACTGATCACGGACGCATCCTGGACAAGTCGCATTTTTTTCAGGGTACACTCTAATTGTATTAGTTTTCCAATTCAATCCTACTTCCTTGCCACATATTATATAATGGATGAAACCTTCTAACAAAAATAATAAAAAAAAAATAACATTGGGCATACAAATACAAAAACACAGATACCTCAAAGAATGATGCAACAAACACCACAAATAACTACAAAAGTAACAATGAAACAATGTGCAAGGATACAACCGGATATACAAACAATATGATACAATGAACAATGAAATGTAAAGTATAATAAAAAACGCAAATAAAACAAAATGCGGGGATATATGTATGTGTGCATGTACGAGATATATGTGCATACATGTGCTATATAACAAGTAAATACATATCTATTCTATTCAAGAACATAAGCTCACAAATACAATGCAAAAGTGTATTGGATTTTTGAAGTATAATTGCTTCCTTTTGGGATCATCGAGTGCGAAGTAAATTTATTGACAACAAAGCATCATAAAAACAAAATTCAAAATCTAAGTGAATAGCTAACTATTCGACTCATAATGGACGTGTTCATTTTTATTTGTATAAATACTGCAGAAATAACAGAGGGCCTCATTAAGTTAATTTTTATTTGTATGTAAGTTGGGACTTAAATTTATCTAAATTGTTGCTCCTAAATTGCTCTTTTTGCTCGAAACAAAACACTAAATCTTTTAATTGAGATTCGGCAGAAAGGACTTCAAGCAATCCAAATACAGGAGTGGACCACAAGTTCTCAAGGGAACCCCAGTCTCTCGTTTTGCGATAAAACCGTCTCCAGCTCATCAACCCAACAGTTTCCCTCTATGCCGCTGTGACCGGCAACCCAGATAACCTAATATCGAAGTATTCGGATGCAATCGAGAGAAAAGCCAGGCATTCCCGAGCAACTAATCCACTGCTTCCTTAATTGCGACTACAGGCCTAAATTTGAGCTTGATGCTCCCTTCACAGGGGAATACCTCACCAACTCTTCCATCCAACTTTGAGCCATACGTAATCATGTTTGACATGCCCTGCCTCCAAATGCCCGCCCACTACTCCCTTGAAGGAATATATGTAGATCGAAAAAGTTCCACTCGGACCCAGCGTGGGTGTACAATGATCCAGCACTATGGGGATGAACTCAAAGTTTTTAAGAATACGAAAGTGTCCGTCCTAGTCCGTGTTCAGTCTAGCTTATGGCCCGAAGATTGAGGACTCTGATTGCTGCGCGTGCAGCGACAGTTTTTTCTGTAATGCCCACGGGTGCGATATTTAGCATAGGGTGCCACATTAAGCTGGATGACGAGGTGAAATCATTTAGCACCTTCTTCTCAGCTGCCCTGCTCTCGTGCTTTTTTTATACCCAAGCGTATAGATGGTTCCTATAATTGCGTTCACATAACTGTTGTATCTAACAACATAAAATTACCGAGATAGATATAGACACCTACATACATAGGTATATCCCAAAATACTTAGAAGGACAAGAGTAATCAATTTAACCATGTGTGTGCTTCCATCCGCCCTTACGATAACTCCAACAAAAATTATTGTATTGTATTTCATTGAAACTTGCTGTTTGCCCAAGGTAGGTTGATATTGGCAAAGGGGGAAATTCGTCAATGCACACACCCACCTCTCATATAACGGTAATTTATAAAAAATTAAAAATAACTGTGTATATCTATGTTATTAATAAAGCGACATTACTTATATTAAAAATATATAAATATATAATATATATAAATATATAAATATAAAAATATAAAAAATTAAAAATAACTGTGTATATCTATGTTATTAATAAAGCGACATTACTTAATATATATTTGCTACAAATCTTGAATCCAAGAAAAGAAATACGATACAAATAAATTTTTGAAAAATGGGTTATGTCGTGCCGATTTTCAGATAAATGCATGTTTCTCAATAACGACTGAGTTTTATTAAGTCGTTAAGTCATTTAAATCCGACATAAATTTTGTTCAAGTTGGACAAAAACCACACTCATTTTAGGCTTAATTTTGGTCCATCCCTCTGACGTTACATGCTGTGGTACAACTCTCATTATTTATGAATTTATTTTATTCCAGAAATGAACATATGTAAAAATCGGTCCCAACTCTTCCTTACTTCTAGGTTGTAGCGGTTTTCCATATTCGGACTCATAGACCAATGTAATGCCGCATGGGGAACTTGTCCTTATCTATAAAACCAATGTGAACCGTTTAGAAACTTTAGACGATGAATTTCACAGTATTGAGATCTTCTAACTCATTAAATAGTTGTCTACCTAAAGTAGCAAATCTACGTCTGGATAGAACAGAACAGTGGTTCCTCATAGGCAGTGTGCTGTTATAACGAAAGTCAGAGTGCTAACGCTATGCTTATTTTGCGTTTAGTACTGAAAGTCGGCCACAATTGTCGCGCGATTCTACACGTGGGTTGGATACGTTAATTTTTACATTCGCTGTTCTTATGCAAAGTATACACGCTCGAATGGTTGTACCAACATACGCATGTTGGACAAACGGTATCATGATTGTACAATGCGTTGGAACGTGTATACGCAGACTGTACAGCCAACTTTGTTTATATTTTCTGTTTAGATATTTACACAGAAAAAAAATTGATAAAAAATTTAAAACTATAAAAAAATTAAAAAATATAAATAAAAAATAAATATAATAAAACAATAAAACAATTTATATAATAAATGAAATAAAATTTCGTCAATTATTACTATTGAACAAATTTCACTTGATTCCTGCATTTTGTGAAATGATAAATGATTTTTGCTTATCACTAAAGTGACGTCATTGGTTTTGACATGCAGAACATTCCATATTGGATCAAATACAAATTCTCAGGTTATGAATTGTAGCGAGATAAGTGAAACTGTGTGTCAACTGTTTACTGTCCTTCTTGTCTTATCCATTAATCAAATAAAGCCACACATGTTGGAAAAATCGAACAAAATTCAGGGCATATAACACAGGGTGAATTCATAGAACACATATGGTAGAAGTTACATATATGTGTGTATGTATATAATCAGTAGTTGCAAGTGGTAAGTTTCCAAACAACATTCTTTGCTTTTACTTTGGTTTAAATATAATATTATTATTAAAGGCCATTACGCACTGCGACCAGAGCTTGATCTATTGTGAAAGGCCTATTTTGTAACCCTAGAGTTTTAGGCTTTTTAAAAATTTTAGCACAATTTTGGGTTTGTTGTTCCAAAGATTGCATGGAGATACTATGATACCACCAAGGTGGTGAAGTCTCTGTCTGCCCAACGCAGGACATTCACAAAACACATGTTCTGAGCTTTCTATGTCCATTTCGCACAAGCGGCAGACATTGGTCTCGGATAGACCAATATTATTTAGATGGTACCTCAGGCTGCAGTGACCTGTAAGGTATCCTGTTAAAAGACGCAGATCTACTCTGTTTAGTGAGAGAAGTTTGTCAGATATTCCTTTGCTGGGACTTAGGAATAGTTTGGCTTGACGCTGACCGGCACAGTTTAGCCAGTGTGCGGCAAGTTTTCTTTCTTCCCATTTCCTAAGGAATTCATTAATGTGGCCTTTTGTCAGTTCACAGAAAGGCTCAGGACCAGTAAGTTGCATATTTGCTCCTTGTTTTGCATGGTCATCAGCCATTTCATTTCCCTCATGTCCTTCATGTCCCGGAATCCAGCATAGTGTTACTATGTTGAGGTTTCCTAACGTGTTTAGAAGGTTTAGGTAATCATTTACCAATTTAGAGGTGATAGTTGTTGATAGAAGGGCTTTTAGAGCCGCTTGGCTATCTGAAAGTATGTAGATGTGAGTACCTCTCATTTTCCTGCTAAGGCATTCTCTCACACATATTTCAATGGCATGTATTTCTGCCTCGAATATTGTTGAGTAGGATCCCATCGGAATCGATTTTTTGAATTTGGGCCCATTGATTCCTGCCCATGTTCTACCATTTTCCAATTTGGACCCATCAGTAAACCATAGCTGGGAGCCAGGTTTGAAAGTGATAGAGTTAGTTCTCCAATCTGTTCGTTCATTAATTATAACTTTGAAGTTCCTGAAGAGTATTGGTTTGGGTGATAGTATATCATCCCTATGAAGAATGGGACTATGTAGGAAGTCTTCCAAGATCTTTAAATATCCTTTCATATCCCCACTTTTAAGTTCAGATATACCTTTTAATCTTAAGGCACTCGAGCGAGCTTCCCTTTCAATTAGAATTGGAAGCGGTGGTATGTTCAGGAGCACACCCAATGCATCCGTGGGACATGTTTTCATAGCCCCTGTAATACCAACACATATCAGGCGATGCAGTTTGCTTAATTCGTTTGCTGCCTTTCTTTGCTTGACCTTGGGCCACCGTGTTAAGGATGCATAAGTGACTATGGGTTTCACAACTGTGGTGAATGTCCAGAAGGTCATTCTAGGGTTTAGTCCCCATGTCTTACCAAAAAGCCTTGTACAGGCAAAGAATGCCCTTGTGGCTTTTGAAGTAACTCTCTCAATATGGGAATTCCACGTAAGCGTTTTGTCAAGACTGACGCCAAGATAGTTCGCTTCTGTCGAGAGTTGAAGTGTTGTTCCATTAAGGGTCGGACATTTGAGATTTATGTTCCTTCTCCTAGTAAACGGTTTAAACATAGGACCCAACTCCCTTTTTACACAGTATTTTTACACACGATTTTGAAATAACACGGTTCACTAATAAATTTTGTTTACATGAAATTTCCGTTCTTGCACGAATCTCAAAACAAAACAAGTTTTTCTAAACAAAACATACCTCCTAAAAGAATGTCTTATTAAGTAAAAAATTTTCGTGTATGGTAAGATTACCCTAAAGATACATACATAACTACCCAAGTCGGGCTGTGCATTAAACTTTCATCGTAATCTTTAGATCGCGTGTAGCTGGATAACAAGAGCTGTACAAGGTGGTGCAAAATTAATCATCCAATTCGGTTATGAATAATTTTTCTACTAGGTAAAAAAGACAATTTGAGTGACTTTATTTGACTTTTACGCGCTCCATTACTTGTCTGTTTTTATACCGCTGCTGTTTATTTTACAAGTGTCAAACAAAACACAATGGCTAATAACAGACTTTGTTACAACGATATGTTACTAGATATACCTGACATAGGATCTGACATATATAAACGTGCACGCAAGTAGCGATAAAGAGTTGCAAAACATATTTTTTCCTAATTTCAATTTGAATTTTTATATGTTTTGTACTCATGGCACTGGACTGAAACCCACACGGGAACAGAGATGGCGGTCGACCAAAAATCACTTGACAAAGGTCGATGTTGCGCGAACTAGCAGATGCCGACATCATACGTGACGGCGCGAAAACAACAACCCACAACAGTGTACGATAGAAGAGTTTTGTCGAGGTCCTTTGGTCCTAATTTCTTTTGCACGGTTTTTTTGGAAAAATATTTGGAGTGTTTTTATCTTACACGATTTTTCAAAGATGCGGAACATGTCTCTAAATTTACCACGTGTCGCATGTTTTTTTTTAATTTTTTGCACATTTTTCTAACAATGTATCTAGTGTATACGAAGAGATTATGTATTGGGAACTTTTATTTTACTACAACTTTTTAACTTAGAATATTTTTATCCCTATAATGAATTGGAAAAAAATCATGAACTGCAAATGACGGGTCTAAACTGTTGGAAGATTATTATTAAATTATTATGCTGACACCAAACATTAAGTTTAAAAATAATATATTAAATAAAGAACAAACTCTGTCAATGTCAAACCAATTTTTTTGACACGTCAAATCGAAAACTCGCAAAATGCCGAGAGTGTTTGCTACAATGGAACTCTCAGTTATTTAAGTAGCAACTATTTCAATTATTTAATTAATTTTACAATACTTATAACAGCCATACTTAAGGTATCCGTAAGATACATTTATGGTTTGAAAAAAATAAAAAAATATGTCATAACAAACCCAATCTATGTCGTAAAAAAGTCTCTCTCGAAGCCATGAATGGCAGCATTTGCTGCTTAATTTTTCACAAAAATTATCGATTTATGCATCAATATCTCTCTGCAAAATATTACCCTTGGGATGTAGTACACTTTGCTTTTTTAGCTAGGCCCTGAGTTTTTCCTGCCGTGCGTCTTTACTTCTTCAGTTCCGTTACTTCGTGAGCCTTTTTAATGATCCTATGGGCTTCTGACAAGAACTGATGATGCATCACGAAGAAAACACGTTTAACCATACTTGACGTTCTTTTCTTCGTTTTGATTCCACTGTTCGCTTCCATTCTATGAAGATTTCTAGTAGGCTCGTCAAATACCACAGCCAAATACCAAAAAATAAGTCTAATTTATGTAAATAAATATGTATGTTTGTCAAAAACAAGTTAAAAATGCGAAATGGTTGACAATCCCAATGCATATTGGGGACATATGTAATAGATTCGAATGAACGTAACTCACGAAATGTGAAAGTCAATTTTTTCATCAAACATCGTACACAGACGTACATTCCAGTACATGTAAGTATAATATACGATCATTAGAGGGAATGGGAAGTTTTTCGCTCCACTCGCCTATTCGGACAACTTTGTGATGAAAAATAGCATCTGTAAAAAAGTCCGGACATCTGTAGGGGGAGAAGACACTCAATTTTGAGGAAAAGTTCAAAAAAGTATCAAGCATGTAAGGAGAGCTAAATCCGCTCCGGACTGAAATTCATATACCCGCGCACATTTTAATAAAAATTAATTTAGGCTCGCTGATAAGTTATGGAATCATATTAACTTACTGATAGTGAGGTTTTGGCTTTTAGCATCGGAGGTACGGACGGAAATTTTGCCTTAAAATATAAAAAGTGGGCGTGTTATTTATCCGATTTAAATAATTTGCAGGTATTTCGTATCTAACTAAAGTGAGAGGGAATAAGTAGTCATCGAGATACACGCATTTACCCCAAGTTGGGCGTGGCACTACGCATTTAAAAAGTTTTCTTCCGTCGTATTTTTTTCCTGAGTTCATCAGTTATAGGTACCAACTTTAAATCATTTTACTTCGGTGGTGGTTATTGACTGATTTTGCCCATTTTCAATAAAAACTATGTATATTGGAAAAAGAGAAACTCCTGAAAACGTAATATATTAATTTTTGCTCGATTTATTGTGAGAACGAATGTACAGACGAACGGACACACAAGGCTAAATCGATTCCTCTCAGCAATCGGAGCATTTTGGTATATTTACAGGCATATATTTATATTTATGTCGATTCATTCTTGTTGTTACATACAATAGTTATGTGAACGAAATTATAACACCCTGGTCTCAAGTGCGGGGGCTTAAAAATAAATTATAAATTGTTCACCTATAGGTTAGTTGGTTGAAATGGTGATTCACCAAGAACCCAATCAGTGCTTCAGCACCATTTTGTTGCCACATCCTTGCTATCAACAAGTTATACGATTATTCCTTCACTACTGCGAGGTCTGTTAGACAAGTATCCGACTTTGTTTTTTATTTCTAACACCTAACAAATTTGAATTACGCGCGCTTGCATAAGCAACCTTCCTGCACAAGTGAATTTGTGTGAATTTTTTCCCGCCTGTCGCTAGTGTCAGTTGCTGTCAAGCAGTGTGAACGTAACATGGGTTTAGTGCTCTCATCGGATTTTTCTGGGAGATTGCGAAACTTCATAAAGCTGTTTACGGCTATACCGACCCGCTCTTCGAGTTTTTCAAAAAGTGGAAGATAGTTTCCTTTTCCGGTTTATTACAACTATAGCAGTATATTATTGTAGGGACACCCATTTTGGCTGCTAGCTCTCCTATGGACCAGAAGCCAGTTATAACCGCCGTGAGTCGGCAGGCATCACTTCGTTTCATATTTATCAATAATGACATTTTTGTGGCAAACAGTTAGAGGTAGGTACAACGAACAGCAATTTTTCGGGGATTTTTTGCACCACCATATTTTCTTCAGGTTAATTTAGTTCCCATATGGTATATACTCGTATGTGTTTCAAGGTTCAAAGCGGTACTAGAAGTCAGAATTCTGCCGCAGAAATTTTTCTTGCGCACTCTTTTCTATCATAATTAGTGAGAGCCCATTAAGAAAATTCTCATACCATTTTAATCGTCTATGCATAAGACACACTGGAAGTACTCATTGTCAAACTGCGCCTTTTGGCGTGACCTTCAGCCACAAAATCCCAGGAGGAGTCCTTGTCCAATGTCCAATTATCGTTTTCCGGCAATTTGCTTTACAATAAAAATATATACAAATTAAGCATGCACATATGTATGTATGTATGTATATGCAGCTGTAGAAGAGTGAACATCATTCGCCAACACTAAAAGCAGGTCGGAGACAACAACTTATGGCAGAACAATAATTAGCTGAAAGAGAAATTTTAATTACTTCCATTGTAAGGACACTAACCTAATGTATTTTTAGGCAGGCCAAGAGAAAGAGGATTAGAATGAATAAAATGCCGTATTAGTCAACCAGGAAGTCTGGCTACTGCCTTCGTACGGAAAATGCCACATCCGTACGTATACGATTTTAGTTTTGACCACTTTGCACAGTGTCGCGTCAGTACCTAAAAATAGCGAAATGCCATGTTAAAATTTTAAGAAACCTTAAACTCAGTTGAAGTGGAGTTGAAATTTTGTTTGCCAAAAATTATTTCTGGAAAAGTTATAGGCCATCAAATTAAGGTTATTGAAAAGTACCACACTTTAATAGATGAAATTCAAAAGTAACGGGAGCTTTTATACTAAACTTGATAAAGTGTGGTAACTTTAAATTGGAGTTAGTTTTGTTGTTAATTGTTATTGCTCCGCTTATCAGAAGCCACTATAAAAGCAAAGTGAAAAATTTTATGACTATAATTTTGGCAGTGAAAAGAAAGAAACAAGTCTTCTACATTTTTTGGTACTTTGTTGCCAGAGGTGTGTACAGAATTTCCAGCTTATAAGTAGTAGAAAAACTGTAAGACAAATTCAATATACTCAAATAATAACGGTATAAGATTCCCGCTTACAAGCAACGAAAAATTGGTCGTCTTTTCGCTTATAGCACCGAAATTTAATTTTGCACATACCACTATATATAAAACAATGCTTGAGTTTGATAGTTTGGAACAGTACTATTTCGGACTACTTTTTCATTGCGATGTATGGGAAGTACACATCTTCTTTGACCAATTAAAAACATCATTTTCCCCTTATTATCACCAGGACCTGCGCGAAATTTTATTGTGATCAAATAATTTCTGCAGATTTTATAGTGATTTTTCGGTCTCCAACATAAGGACGGTGAGCGTATCCTGCACTCAGAATTGACTAAAATTGGAATTGTTTTAAATTAAAGTGATATGAATCACTGTGCCAAATTTCAATACTGTGCGAAAACGTTTCCCATTTAAGCCACTCGTTGTGTACGTATAAGAAATCGCAACACTATGCGTTGTAGGAGTGAGAAAAAGGCGTACTGTGTTCTTGAGTTGTAAGCAATGTGGCCTTTTGCTGACTGTAGATAACTGATACTGGCAAGATTTTTTCGCTCCTCTCACTACTACAAACGCAAATGACAATTCCGGTTAAGGTAAACTATTTAGGGTTTTCCCAAGAACACATACCGGAGCAGACACTGTGTCGCCAGGTCATGCAAGCTAATAGTTGCGAAGTGCTTCGCCCTTAGAGATTAGCAGAGGTTGAAAGATTGTTTGGGAAATCCGTTCTTTGTTCCAACAAATGACGCTTTGTTCGACTACCATTGTCACATTGTTGCTAATATGTTAAGGCATCAGTTGAGTTTTAATAAATTTGCCACTTTTATGTAAGTAAATAAAACTATCGAAACTACTTTCTTCTATTAACATTTTGTCCTTTGGCTTAGGAGAATTCCAAATCCTTCAACATTCCAAGCTCTAGCTTGATGAAATTGACGAAGCTTTGGTGTTTCAACAATAAATTTTGTAAAAAAATTTCCATCGTGCACATCACATAGCGAACAAATTCAATCGATGGATGTGTGTATACGAAAAAGCACGTGAGCAATTAGCAGAAGTGAGATTTATTTCATCCTTATGCATTGATGTATAGTATATCTATATGCACATAGATATACATATATACGTATAATCGAATGCCCGATCACATGTTCCTGGTACCATGTGCTTGCTTCTTCGAGCTGTGAACCTCAATTACTTTCAGGTGCTTACAAAGGATATGCTCAAAATCAGAGATCGGCTGTTAGCATCTTGTCAGATTTCAATTGAAATTTCACACCTTAATGTACGATTTAAATGGGTGCGTGCTGCGTTTCTTCCCCAACGACTGCCTCTGTGGCCTTTGTTAAGCCTTTAAAGACTGCTATCTGCAAAGAAAGAAAGAATATAATAGGCGATGGATCATATTACAAAATGTTCGCATTTTCTTCACAATGAAACTAACTATCGATGTTTTGATGATATAAAATATAAGAACACAATTCGTTTTTTTTACAATTTTTTAAATTTTTACGTACATACACTCACATATGTGAGCATACATACATTTGGCGCGGTTGACAACTTAGTATTATCCAAGCTAAAGTGGACGTTGATACTACTTGGCGACAAGTATAGCTTGCACATCAATATTTTATTTTGCCTTGTATATCTATATTACTCCATATAAATAAATTTGTTATGTATTATTTTAAATACATTTGTATGTAAAGCGGTCGCCGTAGCCTGGTTTGCGCGTCACTACCATTCAGCTGCTTCAGTGACTACCAGCAGGCAATGGCAAACCTCTCGCTTCGACCATGCAAAAGCCTTTAAAGTCAACAGATCGGAAAATTCCTGGGTGTTCCTACGAACATTGAAAATGGTTTTGACACAATATAATCTACTTGTCCTAGAAACATTAATTTAGAATCGAAAATCCGGCTAAGTCCATAATCTCAAAATTGTTTTTCAAACTCTTGCCCTTTATAACTAATATGACATGGTTGCGGAAAAAACAGAAAAAAGGAAATTTGATTTTTTTTCCTTCTTCTTCTTCTTCTTAATTTGCGCGATAACCTCTTACGCGATTTTGGCCGAGTTTAACAAAGCGCGCCAGCCGGTGCCAATTGGACACACCAAGTGAAGCCAAGTCCTTCTCCACCTGATCTTTTCAACGCACAGGAGGCCTTCATCTTCCCGTGCTATCACCAGCTGCTACCGCATCGAATACTCTCAGAGTCGGAGCGTTTGTATCCATTCGGACGACATGACCCAGCCAACGTAGCTCCTGGATCTTTATTCGCTGCGATATGTCTATGTCGTCGTAAAGCTCATACAGCTCATCATTCCATCGCCTGCCATATTCGCCGTCGCCAACGTGCAAAGGTCCAAAAATCTTCCGCAGAATCTTTCTCTCAAACATTGTCATCGTCCACGCTTCTGCGACATACGTTAGGACGGGCATGATGAGAGTCTTGTAGAGTGTTAGTTTTGTTCATCGAGAGAGGAATTTACTACTCAATTGCCTACTTAGTCCAAAGTAGCACTTGTTGACAAGAGAGATTCTACGTTGGATTTCAAGGCTGCCATTGTTATCGGTAAATAAACGAAGTCTTTTACAACCTCGAAATTATAACTGTCAACAGTGACGTGGGTGCCAATACGCGAGTGAGCCGACTGTTTGTTTGATGACAGGAGGTACTTCGTTTTGTCCTCGTTCACCACCAGACCGATTCCCTTTGCCTCTTTATCCAGTTTGGAGACGGCAGAACTAACAGCGCGATTGTTAAGGCCGATGATGTCAATATCATCGGCATACGACAACAATTGTACGCTCTTATAAAATATTGTGCCTGAGCGAAAAAGTTCTGCGGGTCGTACGATCCTCTCCAACATCAGGTTAAAGAAGTCACACAACAGCGAATTACCCTGTCTGAAACCTCGTTTGGTATCAAACGGCTCGGAGAGGTCCTTCCGTCAGAGTTGACGCTGCTGATTATTTTTTCACTTTCACCAAATACAAAGCTGTATGCTTAATATGCTCAAAGATTGTCTCGATATTAAAAGAACATAACATAAAAAGGCATTACCATACAAAACATGAATAAATAATATAAATACTTAACAGGAGAAATAGAGAATAGAAAAGATTAATCAAATAGGGGGAAAATTAGGAAAACAACAGTCTACATTTATGAAATATGGCTGTAAAGGCTAGTTTTGTTGTCAGTCAAATACTGGCAAAAAAATTAAATCCTTCACGGAGGGGTGATAAAAGAATGTCTCACTGCTATTGCAGAAATATGATTTCCAGATAAATCGTATGTGAGCCCTGAGAAATTTCCGGTTTGCTGCGTACATGTAGCTAAATCATCAATTCCGGCTGATATTGATCAGCTTGTATCGAAAAAAAGGTAAAATTTCTCATTAAAAATTTCAAGCAAATTCGTTTTTCTGCTTTTTTTATTTCGCATTAAATTTAAACTATATTTTTCTACTCTAATGCTTATTATACAAACGCTCCGGCTTTGAAAGTATTCGATGCGGTACCAGCTGGTGGTAGCAGAGGAAGAGGAAGGCCTCCTCTGCGTTGGAAAGATCAGGTGGAGAAGGACTTGGCTTCACTTGGTGTGTCCAATTGGCGCCGGTTAGCACGAGAAAGAAACGACTGGCGCGCTTTGTTAATCTCGGCCAAAATCGCGTAAGCGGTTATCGCGCCAATTAAGAAGAAGAATGCTTATTATAAGGATGAATTTGTGTATTATAAATAAGTGTTATTTTATGTGCTCTAGATCATCTTGATGGTTGGAGGATGGTTCCATGTGTAAAAGTCCACGCAAGTGGGGAAAGTTACTGATCGCCATTCACTTGGGAGTGGCCAGGACGATTCTTCTTCATATGATTCAAGCAGCTCACAACTCCCGGGATTAGCCCAAGTATCCTCTGAATAGCTTCCGAACACCCGTTCGGGAGGGTGCTAACGTGAGAAGGCGAAGCATTCCAGGATACCTGGTTATGCACTGGGTTTGGGACCCGCCACTTAAAAATCGCCCCCAATGAAAATATATACAAAGCCTCGGATGAGAACTACCTTTACTGATGACGAACCCTGCAAACGAAATAAGGAATACTATTTGAGGGCATGCAACTAGAATGGCTGGCCCTTTAATGGCAAGGTGCCTCTGTCCGGCTGGTTGATGTCCTCGTGAGAGTAAAGGCTGACATCACTGCCATTCAAGAGATGCGATGGACGGGACAAGGCAAGAAAAGCGTAGGACCTGTAAGAAAAACGACGGCGATCTGACTGACGTACAGAGCAATCTTAAATTATGGAGGGAACACTTCTCGAACCTGTTAAACAGTGATAGCTGCGCATGTCACAGAAAATGTGAAGACCCCGATAGCCCAATCGTCGACGACGGAATTGTCGTTCCGCTGCCCGACCATGACGAGGTGAGAATAGCGATAACGCGTCTAAAGAACAACAAAGCCGCGGGCGCCGACGGACTACCAGCTGAGCTATTCAAACATGGCGGCGAGGAGCTGGTAAGGTGCATGCTTCAGCTTCTATGCAAAATATAGTCGGATGAAAGCATGCCTGCCGATTGGAATTTAAGTGTGCTCTGCCCAATCCATAAGAAGGGCGATCCTGCAATTTGTGCCAATTACTGCGGGACTAGTCTTCTAAATACTGCCTATAAGGTTATAGCGAGCGTATTGTGTGAAAGACTGAAGCTGGACCTTATCAGTGTGGCGTAGACCTGAAATACGCCAAATCTTGTTCATGTGCTCCCGTTACAAGACGGGCCACAGAGTCTTCTCTAGTTTGTATTCAGTTTAACTGGGGATGCGCTAATATCTAATGAACGTTTCTCGATAAAGACGATTCCTCATTCTGTTCTTTACTCGCTTTATAAAATGGCAGGGTTTTTGAAGAACAACATCAGCTTTTCACGAAATTAATTAGTAATGCTTGAGTAAGCCATCTGCAACCTGTCCGTTAGCTAAATAAACATCAAAATGCTTCACTTTCACTATGCAATTTTTTTGCCAAATTGTCGAGCTGCTACTACAGAGAATTTCCACCCTTGTGACAATGTTTTTAGAGTATTTAAGCTGATGCTAATTTTTTTTAATTCATGACCATCTCCAAAGGTATATGCCCGATTATATTATCCTCTGTTAATTTACGTGCATTGCTATTTGAGCCTTCAGCCTTTCCTACAAAGAACTCAAGATTTTTTGACTGACTGAGAAAGAGAAGTATTTGGAAGGATGAGAATTTAAAAAGAACCTCAAAAAAATTAGTAAAATCGGAAAAACTGTAATTTATATATAGCACGAAACAGATCTCATCAAATTTCACGGCCAAAGTACAATCGATTTTTAATTTTTTTACTTTGTTGTCTTGGTACACATCGCACCCTAAATATAAAAGGGTCACAACTCAAAATTTTCCACACTCGAGCTTGACTTGTTTACAGTAGCACAGAAAACAAACTATGTGACATATCACGCTGAAATTTGCCATGTAAGCTTATAACAGTCCTACCAAAAAACAAAAAATTTATTTTTGCCGCGGACCGTTTTATTGATACCGTCTCGTTCATATTTGAGCAGAAGTACATTTTGAGTTGTGACCCTTTTGTATTTAGGGTGCGACATGTTCTGAATATATGTTTTCAGTTTTAGACAGATGCAAGGCTTAGACGTGTTTTGGTATGCTTGGCAATTTTCTACTATCAAAAAAATCTGAATTATTTGGCCAAAGTTAACCTCAACCACCGTAGTCACCGAATTTGAGCCCTTGGCGATTTTTTCTACTTACCAAAACAAAAAATACCTATGAAAAGAAGGAGATTAGCCAGAACTGTGGAGATAAAATCCACTTCATGGAAAGAGCGCAAGCTATACCAAAACGTTTTTTGGTCAGAGAAGGTCAATTAATATTAATGAAAAAATAAATATTTTTCATAAAAAAATCGCCTTACTCTTTGAACACACCTCGTACATGTAGCTTATACATATTCAATCTGGACCGACTCGTCTAAACTCAAATATTTAAATGCATTGTTTGGTTAAGTATTTTCTCATTAAAGAACTCAATTTCTTAGAACGCTAATCACACAAAAAGAGAGTATTAGGCTGGTGCCTAACTGTCTGCAATGAAACTTTTTCGAGAACGCACATCTGTTTCGGCTTTCAACAAATCAGTTTCTCTGATTGTTTTTGTCGGTTTATATGCCTATGTGTCATGAGTGGCTGTCTTTTATTTTGATTCCCACCGGCCACTAATCACTACAGCCACACTTTTGTCTTTGTAAATCTTTTCAGCAGTTTCCAATAATATTCGGCATTGTTCCATATTTACTGCTTTTGTTCACTCTAAGTAAATGGTTGCTAAAGGACCTCCCAATAAGTATATACACATACATGAATGTCATTGTGCGTAAGCGACGTAAAAATTGACAAAAAATAGTTTACTTATTTACCTTTTCCTTTATAAATACTATTGCTTAGTATTCTAAATACGCAATTGTCCCGACAACAAGTCGAGAAAATGTTCATACGCACGCAACGGAACAAATTCTACAAACTTCTGAATGGGAATGTACATTTATTACCCCATACGATATCAACGTTCCTGCAGAATGCCTTCCTGCACGCGTGATGGTTACAGTTGCAATGCCCAACAACCAACAAAAACCTTTGCTATTGCGTTGCAAAGAAGTTCGAGTGCCTTTTTGTCTCCTCGTGTAAGGAATTTAATCAAAGAACAGAATGAAAAGTAAAAAGCAATTCATTAGCATTTTCCACAATAGCAAGAGAAGAATGGGCCACAATCACAAGTAGGAGGCCAACACACTGCTTACTAACTATTGAGAGTGGTAACCACAAAGACACGCGTTCCAGGCTGCCATGAGGAACAATAAAATTGGCAGAAATAAATCAAAGATTGAATATGGAGAGGCGCAAAGTTTGGCTCCTAATCATGTTCTTAGAACAATTTTCAGCAGCTCGCAGCACAGTTGGCGGCCAGTTGGTAATTCCGACCCACCGCATGCAGTGTCGAACAACATAGCGGACCCCGTAAATCGTAAAATACCTTTATCCGCATATTGTTCACACTTCGCAACAAATATCTCGAGGACACGGGCATTAGTGTGCACGTGTTTATGTGGATGCCGCGTCTGCGACGGCTTTATGATTGGCGCATTGTGTTTGTTGCGGCTGCTCGCATGCGCTTAAGTGAACTCCTGCTTTCGCGCATTCGTCTTTCCTTCATGCTTGCGATGAGTTATGACGTTTGTAAAATTATGACAGACCACGTTAAATAAATTTTCGCATTGTTAGCATTAAAAATAAATATGTACAGATCGATGACTGTACGCCAAAGCACGAGAATAAGTTTAAGTAAAGCTTGTAGTTTGTCTGTGCCTGTTAAGGCTGCGGCAAATACATCAGTATTGCGACTGTAATGAAGAATTGACGCTCGAATCCAATTGTATTATATTATTATATGCGGTGGAGGTGTTGATGGCTTTGTTCAGCATCATGTCAGATAATGTGAAATGTAACTAAAGGCCAAATTTATTCCTTCTTTTTATCATGTTTTTCACCAGATCCATTATAGCCGCCAAAACTGGGATTGAGTTTACACAGCAGCTATTACTTTGTCATTCTTGACTCCCAACGTTGTTTTTCCTATCTTAGACGAATTGGTGCCATTTGGATGTCATCGCCTAAATATTCATGCCAACCGGCGTTGAAACTTATTATCCAACCGTGGTTGTTTGGAAGTCGGCATTATCAAAATCCATCTGGCTTTCAAAATCTGAGGAAAATATCATTCTGTCCCACCCTAAACTTTTAAATCCTTACTCTTGGCCTCAAGTATTTCATTCCATTTTTGGCTTAATCACTACCGGAAATTACCGAATACAGACCTTTTTCTCCATCATCTGAATAATTACGTTCCTAACTTTGAACATTCTGCAGCTTTTTAAAATAAAATAGTACTACAGTTCGAGGGTAGTCGCCTCCAAAAGTGGCGACCTCAGTATTTTTAATTTGTGCAATTGTGTTGGGGGTAAATAAAAATCGTAATAATTGACATATCGTGGCCTGCGATTGCAATATTTACGTATACGTAGCCTCTTCTTAGCTTCCAAAATCAAGATATGGGCTTTCGAAGTGCGAAGTAATGTTTGCAAATAATTAAAAAGGGAAACATATGGCCGTGATTCGCTTATTCCATCTATTTAAATAATATATATTATCATATCACTTTTTCGCACAAAATCTTTTTAGGTGCTATGAGGGGCAAAGATCAGATCTTCAAAAAATTAAAAACCTTATATTTAAACAAAAATTCAGCGACTTTTAAAAAAATTTTGCTGTTCTGTTAAACGACCTTTTCTTTGATATGTGTAATTCTATATTTGTTATAAAAAAACAAACTTTACAAATAAAAAACCTCTTTTTTAAAAAAAATTAATTTAACAAAAAAAAAGAAATTACTAATTAGTAATACTATTGAGTTCTTTAGTAAGCACCAAGCTTTTTAGGCAGCTATTAATTTTCAAAATAATTAAAACACTTTTATTTTCACACAACTTTATCACTTTTTTTCGATTTAAGGTTTACGCGATCGTGTGTTTGTTGTCCTTTTTACCATTACTAAAGTTCACCGGTCCCAGCTGATATCGAAATGCAAGTCTCGAAATGTTTGCTTAGCACAGCTCATATATACATAATACAGGGTGAACGTTATGAAGTGGTACCTATTCAAAACACCATAACTTTTTTGTGTGAAATTGGTTTTTATTGATTTTAACGACAAAATTGTTCAAAAATGATTACAATTTTAACATACCTATATTCACTTTAGCTCGATATGACCACCTTTTGCCTTGACTATTTTGAGGCCATTGTCGTATAATCGCTTTTTTCAGCGCATCCATACTGGCATATTTTTTAGTCCTCCCCTTGCTCTCCAAAATGGACCAGATGGAATAGTCCATCAGATTTGCGTCTGGCGAATTCGAAAGCCATTGTGTGGACGAAATAAACTGTGGAACATGATTTTTTAACCATTCATGGTTCCCACGAGCTTTATGAGATGGTGCCGAGTCCTGTTGGAACGTCTATGGCCTACGACCGAAATGTTTGCGTGCCCACGGCTCTAAAGCAGCTTCTAAAACATTTTCCCAATAATAAGTCGCATTCTCTTTGACACCAGGCTCGATAAAAACGATTGTAGAGCGTCCATCAGCGGTCACTGCAGCCCAAACCATTACTTGCGATGGGAAAGTGCTTCGAGTGGCCATAACCTATATATACAATACTAGCAAACCCGGCCCCTTCGCTGGGCACACTAAAATAGAACAGATATGGTTTAGAACAGAAAATATATGATTTTCATATTATTTATTTCTTTATTCTTTATTCAAGCGCTTTGGCATAAACAATATTTTTTGTTTTTCTATTTGTTTTTGAGTAAATATAAAATATAAATTGAAAATCAGGAAAAAAGAAGATTGTTTTTAAATTTCAAATCAACGCATATAAATAAACAATCGTCTTTTTTCCTGATCATCCATGAATTTTTCGTTTCAATTTATATGTTTTATTAAGCATTGGAGCTTTTTTAACCATTATCCATATATATTTTTCAAAAAAAAAAAACGAAAAAAAAATTTTTTCCCACGAACACATAATTTCATTCGGATTTCACATTAAATTCTCAAATTTCGTAAGAAATTATTTACTGTTCCAAAATCCACTCCAAAAAAATTCACAAACAATTTTTACATGTTGCACTTACGTTTTTTCCTTATGGCATCCAAATCAGAAAGAAATATTGACATATTGTAACTCACACTGTCAATTTGACAGTTCAGTTCCGCCCCAAGCGTTAAAAAAGTAAGCGACATTATGGCTGGCTCAAAAGAACGCTGTACCCGTTGCCACTGCTCCGAATTACAACCAAACTTTACGAAACCCATTTTCAATACTTACTTAACAATGTGCATAAGTTTGGTTTAATTCGGTGCAAAGACACGGCGGGTCCACGTTTTGGCATATATGTCGAGACCCTAGTCATCAATAGGTATGAAAATTACCCCGTATTAAAGCACGTATCATTGCACTTATCAGTTTTCATTTGATACCCATATTGTACATACACAACCAAAGGTTACTCGGGTCCACGTTTTGACCTATATCTCGAGACCCCAGTCACGGAGCGGCATGAAAAATACTCTGTACTAAAGCATTCACCAACAGCTTTCATTTGATACCCATATTGTACATACACAACCAAAGGTTACCCGGGTCCACGTTTTGACCTATATCTCGAGCCCTATCCACCAATAGGTATCCAAACTATACGGAAACCATCTTCAATACCTTCTTAGCAATGTGTGTAAGTTTGGTTTAATTCGTGCAGACACGGCCGGTTAGCGAACACACACAAAAAGTTGACTTTATTTTATATATAAGATTTTTTTCAGTTTGTGTCCGAAAAATCCAAATATCTTACGGAACCCTATTTTTTTCCAAAATAAAATGTAATCCATGTTACTCGTGGATAATGTAGTTTTCGAATGGTGAAAGAATTTTTAAAATCGGTCTAGTAGTTTTTGAGCCTATTCGTTACAAACAAACAAACAAACAAACAAACAAACAAAGTTTTCCTCTTTATAATATTAGTATAGATATATATTAAAGTTATGGTTTCTTTTATTTTATATCAAAGGTTCTTTCTGTTTTTTATTACTAAAGCACTCAATAATATTACTAATTAGTAATTTCGTTTTTGTTAAATTTTTTTTTAATTCCTTGAAATCTCTTGTCAAATTAACAATAAATTGTTTGTACATGAAATTATTTATATAGTGATATGAAGAAATACCGCTCTTAATCAGAGCATAGGGCGGAAACAAACTTAGTCCAACGTGAGCAATCTTGTGCAAATTTTCGAGTTTCATGCCAGGAACATCTTGATTGGTGTTCCGCGTGTGTTTATCGCATCCAAGTTGTCCTCTTCTTCTGGAGCGTTGTGAATTCCATTCTAGGGCAATCTTTGCGATGTCATTGTCTCCTTTGCGTAAGGTGTGCCCAATCCAACGCCATTTCCTTTCTTTGATATCAGCTGCGATGGGCTTGCACATTGAAATATTTAAAAGATTTTCGTTGGTGATAACTCTTGGCCAAAATATGCGGTGAATAATGCGCAGACATCCGTTGATAAATGTTTGTAGGCTATTGCATATGGTATCTGTGACTTTCCATGTTTCGCACGCATAAAGTAACACTGGTTTGATGCTTGTATTGAAAATTCGCAATTTTGTTTTTGTGCTGATATGTCTTGATGGCCAGATTCATCCTGTGGAAAGCGTGGCGAGCTTTGTTTATGCGGGAACTTACATCAGCTTCCGCTCCACCATTTTTTGACACTATGCTGCCAATGTAGCAGAAGTTTTCGATGTCCTCAATTGTAACCAGCGTGCCACCCACTTCAAGCTTCAGTGCGTCCTGGTTTGAAGTTGACTCGCAATCCAACTTGGCTTGCATATCGCATTAAGGCAGTAAGTTTAGCGTGTGCTTCAGACAATTTGTGTGTCAAAAAGCATATATTATCGGCATAATCCAGATCGCAGAGCTTCTGATATGGGCCCCAATGAATGTCCGATGGAATATCAATATTTGTTTTGCTTATAATGTCATCAAGTACAGTAATAAACAGCAGCGGTGACTACACACAACCTTGACGCACACCATTGTGAACAACAACTCTTTTTGCCTTTGAAGAGTACACTGCACACAGCTCCCTCATAAAGTTCTTGAATGATGGTGACGATTTTTTTCGGCACTCCATTAGTCCTTAAGGAAGACCAATTTTTTTTTTTTAATTTTTACTACAAAAATATAATTGCACATCAAAGGAAATAGCGCTTAATCACCTTTCCACCAATAAAAAAAAAAATCGGTGAATTTTTTTTTTTTAAATATGTACTAAAATTTTGTGCGGAAAAAGTGATATGATATTGAAATATATGGAATAAGAGCATCACAACCATATTTGTCCTTCTTTAGTTATTTACATATATTACTTTAAATAATTTTTTAAACCTCTATTTCGACCTTGGAAGGCTCTCATCCCGAAATTGAAGGCTAACTCCGAGAATCGGATTTGGTCCAATACCCAAAAAAAAAATTGATTTTGCCATATAGTGTAATTGCAGGTGTATTTAGATTCATATACACGATCCCAGTTGCAAAAATACTAAAACTACCCTGGAACTAATTACACTCTCGACTATATCGATTATTCTTTTCATATTAGAAAGAATTTTTATTTCGCCCATTTGAGTGCGACAAAATATATACATTAGCGAGGATATGTTGAGGCTCGCAGAAAGTCTGCTTTGGTTATGTATAGGTGTACATAGCTAAGTAGTACAAAATTAAGAATAAAAAACTCTTCGAAGAGCACTTAACGAGCCTGTTCATTCAAGCAAACGTTGCGAATATTTTGAGAACTTAACCGCATAGAAAAATATCATTCCTGTAGCCCAGTCAAATTGTTTTTTAATAACAGAAAACATAGCAAGGGCCTGGTAAAGCCCGACGAATAATCAAGCCCTCCGAGTAACATGCATACAGCTAATACATATGTGCTTATGTAAGCATACATACATACATTTATGCGTACAGCTTCTTATGCAAATGTGTGTATGAATATGTAAATGCCAAATTGACAACCTGAAACTTGTTACTTTTGCAATTGTGTGAAGATTAATGTGGCATTATTAGCAACACTTATGGCCACATTCCTTGCAGGAACTGTGAAATGAGGACAAACCTGTTTTGGGCCCCTTTTCGTAAGGATAGCATCCATTAAGTTCCTTTTCACTCAAAGGATTGTTGTTTTTACTCATGTTTTATTTGTTGTGCCTATTTTTTTGGTAAAGCCCTGAGGTCAGTCAGTGTGCGAAAATTTAAATTTTCAATGCTGCGAGTTGCTTTGTTCAACTCGCTTTTTCACTACATGCACACGGCTATAGGATAAGTGTGTATGAATGAATAAAATCTCTATACGATTCATTTCAAGTATCTATTTTATCATTTAACATCTTTTATGGTATTTGGCTGCGGCGTTTTTGAAAAGGAACAGCGGCAGCAGTTAAATGGGGAAGATTTCTACTTGCCCAGGTAAGGAGTGAAAATTTGGACATTTATCTGTGATGTTTGTCGCAATAAATGACGCTGTTAGTTGAGGTCAGAGTTCATATGAGAATTTGGGCGCTTTAGCGGTAAATGGGCAATGACGGGCGATGCTCGTTTGACGATCTTTGTTGACGTAAAAGTTGACACGGACTCGTATTGCTTGGTCGCCCAGAACTGCTTGAGGCCATCGATCGGGTTGTGAGAAATGTGCTTGGATTTGCAAACAAATTTAATTGAAGCTAAAAATGAGTTTTTTAACGATATTTAAGAAACAATTAATTATGTATGGTAATGTATATCATGAAGTAAGGGTTAATATGGGTACAAGAGCCGATTGTATGGACATAAATGTATATATGTATATCTAATTGGCATTTACACCCTTTTTATTGGCTGTTTGACCAAGCTCTTCCTCCTATTTGTGGTTTGCGTCTTCATATTTGTCACAAATGGAGGAATTCACAGTTTTATACCGCCTCCGAACAGCAGATAATTTTTAGCGTGATTACCGTAAACATTGATCAATATACGCAACATTTCAGCTGCACTTTTCTTTAAAAGATAATATAAAAGCACGACTTCCCGCAAATGCTGTTTTTTCGGGACGAGCGTAGACATTTTTGATGTTACATAAAAAAAGATCTACACGCTTCACACGAATGTCAACTACTGCGATCGAGACTTCACATATATATCTTCAAGTCACAAGTATATTACTAGAGCGAAAACTTCTTTTAAGAGGGCGGAAATTTATCCCCTTACCAACCCATTTGGCTACAGCGATGGAAATAAATGCAAACATGCATTAAAATCATATTTTATTATATCGATTAGACATTCGAAAGGAAATAAATCTTGAACTCAACCACCATCGCTGCATTACCTTCTTCCCAATTTTCTCTGGTAAGAATAACTTATCCCATTATATATTTTTTACACAAGCATTAGCATTTGCATGTGTTTTATATGATAAAACTTTATTGAAGCTCTGCCGTTATTATTGGGAGAATTTTCGCCTCAAATCTCCCCTTCTATTGGGCTTACCCTTACCTTGTACGATCGATGGTGATTTGCGATTAGAGAATCCACTTGTGAAACCTTCATATGCTTCTGAACGTTTCGAAATACTGTAGCAAAGTTCAACGCTCTAAAAACTCAATGTTTCATACTTGTAAACAAAAAACAGCATCTCAATTAGATTGAGTGTGGAAAGCTGCTGCCTATTCATTAGATTCCCTCATTCAACTGCTTTATTCCAATAGAAAAAATCACTTAAATTCACTGCCTTTTTCTTTCCATTTTATTGTTTTTTTTTCGAACAATTTTCCTAACGACTGCAAAGTCAAGTGGCGTAAAATTTTGCACAGCTTCATTTTCAACTGAATCAATTGGAATAAACACAGTTGAGGTGTGTTATCCTTGTGAGCTGTGTTAAAATAAATTCCCTCGGATGCTTAGAAAATTTCATTCAAATGAATCGCTGCGTGGAAACGTTAATTGGTTTTGATTTAATTAATAGGCAGATTTGCTAGTGAAGTGCTTTTGAAATATGAAAGCACCAGCGAGCTTGCAAGTTCCTATGTTTACCTGCTTCGCAGGTTACTCATGTGAGCAAATAGATCGTTGGCGTTAATTAGTGGTAGAACAATTTTTTTCACATTTAAACCTCGACGGGTGCTATATACGCTGCTATCTGCAATGTTTATTTTACGTAGGATGGATGATAGTGGCCAGGGAAGAGCCATACACAAGTAATAGAAAAAGTTTTTAATAAAAATTACAATTAGAAGCGGAATAAAATATGTACACAAAGCGTTCATGCATCGATATGTGTTCAAGGTAGAAAACTAAATACTTTAAATTGGAGAGATTGAAAATCGTTATTCAACTGATTTGAAATTTCGCTACTCAGCTATTTACACATACTTAGTTAAATTTTTTTCGCTAAAACTGTATCTGAACCCTACCTATAAAAAAATTTACAATTTCTGCAAATGGTGTCGTACGTCAATCCGATTTGACACTAGACAGCTACATTATATAAGTACAAACAGGCAACCAATTAAGGTCAGAATAGAGTTTTCCACCGCTCAAAATGATTTTTTTTTTTTAGTAAACAATTATTTAGTAAACAATTTATTCACAAACAATAATAGACTTCAGAAATGGTAAGCTTGGGTTCTTTTAAAAAAAAAAACCATTCATTTCCAACATTTTTTTAAATTCAAATTCGAGTACATCGATCTTACGTATCGTTATCGTTGATGTAAAGACATGAAGGCAAACTACATGAACTGCTTGTTTTGGCCATCACTATTTTATATTTTTTAGAGTGTAATTCTTGACCAATGATTCTATATTTAGATGTATTTGTCGTGCTTAGTGTGATAGAAAGTGGAATCCTGTATTACTATCGAGGGCGCATAGGCGTACACGTGCTCATGGTAAAACATTGCATTTTAACGGAACTTTTTTTACTGTTTAAGGAATCTATAAAAATACGCCAAACGTCCAAGTTATATGAGCGCATAAGCAAATAAATTATCCTTAATTGATTAATGAACAGGCATAGATCTAAATATGTACTCGTATATCTGGTGCTGATGATCTGCAGGAAATTGGACACATCCAAGCCTACGCAGACGATGTGTGCGTACTAATCTCAAGATGATCACTTGAGGTTATATGCAATAAAACGCAGGTAGCTCAAAATAAGATTAAGTATTGGTGCGAATTGCATGGTCTTTCGGTGAATAGTAGTGCTTTTCACTAGGAAATGTTACTACCCAAAGTGAAAGGGCTAACACTGCAACTGTCTTCTGAGGTTAAATATTTAGGAGTAATCCTAGATAGTAAACTTACCTGGAGGAAGCACGTCGAGCAGAAGGTCTCTCGAACACTAAAAGTCTTCGGGCAGTGTAAGAGAACTTTTGGCAAGACATGGGGTCTAAGACCGGCCATAGTGCACTGGCTGTACATCACCCTGATTTGACCCATTATTAAATACGCCTCTGTAGTATGGTGGAAACGCACAATGGTTAATTCCAGAGAAAGGCCCTTGGGTATCACAGGTGCCATGAGTACGACATCTGGTGATGCCCTTAATGCCATTCTGAACTTGCAACCTCTATATCTTCAATTTCGAAAGGAAGCAATGAAGGCGGCGTACAGGCTCAAGTTAAAGGGAGTCTAAGGAAATGAAGTAGGCACTGGCCACTGTGGCCGGGGGACAGTCGGGTGCCTGTCATTAGCTTCGGTAGGAAGTATGACGTTTTGATCCCATATAGAGATCAATGGTTAAGCCCAGAGAACCTATTAACGGGATATCAGCACACTTTCTACACCGACGGTTCCAAAACCAGTGATGGAAGCGGATCTGGATGGCACTTAGACGAAGACACTAAGTATTACTATGCCACAGGACAGATAGCCACGGTATTCCTTATGGAAGTCTATGCCATCTTGAATGTGGCGTACTAGCTAATTGAGAAAAAGTGGTGGGGCAACAGTATTGGACTTTGTAGTGACAGTCAAGCTGCACTGAAAGCACTTGCTAACCAACGCTGCTCTTCGAAGTTAGTCGGTGAATGTAAGACAAAACTGAAGAGTGTTGCAAAACACAAAAAAGTTAGTCTTATTTGGGTGCCTGGACATTGTGGTATTGCAGGGAACGAGTTGGCTGATAAATTGACAAATGAAGGCTCTGCAAGTATGCCTAGTCTGAACCCTTTCTAGGTGTCAATTCCGCATCGATTCAACTATGGATTGAGGACTTTATGAGGTCTACCCACAGAGGTCGTTGGTCTGAGTTGAACTCGTGCAGAGTTGCCAAGTGCTTTGTGAAAGAATCAAACAGGAAAATAGCGCCCTTTCTCCTAAAACTCAGCATAAAGGACCTGAGAGTACTGCTGGGTGTAACGTACAGGGCACAACGTCTATGGTCAGCATATGGCTACCATGGGCGTCGTGGACAGCCCGATATGCCTATACTGTCTTGAAGATGACGATACTGCAGATCATTTTCTCTGTAGCTCTCCTGCATTTTCCAGAATCAGACTTAGGATATTGGGTTGCGATACACTGAGTATGGACAAAGTTCATACTCTTCCTCTTCCGGATCTCTAAAAGTTCATCAATGAATCCAAGAGATTTGTGGAAGAGTGACCTCAAACTAATTTATCCGTTTTTACCATCCACCTTTTATCTTTCCTATATCTATTCCTTCTACTGATATCTATCCGGGTGTAGTACATAGGTCTACTGACTGAGTGCTTGGACTTTTCCAGCCCCCCACAAATCTAATCTAATATATCTGGTGCTAAATATTAACTTTTTTATTCCCGTGGCTAAAATTAAAAAAAATATTGCATACTGAACATATTTTAAATATTTTAAGCAAAAGGAAGGTATGTCATAAAGGGGAAATACTCTCCGCAGCTTTTAAAAATTAGCCATGGTGAATATTCACTCATAATGTGTTATTTGTTTTCTTCCAGGCGTCAAAATTGGGATTTGTGAACATGTTATAATTTTTTTTTTTTGAAAAAACGGTTCGTGTTTTACTGAAAATTGCCTTCATTATGATATGACGAGAGCCCCTCGCAGTATTGTGTTGGCAGCATGGACTTGAGCTTTTGGAGGAGAAACTTCATGTCATACTTTGTCTAAAGCTTGCAATTCAGCTTTCGACTCTATGTATTTCATCGAGCGTTGAATGATGTTTTCTGAAACCAAATTGGTGAATCTGAAACCAAATTGGCGGATTCCACAGCCGCATTCGTTTGATAACAACACATCTCATTTTCGTGGTGCTCTTAATATTGTATACTAAATTTGAAAAAAAAGTATTAAAAAGATGAACTTGCCAAATTTTAATAAATATTGGGATAAACGCTTATTTAATTATAAGCGTGCTCTCAACCATTCACATATCAGGTGTGATCAAGACCTTGGGTGTATGCTACTTAACTTTATGATGGAGAGAATATAGAAGGTGTGGCCAACATCAGACCGTAATCGGGCATCAAAGATTTTGAAGGAATCGGCTGATTCACTGATGCTACCGGGGATGTGCGAAACACTCTCATTTTACGTGCGAGCGCGCCCTGGTACTCGTGTGAGTACTTCGCAGCACTGCCAATCCTTAGGATGTTGAACAGCTGCCAGACAATATGGCGAGCTACCGGAAATAAGCGCCAAAAATAACTGTCGAAAACAATTGGTTTTTACATTATTATCACGATACACATATTTTAAAGGAGTTTATATAAGAAAAGAGAAAAATAAAATTACAGAAGATAAATATTAAGGTTAGTAATAGGTTAATGTTTTAAGCTAATAAATTATTTTTTAATATTTTTTTAATTCATCGAGAAAATGCCAGAAGTGAAAAGTAAGGGAGTTCTAGGATGTGTCGGAGAACAATGATTTTTCAAATTCCCAAGTCAGAAGAAGGAGATAATTGAATCACTTTACAAAAAAAAAATAAATAATTGGCGCGTACACTTCTGTTAGGTGTTTGGCCGAGCTCCTCCTCCTATTTATGGTGTGCGTCTTGATGTTGTTCCACAAATGGAGGGACCTACAGTTTCAAGCCGCCTCCGAACGGCAGATATTTTTATGAGGAGCTTTTTCATGGCAGAAATACACTCGGAGGTTTGCCATTGCCTGCCGAGGGGCGACCGCTATTAGAAAAATGTTTCTATTAATTTTGCTTTCACCGAGATTCGAACCAACGACCTCTCTGTGAATTCCGAATGGTAATCAGGCACCAACCCATTCGGCTACGGCGGCCGCCAATTGAATCCCTTTAATTGGGGGAATTTAGAAAACATTTTTTTCTAACATATAAAAAATGAAAAGCTATCTTTGCCCATATATTGTTACCCACTATCAATCTTATTTTCAGTAATTCCAATATTTTTTATATACAGTAGATTCTGTTTTTATGCGGTTTTGAAATAGTGCGGTTTTTTAAAAAATTAAAAAATGCATGTCGAGAATTGTATAAACAAGATTCTAAACCAGCTAAGCAAAAACTCATCACAGATTACATCAGATATGCTAACCCTACAAGTATGGAACCGCCTGCATCACCATCCAGATCAGACGTGTACATTTCCTCAAGTGACGGATGTGATTTTACGCCAAATCCTCATTTTTGAATTTTTCCTCATTTATGTGTTTCATACTGATTGTACTTATTTTTATTGTATTTATATATATGTATGTGTCGTTTTGTAGTGTAGAAACTGCAAAAATCGCAATTTTTGTTTAAAAAATACCCAATCTAAAGTTATAAAAAATCCACATTTTTACAGCGCTCTCACGTGAAGAAGAGTTTCGCATCTATTCTTCTATGGCCGTCTGAACGATTACTGATTTGACGAGGATAAGAATACGTGTGGAATGAGCAGGCAGAATTCTACCGAATCACCGGTAACGTGGCAGCTCAAGTTAGTCTCACGATTTCGGATGGCCAAACTTGGTACTCTATCATCCTTGGCTTGATTTTATTTTTATCTTTTTGTGTTTTTTTGATGCAAAATAATATGAGAAAAAATAAAACCATTAGACCAGAAATAGCAGTTCTCGTTAGGCTTGTTCGACAAATTATCTTTTACCAAACTTGTATAAAAATATTTTTAATTTCTCACTTCTAAAGTGTGTTTATTAATTCTGAAAATATTTAGCAAATATTCTTGTTTTGTAGTGCCACCCTAGGATGAGTTTTGGTTATTGATGCTTGATACAAATAGTATAAGTATGTTTGTAAATATGTACAAATGTAATCTTACACATTTTGTTGTTATTGGATATCTCAAGAAATACCACTTGGCAGCAAATAAAACTTTCCTCCTAATTATTTAAAAGTTCATTCAAGAAATTCCACTTTCATATTCGCTGCGTAGGTCCATGAAAATAAAAATGTGACATTCAATTTCACAAAAAAATATAAAGCGCACACAACTAATCCGATTAAGCCTAACGAAATTAAGTTAAAAAGCTACAAGCGTCAATAAATTAATTAAAAATTACAAAGTGACAAATTAGAAAATATGAGCATAGAAGAACTAGACACAACTTCACACGTAAACATATATTTACACATACACACATCCATAAATGGTTACCTCTTATACGATTATCGAAAAATTCGGTTTAAATAAAACAGAGGTGGATAATTATCATAAATTTTGAGAGGTGTAAATGAAATTTGCATAAACAAACTGAACGCGCGCACAACCCAACTGCCAAAGTGCTTTGTTCATTAATATTTAGCTATTTGGCAGATGAGATCGATTTAACTGGGATCGATTTAATCGAGCTACTGGACTTCCTACACTATCGTGTCAAATGTTAGCCCCTCCAGCGGATTTACCCTTATATTTATGTATATACTTGATATACATATATAGTCAACATAGATAATATTTGTATATAAAAATTAAAAGTCTTACAAAATTCGCAGTTACAGTGGGCGTTAGACGAGTTCGGACGAGTGTAGCATGAAAGCCCAAGAAAATTATAACAGAAATAAAAGGGGAACTAACGAACATACACTGTGAAAACGCTAAAAAATAAATCAAAAATACTTTAGTTCTAATATGCCAATAACGTTTTAGTAAAGGAATGTTACGTGGAAAATTCATTGAGGGTATTAGGCGCCAATGTTATTTTTATTTTATTTATTTATTTATTAGAATTAATATATAATACTAAAATTAATTTAAGATCGAGTACTAGCTGCCTGGGCCTACAACTCGATAATTAGATAGAACAGTCTGTGTTATTGTTAGCAAATCATATTAAATCATAGTAGTTAAGTTACAATCTTTCAAAAAATTATTTAAATCAGTTATATTGGTGGTAGAAACCGTAGCCAGCAGAGCAGAAGGTTTGGTGGATCCGAAGTGTTTTTTCCTGAAACTTTCTAAAGTACGACAATCGTTTAAAAGATGGTCAGCTGATGCGTTATTATCACAAAATGGACATTGTTGTTGGGTACCTCCTGTGAAGAGGTGTTGGTGTGTGAGTTTAGTATGTCCGATTCTGAGTCTGGCGAACTGGCTTGATAAATATCGAGGTGTATTGCTTGGGTATAGAGATGGTTTGCGCCTGTCGTTGAATTCAGTATACCGATGCCTAAACGTATACCATTCTGTCAGCTTAATCGAGTCAATATGTTTGTTTTATATGCCTATGTAAATCATTCTCTGAATAAACTGGAAACAATGAGCTTGTTGCTGGCATAAATCGAGCTGTTTCGTCGTCCCGCTCGTTGCCTCGGATGCCTTTATGTCCTGGTACCCATATAATGTTGATCTTTTTTAAGTTCCGAATGCAAAAGTCTCTTATTTTTTCAACCAATTTGCTACTACTATAAATGTTTTGTATGGCTTTAATAGACGACATGCTATCCGTACAAATGAGGAATTTTCCTTTATTACACTGCGCGAAATCTGCTGCTTTGTATATGGCCATTGCTTCCGCTGTGAGCACCGAGCAGTGTTTAGATAACTGGCCTCCAGAAATGAGCAATCCTTGTTGATTAACTACAGCGAACGCGGTGTTAGTGCTGGTTTTTGATCCATCCGTATAAAAAAAATTCCAATTGTTGTTCGGTTAGTTTCTTTCCAGTTCTGCGAAGAGTTGTTGATAGGTCGACCTACTTGTCGTAGATTTATTAAGTGCATGAAGCACGGTGTTGAAATTCGATCTATATATAAACCTCGATGGTTGGCAGTTTAATTTAGTGCAGCTCCTAGGTGGAGTCAAATCAATCTCTAAGCCATTTTTTTATTTTTATTTCATTATCCTTCGTTAGCTTTAACGTAAAATTTTGAACAAATGGCTTAAAACTGTTATATGGTCGATCTTTAGCTCTTGTGCGATGCTACAACTACTCACGTGCCGGTCAACTTCTATTATTTCTGTGATTTTATCGATATTTTCGACTGCGGGCCTACCTGCATGAAAGCATCTACACGATTCTTAACCGAAAATAATTTTGTCACTTTATGAGGCGAACTGTGGGCTGTTACGCATTTCGAGCTTGAATACATACATATTTAAATATATGTATATATGCTTATAAAAACTAGTAGTCTTGTAAAAACATAGTTTTCATATATCGGGTATTTTTTTTTTAGCAACATGCGAACTATCGATAATTATGGTTTATCCGCTGAAAATTGCGAACATTGTTGGCATTTCTTTTAAATAATGTTTGACAAGCCATCATGAATCGTTTAACGCTATAAAAATAAGTCTGTTCGCGAAGTTCATAGAGCGAATTGTTGAAGGAGACTCCGAATGTCGATGGGCGATGCTACAACTACTCACGTGCCGGTCAACTTCGATTATTTCTGTGATTTTATAGATATTTTTGACGGCGGGCCAACCTCTGCGAGGTGCACCTTTAACCACAAAACTACTTGAACGGAATCGGCGAAACCAAAATCGCACGTAATTAGCTATCGCAGTATCGGCACAATAAACACCATTAACAATTTCAGCGGCCTTTTCGCCTTTATCAAAAAACAAAATGTAAAATATACAGAATTTTCTTTTTGTTCACTTTCATTGTTAACACCCTGTAACTTACAACTGAATGGAACAAACAAAACAGCAGAAGAAATTTTTAGTGTGATATATCACCTTGACAACGCGCATAAACTACACATTGTTTGATCGATACTTTGCTCTTCACCCATCCTAATATTTACAAAGTTTAAAAATAATGGAAAAAAATTAAAAAAAATGAAAAATACTCCACTCATATTGTGAGAAATATGTAACGAAAACGACCTTAAAAACAAAAGTCTTCAAGCGGATATAAAAGTTATATTGCTCAATTTCATATGTGGTTTTCCGACTAACGAAATTTGTTTGTTTATTTATAAAATCTAATTTTCAAAATTAACAAACATTAACCAAAAACTGTACAAATACCTAAATGCAGAAATGATTGATTTGACCCAAAAAACTTGGCAATGTTGCTCTTTTACCTTAATTTGTCGAAGAAATCTTTCGCTGTATTCAATACTATAAGCTCCGAGATTCTCCGAAGAAATAAACTTGTAACACTGATTTCATATATAATATAACAAAATAATAATTTATCTCACACATTTTTGAATCATTTTCGAGTAATTTATCAATTTTACTTTCTTTGATACATTTTTTATCTAGCCTTATGTTTTTTTTACCAAAGGTTAAAGTTTGAAATTATTCTCTCAAATTTTATTGTAACAACACTTATTTTTAGGCATTTCTTTTTTAGAGCCTACAAGCCTTTTTAGAAAGCGGGTTTAAAGGGAGTTCTTGAGAATATACTATTGGTAGAATAACACTTGAAGTATGAGGGTAACCTGGTTTAATATTTCGTTATACGCCGACTTTTTGTTTTGTTAAAAAAAAGTGACGTAAGAATGAGACATCAAATATTTCATTTATTTTTATTTGCTTATTTATTTATTACAAATACAATACAATTATGAATTACTTCATCATTAATTAGATAACGAAAGACACTAGTAGCTATCGTTTTAAATAATACTAATAAATTTTTTACTTAATTATAAAAGAATATTAGAATAAACCTAAATTGTGTTGCAACTCAATAACCAAAATTATAAAACTTAAACCAGTGCAATTTGTTATTTAAAATCACAAATATTTCATATATTTTCTACAGAAATCTCTTTTAATAAATTTGAAGTTTATTCACCTTTAATCAAATATTTCATGTACGCTACTAAAAGTGAAATCGTAATTCAATTGAAATGAAATTTAAACCAAATATTTAATGCCTAGTATTCCTGTCGACATGAATTACAAATAGCGCTTGCGTCCATGCTACATAAATATTTGTGATCGCTATGCCAAAATATCGGTGATGGAGATTTCGATGGCTCCCACCCCATCTGTCTCCCCCTATCCTTCTTCATATCTCTTAACCTTTAGTAAAATGGGCAATTTAGCCCGCGTACTTGGATGAAATTTTCAACTCTTCACAATTCCATTCCATTCTATTATAAATAACAACAGGTTTCATTCAAACCTTTTCTGGGCAAATTTTGATGTCTTATTAATTTCGGCATTTCTTTTATAGTCAAGAACTATGTATAATTATTAATTTAATTAAAATTGTTATACTTTATTTTATATTTTAATTTTTAATAAACCCGTGACTTGACGCAAAATTTTTTATTTCAGTGTAGCTGGGATTATTTGATTATATACTTAAGTAGAAGAATTTTTTTTTTATAATTCTTTTGTTTATTCATTATCATTCCAACACGACACTAATGTACACATATACATACACATGTAGGCCTTCTTCTCTCTTATTCAAACCCTTTCAATGTTATTTCTTCCGAGTGCACCAAAAACTTAATCTCGACATTAAAACAAAAGTAAATCATGGATTAGTGTCAAATGTCGAGATATTATTGTATCATACGCCTTCTTCACTACTGCGTCTTTTATGTTGCTGTTTCCAAAGTTGCTTTGTTTCTTGGCTACTTGTTGTTATTGTTGCAGTGCCATCATTTGAAATCAGTGATTTCAATAATTTTCAAATTTATGTTCCCCACAAAGAATAGAATCGAGGAGGACAAAAATTAATAAGGGCACCACATCACTTCCACATTTAGCGACTCATTCAGATCATTCATATGAAAAAGATGAAGAAAGCAGAAAGCATCTTCACAATTCTTAACCGAAAATAATTTTGAGAAAATATCGAAAATTTGTCACTTTATGAGGCGAACTGTGGGCTGTTACGCATTTCGAACTTGAATAAAAACATATTTAAATAAATGTATACATATATGCTTTTAAATAGATAAAATACCAATCTTGTAAAAACATAGTTTTCATATATCGGGTGTTTTTTAGCTACATGCGAACTATCGATAATTATGGTTTAACAGCTGAGAATGGCGAACATTGTTGGCATTTCTATTAAATAAGGTTTTCCAAGCCATCATGAATCGTTTAACGCTATAAAAATAAGTATGTTCGCGAAGTTCATAGAGCGAAGTGTTGAAGGAGACTCCGAAATGTCGATTCTTCGTCGTTCTCAACTTGTTGGCCTTTGTCCTTCGACTGCGAGGCAAATTTTGCGTGCCTAGAATCGAAGCCGAGTGACCATCGCTACATCGCATTTTTGTTGATTAGGCTCATCATTTATTATTCAGATTTATAGGGAATAGTAGTAAAAAATTAGAGTGATCGAATGGACCATGTGACTTGTAGCCACGGCGGACATGCAAAAAATAAATGCCTTGAAATTTTCTACAGATTATAATAAAAAAATGCATTCCAACAATATTTCTGTTTTGTATTATCATTTCAAGTTCTCAAGCTCTTAAAAATACACCCGATATACGCATATTATTTAATGAAATCAGTACTTTTTTATTGAATCTTTATTAAAATAGTACAGTATTTTCAATTTTTAAATAACATTGAGCGTAGTTAGTTTGCCCCCAATACATTGAAACGCATTTTAGTTGAAGAAGATATGAATAAAATTCCTGGATTTGAAGCTGCATCCATTTCGAACGCCCTCAAGCATTCCAAACACAGCGGGAGTGCCCTCTGTCCATTGCCGCCACGCAGCAATATTGTTAAAAAATTAAATTCGAATGAGAAAACTGGAGTAGCGGCTATTACTCTTTTTTTGCATTATTTTTTTTTTTTATTTGGTGATTGACCCTCTACCTAAACCAGTTGAAGTTGATCTTATTTTACGCTTCGTTTGTACGCTTACGAAGCTCTCCCTGTTGCTTTTGTGCTTTCGTGCTTTAACACATAAAAATGCTACTTAATTGTTTTTAAGCATATCAATATTGGTAATTCCCTTTGGCTTTATTTGTTTCAGTGAATATCTTTAACATAGAAACCCTCTCATACATATAAACCCAAAATACGAGGAACTACTATTGCTGTGCTATCAACTTTACGATCGTATAGTCATACATTTAAGATATAGCACAAGGCGCGTTCCAGACGAAGTACATAAAGCTTTTATATAAAATAAGTAGGTATTTCTGGGGAAACTTTTATGGCATCGCGAATTGATATCCTTTATTGCACCTGTAGTAGCAGTGTTTTTTTATCATAGATACATCAAATCCAGCATTGATTTTGAACTTGGTAAATCTATTGTCAACTCTTTTTATTTGGTGAATCAAATTTATAGTGATGGTTACGTACATATCTCGCAGCTGAGCTTAAGAGTGGTAGACCCGCTTTGTTCCGAAAGTCCATGCCAGTATAAAGCGTATGCAGTTCATCATTCCTTCGTTTTCGGAAACCAAAGCCCGCGTAGATCGCGCGTGGAATAGTTCTCTCGAATGATTTCGGTATCATCCATCGCATATAACGAAAGCACAAAATGGGCTCGTACTACGCTTTCCAACTCTAATATCAATTTTTAAGAAATAACACTAAAGTAAGTGGCCTTGTAAGTTTAAACCAAGTCGGACCTCAAGATCATAATGCATAGACGCGTGGATTTCGCAGGGCTACCAAATAGATTGGCATCGTAATTGCAGCTTCTCTTTATACCATAAAATTTTGTAAATTCATAAATTCTACATAGAGGCAGGGAGCAATAGCTTACTTAATTGTACTTATTAATTAAAAATAATATATTTATTTCGTTGGGAGAGTTACAAGAATCGTAAATTAAGTGTCTGCTCGCAGTATATCTTTTCAGCAAGCTATTGTAAATCGACCAGCTGTTGTAAACTTGGGCTAGTCACAAAACGGATGGGAGGACTATGTGGAAAACTCTCAGAAGGTATGCGACTACAATAGCTATTTGAATGTTGTGATGTTACAAATGTAGAACTGAACTTCAATATTAATATAAAATATATTCATATCGCCCTTTAAATCAAATTATTTATTTATTTTTGAGCAGGGTGTTGTACGGTTGTATGTAACAACGCAGAGGAATCGATATATGTACATGTGGGCAAAAAGTAAGGTTAATTTATTTGTCAAACTTCGCGGGATTAAAATTTCGCTCTAGTTATTTTTTTCATGAGTTGGCAGCACTGTTAATAACATCTGGGCCAACTTCCATGTGAATGTCATTATCAGTAATATACTTACGCTTGTGTTTACCAAACGACCAAGAGTGCATTTTTCGATTTTTACAATGTCTGATTTGATTGAGCAGAGAAGTGCCATCAAATTTTGTTTGCGGAATGAAATTTCGGCTGCGGAAACGTTTAGCATGTGTAAGTGGTACAAAGACTTCAAAGAGGGTCGAGAACGTGTTGATGACTTGGAGCGCTCCGAACGACCATCGACGTCAACAGATGACCAACACGTCAATAAAGTGAAGGAGTTAGTGCTCAAAAATCGTCGGTTGACTGTGAAAGACCTTACTGATATGATCGGAATATCAGAAGGATCTGTGAAAACCATTTTGAAAGACCATTTGGGCCTACGAAAAGTCAAATCTCGTTTGGTGCCGAAAACTCTCAATTTCTTGGAAAAAAGTCGTCGCGTTGATGTGTGTGAAACAATGCTTTCAGACTATCAGGACAAGCTCAAATGCATCACTACGGGAGATGAGACTTGGATTTATGCTTACGACCCTGAAACAACCGACCAATCAAGCGAATATCGTGCTAAAGGCGAGGCCAGACCGAAAAGAGCACGTCAAATTCGTTTAAAAATAGAGGTCATGATGACAGTTTTTTTCGATTTTCGTGGTGTGGTGCACTATGAATTCCTTCCACCTGGCCAAACTGTTAATAAGGAATATTATTTGAGCGTTATGCGTCGTTTCGTGAAGCAATTCGTATAAAAAGACCAGAATTATGGACCAACAACTCTTGGTTTTTGCATCACGATAATGCACCGTCTCACACTGCACTCATTCTTCGTGACCATTTCGCCAAAAATTCCACGCATATCCTTCCGCAACCACCGTATTCACCTGATTTGGCTCCGTGTGACTTCTGGCTATTCCCAAAACTCAAGAGACCACTCCGGGGAACGCGTTCGGGTCGATTGAGGAGATAAAAGTTGAATCGAAGAAGGTGCTGATGCCTATACCGGAAATGGACTATTTGGCATGTTTCGGGGATTGGAAAAATCGTTGGCATAGGTGTATTTCATCGAGTGGGGATTATTTTGAAGGGGATGAAATTGATTTACAAGAATAAATAAAGATTTTTCATTTAACAACCAAATTCACCTTACTTTTTGCCTGCAGTACATAAGTATGTATGTATATACCAATATGCTCGTTGTGATGTGAGGAATCGACTGAGCCATATCCGCCCGACTATCCGTCCCCGCTGTGATAACTTGAATAAATAATAAATGATATAAATCCAATCAGCGTTTCACTACCACCACTTCTTCGGTGATAGTTAAAACATGAATTTCATCACCACTGAATATTTAGTGATAGTGAAAATCTTTGGTGATAATTAACATTTTCAGTAACACAAAACTGGTTATTGAAGAATAAAAGTCAGGCTATAGGACCTGAAAAAGTATGAAGAAATGTTTTCAAAATAAACCATCATTTAGAGTAGAAACTTTTAATGATACTGTCCCAAAAGTAGGAAAACATAATTAATTCTTAATACCAATTTTTCAAAATTGTCGGCGGGGTTTTCCAATAACAGGTGTTATCTATCGCTATCGAGAGATGATTAACAATTTTTTATGGCCGGAATTGGATGGTATTGATCTGGACCGCGATTATTATTAACAAGACGGCGCTACGTGCCACACAAGCAACGAAACCATTGATCTTTTATGAGAAAAGTTTCCTGGCCGTCTTATCTTTCGAAGAGGTGATCACAATTGGCCACCGAGATCTTGTGATTTAATACCTTGTGACTTTTTTCCTTGGGGCCACGTGAAAGGGAAGGTCTACGCCAATAGCCCAGGGTCGATTCAAGACCTCAAAGATGGAATTCGTGAGGCTATCGAGGACATAGGGCAGCCACTTTGCAATTTGGTTATGGAAAATTTCATGGAAGGGATATTGTTCTGTAAGCGTGGTCGTGGTGGTCATTTGCCTGATGTTATTTTTCACTATTAACGGCATACCGCTTTATAATGAAATACACAGCCGATCATTTGTATTAAAAAATAGCATTTTTCTTTGACTATCAAAATAACGCCCTTATTGGAAAACCCTTTATTAGCACTCATGGCAGCCTGCAAATTACTTTCTTCTCCTACTGGCTGTCTTTTAAACTTCAGCTCATATTCTTTAACTTTATCTCGGGCATCATCCAGGATATATGACTCAGCATTTTTCAGCAAGGCTTTACAAAATTTTAATTTGATATCAGGAATGACGATTGTTGCAATAACTCCACCCCAGTAGTTAGAGTGCAAACGAAAACATTTTTTCAAATGTTTGCAGTAACTTTGATTGTATTTGAAGGGAGTCGATAGCTTCTACGATAGGTTGCATTACTCTTTTATATAATTCTAAATAATCACCTGCTAACCTAGGTCCTTACGAATTGCTCCTCACTTCATTTATATCCGGCACATACCTAATTGAAAAGGGACGAAAACCACACCCACTTTTTGTATGTTAATGTTATAACGCTCATAGTCTATGAATTTGTTTGATTTGAAAAATAAACAGCCAGCCCAAACTAAATTTTCGTAAATTGTGCACGGGTATATAGTCTTTGGTCTGGATGGGGTGTACCTGTTTACTTGTTTTTTTTTTGTTTTGTTTTTATTTTAAGAGGGATTGTTGATGCACATCGCTCAAGTATCAATAGGAATCGTCCAGAGAAATGCATCTCAAATGACGAAACTCATATCAGCCTATCGTGAATTGCAAAAACAAAATTTCCGTATTCACCTGATTTAACATCGTTTGACTTTCACTTTCCCGGAACGTTGTATTTGCTGCTAAAGGCATTTAGTGATCATAAAATTCTTCCAACAGGCTTAATCAGATATCGATATGTGTATTGAATCGATTTCGCCTGTATGATAGCATTAATGCCATTTGAACATTTGGAAACATTTGAGTGAGCATCGAAGAAACAAACCAACTTTTCCTCCAAAGATCGCAAGCAATTTTTATCGATCTTGACTCGTCTAGGTTTCAGGGTACTCGTATAATATGCAGCTTCCATTTCTTGCACCGATTGAGCATCAGTCCATTTGTTCCGAATTCAATGTGAATACATAACGACTCTCAATTTTGAAGGCCTCAGTCAGACCGCTTTACCAAAGCAGATGTGCTTGATGAAATGAATGATATGTATGAAGTTACAACTCAATGTTAAACCCATTAATAACTATACATATCCATATGTATATAACTATACATACACATATAATTATTTGATTTAATCAGAAAACTCGAATATGAAATAATGAAAATTCATAACCAAAAGCGATTTGTTAAAAAAGCCAAAGCTGTACCTACTACACCATTTCATTTTGAACTACCTTTTTGTGTTAGAATGTTTACATATACATACATGCATATAGATAATGTATTTAAATTAAAATATTTAACTGTACAGCTTAGCCTCATCATTATCCAATCATTATTTACGAGTACAAGTAAATCGCCAAAGCTGCCAACCGCTTTGGCTTCCCGTGGCGCCCATTACTCTTCATTATGCCTTGTTTATTGTTGAAACTTTGTTTGGCCAACGATTTCTGGTCTATTGAAGCGAAAATGCAATTTGACACCTCATCAAATATCTCTACACACAAAAGCTCTTCGGCTTAGCATTAAACAAACCGCTTTTTAATAAATCTCTTTTAATTCAACAATGCTACTCAAATTATAATTTCTCAATAAGGAATTTGTTACTCTCCTATGTACATACACTACCCACATACCTACATACATATGAATATGTATTCAGAATGTTTTGAGCAAACGTAGCTTTAAAAACCCTGTAGTAAATGGGACTACCTTAAAACTAGTCCACTTCGAAGCGATATCCGTCTGCACTCAATGCCACATAGAATCAGTAAAAAATCTGAGGTTGTATTATTCCCAGTGATTAGGATAAGGGTTAACTATCAGTGCATTTGAAGGAATCAACGGATTTACTGGTGTAATAAAGGAGATGGCAATGGTATGTTTACAATAGAGGTCGGCAAAAACTAAGATTGTGTTGATTATATGAATACGAAAACAGTCAACGAAACATTACTCAAGTTACTTCGTTGCCATCTAAATAACGGGCTGGTTGGAGGAATGTATGCGTATAAACCAAAAATGATAGAATACAAGGCGCCACATTCTTTATTCTGTACAGCCTGAGAATATACATTGAAGGCGCGGCACATCACGACGTTACGACAAAAACGTTATGGAAGCACATACTTTCTTTGCTGCCACACTTAAATATTTTATTTTTATAATAGGACTATGAATAAGTTCCTTGCGGTTTTACAACAGATGGCGTAACTTGATTATTATTCCATCGACGATGGCTCGGCCACATGTTGCACAAGTGGTCAAAACATACTTAGAAACGCTCAAATGGGATGTCCTACCCCACCCGCCGTATAGTCCAGACCTTGCGCCATCCGATTACTATCTCTTCCGATCGATGCAACATGGCCTGGCTGACCAGCACTTCCGTAATTACGATGAAGTCAAAAAATGGATCGATTCGTGGATTGCGGCAAAACCGACCGAATTTTTCACAAAGGGAATCCGTGAATTGCCAGGAAGATGGGAAAAAGTAGTAGCAAGCGATGGACAATACTTTGAATATTAAATTTGTAACCATTTTACGTCAATAAAGTTTCAAATTTCGAAAAAAAACCGCACGAACTTAACCATAGTCCTATTACAATTAAAATATTTCTTTCAGAATAATATTTTTTTGGTGTAAAGAAAGCAAATAAATCGCTTAAATTGTTTTAAATCATCGGTTGTTATTACATTTAAGGAAGTATAATTATTTTACTACGTTATTTGTAATTAAGTAACGTAAGATTTATTACAATAAATCTAACAGAAACTTTACATTTCAGATTTTCGTAGCAACACTATTACATCTGCATATTGCCGCCGGGAAAATATTATATAAAAGGGGCTTCATTTGGCGATGGCGACAATAGCAGCCCTGCATCCATGATGTCTAGCAGGCGTCTAAGTAATTACGTTCGTAAGAACCTGTTTATTTAAATATTTGACAGGTGCTGTCTATAGTCTGCTGTCGTCAATGCTGATGTTTTTCCACAAATGGAGGGACCTACAGTTTTACGCCGACTCCGATTGGCATATGTATTTTATCAGGTTTTTTTTTCATGGCAGAAATACACTCGGAGGCAGGCAATCTGCCGAGAGGCGAACGCTATTAGAAAAAACTTTTTCTATCATTTGGTGTTTCTGATCTTGGATTTCGGGTTTTTATTCAGCTTCAAAAATTTTCATGAACAGCTCTAACCACCACAACTGCAAAGCAATTTTGCGTAGAATTGCAACTCCCGAAGTGGGTTTCTATTTGTCTTTATCCACTTCGAGAAATGGGGAAAAGAGAAAGATATAACTGCGTATTCTTAGTTAAATGCTAGATGCACCGACCATGTGTAGACCCTGGCTGAGGTCTAGAAAGAAGTATCATGAAGATCTTCTAGATAGAAGCCATAACTTCTACCACTTTTGACTCTTGATTTTTCCAATTTCCTCAAAAATATAAAAAGTAAATATCAATTTGGGCTAGAGCTCACATACCATTTTTAATCTCTGTAATATTAGGCCGAAATAATAAAAAACTGCGCCTTTCTAATAGCTGAGTGCTATTTTTTCGGCGCAAATTCATATGCCACCCGAAATATAATCAGAAAATTCAAAATAAAAGTTTATTCCTCAAAAGTGCAATCAACTGCAATGCACATATGCCAGCGTTTGATCCAACTCTCGAAACATTTCTGGAATTGTATTTTCGATTTTTTCACTAATTCCTTTCGGCTGTTGAAACGCGTTGCCCATAATGGTTTTTTGACTCGATCAAACAGAAAAAATCGCATAGAGCCATATAAGATAAATTCGATGACTGCTGGATTGTATTCGTTTCGTTCTTGGTCAATAATTCACGGCTTCACGTTAACGTCTCATAACGCCCAAATAATAGTTCTTACCAATTAAAAGACCGCCGTAGCCGAATGGGTTGGTGCGTGACTATCATTCGGAGTATGTATGTAGGTTAGAATCTCCGTGCATAAAAATCCCAAAATGAAGGAAAAGCTTTTTCTAATAGCTAGAAACCTCCGAGTCTATATCTGCCATTTGTGGAACAACATCAAGACGCACGCCACAAATAGGAGCAGGAGCTCGGCCAAACACCTAACAGAAGTGTACGCGAGAATTATTTATTCATTTTATTTATTTAATTGACAGACCTTTTGGCAAAAACCATGAGCATCATTCGACTGAAAACGATGTGGTTTTTTTGGCGTTGATTCATTCGGAGCTCTTGACTCACTCGACTGATGTCTGGATTACGTGTCATATTCATGCACCTACGTCTCGTCTCCAGTAAAGATGCGTTTGATGAATGCAGGGTCAGATTTAGCCTTGGCAATCATGTCTTTGACGAAAAGAACGCGATCGTTTTTTTGCATGAAATTTAGGTCCTTTGAGACCAAGTTTCTGAAGTAATCCATAAGAAATGTTAAAGTCCTTCGCTAGCTCTCTAATGGTTAATTTGCAGTTATTGATCAACGTTTCTTTCACTTTATGATATTTTGATTAGTTTTTGAAGTCGACCTGCATCTCTTTCGTCATCCTCGGTGGCTTAATTATATTATAATTATGAAAAAAAGAGGTATTAATTACAATTTGTCTGATGCCCATGCAACAACGCCATACGCAAGTAATTTTTTATTCATTCTTTCTATTTGACATCCATATCCTAGCCTCTGATTCAATTGTTTTTAATTATAATTTTTTTATTTAAATAAAATGGCAACGCCATTTTAAAATATTATTGAATTAAAGTTAATTTCACTTTTACATTTATATATGTAATTATGTACACATACATATTTTTTCCAACCAACATATTTTTGTAATTAATTTCTTAATTTCCAAAATGGTAGGTAGCATCACCAAGTTTACAGGAATGCTAATGTCGTCTACCACTCGTTGAAGGTCAAGCTCAGAGCTTTTCTTTGTACACTCATCCGCTCTTTCATGTCCCAGAAAATCTCCGATCTTAAGTGAGCGTTATTTTATGCAGTTATAAGTTATAATTTTATTATAAAATTAACATTTTCCTCTACCTAATTTATCTCTGCGGCTACATATGTGTATGTACATCATACAGGGTTTGATTGAAAAGTAATGAGCCATCCCGCGCGGAGCGTCTGCCAAGCGATCAACCGAATCGGCTGGTGGGGGAAAATGATCGTTGGACCTTCCCCTTCCACTAGAAACTGGTCCCAGTTCGCTGGCAACAGCGGTGCAGTCAACATCGCTGCGCGAGTGAAAGCTGTTTTAAAAGTGTGTTAGGATTTTGCAGTGGCGAAAATGCAGCGATCGTTGGAGCAACGTTACTCGATCAAATTTTGCGTAAAGCTAAACAAAACGAGTACCGAAACCATTGGGCTACTCAAGGAGGCTAACGGGGACCAATCTATGTTCAGTGCCCAGGTAAAACGGTGGCACAAGTCGTTCAAGGAAGGCCGGGAGGACGTCGACCTCGTCAACAATTGGACCCTTCATCACGACAATGCGCCGGCGCACACCGCCTTCCTCTGCATCTCTGCATTGGCCAAGATGGGGGTTCCGGTGTTTTCCCACCCTCCATACAGCCCAGACCTGTCCCCTCCGGACTTCTTCTTGTTCCCGCGCCTGAAAAGAAAGCTGAAGGGGAGGCGTTTCGACTCCATCGAGGCGACCCAAAAAACTGTGACAGCCGAATTCCGGTGGATGAGTTTAAAAAATGTTTCCTGTAGTAGAAGGACCGCTACCAGCGGTGTATTGACGCTCAAGGGTCCTATTTTGAAGAATATTAGTTGTATAAGCCAAAAGGCTTAATAAAACTGCTTAAAAAAATAAGGCTCATCACTTTTCAATCAAACCCTGTACATGTTCAACTAGGCTGTTTCAAGTAGCTGCTGCAATAGACACATTCGAGAGAACCCCGACTGATCACCCTATCATCTTGCCTGAAAAAACCAACAAATACAATTTCCAGCTGAAAAGCATTGTATGCTCAACCGAAAAAAACAGACAAAAATTAAAATAAATGATATAAGAAATTAATGATGATGCAAATATGATCAAATCAAGATTGTTTCCCAATTTTACTTCACACTTCATACATACATACAACATACGATGTAAATTCAATAAATGATGTCAAAATGACATTTTAGGTTAGACACAATTCAATTATTTGTTTATTTTATGAATGCATTCGTATGACGGTTCCATTGTGAGCAACTACCACTAGGCTGGTCCCGGGTGCGATATGCACTGTAGGCATTTTTGCCTTGAATCAGATTTTTCTACCAAGCATCTGTCTTGTGGAAGTGGCATTTGTAGACTACATCAAGGCAGAAACCACAAATGGGAGAAGAAGCTCGGCCATACTCCAGGCAAACGTTGAATGCATATGAATATTCCAATGAGTGCTTAATACTAATCGTTAAAACGTATAATGTGAATGTATTGAAGAATTTAGCTATTTGTAGTCGACGTTTGCTTCCTCTGTATTGCAGGGTTACATTGACATTCAAACCACATTTTGACCACTTTGGGCGCTCAATACCCATCCACGCTGCACGTGAAGTGTTTTAGGGATGCAAGCAATATCGTGATTTCTTTTGAGCAATGCATACTCGTAAAAAACGATGATGGCAGCAATATGTGGAAATGCTAATTGCACACAAAACATCTCCGACGTGGTGCAGTCGCTAATTGTAATTAATGATTATTTAGAAGAAAGTAATGAATGCAAAAAATAGCAAATTTGATAGCACTACGTACGCAGCTTACATATGTATGCATATATGTGTTACAAATATCTGTATGTATTAAGTGAAGTTGGATTAGAATTAAGCGAAAAACGTATTGTTTTGCCCCTTCCAGAATGTTTGTCACTCCATTGCACTATTATATTGTAATGAAGGACAGTGAACTTTTGCCTATTGTATGGTAATTAAAGACATACAATCGCCTTAATCATCCGTCGGGCTTCGACCTTCGGCACTAACATTACAAATTAACAAAGGTTTTTTGTCCTATACTCAATAAAAGCATTAGTGCAGCAAAAGCTGTTCGCCAAGAGGGACTTTTTAGTTGAATTTTGGGTACAGATAATGGCGTTTGAAATGGATTAAGAAAATATTGAAATGTAAATATTCATAAATACCGCAAAGTACAACACTCTTCGTAAGATGTAAAACTTCATAGTTTAATTCAAACTCCAGAGTTGTGTCGTACATTTTGATCTTAATAGATTAGACACGGACTCCATAATGCTGTACGCGTCTCCAATCTGGGCTGGAGCAAAAAAGTGCCACCTTGAAAAGCGGTCAGTAGAAAAAGTGCATATAGAATGACGACGGATGCAGAACGTTTTACCTCGACCTGATTGGCAATCAAAACGGGACCAGTCATCAAAAGGTGGACGCAGAAGTTGATCCCAAGCAGACATCTATAACTGACAATTGAGCTTATTGCACACTACGGCCTCCAGACGTTATTACCAAAACGGTATCCCTGTAGAATGAACCGTCGGACTTGAGGTGCTTGTAGTGGCGTTAAAGTTCCACACTGACTAAGGCTCTCGTTAAAAAAACAAACAAAAAATAGATCAGAGTAACATAAGGATATATCAAGTACTTTTCAAGAGCTTAAGAATTTAAAATGATAATACAAAACATAAATATTGCTCGAAAGACTGTTTCTTTTTATATAGTCTGGTAAATCATTTCAATATTTCAATAGTTCAAATATTCGGCAATGGCCACCGCAGCTACGAGTTACGTGGACCATTCGATCAGTCCAAGTTTTGACTTATTTCCAATAAATCTGAAAAATAAACCTAAATGAGTGCAATTTGCCAAAATGCGACAAAAACGATGGTCATTTGGCTTCAAGCCAACGTCCTTAGGTAAAATTTTCCACGTAGTTGAAGGACAAATGACTGTAAGTTGGGAACAACCACGAATCGACAATTTGGCGTCTTCTTTAACCCTCCGTTGGACACCTTTTTTAAGACCTTCGGTTGGGCACCCAGATCTGGCCTTTTTCGCCCTGTTCAAGGATCCTTTTTAAAAGGTTATATCTATAAATCGATAGAAAGTTAAATTTTAAGAAGATAGAAAGTTAAATTTCAAGTCGTTAGCTGTAATGGAAATATGGCTCAAATAAAACGCAGCTTTACGGTGGCCAAATGTCAACGCCCATACAGCGAGTATACGATTACTGAACTTGAGTTAGAATTCCATGCCAGCTACAGCCCTCAGCTATAAAATTTGGCAGCTGTATAAAGGGCAGAAATTCATAGCGCCTGGAATTTTTGGTATGGATATCTAGCTTTAGCGCGTAAATGATCGACTCCTCGACTGCAACACGGTCCAAAGAGCGTGCATGTTCATATCTTCAGTTTCAATATATAATACAATAAGTGGCTAATTCTGGTATTACTTCATTTTCGTGAAAATGGGAAAATTATGCTACCATTCGAAAATCCTCATCTAACAATCTCTCTCTCACCCTTTGTGGATGTAAAGGCTCTTTCAAACGAGACTCGATAGTGAAGAATTTCTGAACGATATCTTTTTTATGGCATCATTGACATTTGTCAAAATCATCTTTACTAAGTAAGCTCATTCCACACTGGATGGATGTGTCAAGAAATAAATTTGCCGCATCTGGTGGAACGAAACCCTCGAATAATTTCAGACAAATCATTACATCCACTAAAATGTATTGCTGTATGTGGCTGAAGGTATAACAATTATCCCGTTTTTCCTCAAAGATGAAAATGAAAGAGTTGTTACTGTCAATGGGCATCGTTGTAGACAACCGATTGAAGATATTTTGTGGCCTGAGTTTGAAGATTATAAGAAAGATAGAGAGAGAAGATATAAGAAAGAAATAAATAGACCTTGAAAAAATAAATGGGCAATCTTTATTTTCAACAGGTCACACAATCCTGTAAAAGATTGCATTATTGCGATCTAAGTTTCTCGGGCGATTAATTTTACGTAAAGGTGACATTAACTAGCACTTAGATGAAGCAATCTAACTCCACTAGACTACTTTTTGTTTGGTTTTTTGAAAAGCAACAACTTTTCGAGAGCTTAAACATAACATTCGCATCCACACTGCTGAAGTCAACGCGACAATGTGTGGAAGAGGCCTTGAAAATTTTAATCCCCGTATGACAGGCTATAGACGTTAAATGACGCCATCTTTCACATTATTTGTTAAGAGCCGTATTTTGGATAAAAATAATAAAAGCTAGAAGAATCTAAATTTTTACATGCTTAATTTTAAAACAACATCTAGGCGCGTTTTTGGAAAGACTCTTTATTGTCTTTTCGACTGGGACGTGCGAGGTTTCCGATCCTCAGATGAGGCAATTTCGTTTGTTAATATAGCTGCTGATGAAAATGTCCTATGTGCAAGTCGCAAAATGAGAAGCGATAACGCAGGTGATCGCGCCTTGACTGGCAGTCCGAATTTCGAACGAAAAAGTGTTTGAATCACCCTGTACATAAGCACATACTCACATTACTCATTGAGTGATGGAATTATAGACAAGAAAAAAGGCCTCACAGGTCGAAATTGGTTCATATCAACGGTAAGAGACAATAAACGTACATCTTGAAATACATTCTATATACATATGTTTGTGTGCATAGGAATATACAACTAAGCACGTGCCACTTCAAATAGCATAACTAGCCACATTCCACCTTCAAATGCTTTGTCTTCACATTAACGTCAATATTTCAATAATAAAATAAAGCCGCTCATATGAACAAGTACGTGTTTGATGGCGGCGCAATTGAAAGCTAAATTGCATTTTTAGTTTTAATAGAAAAATTTAAAGTAAGCACCACCCCCTCTGCATTACCACTTCCATTTGGAAGTCATGGCTAAAGCGTTAAAAACAAAGCCCACTTCTCACGGCACTCCTACATCCGCACATGCATACAACTAATTTATAAATGTGCATACAAATGAGTTTGAACATGCGAACTCATAAATATGTAAGTGTGTATGTACATGCAGCATACTTAATGACATATGCTGAGGTACTCATGTATGAGGTACGTATACGTATGTGCATACCTAAACATGTGGCTTATACAAAGCAAATGACAATTAAAATAACAAGCCGAAAGCTCCAAATGTCAATCAGCTGAAATGTCAAAGTATAAACAAAAGCAACAATAGTGATAGCTATTAATGCCAACGCATGCCGATAAATCTATGTAAATACAATAGTTTAAAAATATGCGGTATTTGAATCAATTATAGGCGGCTTTAAATGCAAGTACGCCCCAGTCAGGCCTATCAATAAATAAACAATATTTGGAGGAATGCTCATACCCGCATACATTTAAAGAGATACATACATAGTATGTATGTATATTCATGTGTGCATGTATGTTTTTAGAACACTAGTGGCAACAATCACCCGCTTCGCACAATGGAAACCAACTTTATGACAGCCAAATTAAGCCCGGTTTTTCGGCTTGTTTGCTACGACAGATTGTTACCAATAATGGAATCTAAAAGATAAACGACAAACGACGACTTGGCGTGATCTTTCTTACCTGCACCTCGAAACTGTATCAGGCGTGTTTCCTCTCTTCACCGCTTGCTGCATTTATGCGGTTGCGGATCCATTCAAATCGCTGTCAGCTGTCACATAAGGCATTTTAGCATTTTGACAGGTTACAAAGCAGTTAACATTTTGGGCTACTGACTTGCATTAAACACTACAAAGTGTTTGCGTTTTTAGTCCTGATTGCAGTTTTGATACGAAAAACTCACAGTTGGCTACTAAAACGATTTTCAGAGTTGATGTTCAATAAAAAAGGTTTCTCATTTCTGACAGCGCTGCGGGAGTTGTCCTTTGCTTCGAGCTTTTTCAAAATATTATGTACGTACATATAAATGATAACCAACATTAGTGATTTTTCTCTTGCTGGAAACAGTTTTCTCCTTTTTTTTATTTTGTTGGATGGGTCGTCTTGTTTTATAATGTCATAGTAGATTGTAAGAGCTAAAGTTATTGCATAGATCCGTGGAGTAGGAAAGAACGGAATATCACAACCTGAGGAGCTCAATGTTCTATCCGACGGGCCTTTAATATACTCTAAATTAAATCATGTTAACACGAAAGTAACTTGGCATTAACGAAGTAGGTAATTTCTATGTCAAATTCAATGCAATTTCCTATTTTGATTTCTGCTGACGATTTGGCTGTTGTTTTTAGTAACTGTGCCAGCACTAATTTTATGCTAATGATATTGAATTTTGATCTTCCGAACTCTGTGGTTAGTTGAACATTCACTAAAGATACTGCATGTAAAACCGACGCGAGAGCATATACTAATATTAAATTAAATTAATTAAACAGTTTAAGAGAATTAATTTGACGACTCGTGTAGGCAATAAACCGAAATAAGGCGTCTCTTGTTTTAAATGATTATTGAGATATTCAACAGAAGAAGGTTGTCGTACTATCCATCGCACTTTGCGAAACCTTTTAGTGCTAAAAAAATATGCATACTATATATGGAATACCGCTAATACACATATCGGGCGTTTTGTTAGTTGCATGAGAACTAACGATATCGATAACTATGGTTTGACAGCTGGGAATGGCAAACTGTGCTGATATTTCTGTTCAGTAAGGGATTCAGAGGTTTTCCATATCCTCTGTGAATGCTCTGCCCTGTAGAAGGAGACAATGTGAACCCTGGGCAGACCATTGTTCCAGAGTCTAGAACAACTTGCTGTCTTAGACATAAACAACATAAGGTTCTTAAACCCCACAAACTGGATATAGTCATGATGTAAATAGCATTAAAGAAGTTGGTAACGAGGATGTGGCAACAAAATTGTATGGAAGCGATAGTTGGATGAATCACTTCTTCAACCAATCAAGCAACCAAGGTTTAACAAATCGTCATGAATCGTTTAACAAACGTTTAACACTTTGCAAAAAAAAAGACATAATTCTGTTTGCGAAGCTCATAGAACACTGGGGACATCATCGGTCCTCATTTTTTTCGAAGTGAGGAAGAATCTTCCGTTACAATGTATGACGAGCGTTATCGCCATGGCGAGCGCCATGCTGACTGAAATTTTGTTTTCAAACATTAAGCAGCTAAACATCGACGACCGGACATGATAGTACAAAAAATAAATGCTATGAAATGATTTACCAGATTATTGATCAAGCTCTTGAAGGAACACCCGATATACATATGTAAAATAAAAAGGTCGTTTTAATACATTGTTGAAGAGTGTAAAAATCATGAGTATTGTATGAGTGACTCCTTCTGGGGCACATCCGCCTAACAGAAGTTGGGATGTTCTCGCCGCAAATGTGTCGCACTGGGTAAATAGGAACCTTTTAAGAAAGTGCATATATCACGACGACCTCATAAGTCTCGCCCAAACTTAGTACACTATTTGGATCCGAGCTAAATATTAAAGATAAAAGGTCGAGGTCGGTTAAAAAAAATTATGATAAGAAGAAATTTCCATCCGTTTAGCTGATTTCACAAACTACAACTCTCACTGTCTATAAGTTTGTTTGATTCTAAAAATTAACACCCAGCCGAATTTACATTTGACTAAAATGTGTGCAGGTATATAAAACTCGGTCCGGGCAGACTTTACGGATTTCAAAAAGGCCTAACAGGCGATTTTGTTGAAAAAAGCTACGAATAACCAAGTCTACATACACCAAGTGCGAAAAGAGTATATAAATACGTACGTATGTATGTATTTCGATAGTCACACATTCAGGTGTGTAGTCTCTAGTAATGACTAGTGGCGCTCTATACCAATGCTCTACCACTATTTTTTTAGTGATAGTTAAAATTAGGGTTTCACTATCACTAAATCTTTAATTTTTCAGTGTTTTAACTGTCCGTTTATTGCAGTCATTATTTAGTGCACTATGCCTAACCTTGCTTTATATCTATCGTATCTTTCTTAGTTAAACGTTTATGCATGAATCCTCCGCTTTACACTCATCTATGCCTCTTACTAAACAATGGTATATCAACTTATTTGCTTACACTTATAACTCCATTCAATTAAAATCTTAAACCTTACATTTCTTAACGCTAATTCCATTTGAGTTTGATTCATTCCACATAAATGCACTTCATTAATAATTAAGGAAATTTTCACCTAACCAACCATTCCCATTCATTAAAATTACTCTACCGACTAATCCGTCAAATAGCGTAGCGATCATTTTGATACTTTCTTCCGTTTACGAGTGCATTGTTCCTATGTATCTTTTCCTTCATTGAGTTTCAATGATCAAGTGATCTTTTTTGTTTGCGCTCTTCATTTGTTTGTACGATCCGACTCCGCGCATTACAGTTTTCTTCTTCGAATGTTTCGTTAATTTTTTCGTAAAATCTGATTGCATTTGGTGCAATAGCAGATGTATTTCGCATTAAACATTTTTTATTGTTACCCTTGGTTGGTTTTTTCTTTTGTGTTTTTAAGCGACATTCGCAATTTCAAACTGAAATCAGGCATGTAGCTTGATTTCCGGCTGCAGGAAAAGATTTATTTTTTTACATACGAGTATACATTAGGGCGGGTCGATTTAAAAATCGCTTATTGCTCTGTGAAAATCGTATTCTAGGGATCAAAATAAAAAACTTTGCTGAAGGAACCCTACCTCTAAAACGAATTTTGATTTCCCCCAATTTGGGTCGAACTTTTGGGTAGGGGCAAATTTTGAAAAATCCCACTTTGACCCATTTAGAGTGCTCCAATCGGGTCCAAATGTATGACCGACCCCCACTAACGTTGGACGGCCGATCCACCCATGACAGTGGCACACCCCCTGGAACTCCCCTGGGGGTTCCCCATACAATCGTTTCAAAATATCACCATTTTTGGCCTTTACATGAAAAAATCAGTTAAATGGCTATGTTTTTGCTTTATTTTTATTTATTTATAATAATATTTAATATTTATTTATAATATATTAATATTTATATAATATCAATAATAACATATATAAATGAAAAAATTAATTTAAGTGAGTTATAGAAAAGAAACTAAAAAGTTCGACCCAAATTGGGGGACATCAGAATTCGTTTTAGAGGTATGGTTCCTTCGGCAAAGTTTCTTATTTTGATCCCTAGAATATGATTTTCACACAGCAATGGGCGAATTTTTTGCCTCCCCACAAATTGACCCGGTCTAGTATACATACATATATAAATGTAAGTACACATACAGTGGCTTTCAAAATTATTGGCATAATGCTATTCAATCTAAATTTTTCTTCCATTTTATATAATTGGCGCGTACACCCTTTTTGGGTATTTGACCGAGCTCCTCCTCTTATTTTGTGGTGTGCGTCTTGATGTTTTCCACAAATGGAGGGACCTACAGTTTCAAGCCGACTCCGAACGGCAGATATTTTAATGAGGAGCTTTTCCTTGACAGAAATACACTCGGAGGTTTGCCATTGCCTGCCGAGCGGCGACCGCTATTAAAAAAATGTTTTTCTTAGTTCTGGTGTTGCAGCAAGATTCGAACCTACGTTCTCTCTACGAATTCCGAATGGTAGTCACACACCAACCCATTCGGCTACGGCGGCCGCCTATTTTAATTGTTTTAAATTTAAATGATTTTAAGACGAATGGTATTTTATATCCATGTATCTACTTGACGTCAAACGTTTTTTTTTTATTTCATTATATTTTCTTTTTCTTTCAGTTGATTTGTTTTTGTCGATATTCATTTTGCAAACTTTTACAAATTTTCTCCTTTTTCTTCCTTATTTGACATCTTTTCCGATCTGTCTCCCTACCGCATTCGCTCTCAGATGTCATTATGCCCATTTGGAAATTGCTTCAAACACATTTTGCTGTTAAATTTATTTAGAATAGTAAGGCTTATCAGCCCTATTAGCTACCTCTGGCAACTGTCCTACTCGTTAGCTTAATTTATCTCATAATATAAAGAAAGCACTTACACAATTTAAAATACAATTGAATTTTATTAACTTCAGATCAGTTCCGGTACTTCTTTTTCTTATCAAACTCTTGAGTTATGAACCGCAAATCATTTGACAATATTTCCCCCTCATCCGAAAAATTAATCTAAAGCTTTATTTAAAAAAGTAAAAAGGTAATAAAAATTCATTTTCAGTTTTAATTTATTATTTTTGGATTGATTCAAAATTTTAAAAAACATTTTATTCACATGTTTGTAAGTTTTACAAAAAAAAATTGTTTCTGGTTCAGATTCTCACCTGTCGTTACTGATTACTGCTACTTAATATACATATCGTGTGTGTGCCAAAGTGTGATTGAAATAAATATAACACTACAAGGCCACAAATTTAATGTGGCACTTCGGCATTTTGCGTAGAAAATGTTCCTTTCACCTGGGAGGGTCTTAAAATGTTTTTCTGCATACTTTTCAAACAGATTATAGCTTTCGACTTGAGTTAATTGACTTCTTGGTAACCTCCAAACAGCCACTTTTGGCTTCCAAGAAGACCATCAAGTCTCGCAATACCTAGTACAATACAATATGATATTAGGGACTTCAAGCTACGACTGTAAACGTTTGGAATGTCAACGAGCTAAGACCGACTTTACTTGGCAACAGACTACCATGTGACAACAAATTTCATTTCGAAAAACTCGAAACTCATATTGTGATAGACAGAAAGCACTCTTCTAGAGTTTTAGGTGCATGTACGTACATACATACATAGGCCCGAGATCTTAACATCCACTCGGATAGTAAGATTCGATAGGCATTATATGGAAAACTCGGCATCGAGTAGCTGCCCACATTTAATATATTCGTCACTCGACGCTCACATTTCGCGATCCCTGCCTTCCACCCCCTGATAGGGATTACTTAGTCCTGCCATAAGTTCTGTTACAAATTAAGTCCTTTATAGATAAGAAATAATAACACTTTTTTAATGAAGTTAGTTGTATTTAATCATGTAAATATTAAAAACTAAATTTTAAATTTTCATTCGGAATGGTCACCATTTGCCTTTACACAAGCCTTCAAACGATGAGGCCATTCAGCTATTGCAGAACGCACGGCTTTTAGGGATATTGACATCGCTGCTCGAACCAAAGATTGTGTGAGACACTCCAAATTTCTGTGAGGCCTTCGACAGGCCATGTTATCAAATTCTGACTTTCAGACGGCAATGAGCTGCAGCTTTGAACCCAGGAATATTGTTTTTTAACCACTGCTGTGTGGTTTTCGCCTTATGGGCTCCAGCGGAATCTTGCTGGAAGATCCAATGTTTCCATTAAAGAGAATATTTCTCAACTGCTTCCTCACGCCTTCTAAGATATCCTCCTGGTACGTTTTTACCCCGGTCTTAACCCCTTTTTCGCAGAAATGAAGAGGCACTACCCACTAAACCATTACGGAGGCTGGATGATGGCCACGCTGAACCCTTGGAGCACATTTTTGCGTCATTAGAAGTTTTAGCATAGATTGTGTCGTTTTGCTTATTAAAAGCTTCTTCTACAATGAAAATTTTTTCATCTGTGAAAGTAGTATTTTCATGGCCGTTGGTCACGTTGGTCACCGAAGAAGCTCAAGCTCTTCAAGCGCGTTGTCAAAAGATGACCAATTGAGGGATGGAAGGCTTTCATGTGGAGATCATCTCTAATTAGTCTTCACATAGATCTGGTCGATACATTTATTTCCCTGGACATTTCTGCTTTCTAAGGGGATTTCTGCTAATTATTTCTCTAACGGTTTTTATGGCTGCATGGATTCTAGCCACGCGAGAATGACCAATTGTTATTCTGTCTGCCACTTCAGACGTTTGGCAAAAACGATTGATCGTAGCGGTAAACAAACATTTTCGAAATATTCAATTTTTTCAGAAATTCATATATGTATCTCAAGTGCACCTTTACCACACTTTTGTAATGCGAACTCTGCAATGCGATTTTCCTTAATTCCCCACTCCATTGTTAACAAGCGCAATTTGCCAACGAAATTGAGTGTCATTTATGAGTAGACAATACGAATAAAAGCAAAAATAACAGAACTTTTTTTTGCTAATTTGTTATAGTCGTATGCATTGTAAAATTTATAACAGAATTTATGGCAAGACTAGGTAGTTTTCGGAAAGGTCGAAAAACAAGGGTGTACGACGAACTTTTAACCCTTTAAGTTTTTCATGGAACACAACAGCTCTTAAGGCACCACTTTCACAAATAATGGTGAATCGCTCATCTTCAGAATAGAAAAGAAATAAGAAGCTATGTTTCAGAGTATGATTTTGATTAAACAATAAATTCCCATAAAATTACAACATTAAAGGAAGCAGATACATACATACATACATATTTATTTTATAAATGGAATGCGATGAGTTCGTTATACAAAACGTTTTACACACTCCCATATGTACATAAAAGTAGACTTCAAAATGCAGAAATGGTGAGAGACGGCGTATGCTCACAATAGTAAAATTCTGGGCAATATCTATGCAATGTACCCAAATACACATTTTGATGTGTTCGTAAGTTTTTTGTGGTGTTTTTTTTTTGTTTTTTTTTTTGTTTTCCATTTGGCAGTTAAAACCTAATCGGGAAATTAGCCCACTGTCATTTTCAAAATTTTCAATTGCCATTTGCAGTTAGTTACATTACATCTCGATGCTATACACACTTTTTACACATTTCACCACTTCAACTCCGGCGCTAAACAAAATTTCGCAACCAATAAAGCGTTTTTTATTGTTATTTATTCATTAGCGCGCGGAGAACCAAAACACAAAGAATAACATTTAGAACGAACGCGACGAGCGAAGCAAATAATAACAAAGTTGCTGCAATGCCGCTGATGGAAAACTCGGGGAAAAATAACAAACAGCGATTTTTTACCCACACGAGCTAAAAATGGGGCGTGGAAAACAAATCAAAGTAGGAAAAATACTCACTCGTAGCAAAACTAATGGATAGCGCGGATGAATAGTTACAAACGCACACTTATAGTTGTTTACAAATGGAACTAAGTGGAAAAATAGAAATACTAAATATGTGGGTACATATGTATGTATAGGAAGTATGAGAAAGTGGTGGCATGACACACTCATTATCAGCATTTGCTTGTTTATTCAACTTTAGGAAAATATTTGCATACTTTTTAAAATGCATTTGTAAATCTATATGCAATAACTCAGTGATGTAAATGTGGAAAAAGTAAGCCTAAGCGCCGAATCATCCATCATTAATTTTTAATATGTATCTGTCTTGGATAAACGATTCATAATAGGTTGTGCGGTTAGCTTGAGCCCCACCACATAAAAATATGTATAACAATGAAATACTTAAATAGGTTCACTAAAATCGTTGACAAAAAAGATCGAAAACGGGACTAGAACTTTGACGGCCGAGACGGTTTTGAACATGTTAACAACCGCAAGATTTCGGCAATATTCAGCAATATTGCGGCTCAAAAAGAAAATACCAGTTCAAAAGCACCAATCCGCTAAGCGCAATCCGCAAGTCATACTGAAGTAGGCACCAATTACCGCGATATAAACCCTCCATCGATAGGAAAGACTGAATAGTTGAAATTTAACGTCAACCAACTCACCTGGTCGAACCATCATAAATCGGATCGGGACTCCTGAAAAATACATCGCTTACATATGTGTGTACATACATATATGACTACATGACCATATCATGCCTGCCACATACATAACTCGAATTAAATATATCCAAAAAGTGTTCATTGGCTACGTTCCCTTTGTTTCGTCGTTTATCACTGGGCACACACAAAAATAAAAGGAAAATAATTTTTACAGAAAAAAAAAATAAAATAAAATAAAAATATTCTACATATGTAGTAATACGGAACTTTATTTATTTCCCCCACTGATATGCGCGGCGAGCAATAAAAAGATATTTTTCTCTAAAACTCGCATACTCAGAATTGACAAACACAACAGCGAAAACAAAAAAAGTATATGTAACTACCAAACCCGGCCCCCTTCGCTGGGCACGCTAAAATAGAATAGATATGGTTTAGAACAGAAAATATATGGTTTTCATATTATTTATTTCTTTATTCTTTATTCAAACGCTTTAGCATAAACAATATTTTTTGTTTTTCTATTTGTTTTTGAGTAAATATAAAATATAAATTGAAAATCAGGAAAAAAGAAGATTGTTTTTAAATTTCAAATCAACGCATATGAATAAACAATCGTCTTTTTCCCTGATCATCCATGAATTTTTCGTTTCAATTTACATGTTTTATTAAGCATTCGAGCTTTTTTAACCATTATCCATTTATATTTTTCAAAAAAAAAAAAAAACGAAAAAAATTGTTTTTTCCACGGACACATAATTTCATTCGGATTTCACATTAAATTCTCAAATTTCGTAAGAAATTATTCACTGTTCCAAAATCCACTCCAAAAAAATTCACAAACAATTTGTACATGTTGCACTTACGTTTTTTCCTTATGGCATCCAAATCAGAAAGAAATATTGACACATTGTAACTCACACTGTCAATTTGACAGTTCAGTTCCGCCCCAAGCGTTAAAAAAGTAAGCGACATTATGGCTGGCTCAAAAGAACGCTGTACCCGTTGCCAACGCTCCGAATTACAACCAAACTTTACGAAACCCATTTTCAATACTTACTTAACAATGTGCATAAGTTTGGTTTAATTCGGTTCAAAGACACGGCGGGTCCACGTTTTGGCATATATTTCGAGACCCTAGTCATCAATAGGTATGAAAATTACCCCGTATTAAAGCACTTATCAACAGCTTTCATTTGATAGCTTGTACAAACACATTCTAGGGTCCACGTTTTGGTCTCTATCTCGAGACCCTAGTTACGGAGCGGATGGAAATACTCTGAACTAAAGCATTCACCAACAGCTTCCATTTGATATCCATATTGTACATACACATCCGAAGGTTACCCGGGTCCACGTTTTGACCTATATCTCGAGACCCTATCTACCAATAGGTATCCCAACTATACGGAAATCATCTTCAATACCTCCTTAACAATGTGTGTAAGTTTGGTTTAATTCGGTTCAAAGACACGGCGGGTCCACGTTTTGGCATATATTTCGAGACCCTAGTCATCAATAGGTATGAAAATTACCCCGTATTAAAGCACTTATAAACAGCTTTCATTTGATACCCATATTGTACGTACACAACCAAAGGTTACCCGGGTCCACGTTTTGACCTATATCTCGAGACCCCAGTCACGGAGCGGCATGAAAAATACTCTGTACTAAAGCATTCACCAACAGCTTCCGTTTGATACCCATATTGTACATACACATCCGAAGGTTACCCGGGTCCACGTTTTGACCTATATCTCGAGCCCTATCCACCAATAGGTATCCAAACTATACGGAAACCATCTTCAATACCTTCTTACCAATGTGTGTAAGTTTGGTTTAATTCGGTGCAGACACGGCCGGTTAGCGAACACACACAAAAAGTTGACTTTATTTTATATATAAGATTTTTTTCAGTTTGTGTCCGAAAAATCCAAATATCTTACGGAATTCTATTTTTTTCTAAAATAAAATGTAATCCATGTTACTCGTGGATAATGTAGTTTTCGAATGGTGAAAGAATTTTTAAAATCGGTCCAGTAGTTTTTGAGCCTATTCGTTACAAACAAACAAACAAACAAACAAACAAAGTTTTCCTCTTTATAATATTAGTATAGATTAGATCAGCACCCTACATATTTGCATACATGACAGATGTGAACATGCTGGAAAGAATAATGAGACGGCGCCTATCGTGGTACCGTTACTTTGCTCTCAGCGAATTTGACAATGATTACCATTTTCGTAACTTGATTTAGCATTTTTTTTTTGGTATTTACTCTCGTAGTTTTAGTTCTTTCTTCATGACATTTTTCTAGCCTGTTCTAATTAAAAGTAATATTTATAATTTTGTAAAATATACATTTCTTAAAAATTAGTTCAATAATTCACTCAGTTTTATTTAGCTTTACTTTTTTTAACATCTGGTCGCATTGGCCGCGATCGCAGTTGTTGTTGGTGTTCTTCTGCTTTTAGCAGTCAAATCTCTCTCTCGCTACTGCAGTGTTGCCTAGCTTTGGATATAAAAACGCACTAAAATGCCTATTTAAAGAAAATAAAACACCAAATTTTTATTGAATTACTTAAAGAACTTCGTATGCGTGACAAATTGTTTTTAAGTAATGTATTAGGTTATGTACAATTTAATTTATGAGTTTTTTGTTAAAAGCAACTCTTGTGTTAAGCTGTATTTGTGTGTTTTGCTATATTTGAGGTTATGTAACAAGATAAGGTACTATTTTTGTAAAAATGCCGTTATAGTTTCTTCAGTAGTATTTTGTTGGTTATTTCTTCTATGAATACTTGATGCCCTATGTCCCACTAAAACTTTAGGACCGGAAGAAACGATTACACCACTATGGTTTTAATTCGCATTTGGTAAACTCATACGCTTTTTAAAATGTGTAAAAAGGTTTTCAATGTTAAGAAGAGTTGAGAGAGGGACATTTAATATTCTTCCATGACATTAAAAGGAACAAAAATTTAAATTTATACTTTCAAAATATTAAATTTTATAAAAACCAATAACTTTTCATTAACACTAAAATCTTCTCAGACTGAAATTTTTTAACATTTTTTTGTTTAATAATAAAGTTTTTTTTTTGTACTCATAGTTTAGGTGGCTTTACATTAAAAATAAAAAACAACACCAACTTAAATATGTTCGCATTTTGATATATAAAAAAGCTATAAATTTATTGCGAAGAGCAAATGGTTGGCAACACTGCACAACTCGGCCAATGTGACGTCACGCACTCTCTGATGGGCGCAATCTTGTTTCTATCATTCTTGAGATGTGAATGAAACTACCAACTTCTACTGCAATTAAGGTTTGTTGGGCCGTCGGGAAAAGAGTATATTTTTCAACGAGTTTCTGAAGGCAAAGTATCAACTTGTTGCTAAGTAGCATTTAAAAAAGTCGGATTTGCAGATGCAAAAAGGAAGAAGCCAACTGCATACTCTCTATATGTATTATGTATGTACATATATAACTCTTTCAACAACTGATCACTGAGCAATGATGTCTCTGTGATTGGAGTGCGGAGCAGGGTGACAAAAGATGGTTCTTGCTGAGTTGAAGGTTGCAATACAGGCATCCCCTAAATTCAGCGCCATAAAGTAGATCGGAATGACGAATGTAAGGCGTAATATAGTTGGTCGATATATGTACATTGAAGTAAATTTCAGCGTAATTTGCATTGCCTTTTATCTGTTTTAAATATAATGCTTAAAATGATAGTACGAGTGGCGCTCATTTCTTTTGTGATGTTTGTATTTTTGCTAATATACTTAGTTCTTCCACATTCCTCTATGGCGGTGATGCAAGAAATGCTATCAGAACAAATCAAGCATTTTTCCTGGGTTTTTATGGTGTAGAGAATATCATTAAATATTGCGGTTGCTTTCGTAGAGAAAATGGAGGAATACGTCCACTTTACCTGCTATCACAGCAACAAAAGTCTGAAGTATATTATTTAAAAAAGCTGACAGTACCTTCAGTTTAGGTTAGGTTAAGTTAGAATAGTTTCCCAGAGAGTCGGCAAACTTGGACCGAGAAATCAAGTTCATCTTTTGCGATACCATTGCAAAGGAGATGTGAAGGAAACCGATAGAACGAAAGGAGAGAGACTACCTTCAGTTAACTTGTATAGCATAGTGTCCATAGGTTTCCAATCCTTATCATAGCGCGAACTATAATCTCAAAGTCCAGTAATTTTCCTAATTTAATTTGCTGCCACCCTATAGAATTAGTGGCCCGGATCGCATTGGAACAGTACAATATCAGTCGAGTTCACATCGATCTAATTCAGTTTTACTACAGATATTACAGAATATTTTACTGCTACAAGGTCATTAATCTTTTTAAAATATTAGTTATTACGCGGCTAGAAGTACGTTCACATATGCATTAATTACCAATTCATCCACAAAATTAATCTGCCCGTTCACATATGGCAAATTACCTGCAAAATTGACAATCAGCTGTCAATACTGGTTTTCTTCATAGAAATTATTTTGGTGGAATATTTTGGTGTTTTTGGTTTGTTTAATTATTACTAACGATATGAAGAAAATACAAGGAGAAAGAATAGTTCATTTAATTGCGCGATTTGCTGCTAATAATAAACAGTTGGAGGAAATCCGTAAACGACGTTTACTGAGGTTTCAAACAATTATGGCAGCAATACGCATTCGAAATTCGATATTAGATTTTATAATAAGTAATATTATTGGTATTGTGTCCTACACGTTTATGGACACACGCTTTTTTTCTGTTATATGAATACATAGTTAATAATACCTAACAAACATTTTATTAGAATTATGTTTTCGTTGCCGGCATCCAGTTTATTTATTTTCTTTGACGTTTTGTTTTTACACTCGTAAAAATAATGATCTATTACACAGAAAACACAGGGTTGTATGTCAAAAAGTATGGTTATTATCTAAGATTATTTTATAATCTCAGATTTCGGGAGAGAAATTTTATATGGGAATTCTCGCTTTTTAATTACGGATTGGGAGTTAGCACGAAAAAGTATGTAGATCATCTACTTATATGTGAACGTATTATAAATCATTGGCTGGAAACTAACAAAGATGTCATTTTGCTTCCTATTTTTTGTGATTGTTTTCTGAGGTAGGATTCCTAAAACCTCACTTTCTTTTATTCTGAAGTAAACAATCATAATTTCATAATTTTCGCTTTGTTTAACAAACATTACCGTTTTCAACTTCTTATCCCTTGGCCTCTATGGGGTGTGTACATTGTCTTATCTTTCCCTAGCGAAAACCGTCACGCTCCCTCACCTTAAGGCTTCACAAAGTAATAATTCATATTTACAACCGTTTTGCCAGTTTCTTATAAATCAAAAATCAGTAAAACGAAGTGCATTGTTTATGCCCTACCAAAGAATAGTAAGAACTTGTAAAAAGTCATAATTAATTTTTTATGGTTGAGTGGTTGCGATTGAAAAAATGTGCTTATGATTTATTGCAAATTTTTGACAGCTCCAAATGTTTAAAGGAGAAATTTTATACATGCATCCATATGCTGAAGCAGCTGAAGGTTGCAACCGAGCCTTAATTAAATGCGTTGCGTATCAAATAGTTACTTATTCGCATACGAGTACGTCGAAGCATACGAAGGAACTGGCGTGCATATTCATGCACATAAATGCGTATATCATTTCAACTGCAGAAACCCCTTTTTTATGCACACAAGCACGTACAGTTATGCATTTATGAAATGTTTTTCCAGCTCACTAAGCTTTCAAGTGCTGCTTAAATGTGCAAAATGCGACCGCTCTTGATTTAAATACAAATATATTAAAAATTGAATACAAAATTACAGAAAAAGGTAAGTACTCTAAACTGTATAATTATGTAATGCTATTCAGAGAGTAGGAATGAAATGTTAAACGTCAATTTTCAAGTGCTCGGCCAACTTGGTTTTTTTTTCTTTTTTTTTTTTGGTTTGTTGTGCATAACGACTTTATGACTGCAATGTGATGCTCTATGCTGGCATTTCGGAATGATTAGACGTTGAAGCGCCGCTTGCCTGCCACTACCACTTAACTGATACCATTCAAGCGGATGTGGCTGCACGCGCCACTTCCAGTGACATCAGCTTCTAAATGTCACAAGTGGCGCTTGAAACAGCTTGCCACGCTCTACACCAATTATGACAGTCTGAATGTGCATAGAAACATACGTAAAAAATGTTTAAAAATTGAGCATAACTAACTCAAAACGCAATGAGGCTTAAAAATATTTAATTATGTGCCATTTTGCGGAAGAACACTTCAAATAATACAATCGGCTTAAATATATTTATATACATACACACATACAGTAGGTAAGAATATATGTAAATACAAATTAAATGTACATCATATGGCTTATTATAATTTATTAAGGGATGACTGCAGAACTAACGGCTTGAGATCAACATAAAATTGTAAAGTATTTAAAGCTAAGGGCTATCAATTAAAAGGCTATCGGGCATACGAATTCAGAGTGCAATAATAGCAAGAAACACCTGGCGACCCATTAGTTGTGACTAATTCAGTTCCAGCCATGACTTTAGCGACAGGCTTCTAGGGATAATCAATCGTTGACGGCGATAATTCTTCTCTACAGTTCGGAACTAAACTGGACAGTGAAATTTAGAAATCTCTGTATCCAATACACCTGCAATTGTTACGCCTTAATTTATAATTTTTTTCCATTGAAAATTACAATCTGTCAATATTATAATAACAATAAGTAATTGGTGTTAGGGTTTGGAATTAAAATGTCCCTTCCCTTTGGAAGAGAGCATTATTGTCTTTGGTGGGATTTAGTTATAATTTTACTAATATAATACAAAATAGTTTTCTATAATTTTATTTACATTGCAGTACGAGCAAGATCTGTGAGTGTTACGCTTTAGTCTTCTTGGTTGAAGTTTCACACTCGAGCTTGACTTGTTTACAGTAGCACAGAAAACAAACTATGTGACATATCACGCTGAAATTTGCCATGTAATCTTATAACAGTCCTACCAAAACACAAAAAATTTATTTTTGCCATATGTCATCCGCGGACCCCTTTACTGATACCGTCTCGTTCATATTTGAGCAGAAGTTATGACTGTCCTTAGCTTCTTAGATTGACTTCTCTGCATAATTTGTGTCACCTGCAAATATAGCTATCATTTATCCTCGAGTAGTTAGCATTGGTATATCTGCTGTATATACTAAGTATAGTTTTTTTTCCGGGATGACGTCCGTGATGAGCGACTTGATCTACCGTCGTATTCAGATAGCCTTATATATATTTTTCTTCGCCAAAATGTCTACTGAGACTAGTGCTGCTATAACGAAGGCAGCATCGTCCGAAATTGTACGGAAGCCGCGGATAGTTCGCAAAGCGATTAGCCGATAGACGGCTGTCAGTTTTTTGTTAAATTCAGTGCATCAGCCCAGATCGATGCGGCATACAAAAGAACCGAGCTGACTATCCTGCTATATAGTAATCTTTTGCTGTGGCTCGGTCCGCCATTGTTTGGCATGATTCGCGACAGACAAGACTGCACAATCGATACCTTCTCCACAGCGTATTCCAGGTACGTTTTGAAGTTTACACGGCTGTCAACCATCACTTCTAGGTATATACCATAATAGCGAGTTTTGAACTAATGGTTACAGACCCTTTACATCTATAGTTTCTACTATCTTCCTGCTGCTTATTAGAACTACATCGGTATTATGCTCAGCTAATTCCAGCTTCATAGACCTTAGCCAAGTCTTGATCCTGCTTACCGCATTGTCATCCGCGAACCCAATGACTTTAGTTCTAGGGGGCATATCCAGTCTTAGAACCCTGTCATACATTAGCTTCCACAGCAGTGGGCCCAGAACTGATCCTGGAGGAACCCCTGCTGATACGATATACTGCTCAACGCCTTTGTCACTTCTAAACCTCCATGAAGCAACGCTTGGCGATGAGAAAGATTCTGCGCAAGATTTTTGGACCTTTGCACGTTGGCCACGGCGAATATCGCAGGCGATGAAACGATGAGCTAAATGAGCTTTACAACGACATAGACACATCGCAACGAATGAAGATCCAGCGGCTACGCTGGCTGGGTCATGGCGTCCGAATGGATACAAACGCTCCGGCTTTGAAAGTATTTGATGCGGTACCAGCTGGTGGTAGCGGAGGAAGACGAGGCCTCCTGCGCGTTGGAAAGATCAGGTGGATAAGGATTTGGCACTTGGTGTGTCCAACTGACACCGGTTAGCACGAGAAAGAAACGACTGGTGCGCTTTGTTAAACTCGGCCGAAATCGCTTATGCGGTTATCGCGCCAATTTAGAAGAGAAGCTGGAGCTGGAGTCGTCTGCGTATCCTATTATTTGCACTTCCCTCGGCATTGGGAGTTGCAGTACCCCATCATATAGTACATTCCATAGGATCACACCTAGTACAGATCCCTGCGGTACTCCGGCCGTCACTGCATATCTCTTAGAACCTTCATCTTTATCGTATAGCAGTACTCTTTCCAACAGATAACTGTTTATAACACCTACTAGGTATGCTGGTGTTTTTTTCTCTTCCAGAGCCTTCATAACATGGGGCCAGTATGCCGAGTTGAAAACGTTCTTGAATACTGCACAGTATTCTTTGTCACTATGCATCCACCTGTCAACCTCAATAGCCTTGCCTGCAATTCTTGTCACCTTCCTTTTCGGAAGCCAAACTGATGTTCGGATAGTTCAGCCGGCACTTTCTCCAGATTCTGTTCCAGGCGCGTGTCCCAAGATTTTACCCATAGTGTCTATCATTTGCACCAGTGTTGTTATACTGATCTGTGGGCGGCGTTTGTGTTGCTGGTAGTTCTTTTTTACGGACGGAGGGGAATTTTTGTATTCATAGGGCCTTGTAGACCATGTATCCATTATACTTTGCAGTGCATAGGGCACATTTAATTTCATTTTTGTTGGAGGAGTGATGGATTTTTCAGTTAAGTATATTATGTTTACCAGCACATTTTACACATACTGAATCTTTTCTGCAATAATTCTTCGTGTGGCCATATTTTTGGCAGTTTGTGCATTGAGGAATCGTACGCTTTTAGTGAGGTGGCTCAAATGGGACTCTGCAGTGTAGAAGGCTTACTATTTTGTAAATTTCTTTGTTATTGTCTTGCTGTTCTAGTTCTATAGCGATGAGGTTGATGTTTTCGATATGTGCGGGAGAGGTGGAGTTGATGGTGACGCGCACTGGGCACTCCAGGGAAGAGAGAGTGTATTAATATTGATATCTCTATCAGGCGCGTTAAGGCAACTGTTATCTTTGGTGTTTGTGAATATGTAAAATATGCATTGCTCACTTTTGTTTTTGCTTGAGGCTCTCACCTTAGAGTTTGAGCGTTGTTCACACTCATTTTTTTTTGGTTTTGGGTTTTTAAGATGCAGGGAAATGTTTATAAATAGAGGAAAACGGTCGAAAAAGTAGCCATTTTGTTGGAAAAGTAGAACTCAAAGTTTCCAAACAAAATTTAAAAAAATTTCAAATGCACTTTATTACAAATAAAATCTTACAGACCTGAATTTAGTTAAGCCGTGCGTGAATTTGAGCGAAAACGGCAATGCCTCTAGCGCTAGTGATTGTAGGCCTATAAGCATTATACCAGCCTTTCGAAGGTGAGCGAATCGCCTTGTTCAGGAAAATAATATATGGAGGATAGAAACAAGATTGCGTTCATCGGATAATGCGTGACGTCACATTGGTGCAGTTGTGCATTTGCTCTTCGCAAATTTAGCCCTTTTTTATAACTAAAACGCGGAATTTTTTGAGTTTGATGTTTGTTCCTTTTTTAATTTCAATCTTCCAAAACTGTAAGTTAAAAAAAATTGTATAATTAAAAACGGGCTAAAAAAACACTCTTACACTAAAAGCATATGCTGAGAAGATTTTAGTGGTATTCAAAATTTGTTGATTATTACAAAATTTGATATCTTGAAAGTGCAAATCTCATATTTTGCTCCTTTAATGATATGCAAATATATTGGGTCTCCTTCTCCCAACTCTTCTTCAAATTTAAAATCTTTTTATGAATTTTAAAAAGCCTTTTATTAGCTAATTTAAATTACTGAATACGAATTAAAGCCATAGAGACGTATTCGTAGTAAAACAAAAGCAGATAATACAGAAGAAACTATAGAAACTACCTTTTTACATAACCTTAAATATAGCAAAAACGTGTTTTCGTTTCTTTTTGTAAAGAAATTCTCTGAGCATAAGTTTTATAAATAAGGCTGGATTTTGAAAACTCTGTAATGGGATAAAGTCCCATACCACGGCTTTAGCCACAGACTCTACACAAAAGAAACCAAAATTGAAATCGCCGACAACGAGACCAGATGATAGAAAAGTAAAGCTAAATACAACTGAGTGAATTATTGAACTAAGTTTTAAAAAATGTATATTTTGCATAATCAGAAACATCGCATTTTAATTAAAAGAAAAATAAATGTAAAAATGTCAGGAAGAAATAACTAAAACTCCGAGACTAGAGAACAAGAAAAATGTTAAGAAAATAGTAATCTGCTCACACTGATTTTTGATTATTTAATTTAAGTTGATGTGCTATAAAAACAAACAAAAACGTAGCGTAATGGTTAACTTCTGGTATTAGTGGCGCTACGAGCCATTTTGGACTTTTGGCAGCACTCTCTCTAACAGTTTTAATATTTTTACGAAACGAAGTGGACGCATATCCATCAGCAAGCGCAAAAAGTATTGAATTTGATCAAATAATTTCCTAATATATTTGTTGTTGTTACTTATATTTAATTAGCCTTACCAATTAACTGCTAACAATCGAATAAAGAATTTAATTGCTTCCTATTATGTAAATATAAGTACTGTTCAGCACGCAAAAATTTAAATTGCACTCTATTGAAAAACTTTCACTTCCCAATCATACACAAAACTCAATTAGCCGAATGAAAGTTACAAAGCGAACCAACAAAATTTAGCATCGGTCAATCATCTGAGATGCTATGAAAAAGATTCATATACACATCGATTGTTACAGCTTCGTATAGAGACTTGTTGTTGAGACCAATTGCGATTTTCTTTTTGACCAGAAATAGTTGCATTTCAAATTGAAATTGTCACCGCTAACATAAGGCATCTCGAAACAAAAACACTCCATACAATGGTGAAAGAGAGTACCGCATTTGTTCATTAGTTGCCAACTGCCGCCACCAATACTTCGAGTGCGGCAACCTTTGTCTGGGCTCAGTAATTTTATTCTCAGTTAAATCTTCTATTAGCTTTCTTCGAATATCTAATTAAATAGGAGTAATCAGATTTGATATAATTACATAAACCAGCCTTGCTAAAACTCATCCCCGAGGTTTCCGTGAAAAAATTTCTCATTTCAATAATTTCAACAAATGGTTGGGTGTTAATTTGTGACGCCAATTGCAGTGCTAACAAGCCATGCACACCTGTAACAGCCACCCGCCCGCCAGATCCAGTCCGAATGGAAGCACGCAACAAAACTCGCTTAAAATTAATAATAGCCCGGCATCAAAAACGCCACCTAAGCACCAAACGAGTAGTTGCATACTACTCCTTTGTGGTAGTAGTAGATACATATAGCCGGACAACATGAATTAACAACGGTTCTGTACTAGCTCAAATTGAGTTGATTCTTCGCTAGACTTGGGGCAATCTGATTTACTGCGGGGAAGTGTTGCTAACGCTAGAAAACACTGTTTGCATTGTTGGTTGCGATAAAAATTTCCATTTTTCACCTAACAAGTGGACGAGTTTAAACTTCGAGTACTTGAAATTGCTATCATTGACACTATACATAAACACATTTTTGAGCGCCAGCACCAACCGAAGCATTTCGTTCATTTCTCCCCATTCCACATTACTTCCCCCCCAGCATTATGGTACCAATGGTTCATTATGTGCTTTATTTGTATGAACGGTAAACAATATTTAGCGCATTTTTCATTGTTTATTCAATTTATTTTGGTTTTTTCAACTTTTATTTGCTATATTATTGTATTCCATGTTTTGTGGAAGCTTTTGTTGCGACTCACTTTTATTCTTAAATTCTTTGCTTGCGAGCTTTTAAAAAATTCGAACAATTCTTAAATGTCTACCTTCCGCGTCTCCACCCACATAGAAAGAGTGTACGTTTATTAATCACTACTTTTTTTTTAATCTTTTTTCGTTTTTTCTTTTCATTAAAAGTTAAATTTGTACATTTATTGTAGGCGAACTTTTAAAATGCCTGGTATTGTCATTGTAGTTTGTACAATTGTTGTGGGCAATAATGGCTTTTGTAAGGCTTTGCATATTTTAGCACCTTCACTTCTTTGTGTCTACTTTTTAAATAAATAGTACAGTATTTCTCAAAAAATTGGTCATCTTCCCGTTTATGGCAATGCAATTTAATTCTGTACGTATACATACAAATAAATCAGTGCCTGAGATTGATAACACTGTGTGACAAAAAAAAAATTAAATATACTTTTATGGAGACCTAGCACAACTTATGGCTATAGAAAAACTAAAAAAAATGGTATAGGAGAAATTTCCAATATCAATAAATAGTTATACTGAATTTTGGTTCATTCATTGGGTTCTACATGTTTATTTTTTGGACGAATAGCTTGGTAGTAGCCTTAAAAAATCCTGTAATTTTCGATTGAAAGCTGATGGTAGCGAGCCAGCAATAGAATTGGCACAAAATTACACTGTGCGACAGTGATTTTATACTTTTATGGAGACCTAGTACAACTTGTAGGTATAGTAAAACTAAGAAAAGTGGTATAGGAGAAATTTCCAATACACCCCCAAAATCTCATTTTATGGCCACAAAACCGTTTTTCAGTAGGTTGATGTGAAGAATCACTCTTAACTTCGCCAATTTCCACCCGATTTCAAATTTGTTTTTTTAGTTCGAAAGAACAAAAACAAGCCTTTTTGACAGTGTGCTGACAATTTTTCTGAAATGACAACTGACGAGACTGTAGACGGAAGTATTTGGAATTTTCTTATTTTTTCTCTATTTTTTCAACTTTGACATAATTTTTACGATATTATCCGATATTGATTTTTAGTACACTACTGTTATAGTAAATTTAATTTTGCGTCGAATGAGCTATATTTGACTGTAATTGAATTAAAATTAATAGAGTTGTGTGAGTTTTAAGATTTTATTTTTTCTTTACTAAATTGGTATGTAACATTGATTCAGGTGCGAGTGCGCACATGACCGCGAATGAAAGTTGGTTGATAAATCCCCAGTATTCATCTTCATTTCATGAAATTATAATTGCGAATAAGATGAAGGTGCCTGTTTTATGTTCCGGTGACGTAGAAATAACAACAAATTACGATTTTGATATAACAGTAAAGAATGTGTTGTGTGTGCCAAGTCTTACAACAAATCTGTTATCAGTCAGTGAGTTAATAAAAAATGGAAACAGTGTCGTCTTTGAAACGAATAAATGCTTAATTAAAAATAATAAAGGCGAATTGGTTGCTGAAGCGAACTTAACTAATGGTGTTTACAAATTGAATCTAAAAACACAGAATTGTTTATTATCATCGTCATCTACCATAGTGAATGGGGAAACGTGGCACGGGCGTCTTGGTCATATAAATAGCAATGATATGAACAAAATGAAGCGTTGCGGATTAGTGAATGGGCTGGATTATCCTGACACGTTCACAATAAGCAAATCAGATTGTGAGATATGTTGTGAAGGCAAACAGTCAAGATTGCCATTCAGTACTGGATCCCGAGCAACAGATGTACTAGAAATTGTTCATTCTGATATTTGTGGGCCAATGGAGACCAAGTCGATTGGCGGTGCAAGATACTTTCTATTATTAATTGATGACTATACCAGAATGACCTTTATTTATTTTCTGAAAACAAAAAATGAAGTATTACACTATTTCAAAGAGTTTAAGTGCGTGGTGGAGAATTTTCATAATAAAAATATAAAAATCTTGAGAACGGATAATGGTTGGGAGTATTGCAGTAATGATTTTGAGAATTATTTGAAATCAGAAGGCATCATACATCAAAAAACAAATCCTTACACGCCCGAACAGAATGGGCTAAGTGAGAGATCAAATAGAACCATTGTAGAGAGAGCAAGATGTCTTCTCTTCGATGCTGGTTTGGACAAAACATTTTGGGCAGAAGCTGCGAACACAGCTGTCTATTTAATAACCGGTCAGTAGCCTCAGGCATTGAAAAGACTCCATATGAAGCGTGGACTGGAATTAAACCAAACTTAGAACATATTCGTATATTTGGAAGCACTGTGATGGCTCACATACCAAAAGAAAAAAGAACGAAATGGGATAAAAAATCAAAGAAACATATACTAGTTGGTTTTAGAGAGAATGTAAAAGGATATAGAATTTATGATCCAATCAAAAGACAGATTACAACCAGTAGAGATGTTGTGATTAAGGAAAAACCAAAGAAAAAAGAAATAGTTACAGTTTCTATAGAGAACACAGATTCAGTGGGGGATTCAATGGTTGAATCTGTGGTGAAATTAGATTATCACAGTGAATCAAGCTCTAGTGACTTACTCGTGCACTTCATCTTCAGTGATGATGCACATTTTCACCTTCGTCAATAAGCAGAATTGCCGCATTTGGGCGAATGATAATCCAAGAGTGATTGCCGAAAAACCAATGCACCCACAAAGAGTGACAGTTTGGTGCGGTTTATGGGCCGGCGGCATCATTGGGCCGTATTTTTTTCAAAATGAAAGAAAAGATGTACGTCGATAAGCCAGCAACATTTCAAGAGCTAAAGGATGAGATAATTCGGCACATCAACGGCATAGAACCTCAATTATGCCTCAGCCTCATCGAAAATTTGGACCATCGGATGGGAGTGTGCTGCCGAGGCCACGGCGGCCCTTTGGCCGGTATTTTGTTCTATGCGTAATTGAGCCGTACTAATAAAAAAAAAATAAATAAATAATTGGCGCGAACACTTCTGTTAGGTGTTTGGCCGAGCTCCTCCTCCTATTTGTGGTGTGCGTCTTGATGTTGTTCCACAAATGGAGGGACCTACAGTTTCAAGCCGACTCCGAACGGCAGATATTTTTTATGAGGAGCTTTTTCATGGCAGAAATACACTCGGAGGTTTGCCATTGCCTGCCGAGGAGCGACCGCTATTAGAAAAATGTTTTTATTAATTTTGCTTTCACCGAGATTCGAACCAACGACCTCTCAGTGAATTCCGAATGGTTATCACGCACCAACCCATTCGGCTACGGCGGAGCCGTACTAATATTATTATAATAAAGAGAAATGAAAACAATTTCCTAAAAAAATTGTACTTTATTCAAAATCAACACCGGCCCTGCCGGGAACGTGGTAAGTACTTTATTATCATATTTAGGTAATTTCTGATTAATTTATTTATATGTCATAACGTACAAAACTTAAACTTGCCAGTGTTTGACGTCATAGAAAAGTGGAAAATTAGCAAATTTACCATTGGATATTTAAATCCCATTTTTTGTAAAAAAGTAAACATGTTTTTAAATTTCAAGATGTTTAGCATAATGGAAGACCAGGCTGGAATAAAACAAAAGAACATAAAAATATGAAAAATTTGTTATAAACTCATGCGGCCCTGCAAATACCGGCAGAAACAGCGTATTAGATCGCATACCGAATATTCATATCAGGGATTTATTGGTATTTGATGAACAGTTATGTACAGGTACATCAATTGAGTACAAAGTGTACCATAAAAGTGAGTTTTAGTGGGCATCTTCCGTGTCAGTGGTTCTTATAAAGTTAGTGCAGTGCAAGGCTAGAATTTCTAGTGCATAAATTACAAAAAACAAAAACAAAAAAAATCTTAAACTTGGTATTCTTACGTTTTTGATTAATTAACATAAGCGAAATAAATAAATATTAGTAATAAAATTGTTGATTTTATAAAATAAAGCTACAATAAAAACTTCAACCAAGCCCTGGGAGTTAAAAATGGTTGCTTGACAAATTTTCGAAATTTCGATTTTTCACTACGTGTTTCCTACTTCACATTTTTAAACAAACAGATTTTGTGTGGCAACTATTCTGCAAATTATTTTTAAGAGTGTACGTAGGTTTGAATCTCCGTGAAACACCTACGAGTGTATTTCTGCCATCAAAAAGTTCCTCATAAAAAATATGCCGTTCGGAGTCGACTTAAAACTGTAAGTCCCTCCATTTGTCGAACAACATCAAGACGCACGCCACAAATAGGAGGAAGAGCTCGGCCAAACACCCAACCGTGTGGAAGCGTCAATTATGTATATAATATACTCGTATATATGTGTTTTCGAAATCGTCGAAGAGAAGAATTATCGAGTTGAACCAAATGTGCTGTCGCGTGAACATCATTTGGTAATGTCCTGGTTCGAAACCTCAGACATGAAACATCAATTGGTAGAAAAAGTATAATATTTTCAGATGTACGTAGCATAATTGAATAGTCGCAGCGGATAGTCGGAAATAACGAAACATCGATTTCTTTAGTATCTGGCATAATTTAATAGTCGATACGATTGTTATTACCAAATAAGAGACTTAAAATTAAACTTCATTAAGGAAATTTAGTATCCCCTACCTTTTATCGAATTCTTGGTTACATCCTCTGTTTAAACTGCAATTATTCCACGGAACTTTTCGGTCATATATCAGGCATGATTCCTGGTTCTCCTTTGAAGTCAACCAATTTGATTCAACTCTGACTAATTACATCCGCTATTCTGCCCAAAAACAGCAATACTTTCATAAAAATATCCCATAAGATTATAAATACATTTTTTCCGAAATTCAAAGAAATTTCTTTAAAAATTAAAATAAACATATCAAAACTTGGAATAAAAAACAATAATTTTTATTTCAAAATGGAATGTAAACAAGTATTACAAATGGCCACACCAACCTCTTCCCACCTAAACTCCAATGTGTAGAACTTTGTCATTGTGTTGACTCACAAACGTAAGTACTTTTAGTTCATTTTCAATAGAATGCAACTGCCAAAACAGACTGATGTACGACCTGGTCGACAGACGCTTGTCAATTCAATTGTGTAATGCCGTTAAATCCTACTTACTTGCATGATCGATTCAATTTCCCTCTCCCGTGAAAGGAAGGTTGACTAAGGGGAGTGCAATTGGTTAAATGGAGCAGGGCGAGTGTCGTTGAATGTGTGCACAGGTGTGTCAAAGCCGGAATTAAGCGATGTGCGCAGTAACGAGTATGGGCTCGGACTATGTTACAATTTGAAAACAATGCTGACTAAACAAAGAAGCGGTCGAACACATGACGATTTTAAATAAATTTTTCAAATGAATTACATACATTGAGAAGCAACAAAGAATTTATTGCCGTTTGCATTTAAATAAAGTATTCACAGATATGCACGCATAAGTGAGTACCTACATATATAAATATACATATATATACATATAACATAAGAATTGCTTAATTTTTTGACGTCAGAAAAGAGAATGAAAAGACATTTTGGTCCCACACACAATAAATTCTGCACCTACTACTACTGCTTATACTTCGCCGGGTTCAAAATACGCTAGTATGCAGTTTCATACATAAAATCAGGTTTAAGTTTTGGAAGAAACAAAGGGCATTGCATGTTTTTATTCAAGTAAGCGAGAAGATGCCCCGATAATTTGTGGAATTTAAGAGCAAATTTGTGTACCGAAATAAATTTTCTACCGGTTGTTCATATCGATTTCGATAGAAAACTAAACGATTAGTTTTACTTTTCATGTGAACTAAATTTTTTTTACCATTTTTGTGGACGATTGCATATCGCTGCTATTCATTGTTACGGTAAAAGAAACATTAGTATATATGTGCATATATGAACGTATCTGTGTTTTTTTAGCTGTACCTACAAAAACTATCGATGGCGCAGAAGCTTGGACGATTACAATATCCGATAAATTCTGAATATAAAACAATAAGGCGATGGAACAATGAGCTGTATGAACTTTACGACGACATAGACACATCGCAGCGAATAAAGATCCAGCAGCTACGCTGACTGGGTCAAGTCGTCCTAACGGATACAAACGCTCCGGCTTTGAAAGTATTCGATGCGGTACTAGCTGGTGGTAGCAGAAGAAGAGGAAGGCCTCCTCTGCGTTGGAAAGATCAGGTGGAGAAGGACTTGGCTTAACTTGGTGTGTCCAATTGGCGCCGGTTAGCACGAAAAAGAAAAGACTGGCGTTTTGTTAAACTCGGCCAAAATCGCGCCAGCGGTTATCAAGAAGAAGGGAACTATTGTCATCGATAACTATGGTTTGGCAGCTGAGAATGGCAAACTGAATCGTTTAACGCCATAACAATGCTTCTAAATTATGAAAACTTACTTTGAAAATATTTTTCGCGAAGTTCAGATAGCATTCAACGCGGCATAATCGGTCCTTATTTTTTTCAAAATTAGGAGGTAACTGTCGTAATGGTAAATAGCGAGCACTATGGAGCCGTACTAACTAAATTTTCTTTTTTTTCCAAAATATAATCAGACATACATCGACGACATTTGATTCTAACAAAACAGTGCAACTTGCCATAAATCGACGCCATGCAGCCAGTTAGTCAAACATTGGACTGATCGAATGGACCAAATGATAAAAAAATAATTCCCATGAATTGATCTACCAGATTATAATAAAAAAAAATTATTCCAATAATATTTCTGTTTTGTATTATCATTTTAAGTTCTAAAGCTCTAAAAATAGCACCCTGTGCATAGATTTCTCAAAATCATCATATTTCCTAACCTGTTTAAAGGGGCATATTCACTTAAATAGCTTCTGACAGCAGAAAGTTTATACACACACTTGCAAACGTACCTAAAATGTATTCAAAAATAACAATAATGCAACAATTCAAACACTTATCTAAAAAAGGAAAATCGTGCAAACAAATCGCCCTTCCCTTTTATTTCGATGCTTTTCTTTTCATACATACATACGTTCCCTCGATCCTTTGTCTGCTAAGCTCTACAAAATATTTCCTATTTTCGGCATCATCAGATCTCGTAACCAGTAACAAAAAAAAAACACTTTTTCTAATTTGAAGTGCAACCCCTAATTACCCACCACTTCTATTGACGACGCGCATCGTTTTTTGTGCACTCATATCTGCATCAGAATCTGTTTCTTTTTGCAGTAACTTTTTCATTTCGTTATCAAAACTAATTTTAGCCCACTTAGTAGCGGTCTTATTTAATTTCAAATCTACCACATTACCCTATTACATTCTGATTATCAAAATTGTCAACCATGCAGAAAAAACCCAATTGGCTATGAACTGGGTATAAACATACATATGGCCTACTATGTATGTAGTATGCATATACATACATACATACGATGATGGAAAGAATAATGAGATGGCGCATTTTTGACGTGATAACGTCTTATAATTCGATTTAACAGGCTGCACGCACGAAAAAATGTGTGTGTTACCTTGCTCATATGTAGTTACTTGCTCATATTAGTGTTACCTTGCTCATATGTAGTTACCTTGCTCATTGCATTGAATGAACTGCAAGCGAAAGAGCGGAAGGAACGACAAAGCAAACAAAGCAAACGAACGGCAACGTTCGACATCTTGCTCTCCCCTACTTAAGTGAGCGTATATACATATGTATGTATGTATATGCGCATATGTACATATATAAATTCACGTATTTGTATTGGCATATGCCTTCTTATTGATTATTATTATTTTGATTTACTTGAAGAATTTCAAATAAAACCAAGTTTGTTAATAATACCTGTTGTTTTAATGTTATTATTATTATTTTTTTATTATATCTGAAGGAAAAAATGTATGGTAATATTTACCATATCTATACTAATATTATAAAGAGGAAAACTTTGTTTGTTTGGTTGTAATGAATAGGCTCAAAAACTACTGGACCGATTTTAAAAATTCTTTCACCATTCGAAAGCTACATCACGAGTAACATGGATTATATTTTATTTTGTAAATAGGGCTCGAGATATAGTCAAAACGTGGACCCGGGTAACCTTCGGATGTGTATGTACAATATGGGTATCAAATGGAAGCTGTTGGTGAATGCTTTAGTTCAGAGTATTTCCATCCGCTCCGTGACTAGGGTCTCGAGATAGAGACCAAAACGTGGACCCTAGAATGTGTTTGTACAATATGGATATCAAATGAAAGCTGTTGATAAGTGCTTTAATAGGGGGTAATTTTCATACCTATTGATGACTAGGGTCTGGAAATATATGCCAAAACGTGGACCCGCCGTGTCTTTGCACCGAATTAAACCAACCTTACACACATTGTTAAGGAGGTATTGAAGATGGTTTCCGTATTGTTTGGGTACATATTGGTAGATATGGTCTCGAGATATAGGTCAAAACGTGGACCCGGGTAACCTTCGGATGTGTATGTACAATATGGGTATCAAATGGAAGCTGTTGGTGAAAGCTTTAGTTCAGAGTATTTCCATCTGCTCCGTGACTAGGGTCTCGAGATAGAGACCAAAACGTGGACCCTAGAATGTGTTTGTACAATATGGATATCAAATGAAAGCTGTTGATAAGTGTTTTAATACGGGGTAATTTTCATACCTATTGATGACTAGGGTCTCGAAATATATGCCAAAACGTGGACCCGCCGTGTCTTTGAACCGAATTAAACCAAACTTACACACATTGTTAAGTAGGTATTGAAGATGATTTCCGTATAGTTTGAATACCTATTGGTAGATAGGGTCTCGAGATATAGGTCAAAACGTTGACCCGGGTAACCTTCGGATGTGTATGTACAATATGGGTATCAAATGGAAGCTGTTGGTGAATGCTTTAGTTCAGAGTATTTCCATCTGCTCCGTGACTAGGGTCTCGAGATAGAGACCAAAACGTGGACCCTAGAATGTGTTTGTACAATATGGATATCAAATGAAAGCTGTTGATAAGTGCTTTAATACGGGGTAATTTTCATACCTATTGATGACTAGGGTCTCGAAATATATGCCAAAACGTGGACCCGCCGTGTCTTTGAACCGAATTAAACCAAACTTACACACATTGTTAAGTAGGTATTGAAGATGATTTCCGTATAGTTTGAATACCTATTGGTAGATAGGGTCTCGAGATATAGGTCAAAACGTTGACCCGGGTAACCTTCGGATATGTATGTACGATATGGGTATGAAATGGAAGCTGTTGGTGAATGCTTTAGTTCAGAGTATTTCCATCTGCTCCGTGACTAGGGTCTCGAGATAGAGACCAAAACGTGGACCCTAGAATGTGTGTGTACAATATGGATATCAAATTGAAGCTGTTGGTGAATGCTTTAGTACAGAGTATTTTTCATGCCGCTCCGTGACTGGGGTCTCGAGATATAGGTCAAAACGTGGACCCGGGTAACCTTTGGTTGTGTATGTACAATATGGGTATCAAATGAAAGCTGTTGATAAGTGCTTTAATACGGGGTAATTTGTTATGTTATGTTATGTTATGTTATGTTATGTTATGTTATGTTATGTTATGTTATGTTATGTTATGTTATGTTATGTTATGTTATGTTATGTTATGTTATGTTATGTTATGTTATGTTATGTTATGTTATGTTATGTTATGTTATGTTATGTTATGTTATGTTATGTTATGTTATGTTATGTTATGTTATGTTATGTTATGTTATGTTATGTTATGTTATGTTATGTTATGTTATGTTATGTTATGTTATGTTATGTTATGTTATGTTATGTTATGTTATGTTATGTTATGTTATGTTATGTTATGTTATGTTATGTTATGTTATGTTATGTTATGTTATGTTATGTTATGTTATGTTATGTTATGTTATGTTATGTTATGTTATGTTATGTTATGTTATGTTATGTTATGTTATGTTATGTTATGTTATGTTATGTTATGTTATGTTATGTTATGTTATGTTATGTTATGTTATGTTATGTTATGTTATGTTATGTTATGTTATGTTATGTTATGTTATGTTATGTTATGTTATGTTATGTTATGTTATGTTATGTTATGTTATGTTATGTTATGTTATGTTATGTTATGTTATGTTATGTTATGTTATGTTATGTTATGTTATGTTATGTTATGTTATGTTATGTTATGTTATGTTATGTTATGTTATGTTATGTTATGTTGTGTTATGTTAAAGTATATTATGTTATGTTAATGTTACCTCATTCTCTATATCCATACAAAATATCAATCAAACAAATAAAATTAAAATTTTCTTTTGAAAAATGCAACCATTCAATCGGTATTTTCTTATGACGTTATTACGTTAAACTATCGTCAGTAAACCGACTTTACAGACAACCTCTTTTTTTTTTTTTTTGTTATTTAGTCTGAGAGTTTTAGTTCTTTCTTCATGACATTTTTCTAGCCTGTTCTAATTAAAAGTAATGTTTATAATTTTGTAAAATATACATTTTTTTTTTAAACTAGTTCAATAATTCACTTAGTTTTATTTTGCTTTACTTTTTTTAACATCTGGTGGCATTGCCCGCGATCGCAGGTGTTGTTGGTGTTCTACTGCTTTCGGCAGTCAAATCTCTCTCTCGCTACTGCAGTATTGCCTACCTTTGGATATAAAAACGCACTAAAATTCCCATTCAAAGAAAATAACACAACAAATTTTTATTGAATCACTTAAAGAACTTTGTTTGCGTGGCAAATTGTCTTTAGAATTTGCGTTTTTTTTAATGAATGTGTTATGCTTATGTACAATTTAATTTATGAGTTTTTTTTGTTAAGCGAGACTCTTTTGTGAAGGGATCGACTTAGTTGCTACATTTGAGGTTATGTAACTAGATAAGGTACTCTTTTTGTAAAAATGTCAGTATGGTTTCTTTAGTATTTTCTGGTATTTTGTTGCTTATTTTTATAATGAATACACCTCTTGATGCCCTATGTCCCACTAAGGATTAATGGCCGGAAGAAACGATTACACCTCTATGGTTTTAATCCGCATTCAGTAAATTCAAACGCCTTTTAAAATGTGTAAAAAGTTTTCAATCTTAAGAAGAGTTGAGAGAGGGGCATTTAATAGTCTTCCATAACCTTAAAAGGAGCAAAAAATTAAATTCACACTTTAAAAATATCAAACCAACTAATTTTCATTAGCACTAAAATCTTCTCAGAGTGGCCTTTTTTAACTTTGTTTTGTATAATACTACAGTTTTTTTTAACCTAAAGTTTCGGTAGCTTTAAATTAAAAAAAAAAAACAAACACGAAACTTCAAAATTTTCGCATTTTCGATATAAAAAAGCACTAAATTTATTGCGAAGAGCAAATGGTTAATAATACTGCACAACTCAGCAAACGTGACATCACGAACTCTCTGATGGGCGCAATCTTCTTTCTATCATTCTTGCATACATACAATATATGTATACATACATTTGCTGCAATGGAAAAATATTCTAAAAAGTCTTTTGAGCCTTTCAATAAAAAGCCAAGAAACAGCAAATTATAGAAAAGGCTTTTTTCTAATAGCGGTCGGCAGGCTATGGCGCATCACCGAGTGTATTTCTGCCATGAAAATCTTCTCATAAAAAACCATCTGTCGTTCAGAGGAGACATAAAACTGGCGACAGGTCCCTCCACATTTGGAATAATATCAGGAAGCATAATAATAATTTCCTACTACTTCATCTTTTTCTCATCTCATGAATGTCATGTTGAAATAGCACGGTCTATTCTGAGGACCGCCGTAGCCGAATGGGTTGGTGCGTGATTACCATTCGGAATCCACAGAGAGAACGTTGGTTCGAATCTCGGTGAAACACCAAAATTAATAAAAACATTTTTCTAATAGCGGTCGCCTCTCGGCAGGCAATGGCAAGCCTCCGAGTGTATTTCTGCCATGAAAAAGCTCCTCATAAAAAATATCTGCCGTTTGGAGTCGGCTTGAAACTGTAGGTACCTCCATTTGTGGCATAACATCAAGACGCGCACCACAAACAGGAGGAAGAGCTCGGCCAAACACCCAAAAAGGGTGTACGCGCCAATTATATATATACTATATATATATTCTGAGATTACTGGCATATAGACCAGACTAGGAGCCATCGATTAGAATAAATCGTAAACAAATTCAGCAAGGCCCATCAAATACGGCGTGAGATTTCGTTATAGAAATTTGAATCAGCTCACAGTATAATATCGATCCATAGATATATAGCCCGGAAATCTGAGTTTCTCTGAGTAGTTTTGCATGAACGTAGGGGGACATCAGGGCTCGTCCCTTACTCCCCTTATTTTCAACCTGATTATGGATACTCTTACATGCAAACTACTTATTGCCTTGGACACTGTTGTACGCCGCTGATGTCGCACTACTATCTGAGAATGTTATTGCTTTACAAAATAAATTATCACAGTGGACTGAAGTTTTGAAATCAAATGGTGTACGCATAAGCAGCAAAAAACAGAGTACGTCACTTGTTCTTCTAATGATAGTGACCAGATTCCGAAATTTCATATTAAGAGTTTCAAATATCTTGGCTCCATTGTAAGCGATGATTGCTCTTTAGACCGCGAAGTGACGAAACGCGTACAAGCCGGCTGGCAAATTTGGCGCACAGTGTAAGAAGTTTTGTGTGCCAAAAAAATGTCAATAAAGTTAAAAGGCAACATTTATAAAGCTGTGGTTAGACCTGCAAGGGCGTATGACTCAGAATGCTGGCCGCTGTCTGCTAAACGGGAGCAAAGAATCCATGTGGCAAAGAAAAGAATGCTGCGATGGTCATCGAGCGTCACAAAACTAAGATAAGTAATAAACACATCAGAGGTAGCTGTCATATGGCTTCAATAACAGAGAAATTAAGAGCAAGTCGTTTGCGCTGGTATGGACGTGGCCGATCCTTTTAATTCTGGGTAAACACTATTAAAAACGATATGCAGCGAAGCGAAGTCAACGAAAGGACCACCCAGGGCCGAGTAACCTGGATATTGCGTACGAGAAGTGCCAACACCAACTAAGTGACCATGGCGGGGACGAAGAAGAGAAATTGTCGTTTCTTTCATTCGCGGACAAACTGTTGCAAGCAAAAATGCCAAGTGTAGCTACGTTGTTATCTTCCTCCAAACTCTGCGCCACCCAATAGCACGGGTGATTTGTGTTCGTCTCGCAGCTTTAATTATCTTTGGTTTTTCAAGCTCATAGAAATCCAATAAGTTCCTTGGCGCTGGTGCAAAGGGATCGGAATACATTTCCCCATTGCTGATATATGCAGTATTGTCGAAAAATCCGCTCCAGGAGCAGATATGAGGGTTTGATTGCGATTTGCGCGATTGCATCTTCTCAACATACATATATCTAACCTCTAAAACACTGAATTAATGCGTTTCATCTACCACGAACGTGATCGAGTCGGTTCCTCGTTTGAGGTTGGTTGCGATGAGGTTGGAGCAAATGAGAGAGATGTTGAAAAATCTCAGCCGGATAGAGATTGGCGTAATCCGTTCATCAACAAGAGTAAAACTTAAAATTGAAATTAAATTTTTAATTTAATAAAATTAAATAATTGTACAGCAAATGATTCGACGCCACAAATCAAAAACATAGTCATTTACCCATTTGCCGTGACCGTCATCTTAAACGGGTGAATTGGATCACATTCTTGTAATTTATTTAAATCCCATCGCACAACGGTGGCACAAAATTAATCACCCCATCGGGAGATTTATAATTATTGAAAATGGCGTCGTACATAAATCAAATTTGACACTACTGAACTAGACATGTAGTGTACAAAAAGATAAGAAGTGGAGGGCGTCAAGGTAAAAATAAAGATTTCCATCACCCAAAATATTTTGGGTGTTTAATTATGCGTCGCCTTTTACAAATCATATACTAATTTTTCACAACAAGTGTTACAATAGAAATGTACGTCCTGTGTCCCAATTCATGCTAGTTGCAACTCTCGCCGTTTTCGATTCTGAGCCGGTATTAAATCACAATATAAAGCTTTTATTTATTTAGCTATTAGTAAATCTAGAAATAAATGGTTTCTTACAGACTAGAAAAAAAAGTTCAACGACACAACTTAAAAATAATAGCAGTGTTTTTTATACATATGTATGCACAGTTTTATATTCGCTTATGAAATAGTTCTGGATAAAACTAATTTTTGTTTCGGTTAAAGGCAATTTTTTCAGTTTAAATGCAGATACATATGCGTCTAAAAGAACACAGCTAATATTTTGAAAATGCAAAACTTAATGGAAAAGCAGTAAACACGAAATGTGATACCAATATTCGCACTAATTGTTCGACACCAAGGACCACAAAACTTCGTCATACAGTATTTTTAAATTTATTAACTACCTGGTTTGCTTTTATAACTGAGCTACGAATCAAGAACATATTTTATTCATGTAAAAAAAAAATATCTAATTTGTCAATGAAAGTTAAAGTGTTAAAGTATTTCTTATTGTCATAATTTGGAAATAAATAACTTTATTTACGATTACAGAGTCACTGCGATTTTATAGATTTGTTCGTATTACTGTATTATTTTAACCTCACTTCCCTTACTTTTTATTGCATTCGGACAATGCCAACAATTTTTTTGAGTCGGTTTATCCAAAACTTGGTTTATCCTTCTTTCAGCATTTAAAGTTTATGTTAGTTTGTTATCCGTATTGTATATATATTTGTGTTTTACTTTGTTTTCCATTCATTTATTGTATGAATGACCTTTATTACCTTTTGTTAGAGACTTTTTTGAATGGAATTTATTGCAGTTTTTTTCGTTGGTTTTGTGAGTTTTGGATCATTTACGCGCTTTTGTGCAACTTGGCTGTATTGCCGCTAATTGACGCCGTAGCCTCTGCCAATAACATTAGCCGGTGTAGATCGTCTGTCTCGATGTTTCTTAGTGCTGAATATTTTACCTTCCCTCTGCTTGCCATATGATCGATTTTTCACCCGCTGTACAGACCATACAGCTACGTTTTCGCACTCCATTGATTTGAAGCGAACAAACTGGCCCCTAGCTTCGCCCAAAAGCCATCGTTTTACGCTTACCTCTCTTCACATATCATTTGTATTTTGGATTTGGTTGCTTATGATGTTTTGTTTTTGCGTTTTGATGCTGTTCATTCTTGCTAAATTTCATCGCCTCTCGTGTGCTTCATTTACTTTATTGTAGTTTCGTTGTGATTCATTAAGGTCCATTATTGATTATTTCAGTGCATTTGCTTTCTCACCCTACACTGATCCGCGCCCTAATGAAAGATGCACTTTTCGTTGGCAATGCACACATACACATGCCCATACGTACTTGCATATATGTTAGTATGTTTACAATATTTTATATTTGATATTTTTGGAGTATAAATAGGTATATTCGTAAACAAGCATTGTTGTTCCGAAAGAGGGTACTTAAGGTAAGGACGCTTTATGCTTTTCGCAATATCACTGTAATTTGATGATTTATGGCCGATATTCACAGCTTGAACACATCAGCCGACTTTGTTGACACTTTGTGCCAATTTTATATGTAGATAATTTTACTCGCTGGCTGTTCTGTTATACATAAACCTATCTACCTAAGTGTAAACAGAGGGATGCATTGGTTTTTTTTGTTTTGTTTATACTTATGACCACATCCTTAGTAGTAAGTTTTTTAATAGTATTATTTCTTTAATAAATTAGAGATATTTTTCTTACGTACCTGGTTAGTCGTTATGTGGAAATTGATCTGTGACCACACATATTTTTGGCGCTCCAATACTGGAGAATATTTACGCTACTGGAGGTAATCAATGCACTATTACTCAGAAAGTAAATAAATGGCTTAAATAAATTCTTAAGCACCTGAACAAGATTTAGTCGAGAAGCATAAAACAAAATAAATTTAATAGAGTAAATATTAAATAAATATAATAATAAAAATAGTAATGAATAGGTTTCATTTTTTCCATTATTATATACAGTTAATTTATAAAAATAAATTTTACAAGCAAACTTTTTTTCTGTGTTTTGTGTCGGTAAGGTAGGGTTTAAAATGCCTTTGTCACTTTGCGCTGTTGAAAGCGTTGCTTACATCGATTGTGGCTAAGAGCAGGATTTGACGGGAAAAGTGGTTTATGCTCCGTGTTTTTCCTATACACTTCCCAACATCCTCGATCCCATCCATAAGCAAGCTTAAAAAATTTGCATAAAAAGCTGATATTTCCGTTTTTTTTTAATTTTTTTTTTGTTGTGGCTCTTCTTGGAAATATTTGGAATATTTTTAAGGGATAACTTCTTTTTCTTACTTTGATTTTTCTTTTCTTCAGTAAAATCTTTAAATATAACGAACCAGGATTACACAGCCACAGTTCGTAAAAACTTGCATATGACAACGTTCATGCCCATAGTAACAATGCTGCTCTCTCCATTGATCAGTTTGCGTGCTTTATCGCTTAGCATTTTATGGTACATGGTACAAAAATAACGAAATTCAAATATATCATTTCAAATATATGCTTATTTTCTTATAAATAAAGAGATTATAAAATTATTTTTAATTATACGCGTATTAGGAATATTCTGTAAATTTTTAAAGAAGAGAGCTATCGAATCCTGCAACTACGGCTAATACATATCAGCAGATACGGTCGATGGGCTTAACTTGAGGACCAAGCCTCTCATGGCAACACTAGGGACTAGTTCTGGTCTTTGGGAGATTGATATTGGTCCGCCCATTTTTTTAATTTTTTCATACTTCATTACTTGTACCATATTTAAGAAATTTTGCTTCATTTAAAATAGAGATACCGCGTTTTCTTCCTTTGTTGGTATAACCTCCCGTTATTGAACAGTGAGCTTGGTTATTGAACAATATCGTCCATTTTCAATGGCAAACTTCCTTGGACAAAGAGTTATATTTGTACCAGGTGCCAGTGAAATTTAATACTTTTTGTTCAAAAACGGGCGGGAGGACAGACAAAGCTAAATTGACTCCTCTCATCTTACTGAGCATTTTGGTTTATCCATATATGTATGTATATCTATGTATATATATCTCGATTCCTTTATACTGTTACATACAACGTTATGTGAACAAAAGTTCAATACTCTTGGGTACCAGTGTGCGTTTATAAAATGCGAAATATTTTCGTTACAATTTTTGGTTATCCTAGACGATTTATCCATTGCAATTCGACTGAATTCGTAAACATTAACAAAAATCCAGAATGTCAGTAACACTATTTATTTAACCTTAAAATGCAACTGATTCGAAACCCTCTGCAACATCTTTCCCATCCCACACATGCACGCAGGCAAACAAATGCAGAATGCAAATACAACGAATAAACTGACAAAAACTAAAAAAAAACAGTTTACTGTAAATAAAAAAAGCACAAAAAAACGGAAGCGGACTAGGTAAGCAGAGAATGGGCTTGTTAGACGAAAAGTGATTTGAAATCGAGAATAAAGCAAGAAGACAAAATTCAACAAACAATGATCGTGTTATTACTCCCAATTTGCATGTGAAATGGATTGTGAGATGATCATGTTAAATAGTCAGCAACAAGCAAGCAAAGCAATAACAAATAAAACTACCGTCAAGTTGAACAGCCCTACAAAAATGTATACACACATAAACATTAGTAAATATATGTTAAGCAACGTGCTGCGTCGCGACGAATTTTTCTCTCTGCTCCCATTGTAGTATGCAACGAACTACAAACAAAACTGATCTACAAGTATGCTGCTGCTATGAAACCGCTCGAATGACTCTGAATTGTGTTTACCATCATTTAGTGTTGGGATATGAAAAATGCAATGAAGGTGTAGTTAACAAAACTAAAACAGTAGTCAATCAGAAAATGCATTTGGACGGAGAAAATAGACTCTGGCATGTATACTTCGTTCTAGACCTCTGGCACCAATCCCTGGCGCGATAATTGATTGTCCAAATGATTGTCGCTTCCATGTACATCTGAGGAAAAAAGTCTCAAGTAAAGGGTAGATAGTCATTTGGTAGCTGAGGTATGACTGAAGTTGGAGCTGCTTTGTTACAAACTGTGGAGTGTCAATCGCTTTGATGTTGACTCTGTATGTTATTTGTTTTAGAACTACAAATGTGATCTGGGCAAAATTATATTAACAAATATTTGTCAACATACACAGCTTCTTCTTCTTCTTCTTCTTAGCTGGCGCGCTAACCGCTTACGCGATTTCGGCCGAGTTTAACAAAGCGCGCCAGTCGTTTCTTTCTCTTGCATCCATGCGGACGACATGACCCAGCCAACGTAGCCGCTGGATCTTTTATCGCTGCGCTATGTCTATGTCGTCGTAACGCTCATACAGCTCATCGTTCCATCGCCTGCGATATTCGCCGTTGCCAACGTGCAAAGGTCCGTAAATCTTCCGCAGAATCTTTCTCTCAAACACTTCAAGCGTCGTTTCATCGGATGTTGTCATCGTCCAAGCTTCTGCGCCATATGTTAGGACGTGTATGATGAGGGCCTTGTAGAGTGTTAGTTTCGTTCGTCGAGAGAGGACTTTACTGCTCAGTGGCCTACTTAGTCCAAAGTAGCACTTGTTGGCAAGAGAGATTCTGCGTTGGATTTAAAGGTTGCCATTGTTAACGGTGTTAATACTGGTTTCTAAATAAACGAAGTATTTTGCAACCTCGGAGTTATAACTGTCAATAGTGACGTGGGTGGCGATAGGCGAGTGCGCCGACTGTTTGTTTGAAAACAGGAGGTAGTTCGTTTTGACCTCGTTCACCACCAGATCCATTCGCTTTGCCTCTCTATGATGTCAATATCATCGGCATACGCTAGCAATTGTAAGCTCTTATAAAATGTTTTGCCCGAGCGATTAAGTTCTGCGGCTCGTACGATGCTCTCCAACATCAGGTTAAAGAAGTCACAGGACAGCGCGTCGCCTTGTCTGAAACCTCGTTTGGTATCAAACGGCTCGGAGAGGTCCTCCCCAATTCTGAGGGCACTGCTGGTGTTGAGCAACGTTATCTTGCAAAGCCGTATTAGTTTTGTGGGGATACCAAATGCAGACATCGCGGTATACAGATAACTCCTTTTCATACTGTCGAATACAGCTTTGAAATCAATGAAAAGATGGTTTTTGTCGATTCTCCTTTCATGGGTCTTTTCCAAGATTTGGCGTATTGTAAATATTTGGTCGATGGTAGACTCTCCAGGTTTAAAGCCACGCTGATAAGGTCCAATCAGTTGGTTGACGGTGGGCTTCAGCCTTTCACACAATACGCTCGCTAGAACCGTATAGGCGATATTTGGAAGACTAATCCCGCGGTAATTGGCACAGATTGCAGGATCACCCTTCTTATGGATTGGGCAGAGCACACTTAAATTCCAATCGGCAGGCATGCTTTCATCCGACCATATTTTGCATAGGAGTTGATGCATGCACCTTACCAGCTTCTCGCCGCCATGTTTGAATAGCTCAGCTGGCAGTCCGTCGGCGCCCGCGGGGTTGTTGTTCTTTAGACGCGTTATCGCTATTCTCACCTCGTCATGGTCGGGCAGCGGAACGACAATTCCGTCGTCGACGATTCACATTCTCTGTGACATGCGCAGCTATCACTGTTTAATAGGTTCGAGAAGTGTTCCATCCATAATTTAAGAATGCCCTGGATGTCAGTCACCAGATCGCCGTCTTCGTTCTTACAGGAAGACGCCCCGGTCTTGAAACCTTCTGTAAGCCGCCGAACTTTCTAGTAGAATTTTCGGGCGTTGTTCCTATTGGCCAGCATCTCAATCTCCTCGCACTCACGTATTTCGGCCTCTCGGATAATACGCCTGTCTTCCTTTTCTAGCTCTTTGTAGCGATCCCACATAGCTCTAGTTGCGCCCGATCGCAGCGTGGCTTTATAGGCGGCAGCATGATATCCCTCGTCGTGCCAACTGTTTTTTCGGGCTCGCTGGAGTCCAATTTCTTCTTCGGCGGCGGTACGTAGGGAACGAGAAATGTTGCTCCATTGCTCGTGCATGCCGGTTTGTTGGGCAGTGCTCTCTGAGAGCAGGAGTGAGAGTCGAGTGGCGAATCTTCTTGCTGTCTGTTGTGATTGCAGCTTTTCGATGTCGAACATTCTTCGCGTAGGTAGATGTACGTTTTTTGCTGCACAGAGGCGAGTGCGTAGTTTGGCTGCAACAAGGTAATGATCCGAGTCGATGCTTTCGCGTTTTTTCGATCAGGAGACAGTCAGGTAGCTTGATATATCTTTTTATGCTGGAATCTGGTGCTGCAGACTACCATGTTTCGGGCGCCGGCGAAGTCCATCAGTCTCTGTCCGTTACCGGATGTTTCGTTGTGCAGGCTGAATTCAGGCCCAACTGTGGGGCCAAAAATTCCCTCCTTGCCCACCCTGGCGTTGAAGTCGCCAAGCACGATTTTTATGTCGTCGCGGGGGCAGCGCTCATAGGAACGTTTCAAGCGCTCATAGAAGGAATCTTTTTAAGTGGCGGGTCCCAAACCCAGCGCACAACCAGTTATCCTGGAATGCTTCCCCTTCTCACGTTATCTCACTCCCGAACGGGTGTTCAGAAGCTACCCAGAGGATACGTTTTCTTATCCCGGACGTTGTGAGCTGCTTGAACCACATGCAGAATAATCGTCCTGGCCACTTCCAAGTGAATGGCGATCAGTAACTTTCCCCACTTGTGTGGACTTCTACACATGGAACCATCCTCCTCAACATACATATATATATTATATATATAAAGGGTAATTTTTTAGCTATTATCTTTTACAACAGTTGGTTTAAACAGCTGACGCACGTTTCGTGTTTTGTTTCACTGTCAAACATCTTCAGTTTGCTCTATAATTTAACCATACATCGTCTTACAAACGAATAACGCTTGCAAATCATTGAATTTTATTATAAAAATGCGTGTTCTGTTAAGTGGGTACGTAAATAAGCAGAATTGTCGATTTTGGACTGAAGATCAGCCAGAAGAATTGCAAGAGCAACCAATGTATCCAGAAAAGGTCACAGTTTGGTGCGGTTTATGGGCTGGAGGTATCGTTGGACCGTACTTCTTAAAGATGCTGCGAATCGTAACGTAACTGTAAATGATGAGCGCTACCGTTAAATGATATCCAACTTTCTTTTGCCCAAAATGCAAGAGTTTGACTTGCATGGTATGTGGTTTCAGCAACACGGTGCCACATGCCACACAGCACGCGTAACAATGGACTTATCGAGAGGCGAGTTCGGTGAACATTTTATTTCACGTTCGGGACCTGTCAATTGGCCACACAGATCGTGCGATACGAGTATAACGCCTTTAGATTATTTTTTGTGGGGCTATGTTAAAGCTCATATCTATTCAGACAAATCTGCTTCAACTAACGCATTGGAAGACAACATTAAAGCATTTAAATTTGAGATACCAGCCGAAACATTGGAAAGAGTATGCCAAAATTGGACTAAGCGGATGGACCATTTGAAGCGCAGTCGCGGTCAACATTTGCATGAAATAATCTTCAAACATTAAATTATATGGACTGTGCTATCGATTTAAATAAAAATTGCATGCATTTTTCTGAATTTAACGTGTGTTTTTTGAAAAACTTTCCTAAAGCTCTTAAAAAATCACCGTTTATAATTGGCGCGTACCCTCTTTTTGGGTGTTTGGCCGAGCTCCTCCTCCTATTTGTAGCGTGCGTCTTGATGTTGTTCCACAAATGGAGGGGCCTACAGCAAATATTTTTATGAGGAGCCTTTTCATGGCAGAAATACACTTAGAGGTTTGCCATTGTCGAGGGGCGACCGCTATTAGAAAAATGTTTTTCTAAATTTTGGTGTTTCACCGGCTCGGCGGCCGCCACATATGTTATATTATATATAAATACATATGTATGTGTTCCCAGTTTAATAGTTAAACCAACGCGGAGTTTCAGTATGGGGAAGCAGAGGAAATAAAAGTAGCTAATATAATAACTATGCTCCGCAAGATATTTCTCGTGTCAAAAGTGCTACTTATGCTACTGCAAATACTTATATACGTGCATATGTATGTAAGAGAAACAATTTTATAATAATACTCGATAAAACTATTTTTATATAGGGTCCTTCATAAAACGCGCTTAAATATTGTTTTAAAATAAAATATGTAAAGGTTTAGATTTTTTCAGGTTTCACTATTTTTATTCAAAATACGGGTTTGCACAATTATACAATATATAAAATTACATATTGTAATTTAAATATCCACCAAGAGTACGTCTATAAGTAAAATCCACCAAGCAATCGATTCATGAATGTCTAATTGTTGAGAACGTCGAGACTTCGATGTTGAAAGCAAAAACATTCGCAACAATATTTGACATTTGTAAACTAGACAACTGCAGTGTTGAAACAGATAAGCAAAGGAACGCTCATAAAAAACTCTCTGCCGTTCGGAAGACGCACGCCAAACCAATTATATACCTATATATTCATATATAAATTACTCAAAATCATTATTTTATTTAGTAAAAATTAATTTTTATTCGATGCGCTCACTTTAGCCTTGAACGCAACTACATGTTAAGATCAGACGCATAGATATGCTTACTAATAGCCAGGCAGCAATCAAGACTCTCAACTCTTTCCTGGTTACAACAAAACTGGTGATGGAATCTCTTGATAAGCTGAATATCTTCGGCCAGAACAGTCAGATACTTATCCTATGGGTTCCAGGGCACATAGGAGTTACTGGGCACAAAATTACAGATAATTTAACCAGGAAAGGCACGACCTTCCATTTATGGTTACGAAGAGTCGAAGCTCAATTTTATTTGTATAAATACGCGATTAAGAGCTGTATACTTGAATCACGTTGCAGGGAACACAACAGGTGGTTCCTTCCAAAAACCGCTACTCTATTTTTAGCAAATTTGCTAATTAATTGGCGTCAGTACAAAGAAAAGCATTTGTGTGCGAGTGTAAGCACGTGCGGATGCATGTGGGCCTGGTGTATTCATGGTTTTTCACTCACTTTCACTTTTTTCTTCCTCTTCCTTTGGTTTGTTTATTTTCTGTATTGACGTCAGGACACATGGCGAGGCGTAATCATGTATTCTACAATTTTTGTATTTTAATAACTTAATAAGACAGTCGTTCTAAACGCAATCACCTCTCTCCTTCACTCTCAGTGCTCCCGTCAGATACGAATAAGAATAAATTAGTGAATGTGTGCGTAGGTGAAAAATCACGTGGCTTTAGTTTGAGTTCAGAAACGTGAAAACCCCTGTACATTATTTTCCTTTCTTTCTGTTTTCTTGCATATTCTCTAACAATTGCTGCTCACACCTGCGCCTCTGCAATCTACCGTGTCATATTGCTTCCACAGTTTCTCTGTCCGACTATTTGCACATGCGCAACGGATTGGCGTTATAATGTTGCAATATGGTAAGTTTTACGGTACGCGCTATAACAAGGCAAACACAATCTCTAATGCCAGCCAAACAAACAACCAGTTCATCAACCGTTTTCGTCGTTCATTTGTGGGTGTCACGGAAATTACACTGCGTGTAAACACGTCACAGCAGTCAATTGACGTTTCCAGATACAATAATAAAAGTGAACTGCATAAATGCAGTTTGCATGCAGCTTTAAATTCCGACAACTGACAAATGATGTTGAATATGGCACACCAGTGCGACAATCTGTCGAAGTTGATCATGTCGTGCTTTTGTTGATGACGAGCCCATCATTTGTTTTGTTTTGTTACAGTGGCATCTCACCTTTGTTCGTTGCAAATTCGATTAAATGGAAAACACTCAAGTGATAGTGTATACCTACCGCTTTTTGTACCCCATGTCAGCTATTATTGTAAAGGTTCTATAGTATATTAATGATTTTTGTTGTTGCTATTGTTTGTCATGGAATCGAATGTTGGTTACATGCTGATTATTAGAACGGAACAAGCGATTGAATGCTCCTTTGTATGAGCTTCGGTGGTGCATTGAGTGATAGCAAACATGGTTAGTAAAAGTTGACCTGATTAAGAAGCTGAAATTGTGTTGACGCAATATTAGCACAAGCAATAACTTCCATACATACTATTATTCTTGGTCCTTCCAGCCCTTTCCGCTGGCCACACCACAGACTTATTACTGCCCTCACACACAAACATATCTACTACTACCTACTTAAAAAGAAAATCTTGGCGGAAAACATTATTCTAATTATTAAGTAGAAAGAAATAAATAACCTCATAACTGAAATTATTAGAAAACGCCACTGTTTTACTAGTAAAGGGTGGTTAAGTTTCAAGGGCCGGTGTTGATTTTGAATACAATACAATTTTTCAAGAAATTATTGTCATTTCTCTTTATTATGATAATATTGGTATGGCTCAATTACGTATAGAATCAAATATCGGCCAAATGGCCGGCGCGCCTTCGGCGGCACACCTCCATCCGATGATCCAAATTTTCGATGACGCTGAGGCATAATTGAGGTTCTATGCCGTTAATGTGCCGAATTATCTCATCCTTTAGCTCTTGAATTGTTGCTGGTTTATCGACGTACACCTTTTCTTTCAAATAACCCCAACGAAAGAAGTCCAACGGTGTCAAATCACATGATCTCGGCTTCCAATTGACAGCGCCGCGACGTGAGATTATTCGGCTATCAAATTTTTCGCACAAAAGAGCCATTGTTTCGTTAGCCGTGTGACAAGTGGCACCCTTCCTGTTGAAACCACATATCGTCCACATCCATATCTTCTAATTCGAGCCATAAAAAGTTCGTTATCATCTCACGATAGCGAACACTATTCACAGTAACTACCTGACCGGCCTCATTTTGGAAAAAATACGGCCCAATAATGCCGCCTGCCCATAAACCGCACCAAACAGTCACTCTTTCAGGGTGAATTGGTTTTTCGGCAATCGCTCTTGGATTATCATTCGCCCAAAAGCGGCAATTCTGTTTATTGACGAATCCACTGAGGTGAAAATGTGCCTCATCACTGAAGATGATTTTCTTCGAAAATTGGTTATTCACTGTTGCCATTTCCTGCCACCATTCTGACCATTGACGACGCTTGAAATGGTCAAGAGGCTTTAGTTCTTGAGTCAATTGCACCTTGTAAGCGTGTAAATTCAAGTCTTTACGCATAATGTTCATCAACGACGAGCGTGAAAGGTGCAATTGTTGGGCACGCCGACGAGTTGAGGTGGACGGCTCTTCAACCACACTATCGCGAACAACAGCAATATTTTCTGGAGTACGAGCTGTGCGAGCATGCACACATCTCCTACAGACACGGTTTGCTCAAACTTTTGCACAATTTTTCCTATTGTACGCACATTTGGACGATTAAATTTACCGAAAAAATCAAGAAGTGCGCGATATGTATTTTGATTTGAACACCCGTTTTCATAATAAGCCTGAATAACTTTAACGCGTTGCTCGATCGTGTATCTTTCCATGGTTCGAAAAACACGTTTTGGTGTGGTTTACACTCAACATCGGCCCTTGAAATTTAAGCACCCTTTATTTAATTCTGATGGAAAACATATTTCAAAGAAATAAATGTCTCAAATTCCAAGCATTTCGATTTTAAGATCCTAAACTCATGTGGTGGTAGTTTAAAGTAATATAAAATTAGGAAGAAACTTACGGTTCAATTAAATTCTATTCGTTGAATTTTATCATATCTAAACTTTCTGAGTATAAACTTTTATTTCATATGCTTGAATTCTTTAAAAACTTGGAGTCGACTGCAAGACAATAATTCCCAAGAGATGAACCATTGGTGTATGGGCAACACCATTTTTCAGCCATTGCAACCGATTAGTTTGAATTTTTTTATATATTAACAAATATCTATGAGAACGTCTTTAACATTCTAAGTTCATAAACCGGTATTTGACGGAAGAAGTGGTACTAGATCGAGAGTGACTACAGTTGTACAGTTGCAAAATGATCAACCAGAGGAAAAGGATGCAAGAAATGATGATTAGATGAATACAAATTGCTGGAGTTAACCATCTGCTGGTGTAAAACTTACTAGTTAATGCTGATGTAGAGCTTTAATGGTACGCTAAATGGTATGGTGCTGATGCATAGACTAACAATTGATACGTCACAGAACGTCGCCATGTAAAAACACTACAACTTTCCAAATTCAAAATGAGAAAATGTATGGTGATTACGCGAAAATATATGCTTATATTACAGGCATGTATGGGTATTTCGTATGTTTTTAGTATATTTTGGGTTAAAAAATTCACGCGTACAATTTATGAGTTTTTGGTACATTTTGACTGAATGTAATTAATATTTTTAACTTTCACTGAAGAGAAGCCTAATTATTAAAAATATGTTTAACCACATTCAACAAAGTAAGTATTGAAATACGAGGGTGGCTCAGTAAGTGCCTAATTATTAAAAATATGTTTAACCACATTCAACAAACTAAGAATTGAAATACGAGGGCGGCTCAGTAAGTACCCGTGTTTGATGGCAGATGGCGATTCTGAGGGAAGTTGGTGTGCTAATATCTATCAAGCGACGACAAAACAAACTTCAGACTGATTGATGAGTTAGTTGGATTTGGCAGTTATTCGAGTAAGACATGTCGCTAAGATGGAAAAAGAGCAGTATCTTTCGGATGGGAAAAACTGCGAGCAGATAAAAGCAAAGTTGGATGCTGTCTATGGGGACCCTTCGCCATCTATGTCCACAGTTAGATATTAGTTCAACGAAATTCCGTTCCGAAATTCCATTCCAACGAACATCCGTTTTTGATGAGGAGCGACCAGGACGCCCGGCAGATGTGTTACCGAGGAAATCATTCAAAAAGTCCAAACATGATTCTCGCTGATCGACAAACGAAAGTGTGTTGACGGGAACGGCAATTAATATTTTACAACATAATTTGGCGATGAAAAAATTGTCAGCCCAATGGGTTCCGCGATTGCTCACAAGTAACAACAAGCGAATGCGGCTGTTAATTTCGAAGCAGTGTTTAGAGCAATTTAAGTGATATCCAAAAGAATTTTTACATCGAGATATCACCGTTGATGAAACCTTTATTCATTATTACACATCAGAAACTAAGAAACAATCAAAAACATGGATTTCTCCCGGTGAATCTAATCCAAAGAAGGGAAGACAGTCCCATGGACCAGCAAGATCATGGCGACGATTTTTTTGGGATGCGAACGGCGTCATTCTCAGTGATTTTTTAGCAAAAGAAAGTACGGTCGTACGGACATCATAACGCAAGACAAGAACCATAGCTTCTTTTTCCAAAAGAAACAAACTAATTTGGCAACGATAAACGACGAGTTTCGCTTACACGCTTTGTTCCCGACGAATTAAGATCCGGCACTGACACTGGTGATGATAACAGAGAAAGAGAAAGGCATCCCCGGCGTTAGGAAGGTCAACTAGAAAAGGACTTGGCGTCACTTAGTGTGTCTAATACGCGGTTTGTTGAACTCGGGTAAGATCACTTAAGCGAACAGCTCCAATCAAGTAAACGACATAAAAATAATTAAATGAAACGAATAAATTCCAACTTTTTAATGCAATCGTAAAATTATTGAAATAGTAATACTATAAAATATTTCTATACAATAAAATGTTTATAATGAAAAGTGATATCCAATCGTTTTCATCACGTCTGGCGTCCAGGTAAATGCGAAATATTATCGCGAAAGTATTTTGGAGGTTGCTTTGAAGCCGTGAGCAGACAAACATTTCGGTAGCAGACCATGGACGTTTCAACAGGACTTGCCACCGTCTCATAAAGCTCGAGTGAACCAAAAATGGCTAAAAAACAACGTTCCGAACTTCATAACATCCACACAATGGCTCTCAAATTCACCAGACGCGAATCCAATGGATTATTCTCTTGCGGCCATTTTGGAGAGCAAGGTCCGAATTAAAAGATTCGCCAGTCTCGAGGCACTAAAAAAAGCCATTGTCCGCGAGTGGGCCAAAATACCTGCAAGTCACATTCGGGCAGCTTGCGATTCGTTTATGGACCGTCTCAAGGCCATAGTCATAAATTCATTCTTAATTTTGTATTATTTTCACATATTTTTTACTTTGAATTGAATACAGGTAGTTTTCCAAACTAAATTTATGGGCTTGTTAATTGGTTACACTTCAAGTGACGGGCCCTGTAATAATTATTTCACTTCAGAAACCAAGGTAATAGCAGTTTATTAATAAAATCTGTGGTAGATCTCTAACAAAGTGTGGTAGAATATTTTTTATTCGTCAACTTATACATAGGTACACAAGCCCATTATTTAAAAAAAGCAGCTTAAAAAGCATAAAAAAATAATGTTTTTAAATGAAAAGCCTTCAAATATTGTTACAAACGTAATTTCAGAGTAATTTGTTAATATTTCGTGAAACTTGGATATTCCGGGTATATGCTTGGACGATTCCCAAGGACGAACTTCCCGAATTTTGTCAGCTATTTCGGATGCAGAAATATAAAAAATGGATGTTGAAGGAACTAATGTGGCAGCAACTTTTGCGAAATCATTCGCGTTTTGGATTACAGTATTGCTTCCTTGGCTACGAGCTTTTCGATTAACAAGTCTTTTTATATTGCCACCGCCTCCGTCTGCAACTCCCTTACCATGGGAAGTGGCAAAATACTTCCATTCAAATTGTTTGCCATATCTTTCAGAGAGTTATACCAATAACGAGACCATATAACGATTTTTGAATTCAGAAGAAGGACCATCACTCCATATAACTTCTTTAATTCTTTCGCCATGATCTGTTGCAAAAATTTTATCATACAAATATGTCACGAAGGCGAATATACTGTCTTTATCTTTTTGCTTTGTATCAGAGCATATCACAAAAGTTTTACATTGTGCCATGAAAAATGAAGCAGCGGTAAAAAGAGTAACACTTTCCCTGCTCCATAAAGCTGACTGCACCTCGTTTTGATATGCGCAAGAATAAGACATAGCAAAATCAATTTGAAGTATTCTTGCATGTACTCTTTGCTTGTACTCTTTTTATATTTATGTGATACATGACATATGGTAAGTCGGATATAAGGTTTTCGTGTAACTCTCCACAACTGATTTCTTCTGTCTTCAGTTTTACTCGTTGATCGTCTCCTTTTTTCCATTGCTTATAAATTATATTTTTTCCTGTGTCATAAGGTATTATATTTATTATATTATTTCCATTTTTATATATAATTTATTCCATTTTTATATATAATTTATTCCATTTTTACATGTATCGCACACATTTCTCCAACAGCTTGAATCAAGGGCCGTATCATAGAGAATGTTGCTCCAACCACCAACAATATTTGAACCAGCCTCCCTTTGGACTCTCTTTTTTTCTTTTTCGTACTTCTTCCTCTTCTGTATTTCTTCCTGGGTCATGGCTTCAGTTTTTCTTTTCCTCCACTGTTTCACTCTTTCTTTTTCGATATTTTTGAAATCTGGACCTTTTTTTCGTTTCTCGTCTCTCCATTTTTTATAACGTGACACGCTATGGTTGTTATTATTTTCACTAATTTTCTCCATTTTTTAGTTAAAAGAAAAACTTATATGCCGTGTTCGTACGGGACAAAATTTAATGACTGAATATTGAATTTATTTGCGATGCAAACTGAAATCAATGCTTTACAAGTAAAAAGAGCACCAGTAGTTTGCTTTAAATGTAAAGTAATCGAAACAAATAAATAAGTTACTCGGATGAGCACAAAAATAACTGTACAGTGTTAAATGCGTTCGTACGGGACATCATCGAACCATTTTTTTAAAAGAGCATATCTGCGTTGTTCATAAATAAACTTTTTTTTATTATTACGTTTCAAAACGTAAAAGTTTGTTCTTTTAACTCCAATTATCAGTTTCACGCTATATGTCACACATAATAGAACTAAGAGCTTAAACTTGACCAAATTTCGATAGAAGAAAATAAAATTTTTATGAGTTGTTTTTGTTGTAAAAAAAGATACTTCAAACTGAGGTCAAGTAAAAGGTCGATGTTTATAATGAAGATTGATATATTTTAAATACATTAACACTAATATAATCATCCGGAAATGCAATTTTTTCGGCGGTCGAAATTTACCATTTTCCATGGAATGCTCCATATCAACTTAAACTTTTGTTTACATTTACATTAATATTTTCCTTTCTCCACATCAAATTGCTTGAAATCAGTTATGCATTTTTTTTTGTAAAGCTTATGATGTTAACACATGAGTTGAAACAATAACTCAAAAGAAGCTGTGAAGCCCAGTACTTGTACGAGTAGCTGACAACTAAACTGAGCACACTACGAACACATTGTGTCATGTTAGGTCATTATCTCATAGATATATATTTATATATATATATACATACATATCTTTCTCTTAATTTTCAGCTTTGAATAACATTATTAACATGAAAACAATCAGCATTAGCGTTGTTGAACAATATCGCTTTTATTGAAATATTGCTAGTGTTTTGTTGTGTTTATGTGCAAAACATATTAATTAGTGCGCGACAAAATGCCACGGCGCACCACGCCAAAAAGTTGAAACACATGTCATCGAATTGTATGCACGACATTCATACCTCACTGCTCATTACTTGAAATTGAAATTTCATATTTTTTAATAATTCAGACAATTAATGAGTTTGTAGCACGCAATGCGTCAAAAATGCAGTTTGCACAAATGCCATTCAAGTAAGATGAATAAACACAAATTATTGACACACTGGAACAGTGAAATTAATTTGCCTAATTGCGCATTAGCTTTTTGTTCGGCCTAAATGAGGTAAATGTTAATTTGCAATATAAATAATTAAAATTTATTTTAATTAGTTTGCAATAGTTTTAATTCATCTTAGCAAATGAATAATTCCTTAACTAGGGAATAATCCCCACGTGCAGCTCCCCAGAGTAAGGGGAAATTTCTATTGCAACCGCGAATTTTTCTCTTTCACCTTGTGATGTTTGCACGTGCTAGTGTGGGGCAATGAGCTGGTTTTATGTTCGACCTGAATTTCGAGAAACAGCAAACACATTCTAATTAATGGCGGCAGCTCAAAGACTGGTTATAATATGCATCTACGAGCTTTTCTGTCATGCAAAAGGTCCAGTTACAAAAAATGTATCATTTAGGCAAATAAATTAGGCTTCAACAAACCTCTTATTTATTTATTTGTTTATAATTATTAGTTCTAGTGACAGTGACCGCCGTAGTCGAATGGGTTTGTGCGTGCCTATCATTCGGAATTCAGAGAGATTCGAACCTAACTATATCGGTGAAACACCAAAATGAAGAAAACGTTTTTTGTAATAGCGGTCGCCCCTCGGTAGGCAATGGCAAGCCTCCGAATGTATTTCTGCCATGGAAAACATCCTCATTAAAAAAAATATCTCCCGTTCGGAGTCGGCTTGAAACTGTGGGTCCCTCCATTTGTGGAACAACATCAAGACGCTCGCCACAAATAGGAGGAGGAGCTCGGGCAAACACCCAAAAAGGGTGTACGCGACAATTGTATATCTATATATATAAAAGAAAGTCATATTAGTTACACCAGTTATAACTCGAGAACGGCTGAACCGATTTGGCTGAAATTTGATATTTTTTTACATAGGATACTTTTTATCCCATTCGAACGCGTTTCACTATAAAATGTGGTATAACAAAAACGCATCTGATATGGAATAACAAAACCCAAATGACAGCTAAACGTAATTTTGTCTATGGTTAAGTAGAAAATTTGATAATATAAATTTTGTCAGAAATATATAATCACAGTAATTTGTATTCTCTTTGAATCATCATTATAAATGCTGCATGTGAAAATCTCAATTTACTAGAAAACGATATCCATTGAGATATGACAATCGTTGAAGCCATTATCTCTGCATCTCTAAGTCAGATACGCACATTATTTGCTATCATCATTTCGACATGCTTTCCATCGAACCCATCTAACCTATGGCATAAATACAAGGATAATATGTCAGAAGATATTTTACATCAAATTCGTGTCAGTTCCAGAAATCCGGATCTTGAGATGAATGAGGAGATACATAATCGGGCTTTACTCTTGATCGAAGACATGTGTTACCTTATGTGCGGTAGTTTATTAGTCAGGTTAGGAATGCCAGCGCCAAATCGTGAAATGAATGACGCATTTAATCGAGAGTTGGAACGAGAACGTGAATATGATCACCAGGAATTAGATTTAGTAGTTCAAACGAATGTGCCACTATTGAATCGCCAACAAAAAGAAGTTTATGATACATTAATGAAGGCAATTGATGATGGAAATGGGGGTTTATATTTCCTTGATGCCCCTGGTGGAACTGATAAGACATTCCTCATGTCAGTAATTTTAGTCACGGTTCGTGCGAGATCCAACATTGCACTTGCAGCTGCTTCTTCTGGAATAGCAGCCACATTATTAGAAGGATGCCTTACGGCTCATTCAGCATTAAAATTGCCGTTAAATCTTAAAAAAATTGAAAAACCAAAATGTAATATTTCAAAACATTCAACAATGGCCAAAGTTTTATCAGCATCGAAAATCATCATCTGGGACGAATGCGCAATGGCGCATAAACGTGCATTAGAGCACTTAACCGAACATTGAAAGATATACGCAATGACTCGAGATGTTTTGGAAACGCAATGATTTTACTGTCTGGCGTCTTCCGCCAAACACTGCCAGTAATTCCAAGATCAACGGCTGCTGACGAAATAAACGCTTGCCTCAAATCATCGAATCTATGGCGCTAGGTGAAGAAACTTCAGCTGACAACAAACGTGAGAGTTGCATTACTTTTTTTTTTTTTTTTTTTTTTTTTTAACTTTTTATTTGTTTATTGAATCTGCCTTTTCAAAGGCCTCACAATAAGTATTCAAATCTTAGAACTAAAAAGAAAAATTTTATTTTATCTCATTTTCTACAATAAATAATTATCAAATGGCCCTCTACTCATCGGGGTGGTAGGTCATTTCTTCGAAGCCTGGTCGTATGTTGCGTACTCAGGAGTTGACGTGCGAACGGGTTCGGGTGATCTTGCAATTTCAACTGATAGTTTTCACGAACTTTTTTGAATACTTCCTTCACCATCGGTACATCTAGGTCCCTATGGATGTTGTCGTTTCTTATATACCACGGCGCTCCAGTTATGGTTCTTAAAATTTTCGACTGTGCTCTCTGTATAAGATCGATACTGGAACTGCTGGCCGTTCCCCACAATTGGATTCCATAAGTCCAAATTGGTTTCAAAATTGCCTTGTACAAGAGGACTTTACAGTCAAGGCTCAATCTTGATTGCTCATTAATTAGCCAGTGAAGGTTTGAAGCTTTGATTCTCATATTAAGCCGCTTTGCCTCGATGTGGCGTCTCCATGTTAAACGCCTATCTAGGTGAACGCCAAGGTAAGTGACGTGATCAGACTGTGGTATGCATACGTTGTTAAGGGTAACCGAGGGACAGTCTCCTCTTCTAAGCGAAAATGTGACATGTTTACTTTTTATTTCGTTCACTTTTATTCTCCATTTTTTCAGCCACTTTTCTAAAAGTCTGAGATATTTATTTAGCTCTCTAGATGCCAGAGACGGATCATTTTGAGAACTAAGCACAGCGGTGTCGTCAGCGAATGTAGATATAGTCAAACTATCGCACTCGGGCAGATCAGAAGTATAAATTAAATACAAAATTGGGCCTAGTACACTGCCTTGAGGGACACCAGCTTCAATTTCATATTCATGAGTCACATAATCGTTGCATTTTACTCTGAATTGTCTGTTTGTTAAGTACGATTCCAGAACTTTGTGTGTAATAGGTGGCAAACAGCGTTTTATTTTATGTATGAGACCCTCATGCCAAACTTTGTCAAATGCCTGTGCCACATCTATAAAAATTGCTGAACAGTATTTTTTAAGTTCAAAACATTTTCTTATTTCCGCAGTTAACCGATTTACTTGCTCGATTGTCCCGTGTTTTTCTCGAAAACCAAACTGATGTGGAGGGATTATATTACGTTCGTTTAAAAACGGCATCATTTTGTTTCTCAAAACTTTTTCAAATAATTTTGACAAACACGGCAACAAACTGATTGGTCGATAGGACGTTGGCACATTTAAGTCTTTGCCCGGCTTAGGAATCATTATTATTAAAGACGTTTTCCAGCTCTTTGGAAAAATGCCTACCTCGATGATTGCATTAAATATTACAGACAGCACAATTATAGCGACTTGCGGTAGATTTTTTATCATTAATGGTGTTATTGCGTCATAACCTGGCGCCTTTTTCACCTTAAGATTCTTATTAATAACAACCTGAATATCTTCAGGAGCTATGTTGATTGGTTCTGAGTTTAACGATGCGTTGCCACTACTTTCTTCTAGTATTTGCTCATTTGCAGAAGAATTTGGTTGGAAAACATTACTCAGATGATCGGCGAATATCGACGCTTTATCTTCAGCGCTACGAGCCCATGTACCGTCAGGTTTTCTTAGGGTGCTTTGTACTTCTACTGGCGTCTTAATGGTCTTAGCTGCTTTCCGTATAGAAAAATGTGTGTGCTTTGTATTGGATAAGCTCTCAATATAGTTTTTGTTTTTACGATCTTCGTCCAAGTGAAGTGCACTTCGCAGTTTTCTATTTGCAGCAGACAGCCTTTGCTTAGCACCAGGGGATCTGTTTTGTTGCCATTCTCTTCTTAACCTTCTTTTTTCCAGTAGTAGTCCTTCAATTTCAGAGTTGGAGACATTTGTGGCAAATTTTGGACTTAATTGGTATTTAGAGTGCTCTAAAGCTGATGTCATCACAAACGTGAAGTCATCAACAGATTTTTCAATTTCAGCCTCGCTATGAACTACAGGATTTGTGTTAATGTGGCTGCTAATAAATTTTTTGTACTTCAACCAGTTTGTTTTATATTTAGAGTCAATTGCAGAGCCAGGTATATTAGCGTAATAGGTTAATATTACTGGGGAATGATCTGATGATAAATCATACGACGTTTCTGTAGTGACTGAGTTTCGATTTATATTTCTCGATATAGCAAAATCTATGAGGTCAGGAACTTTTTTAGGATCAGAGGGCCAATAGGTGGGATGTCCGGGAGATATGACATCCAATTCGTTTTTTCGATCAACTAAAGTCTGCCTACCTTTGGGATTCACTAATCGAGAGCCCCAATACGTGTGTTTTGCATTATAGTCTCCACAAGCTAGAAAACGTTTCCCCAATCTGCTAAAATATTTCTCAAACTGCTCTTTTGTAACAGCAAATCTTGGTGGACAATAAACTGAGCTAATTGTTAAATCACCATATCCGACCTCAAGGTGAATGGATATTGCCTGCAGATAGTCTTTTGCAAATGCATCTAAAACGTAGTGTCGTATTCTACTCTTTATTAGGATGCCTGTACCGCCATGTGCTTTACCATCGGGGTGATTTGTAAAATGGAACATATATCCAGGAATATTAAAATTATATCTATTTGTGAGATGAGTCTCAGATATCAACATTATGTCAATACAATGTTTTTGTAAAAAATGGCAAACTTCTATTTTATTTTGGTTTAAACCATTTGCGTTCCAAAAAGCCATTTTTAAATAACTCATTTCTTTGCCAATAGTATTTGGAGCATTTGGTTCTGCGTTCTCACAAGCTCTTGAAGAGTATTTTGCATGGAAGACATAATGCTGGTAATATTCTGGTTAAAAGCGTTCATATTTTGGGTAAGTGTATACATTATACCCTCCAAACCTCCAAAATTCTGGGGAGCACTAGCTTGTTGGGTACCTGATTTTACAATATTGGCATATGAGATGGCTCCTGACTGGAGTGGAATTTCTTGATTTTGTTTTTGAATTTTTCCTCCGATACCAGAAACTGTGACGCTTGTAGGTCTGGTAGATGTTGCTACTTATGTGTTTCTAAAATCAACAATTTCTCCTCTCGCTTGCTGCTTTCTCTCGTTTAACCTTTTCAACAAGTCTTTATAAACGGGGCACCCTCGATAGTTTGCAGTGTGATCACCACCGCAGTTTCCGCATTTTCTACTTAGGCCTTCTTTAGCTGCAGTGCATTCGTTAGAACCATGCTGATCACCACATGCAACACACACTACAGGTAGTGTACAGTAATTCTTTGTATGGCCAAATTCTTGGCAATTTCCGCACTGTACAGGCCGATTACGCTTGAGGGGCTCCTCCACGTGTATTCTTCGATTTAATAAATATCTCAAGGAATAAATGGGATGCGTTTCATTCCCTTTCAACTTCCTTGTGTCAGGCTCCAGCTCAACCTTGAACATTGGTTGTGGAATTTTATTTTTGTTAAAAATGTTAACGACGCTCTTGGTTTTATACCCGAGCTCTTCCAGGGCCTCTTTGATTTCTTTGGAGTCCACAGTGTGCTCAATACCTTTAAAAACAACTGAAAGTCCCTTGCTACTTTTCAGTTGGTAAGTATAAAAATTTTTATTGCTTTCCTCCAAAAGTTTCGAAATTTTCCTATAGTCAACCTCGTTGTATATGACTATTTTAGTTTCATGGATATGACCTTTTCTTATCGGAACAATGTGAAAATTATTTTTCCCAACTGTATCAATAATTTTTTTCACCAAGTTATTAGAACTATGTTCACGAAGGAATATTGGCGGTGGTTTAAATGATTTTTTATTTTCATTCTCATCTACAACTTTATCATTGTTGTCTTCACTTAAAATAGCAAACCTGTTGCTATTATTATTGGTACTGCCTTCGACTACCTTTTGTTTTTTCATAGTTGGAACTTGTTTCTCAGGGCTTAGATTTCTTTTATTTATGTTGATGTAACGAAGTATACCAGATTGAACCTTTGGTATTGCACCCTTTGATTTATTGGTATTATCGATACTTAATTTCTCACTTGTTATACACTTCTCTGTTTTTTGCTGTATATTTATTTCTTTATTTTTAGATACCGTTGTTGTTGTTGTTTGTGTGTTTTTATTCTCATTGATTTGTGTAATGTCCAAACACTGTTTTTGCATGATTTCGTGCGTTGATTGTAATTCTGCTTCTTTTTCACATAACAGTAACGCGGGAGAACAAGAGCGTGTTCTAGCTGGTTTTACCGTTAAATAATTTATATTGATATTCGTATCACTCTGATTTTTTTGCAATTCTTGAGAATTTAGAAATATATATGCATTTCTGCCGTTCGTACTGAGCCTAGTAATCTCCTCTTGAGAAGACATATGCTCCACTTTTCACTATATATTTGTTTTTGATTTTTTTTGTTTTTTTGTTTTTTTTTTGTAGTAATATATGAACAATTGTTGCATTACTTAATGATACATTTATTGAAGATTTCTCTGAGCAATTACTGACTATCGGTAATGGTCGAGTACCTGTCGACGAATCGAGCGGATTGATTTTATTTCCTCAAAATTTCTGTAATTTCTTTGTCTCATCGAAAGACAAACTTATCAATAAAGTATTCCCAAACATCATTAATAACTAGAAAAATAATGAATGGTTGAGTGAGCGAGCAATTTTAGCGGCTAAGAATAAAGATGTAGATGACCTAAACTATATAATTCAAAATGATAACATTGGAAAAATGCATTCATTCAAATCCATTGACTGTGTAACAAATGAAGTTGAAGCCACCAACTATCCAATTGAATTTTTAAACTCCTTGGATGTGCCTGGCTTACCCCCGCACAATTTACGCTTAAAAGTTGGCTCCGTAGTAATCATGCTTCGAAACATAAGCCCACCAAAACTTTGCAACGGTACGCGTTTGGTGGTAAATAAATTGATGAACAATGTGATTTACGCGACGATACTCAAAGGAAAATTCGAAGGTGAAGAAGTTCTCATTCCGAGGATCCCGATGATCGCAACCGATCTTCCGTTTGAGTTTAAAAGACTTCAATTTCCGATCCGTCTTGCATTCGCTATGACCATTAGCAAATCACTAGACCAATCCTTGAAAGTTTGTGGTCTGAATCTAGAAAATCAATGTTTCTCACATGGTCAATTATATGTGGCATGTTCACGGGTTGGAAAACCATCTTCGTTGTTTGTTCTTGCACCTGATAATTAAACAAAAAATGTCGTGTATCACAAGGTGCTTAACTGAAGAGTGCAATCTATTAAAGCTTAATTGAAATAACGGGTGAGCCATATAGCGTTTGCTTTTTGAACCACCTATTTTTTTTTTTTTTTTTTTTTTGAGAATGGTAACACAAATGACATGTCAAATGTGTTCATAATTTACTTAAAGGTTTGACATTTACGAAATGAGACGCTATACGCTTGAACAAAATTGGGAAATATTGAAAACCTATTTCCAAAGTGGTGAATCTTCTTCTTCTTCCGCGGTTACAGTAAATGGCGAGCGTTACCGTGACATGCTCAAAGAGTTTTTGTTTCCAAAAATTGAAGAGGATGACATTTGGTTTCAACAGGACGGTGCAACTTGTCACACTGCCAAAGTTACACTCGAACTTTTGTCAACTGTTTTTGAAAACCGAATAATCAGCCGAAATTCCGATATCAATTGGCCGCCTCGGAGCTGTGATTTAAGCCCGTTGAACTATTTTTTGTGGGGAGCCGTTAAGGACAAATGCTATGCGAACCATCCAGAGACGATTGATGCTTTAAGGGGTTATACGCAGTTATGAAGCAAATAAAAGACGGGTTGTCAAGGATTTATCCTGAAAAAACTTCAGAATATTTTAATTTGAAAATTTTTGGCGGTTATAAAAGCATCCTTCAAGAACGTAACAAAATTTTTTTTAATGAAAATGTTGATTATAGAGCGCGCTGCAGGCGATTTCTGGAACCTCCTTTAAAAAAAGACGATTTACGGTGTACATCGTAACTCAGGATTGGATTATCTGAAATCAAAAAACCAAACAAATTTTGTTAATATATTAGATTATCTAGTAATTAATCGTTCGGCTAATCAAAATAGTGAATTTTCACAAAATGGCAGCTTTTAAAAGAAATGATTTCGATTTTTACGTTAAAATTTGGCCGTAAATTGATTATAAAATAAAAAATAAGTATCAGATTTACAAAAGGAACGAATAATTACTAGAAAATGTATCTTTAAAGATTGAGTTAAAACGGTTGACCGATCAAACAAGCCATTTTCGAGATATCGTGTACACCGACTTGAAAAATGCCGTTTTGAAAAAAACACGTTTAAAGTTTCAATACCTACCTTAAAACGTGCCGAGGCATCTCTACATATTTAGGTATAACTCCGAAAGTATTGCTTAGATCTACTTCAAATTTCGTGCGTATACTTTTGAATATATGTACATTACAAAAATGCAATAAAAAAAAATCGATTTTTTTGAAAGTCATAACTGCGTATAACCCCTTAAAACACGAAATCGAAGTTGCCATTCACGAAATTCGAGCCCAAACAATCGAAAATGTGCTTAAAAATTGGGTTGATCTTGATTAATAAAAAAATTAACTTAATAAAATCAAAAATCTGTTTTTTTATTGCCTCTAGGGCGGAGCAAAGTTCGCCGGGACAGCTAGTATGTATATATAATCACATCAGGTTCCATTTTTCAAAATAAAATTTACAAAGATACTTTAAGTTACAGAGAAAGTAGTGAAACTTACATTTAAAGAAACAAAAAAATTACTAATGAATTAATATTATCTGCTTTGATGATGATGACTGCTGTAGAGCCGATCACAGGACGCCCGGACAAAGGATTTCTTTTGATTTCGGTTTCCAGCTTTTCCCTTAGCATTCTTTCGTGCTGTAGCACGCGAATTACGTTTTTTCGTCGCTTTCGAGCGTTTTTAAAAATATATTCGACGAACGAGAGAGCTTTATTTTACCACATTAACTCTTATTTATAATTTAATTATTCCTAACGTTGCTTATTTTCTAGAATGCAATATATTATAATTGTTATGTTGATAATATTTATTGCTCAATACTTAAAGTAGGTTTCGCTTACTATTAATTATAGAATTAAACTGCTTACAATGGCTATTGCAAAATCGCTTGTTTATTTAGATCACAAGACTTTGCTGATTAGATACTTTTGAAGAACAAGTCATCATATTTGTCATATATTTGCATATATATAACTTGCGCGCCCTGTCTAGTGCTAATACTAAGCTGTTCAATAAGTTTTGTTGATCGATAAGAAAAACAAAATTTTAAGGTATTCAGTAGAGTCTGCCTGAACATCAATACGCTTTCGCTCTTCATTTGATCAAAAATGCTTTCCACGCAGGAATTATTTTTTCACGATTTTTTTCCTTCAGCTTGTCTAAGAGGTTACAATAATATTCAGAATTTATTGTTTCAACAGTTTGCAAGTAATTCACAAACCAAATTCCTGCCGCATCCCAAAAAAATAGGCTCACACCTTCTTAGACGATTTCTGGACACGAACTCGTTTCGGAGCCGAAGAAACATTCTTTAGTCTCTTGTCTCATTATAAAAAGTGTTTTGATAGACCCAAGTATCGTCCATAGTGATGAATCTACGCGCAAAATCTACTTTACTGCTGAGAAAGTCACATTCGAATGTGTTTTTTCTTTGCCATTGTTCCATTAATAACGAATGCGGTGCCCATTATGCATACAGCTTTTTGCAACCCAATACTTCAGTCAAAATATTGCTTACACTGCCTAAACCTTCTACTAAATCTCCTTCAATCAAATAAAAATTCAATCACCTCACGATACTCCATTTGTTTCCATTGTAGAAAATACTGTGACACGTCGATACTAAACAGCTTGTAAGCAGAGAATGAATTGACAGATTGAAAAGAGTGTACCTATTAACATAACAAATAAAGTTTAGGCTAGTAGCAACGCTCTGTCTTATCGAACCGCTAAACTTATTGAACAACCGAGTATACTTCTGAAGTTCCCGTCTAAATGTGCTCATGATACTTATAGATACTAAATTTTGGTGAAGAGAATTCCAAAGTCGAGCCACATGCACCAAGAAATGTGGCAGTTCTTCTGAGGGAGAGGTACCCAAGTACTTTCGAGTAGAGAGAGGCCATTGTGATTTCTCTGCAAAATTTTCTTACACTATGGGTTCCTTTTTAAACCGCTCTGTAGCTTTTATAAACGAGAAAAAATTAGTTAGTTTGGATGCGATATATCCACTTCATCTGTGAAGAATGCACTACGAAGTCTCTTTCTGGCTAAGCCTGCACACACAGATCGGAGGTATTTGATTATTTGCTCTTCTTCCATGTTAAGAAAGCTTCTAAAAAATCGTAGTATGGAAGTCCCAACCTTCTGACGTTTCTAAAGGTTCTTCTAAAGGTTGTCAAAAAAGTCTTGCGGTATTTCCGCAAGCTTGTCTTTGCAAACGCGTAGTTCTAGTTGTATTCGTCGCATCGGTTCACACTAGAGCTTTTTGGAAAGCTCTTTTCACGTGCTAACACGTGTTTGATTAATTGTTGTTTGCTTTTAGTCGTTCGTGAGTTATAGCGTCGCAAACATGGAGCAAAATAAAGAGAAAATACGGCATATTTTACAGTACTACTACGATAAAGGCAAAAATGCATCTCATGCTGCCAATAAAATTTGTGCAGTTTATGGACCCGATACAGTTTCCATTTCCACCGCACAACGATGGTTTCAACGGTTTCGTTCTGGTGCAGAGGTGATCGAAGATGCGCCACGGTCCGGAAGGTCCGATAACATCGCTGAATTGATCGAAAGAGACCGGCATAGTAGCAGCCGTAGCATCGGCCAAGAGCTGGGCATGAGTCATCAAACCTTTATAAACAATTTGAAGAAGCTTGGAATCAAAAAGAAGCTCGATGTATGGGTGCCACACGACTTGACGCAAAAAAACATTTTTGCCCGTATGGATGCATGCGAATTGCTTCTGAATCGCAACAAAATCGACCCGTTTTTGAAGCGGATGGTGACTGGCGATGAAAAGTGGGTCACTTACGACAACGTGAAGCGCAAACGGTCGTGGTCAAAAAGCGATGAAGCTGCCCAGACGGTGGCCAAGCCTGGATTGACGGCCAGGAAGGTTCTTCTGTGTGTTTGGTGGGATTGGTAGGGAATCATCACTATGAGCTGCTCCCCTATGGCCAAACGCTCAATTCGGACCTGTACTGCCAACAACTGGACCGCTTGAATGCAGCACTCATGCAGAAGAGGCCATCTTAGATCAACAGGGGCCGAATTGTCTTCCATCAGGACAACGCCAGGCCACACATATCTTTGGTGACGCGCCAGAAGCTCCGGGAGCTCGGATGGGAGGTTCTTTTGCATCCACCGTATACTCCGGATCTCGCACCAAGTGATTACCACCTATTTCTGTCCATGGCGAACGAGCTTGGTAGTCGGAAGTTGTCCTCAAGAGAGTCCTGTGAAAATTGGCTCTCCGAGTTTTTTGACAATAGGGAAGCGAGCTTCTATAAGAGGGGCATTATGAAGTTGGCATCTCGTTGGGAACTCGTCATCGAACAAAACGGCGCATATTTGACTTAAATCGCATTATTATAACCAATTTTATGAACAATTGAAAATTCAATAAAAATACCGCAAGACTTTTTTGACAACCTTTATTAAGCAATGGCCAATTAATACACCTATTATGTTTTTTGTAACTTCTCTATTAAATCTCAGCAGGCTTTTTGAGCGATCGCTGTTCCATTTCGGCCATGTCTGTTTGCTTAGTTCGTATGTAGTCAGATTTTGCCAAATTGTATTTGCCATATTGATGGTTTCCCTATTTATTAGTAATTGACAAGTGGCTATGGGCATAGGTATCAACGTTTTATCCAGTTGAAGTTGTACCTATTCTAGCAAGTCCATCTGCTTTGCAATTTGCTATATTCCTGTGGTCTGGCAACCAAATAGGGTTTACTTTGTAGTATTGCGATATGTAATTTAGAAGTTTAATACTTTCTATGGCATTCTATCAAAATAAGAAATAATTGTCGCCTTAATAAATTTTTACTAGTATACACTCACCGGAAGCAAATAAAATTAATTCATTTGTTACTATTTCCATCAGACAACATTGTATTTATTTAAGTACATACATACATTTTGTAGCTGCATGCAATAAGCAGCTTAAGAATATTTAACAAGTATTACCAAATGAATACAATCGTTGAATTATGTAACATTCCGTTATGAAGAATTATTTCCTTTAAAATCATTTAATCCTTTAAGCCAAGCTCAATCAATTCAAATAGTACGAACAAATAATTTGGGGCTCGGCAAATTCAACCGAGTGTTGCAAACAAAGTGTGCCAAACAACCGTACTTACGTTTGTACTCACATGAATGTATATGTATGTAGGTACATGTACATGCTCGTACATATGTTTGTGTTCTTTGTGTTGACATTATATAACTGGTATATTTTGCCAGATGTGTATTTGGAGGACGACAAAAGTTGTAAATTGTATTACAAAATATCGAACTACATACATACATACATACATATGCATCCGCTAGTCACAAGATCTGACCCCACATTGAATTTTATAATATTTATTTTTGCGAGGACAAAAAGTAGAGCATAATGGAATTTCCCTTTCTACTCCTTTACTTTTTTAAGCAGATAACAAGGCAATTAACAATCTATAATCAACAATTAACAACTGTATTGTATTTTTAATAACATAAGGCCTTTGCGGGAATTGGGGAAAATGCATTGAGTATTGAAGCAGCTGTTTCGGATTTAGCACGCACAAATACACGCGCAGTCGAGGGGACAGATAGGCCGCACAACACATTGATAGACACTGGCGCGCAAAGAGTTGACTGGCAGCGATTCGTCACATGCATCAATAAATAAATATGAGAATACTTATGAACATATTTCAAAGCCAAATTTGTCATTAAATATTGCCAAAATCTACAATACAAAAGATAAATCGAACAAAAGGCTCTAAGCAGAGTAGGCGCTGCCAAAACCACAGCACCTCTTTTATAACGCTACTGTCATTTAATATGTATGTGCATGTATAGCTACAACGCCCGTCTGTGAATAGGTATATTAAAACGTTAAAAAATGTATGCTAAAGTTAATAATAAAGACAATCAGCGAGAATCAAAATGAAGCCTTAAAAAAGCTCAGCAATAATAAAAGTAATAATAATAAATTGAAACTAAATGTAGCAACGAAAATTCGATCTTTTTCTTTTTGTTTTTTTAATATTTTGCGATATTCACCTTTTATAGCTAATAAATCGTATAAAGAATTGTCACTGGCTTCGTATTTGCAGTATGTATTGGCAGTTAAAGCAATTTCGAATAGAAAAGAATCATAAGGCCGCTGCCGAAGAAGAAACTAATTTACAAACTCTACAAGCATCATCAGGTGCGAAGGTTTGCTTACACTATTGTGCAAAACCTAAGCAACATAATTTGTTTCATTATTAATCAAGCACACAACCATAAGTAATTTTACAGTGTTTGAGTTTAATTCTAAAAAATTAAAAATAGAGTATTTTAGTGAAAATGATTGGTGAAGGGAAAATAGTAGGCTTTAAAAAGTGGGTGTAGGAGGAAAAGAACAAGAACGCATTAGAAGGACCTATATTTGTACGTACATTAGGTCGGGTCGATTTGTGGGGAGGCAAAAAAATCGCCCATTACTCTGTGAAAATCATATTCTAGGGATCAAAATAAGAATCTTTGCCGAAGGAACCATACCTCTAAAACGAATTCTGATGTCCCCCAATTTGGGTCGAACTTTTTAGTTTCTTTTCTCATGTAAAGGCCGAAAATAGTGATATTTTGAAATGAATGTAAGGGGAACCCCCCAGGGGGTTCCAGGGGGTGTGCCACTGACATAGGTGGATCAGCCGTCCAAAGTTAGTGGGGGTCGGTCATACATTTGGATTCGATTGGAGCACTCTAAATGGGTCAAAGTGGGATTTTTCGTTCGACCCAAATTGGGGGACATCAGAATTCGTTTTAGAGGTATGGTTCCTTCGGCAAAGTTTCTTATTTATTTTTAAATCGACCCGCCCTAACGTGCATATTAGCAATTTAGTGGGCAAAGTAAGGCGTAAGTTCATTTTTAAAGCGCAATGTATTTCGAATAGTTTTGATATTTTGTGGTAGAGCGTTCCAATGCCGAACAGCAAAAACGAAGAACTGGCTTTCAGATACAAGACAAGTGCATTTCTTACAAAACCAGGTTAAGTGGTCGGGACGAACTAGTGAATTGACTTAGTTCGTTTCATGAGTTAAGTGTTGGGGTTAAGTGTTTTGTTCTCACTGTATGAGTCTTCCTTAGGCACGGGGCTTAGATAAGCGCAATACAGAGGGTTTCTCCAACTCCATAGCCTCTACTAAGCCAAGACCGTTAGTGCGTGATGAAAAATCACATCCAGCGCGAGGTGACTCTGCTACTTAACTCAGTAAGATCCCTTGCTGTCAGATGATAGATTGAGTGATTATTGAGTTAAAACAGAACACTACGGATCTAGACATGAACTGTCGATAACGAGTTCCTCTTCAACAATGGCTCACTTGAATAGTATAAATAGGGCCACTACAAATGGAAAAGCGAAAGAAACCAAGATTTCTCTGCACGGGGTACCCACACTTCTGGTAATCCTCCCGCTAGTTCTCCAGCGACTTGGGCAACGGATATGCAGGCCCAAAACTCATTCACCACCAAAACGACCAGGGTTGAAAATCAGGCAAGCTACTGGTTGAGGATGGACACCTATTGGACGGTGCATCCTCGTTGGGCTCTATACATAGCTATATAGAGAGCCTGTTGCTGCGTGAAAGTGAGCTTGGCTCAGTAGAATCAGTGAAAGCAATGGAGATGAAGGCGACCCCTGCAAATCCTTTAGCTGATCTTGGAGAGGCTGCACCAAGTCATTTACGTCTCAGTGCTCTGAAGCTTTCTTCTACGGACGGAAATAATGTGGTTTATTTAGATGCAAATCCGAAAAGTACCATTGCACTATATATTGTGCACTATTGGCTATAAAGAAAGCGTCTGATTCGGGAGGCGATTTGGAGGACGCAGATGTTGTTATGGCGCAGGTAACCCCTGCCTGTCATGTCACCACGACAGAGAAAACCAAACTGGTTCCTGTCCTGGCACCAGTTTCGGCGACTTCGTCCACTCCTATAGCCGAATCCGGCAAGAGAAACAGATCTGAGGATGACCCATCTGATATGGCCACCTTGACAGATGAAGCGACGGTGAGCGCACCAATTGGTAAGAGGAAAAAGAAAAGGAGGAAAGGTAACACACCGGAATACGAAGTAAGCAACCTTAGACAACAGATGAAAGTGGCTGCAGGAGGAGCATCTTGCCGCAATCAAATACCTGGTAGTAGTACCAACGAATCCAGTGAAACGAGTGCCGCGGGGGCTAAGAGTGCAATAGCGACCGCGAAACCGAGTTCGCCTAGTGATCCACTATCGTCCGTCGGAGGTAACTATGCTGCGGCAGCTACTAGCGGCATGATGGTGGAGATCTGTTGCGATGGGCATATCCAATCGTCGTAAAAACAGTTGGATTTTGTCGACAGCCAAGTTTGGGAGGCGATAGGGAAATCTAAAGTTGTACCTTGATTCGAGCGAATGAGAGTTGAGCACGGTATCTTGAAGGTACAATGCTCAAACACTCAATGGCTCGAATGGCTGACTAAAACTTTGGCTGCGATGCCAGCTTTTGAAGGTTGTAAGTTTGTCATTGCCACAATCAGACTTAGGATATTGGGTTGCGATATACTGAGTGTGGATAAAGTTCATACTCCTCCTCTTCCGGATCTCTTAAGATTCACCAATGAATCCAAGAGATTTGTGTGACCTCAAATTATTCTTATCCGTCGTACCACCCACTTTTTATCTTTCCTCTCTCTATTCTTTCTATTGAAATCTATGCGGGTGTAGTGCAACGGTCTCCTGACTCAGTGCTTGGACTTGTCTAACCCCCACAAATCTAATTTGTCCAATTTTCCGTAGTATTTTGAAAATTCTTTCTTAAGTCTTGGTGCTTTAGTGTAATAGTCTGTATTATTCCATTTTTATTATTTATTTTTAATTTTATTATGAACTGCCTAATTAGTTTAAGTAAATAGATAATCAATGATGAAAAGTGTTAAAATTTCATCAATCTCAGCTCAAGAATATAAGGCTAGACTCTTGTTACCACATTTATTAGAGCCAAATTTGTAGCAAAATTATTTTCTCTTTGAATAAATACAATGAGGCTACAATTAAGGTCGATTGATTTGAAAATCAAACTAATGAAATTTTACTATTTCAGATTTACTAGTTTTGGTATTACCAGGAATCTTTTCCAACGGAATCTTTTCTTAAGAAAGCGCGCTTGATAATTTTTTAACGTCTAAAAATATAATATCAATCTATTATGTCATCATGATTACCTTTCAGTAGTTTACAGGTTAAAAACTCCGGGCACGAAATATCAAATGATAGAATTTTTTTTTCTAAAAGCGGTCCCCTCCGAGTTTATTTCTTATTGGAGTTCGACTTAAAAATGTAGATCCCTCCATTTGAGGAATAACATTAAGGCGCGTACCATAAATAGGTGAATCACCCAATGAAGCATGTAAGAGTAATTATGTCACCCACACATTATGGCCATTACCGTCAAATGAAATCCAACTTTTTTTTGCCCAAAATGCAGGAGCTTGACTTGCATGACATGTGGTTTCAGCAAGACGGTGCCACATGCCACACAGCACGCGTAACAATGGACTTGTTGAGAGGCGAGTTCGGTGAACATTTTATTTCACGTTCGGGACCTGTCAATTGGCCACCCAGATCGTGCGATACGAGTATAACGCCTTTAGATTATTTTTTGTGGGGCTATGTGAAAGCCCATGTCTACTCAGACAAGCCTGCTTCAATTAACGCATTGGAAGACAACATTAAAGCATTTAAATGTGAGATACCAGCCAAAACATTGGAAAGAGTTTACCGAAATTGGACTAAGCGGATGGACCATTTGAAGCGCAGTCGCGGTCAACATTTGCATGAAATAATCTTCAAACATTAAATTATATGGACTGTACTATCGATTTAAATAAAAATTTCATGCATTTTTCTGAATTTTACGTGTGTTTTCTTGAAAAACTTTCCTATAGCTCTTAAAAAATCACCCTTTATATATATGTATATATATTTCAACCTTAACTAAACATAAAATAAGTAAATATACGAAATAAAGCAATAAAGAAAGAAATATATTTATACGGTGCACCGTTATGGAGCTGCTAAAATTAAAAATTAAAAAAAAAATTAACTAAATTAGCTCTGAAACTGTACTTAATTTATAGAAGAAACAAATATAATTTATTCTCTACTTTCCATACACTTTCACCGTTTGTATATATGTATGTATATGTATATGTACATTTGAATGGAGAAAGGAACCTAATTTAAAAAAAGGCCAATATATAGGTAATAAAAACCCCCCTAAAATATAACTTCCTCTATCACTACACTGTGACAAAATTGCATAGTGATCCTGAAATTTAAAATATTATTCCGACTGGAACATAGCCGCCAGCTCCATAGGGTGGGTAAAAAAAATTGCCAATATACACGGACGAGCTTTCTTTCTGTCGGTGAAGCTTCCACCATAACCGTTTGAAGCATATATATCAAAATCACAGATCGATCTCTATTATGCAGTTTTATAGCTTTTTGGTATAACTTGAAGTTGCTCAAAAATTGCCCTCATCTTTTATATTTCCTTGACAGTCTTGTGAATTTTCTCCATATAAAAAAATGCAACCGTCAAAAATTATTAAAAATCAGGACACATTTTGAGTCGCTTCAAACTTGCACAATATTTTACTAAAATTGATTGGGCTACAAAACTGCATACGCAAAACTTTTAAGAACGGTGTGAAATTTTGACGGACATTTTTTGAACTTTTTTACAAAGTTTCAAACTTTGAGTTATACAATATAATTTTTCTTGCGGTATGACTATAAAAACAATAAAAAGATTAAATCAGAAATAAATAAGTAGAAAAAACTTTGGAATATGTCGCGCTGCTACTACAGGGTTTGATTGAAAAGTAATGAGCCTTCAGCGCGAAGCGTCTGCCAAGCGATCAACCGAATCGGCTGGTGGGGGAAAATGATGGTGGGGCCTTCCCCTTCCACTAGGAACTACATCCAATTTCCAATCGATTGCCAAAAAATGTACCCGGTTGGAAAGTGGGGAGTCTTACCTAACGTACAATGAAAGTTTCAACGAAATCAGAGCAAAATTGAGGGACTTATGGGACTTTTACCGCCAAAAATGTTCAGGAAAATTCGACTCAGAGAGGCTTTTGTCTTACATTTTGTGATTGTTTTACATCCGATTTCCAACTTCCCCACCCTCCCTACAGCCCAGACCTGTCCCCTCCGGACTTCTTCTGAAAAGAAAGCTGAAGGGGGCGTTTCGACTCCATCGAGGCGATCCAAAAAACTGTGACAGCCGAATTGAACGCGATTCCGGCGGATGAGTTTAAAAAATGCTTCCTGGGACCGCTACCAGCGGTGTATTCACGCTCAAGGGTCCTATTTTGAAGAATATTAGTTGTATAAGCCAAAAGGTTTAATAAAACTGCTTAAAAAAAATAAGGCTCATTACTTTACAATCAAACCCTGTATTACAAACGCAGGTGTATGTGTGCTATTTATTTAATTACTGAATTCCTAATAGTCATTTATTTAATTTTTTACAAGTAAATTCCCAATATCGTACAATCTAAATATTTGCGAGCAAAAAAACTAACCAATTACGTTGATTGAATAAAGATGAAAGCTAAGCTTTATCGCATATAGGAAGTACGCTGTTTAGATTCTGCACAATACTGTATCTAGGTGTATTCACTTTGGACCCTTAATTTCGTCGATTCGGTTCAGACGGCTACTACGTAAACATTTGCTTGCATATATCAAAGTTTCGATCTGTAAATTGTATAATAAACGAAACAATGCGAACAAACAATTGATGCCATTGTTTTCTAATTTATCGGCATTGATTGCCTCATTTTGATGCGGTAAATTTTTCCCACCTCTCGCCAGTCAGAAGACGATTAATTCCCGCCGACCTCTTGTTCCCTTATTTCTATTCTTTATTTCTTTCGCTGTTGTTTTGTTAATATATTTTTTATTATTAGCTGCTGACGTATATATGTGTGTACATTGTTGTATATTTATATGGAATTAAACAAATTGTACAATGTAAATAATTGTAGAAGCCACACAAAACAAGTAACCACTGAGCAGCAACAATCTGGTTTAATATCTTAAGAAACTCTCGTTAATTGCATTTTAATGAAGTAAAAGGAATGAACATAAACCATATCAAGTAATTTCTGTTTAGTCATCATTCATTTGGTCTATATAAGCATTAGAAAAGCCGATATTTGCCGCTCTTGGGATGATGAAAAAAACTTCAAAATCTGAAACAATGCTTTGAAATTGGCAAGATTAGGATGTTAAATAGCTGAATTCTCATAAAATATGTTCATATGTACTTAAATCAAATATGGGAAGGTCAGTATTTCCTAAAAAAGTTAATAGAAGATGCCCTGCAATATATTATCTGCTAATCACACTGCTAAAACCGATAATTGGATTAAACTACTAAATATTTCTTTCGGTGGGAAGAACAAATGGTATTAGAACTGTAGGAGATCCTTTAGCAAAGTTGGGGGAATATTAAAATCGAATATCGAAAATTGTATAATAGCCAAAAAGTTATATCAATTGGCCACCAGAAACTCCATTATATAATATGATACTATTTAAGGGGACAGATACCTGTAAACGGCCATACTTTCCCTGATTTTCATTAAAATTATTCAAAATGAAGAAGTCAATATATTCTTTTTAAAACTGGCATACAGTTTATTTATGCATTAAAATAATATAAATTAAAATTGTTTTTTTTTTTGTTTTGAGCGAGTTTTCCTATTATTTTTGCTTCGATTTTGTTTTAAAAAAAATTTTCGAAAAGTTGTATTCACATAAAAAGTAATATCCTGAAAAAGATATGTGGAAAGTTTCAGGGAGATCGGTCAATAATTTTTTCGAGTTATCGTGTACGCCAATTCGAAAAATATAGTTTTGAGAAAAACGCGTCTAAAGTTTTAATACAACCTCCCCCAGGGCTCGAACGCAAAGAATAGAGTCGTCACAGTTGACGATCTGTAAATAAGAAATACTTTAATTTACGTTCTAAAAATGGGATGATGATTATGTTCACATTTTATGAAAAAAAAGAAAATATTTGTTTTCGAAATTTTACAGGTATCTGTCCCCTTAAAAGACGCCAATAAGAGTAAATTTTAAGCCAACCGTCCAAAGGAGACTACGGGGTTTGATTGAAAAGTAATGAGCCTTATTTTTTTGAGCAGTTTTATTAAACCTTTTGGCTTATACAACTAATATTCTTCAAAATAGGACCCTTGGGTGTCAATACACCGTTGGTAGCGGTCCTTCCGCTGCAGGAAGCAGCGAACTGGGACCGGTTTCTAGTGGAAGGGGAAGGTCAAACGATCATTTCCCCCACCAGCCGATTCGGTTGATCGCTTGGCAGGCGCTCCGCGCGGGAAGGCTCATTACTTTTCAATCAAACCCTCTAAGTGTTGGTACATGAGGTATATATCGTCCCCTTAGTATAACAATAGCCTATGTGCTCATAGGCTATTATTTTTTTATTGAATTTTTGGATTCTCCATCGTCGATTTTATATGTGGTCAAAATTTTGTCAAATTCCAATTCCACAAAGTGGGTCAAAACGTCAGTCAAAAAATAATAAATATTTACAGACATAACGAGATTTGAGTGAGAGCTACTTTCGACAAAAAGTTTGAAATTCATTTTCTCAAAACATCAAAAAATTTATAGGCTATTTTAATACTAAGGGGACGATATATTCCGAAATATGGAAAAGTGTACTGAAAATAGGATTGACAGAATGTGCAGCTTGAAGCTAGCCACAAAAGTCATTTTTACATTTGTTAATTCGTTCCAACACATAAAAAGGTATAAAACAAGCAAGGAAGACTAAATTCAGTCCGAGCCAAACTTTATACATTTACCCGACCACATTTTAGCAAAATTTAATTTGGGCTGGCCGTTCTTTTTTGCGATGAGACAAACTCATAGACAATGAGAATAATTACTTGTAACATCAGAGGGACGAAATGAAATTTAATCTAAAAATATAAAAAGTGCGTCGTATTTATTTTCTTACGTTCATCATTTGTACCAAGTTTTAGTAGTTTTACATACAATATTTTATAACAGCGATATCAGGTTTTTTTCCTTTTGGAAAATTACCGTCATATGAGAGATGGGCGTGGTAATTGACCAATTTGGCCCATTTTCAAAGAGTAATATACGGACGGACCGACAGATATTTGTGAACCGACTCCGCTCATCATCTTTGGCATGTATGTAAAGTATATGTCTACCATATATCTATCTCGATTCCTTTTCCAAACGAACCTTGCGATCGTACTCGTATTTGTACGAGCGTCGTTTGAAAAGCCGATGCATTTTTATTTTTCGACACAGTCTCATTTTATGCTTACACGTCGTCCAACGTTGTTCTAGTTTGTTGACCTCTTCCAAATAGTGGGACTTGACCAAGTCTGGCTGGAACTTGGTGTATATTCTTCCAAGATATGCTACTAACTCAATATAACCCCGATACAAAACGGTAATGCCATCTCTCTGAATTTGCACGAACTTTTTATGTACCTGAGATTGGTTTGGTCGACATACGAAAAAGTTGCAAAAGTTCAGCTCTGTTTTTAAAGCTTATGTTGAGACGATTTCGCCATTATTTTATTTGTGATTTAGCAAAATAGTTTAAAAGCAAAATTTAATTAATTCTAAAGTATTTATTTGAGCTTTATGGGAAAAAGTAATATCTAAGGGGTGCATAAATCCGGCTAACTAACCCAACGATGTGAAAACGACTTTGAAGCTCAAAAGGGCTTATAAGTAAATGAGAAATCTAGAACTCTTCATATTGTTTATGAAAAATTAGGTTTATGGGGGGCTGGACAAGTCCAAGCACTCAGTCAGTAGACCACTGTACTACACCCGGATAGATATCAGTAGAAGGAATAGAGATAGGAAAGATAAAAGAAGAATGGTAAACACTGATAAATTAGTTTGAGTTCACTCTTCAACAAATCTCTTGGATTCATTGATGAACTTTAAGAAATCCGAAAGAGGAAGAGTATGAACTTTGTCCATACTCAGTGTATCGCAACCCAATATCCTAAATCTGATTCTGGAAAATGCAGGACAGCTACAGAGAAAATGCTCTGCATTGTCGTCATTTTCAAGACAGGATAGGCATATCGGGCTATCCACGACGCCCATGGTAGCCATATGCTGACCATAGACGTTGTGCCCTGTACTTCCTGCTGAGTTTTAGGAGAACGGTCGCTGTTTTCCTGTTTGGTTCTTTCACAAAGCACTTAGCAACTCTGCACGAGTTCAACTCAGACCAACGACCTCTGTGGGTAGACCTCATGAAGTCCTCAATCCATAGATGAATCGATACGGAATTGACACCTAGAAAGGGTTCAGGGCCTAGGGGCATACTTGCAGAGCTTTCATTTGCCAATTTATCAGCCAACTCGTTCCCTGCAATACCACAATGTCCAGGCATCCAAATAAGACTAACTTTGTTGTGTTTTGCAACACTGTTCAGTTTTGTCTTACATTCACCGACTAACTTCGAATAGCAGCGTTGGTTAGCAAGAGCTTTCAGTGCAGCTTGACTGTCACTACAAAGTCCAATACTGTTGCCCCACCACTTTTTCTCAATTAGCTAGTACGCCACATTCAAGATGGCGTAGACTTCCGTAAGGAATACCGTGGCCATCTGTCCTGTGGCATAGTAATACTTAGTGTCTTCGTCTAAGTACCATCCAGATCCGTTAATAGGTTCTCCGGACTTAACTATTGATCTCTATCTGGGATCAAAACGTCATACTTTCTACCGAAGCTAACGACAGGTACCCGATTGTCCACCGACATCGAGAACAGTGTGCATCGCTCTGACAACTGGTGGTATATCTGACAGTGGCCAGTGCTTACTTTATTTCCCCAGACTCCGTTTAACTTGAGCCTGTACGCCATACTACAGAGGCGTATGTAATAATGGGTCTAATCAGGGTGATGTACAGCCAGTGTACTGTGGCCGGTCTTAGACCCCACGTCTTGCCAAAGGTTCACTTACATTGCCAGAAGACTTTTAGTGTTCGAGAGACCTTCTGCTCGACGTACTTCTTTCAGGTAAGTTTACTATCTAGGATTACTCCTAAATATTTAACCTCAGAAGACAGTTGCAGTGTTACCCCTTTCAATGTGGGTAGTAACAGGCCTTCCATATTGCATTCCCTAGTAAAAAGCACTACTATTCACCGAAAGGCCATGCAATTCGCACCAATACTCAATCTTATTTAGAGCTACCTGCGTTTTATTGCACATAACTTCAATAGATCGTCCTGAGATTAGTACGCACACATCGTCTGCGTAGGCTTGGATGTGTCCAATTTCCTGCAGATCATTAAGAAGAGAGTCCACCACGAAGCACCAAAGTAGGGGAGAGAGTACACCGCCTTGTGGGCAACCCTTATTCACCTCAACCCTGACTCCTTCATCGCTTTCTCTATCCATGGTAAGCAGTCTTTTGGATAGCATAGAGTGGATCCATCTGACAATGATTTCTTCAACTCCATGACTTCTGATAGAGGGCACACAGAGACAAAGGTAGCATTGTCGAAAGCTCCTTCAATGTCCACAAACACACCAAGAGTGTACTCTCTTGTTTCCAGCCCTTTTTCGATTATGCTAACGCACTCGTGCAGAGCCGATTCGAAAGATTTCCCACTTTGATAAGCATGTTGTCTGACGTTGGAGGGTTTTGGCTTAGAACCCACGTCCTAATGTGCTTCTCCACCATACTTTCCAGACCCTTAAGCATAAACGATGTCAGGCTTAGAGGGCTGAAACTTTTTGGTAAGGCGTAGCTGTCCTTGCCTGGCTTTGGGGCAAATAAATACAACTTTCACCAAGCGCCACAATTGTGGAACATAAGCGTGCGCAAGACATGCCGTAAAGATTCTTTTCAAAGAGTTTATTACTTGTTCTCCTCCTCGCTTGAGCATGATTGAGTGAATGCCATCGGGTTCTGAGGACTTAAAGTTTTCGAATGACGAGAAGGCGAACCGTATCGTTTCCTCGTTAACTATCCTGAATGCAATAAACCAATCACGTCTGCTGGTAATTACATTGACATAATCAGATTGATCGATCGAGCTTTAACCAACAACATTCCTCGAGCCAGGGAAATGTGTTGAAAATAGAACATCGTACACTTCTGATTTTCAGTCCGTATAAGTACCATCTGGTTTGAGCAGTGAGTCTAGCCTAGCCGTCCGGTCTCTTTGGAGGGCTTTGTATAACCTCGCTGAACTCTTCCGTTCCCCCATTTCACTGCAGAAGGTTCTATAAGAATCCAATTTAGATGATCTAATTTTCTTTTCATATTCCTTCCTCAGCTTTCGGTAGGCAGTCCAATCTTCTCCCAACTGAGTTTTAAGAGCTCTGTTAAGAAGTTTCTTGGAAGTTTTCTGGAGTTTCGAGAGTTCGGCGTTCCACAAAGGGACTGTCTTACCCTCTCTTCTCCTACGTTCCGGGCACACTTTGTTATAACAGTCGATCAAAGTTCGCCCCAATGAGTTTGTGGCTTCTTCAATCGCAGTTATTGTCCGGAGTTTGGGAACATCACGGATTTCCTCTTTAGTGAGATTCTCATATCGTGTCAAATCCGCTTTTCGAGGATCTTGGCCTGCTGGGGTCGAGGTTGTCTAGGCCGCAAGCCTGAACTCTATATATCGATGATCCGACAGGGAAACTTTTTATCGAGTACTTTCGAACCAGTGATATGATCTGATATTTTATAGTTTGATAATGTCATATCAATCACTTCCTGCCTTCTTCGGGTGCCAACGTTCAGTATGACCAAGCGCGATGACAGAATGAAGTCCATGAGTTTATGCCCCTTGAAGTTACATTTTGTGCTAACCCAGAATGTGTTCTGTGAATTGGCGTCACATCCCACAATTAGACCTAATCCCATAGATTCAACATATCTTACAACTTCCATAAACTCCCTCGTAGGGAGAGAGAGAATGGAGTCGCAAGAAAAATAGGCCAAAACGACAATTGTCTCTACTTCTTTCCCCTCTAATCGATATGTTTATGAAAATAAGATATCATATAACTGCTGAATGTTTTTGCAATTTTTTTTTTCAAACCAGTCTAACATAGCGCACGTTCCATCTAAGCTTAAGCACCTGCCAAATAGCGGTCTGCAGCTCCTTTGAATAAAACTATGTCCTTATACTGTTGTACTAAGAATGTATTCCAAAGATATGGGACTCTCTAACTAACTTCTTCCGCACTGAGGAAGAATACCGAATGGATATCATATAAATAATTACTTCTTTAATAGATGTTCCTTGATTATGGTTATCTCTCATATCCACTTCAAGTTAGAATACACGTCTTCAAACCTTTTCAAGCAATTTTTCGATTCATTAGTGAACAGATGCAGTAATCTGCGATTCCAAATATGCCACCCTATCTTTGGCTTACTCTGGCAGGACGCAGGAATGCTCTATTTTCGCATGTAATGCCAACATACTCGCGGCAGTCCGTGGAGCTCTATTGATTTCAATACAAACCGTTATTTACTCCATTAAATTCCTTTAGAAGATGACCACATACCATCACATGCAGAAATAAATTAAAATGTCGAGACATAAACAGAGTGTTCCCGTAGAGTTTCAGTGTGCGACTTTTCGACTTTTTGGATGTGGAAAACATCTTCTTTTCAACAGGGCGCTACTGTATAAAAGTTTGCCGGTCGTAGTCCCAATCGCAATGACGAACTACTTTACTTAGACCACCTGCATTTCACTCATTTACTTCAATAGTGTCATTAGTCACAAAACTAAAATGTCGAGAAAAACGGCTTAAAAGTGTTCAATTTATTATGCATCTTACTCAAGTAAAGAAATATTTTCACCTAATGAATTACTGTTAATAGATATCACCAAGAATTTTTTACGTAGCATAAAAGAAGAGCTTGTGAACATTTCTACACATTGATTAAAAAAAAAAACAATTGTTTGGATTATTTGACTATATAAGAAAATAGCCGATATGTAGACATATCACTTGACTCAGCCCCTTCGGAGTTGCTTCTTTAGGACTCTAGGAACGATGTTCCGTGTTAACACGTGGGCTTCTGTTTTCAACGGATTGAACACCTGTAAGCACAATCGACGTTGCCATTGGACAAATATTGTATTTTCACGTTCGTTGCATTTTGTGTATTTTGGTTTAAAACTCAAATAAAAGAAATTTAAAAAAAAGGCACTTCCTTGTGGATGTAAATAAGTAAATGTAAAGATTTTGCCAAAAGTGGCCGGTTTTTAAAAACTCTTCCATCTGCCCCACTCTTGCAAAGCAAACTTCAAAGTGGAAAAGAACCTGATGAAAAGCCAAAGAAGTAAACTGAAACTCAGCGCCGTTTTCCGCTTGCATGGTGAACAAGAAAACCTTCACGCATCGGTGGCGTCAAATCCACAAAACGCGTTGCTGACTGCTGGCTGCTATCAAGCGTACAATTTGATCCTCTTTTGCCGCACGAATAAAGGACTACAAAGCGTCGGGCCAATAATAAGCATTTTTACTTGTGCGCTCAACAAAAAGCAACCTTGCATAATGTAGAAGATGAATTGAAAATTTAGAGAAAAATCGGTAAGACGACACAATGCTAATCCCAGCTGTTTACATGGCAATTGGCACAAAGCTCACTCCAAGCAAACGGTGAACAAGGCTGCGAGCAACTTAACGTCGTTACGGGCAGGAGGAAAAGGTTCTGAAAACGCGTTTCCGCCAATAAATTATGGAAACATTTGAAAAATGTAGAAAATTAAAGCATTAATTGCGGCCAATGCTGATAGAATGTATGTATATGTATGTATGTGTGTGCATATATGCGACTGAATGGCAGACATGCGCTGCGCATAAAAGCTTTAGAGCAAGGACAATAGTGTCCTGCCGGGTTATTGTCCGCTCAACTAAAAAATTTTATTTATTGACACTTTTTCCCGCGATGAACAGAACTCATCTCTTACAAATTTGACACTTGTATATATGTATGTATGTGCTTATGCTATATGATTACTTATGATGTCCGCCCGCTTCGCCTGCGCAATTGTATTTGACAGTGTGCAGAGCAAGCAGAATGTTAGGGTATTATTAATACTCATCCCTACGTACGCGTTCGCACTTTGTTCTTGTTGCTACTCATGTGCATGAATATTTGTTGCAAATGGCTCTTACGCGCCCGCTCATAATGCGTACTGGCGAGAATAATAGCAATTCATAAATTTTGTCTATTTTATACTGCAGATCCTTTTATTTCCTCTCCAAGCGCAGCTCCTTGCTCTTCTGTATATAATTTGTTTCCTATTTATGTGCCCAGCAGGATGTCTCCATAAAAATACGTATGCTCGCGTGTGCGAAACGCGCGCACGCCATGATCCTTTCCACAGTTGCTGGTGTTACAGTTGTTTTCAGATTTCCTCAGTGGCATACAAATTAATGGCCGGCAATAAGCTAGCATCACCGTCATCATTCATCCCAGCACTTTGCACAAACTTATCGTTAACCGTCGCATCAAATAGTCTTCCTGAAGTGCTTGGCCAACGGCTTTTCATTCCTCCTCTTCTTCACGAGTGCTGTATAGACATACATACATACATATGTACATATGGATATTGTCACTGCACATTTGTTTTAGGGGGTGTGTTCAACAAGCCAAATATTTGCATAAATTTGTCATAATTTAATCGCTGATTTGCGTTTTATTAGCATTTTTCAACGCATTACCGCTGTATCTGTAATTTTCAATTGTTAAATTAGTCTTTCGAGTGTTTTAGTGCTTTCGAAAATCCAACCCCCAAGCAATATATCAATTTAATATGCTTATCAAGTTGTGGTTTTGAGCGGGAAAATCTGTTCCGCCGAAATACAGTAAGCACACAACATCTAAAATAACCAGATATGCGGGTACGAAGCAACTTTTTTGAACAGTACCTTAAAAATCAAAGAAGACAGTATGAAAATCCAGCCTTTATATATTAATTCCTTTCTAATCACAAAATTAGTGTTCGCATATAAAGTTCTATCCCGCATATTAGTATTATATATACAAAATTTGATCCAGTCATCAACATACTGTTTACACATTAGGCCTCTCATATTCTCCAAGCGTTAGCAAGTGGCAAATAGATGAAGCAGCTTGATTGCACTGGCAAAGAGCTACCAAAAATTACATATATCCGGAAGAACTTAATGAGTATTGGTAAGACCTTATTCATAAAGGAAAATATTTGTTGCTTCAACTCGTTACTTCTGATGCACATGCTCTGTCAACACCCTTTGTGTTCTGGTTCTTCTCAATGTTGTTCTTGACTGTAGATCAAAAAATAAACAATTCCATGAACACGACCCCAAAAGAGAATTCGCAAAGTTGAAGCAACACAAGTATGCCCGTATGAACTTGAGAGTTGGCAGTATTGAAAATAGTAAGTGATCCCAATTTCATGAGGTATAACCATACTCGCTAGCGTTGAATCTTGCTCGATAACTTTGTTGTTCCTTTCATATGCAAATTTTCCGTCAAGTGAGCCATTCCTGGAGATAACGAGTGTTGTTTTAATGTTCGAAAGACGGGCTCTGCTGCATAGATACAGAGCCTACGATGGTACCATCATATAAACGAATCAGAATTTTTCCTTTTGGCTTATATGTCAAGGCAAGTTATAACGAAGTAGTTTGTTTCACCGTTATCAATTTCATTAATTTATATCATCTAATAAATAATGGTAATTTTATATATACAAAATAAATTTGCCGTTCGAAGGCAGCTTTCTGCGATTGCAAAAACTGAGGATGTTCCTAAGTTGCAATCGGAAATTAATGCGCTCCTTCGCAGGTTCAGTAACTCTGGCATCTCTCCGAATATTAAGAAATGTTTTCATGTTTCCTTCGCCAAAACTCAAAATTTGTTCCAGTCGCCTTATAGTATTGCTTATAACTTTACTTCAAACTGTTCATGAATTCAAAGATCTAGGTGTGATCTTTGGCTACCATATTTCATTCAATAGTCACATTAACTTTGTTGTATCCACTTCTTTCTCAATCTTAGGTTTTATACGGTGTAATATTAGTTCGAAGTTCTAGGGCCCCTACACTTTAAAATACTTTTTATTTCCTTTGTTCATTCCAGATTAGAATATGCAATATTTATCTGTAGGTCTTAACACTAATTTGCAATTGAGAGATTTGAACGGTGTTCTTTAAATATGCTCTCAGGTCGTTGAAATTCTCAAACCCTATCCCTTCCTATAAATTCGCTTGATTTTCATTAGCTTGAAGTCTCTAGAGAGTAGAAGGTCTACACTCTCACTATCTTTTGTTTTTAGTCTAATTAATCTAAAACTAGAAGAAATTGATTGTTCATCCTTATTTCGCGGCATTCACTTTCATATCCTTACCACGACTTTAATAGCTAATTTCATCTTAAATAGCTAATCACGAATTGCGCGCGTAATGCTCCCATCGCCCGGGCTCTCAGAGAATTCAATGAGATCACGAGTTCTCTTCAGCTTGACTTTTCGGTGCCAAAAAATTAATTTTATAAATTTTTCAACTCTTTTTTTAATTTATTTATTTAACCATCTGCAGTAATTTAAGCTCTTATTAGCTCAAAGTGGTCTGTAAAACCTGTAATTATGTTGTAGACTTGAAATAAACGAAAATTAATTGTAAAAAGACCTCAAGTTCGCTGTGGATACTTGTTCTCGTGCACAAGTACAATATTTCCCCCTAATAAGTATTAGACGCACTGTAAAAAACAGCCACCTATTTAAATATACCCAAATAATTACGATCTAAGCTTCCCGCTTACAAGCAGCGAAAAATTGGTTATCTTCCCGATTACAGCACTGAATTTTAATTGTGCACTTATCCCTACAAATACTATAAATCAATACTTGAGTTTGATAATATTGAGCAGCGGGCTCGCAACAAGCAGCATTCAGTCGAAAATTGCAGGCTTTTTTAAAACTACTAACTAATAAGAGGCTCACATATCAGAGTTGGGTATAGTGTACTAAATAATTAATGCCATAAGAGGGTAGTTAAACACTGAAAAACTGTCACATATAATTAAATTTTTTATAATAATCTTAGACTATAAGATCTTTTTTTCCGTACAACTCTGCGTTTTCTATGTTATCGACAATTATTATTACCAATGTAAGGAGAAACGTCAATGTAAAAACTATAACTGATAATAATTAAGGAAACCAAAAACAATAAAATATTCCTCCAAACCAATTTCTTTGAAGAAAAACATTTCAAAAGAGGCTTGACAGCTGATTGTTAATTTACAGCTAAAGCCATATGTGAACGTGTGGATTAATTTTTGTGGATTTATTCGCTATTCGTGCAAAGAATAAATAAGGGATCTTAAAGTAAGCTCACATATGCCGTAATTACCAATAAATCCATGAAATTAATTTACCCGTTCACATATGGCAGATTACCTGCAAAATTGACAATCAGCTGTCAATACTGTTTTTTCTTCGTAGAAATTGCTTTGGTGGAATATTTTGAAGTTTTCGGTTTGTATAATTTTTAACGATATGAAGAAAAGAGAAGGAGAAGTAATAGTTCATTTATTTGCGCAATTGGCTGCTGGTAATAAACAGTTGGAAGAAATCCGTGAATGACGTTTACTGAGGTTTCAAAAACTTATGGCAGCAATACGCATGCGAAATTCGGTATTGCATTTTATAATAAGTAATAAGAGGACAAAGTGTTAATGGACACTCGCTTTTTTATTATATGAACGCATAATTAATAATATTTAACAAAAATTATATTAGAATTATGTCTACAAACATGTTTTCTTTCCCGGCATCCTTTTTATTTTGTTTTTCCTTTGATGTTTCTCTTTACATTCGGACAAATAGTAACTCTAACATAGAAAACACAGGGTTGTATGTAAATAAGTATGGTAATAATCTATAATTATTTTATAATTTCTATCAGTAATCTCGCTTTTTAATTACGGATTGGGAGTTAAGCACGAAAAAGTAGATAATCTATTATAATTATATGTGAACGTATTATTAGTTCCTTTCACGATAATCCAAGAAACTTTATTTCAGCTTCTGTTGAACGCCGCCAGGAGATACGTCATCTGCCAATTCCTCTACCAGTTTGTAGGAATGGATCACCACCAAATATAGTACTTATATTTATTTGAAATAAATGAGATCTCAATTTATTCTTGTTTTAAATGGAGATTTATTTAATTTAAAAGAAGTAGTCGTTCGTTTCGTTCAATTAGAGGCACCGGTATTGCCTTTAACTGAGAATTTTTATACGAGTAAGTGGTCATAAGCGGGATTATCATACAAGCACTTCCCGCTTATAGGCATAGAATCTTGTGCATTCTAGAAGGTGCTTATATCCGGGAAACTTTTTCCGTTCTTTCGTCTCATGTTACCACCTAAAACCATGAGTCTTTTTGAGTCCAGCCCAAATTAAATTTTACTAAGGAAGAGCTCGGGTATAAAAAATTTAGTTCGGACTGAATTTAGCTTTCCTTACTTGTTATGTAAAAGTTCCTTTTAGCGATCAATATTAATGTCGCCACATACCAAAATAAAAAAATTATATAAAGCTATGTATTCCAAATTTAAAATACAACCTCAAAATTATAATCTACAGTCAGATTCTCATAACGTCTTTGGTGACAATTTTAATATTTCTGGTTTAAAGTTGCACAGATAAGGTGCAATCAGTACATTGACTATAGACTTTAGTCCAAGATAATTGAGCCTATGATCTGAAAGTACCGGGAATGTTTAAATAAAACAAAACAGAGTTAAATTTCATGTACATTTATTTTATTTCCTTCAAAATGTGACACGTCTGAAGCAACGCACATGTATCAACGTTTAACCCAGTCCTTCATGCACCCCTGGTAGGCCGACGAAGGGATGGCCTTCAGCTCCTTCGTCGCATTCTCCTTGATCTCCTCTATCGACTGAAATCTCCTTCCACGAAGTGGTAACTTGGGAAACAAAAGGAAGTCGCACGGGACCATGTCAGGTGAAAACGGTGCTTGCATGATTGTATTGACTTGGTGTTTGATGAAATAATCCAGCACAATTTGGGCTCGATGCGATGGCACGTTATCATCATGCAAAATCCAAGAATTGTTTGCCCACATTTCCGGCCCGCCAGACAGATACTAATGATCCGATGGCGCTAAAAAGTGAAGATTTGTGTCTTAAAGTCCTACCCACATAAAAAATATGGACCTCTTTCCACGTGCGCGGTTCATTCCCGGTACTTTCTGATCATAGGGTATATGCATTTCAATACCTATCCGCCCTTATTGAAAAACCCTTTATGTAGCTCAGCGCCGCCGTATTTGAATACAACAGCTCAGCGGCTCCTTTAGTGATATTATTTTTAGTCATCGTCAACTAACGGAATGTTAATTCCTGCAGCTGGATCATGAAGGAAACGTGTCATCTTCACTATGTCTTTCAAAATTCTCCCATTCCACTGGTTGGAGAAGTTTTGATTTCATAAATTGAAAAGTATTTCCAAATACAAAATACTTTTTCAAAAACTGTTCAAATACAAAATACAAATACTTAGCACATTGGCTTATAATCGTGAACGCTTGCAAATGTTTAATGCTCACTACTGAAGGGTCAAAAGAGGATCTATGACCAACGGTTTTAGCCTTGACAGCAAATTGTTAGATTATTTTGTCTTTTTAGTAAAGCCAAGTAGTGTCCTTTAAGTTAAAAAGAATGGCGATGGTCGGTGATGTTTTGCTTCACTAAAAAGAAAACAATTTCACAGCACTTCAAGTGTGGTTGGTGTACGAGGTGTGCTCAAAAGGTATCGCGAATTTTGAATTTCCGCTGGTTACGTATATTCGAATTTCGATTTTTTGTGGCGATATGTTGGTAATCATGTCTCACACTCATGCCGACGAGTTCGCCAAATATACCAAAATAAGTGCGCAGATGCATTCCGAATGTTGACCGTGTCATACGGAGAAGGTACTTTGGACCAAAGCAACGTTTATCTGTGGTACAAAATATTCTCAGAAGGCCGAGAAGATGTGAACGACGAAAAGCGTGCCGGACGCCCGAGCACATCAAAAACAGACGAAAAAATTGATGAAGTGAAGAAAATGGTAGGCCAATCGTCGAATCACCGTTAGAGAAGCTGCTGAGGACCTAGACATATCGATTGGCTCGTGCTATTAGATTTTTTTTCAATGATTTGGGCATGAGACGGGTCGCTGCAAAATTCGTACCAAAACTGCTCAATTTCGACCAAAAGCAGCATCGCATAAACATTGCTAATAAGTTGTTGGACTCCGTGCGCGACGACCCAAATTTGCTCCAGAGGGTCATAACTGGTGACGAATCGTGGGTTTATGGTTATGACGTGGAAACCAAATCTCAATCATTACAATGGAAGCTGCCGCACGAACCAAGACCGAAAAAAGCGCGCCAAGTTCGGTCGATTGTAAAAGTTTTGCTTACCGTTTTCTTCGATTGCAGGGGCGTTGTGCATCATGAGTTCTTGCCACAGGATAAAACGGTCAAAAAGGAATGTTACCTGCAAGATATGCGCAATTAGCGTGAAGCAAAAAATAGCTCCTGCATCACGATAACGCCCCTGCTCACACATCGTTGTTTGTGCGCGACTTTTTGGACAAAAACAACACACTAATGATGCCACAGCCACCGTATTCCCCACATCTGGCCTCCTGTAACTTTTTCTTATTCCCGAAACTGAAGCGGCCCATGAAAGGACGACGCTACGCTACGATTACCGAGATAAAGACGGCATCGAAGGAGGAGCTGAACAAGATAAAAAATTATTTTTTGAAGTGCTTCGAAGATTGGGAAAAACGTTGTCACAAGTGCATAATATCTCATGGGGATTACTTTGAGGGGGACAAAATATATCGCACCCTAAATACAAAAGGGTCACAACTCAAAATGTACTTCTGCTCAAATATGTACGAGACGTTATCAATAAAACGGTCCGCGGATGGCACATGGAAAAAATAAATTTTTTGTTTTTTGGTAGGACTGTTATAAGCTTACATGGCAAATTTCAGCGTGATATGTCACATAGTTTGTTTTCTGTGCTACTGTAAACAAGTCAAGCTCGAGTGTGGAAAATTTTTAGTTGTGACCCTTTTGTATTTAGGGTGCGATATATTAATTAACTAATTAATAACTTTTGAAAAAACTCAAAACTCGCAATACTTTTTGAGCACACCTCGTATGTATATATATACAATAATTATTTATCCAAGGCAAGAACGAATTACAATATTTCATCGTCAAATGCTCAGCTCCTCATGTGCGGTACAGTGGCAGTGATTTATACAATTATACACCAAAAAGACGAACATGTTAACGTTCTACGACTTTTGACGTGGTAAAGGAGGAAAACCATAATTTAGGCCTGCCAGATTTTTGAACGTCTTAACATAATTTTGGCGATTAATATAATTGATTTACGATATATCAAATTTAGCACACCCATACAACTTAAAAGTAGGAACAGCAGACCAATATGCCATATGCTCTTCCATAAAAAAAGATCTAAAAAATTCAATTACGCAATCCTAAGGTGCATGGCCGCCGTGACCTATCCGAAAGTCACATGGCGGCGAAACCCTATGAAACTTAACTAATCCGACAGAGATATATGCTAGATATATTTATGTGTATATATAATTGGCGCTTATACCCTTTCCGGGTGTTTGGCCGAGCCCCCCCCTCCTATTTGGGGTGTGCGTCTTTATGTTGTTCCACAAATGGAACAATCTACACTTTCAAGCCGACTCCGAACGGCAGATGGTTTTTTATGAGAAGCTTTTTCATGGCAGAAATGCACTCGGAGATTTGCCATTGCCTGTCGAGGGGCGACCGCTATTAGGAAAAACTGAAAAAAATGATGGAAAACATTGGAGTTTCATGCGCTGAAACTCGGAACTGCACACTTCCGAATAGCAGTCACGCACCATTTGGATATCAATACAAAAAGTTTTTGACTGCACGTTCAACAGTTTTTTGGAAAAATATTGACTTAGAATACCTCGTAGCCGAAGAGGTTAACAGCCGAAGCCGAATATGCGATGAAAGATTGTAGTTAAAGGAAAAGAAGTTGATGGCAGAAGACAATATTATTTTTCCAAGAGGAATTGCGAAAATACCGTGGACGCCAACCAAATTTCTTTTTAGTAGCCTCTACACCTGCTTCCTGCTATGCACTGTACGTTGGTTCGAGCAACCCACTAAATATGTCAACAGTCAGTAGAACTCAAATGCTGCGAGGAAGATTCATTTGTCTGCTCATCTGGTTGAACACCAATCTGCTTGTTTTTCTGTCCGCGTTATTGCGATGTTAATGATGTTGTCGACAACCGCTGAAAGCTGGCTGTGTCTTTTTGCAATGCAAGGGTGTCATTGCAAAGTGGCAATCACGGGAACCACACCAGTCTACTGCCGCGCCATCCCATCGTGCGTTCTCATGTAACTTTACTTTATAATACCAAACACGTCGTTTCGTCGCCTTCCCACTTGCTGCTCACCGCTTGCCACTCGACACTCGTTGGTCACAATCGTACTTGGCCGGCATTTGTTTCTCCTCACACACGCGGCGCATTTGAATTTGACAAATTTCCCTTTTATATTATTTGCATACCAAATTTAACCCTCGATATATGTATGTATATTTGTATGTACGTATATGTTAAGCTGCATCATAAATCACGGTAATTTAATTTCTGCCATCATTAGCAAAGTGTGGAAAAGTTCGAGTGCTACAAACGCTTAGAGTTAGCTTTGATTATTACAGCTCTCCGCTCACTTTGTGCTTGTTGAAGTGGTAGATGTGGTTTTCCTTGCAGTTGTACTTAGGTATTACCCTTACCGGTAGAATAATTTTTAATTAATAACCTTCGAAGCGTACACGCTTCAATGCAAATCAAAACGCATTTGCACCCCCTTCCCGCTCTTCTTGCATATCTCGCTCGGTACATATCCCGGAAACAAAAGTTCAAGAATAAAGGATTATTGCGCTGTTACTCGTACAATCACAAATATTAATTAATCACTTTAAGTTTAATTTGTAAACTTATAACAGTGACACATTTCTGAGCATAAATTGTTATTGAGTACCAATAAATTTTCGAAATCTCCCAACGATTTAGGTTGACTCTCTAAATACGATGCCTCCTGGAACCAACCCTGGAAATGAGACTCGGTAAGTACGTCTGGGTAAGCACTTTCCTAGGAGTTAGCAAGTAATATAAAAATCACGTTTATCTAAAGACTTACATATATACAAGAGGGCATGCATATATCTGGCTATAACTTCCGAATGAATTTCCTTATTTTCAAGCATTGCGAACTACTACTTAACTCAATAAATTAAGAGGCAGCTATCCTCACTATACGTGCATTTCACACCGATTTAGAAATCCCTCATTTTCTTAAGTGCATTCGTTCATAAGGTTCGCCGTGAATTGAAAGCATCTAGCGGTGATGGAGAATCTGTTGCAAAACGCAACACAAGAAATGTTCTACACTGTCCGATCTTCCGAATTTTTCAACAAGTGCAAGCGATCTTTGCCGATAACCCTTGAAAATGAATGAGAGTCTTTGCGAGAGAGCTTAATGTTTCTGAGGGTTATCCGATCAAAATGCTTTCTAAACAAAATTAAACACCCTGAAACGCTATTGTTTTTTCTGACGGAAACAATTTTCACAAAGACCAAAAGAAATGCAGATGTTCCAATCCTACAGATTTTGAGTTGTGAGCAGCAAAGGACATCTCATGCCGCCACACTACTTTACTCGAGGATTTCGAGTAAATTCTGCTGCATATATCGAGGTTCTAAAGACAGTAGTGAAACGTAAATCTCTGAATTAATGGTGCATGCGATGACAGCCCACACCTCGTCCAGCAAGACTCCGTTCCTTCACACAAAGCGATGGCTGAACAAGGTTAACACCTAACTTATGACCTCCTAACTCCCAGATCTTAATACCCTAGATTACCACATATGGGGCGCAGCTGAGCGGTAAACCAATAAGTCCCCTTATGACACCATTTTGCCCATTTTAGACCATTATTTTTTGATCTGAAAAGTTTTTAGTTCCTAGGGTCGATGGAGAACTAAAATATTCAATATTCCGTATGCTATTCTGAGATGAAAACAGTATGCGCCAACGGACGAAAGCACACCATTAATTTGTTTCTAACTATTTTGGTTTAACGAGGCAGGCTAGTTTGAATTTCCATCATTACATTAGTGGCACATTGTCATCATATTCGTATTGCTATTAAATATATTTATATATTCGTATTGCTATTTATACTCAATCTGATTTCAATTACCAAGATATCTATTTACGTCAGCTAACATTGCATTCAAGTTTTTCCCTCTGATGATGGGAACGCTCATATTGTTCCTCCGATTCAGAAGGTAATTGCCTCATGAAAAAACTGAACCAAAATGAACTTTTATTACATTTTTCCATTAACTGCTTCAATTTTTACTTCGGTTAATTCCCAAAATTCCCAGCTTTTTGGCTTTATTGCATGCAATTTTTCTGGTTGTTATCAATCGTATTATCAAACTGAGCGGTTTTCGGTTTCGACTAAAGGTCTAAAGTCTGAGCCATGCAACGTAAACATTCAAAGGCGAGTTCTTCAGATTCTAGACTTATAACGAAATTCTGCACTTAATTTTATAGGTGGAAGCATAATCTCATTTAATCGTATGTGACATACTGCAATGTTTACTTAAACATTCACTTCATAACTACCAGTTTTTTCTTTCAAATTGATTACCAGGAAATAGGCAAGTCCCCTGATTGATAAAACACATAGGTATTCTTAATATAACCGATTTGTAAACCGCTAACTACATAGTTTTTTACTTTTTCGTTTGAGTTTTCCTCAGTTGTTTAAGTAGGTACAGCTTGACGTTTTCTGAGACCACTTCTTTTGACTCCGTCAGCAAAAAAAGCATCTTCTTTGATTTGGCGAGCTTTTCTGAATTGTCTTTTAATAAGCAAAGGGTCGAACAAAAAAAATATTGGCATGGCTGAATATTAAAGTCATTTGAGAATTCATATCTAATGGTTCATATTTGTAAGAATCTGCATGCGAATAGGTAACTCCGGATTCTACTGCGATGGAGATGATGTCTAGATTTATCGGTTATTTTGTCCGCAATTCTTGAGGAATCTGTATTTCGAATTTGCACAGGTTGTTTCTTTGTCTTTTTTTCACAGTTTTCCTGTTTACGTCAATATAAGGATTTTAGGAAATAAAGCAATCGGTCCCGGCATGCTGGCCTAAAATATAAAAATTGAAATCAGCCCATGGCATAATCAATATAATAGTAGTGACAACCAATGCTTGACGTCATTACGTTAAAAAAGTGTAAACAAACAAATTAACCCTTTGTGATACAACCACTTTTTTTGCCAAAGCTCAAAATCAGAAATGAAAGTGTCTGTAAACATTAAAGTACTTAAAATTGCCCTCAAATCAGCTTCATATTAGTTGTGATTACAATCCAGTTTTAATGTACATATGTATACTAGGGCGGGTCGATTTAAAAATCCCTCATTGCTCTGTGAAAATCGTATTCTAGGGATCAAAATAAGAAACTTTGCCAAAGGAACCATACCTCTAAAACGAATTCTGATGTCCCCCAATTTGGGTCGACCGAAAAATCCTACTTTGACCCATTTAGAGTACTCCAATCGAGTCCAAATGTATGACCGACCCCCACTAACTTTGGACGGCAATCCACCCATGCCAGTGGCACACCCCCTGGAACTCCCCTGGGGGTTCCCCATACGATCATTTCAAAATATCACCATTTTTGGCCTTTACATGAGAAAAGAAACTAAAAGGTTCGACCCAAATAGGGGGACATCAGAATTCGTTTTAGAGGTATGGTTCCTTCGGCAAAGTTTCTTATTTTGATCCCTAGAATATGATTTTCACAGAGCAATGGGCGATTTTTTTGCCTCCCCACAAAAGACACTAAAAATTCGACCCAAATTGGGGGACATCCGAATTCGTTTTAGAGGTATGGTTCCTTCGGCAAAGTTTCTTATTTTGATCCCTAGAATATAATTTTCACAGAGCAATGGGCGATTTTTTTGCCTCCCCACAAATCGACCCGGCCTAATGTATACGTATATTTCTTACTGCAACTTTTTTTTATTTGTAAATTTTTGAGCATTTAAATAGTTGTGCAAATACTTATAACAATTCTACAGTTTATTCGACATTTATAAACCATATTTGGATTTCATCAACTAAATTTACATCAGAATTTAACTTGAATAATCGCTGAATAAATTTTTGCAGTGTGAAATTTCCTTTGAAATAAATTTATTTAAACGTACTTCCACTATTTTATATTCACAAGGAATTTTGGTTTAGGTTTTATCACACCACCATTTGAAATTAGTTCTGTCCATTTACAAGAGGAGTAGATTTTCTTTTCATTTCGGCAACGGATAATATTCTTATAAAAACTCACCCGAACATTAGCACAAAAAATTAGCTAGATGATGAGATCCTGCTACTGACAAACAGTATTCAACATCCTGCTTGGCAAAGCACTCCTCCTATGGCAATAAGTACACTAAATCAGACAAGACCACCTCTTAACAAAACTCTATTAAATAAATTTTCAGAAACGCTAAGCAACAAAATTAAAAAGTACAACAACCAATCTGTAACCAAATACTTAAAAGAACTAACAAATGAGCAAACCACAAATTACTGTTTAAGGAAATTCACCAAAAAACTAAAACAACCATCATAATAAGTGAGCAAAGACTTATAGTCAAAAGGCAGATGTCATCGCTAATTACCTAGAGGACACATTTACTCCATACGGCTTGCTAACTTCAAACGAGGAACACCTTAACAATTATAATACTGAAAATTAAATCCCTCCGGCAATCGCGGACCAAATAATACAATATATGAAATTAAAAGATTTAAGCCAAACAAATCGCCTAGTAACTGCAGAAATTCTAAGCCAGCTGCCAAGGAAAACTATTGAGCAATTAACGTGTATAATTAATGCCACATTTAAGCTCAATTACTTTTCAATGTACTAGAAAATGGCATAAGTCACAATGTTCAACAAGCCAGGCAAATCAGCATACGACGTAATTTTATGCCACCTATCTCACTACTGCCCACTCTATCAAAAGTTCTGGAAAAATTATTAATCAAAAGATTAATACAAAAATTGAAATTAAGAATAAGAATACAACAGCTAAAAACAGAAAACGCTAAACTAAAAGCTCAAACTGTAGTCACTAGTAAAACCAACAGTGCACAGCAAAATAAAACACCACCTCAATACGAAACCGATGAAGAAGAGCTAGATCGAGAGACGGACTGGATCTTAAAAAAGCGTCCATCTAAAAAACGAAAAGCTGTCAATTCACCTGAACAAATAGGCTCAAATTCAAATTTGAGTACAGTAATAGCCAACAATAAAACACCACAAGATGATAAAAAAGCCCCACGTCCGCCACCAATTATGGTAACAGCCGAATGTGAGTACCAAAAACTGTTCAGCATTGTAAAAAACGGGTCTAGCAATGCGTTCTCTATTAAACTTCTGAACAATAAGATCTATAAAATAAATACATTTGATCCAGATGATTATAGAAAGACTACAAAGTCGCTATCAACACAAAACATTTCTTGGTACACTTATGAAAATAAGCAAACAAGACCAATAAAAGTTATAGCAAAAAATCTTCATCATTCGTGCGATCCTACTGATATCAAACAAGATCTTAAAAAACAAGGCCTAAAAATCACTAATGCAGTTAACAAGCTAAAATGGAAAACAAAGGAGCCACTAGATATGTTTCTACTCACATTCGAATCAATTGAAGATATTAAAAAGATATTTGAAATAAAAACAATCTTACATGCGGTTGTCAAAATTGAAGCGATTAAACAAACAACATTAATTCCTCAATGTAAGTCATGTCAGTCCTACGGACACACTCAAAATTATTGCGGCAAACAGCCACGCTGTGTCAAATGTGCGCAGAAGCACAAAACAATCGACTGCACAAAATCAAAGGAGCAGCTGCCAAAATGCTGCAACTGTGGAGAAGCACACCCTGCTAGCTACAGAGGCTGCATAGTAGCCAAAGAACTACAAAAAATTCGCGATAAAAAAATCGGACAGCGGAAAAATAACACTGAGACTGAAAGCCAAACTAAAGGAAGAGAGAAAAATAAAAATGAAGCTAGTACAAAATCAATATCGCATAAACCAATACCAATTCGAGCTCCAAGCAATCTACCAACCTATTCACAAGTGGCAAAAACTAACGAAAATGTCACTACACATGAAGAAAATATACTTTCAAAAATATTGCAAAAGCTAACAGAACAACAAGAATTTAACAAATCAGTGGAGCAAAGGTTGCAAAATCTTGAATTTAAAATTTATCAGTCAATTACACATGCCTAACTTTTTAAAAATAATGTTATGGAACGCGAACGGCCTCCCAAAGCACCAGCATGAATTGGAAATGATTCTCAATTCAGAAAAAATCGACATTTGTTTAATTGCTGAGACGCATTTCACTAATCAAACTTTTTTCAAGATCAAAAACTTTGAAACTTACCACACTATTCACCCAAGCAGCAGTGCACGAGGCGGAAGCGCCGTAATTATTAGAAGCAATATTAAACACTACGAACAAGAAAAAGTCAGCACCAATGAATTCCAAGCCACCACCATCACAATTAATGCTGGATGTGATCTAGCATTGACAGCTGTTTATAGTCCTCCAAGGCACCAAATCAAATACGATCAATATGTCCATCTTATTGAGCGTCATAAAACAAAATTCATTATGGGCGGTGATTTTAATGCTAAACATATCCATTGGGGATCTAGGCTAACAACCACTAAAGGAAGGGAGCTCTTCAAAGCGCTTCAACAAACAAACTGTAACACTGCATCTTCATGGATGCCAACGTATTGGCCATCTGATCCACAAAAAAATTCGGACCTTATCGATTTCTTCATCACCAGAAAAGTCTCCAGTGCATATCTTAATATTGAAAATGGGCTAGACATGAGTTCAGATCACTCGCCAGTCTATCTAACTCTCAGCGAAACGGTAGTGTTACGTGATCCAGTTCTCAAATTAACTAGTCAATTTACCGACTGGGATTATTTCCGCAAAATGTTAGAAGAATCTGAAGACAATACGTTTCCAATGGAATCAACAACACAGATAGATGACGAAGTTTTAAAACTGACGAGAGAAATACAACACTCTGCTTGGTCGAGCACACCTCCTTTAATGAAAATTTCCGCTGGCCACAAATACACAAAAGATATAAAAGAAATGGTGCTAAAGAAGCGAAAAATGCGGCGTAGGTGGCATCAAACAAGATCACCTGTTGATAAAGCAGCTTTGAACAAAGCAGCGAAAGATCTCAGCCATAAAATTAAAGAATATAAAAATCAATCATTTACAAACTACGCACAGCAATTAAATAATAAAAGAGACACAAACTACTCACTATGGAAATGCACCAAAAAGCTTAAACAGCCAGCTAACCATAATCCACCAATCAAAAGAGACAATAATGGGTGGGCGAAAACCAACATAGAAAAAGCAAACTTATTTTCAGATTATCTAGCAAAAATCTTTACACCCAATAGCGACACATCACCAATACTAAATAATGATGGCATAGCCAATGATGATTATGGCGATATAGTACCCATAACTGAATATGAGATGTGCGCCGAGATACAAAAGTTGAAGTCGAAGAAATCTCCAGGGTTTGATTTAATAACTGCCGAAGTCCTCAAACAAGTTCCACGAAATATCATTACTAAGCTAACAAACATAATGAATGCTTGCTTTAAGCTGCAATACTTTCCAATCTATTGGAAAATAGCTGATGTCATCATGATTCTAAAACCAGGAAAGCCTCCAAACGATGTAGCATCATATCGACCAATTTCACTGTTGCCCATCTTATCAAAACTGTTGGAAAAATGTTTGATAAAGCGCCTGAGCAATATCATAGAAAACAAACAAATAATACCAACACACCAATTTGGATTTCGCGCGCGCCACTCAACTATTGACCAAATTCACAGAATTACGCGTATCATCGAGAACACATTTGAAGAAAAAAATGTGTGTTCGGCTGTATTTCTCGATGTCTCTAAAGCTTTCGATAAAGTATGTCATGCTGGCTTGCTGTGGAAAATAAAGAATGTACTGCCAAAAACATGTTTTAATATCTTAAAAACCTACCTGTCTGAGCGCTATTTTCGCGTCAGATACAAAGATGAGTTCTCTGAACTGAAAGAGATTAAAGCTGGTGTGTCGCAAGGAAGTGTGCTTGGTCCCCTTCTCTATCTACTTTTTACTCACGATCTGCCAAACAGCAGAAATTGCTTTACAGCAACATTTGCTGATGACACTGCAATACTAACCGTCGGAAAGACAGAAATAGAGTCTACTGCACAACTGCAGCTTGCTATCAATAAAATATACAATTGGACAGATAAATGGCACATTAAACTGAACGAAACTAAGTCTGTACACATCAACTTTACAAACAAAAAGACCAACTACCTGCCAATATACATAAACAGCATTAAAGTACCATACTCTAATACAGCAAAGTATCTAGGTATGACGCTCGATACGAAACTTAGGTGGAGTGCGCACGTGAAAAAGAAAAGGGAAGAACTGGACCTAAAATTCCAAAATATGCATTGGCTAATGGGTAAACAATCAGCGTTATCCGCACACAATAAAATACTGCTTTACAAACAAGTTCTCAAACCTATCTGGACCTATGGGATTCAGCTATGGGGATGCACCAGCTATAGTAATACAGCGCATATACAAAGATTTCAGACTAAGGCACTCAAGCATGCAGTTTGCGCTCCATGGTATATTAGGACGCAAGACCTAGAACGGTTACGGCAACCATAAAGAAACTTGCAAAGTCGCACGCAGAGCGACTAAGCAAGCATGTGAACAATGAAGCCTTGATTCTTAACGATAATACAAAATGGAAACGAAGGCTCAAACGTAAAAAACCTCTAGATTTAAACTAATAAATAAATAAAAATCAGTTAAAGTATGAATTGTATTTTGCTGAGGATTAACTCAAATTATTTGTTGTAACAAAACTCTACAAAAATTGCTCGTTAGTATATATACCTATGTATGTAATGTTATACTAGTTGCAATGAAAATACTAATAATAAAAAAAAAAAAAAAACAGAATAAGAATAAATAATTCCTGAGTACCAATTTAGATTCCGCACTAAGTATTCGACTATTGATCAAGTCCATTGAATTGTTCGAGTAATCGAGAATGCATTTGAAGAAAACAAAACATGATCTGGGGTTGAATCATCACATCCGTGCAACGATCAACAACCATGCGAAAGAAAATTACATGATACGTTAACTCTATTTTCGGTATAGCCAACATAGCCATTTTCGGTTTTTCCATTACTTCCTTTCGATTGTTAAAAAGCGTTCCCCGCAGTGGTCAAAAAATCGCAGGGAGCCATAGCAGGTGAATTTGGTGGCTGTTGAATGATATCGTTTCGTTCTTGGTCAAAAATTGACGTGTAATGATGGCGCTGCGATGGCACAGCAAGTTCTTTTTGCACAAATTCTTTCTCTTTTGGCGTATTGCTTCACGTAAACGTCTTATAACGCCCAAATAATAGTACTTATTAACTGTCTGACCTTCTGGAAAAAATTCGTAGTGTACAATTTATTGAATTGCCTGGTAATTTGTTTGGACTTCTCTGTCATCGGGTTGCAGTCGCCAAATTCTTGCCAAACAAAATTTAAAGCCCAAATTCATATTTTGTAAATGGGTAACCCTAATATGGCAGCCGCCGGAGCCGAATGGGTTGGTGCACGACTACCATTCGGAATTCACAGAGAGAACGACGGCTCGAATCTCGGTGAAAACACCAAAATTAAGAAAAACATGTTTCTAATAGCGGTCGCCCCTCGGCAGGCAATGGCAAACCTCCGAGTGTATTTCTGCCATGAAAAGCTCCTCATAAAAATATCTGCCGTTCGGAGTCGGCTTGAAACTGTAGGTCCTTCCATTTGTGGAACAACATCAAGACGCACACCACAAATAATGTGGAAACCTACACAAATGACCAGGTGATCAGAACGACTCGCATTCCACGCTCGCTATAAATTATGAAAATGTAAATATCAAATGTGCTTTACACTAAATAGAGCAAAAAGATTAGTGGAAACACATGTCAAAGTTACAAAAGTATAGTCAGTCGTAGACATTTAAATACTAAAGAATTCAAAAATAAATAAAATAAAATTCAAAACAACACATAAAATCAAAAATTCTCCACTGAATACGTAAAACTAAAATTGAAAATTGAAAATTGCAGGTACTTGTTTCCCTAAGTTGGCGCGTAGGGCTTCTAATAGAAGTCTTTGTTGGTCATATACTCCACCATGACATCTTTTTGGGTGGGGTTGAGTTTATTAAAATTAAAAAAATATTATTTTATATGTTTCAAAAACCATATTTATTTATATATTTTTACAATTTACTTACATCTTTGGTTAAATTCGATCGTTTGCAATCAAATGACAGTTCGACAAGTCACGCTGAGCAATTTGGTTTCGATTATTGAGAAAACCGTTGCGGTAATAGATTTCTAATGGATTGCATTCTTTTTATACATGTTGATGGCGCCTGCTGTCCTAATTGTGCTAGTCAGCCGCCTAACCTCAAACTTCAGTTGTCTGACTACACCAGCGTCTGCCAGGTTAGAACTTCAATCATTTGTTAGCCATTCTTCACAGAAGGCAACTCACCACAACAGTTTTGACATCATTAGAATTTTAGACTTTAGATTACTTTTGTTAGGAACAGAATACAGTTGGTCAAAATTAGACACGAACTCACTACGTACATATATTCTGGGAAAATGGATCCTCATTTACTTATATATTATATTATTATCATATCCACAGTCATTAGAATTCTGAAAAGTATTGATTGCCAGAGCGAATACCCGAAAGGCTGTGTGTCTCCTTTCAGAGCTGCATTGTAACCGGCTTTCCGATCAAAAAATTTTCATTTCAATTGAAAAGCTATTGAGTTGCTACGTGAAGAACCAATTTGAGTTGAAGTTTCAAAGTAAACAAGGGAAATCATTGTGAGAAGCATCAAACTGCTGTTAGCACAAACAAAGCAAAACAAAATGGGGTAACTAAGTAGACCCGCATTATATTTTTTATAGAAATGTCGAATAAAATATAATTAACATATCCGACTATAAAAATATAATTGCCGAAGTTTCCTCAGAATTATTCATTTGGTTTTGTTTCTCGATCATAAATTTCACAAGCAGGCCCAAACAAACGATGCCAGTATTGTGAACTATTTTGGACGAAGTGTATAAGCCTAAAAGGATACTAAAGGGTCCGCCATATAACTTTATGGAATTAAAAATGCTATAAAAAAGAAACTACTCAATAATTTTCCAAACTGTTTTTTTTTTATTTTGAAGTACAATCCTTCCGGTTAATGATGGAACACAACTTCATTCATATGGCTGCCTCGGCTAGCCATGCACCATCCCATACGATCGGTCCAATTTTTCAACACATTTTCGATTGTATGCGGCTGTATTTCAGCTATGACATCGCGTATGTTGGTCTTCAGTGCATCAATTGTTGCTGGTTTGTTGGCATAACACTGGTCTTTGACGGCACCCCAAATATAATAATCCAACGGCATCAAACGGCTTTTTTCGCAAAGTAACGCACATACGCTTCGGTGCTTTTCTTCTTCCCATTGCCGTAAGTAATTTTCGTACACATTCTGCAACATTACCATGATTTTAAGCGTATACACAACCATTTTCGTTTAGCGGAAGAATAAAACTGATATTCTGTCAAATCAGATGACAGCTAAGTGTTACCATTCTTCAAATAATACCTAGTTCAAATCCGTAACGATAGATGACGGGCCCTGTATATCGAAAAATAGTTTGCCACAAACAATTAAGCAGTTTTTATTTTTGCACGGAATTTTCAAACGACCCTCGTAAATATGTAAGCAAATTTTAAGTGAGCTCGAACGTTCTATTGCAGGTGGGTTGCAAAAAAATGCAGCTAATATTCTGTAGGGTAAGATAATAGCCATTTGGATGCTGTATTATGCTTTTTGTTATGTTTCTACTAACGCTTTAGAACTTAAAATATGTTTTAATTTTACGTTTTTATCATTTCACGTTTTCGGTCAATTTATGCACCACGATGTTTCTGATAACAAAGGAGTCATACAAATTTGCCTACCTAAAACAAGTTTTCAAGATGCTATGAGAAATACTAGTCTTTTAGGCAGAACATCAACAGAGGAGTTCCGTAGAATTATTATTTTCTAAAAAATGCCTACGTGATCAACTAAGAAATTGAGTTTCACGTTTTTAAAGGGAAAATATTTTATCAAATGGAATAATGGCTACATTTTTTTCAACCCTCGTAAATAAGTGAAAAAGGTGAAAAATCTTATTTTTAGTTGTTATTATTGTGTTAAAATTGGAACACGATCGGGATGATTATTCGATTACTCTGTTTATAAATATAATGGTAACTTCGTTCTAAGTTTAAAAGAAAATCAAAGATTAGTTTGCTTGAGCGATTATCCACCAATCATCGTCCTATCTCATTATTGCTGCCTGTGTAAGAAAATATAATATTATATATGTAAAATATTATTTATATATTTACGAGGGGTGCCTTTTATAAGTCGGGATTAGAGAACAAAAACAAATTTTAATCGTCGAAAATCACTTTATTGTTTTTCAAAATATTCTCCATGAAGATCTATACACTTTTGCATGCGTTTGAACCAATTGTCGAAGCACTTTTGCCACTCTGAATGAGGTGCCTCCAAAACATGCATTCTGAATGCCGCAACCGCTTCTTCAGGTGTCGTTGACCTCTCAGTTTGTTTTTTACGTACGGGAATAAAATAAAGTCATTCAGTGCCAAGTCAGGACTATACGGCGGATGACCCATTAATTCGATGTTTTGGGTGCTCAAAAATGCAGTTGTTTGAGCCGATGTGTGAGAGCTCGCATTGTCCTGGTGAAGAGTGATCCGTCTTTGGCGATTGGTTTTCCTAATTTCTTGGAAGACAACTGGCAAACAAATGGTTGTGTACCACTCAGAATTTACTGTTCTGCGTTGTTCTAGTGGTACGGTTGCGACATGTCCAGTTTTTCCGAAAAATCAGGCGACCATTTGCTTGGAAGTGCTTCGTGCGCGAACAACTTTTGTTGGATTTGGCTCATCTTGAAATACCCATACAGTCGACTGCTGTTTACTTTCGGGCTCATACGCGTAAATCCATGATTCATCACCTGTCACGATGTCATAGACGTGTTTCAAAGCCCCGCGATCGTATTTTTTGAGCATTTCCTTCGACCAATCGGCACGAGCCTTTTTTTAAGCGATTGACAAATTGTGTGGGATCCAACGCGAACAAATTTTTTTGACAGTCAAATGTTTATGCAATATTGAATGTATGCTGGTCCCACTAAGGCCTAAGATTGCCTCAATCTCACGATAGATCACATGACGATCTTGCAATATCAGTTCGCGCACCGCATCAGTAGTTTTCGGAACAACAACTGATTTTGGACGACCTTCACGAAATTCGTCTTGGAGTGAACTACGACCACGATTGAATTCACCACACCATCGATAAACACTGGTCCTTGATGGAGCTTCATCGCCAAAAAATGAGCTAAGTTCATCCATGCAATGTTGCTGAGTTAATCCACGTCGAAATTTGTAAAAAATAATCGCACGAAAATGTTCACGATTTAATTCCATTTTTGGACCGAGATGAATCTTTTAAGTTACTGTAAACAACACAAATAGCGCTGGTATTTCAAAACGTTCTGAATACGTAAAAGCCTAAAAATGTCAAACTTTGCGATACATCTGTCAGTTGCCAGATTACAACACCAGGGTTGCCAAATCCCGACATATAAAAGGCACCCCTCGCATAAGGAAGATTTGTAATTCTTGCAATAGCGTCGTATGTCAAGCATATTTGGCATTAGTCAACTAGACAGCTGCCGTATACGAAGAATAAATGGAGCGCGTAAAGTTTAAAGTAAAGATTTCCACCACTCAAAATCATTTTTATATTAAAATTAGTAATTAAAAAAAGTTATTAATATTATTAAAAAGTTATTAAAAAACAAAATTTGGTTATTAGTTTTGTGCCATATTGTACAATACATTTTATAGTACATTTCTTATCTTACTTTTGAGAAAATTGTGAAAGTAATAAAGATGCGTCCAGTCCAGCAGAAAGCGTTCATACGAACGCATAGTTTTGATTTTAAATTTGCCCTAATACAAAGCCCCTTACGTGTTAAAAAAATATTGGAATAGGAATAAACAAAGTACATATATTTGTCAAAAATTCACTATACTTCAACTTCAATGCCAAGCCCATTGCGGGTTCAACCGCCATATTTTCACTTTGATGCTAATAATATTTGTAACCGACTTAAAACCAACGCAAAGCCGAGTTAACCTTTAGACTTTCCACCCTTCTCAAAAGCCTCTTCAACTGGCTAGATAGATACCATTGCCACCAAAGCGGTCACCACAATTATGAAATATACTTACAACACACGCATACATACCTATAAATTGTTTCTATGCTTTACACTTTCAACAGCCATTCGGATTGCCCACTGCGCGTGTTTGGTAACAGTCCACCATTATCCAGCTGCGTTGTTGTCACCGCCATAATGCTCTGCACCCCCAACCACGAAACAATGCGCAGTTGTAAGAAAGGGAGCTTCACAAAGTTACATTATTTGTAAGTGATGTTCGAAATATTATTATTTAATTCGAAGATAGCCTACACCACGTGCAAAGCTGGGAAAAAGTATATTCAGTGTAATCAAGCAACAAATTCACTCAAATGCATTTTTTATTGATTATTACCACAATTTTTTTGAAAACAAGTATAATTAAAAATATTCATATTATATTTAGAACTGAATTATTTTTATTACAGCATGAGCTCTTTGATATTAACTTTCATTAAAAAAACGTACCAACTGCTTGAAGATTTCGTATTTTAATCTTAAAGAAACCGCCTTGCTCAAAAACTGCGCGTAATATATTCAGAAAATTCAAAATACAAGTTTATTTCTCAAAAGTGATATTATTGCCTTCAAATTACTTCCCATCAACTACAAAGCACTTATGTCAGCATTCAATTCAGCTCTCGAAACATTTCTTGAACTATTTTCGGTATAGCCAACATAGCCATTTTCGGTTTTTCCATTACTTTCTTTCGATTGTTAAAAAGCGTTCCCCGCAGTGGTCAAAAAAATAGCAGGGAGCCATAGCAGGTGAATTTGGTGGCTGTTGAATGATATCGTTTCGTTCTTGGTCAAAAATTGACGTGTAATGCTGGCGCTGTGCGATGGCACAGCAAGTTCTTTTTGCACAAATTCTTTCTCTTTTGGCGAATTGCTTCACGTAAACGTCTCATAACGCCCAAATAATAGTACTTATTAACTGTCTGACCTTCTGGAAAAAATTCATAGTGTACAATTTATTGTATTGCCTGGTAATTTGTTTGGACTTCTCTGTCATCGGGTTGCAGTCGCCAAATTCTTGCCAAACAAAATTTAAAGCCCAAATTCATATTTTGTAAATGGGTAACCCTAATATGGCAGCCGCCGACTACGTTAGCATCAACAATTTATATTATTTATATATGTATATATATAGATATATGGCAGCTATATATGTATATATATATATATATATATGTATGTATATATTTATATAAATGCCTCTCGTCTCGGATCAGTGGATTGGCCACCAAGATCGTGTGACATCACACCTTTGGATTTCTATTTGTTGAGGTATGTCAAGTTTAAATGTTTTGTGGAGGCATTAGAAACCATCATCGATTGAGGCATAAGAATCCATCATTGCTAAAGTTATTCACGAGATATATTATTTAAAATTGCTTTTCACGGATGCCAAATTACAGTTGCGGCCAACATTTAAAGGAATGATTCTACACAAAAATAATAAAGATTGCTCAGTAAATTTTAATTTTCATTGTCATTTCCTTTTTGTTCATTTTCTAAATTGATTACCCTTCAAAATGGTGTAAACAGATTTAACTCTACAGGCAAGTATATGGTATGCTCCGAAATCTACGGACTACTAAACACTTCAAACTAGTGAAACTTCGACCGCTTCTAGCTAAAACGTATTTGTTAGCGATGTTGCTGTGCAGTTATGAATTGTATTCTAATTATGATAGAATGTGCTGCAGTAGACTTAATGTATAAATAAAATAAATAAATATCTTAAGATAGGAATTTTCCCCTATGCCAGCACACCGTTCGTCTTGGATAGCAACATTTGTGGCACACTGTAAATTTCAGTGTTTAATAAATATGGATTGCTTTTAAATAACAAAAAACTGGCGATTCCAAGCAGCATACTAAGCACCGACATCTAATGACCTTGATCCATTCCTAACAAACTGGTTTTTCTGCGGCCTTTTAAGAAATGTTTTCTTTATCAAACAGAACGCCCACGTTTCAGTTGAAACAATCGGCAGCTACAAAGATAAAGGTCGAATATCTGTTTACAAATGCTTCAGACTTAACTATACAATGACAAAGAGATTAGCCGTCACACCGATGCCAATTAACGGCCACAGTTCGAGGGTTTTACTTTAAAAATAATACCTACAGCTAAAAGCCAAGTTCCTTTTAATGTTGAAAGGTGTGAGAACCGCTACATTGTCTTAGTATTGAGTTCCTTAATTTGCTAGACAACAATAACCGCAGGAAGGACAGATGGAAATTGAAAATCTAAGTTCAATGTACCTATGCACATAGTAAAAATACGAACAAAATACATAGATATTTTTTATTTAAGGAAGGTAGTATCAGGTAAATTAAAATAAATTTTCATAAATATAAAAGCGTAAGGTTGTCGTTGTTGTTGTATTTAAAGATAACACATTTCAACCCTTTTTACAAAAAAATATTACCTGTATCAAAAGGTATATATAGGAAATGATTACGGACGCGATTGCTATCTGACTTCCTTACAGTTAAAATATAGTAATGACTACAAATGTTTTGAAACAAATGGCTTGCGTCGATTTTTGTCAGTATACTATAGAGCCTCCGCCATCTTTCACCTAATCTGTTCCTGGTGTTTATCGATTTTTATGCATACGAGTACCTGGCCGCCTTTGGTAATAAGGTCTTATTTAGACTAGGAGAGGTAGCAATATACCAGCTAACCGAAGACCAGGCTAAATCGCTAGAGTTGGCAAAAAGAGTAATATCCGACTTGGGAAAGCCGGCGGGTGCTACTCCTATACGACAACGGTCAAGCAGAGCAGACAATAGAAAGGGTCGCCAAAAGACAAAAGGGAAACATGCAACTTTTAGTGTGATTATAAAGGACGGCGATGAGATAGTGGCCATCATCGACAAGGGAGAAGAGGAAGGTGCCATTCCTAAGGAAAAAGATGGATTGAGGAGGCTTCCGCCGAAGTGTACATCCAGGTCCTAGAGGAACACCCCGGACCTTCTCCCCTTTGTCATTGAGGTTCGGGTTTGTTGACGCAATCACTCGAATCTATCGCAGCGACGAGCCAGCTTTGGACTCAGATGAGGAGAGTGACAAGGCCAGCTTGCGCAGCGATACTGCAGAAGAGTTGGCTAGCAGCCAATGCTCAACCGACTCGGAGAGGCTGACCGGTGGGGGGCCGCTTTTCAACGAAGAGGATCTCCTCGCTGACACTGAGGGTAGGAAGATCTCGAAGGAGGACGTCGAGGTCACGATAGTGGAGATGAAACGGACAGATTCACCTGAAGCTGATCCAAATTAATATCCTCCACTCTAAACGTCCGCGCACCTTTCCGTCCGTTTGGCTGCCGCTGAACTTGACATAGCCCTCATTCAAGAGGGCTACTAGATCTCCCCAAGTTAGTCAGTTCAGAAATATACGAAAAACTGACTGGGGAGTTTACAATAAAAAATTAAGAGCCTTACTGCCAAAGAGAGCCCCCAAAGACCCCACTACATGTGGGCAGCTGGATAAACTGGTCAATCAGGTAAATAACGCAATGAATAGCTCCTTAACAGCTAGCTGTCCGGTTGTCCGACTCAGAGAGAAGTCTAAACCGCTTTGATGGAGAATCGCTACGAGAATCCTATAGAACATTATTTAATCTGGCCAAGTCCACGAGAATTCTCTCAAAAACGTTATGCAACCTGCACACACTTCCCAGGAAACAAGCCGGTGGAACAAAACGACTCCGCCAATAATGAAAGGCATTCCGACCTAGGAAGTCGCTTAGTTAGAAACGCAAAGATCGAATAGGCTGTTAAAACTTTTCGTCCTTATAAATCGCTAGGACTAGACGGTATCTACCCTGCTGAACTGCAACAATCACGGGAGATTATATCACGGTTTATCAAAATTATCATTAGAAGTTGTCTTAACATGGGCCACATTCCGCTAGGCTAGACGGAGATAAAAGTCACCTTCATACCCAAAGCAGGTAGGTTCTCACACACTAGCCCCAAAGACTTTAGACCCATTAGTTTAACGACTTTTCTGCTCAAGATCCTGGAGAGAATAATGGATGAATATATACGGGGCGTTGTGCCTTCAAATAGGCTCTCCTCGGCGCAACATGCCTATACTAAAGGGAAGTCTACAGAAACCGGCTTACACTCACTCGCCGGGTTGGTGGAAAAAAGTTTATTAGACAAAGAGTTTGCATTGGTCGTTTTCGTAGATATAGAAGGCGCCTTCAACAATAAATGCAAATAGATTCTTTAGAAGATTTTGAAGTTGAATCACACGTTGTTGCCCTGATAGAAGCTATATTCGTCAAAAGAAAGGTAACGGCTAAATTAGGCAGCACTACTCTAAGCAGACAGGTCTGCTGAGGCACACCGCAAGATGGAGTCATCTCCCCTCTTCTTTGGATTTTGGTGATAAGCTCCCTATTGCTGACCCTGGAAAGAGGGGGTTGCCACGTCACTGCTTACGCAGATGACCTAGCAATTGCCGTTAAAGGCAAGTATCCTAACACCCTTATGGATATTCTGCGCTCTAACATGGCCACACTTATAAGCAGGAATGAGAGCAGGCACGTACACTTCTATTGGCACGTACACTTCTGTTAGGTGTTTGGCCGAGCTCCTCCTCCTATTTGTGGTGTGCGTCTTGATGTTGTTCCACAAATGGAGGGACCTACAGTTTCAAACCGACTCCGAACGGCAGATATTATTATGAGGAGCTTTTTCATGGCAGAAATACACTCGGAGTTTTGCCATTGCCCCTGCCGAGGGGCGACCGCTATTAGAAAAATGTTTTTATTAATTTTGCTTTCACCGAGATTCGAAGCAATGACCTCTCTGTGATTTCCGAATGGTAATCACGCACCAACCCATTCGGCTACGGCGGCCGCGGGACTCGGTATACACCCCGCAAAAACTGAAATAATGTCTTTACAAAGACATACGGCTCCCTTAATCTCCCCGCTAATTTTTAAGGGTGTGGAGACTCCTTTGAAAGGGAATGTCTAGGTACTTGACTCATATTAGATAGGAAACTCACGTGGGAACCTAATATTGAGGAAAGAGTAAAGAAGACCAACGTTGCATTAAATATTTGCAAAAAAGATGTCGGTATTAAATGGGGACTAACACCTCGTGTTACACATTGGCTTTATACTTCTGTAGTTAGGCCAATCTTAATATATGGAATACTTGTATGGTGACTATCTGCTCAAAAGGCGAGGTACGCTAAAATCATGAGTAAGATCCAACAGCTTTTTATGCATCTCTGGCGCTTTAAGGACTACCCCAAACAAAGCGCTAGAAGTGCTAATCAATTAACCTGCACTAAATCTGGTAGGGAAACACGTGGTCGCCGCCTCGGCGCTCCAACTCAAAGGAATAGCGCTATGGAAAGACCGGACCACGCTTCTATTTTATATATATATATATAATTGGCACGTACACCCTTTTTGGGTGTTTGGCCGAGCTCCACCTCCTATTTGTGGTGTGCGTCTTGATGTTGTTCCACAAATGGAGGGACCTACAGTTTTAAGCCGGCTCCGAACGGCAGATATTTTTTATGAGGAGCTTTTTCATGGCAGAAATACACTCGGAGGTTTGCCATTGCCTGCCGAGGGGCGACTGCTATTAGAAAAATGTTTTTCTTAATTTTGGTGTTTCACCGAGATTCGAACCTACGTTCTCTCTGTGAACTCCGGATGGTAGTCACGCACCAACCCATTCGGCTACGGCGGTCGCTTCTATTTTGCACTCTCTGAATAGTCACAAACAAGAAATAGATTACTCTATTCCTCACCTTCAAAAGGCTATTCAAGACGACTATACCGTCTAGAAGGGAGTGGCAGACAACAAGGTCATGGAGAAGGGGGAATTAAATTTTTATACAGATGGTTTTTCGAAGGAATTAGGACTGGGACTATCCGTTCCACTACCAAACTACTGCAGCGTCTATCAGCAGAGGTTCTAGCTATAAAAGAAGTGGCTACACATCTGAATACGCATGCCGTAACAAAAACGACTGTAAATATATTCTCGGATAGCCCGGCGGCCATTAAATCAATGAATGGGGCTATACTAAGTTCGAAGGTTGCACAGGAATACCGGGTAGCCCTAAATGATATTCGTGTCGTATTCAAGGTCAGCCTTATTTGGGTTCCGGGGCACAGAGATATTAAGGGAAACTGTAAAGCTGATGAGCTAGCCAGAAAAGGTACTGCTCAGTGATAGAAGTACCATTGGAATGCTTTTTGCCACGAGTAAACTAATAATAAAAAACAACATTATCCGAGAGGCCAACAGGTCATGGAGAGATGAAGAGATGAAGATACATGTAACAGCTAGGCTACTATGACCGCAAATAAACACGAAAAGGACAAAGGAATTGCTTAGTCTCTAAAGCGATGATATCTCGAAGGTCGTAGCTGGCATAACCGGTCATTGGCTATTTGGCAGGCATTCCTCGAGACTAGGAGTTTTCTCCTATGAATATTGCAGAAGTTGCAGAGATGAGGAAGAGGAAGAAACAGTTGATCACTTCCTTTGCAAATGTCCTGCCCTAGCTAAAATCAAAGCAGGTTATCTAGGTAAATACTCTTTCAATTCTTTTACAGAGCTGTCTGGCGTGGGGTTGGGATCAATTCTACGTTTCATAAGAGCCACAAAATGGTTCCACCAAGGAAAGTAAATGGGGTTCCCCTGCAACACTGTGGTACGAGTATCACAACGGATCTGTAAGGTCTAAGTGAGTTGGTCACGCAGACCGACTACCGCCATAACCTAACCTAACCTAACCGTCCTAAGTTATTGAAAATTTAAAAATTATTAAAAAATGTAATGCATACCGAGATGTAACACTTTTTAAGCCACTCGATTTGATCGAAGAAATGTCGTTACTCCAAACAGATTTAAATAATATGTTTAGTTCATGTAACACAAATGTTGCGGCCAGAAATCGTGAGAAATTGAAAATCACTCACTTCTTAATTGTGTATATCGAGAGTTATTTACACTATAGACTGCACCCATATTCATATCAATAAGGAAAATTATTTCGACAGAAATCAGAGAATAATAGGCTTACCAACTTAACTTGGGGCTTACCTGGATCACTACATGACAGTAGAGTCCTTCGGAGGGCCAGCATTTTTTGTACTACAAAGTCAGATCTCCAAATATTATTTCCGAACAACTTCTCCATTTTGGGTGATTCGGCTTTTCCTTCAACAAGCTAGTTGGTACCACCTTTTATGCACTACGGTAACTTGGCCGCATCTCAACGAAATTTCAAAAAAGTACATCCTCTTACTCGCTTCATTTGGGAAAACGCCTTTGGTTTATTGAATACCTGCTTCAGAAAGGTGCTGCATTTTACTAAAAAAGCAAGTTCATGTTATGTTGGTAATATAATTGTTAGTGTTTGAGTTGTCCAGAATACATATGTACGTATATGTATAACATTTTACGATTTAAATATTAAATTGTTCAGGATGAAGATTTTGAAAATAATTTGCCAGATGGAGGCAATTACCACACAAATGGTAGCAGATTGTTTCAACATTTCCAAGAACATAATTTAATATAACGAAAAAATAAAATAAATAAATTTTATTATATTATTTGGCAAATAATTACTAAGCAGCGCCAGCGACAAAAGCCCTCGACTGATACATAACAAATTTCGGTCCCCTTCGTGGCAAGCTCATTAGCAATTTCATTTCCCTCTATGTTCCTATGTCCTGGAACCCAGATCAGGGAAATTTTACCTGCACATCCAAGAGATTTGTTCTCTCTCAACAGAAGTTGACTAGTTTGGATCTGCACCACGGTGTCGCCAGCGTCTTGATTGGTTATCGGAAAATATGTCAAATATTTGCATGCCTGCAGGATCGCGAAGGCCCTAGCAGTATTGGGCAAATTTAAGGATACTACGACCAGTTTGTCGATAGAGAGATCTGTCCGAAGTTCAAAAAATACGGCGTTAACTACCCAAAAATCCTACACTATCCTTTAATAGATTTTACTTTGAGCAGCGATAACCTGATTTTACTTTGAGCAGCGATGGAAATATCGTCGATGGAAAGTATGTACACAACGACATTCAGGGCAGCACTGGGGTAAGTTCTACATGCTCCGGTAATACCAATATAAAGCACGACCTCTGGCTTGAGTCATGGATTTGCAGGAGTAGAAAACTATTCTGACCTTTTTAATCGGATTTTCAATGTGTTGCTTCCATTGAAGTTTGGAGTCAAGTATCACTCCAAAATACCCAACTTCCGATGGAAGCGGAGAACACAGTTATTTAATTTGGGAAGTTTAAATTTTGGTAAATAGCAAGAGCTTTGTTTAGTCGGAATTGACTTTAAGACCACAACTGGCAGCCCAACGACTGAGCCAGTGACCTTTCCAAAATCTCAGTGATGACTGCGTTCCCGATACTAACTATTAGGACCACGTCATTGGCGTATAAAGGCACGACCAATAAATATTTCTGCCATTATTCATAGTTCATTTCAGTGCTATACTCTTTTCAAATGGCTGTTGAAATTTACTTACCTTTTTCATCTACATCTTTTAAAAAAATGTTATCGAAAAAAAAAATATTTGAAGAAATAAATTTAAGAAATTTCTTGCAGCCTTTATATACTCTAACTGGCCCTTTTATACTCTAATATACCTCTAACTGGGATACACTATCATCTGACTCTATTGGTTTTCATTACCAAATTTTTTGAACTTTTTGTGACCGCAAGCTATTGAAGACCTGAATCGTCTTAAGTTAAAAAAATAGTCTCCAACATAAAATCTCCAATTTAGTGACTTGAAAATGGAATAAATTACGAAATGCCAGCATATTTGTTTGCCAATTTACGTAAGGATTTAATACGGAGCCTCTGTAAGCCACTTAAAAAAGAAGGGGGCAAACCTCTACCCGATATTGACGTAGAGTTACATGCTGTAATTGCGGTGACTATCGAAGCTCTTGCGCCTAATGTCGACGATGACCATGAAGTTCAATTCGCCGCACTGTCCCCTTTTCTGAAACGAACCTCAACAACATCGGCACCAATACTAACATAATGGAGCCTTTTCCCAATATCAGCTAAGTGGCAGATGGTAGGAGAGCTATGCGCAAAATACAAGCACTATAATTCTCTCTAAAAGTAGAAACATATTAACGACAGCAGGCGACAGGTGGCGTTTGACGAATATTCGTTCTTAAGAAAGCAATTATTCAGACGTCAGCACGATATTTTGGCTGCACGACTGTCATTTTCGCCGTCGTCACATTAAATCTATTTCTAATTTGGTCGCCGATAATGAGGAGATGGGTATTGCCACTATAAAATCGAACGTAATTAAAAAAAAAAGCATGAAATAATTATTCTCTTTTAAATGTAATAACAATCAATGATTTTAAACAAACAAATAAATATAATAATATATTTTTTACACTATAAAGTATAACTTTTAACAAGCCGTTGTTTTCTTTATCGCTGCCGCTTCGGAAATATTTAAAAAGCTAGCTTTAGGACAACATTTGCAAACAAAGGAAATATTCTGCCATATGTCGTGAAGTGCCGTCAATGTGTTTAATTGTTCAAACTGATTCCAGCAGCACGAAAAACGATCTAAGCCAATTCACGCGCTTGTCTCCAAGAACAAATAAAGCGCAGGACGGGCGTTGGTCATGCGAAAACTGTTAAAGATGACGCCAAAGATGCGGCAAATGAAAAAAACGGTTTTCCGTGACGAATTGTGATGACAAGGAGATAGTAACTGATTTGTTTTTCTTTTTCCTTGCCATTTGGTGGTTTGAACGCCAAAGTGCCCGGCTTCTCTGTTGATGCGTGGTTTGTTGTTTACATTTCCATTGAAAATTTGACAAAATGCATGCAAATGTGGTTGTTACCCAACCGAAGTTACCTTCTGCGAATGCATCTTGAGGCTTTCTATCAGAACGAGGAAGAAGAGAGCAGTGCACAAAAAATACGCAAGCGTAAAACACAAGCGTACGAGTTTCCCAGTTATAATTATGTATGTATTTATATATATATAAATATTAAATACACATAAGTATACATATAATTGGCGCTTATACCCATTGCTATGGATTTGACCGAGCTCTCCTCCTATATGTGGTGTACAGGGCAGAAAAACGAGTACACTCAGAAGTAGCCAGGACAGTACCGGGTCGTTACGTACCAACCCATTCGGCTGCGCTGCCGCCCACACTCACCGATGTGTACGTCCAAAAGATCTGCTTTGTGTATAAAATTGTGTTTGCTTAAATGCTTTCATAATTTTACACACATCCGCGATATCAATTACAAATTGTTCATTTATCAATAATTAATATGTACTATTAAACATCTGTTTTAAAAGATTTTCATAAAAATGTGAATTTTTATAACTTTATTTTATTAAAGTGCGGCCGCCGTAGCCAAATGGGTTGGTGCGTGATTACTATTCGGAATTCACAGAGAGGTCATTGGTTCGAATCTCGGTGAAAACACCAAAATTAGGAAAAACATTTTTCTAATAGCGGTCGCCCCTCGGCAGGCAATGGCAAACCTCCGAGTGTATTTCTGCCATGAAAAAGCTCCTCATAAAAATATCTGCCGTTCGGAGTCGGCTTGAAACTGTAGGTCCCTCCATTTGTGGAACAACATCAAGACGCACACCACAAATAGGAGGAGGAGCTTGGCCAAACACCTAACAGAAGTGTACGCGCCAATTATTTATTTTTTTTTTTTTTTTATTAAAGTATTAAAGATTTCAGAATGTACTGTTTGGTAATACTGCGTACTAAGAGAGCAATCAGCTGACAGTTTGATCGTGTTATCTAACACGGAACGTACGTTTACATTGGTGAGTGTGGGCCCACAAGTTATGTATTTTACGTAAATTGAGAGCCGTGAGAGAATCATGCTGTCATATAATTTGTTCGTCAATTTATCAAATTGTCCAATACTGTCAGGGAACTGAATTCAATCCTACCCGGTTATCGGGATTCCCTGACTGTTGTAAAAAGGGAATTTCACAAATTATTACTCAAAAAAGCGCAGAAAAGATGGAGCTCCATTTCTTCATGTGCTATTTCGAAAGCGCTGTGGCCCCAGTACAATAGACGGAGGCCCGAGGAAGTCCTGTGGACTCCACACCATACTATTTCCAATCTCGTCTGTGTTTACCGGTTATTGCACAATCGGCTCACACGCAGAAAAGCTAGGCTTGACATTTAACCCCCATTGCAGAAGCTGTGTCGACCTTTCAGTGAAGGAGACTGTTGAGCACTTTCTCTGTAAATGTCCAAGTTTGGCAGCTAGACGCTTAAGGTCGCTGGATGCTCCTTTCTTTGACAGCCTGGCAGTGCCCCAACCTAAGTCCCACCAATCTTCTCCATTACATTAACATCTCTGGCTGGCTACAGATATCTGCCTGTTGGAGGTCTCATAATGGTATCGAAACGGCGTTTTAGTGCTACTTGGTCAGTGCCAGAGTGGTACTATACCATACAAAATATATTTTTCGTATAAATGTAAAACATACAAGGCGAAAATAAAGAAAAAGCAAACAAATAAACGAAAAATTGTAAATATGGACGATGAAAAATATAGCAGGTGCTATCGTGGTGACGTGCAGATTAACAACCTCTAAATTTCTATGAAAACTAAGTTGAGTCCAAGTCTTGACTAGCATTTGGCATGATGGCGAGGGTGGGATTGATGCAAATTGTTAGAACATGATCACTTAGTTTTCTGTATTACAACTCAACTATTGTACAAAGCTACTTAGCTACTTTTCAAATATGCTCTCTAAGTATTCCTATTGTATATTGCCATTGGAAAATATTATATTATTCACACAATTAAATTTGCGTAAACGAGACGTTCGGGTGTTTTATTCCTTAGACATTATATTTTTAACGATGGCTGTAGAGCACGGTGTGAGTGTAAACTTAGCGTTTAAAAACCCATTTGGTTACGGCGGGTCACACAGTTATTAAAAATAATTTTTTGTTACAGCTGATAGCCTCTGATGCTAGCGCTGCATGTTTTTTAGGATGTACATATGTAAATTTACATTGTATAAGCTTATATAAAAAAAAAAAAAAAATAAATAATTTTTTGTTATTAACAGGTTCTTATTTATTGTTTTTGAAGAGTAATGATTTCTGAGATACGGGATTTTGCCAATCACCCGCCGATATGCTTCTTAGGCACTTTTTTGTAAAACCGATACTGGAGTACGATAGTCTGCAACGCTCCTTACCAAACTTACACAAATAAGCTACAATCCACTCTAGAGATTTTCGATAAGGCTTGCTGTATGATAGTCGTCTCATATAATATTATATAATAGTCGTCTTAGCTTTAGACTCTAAAGCGTAGGAAAATGCTGAAAATAATATATGCAGTTAAACTGGTCACAGGGTAAATTTATTTCCCATTTCTTTTAGCGAAAGTTACCCTTAATGTTCACACTTGAGTATCAAGGCACTTCAGGCTCGTTTTTTTAAAACCCTGTGAAACCAAAGATGGGCCCACTACACTAAATTGTATATGCCCAAAATTGTATTCCACTAAGAGTAAATTTGAAATGCATTGTCACTAAATGCTTAGTAGTAATACGAGTATAATATGCGCTTAGTACTTACTGATCATTTTTGAACAAATATCGTCCATACAGATAAATCTACCAAATATTAACGTATGCTTAGTTTTTGTATAAAATGTTGTTTGATACATAAAAAATAACCCATACAGTAGGCCGGTTCGATTTGTGGGGAGGCAAAAAAATCGCCCATTGCTCTGTGAAAATCATATTCTAGGGATCAAAATAAGAAACTTTGGCGAAGGAACCATACCTCTAAAACGAATTCTGATGTCCCCCAATTTGGGTCGAACTTTTTAGTTTCTTTTCTCATGTAAAGGCCAAAAATGGTGATATTTTAAAATGAATTCGTTTTAGAGGTATGGTTCCTTCGGCAAAGTTTCTTATTTTGATCCCTAGAATACGATGTTCACAGAGCAATGAGCGATTTTTAAATCGACCCGCCCTACCATACAGCCATATCAGCCCGCAAAAAATTTTAATTTTCATGTAACTTGTTGTTAAAAGAAAAACTATTAATGCATTATTACTATGAAGCAAGGTAGCTGATTTAATTCTTATCCATTTATTCGGTCTCTAAATTGTAAAATTTTGTTTAAACATTCTTTAACATTCACTGTTTGTTTATAGATTTCCACATTATAGGGACCAAAAGCAAATACAAAATACAGCTTCGTTTTTTATTTGAGTTTGGAAATCAAACAAAGGGTTGAATTATATTTGACCTAAATCGAATGTTACTAGAAATCTTAAAACTAGACATTATTGAGGCAAAAACTTAAATAAACGCAAATTAAAAAATTCGTTGCTTTCTTAATTTGTTTACTATACATAATTTCTATTGAACAGCCAACAAATACACAAACAAAAAATTACAAAAATGTGTCTATATTTCTTACATTGCAATATTATTTCAAAATTTTATAAATTCGTTATTTAAATAATCTTTAGGATTTGCTTCCCAACGTAAGATTCAATTTTTTTCTTCGAACTCACATCTGCGGCGTACTAAAAGTAAATGCACTTGTGTCAATAGAAACTCAGACTTAGCAAAAAATATTTAACAACTCTAAACACACTCCAAAATCGAAATCCATTTATTCATTGTGTGAAAACCTTAGCTTTGTAGCTTAATTACATATACATACATATGAACTCGTACTCAAGTTGAACACATCTGTGAACTTATCTGGTAATGCTTTTAAAATATTAGTCATGAGCTTTAAGAGTATTCCAAAATGTTTGTTCAAATTTTAGTATTTCATTAGAACTCAGTAATTTCGCAGTGGCTAAGTCTACTTGAGTTGTTTTATCAAAAGCTCAAATATATGTAATTTTAGGTAAACTCGTATATACTCGTAGTAGAGTGTCAATATGTGCACCAAAAAAGTAGAAACTCGGACTAAATCTTTCAATGTTGAAAGTACAAATTACATACTTTAGCCAGATTTTCAATCAAATGTTAATAAAGATTAAATATACAATACTTATTTGTGTACATTTGGGTGTATATGAAATCGAACCACTTTGTTACCCGATTATTGCTCATATAATGTTTAAAATCTTGAATGGCTTGGAACACCCGGTGAGCACCCCGTAGATAAGATCTTCAGGAACAGTGAGAAATTCAGCATTCTACGCTATTTCAACGTAGAAATCGAAAAACAATATGGGTTACCTACAAATTTTCAACGCTATGGGTAGAGTTACGATAATTTTTGTGGCGATTCAACTCCAGCCTCGACATAAATATGTATATGTAAGTACGTTTCTTTGCGTTTACTGTTACTGGAGAAAGCTGCTACACAAATTTTTAGTGCTTTCATATGTCCTTTCACACAGCTTATAAAAATAAAAAAACTTTATTACAGCAAGGAAAAATGAATACCTTAATTTAACTTTCTACTCAGCCTCAGCCTATGACTGGCACCCTTCATCTGAATGAAATATCTCCCTCATCTAACTTCGTTCTGATCCATACGAGTACATAAAAGACATTGCCATGCAATATAAATTTGGGATTTATTCCATTTTCTCAGAATATAGCGTTTTCCTCAACATTTACATATTTTTTACATGAAAAATTTAAATCCTTATAAATTAACAATTTAAAAACTATTTATTGTATTTTTCGAATTTCAAGTAAAAGTACACACGTGTCGTTACTCAAGTGAAGAAATACTTTTACTACTTCCATTTTAGAATTTCTTGTGCTCGAGGTTGGGCGTATATTCAAACAGGATTTCACTAAATGGACCTGTGATTTCGAATGCAATGACTTTTGACTATTATTATCTCACAAATTGTCCTTTAAATATTTTCCTTCCATTTAAAATTCATACCCAAAACAACCATCCGAACCTGAAAGCTTGATATTATATTCCGTCAAACATGCCTGTGAAATAAAATTATAAGCATTTTCAGTAAAATCAATAATAATTTTATTTTCAAACAATTAATTTTCATCCTTAATTCTTTATTATAATACTATGTTTCCTTTGAATATAATAATAATATTATATAATATATGTAATTCAAATACATACATAGATACATAAATATACTACAATTTCCACTTCGATCACTTCAAATTTTTGCTATTTACAACTTTTGTAGACTTAAGACTAAGTATTTATAATAAAACCAAGTGTGAAAAACGTGAGATACTATAAATATGATAAACGTTTAAAATAAAATGATATTTTACTACGTATTTTCTATTAGCCTTACAAGGCATCTTAAAACATAGCGGGTGGAGAAACAAAACAAACAACAATGTAGAGATTTTCAGTTTAAAACCTGTAACCACATTTCCCTAAAGCCTTAATTTGGGCTGGCTGTTAATTTTTGGAATCAAACAAACTCATAGACAGACGGACGTACGTAAATTTACTCCTAACATATAAAAATTGGGCGTGGTTTTTGTCCGACCTCAATCATTTTTACGCCGATTTTAAATGGAGTGAGAAGCAATACCTGCACCAAGATGGGTAAATCGTTATCGAGATACGAGCACATACCATGAGAAGCACTCTTCTTTATTTATAACAGAGATATAATATTTGTCTGTTTCGAAAATTACCGTTAGATGGGAGGTGATCGATTAATGTCCCATTTTCAATACCAACCTACTTGGACAATTTTCTTCAATTACATTAACTTTTTCTCGAGTTATCGAATGTATGGACGATCGGACAGACGGTCAGACAGACAGATGGATGCACAGACATGATTAAGTCGACTCATTTCATCATTCTGAGCCTTTTGGTAAATATCTATAGTAGATTTCTATATTAATCTCGATTCCTTTATGCTATTATCATACATGAATTGTTGTGCGAGCATTGGGAAAGAAGTGCCCGCGGGTATAATGATTTTTAAACCAATGCGTGTACCTATTAAATGATAGCTTATTTAAGTTTCGCTGGTGTCTTTAACACTTATAAATTGTCAAAAAATTTGGTATGTTTATAATTTATTCACGGTATGGTTTTTCGAGGAGCTTTATGAAAGTTACACACTACCAAAAAACTTCTTCATGTACAATTCATTAGATGGCTCATAAATATGCTTTACTTATTGTTCTAATTACACTACCATAAAAATTGTATTAATAATAAAGTTAATTATTTTTTTGTTTTCTTTGCTAATTTAAAATCACATGATAACTTGACAAAGGAATCTTGTGTGTGAATACTCATAAAGAATACATATTTAGTTGGTATTTGGTCAATACATACTACAGTTCTGCACTGTAATACTCACTTACTTACGAATATGAATCAACTACGGGACACTCGAGGTAATAGTTCTTGATTTTAACAAAGCGAATAAAACTTTAATTGTACTCTCTACTCTAAATTGTTTTTGTTTATAATTTAATACAGCACCGGTACCGGTCGCCTAAGCGCATTATCCATCGCTGATGAAACTGAAGATTCCATGCCATTCGGTGTCATGGTGCCGGGGGAGGAGTCTGGGGAAGATGTCGACGATGAGTTGTAGAGTCCCGCCGCTGCAGCGTTAGCCGAGCGTGCGGCATATAATGAAGGCGCTGTCATGCCAGGGTAGATGCCCGAATAGAAACTACTAAGTGTCGTTGGTGGCATCTGTGGTGCTTTTTGGGCTTCAAGTACGTTGTGAGATTGGTTTGTTGCTGCTACTGCGGCGGCAGCCTGTGTTTGATGCAATTTCGATAAAGCGAGTGGATCAAAGCCGCTGAAGTACGGCACTGGATAGGCTTGATCGAGATGGTGAGGAGGCGCGAAATATGGTAATTGGTGGAATGGGTTATAGGCACCAGGGCCAGCTCCGCCTGAACAGCCACCCAACTTTTGTTGGTTATGCGCGGCTTGCATTTGAAGTGCTTGAGGTCCGCCAGCGAGTGGATTTTTTGGCTTACGACGTGGGCGATATTTGTAGTCTGGATGTTCTTTCATGTGAAGAGCGCGCAGACGCTTGGCTTCGTCGATGAAAGGACGTTTCTCTGATTCGGCTAGCAATTTCCACTCGGCCCCAAGACGTTTTGAAATCTCCGAATTGTGCATTTTCGGATTGTCCTTTGCTATTTGCCGTCGCTGTAAACGAGACCAAACCATGAAAGCATTCATTGGGCGTTTAATGTGACCTTCCTGGCCCGGAGATGTGGAATGATGGTGAAGACTATTGCCGCCGTTACTACTAACGCCTGCATTATGGCCTTGTCCATGTCCTAAGGAACCGAGTGAACCCTGGCTACCCATACTTCCTGCAGAACCAATGGATGAGTTTGGCGATAGAGTTTGATGGCCGACGGAAGTTTGCATGTGATTGCCTCCGGCCAAATGATGTAAACCATTAAGATTGCCACTTACGCCAACACTGCCACCGCTAATATGGCCCATGCTGGCTGTGCCCATAATGGAGTTGCCATTGCTGGCAGCGTGTCCACCCACAGGTGAGCCGCCCATTGCGGCGGTGATAGCCGCTAATCCACCAGTTTGTGAAAAGTGCATCACGCGCTTTATGTCCATTTCAGTGGGGCTGAGTGTACTTTGGGAGGCATAGTCACCTGGTGTGTGTACATCTAAGCCCTGGCTCAGGTGAAAACCATAACTGGGATGAGAAGACAATGTCGTCATTTGATTTATTTATTTCTATTTATTAATAAACCGATAAATATTTAGTTTCTGATCCACTACAATAAGATTGTTCTCTTACTTTATTTTGCACGGTTTTTCTTAAATATTTGCACAACAATGTTAAATAACTGTTCACAATGCACTGTTTACAGTTTAATGTTCTTCTGTCGAACTGTTTTTACTGTATGTATGTTTATATATTTGCTTTTCACTCGGTTCTTCTCTATGAAATACTCTTTTTTTATTTCATTTATTATCATATACTTTTTCTTCACTTTTCGGTTCTTTGATCCGCGGTCAAATCAACAATTGAAACTATAGTATTTAAATCTATGTTCTGTTCACTTCAACTGCTTCGTGCAAACTAATTTCACTGTATGACCATCACCGATCGTCTACAAACTCACAAAATATTCAGTTTTCACTTCTTCAGCACAATTCCGCCCCGAATGAAACAATACCAATTTAAACCAGGTACAATTACTCACTCGCTCTTTCGTCTTTTATTGACGTACTTTCAGTTTATTATCTTCTCTCAGACCGTTTACAGAGCGCTATTATGCTACAGTTGTTGTGTTGTGTTACGTTGTGAACACGTTGAATTTTCAACTACGTTTGCCTCTACCAGCAATGTTGTCAAGCCACTATATACAAACGAAAACCAGAACGTCACCGAACATCGGTGGATGGGCGACTCGATTTTTGTCGCTCCCTCGTCAGGTGAGAGAACTATAAACACTAGGGGTCTCGCTTCCACTAGTAAAGCATAAAGCGTAAGACTCATAACAAATAAAGAGAATTCACACAAATCAATTTGAAAGAGTGAAAAGAGTGCATACATACACTTCAGACAAAAAGCCAATGGCAATTGCTTTTAGTTGGCGGACATTAATCATCGGACAAAGCAAGACAACAGTACTGGTGTGGAATACAATAAAACTTCTAACTAGAGCTGGTGTTGTTGTTGATGTTGGGGATGGTGGTATCTATTCACGCGCCAACTCTGTCTTTGTCATTTGCCAATGAATAAAAGCTGAGCATAGCACTGCTTTATTGCATTTTGTACGCTCTGTTCAGTGAGTAAGCCTGCCGGTAGTACGTTGAGATGCATAGATGTCATTGTGGCTTTGTTGGAACACTTTGGCTGGTTGTTGCTTTGTTTGTCGTACGCATGTTTTGTTCTCACAACTGTGCTAAACACTCGCCATCCCCTGTCGAAACTGCTTGCGCTCGGCATTGAGAATGCTGAAGAGTGGCTTTTGGGGCATATTGTCAATGCAAATGGTACAATGTGCCAAAGGCGTAAAGAACGGTAATGTTGATAGAATAGGCGTTTGTTAACTTGACAATATGCACGTGAAAAGCCTTTTATGACTTACTTGATTCTCATTATCAAAGTCCATTATATGCTTTTATGTTAATTATTTATTTTTATCTTCATCTCCTATGATAATTTGTATAAAAGGATAATGCAAAGGAATTGTTCAAAATGAAAATAAAAAACAATTGGTGAAAAGCATTCAACTTAATGTTATCCCAATTCTCAAAAACACATAAGTACGTGCAAAGTGTATATAAAAAGTTTCACAAAAATTTGTTTAGTTGTATATTCAGCTTATTTAGTGTAAATCTTTATAAAAGCAACAAGTATTTTCCTCACTCATGTATGTACATAGTATCCACATGCATACTAGATGCATACATGTGCATACCTGCATTAGCATAAATTATAATAAAAAAAATACTCAAATACAATTTGCAACTTTTTGGGCGCAACATGGGAGCAGATGCGAACACTTAAATGAAATGCTCACAATTCATATGCGTAACAACCAGATCTTTTTAACTAATTTTTTTTTTTAATCAAACTACAAACTAGGAGGCTCTTCAATCATTTCAGTGAAGAATTATTAAACAAATTGTGTAACGAAATATTGGACTAAACTACTTATTGTTCATACTTCTTACTTCGTTCGCCATCTTATTTTTTAACTTAAGTTTCGTAGTACTTACAAATCTTTCCGAAATTTGATAAAATAACTCTTGTTGGTACGCCTGGTAGCCAATCATTTTTGTGCCCAAGTCATATTTCTCTTAGACCCGAGACCACACATTGTCATTATTATTAGCTTTTACCTAATATTCGTCTATACAGTTATATCGATTTACGTCTTAGATATTACCGAAAAATCTCCCCGTAAATCGAAACGGCGTAAATGGAACTTTTAGTCTTCAATATGATTTTTAAATCGAAGCTGCTGAACAGACCTTGCAAAATTTCGTTGTATAAATCGATAGTCCGACCAGTTCTTTGCTACGGATCGGAGTCTTGGACAATAAGTGGAAAGACAAAAACAAACTCCTAGTATTCGAGAAAAAAATGTTGAGGCCGATCTTCGGTGCAGTCAAAGTCAACGAGGAGTGATGTATAAGATGGAACCATGAACTGGACCAACTTATAAGAGTGGAAAATTTTGTGCGGTTCATCACAGCTCAAAGACCAAGAGGGCTAGGCCCATGAGAATAGACCCCACGAGAGGTCAAGGAAAAATAATTGACGCTAAAACATTCGCAACGAAAGCAAGAGGCAGACCAAGATCAAGATGGATTGACGAACTGGAAGACGACATGCGGAAACTCAGGGTCAACAACTGGAACGAATCAACCAAATCGGGGGAAAATAGAGACATTTTGTGCAGTTCACACAGAGCTGTGGCGCCAAATAATGATGATAATAATTTCAATTGATTGATATGATTATTGATTGTTACGAATAAAGTGAGGTGCATAGCTAATTCAATTGCATACTAAGAAATGTCTGATACAAAAAATACATAAACATATTGAAAGCATAAAAAATTAACAACTAATAGGGAGGTTAACACACCTCAGATATCGAATTTTGTGGGTTCCTTTACCGGATATTGGCCACGTGGTATGCATGCTGTGAGACTCGGCATTGCTTTCTTTGCATTGTCTTTTCTGCGCACCTTCTTCTTAGCTATCCTGCTCCCGCGGTTGAAGATTTAGGCATCTTGGCTCTCACTTCTTGGCCAACTTTCTGATATAGCAGTCCTAGATATTAGCCACTTGATTAATGAAAACGTAATTCAGGTCGTCATACGCAGGCACCGATGGAAGCGATTTTTACAATAACTGAAAACATTGACGCAACACATAAAATGCAATTTTGTTTGCCTCTGCCTATAAATGTACTACAAAAACAATATGTATAAGTAAATAAGGGTTTAAGGTATCGAATTCGTAAATGCAGGGCTTTAAGCCCATGAAACTTTTCTTATCATATGTATTGCGCCTCGTATCTTATGTAAGCACACTTGTCGACCTTAATATGTACATATATACTTATCATTATGGCGAGGGAAGTGTATGCTTATTTTATTATTTTAGTAATTTCATTGACGTATTGTTGACGTATGTCCACAATTTATATGCGCGTACGTACAATTTAATGTTCATGCGAAATGATTAATTGGAAACATATGTACATAATTCCCACGGAAATTCAAGAATTTACATCTACAAGTACCAACACGACTGTTACAAGCTTTTCGGTTCCCATTTCCTTTCAGCTTAAACTTTTTTATTCCCCCTACTTACATAAGTTTCTTTATTGCCATTAATCCATTATATATCTATTCCTTTGGCATTACTTCTATTACCTTTTTATAATTTTTTTCGAAGTAACTAAATTTATTCTTCTCTCTGTCTCACTCTCTCTCTCCCTCTGTGTACAGTTCACATTGCATTCCTGTTTGTTGTTATTGTTTAATTGCTACGCAGCCTCATCCTACTCAACGGAATTCTCCACGAAATTCGTACCTATGGTCTTTGTTGTTGTGCCTTGCAGCTTAGAAGTTCTCGTACACAGTCCCTTACTCTCACTTCCATCGCCCACTATCGGTGCCCTTCTTCTCTTCACCTATAATACTTTGTTGGACATTATTTAGGGTACGTTGGCAATTCTCTTTTTTTTATAGTGTCACCGCCTCTGCCACTATTTTCTCTTCAATCACTATCTTCTGTTTTCCCCTTAATTCCTCTGCTGCACCTCATACGCTATATTGTTGCGATTTTATTGCTGTTGCTTTTTTCTACAAATGCATTCAGCAATCAGCAAAGTTGAATAAGTGTGTGTGCTTCCGCGTACGTAAATCGTATCGACTGTAGTCACTGTTTAACCAATCACAAAGGCGCATCGGTGTGAATGCTCGTTGTTGACTTTGCCCGTTGTCTTTGTGTGTGCGCACAAGCTGTGCCGTTATTCAGCCATTCATTCATTCATTCCTTTCCTTCACTCTCAGTCATTTATATTCATTTAAATTCATTCATTTATCCATATACATAAGTACAGTGAGGGGCAAAAATGAGGCAATGAATCTTATGAATATGAAGAAACAAAACATATACATATATTATAATATATTATACACCTCGCTTTAGCGGTATTTGCTTAACACGAATTCGTTCTTACACGGTTTTCAAAATCAAAACAAATGTTTACTATTTATTTTTATTTAATTTATTTTAACATTGTTTTAAATTTGGCAATACTACATGCTATTCTGTCATAATACTTTGATAATGTCCTTTAATCAAAACAAAAACAAAGAGGGAATTTACTTTTAAAGGCAAAATCAAAAAAAGGTGTACTATGGGAAAACAAAAATTAACAAAACCGGCATGAAGAGAAAAATTATTTCTTTGGAAACTAAAATTGAAATTTTGGACCGCTTAAGAAATAAAGAAAGAATAGTGGATATTGCTAAATTTTATTCAATGAACGAGGCAACAATAAGATAGTAAAGAAAAACGAAGACTCAATTAGAAAAAGTGTAGCAGCTGGAATGCATACGAGTATGAGCACAACTTCACAAGTAAGAAATGCTACTATGGAAAACATGGAAAAGGCTCTAATGATATGGGTAGAAGACCAAAATCAAAAAAGAATTCCAATTGATACGAATGCTATTCAAAATAAAGCTTTAATAATTTATGACACATTGCAAAACCAAATGCCGTCCATTTCTGCGAATAAGGTTGCTTTTAACGCAAGTCGTGGGTGGTTCCAACGATCTAAGCAAAAATATTCTTTCCATAGTCTAAAATTAAAAGGCGAACAAGCATTTGCTAATTTGAAAGCAGCACAAAAATATCCACAAAAGTGTGCTGAAATTATTGGCGCAAAATCATACAGCCCACACCAGATATTTAATGCTGATGAATCCGGATTATTTTGGAAGAAAACGCCAGAGAGGATCTTTCTAGCAAAATATACAAATCAGCTAGTGGTCATAAGGCTCGAATAATGATTATTCTTTGTAGTAATGCTTCTGGAGATCATATTATGAAGCCATTGGTCATTGGTAAAGCTAACCGACCACGATCGTCTAAAGGTTTGAACATTGACAATCTTCCCGTTTATTGGAAAGCCAATAAAAGAGCTTGGGTTATCGCAACGTTATTCAATGACTGGTTCCCTAACATTTTTGTGCCAAATGTGAAAAAGTATTTAATCAAAAAAGGGTTAACTTTTAAAGCCCTTCTAATTCTTGAGAATGCTCCAGGACACCCGCAAAACTTGCAGCATGAAAATGTTGAAGTTGTGTTTTTACCTCCAAATACCACTTCTTTGCTGTAACTCCTAGATTAAGGGATAATTTCGACTTTCAAGGCCCTGTATATAAAAAAGGCATTCAGATACATTTAAGATCATGTGGAAAATAAAGGAACTCTTTCAATTATTGATCCCTGGAAAAAATTTACAATGTTGGATTGTATCGAACACATAAATACGTCGTATAACGAGATTAAAACATTAAAGCTGCATGCCTGTTGGAAATCTTTATGGCCTGATATATTTAATGGTGAGAATGGGAGCGTAGCTTTGGAGGAACAGTATTCTCAGATAATTGAGCTGGGTCAAGAATTGGGTGGAGAAGGAACTCAAGCAGATATTAAGCAATTAATGCAAGATCAGGAAGTAAATGCAGACGACTTAATTGAAATAGTTAAAAGTTGTGAGGAAAATAGTGTTGAATATGACTTTGAATCTGACATCGAAAACAATGAATCCAATGTATTCACAGTTAAATTTGTTCAAGAGGGCCTTTAAAGGGTGGTTAAATTTCAAGGACCGATGTTGAATGTGAACCACACCTAAACGTCAAGTTTTTTTTCGCATTTCATTTGACATTTTTTCAATTTCAGACTAACTCAATTTGAACCATGGAAAGATACACAATCGAGCAACGCGTTAAAGTTATTCAGGCTTATTATGAAAACGGGCGTTCAAATCAAAATGCATATCGCGCACTTCGTGATTTTTCGGTCAATTTAATCGTCCAAATGTGCGTACAATCGGAAAAATTGTGCAAAATTTTGAACAAACCGGGTCTGTAGGAGATGTGAAAACACCAGTGCATGATCGTACAGCTCGTACTGCAGAAAATTTTGCTGTTGTTCGCGATAGTGTGGTTGAAGAGCCGTCCACCTCAACTCGTCGGCGTGCCCAACAATGGCACCTTTCACGCTCGTCGTTGATGAACATTATGCATAAAGACTTGAATTTACACGCTTACAAGGTGCAATTGACTCAAGAACTAAAGCCTCTTGACCATTTCAAGCGTCGTCAATGGTCAGAATGGTGGCAGGAAATGGCAACAGTGAATGACCAATTTTCGAAGAAAATCATCTTCAGTGATGAGGCACATTTTCACCTCAGTGGAATCGTCAATAAGCAGAATTGCCGCATTTGGGCGAATGATAGTCCAAGAGTGATTACCGAAAAACCAATGCACCCTCAAAGAGTGACTGTTTGGTGGGGTTTATGGGCCGGCGGCATCATTGGGCCGTATTTTTTCCAAAATGAGGCTGACCAGGCCGTTACTGTGAACAGTGTTCGCTATCGTGAGATGATAACGAACTTTTTATGGCCCGAATTGGAAGATATGGATGTGGACGATATGTGGTTTCAACAGGACGGTGCCACTTCTCACACAGCTAACGAAACAATGGCTCTTTTGCGCGAAAAATTTGATGGCCGAATAATCTCACGTCGCGGCAATGTCAATTGGCCGGCAAGATCATGTGATTTGACACCGTTGGACTTCTCTCTTTGGGGTTATTTGAAAAAAAAGGTGTACGTCGATAAGCCAGCAACAATTCAAGAGCTAAAGGATGAGATAATTCGACACATTAACGGTATAGAACCTCATTTATGCCTCAGCGTCATCGAAAATTTGGACCATCGAATGAAGGTGTGCCGCCGAACCCGCGGTGAGCATTTGGCCGATATTTTGCTCCGTACTTAATTCAGCCATGCCAATATTATCATAATAAGGAGAAATGACAATAATTTCCTAAAAAAAATTGTATTTTATTCAAAATCAACACCGGCCCTTGAAACTTAACCACCCTTTACAAGGAAGAAAACTAGGAAACCATTTTCAAGGAGAAGATGTCAGTTTAGATCGTGGTCTTAAATTTCAACGAGGTGTTAATGATCTATTAAAACAATATGAAGAAGTCTACAAAGATATGACAAATAAAAGCAACAAAAGTTCGTTTCAGAATTTTTTCCAAAAAAAAAAATTCTCATCAAACTATGACTACAACCAATTCAGTAAATGCAGAAGAAAAATCCAGTGATTAGCCAGATATTATAATTCCGTAAGAGAAAATTAATGGTCGAAAGTGATAGTGATTAAGTTTGCTTAAAAATAGGGATGAGCCGTACGTATTTTTAGATATTATTATCCAAATTTTGTTTTATTTATAATGAAGTACATTTTTTTTTCAATGGAATGAATTTTTTGTTTTACCTATTTCTATGTTTTTTATGACATAAATGATTCTTTTATGTCTTATTAACTGTATAAAGCTATGTTTTAAGTTCAATAAATGTCTTAAAACTCTTATTTATACTCTTTTTCGCTTTACATGGTTTTTCCATATACAAATTTTTTATTCGACTTACACGGTTTTGTCAGGAACGTATCTACCGTGTAAAGCGAGGTACAGGTGTAGATAAATTATTTTATTAAACTCCATTTCATTAGTATTAAGAAAATAAGTCAAAATGATTGTTTTTGTAACATAATAGACACACTCAATTACCAAACTTCAAATCTTGATTTACGTGATTACGCAAAGAATTTTAATTTATCGGATTTCAATCTCAAGCAATTCCGAAATCGTACTTTTTCAAAAACTTACATCTTTCATTCAGATTGGTTGGGTAAAAGCTTTTTCTCAAAAAAGCATTTTTTTAACTAGATAATACCACATAGCCTTGAACGTGTTCGAACAATTACTAAATCTATACATTTCCGCGTGACAAGAGCAACAGAAAAGTAAAATATTGGTACAGTACAATCGTGATAGTCCGACATTTCTTAATCCGACACGTTCGGTAATCCGACAACCTCATAACGTCTATAGATGCAATTGGCATTATTTTATTTTGATCAGTCGTAGCAGAGCAGCAGAAGGGGATTGTGTTTTGTTTCCCGGTCACAACGTATTTGTCATTAAATTTGAACGACGCCAGTTCTCTCGCGATTTCTGACGGTGTTGATGTGATTTTTTTCTGTCTTTTCGTGTCGTTATTTTCTGATTTGGTTTTACTTAGTGATGGCATCGACGTCAAACAAACGTAAACATACAACACTTACGCTGAATGATAAATGGGCCAGCGATACGAGCGTGGTGAAACACCTCTTTACCTAAGTGGGATCTACGGAGTCGGGCGAGCTACTATATATGACGTAGTGAAGCGCAAAAATAAAATTGAAAAGTTCATAAAATCTGTCGTAAGTCAATCAGGAAACCGAAAAACTTTAAAGAGTGGTGAATTCCCAGAAGTTGAAGAAGCAACAACAAAGAAATAGGAACACTCCAATATCAGGTGAAATTTAAAAAAAAAGGCGAAATTTTTTTATGGTAAAATTTTTAAGAAGGATGAAGAGTGACGGCTGGCTGACAATTTTAAATCCCGTTTCGGCTTTCGATTTCTCCAAGTGAGTGGTGAAAAGCTTTCTGCGGACGAATCATAAATCGAAAATTTTAAAGCCAAACTCAGAGAAAAAATTTTAGAAGTTGGCCTTACTCTTGACCAGGTCTATAATTCATCTGTATTATAGACCTGGACAGGTTTAAATTGGCGTCAACTGCCGACCAAAACCTTTGTTACACATGGTGAAGTCGGCGCACCCGGTCGAAAGCTCAAAAAAGAACGCTTAACTTTGATGCCCTGCACAAATGCCTCAGGCAGGCATAAATTGAAACTTTTAGCTGTAGGGAAATTCAAAAGGCCGCGTTCTTTTAAAAATTTTAAATAAGAAACCCTCCCTGTTGTTTACAAATCTCAAAGACGAACATGGGTTTCACGTGAAGTTTTTAAAGAGTGGTACACCGAAAATTTTGTTCCTGCAGTGAAAGAATTTTTAACAAAAAATGATCTTCCCATGAAAGCTCTGCTTTTATTGGCTAATGCACCAGGACACCCGATTGAAGATGAAGAAAACATGAAAGTAAAAACTCGAGATGGGTACATCGAGATCATGTTTCTACCAAAAAACACTACTGCCTTGATACAGCCTCTCGATCAGAATGTAATAAAAGCCATAAATTCAGCCTATGCTTGGGATCAAGTATCAACTTCCAGCATTGTTAAATCGTGGAAAAACGTTTGGCCAGACAATCCTTTATTAGAACAGTTACCAGATAATCAGGATGAAACTGACGAACAGTTTTTAGATTCTCTGTCTATGGTTTGTTCCTATCAAAATGTCAAGTTTAGTTCGAATGAGGGTATACCGCGTGAAGAAAAATGATTGTTAGAGGCAGATCTTAATGCCGATTTCACCGATGACGAGATAATTGAGAATTCACGGCAGCTCAAAATGACCCGGAAGATGCAAGCCGCACAAATGACGAGGTTGAGGTGTCTTCGACGCAATTGACTGTCAGCAGTGACAAGGCCACTTTGGCTGCTACGACACTGCTACGCTGGTCACAAGAACGTGGTGTTGATATGGAAACTGTACTCCAGCTTAAGAAGGTCCAAGAAAAAATGATTGCCGAGTCTTATAAAAAAAAAAAAAAAAGTATTCTCGATTACATATGTTAAGTAGCTCATTTCGCTTTCGTAATTCATATTTTGTGTTTCAACGTAAGCTGGTTTTTACATATGTATTTACAATAATGTATATACTTACGTTCATGTTTTATATTAACTGCATATGTATTAAAAAACTAAAAATTTTGCGTGTAATTATTTTCTTTAAGTTTAGCAGTTACGTTTTTGTTCCCCCACTAAAAGAGATATTAATAAAAAGATTATTTTTGCATTATGCATTTTGATAATAATTTTCGAATTAACATTGATGGAACCTTCGGTAGTCCGGAATATTTGATAATCCGACAACGAGTCAGTCCCGTATGTGTCGGACTATCACGATTGGACTGTATAAGAAAACTTTTTATCTTGGTACAAAATTGGGCCAATGCGAGTAAAATATTCCATTTTTAGAAAAATAGATAACGGAAAAGAGATAAGTCCTAAGTTCTAAACTAATGCATATAATAAATAATTAATTTTGTTGCTAACGGGACGGCCTTAATGTCATTAAACTACATTAACTCAGTTTTGCACCATACTGTATGAACAAATGTATATGGTTGTAGATTTGTGTGTTTTTATTAGAGAATTATTCGACTTCGACTTAGGTTTCTCCCCTAAAGCCAAGCGCGAGCACAAAATTTCAGTTTGGTTTCGATTCGGCTTTGGCCAAAAAAGAACCGAATTTTAGCAAAATATATCTGTAAATTTTTTCTTGGTAAAAAAATGTATACACTTTTGGTTTTTGTAACATTTGGTCAATGCAGATATCAAAACCCACATTTTATTAAACTGCTTTGAATCATCAGATATGGCTAAGTCAGCTATTATTCAATGCAGCAAGTCAACTCTATATCGGTGGTGGTGGTAATTAATTAATAATAATTATTATTTTTACAGACACTACAGCTTTCCCTATTTCTCCTAAACCCAGTCTGTGCTTTTCAAAAATTTTAGAATACCTCTTATTTCTGCAGAATTGAGATCTTCCAATTCAATAAAAAATTGTCTGTCTAGAATAGTAAATCTCCGTCTGGATAGAGCAGGACAATGGCACAGAAGATGCAAGATTGTCTCTTCCTAATCAAGACAACTTCTCAGCCATCTCGTTAAGAGATGTGCGGCATTTCATGGCTACCTTGGAGGTTGTCGCCTGTTTTGAGAGGGATTCTATCGCCGCCTGGCCGTCAGTAAAAATGTAGATGCTATTTCCAGATATCGCATCACACTGTACCATTGTCGCGGCTTTCATTATTGCCATCAGTTCAGCCTGAAAGACACTACAGTAGTCGGTGAGCCGAAAACTGAAGAAGATCCCCAGATTCTCGGAGTATGCACCTCCGCCCACCCTGCCCTCGAGCTTTGAGCCATCTGTGTATACAAGGATAGACTCGCCCTGCCTTACATCGTCCCGTTCCCACTCTTCCCTTGAGGGTAGGAGGGTCGGGAACGTTGTAATGGCAAGTGTAGGCGGGAGTGCACAGTCCACCAATCCGGGAATCTCCGAAGGATTTGGCCGTAACCGTAGCTTTTATTTGACCACTTAACTAGAATGTTCAGACTTATTGCCGCACTACGCGTGATATATTGTCACGTTTTTTGATGTGCACACCCTTCTCAAGGGCACTCCGTACAGAGAATAGGCTGAGAATAGGCAGAACCACTGCTGTGTACAGCCAGTATATCATTCTGGGTTCCAACCTCATTTCTTTGCAATTAGCCTTCCCCAGGAGTACAACGCTATAATAGATTTGCATACTCTATCTGCGACTGTGAGCACCCTATTTACCTTCCTATCCAGTACAAGTTCTAGATATTTCATCTTTTCTGTTACTCTAAGTGCTTTCCCTCCTAAGAATATGTGTTTAAGAGCAGGTGTTTTATTTTCCCCACTAAATAGTATCAGATCCATTTTTCCACAAAGTGGAGAGATTACCCTACCTTGGGGTGTGCTCCTGATCGGGAATTTTATCATAGGAGCGATCATATCTATTGTATCTTGCAGATCAGCGGGAATGATTCCATTGCCAACGGATGATGTGGCTAAGGATGTGGCTAAGGTTGCTGGGACTCGTTGATAAAACTTTCCGGAGTCTACTGGTCTCCGAAACACCTTCTATCTTCTGACAGGAGTCTCTCCAAGACGCTGTTTTTGCTGCCCTTATGGCATACTTGAATCTACGTTGGCATTCTTTGTATCCATCCCTCGAGTCAGTTCTCCTCGCTTCGTTATACATAGTTCTGCATTCCTTTCTAAGGTCTGCTATATCAGTGGACCACCATGGACGTTTCGGTTTCTCTCTTCTTGTTCTCTGAGGATACGTTGGTTTCGCAGCTTATTAAAATGCTGAGGTCGGCTCATCAACCGCTGAGTCGAGCTGTAGCTCGGAGTCAATTTGGTATGTCGCGCCAGGGCCATTGCTGGCCAAAGTGGTTTCAAACACCCCCCAGTTTGTGCTTGCACTGCTTAGTTGGTAATAAAATATTGTACATTAGGAACCTATGATCTAAGAAGGAGTTGTCTTTGGACACTCTCCAGTCTTGTAAAATTTGCGCCCCTCGTTCATTGGCACAAGTGATGTCTAGAACTTCTCGTAGCTGTTAAAAAAGTAGGGGTATCCCCTGTATTACTAATATAAAGATTGTTGCACATAATGAATTCAAAAATGTACTCTCTACGTGTGTTTGTGTGCATTAGGACCTGCTCCCAGTGTGAATGGGATACCACATCTCGATGCTTGCTCAACTGCATCTCTTATGAGTAGTGATGGAGGTAGTTGCTCCGCGTCGTGTGTCATATATGAGGAGGCAAGCCATATCGACCTTCCGCAGGACTCCACCGATATGATGACGTTATCCGCATCGCTACATTGTATTAGTAAATATACATTTCCTTACTATATTAGTTTCTTTACACGAAGGTAAACAAACCCCTTTGTCAGTGACATAGACCAATTTGTATTATATTATTTATTGTTCAAACCGCAAACCCGATCTTTTACGACCCATGGTTCTTGGATAAGAACTATATCCTCTTATCCTTCTGCGCGACGGCGGATAAGTTCGGCTGAGGCCGCCTTACTGAGGTGAAGATTGATTTGAACAACCCTCACCATCACTTGTATGCGTTATTGAAGGGCATCCAACCACGGTTTGGTCGTCCATATTAGAGAGATCAGAGTACTCCCCCATTTCCTTTAAGGTATCCCTTTCAAAAAATTCCCCAACCATGCCGGAGTTGGATGTCACCTCATCGTTGTCTATGACAACCTTGTTCGCCTCTGCAGATGTAGTCGATTTTCTGCGGAGGTGTTCTTGCTAGCTACATCCTTCACGGCTAATATTCCTTGCCATCCACTTCGCCTGTCTTTGCTAGCTTCCAGTCGCTGATATGCAGCTCAGGGTTGCCTAGTTTTATCAATTCCAGTACTTCCTCTGGATCAGTATAGAAGTCTGGTATCCAGGCTCTCGATCTTGGCCGGTTGGGGATGTCTTCTCGGGGACCACATCAAGGCACATGCGATTAATCGCCAGGGTGTAAAGTTCAACGGATCGCTGACGCGCGATTGAAACCATTCCGCATCCGAGCAACTGGGTGGAGGTCCTCGATTCTCTTTCAGGATGTCCCTGTTTACCTTCCAAAGACTCCTGTTTATAAGGTCCCAGTTTTCTTGACAAGACACTATTATATGCTATCGAGGAGAAATAAATGTTGTATAAACTTATTCACCTTTTCTTCTCTTTTCTTAATAAAAGCACTTTAATTTTAAAAACGCATCGCATGCTTTTTACTTTAAAATATTTGGTTCGGTTTCGTTGCAGATTAGGCAGGAATTGTTCGGAACTCAATGGGAACTCAGACGAGCCGATACTCACTGCTTACTGAAAACTTTGTGATATTAGTTTTTCTAGATCAAATGACCACATCAGACATTTGACATTCTTTGATTTGATACCAAAGTAAAACTTTCAAAATGTAAAACATTTTTTTGTGCAAACTTTTAGTTTTGTAAAAAAAATGTTTAGTTGAAATATTTTTTGCCATGTTGTACTAAGCAAAAACTTATGTCCAATAATTAGACTAAAATGGCCTGACCTTTACATCTTCAAATTAATATTCAAACAAAATATTATTTTTGTTATTTTCTCTTCACGTAGAAGAAATTTTCAAATCTATTCTATTTGAATTCTGGGCCATTCATATGAGTGTAAAATACTGAAAATAAAGTTTCAAAGTTTTCAATTTACTATGCCTCCCTAAGTAAAAGGACTGAAATATTTTCGTCTATGATATTATCTACTGTTAGTTGATTGGTCATTTCTGCATACTGTTTTAAAACTGAAACACAACTGAAAAGGGTTTGCTTACAAAGATTATATATGTCATTTAAAAAAAAAACAAAAAAAAAAATTTGCTATGAAATAAATATACATACAAATTAAAGTAAAAATTGTAATGTTTTCAAAGTTAGCTAACTATTTGGTAATAAAGAAAGTTGTTATAATTCTCCCAAAGGACAAGAAGCGTGTGCGAAATGCGGGCGTGCACATATAAGCGTGAGTAGATTTACTTTCAAATAGTTATGTATGTACATTTGTATATGTAGGTAAGAATGGTGGAGGTGATGTGTAAGTGGAATACAAACACAATTGAATAATGTCGCCGGCATACAATTTGGACATTAGTGGCCTGATTTGATGGGAAATCTGCAGGAAATACATTGTAGCACGTACTTATGTTAAAACTGAAATGGTGATATGGTTGCATATGAGTATATACGATGAATGCATGCAGGATATTTCAAACAAAAGGTATCGAATTCGAATAATAAATGCAGCGTATGCGGCTATTAGAAATACAATTAGCAATACAAAAAGCGTCATAGATTTGCATTCAATCGAACATTCACATATGTATGTATATGAATATACATTAGGCCGGGTCAATTTGTGGGGAGGCGAAAAATCGCCCATTGCTCTGTGAAAATCATATTCTAGGGCTCAAAATAAGAAACTTTGCCGAAGGAACCATACCTCTAAAACGAATTCTGATGTCCCCCAATTTGGGTCGAACTTTTAGTGTCTTTTGTGGGGAGGCAAAAAAATCGCCCATTGCTCTGTGAAAATCATATTCTAAGGATCAAAATAAGAAACTTTGGCGAAGGAACCATACCTCTAAAACGAATTCTGATGTCCCCCAATTTGGGACGAACTTTTAGTGTTTTTTGTGGGTGGCAAAAAAATCGCCCATTGCTCTGTGAAAATCGTATTCTAGGGATCAAAATAAGAAACTTTGGCGAAGGAACCATACCTTTAAAACGAATTCTGATGTTCCCCAATTTGGGTCGAACTTTTTAGTTTCTTTTCTCTCATGTAAAGGCCAAAAATGGTGATATTTTGAAATGATTGTATGGGGAACCCCCAGGGGAGTTCCAAGGGGTGTGCCACTGGCATGGGTGGATCGGCCGTCCAAAGTTAGCGGGGGCGGTCATACATTTGGATTCGATTGGAGCACTCTAAATGGGTCAAAGTGGGATTTTTCGTTCGACCCAAATTGGGGGACATCAGAATTCGTTTTAGAGTTATGGTTCCTTTGGCAAAGTTTCTTATTTTGATCCCTAGAATACGATTTTCACAGAGCAATAAGCGATTTTTAAATCGACCCGCCCTATTATATTATACATACATACCCTGTATATTATACATACATACATACTTACATACATTACAGTACCCCAAAGAATAAGGAAGAATTGCTACTTCGTGAAATCAGATACTTTCCCCTTTTGACTCTCAAAAAGTCGAACCTGAATTTAAATAAACCACACAATATTATATGGCTTTATTTATTTTGTCGGTTTATATTTCGGCCTCAGTCTGAAGTCAACTTCAGAACTACAAGAAAACTAAAGTAATCCCTAAATGTTACTTTGATGGTTAAAGGCTAACCCATAAATTCAAAAACTTGTATTAAATTAATATTTAACATTGAGAAAATAGTATCCTTTAAACTTATGGTCATGCTAGTCTATTATTGCGAAAAACTCAGTCAATCTCGGTGAGAACTGACTACATCGTCCCAACGGTAACTTTCAATAGGATTTTTGCCACTCTCTTTCCAACTAAGGAAGAATGGAATAAGGGATTCTCTCTAAACAACCTCAACACTACAGTCTATACGGATGGAAGTAAAATGGGCTGCGGTGTTGGAGCTGGTATATATTCTCAGACTTAAAATTGAGAAATCTGTGCGTCTCCCTAATACCAGCAGTGTCTTCCAGGCGGAAGTACTAACAATTGGGGAAGCCTGTAGGCTACTAATCGCAGATTTCTCTTTTAAGGGTAATATCGCTATTCTCTCGGATAGCCAAGCTGCAATCCAGGCACTGGGTTCGGCCACAACAACCTCCAAAGTGGTGGAACAAAGTAGGAATAGCCTCATCATCTTGAGTGAAAACCATAAAGTTTCCTTAATCTGGGTCCCGGGACATCGGAACATTGAAAGTAACGAAAAAGCAGATGAACTGGCAAGAGGGGGATCTGCCATGAATAACGCTCTTGCAGAATCGGTACTCACACCATTAGGTGCAGTCAAGAGTACAATTTCCCAAAAATACCTCCGAATCGCGGACTGTAGGTGGAAAGTCCAGACGAAATGCAAAATTAGTAGAACGTTATGGCCCACCTACAACCTCAAGCAATCGTCGGCATTAATAAGAATGAAACGACGGGACGCCTGGAGACTAACGGCAGTCATAACTGGCTTTTGGTCTATCGGAGAACAAGCAGCCAAAATGGGTATCCCTCACAATACATACTGTCACAGTTGCAAACAACCGGAAAAAAAGGAGACAATCTTCCATTTCCTCTGTGAATGCCCTGCCCTATGGAAGGACAGAATGTTAACCCTGGGCCAACCGCTGTTCGAGAATCTCGAACAACTATCTGGAAATCTGGAACCTAATAAGGTTCCTTAACCGCACAGACTGGGTATATGTAGTTATGCTGTAAATAACCGTTAAGCATGTTGGTAACGAGGATGTGGCAACAAAATGGCGCGGAAGCGCTAGTTGGATTCTGGAAGAATCATCACTTTAACCAACCAACCAACCAAATCCTTTAAGCTTAAATTTGAAATTTCGCTTTTTCCAATAAATATAAATATTTCTACTACTCCAATAAGTTCCTCCACGCTTATTTGCTCCTCCTCAACCGAAAACAAATACTCGTACAATATATATCAACAAAACTACAAACCGTAAGCGACACTGCAGCACGAACCGGACTAAGAATCAGCGAAACAAAAACAAAGGCAAAGGGCATCAATACCTACGAATCACAAGCTCTCCAGATTGCAGGGACTCAGTTAGAGGAAGTTGACGAATTTTGTTACCCCGAGAGCATTATTTCAAGGACTGGCGGGACAGCAGCGGATATACGCACCCAAATATCTAATGGACGCGCTGCGTTTGGTATGTTAGACAAGGTATGGAGAGCGATTCACATTTTTCAGACGTACGGAGCTATGGATATTCGACGCTAAGGCGAAGTCAGTAGTCTTATATGGGTGGAATGCGCTACACAAACGTTGCAACCTTCCCTTAACCGTTGTCTTCGTATGCGAATATTCTGCCCAAACGTTATAAGCACTGTTGACCTTTGGGATGCGACGAAGCAAGCACCTATTCACACAGAAATCTAGTGTCTGAAGTGTAAATACATCGGGCAGACGTTGCGAAATCCAAAGATGACATCACAAGAGCAGCGCTAGGCTTCAACCCTTTAAGAAGTCAGACTCAGAAGTCAAAGACTCCCGCGTCCAGGTTGGAGGAAAGTTGAAGCAGAAGCGAAAAAAGCAGGCCGTTCCTGGAGCCAAATTAAATTCTTGGCGTTAAATAAACCAAATTACAAAAATGAAAATAAATAATTGGCGCGGGCACTTCTGTTAGGTTTTGGACACCGCTATTAAAACAAAACTTTTTCTATCATTTGGTGTTCATGCACGGTGATTAGAACCTACGCACTCCCACTCGGCTACGGCGGCTAAATTTATATTTATATTATAATTTGGTATTTAGGCCCTATGTTGCACCCGCGGACCACGAGAAAATATATATATAACCGAAAACTGAGGTTAATTTTATGGAAATGATTAAGGACTTCTCAATCGCAATTGAAATGAAGTCATACATATTTTTCTCTGATAAATGACAAGGCGATTAATAAAATTACGAAAAAAATGGCACCCATATTTACTTAGCAAATACTCTACTCTTTGTACTCTACTGTCTTGGTCCATATTATTCTCGGGGAGTCTTGGAGGTTTAAAAGACTACGCTATGCATCAAGTGATAAAACATTTTATTATACGTTTAATAATATTCTAATTCGAATCATATCTTCTTTTTTAACATTCTTGATTTGTATTTTCAGATCTTCGTGTAAGCCTGAGCTCAGTGCCTTTCTTAGCCTTATCAGTGCGTCGAATAACTCAGCCACAAAAATAGCTGATACCTCAATTAAGGAGTACAGAAAATAGAGGAGGATTTCAAGAATATATTCGAATCCGCGAGCACGATAAGCAAAATGTACGGCATTACCAAGACTGGCGTGACGTAAGTCAACTCAATGTTTCAATGAATTTATTTCACACTTATTCAGCGGAAGAATAACTACCGAATTTCTTTATATAGTATGAATCTTAATTTTTTATCATTCATTTGCGGATCGCTTTCCAAATAATCGGAATATTTTTAATATTTTGATTTGCTATTTTCGAACCATACACCAACATATAGCACCGTATAAGCGTTCTTTTTCTAATATTGCGTCCTTTGAAATGGTGCTTAAGTTCGAGAATGACTGAAGATCGATTGAACGGACTAACCGCGCATATTATACATCGATATATCAATCTTAACATCCAAAATGTTGTGGAAGAGTTTTTTGCGGTGCCCCAAAGAGTTAATCTGTCGACCGCCCACTAAATACATTTGAAGTTCTCACAGTTCTAAATACATTGAATTTTTAAAGAGACTTGTTTTAGTTTTATTTTTTTACAGTTTAAATTTAATTCCTAAGAACAAATAATTTCTCTTCTTCTTAATTGGTGCGATAAACGCTTACGCGATTTTGGCCGAGTTTAACAAAGAGCGCCAGTCGTTTCTTTCTCGTGCTAACCGGCGTCGGTTGGACACACCAAGTGAAGCCAAATCCTTCTCTACCTGATCTTTCCAACGCACAAGAGGCTTTCCTCTGCTACCACCAGTTGGTACCGCATCAAATACTTTCAGAGTCGGAGCATTTGTATCCATTCGGACGACATGACCCAGCCAACGTAGCCCCTCGATCTTTATTTGCTGCGCTATGTCTATATTGTCGTAAAGCTCATACAGCTCATCATTTCATCGCCTGCGATAGTAGGCACTTGTTGGCAACAGGGATTCTAAAATTTCCAGGCTGCGGGGATACCAAATTCAGACATCGCGGCATATAGGTAACTTCTTTTCGTACTGTCGAGTGCAGCTTTGAAGTCGACGAAAAGATGGTGTGTGTCCATTCATCGATCATAGGTCTTTTTCAAAACTTGGCGTATTGTGAATATCTGGCCGCTGGTGGACTTTTCAGGTCTAAAGCCACACCGATAAAGTCCAAACAGTTCGTTGATGGTTCACACAATACGCTCGCTAGAACCTTATAGGCGATATTTAGAAGACAAATTCCGCGGGTAATTGGCACAAATTGCAGGATCACCCTTCGTATGGATTGGGTAGAGCTCACTTAAATTCCAATCGCCAAGCATGCTTTCATCCGACCATATTTTGCATAGACTTAAAACATTCTGTACGCCATTGAACTTTCTGGTGAAATTTTCGGGCGTTGTTCATATTGGTCAGCATCTCAAGCTCCTACACTCACATATTTCAGCCTCTCGTTTTTTATTTCTGATAATACGTCTCTCTTCCTTTCTTAGCTCTCGATAGCGATCCCATATGGCTCTCGTTGCGCTCGATCGCAGCGTGGCTCTATGGGCAGCACCTTTGCTTTCTGGGGCAGCATGACACTTCGACGTACCAATTGTTTTTAGGGGTCGCCGGAATCCGATTTCTTATTCGGCGGCGGTACGTAGAGAATGAAAAGTGTTGCTCCATTGCTCGTGCTTGCCGGATTGTTGGGCAGTACTCTCTGCAAGAGCAAGAGTGAGAATGGGGTGGCGAATTTTTTAGCTGTCTGTTGTGAATGCAGCTTTTCGGTGTCGAACATTCTTTGCGTAGTTAGATATACGATTTTTGCTGCACAGAGGCGTGCGCTTAGTTTGGCTGCAACAAGGTAGTGATCCGAGTCAATGTTGGGTCCTCGTGGGACCGAAAATTTACTCCTTGCCCACCCTGGCGTTGAAGTCGCCAAGCACGACTTTTATATCCAGGCGAGGGCAGCGCTCCTTCTCTTCCATCGGGACGTGGACGCAAATGAGCGAGATGTTAAAAAATCGCGCTTTGATGCAGATTATTGCGAGGCGCTCGTCCACGGGAGTGAACGACAGTCCTTGGTCTCTCCCCCACAACAAATCCAACACCGACTTTGCGCTCCTTTGCATGACAGTTGTAGTAGACGTCGCAAGGGCCTAGTTGCTCTTGTCTTGCCCCGTCCGTCGCATCTCTTGAATGGCAGTGATGTCAGCCTTTACTCTTACACCGACATCAACCAGCCGAGTAGAGGCACCTTCCCCATTAAGGGACCGGGCATTCCAGGTGCATGCCCTTGTAGTCCTTAGTTTGCAGGGGTTGTCGTATGCGAGGCTTTGTTGGTGTTTTCATTGGGGGTATTTTTACGTAGCGAGTCCCAAACCCAGCGCACAACCAGCTCTCCTGGGATGCTTCGCCTTCTCACGTTGGCTCGCTCCCGAACGGGTGTTCGGAAGCTACCCAGAGCATACTTAGCTAATCAAGGAAGTTGTGAGCTGCTTGAACCATATGTAGAAGAATCGTCCTGGTCTCTCCCAAGTGAGTGGCGATCAGTAACTTTCCCCACTTGCGTAGACTTCTACATATGGAACCATCGTCCAAATAACAACAAATAATTTAATAACTAAGAAAATACAATTTCCAATTAATTAGCGGAAGAAACAAATAAAAAGTGAATCGATTAATAGAACCTATTCTATTCTAAATAACAAACGTAAGTGATTATAAATGATTTACTCTAAGGAAAATTGTTTTTAACAATAAATCGATCTCTTCATCGAAATGCTTGCATGAGACTTGGGGGTTGAATTGTGGTGGCTACCTAAGGCAAAACCAGTCTGACGGCGCTATTAATTATTTAGGTTCCAAGAACTTCGAAAAAAAAGGTAAATCAAACAGCGAAGATTTATGTGTTTAGCCATAGTAAAACTCGCTCAAACTAAATACAAGTGTTGATCCGCACCTCACTTACATCCAACATAAATATAATATTAATGAGACTGGTTAAAAACAACGGCCTTTCTTCATACGTTTAAAATCTAAATTTCCTATCGTTCGTCTGATGTTACAAACTATAACTCTCACTGTTTATGAGTTTGTTTGGCTCGATCCAGACCGAATTTAGCACTTCCTTACTTGTTCAAGTGAAAATTATTGGAAATAATTTTTTAATTTCCAAATTGAGAGCTAGAGGATCTCATTCCATTTTTTTTTAAACAGATTAAATCCTATCTCTGCTCTCGGAAATTTATTGTTAATATTGATGGTGCCTCACCTATTTCTTTTATTGCGCCTTCTTCTACTTTTTATTATTTTTGTTAATGACATTCGCAGTTGTTTTAATTTTCTTGTGAATGCTAATGATTTAATGCATAAATTTAGAAATATAGCCTGGAGCGTAGGGCGGAAACTAGTACATATAATATATTCAAACTGCTGCTATCATTCGCATAGTTCCTAATTTGACTCCAAGAAACGAACTGCTTGCTTTCAGTGCGTTCCATCCCCACCCACGTCACCTATGGGCGACTAGGATCTCTTGTACCTTATGGATTCCATTCAAAAGCCATTTTTGTTACGTTGGTGTTGTCTTTACGAAACGTTGCTGTTGCTTTTGAGAACGCGAAAATCCGGCATATTTTTCGGGGGAAAACTTTTCAAGTTTCTAATCCCGATTTAATGCTTGTATTGAAGATTCTGAGTTTAGTCCTCCGCCCTTCGCTATCACACTGCCCAGATAGATGAATTACTCAACATCACTGATTGACTCAGTATTGTCATTCCTGCGAATGGTTAAAGGTTATGTCATCGGTGTCAATGGTTTCTTGTTTCTTCTTAGTGCCATACAGGTAGTGAACGAGGCAGGAAACTAATATTATCTGCATAGTGCAGGTCGCTCAAATTATGGAAGGGATTCCATTGAATTCCTTCCGGGGCTTTGCAATCAGTTTGATCAGCGACTACTAAAATGGTTCGATACAGCTCCTAGGTATCCGCAATTCGCCTTCACTATTAAAAGCTAAAAAAGGAGTTTTCGATTCATTTTGTGACTTCCCCATAAATGTGTATGTATTTGCCTATTGAAATAGTGACTTGTAATGAAATTTGCTTTCTGGCAGCTTAAAATTACTTGATAATGCCTTTCATAGGGCATAGGAAAGAAGGGTAAGCCTTAAAAAAATGTAAATTAAATTCGAAAGCCCGCACTCTTTGGTGTGAATCGTACTGAGGAATACATCTACGTACATAAATTCTGAAGTTCAACAAACGAGCATAAACTTATATTTATCTTACTGTTAATTTGAGAATTTTCAGCTCAATTACCCCTAATTTTAAAAACATATTTTACAAGAGCCAAGTTATTCCCACAAGACTACATACCAGGGTTACCAACCCTATCCCACTGGGATTGTGGCTATAAACAAAACCGTGGGACTCTACGCCGTTCAAGCACAAACGCTATTAACAACAAGAACAACACACAATTTAAATGCTTTTCGTAATATGCATACGTACGTACGTACCTTTCTAAATGCATTTAGTAATCGAAAACCCCAACGCTTCAGTAGGACTTGAAGCCTTTACAAGTGGCACTTCACTTAATGTGTGGCAAAAAATTACCGCTTTTCATATCATAGAGCACAAATATGAACTTGCTAAAATACCCTAAAATGATTTTAAAAAATACGAAATCACAAAGCTACACAATACCAAACTTCATATGTTTGCATGTGCTCGTATATACTCATGTGTGCAGATCAACCCTTAGCAAACTAAAGTGCATATCTAACCTTCAAGTCATTATACACCATGGCAAATAATTTAAAAGTTGTGAGTCTATTTCCTAAATGTTATATAACAGTTCAATTAATTTAAAAAAAATTCTTGGCTATCTCTTGGAATAATAAGAGCATCTATGTACATGTATAATATTGATTTCTGACAAAGAATTAAAACTGTTTAAGATCGATTGCCTCGTTTTGTGGAAGAATATTTTAGCCCTTAAGGGACTAGCCACAATGTGCCTGTAAGCGGTACGACTATGTTACTTACTGGATTCAATGCCGCGCATATTGCGGGAAGTTTTTGGTATATACCATGGTGTATTTGTTATTGTTCTAATTATCTTCGACTATTATTAATTGATGCAATTCACGTTTTGTAGATTAAGGTTTTATTTTGCGTGAGATTTGACTGAGTTCTTAGCAGCCAATACAGTTACCCAAAGCAATTTATAATTTAATTTCTTATTTATTATTTGGTATTTCCAGTTAAGTTTTGAGTCAATTGTAATGCCTAAGTATATAACTTTATATCAGTGTTCGCGTCAGAGTTTCCAATCTTTAATGAGTCTATGATAACCTTTCTGTTCGTGTAATTGACTTGAATTGTTTTGTCGCCATTCATTTCTATGTCCCGTCTTTTGAACCAATTCAGTGTTTTATTTAGCTTGTTTTATAAATTTTGTTGGATTAACAGAGAGAACGTAGGTTCGAATCTCGGTAAAACACGAAAATTAAGAAAAACATTTTTCTAATAGCGGTCGCCCCTCGGCAGGCAATGGTAAACCTCCGAATGCATTTATGCCATGAAAAAGCTCCTCATAAAATTATCTGCCGTTCGTAGTCGGCTTGAAACTGTAGGCCCTTCCATTTGTGGAACAACATGAAGACGCACACCACAAATAGGAGGAGGAGCTCGGCCAAACACCCAAAAAGGGTGTACGCGCCGATTATAAATATATCGCAATCATACTGTTTTCTGAAGACTGTTCAGCGATGAGTGTAGATGAGATACAGAGTGGGTCCTAATACACTGTCTTGGGGAATTTCTGCATTCATAGCTTCAATGTATGAATATGCGTAATTGTATTTAACACGAAATATCCTGTCATTGATTTGTCATCGTTAATTGGCAACCAAGATTGGAGTTCGTGCAATAATCCAGGGTGCCATACTTTGTCAAAGGCTTTAGCTGCGTCGAGATATAGTGACCTTGGGCACCTGTTGGATTGTTAAATTCTTTCGTCTTAATCTAAACTGATCTTGAGGAATCAAATTCATTGTTGTTATGATAGGCTCAAGGCAGTCAAAGAGTAGATCAGACTTATTGCTATGACGATGCAAACGTGGCGTCTTGGGTGTTGGGTTCGTAATGATTTCAGAAATTTCCTATGTATTTGAGCTTTATAGCAGCGTTGAAAACGTTCCTAAGATAAATTATTGCTCGGTCAGGCATATTTTTTACACTTATTCCCGAGATGAGGTCATATCCAAAGGATTTGTTGTTTTTATTGTCGAAATTAATTGTTTTATCCCTGTTAGTGTAGTTTATTTAATGATTTGCTTATTGCTTATTGTATGAGTCAAATCGAAGTCATTATTATTTTCATTTTCGAATATATCTTTAAAATGTTGAGCTAGAATAATTATAAATTTCACTTCCACTTGTTATCTATGGACATCTTTTGCCGTTTGGCTTACCTTGAGGAAGCGAAAATTCTGAAAACTAAACTAAGCGACTAGATAGAAAGCCCTACAATAACAAAAGAAAAAAATCATCTAAAATACCGCCTTTTAATATTCAAATGGATGCAAACCCAATACAAACCATCTGCGAAGGGCGGGTTTAAAAAGGGCTATGATATTTGTATGGTATTTCAAGTGTTTTCGCTGGTGTTTGCGCCTAAACAAGCTGGCGGTAATAAGCCCAAAAGTAAACTGCGGTGGAAACGTTATAAAAAATATAAAAATTTCTTTACTCTATGTTCCATTATATTATATTATGGTCGATATTTAGCTCCTGGCCGACGCTACGACTTAACATCCCGGTCAGCTTCGATTATTTCTGTGGTTTTATCGATATTTTCGACGACGGGCGTGCCTATGCGAATAATATCAGAAAGGCCTAAACGAAATCGACGAAATCAAAATTGCACGTAGTTAGTTATTACAGTATCGGCACCATAACCACCATTTGTTGACTCCCATTGTTAATACCCTGTTACTTGCAACTGAATCTAACAAACAAAAACAATGTTAAATGTCACCTTAACAGTGAGCATAAACTTTAAATTGTTTGATCTATACTTTACGAGATATCGATCACTATAGCCACCAACCGAGAAAATAATGGATTCCTTTTTCCCCCAATTATTTATTTATTCATTAATATCTATTTTGTCCCCTTCAAAGTAATCTCCGTGAAATATTATGCACTTGTGCCAACGTTTTTTCAATCTTCGAATCACTTCAAAAAATAATTTTTTTCGGTCTTGGTTCGTGCGGCAGCTTCCATTGAGATGATTGAGATTTGGTTTCCACGTCATAACCATAAACCCACGATTCGTCACCAGTTATGACCCTCTGCAGCAAATTTGGGTCGTCGCGGACAGAGTCCACTGCTTTTGGTCGAAATTGAGCGGTTTTGGTACGAATTTTGTGGCGACCCGTCTCATGCCCAAATCATTAAAAACAAATTTAATGGCACGATCCAATCGATATGTCTAGGTCCTCAGCAACTACTCTAAAGGTGATTCGACGATTGGTCAATACCATTTCTTTCATTCACTTCATAAATTTTTTCCTCTGTTGTTGATGTGCTCGGGCGTCCGGCACGCTTTTCGTCGTTCACATCTTCTCGACCTTCTGAGAAAATTTTGTACCACTGATAAACGTTGCTTTGGTCCAAAGTAGCCGTATGTCACAGTCAACAGTCTCCGTATGACACAGTCAACATTCGAAATGCATCCGCGCACTTAATTTCGTTTTTCACACAAAATTTGATACAGGTTCTTTGAACCATCTTTTTGAATAGGTAAACATTGAAGACGAGCCGTAACCCCTGCAAACAAAGCAACGGTCTACAAATAACTGAACATTCAAAATGGTCGAACTCGTCGGCATGAGTGAGAGACATGAGTACCAACATATCGCCACAAAAGCATCGAAACTCGAATCTACGTAGCCTGTGAAAATTCAAAATTTGCAATACTTTTTCAGCACACCTCGTATGGGCTATTTATGTATATAATTGGCGTGTAAAGGGTGTAACTTTATTGGGTGTCTGGCCGAGCTCTTCCTTCTACTTGTGGCGTGGGTCTTGATGATGTTCCACAAATGGCGGGACCTACAGTTTTGAACCGATTTCTAACGGCAGATGGTTTTTCATGAAGAGATTTTTCATGGCAGAAATACACTTGAAGGGTTGCCAATGCTGCCGACGGCCGACTGCTATTAGAAAATTCTTTTTTTTATAATTTTGGCGTTTCATGCACTGAAATTCAAGCTTGGGCACTTCCGAATAGTACTGACGCACCAATCAATTCGGCTACGGCGGCTGCTCTTTCCTTTACATTTATAAAAATATTGAGTGCATAGTTTCTCTTAGTATAAAAAATAGCTTGGACATGGTGAGAAATAAGCTGAAGTGAGCACTCCATTGAATTTTTTAGAACTCTTAAAATTCTTTCTCTGAGACATTAATGATTTTACAAGGTGTTAGAAATATTTTATATCAGATCTGGATACATCCAAAGCCATTGTTCTACTAAATACTACTTGAGAAGCAATCTACAAACTTTGGCTCCCTCTCCTGCCGCTAAGCCAACAAATTATGGTAACTTCTAAACGTCAACCATAAGAAATCTATAAGAATATCTCCAGCAAGTAAAAGCGAAATTTGCTAAAGCCACTCATTTAATAAATTAATTGGTAACCATAATTATACAATTCGAAATATAAATTTATTTCTCAAAAGTGATAACATATTATTGCCTTCAAAGTTCTCCTTGTGAACTGCTACGCCCTTATGCCAGCGTTCGGTTCACCCCTCGAAACAATTCGGTAACTCTATTTAGATTTTCCCATTACTTCTTTCAGCTAAAAACGTGTTCCACGTAGAGTTTTTTTAACTCGATCAAGCAGGGCCATATTAGGTGAACTCGATGACTTCTTGATGGTATTCCCCTCGCTCTTGGCCAAAAATCTACGGATATTGATAGCACTGTGCGACGGTACGGCATCATGCAAAATTCACAAGTTGTTTTTCAACAAAAAACAGTCCTTATTAAGTGGCTGACCTTCTAGCAAAAATTTGTGGTGTACAATAGCGTTGTAATCCATAAAAACTGTGAGCATCGCTTTCTTTTTTGACTGAAAACGAAGTGTTTTTTTCGTCTTGGTTCATTCAGAGCTCTCCATTCACTCGCCTGATGTGTGGATTGCTTGTCGTATCATAAACACACGCCACGTTTTCAGTAATGATGAGTTTGACGAATGTTGGGTCGGATTCAGCCTAAGAAATCATACCTTTGGCGATATCAGTGCGGCCCCTTTTTTACATGAAATTCAGGCCTTTTGGGACCAAATTTTCAGTCACACAGCGCAAGCACGAATCATAAACCAAAATGTCCTGAACGGATCCATAAGCACTGTTCAAGTCCTATGCCAACTTTCTGAAGTTTTCTTTAGAGTATCTTTTCCAAAACAGTTTCCCAACATTTCTAAGGTTTTCGCAGCATTAATTAATACAAACTATTGTAGTTTTTACAAATTCAAATCCATTTTTAAACTATAAAAAATTGGAAACCCGTGCAGAAGTATACTTTTTTTTTGTCGGGACCGACTAGCAAGTACAGCACTCAGACACAATTAAGTCCATTGCGCTGCACTCGGGTTCCCTTTTTAATTTTCTTTAAATCTACTCGATCTCCGGAGAAATCTGAGTAGATCTTGTGGTGCCAAAGAGCCAAGGTGGTCGCTTCTTAACACATCAGTGTCAAAAGCCTCTAGGCCGGGCAGACGTACAGAAAGTGGTCCGCCGTCTCATCCTCCTTTCCACATGCTGGGCAGAGGGCACTGTCTGAGATGCCCACCTTTTCCATGTGCTTTTCCCTTAGAAAGTGGCCCAACATCAGTCCAACAAGCTGCCTACAGTCCCTTCTGCTTAGTGACAGAAGAAACTGCGACATCAGTTTTGTCCATCTATAGCTTATCTCAGTCTGCTAAGCTCGCTTGCGGGTTAGAGTAACCTGATTGCTAACCGTGGCTTTGATGGACGCAGAAGGAAGTTGCAGAACGGGCTCCGGGGTAAGAAAGTTGGCCTCAGAGCCCATTCTGGCTAAAGAGTCAGAGATCTCGTTACCCGCGATACTCACGTGTCCCGGGACCCATGTTAACATCAGGATATTAAGTCTGCCGACATAGTTCAACCTGGATCATATATAGATCTCCATCTGTTTTCCACAACAAAATTCATCGCTTCTGGAACAGCATACATAAAGCGAAGTGGAGTTTTGTCCCGCTTGATTCCACATAGACACCAGAGCCAGAACAGTACTCGGTCCTGGAGCCATCCATAAAAATGCGAGGAACAGTATTGGTGAGGTTTGCTGATAGCCCATTCGCACAGCACTAAGTGTCAATCATATCCAGAGTTTTTTGCACTTTCCTAAAGATGTTTATAAGCGAAGGGCCTGTTACCAAACCGGCAACGTCGTTGACCCCGAATCGTTTAAGGTGATGAGCAGAGGATTGGTTACTATTTACCAAAACAATGGAGACAGCACACCGCCTTTGGGGGCATGACACCAGCAGATCTTCCTCTGCTAGCACCCAATATACGCCGTACTTACTAACAGAGCTGCACATACTATCAAAATTGGCATTATCAATGGGCAGAATATGGACAAATGGCAAAAAATATCTGCCGCTGGGAGTCGGCTTGAAACTGTACGTCCTTCACCTTGTGGAACAAAATTAAGGCGTACACCACAAATGGGAGGAGGAGCTTGGCCGAACACCCAAAAAGGGTGTATGCGCCAATTATATATATATAATAATATGGACATCTATGTCTAAAAAGATGTCCATTGCGTAGTCTCTCCTGCCGATGACCGGCTCTACCCTAGCAACAAGGTTTTGCAGTGCTGACTCCCAGGATTTTATACTTTGATAGGCATGCTGAAATGGAGACAGAGAGTGAGTCTTCAGCGACTTTTGACGTATGTGCAACTCCAATAGTTGTTCGAGACTTTTCAGCATGAAAGAAGTCATGCTGATGGGTCTAAAGCTTCGGGGGCTGGTGCAGTCATCTCCTCCAATCTTTCCGATGAAGGTGAACCTCACCATCCTCTAAGAGGGCCAAAAGATTTGATGCCCAATCAGATGGGGGCCCCATTCATCACAGATCTGGTAACGTACTAGTCATGTCGCAGCTCTGACAACAGTATCTTTCAATAAGGGCTGTTGCCGGCCGACGTTTATTTGATTACGTGGAAAGTGAGATTCCATCAGCAAGCTGAGTGTCTCACTTTATCTCTCCGTGAAGGAGTCATCAGATTTCCTAAGTGACCCCAGAGATTCACTATCGCTGTGGAATTTCCTATAAGAAGTTCTTATCGATTCCCGATTCTTTTCGATTCGAACTTCTGCCAGTCTGTTTTTTTGGGGTTTTCTAGAGGGCAATGGCATTTGTGCCTCCTCGCCATACTCAAACTCAATGTACCTGTGGTCTGAGCACGAAACTTCGGCAAGGACTGCACAGTTCTTGACTGAGTACCCAAGTTTTGAGTTTGATACAGTGAGATCTTTGGGTACAAACGTAGGCTATGTGCCCTTGTTGTGTATGTTTAGGCAAGAAGAGGCGATAAACTCGAATAGCCGAGAGCCCCGTCTATTGCATTTGCTGCTGCCCCATATTGTATGCTGGGCATTAGCATAGCAACATAGAGATAGACTTTATCCAAGGAGGGAATTTTTTGTCCCACAGTCGGAAAATTCAGCCTGCACAACGAAACACCCGGTAACGGACAGAGGCTGATCGACTTCGCCGGGGCCCGAAACACGGTAGTCTGCAGCACCAGACTCCAGCATAAGAAGATTCACCAAGCCACCTGGTTGTCTCCTGATCCAAAAACACGAAACCAAATCAATCATGTTGTGATAGTGGAAGGCACGCTTCTAGTGTATTAGATGTACGTATAATCCAACATCGACTCAGATCAGTACTTTGTTGCAGCCAAACTAAACACGCGCCTGTGTGTAGCAAAAAACGTACATCTACCTACGCAAAGAATGTTCAACATCGAAAAGATGCAATCACAACAGACAGCAAAAAGATAGAACTCTCACCCCTGCTCTCAGAGAGTACTGCCCAACAAACCGGCATGCACGAACAATGGAGTAACATTTCTCGTTCTCTACGTACCGCCGCCGAAGAAGAAATCGGATTCCGGCGAGCCCGAAAAACCAGTTGGCACGACAAGGGATGTCATGCTGCCGCAGAAAGAAAAGATGCCGCCTATAGAGCCACGCTGCGATCGGGCGCAACAAGAGCTATGTGGGATCGCTACAAAGAGCTAGAAAAGGAAGAGAGACGTATTATTTGACAGAAGAAACGAGAGGCCGAAAATTCTACCAGAACGTTCGGCGGCTTACAGAAGGTTTTAAGATCGGGGCGTTCTTGTAAGAACAAAGACGGCGAACTGGTGACTGACATCCAGAGCAATCTTAAATAATTGAGGGAACACATCCCGAACCTGTTAAACAGTGATAGATGCGCATGTCACAGAGAATGTGAAGATCCCGATACCCGAGAATGTGAAGATCCCGGGCGCCGACGGACTGCCGGCTGAGATATTCAAACATTCCGGCGAGAAGCTGGTAAGGTGCATGCATCAACTCCTATGCTAAATATGGTCGGATGAAAGCATGCCTGCCGATTGGAATTTAAGTGTGCTCTGCCCAATCCATAAGAAGGGCGATCCTGCAATCTGTGCCAATTATCGCGGGATTAGTCTTCTAAATACTGCCTATAAGGTTCTAGCGAGACATATACCATCTTTTCGTCGATTTCGAAGCTGCCTTCGACAGTACGGAAAGGAGTCACTTGGTTGAATTTGGTATCCCTGCAAAACTAATACGGCTACGCAAGATGACGTTGCTCAACACCAGTAGCGCCGTCAGAATTGGGAAGGATCTCTCCGAGCCGTTTGATACCAAACGAGGTTTCAGACAGGGTGACTCACTGTCGTGTGACTTCTTTAACCTGTTGTTGGAGAGGATCGTACGAGCCGCAGAACTTAACCGCTCAGGCACAATATTTCATAAGAGCGTATAATTGTTGGCGTATGCCGATGATATTGACATCATCGGTCTTAACAACCGCGCTGTTAGTTCTGCCTTCTCCAAACTGGATAGAGAGGCAAAGCGAATGGGTTTGGTGGTGAACGAGGTCAAAACGAAGTACCTCCTGTCTTCAAGCAAACAGTGTGCGCACTCACGTTTCGGCACCCACGACACTGTTGTCAGTTATAATTTCGAGGTTGTAAAAGGCTTCGTGTATTTAGGAACCAGCATTAACACCGATAACAATGTCAGCCTTGAAATCCAACGTAAAATCTCTCTTGCCAACAAGCGCTACTTTGGACTAAGTAAAGTCCTCTCTCGACGAACAAAACTAACACTCGCCAAGACTCTCATCATGCCCGTCCTAACGTATGGCTCAGAAGCGTGGACGATGACAACATCCGATGAAGCGACGCTTGGAGTGTTTGAGAGAAAGATTCTGCGTAAGATTTTTGGACCTTTGCACGTTGGCAGCGGCGAATATCGCAGGCGGTGGAACGGTGAGCTGTATGAACTGTTTCTTATAGCCCACAGTGTGGCGATATGCGCACTGTGTTGATTCGAAAATGCTTTACCTTTGTAATGCATTTGTAATGTATGTAATATACTTTGTACAAGTTGTTGCAATAAAATTGCAGATATATACTTAACTGGCAGATATGTACGAGTATTTCCCATAACTTGATAGCAGATTCATTTAAATGCTCAAATGAAGGTCTACTTGTATGAGAATCGCATTTTAATATTTGAAAACACAGTAAAATAATAATGAAAATAGCTATATTATTTTTCAAGATATTCACTTTGAGTCAAAGCACTTTTGCATTCGCATGAATCCATTTTCAAAGCATTTTTGTCACTCAGAAATGGATACCACCAAAACAACAGGTTTCAACAGTTCTTCAGGCCTTGAAAAATTTTGACGTCACATATAATTTAAGATATTCGGTATCAAAAAGAAACCATTAGAGCCCAAATCAGAGCTATAAGGCGGATGACCCATTAATTCGAACATTTGTGTGCCCCAAAGATCTCTTGTGTGAGCCGATATGTGAGCACTCGGATTGTCTTGGTGAAATATGTTTCGTCTTTGCCGGTTGGTTTTCCTTAATTCTCTGAAGACTTCTGGCAAACGAAAGGTTATATACATATATTATATACCACTCAGAATTTGCTGTTTTGTCTCCCACTCATGTACATAGATCCAAGATTCGACACCTGTTACAATGGCATAGATGTGTCTTTGAACCACCGCGGCTGCATTTCCTCAACATTTCCTTACACAATTGTCAAATTATGTGGTATCTAAGAAGAACGGCGGCTGCCGTAGCCGAATGGGTTGGTGCGTGACTACCATTCGGAATTCAGAGAGAACGTAGGTTCGAGTCTCGGCGAAAAAAACAAAATAAAGAACAAGCTTTTTATAATAGCGGTCGTCCCTCGGCAGGCAATGGCAAACCTCCGAGTTTATTCCTGCCATGAAAAAGGTCCTCAGGAAAAAAAATCTGTAAGTCCCGCTATTTGTGGAACAACATCAAGACGCACACCACAAATAGGAGGAGGAGCTCGACCCAACACCCAAAGAAAGGTGTACGTGCCAATTATATATCGTATATACATAGGTATATAAGAAGAACCAATATTCTTGACAACCAAATATGCATGTAATATTTAATGTCTGGTTGGCTGGTGCTCCACACTGATGCATAAGCATTAGGGCGGGTCGATTTAAAAATAAATCCTTGCTCTGTGAAAATCATATTCTAGGGATCAAAATAAGAAACTTTGCCGAAGGAACCATACCTCTAAAACGAGTTCTGATGTCCCCCAATTTAAAAATGTCACCATTTTTAGCCTTTACATGAAAAAATCAGCTAAATGGCTATGTTTTTTCTTTATTTTTATTTATTTATAATAATATTTATTATTTATTTATAATAATATCTATTTTTTCTCCTAAGAAATTTATTTAGTCAGAACATATGTAAATGAAAAAATCAATTTAAGTGAATTATAGAAAAGAAACTAAAAAGTTCGACCCAAATTGGGTATGGTTTCTTCGGCAAAGTTTCTTATTTTGATCCCTAGAATATGATTTTCACAGAGCAATGGGCGATTTTTTTGCCTCCCCACAAAAGACACTAAAAGTTCGACCCAAATTGGGGGACATCAGAATTCGTTTTAGAGGTATGGTTCCTTCGGCAAAGTTTCTTATTTTGATCCCTAGAATATGATTTTCACAGAGCAATGGGCGATTTTTTTGCCACCCCACAAATCGACCCGGCCTAATAAGCATACTTATGTATTATATAATAACATAGTTTACCAGAGGAGGAAATAAAGCCCAATAAAATAAGGCAAATATAAAAATATGAAAATATATTGAAGTAGGGCTCAAAAGATCCATGAAGAGGGCGCAATAGATACTTCAAGTTGCTATATAAATCATAATTACATAGTACCACTAAATTGACGCCTCTAGTGAGTATAAAAATATTCGTAGTATCCAATAATTTAATGGTCGTATAATAATTTAACGTTCGTAGTATCAAATAAATTAATTGTCTAATATTCTGTACTAAACCCATTACTCTTTACGACTACCGCACACCTCTTTGACACCAAAGATAGCAAATTATTAATAACTTACGGCAATAACTTGTACCAGGCTACTTTAGTAGCTTCTAACAGTGACTCCTTTGCGTGACAATTTTCCTTATTAATTTTCGCTGTGGCAATCTCCCATAAGTTCTCAATCCGACTGATATCGGTAGATTGAGAGAGCCAATCTAAAACCATAATAAAATTTTGTGGTAACCATATTTTACAGCGCTTAGAGATAGTTTAGAATCATTATCCTTCTGGAAACACGAGTTTAAAAACACTTCTTTCTCAACATATGACAATATTCTTCTTTTTCTTAATTGGCGCGATAACCGCTTACGCGATTTTGGCTGAGTTTAACAAAGCACGCTAGTCGTTTCTTTCTCGTGCTAACGGCGCCAATTGGGCATACCAAGTGAAGTCAAGTCCTGACGCAGAGCAGGCCTTCCTCTTCCTCTGCTACCACCAGCTGGTACAGTATCGAATACTTTCAGAGCCGGAGCGTTTGTATCCATTCGGACTACATGACCCAGCCAACGTAGCCGTTGAATCTTTATTCGCTGTGCTATGTCTATGTCGTCGCCTCCTCCAGGTCGAATCCTCCAAGTAACGCCTCATCGGATATTATCGTCGTCTACGCTTCTGCGCCATATGTTAGGACGGGCATGATGAAAGCCTTGAAAGTGTTAGTTTGGTTCGTCGAGAGAGGACTTTAATACTCAATTGAGTATATAGTCCAAAGTAGGAATTGTGGGCAAGAGAGATTCTTCGTTGGATTAATTGGTAATTGCGACACAATATTTTAACGCCTTATAGTATTCCAAAATAAAAGCATATAGTTTCATGTTTCTAGTTTCTAGTTTCTAGTTTCTATAGGTTTATAGTTTCTCTAAACTGTCCACTTAAGATGGGATTTGGTAAACTCAAATTTTGCGTTTCTGCTTTCGCGCGGATCGTCGACTGAAGCGGACGCGATATCACACTCCTCGAATACTTTACACTTTTTTAATATCACAATCATCATAATCAATCACTCTTAATTTAATTTTTATACCAAAAAGCTCTTAATCTTATGTACAAAACTTTTCAATATTTCTAACAGCCATTTGGTCTTCATATACTTATATAAAAATTTGCTTAAGTACTATTTATTTGTGTTAAAAAAAAGTTTTTCCCGTTCACATTCTTAGCTGTATATCTCATGTCTTAAATTAGATACGATACGTAGCCTTACTCGGCTTAACAGTTTTAGAAAGATAAAAATGCTAAGTTTTCGCCTGTGTGTAATTAGATAAATATATCATAAATAATTTTTAATACATACATTTGCTAAATATACCCTTAGCTCACTACATTACCGGGTATGGAAATATTCATCATCTTCCATATTGCTCAACAACTCCTACTAGTTTGTATAATTCATGAAAGAACAAGACTTCGCTTTGTTTTTTGCACTCGGTAAACATTCAATACAAAAATAAAAAAGTTCTTAATTTTCTTCGCAACGCGAGACGAACCCTTCCGCTTTCTGAAGAAAATAATTATGAAAAGAGGCAAAAAAATGCAGTCAAGCTAAGTGGCTCGTTTCGATTACAACTTTACCATAAGTCGATTGTTGTTCGCTTATTCAAAGTTGGTCGCTTTGCATTTGTTCATATTATATTTAGCACACTTTAACTTACCGCTCCTCGCCACTACATTTCCCTTTAGCTAGCAGCTTCCGCTTAAGATGCTTATAGTCTGGGGACGAATGACGGCTGATGAAATGACGGCAAATTGACGTCGTTTAGTTAAGTGGCACTCAAGTGGGCCGAAGCACATGCATATGTATGCACCTCTACTCTTTCTTCATTTCGCAGCATACATACATACATCCATATGCGCAAATTTAAGTACTTCAGGGACGTGGTAAACATAAATTCTCACATGCATAACCAACACTTATAGGTGAGTATGCATGTAAGCATTGGCTCAGGCTGGCGTAATTATAGAATGCGTTTTTCGCACCGTCAAATAACCTGGTTTGGTATATATACACATACACATGCATGCACGTTAGTTAAATTTATTTTTGAAAATAAAATAAATTTGTTAAAGTTTTATTTTTATTAGTTTTATTTTTATTAAAATGGAACAAGTTTGATTACACTTCAAAATAATTTGTTCTTTACTCTTCAAGGTGACTTTGAAGACTGCTTTTAACATTAAAAACTATACTTATTCAATTTATTTTAACAGTTAGATTTATACTTAAAATGAAGAGAGAAAGAGTTCCCCATTTACTATTACAACAATTAAATATATAACTTACATAGCTATAATAATTATTCCAGTTAGATAATGAAGAGAGCGAGAGCGAAAGGGGAAAGTTACTTATAATATATAACTCGCCTCTCCTTAAAGAATTCGAGTCTCGTCGAATCTTTTACAAATATAATATACAATCCGAAAATTTAATAGTTTCTTATAGTGATACAGATTTAAATCACACTTAACTAATAACTTGAAATATATTTAAGTTGTTTAGCGGTTTTTTTTCCAAGATAAATATTAAACTATATTAGCCATAAATATTCATTTCTTATTCTATAGTTTACATTTTAAAAAAATAAATATAGTGTGATTTAATATATAAAAAAAATATTAACGAATAGTTTTCCATGTTTTGCTCTACAAATCCATTTCATTTTTTTTATTATTATTATTTTTTTTTATTTATTTTTATTTTATTTTATAGACTTTAATGGGCGTCTAAATTGTGCAGTGTCTACTTTATTAGGGTTGCTGTGGTGGTATCTGTTAAATCTTTTAGCAGTTTTTTGTCTAATTGCAGTAGGATTTTTAATATATAAATTAGATTTTTGTAAATTAAGTGTAATATTTTCTCTTTTAATATTTTCTCTATCAATGGTTTTCTTTTTAATTGCTTCAGATCTTACCTTAACCTCTTTTAAATTTATGTGTAACTTATTTATAAAATCAATTGGTTTTAATTTAGTCGTGCTGTGAATTGTATTATTATAGAAATTAACTGCTTTTAGTACTAATTCTTCAGAGTCATTAATATTTTCAGCGTTTTTTAATATTCTTATATGCTCTAAGAGAGTCGAATGCATTCTTTCTACATCTGAATTTCCTGTGTGCGAATTCGGTGTTGTAAAATGAGTTTCTATATTATTTTCTTGACAGAACAGCTTTATAAGTGCATTATTAAATTCATTATCCATAATAATTTTATCAGGTTTTCCTAAAAATGCGATTCGCTCTTCGATTTTAGTTTTAATTGTTACCATATTTTTGTCATTTAGTTTATGTGCCGTTCCTAATTTCGTAAATTTGTCTATTGTTGTCAAAAAACTAGTCTTTTGTATCTGAAAAATATCTATATGTACTATTTCATTTGGTTTTTCTGGTGTTGGAGTATGTTGAAATATTTTATTTATTGGTTTTCTGTCATATTTGTTTTCATTACATATTCTGCAGTTATTGCAATATCTATTTATAAATTTTAATAATTTAGGATTATAATAATTATCTTTTAATTCTTCGAAATTCTCCTGGATTCCTCTATGGTTACCTTTAATATGAATATCATCAATGATATTCAATAAAGATTCCTCGGATTCAATATCACTAGCAACTTTTGTACAATTTATGAAATTTATTTTATTGTTACTAGAAAATAATTCAATTAATTTGTTCTGTATTATATTATATTTATTATTGTCAAGCTCCGAGTATACCCCAATTTTTCCTCTTTTTATTTCACGTCTAAATAAATCATTCAAATAATGAGTATTATTTAAGTCATTCTCAGACACATATATTATTTTATATTTTTTAAAAAGTATTTCGGTTTCTTTATTTTTATTTTTAACTATTCTTATTTGCGTCCTATATTTATTAACAATTTTATTTATTCTAAAGAAATTAATATTTACATTTTCTTCCGTACTATGATTTACTTCAACTCTGCTCAAAAAATCAGCTACCTTATTCTCCTTTCCCTTAATATATTCAATATCGAGATCAAATTCATCTAATAATATTTTCCATCGGATGATTCTAGAATTGGGCTCTTTAAGTGAATAAAGCCATTTCAAAGGCTGATGATCAGTTTGAACTAGAAACTTTCGACCAAAAAGGTATGGACGGTAATATTTCACTGACCATACAATGGCTAATAATTCTTTTTCCAGCGTTGAGTAGTTTTTTTCATGTCCATTTAAAGTCCTACTGGCGTAACTTACTGGTTTGCCATCCTGGCTCAACACCGCGCCAATAGCAGCATTGCTTGCATCCGTGGTCAATACAAATTTTTTATTAAAGTCTGGATAGCATAATATTGGTGGATTTGTTAAAATTTTCTTCAATTTTTCGAAAGCGTCAATATAAGATTTGTCATTAATATCAATTTTACTATTTTTTTTTAAATATTTTATTATAGGGCTAGCAACAAAGGAATAGTTTCTAATGAATTTCCGGTAATATCCGGTTAAACCTAAAAACGATTTAATTTCTTTTACTGACTTTGGTAGCTCCAAGTTTTGTATTATATTAATTTTCTCGGGGTTGGGCTTTATCCCATTATTTGTTATGATATGACCAAGAAAGTTTGTTTCTTTCGATAAGAATCTACACTTATCTATTTGAACCTTTAAATTGTAGTCATTCAGTTTATTAAATACCTTTTGCAAGCTTTCTAAGTGTTCGGTTAGCGAGGTTGAAAAGACTAGTATATCATCCATATAAATTATACAAATTTTATTTATATAATCAGCCAAAATGTAGTTTAGCATTCGCTGAAATGTAGCGGGCGCGTTTTTGAGACCGAAGGGCATTCGAATGAACTCGAAGTGACCACGGGGCGTTGAAAAAGCCGTTTTCTCAATGTCGCTTTCCTCCATCAAAACCTGATGAAAGCCTTTCGCAAGGTCCAAGGACGAGAAATATTGCGCCTTACCTAACTTGTCAAATAATGACTCTATATTTGGCAGAGGAAATTTGTCATCCACAGTTATTTCATTTAGCTTCCTAAAGTCTATAACTAATCGCCATTTCTGCTGGTTCGAATTATCGGACTTCTTTTTAACAATCCACAAAGGGGAATTATAAGGCGATTTGCTGGGGCGTATTATATTTTCTTTTAACATTTCATTTATTTGCTTTTCTATTTCATTTTCTAAAATCTGTGGATGCCTATAATTCTTGCAGTATACTATTTTATTAGAAGTAGTTATTATTTTATGTTTTACACAGGTAGTTGTAGTTAAATTTTGGTTTTTAATATAGAACGTCTTTTTATTTTTATGTAAAAAATTTTCTAATAACTTATTTTCTTCCTTATTTAAGTTTGTAGGCATTAAATCTTTGAATTTATCCAGCTCAAATTTTTCTATATAATTAATTTCCTCATAAGAAATGTTAAATTTATAGTCAATTAGTTTTATTTCGTTATTATTTACTTTAAGAGTATTATTTTGAAAATCTATTATAGCTCCAAAGGGCTGTAAAATATTTATTCCTATTATGCAATCGAATTTTTTATCAATAAAATTAATTAATTTAACAGACATGGTGCTATTTTTTTCTTTGAATTCATCCGGCACATTTACTATCACTTCATCTATAATAATATTATTACCGACCAGGGTATTTAATAAAATTGGTTTTATTAAACTTTTCTTTATTCCTATATTGGAAAAAAAATTATAATCTCCGAGGGTAGTAGCAGCACCACTATCAATTAGGCATCTTGTTTTTGTATTATTTATAGTTAATATTACTATGGGTAATGATAATTTCGAGGCTGCACAGGAAAATTTTCTGTAACGTGAATTGCATCAATTTCCATTGGTTCTTCATTATTACTTAAATGTCTATTATATGAATTTTGTTGATTTTGTCGTAAATTACTAAAATTTTCTAAGTCATAATTTTGGGTTTGTTGTTGCTGATTATTTCTGTTAAAAGTGTTAAAAGTTTGCGTTTGAAAATTTCTGAAATTTCTGTTACAATTATTAAAACCACCACTATTATTTCTGTTATTACGGCTACTATAATTAGGAAAGTTGCTTGAATTTTGAAATCTTTGAAAACCATTCCTATTTAATGAATTATTTGCATTTTGAAAGTTATTATTTGGAAAGGTATTGTTATTTCGAAAATCATTATTGTTTTGAAAACTTTTATACGCAAAACTATTCGCTTGTTTATTATTTACTAGTTTTATATCTTTTAATAAATTATTTTCTAAATAAAATGTATAAGCTATGTTAATAGATCTAATATTATTTTGTAGCAAAAGAGATTTAATACTAATAGGTAAGTAGTTTACATAAATATCAAAAATTAATTTTTCATTATTTTCAGGTGTATACAAAATGTCAGGTTCTAAGCTATACTTTGTGTTCATTAAACTTAAAATTTTACTTAATTTATAATGTAATTCCTCAATGTTTCTAGCTTCTTCGTTTAGAGCGTCACTTCTTAAATTAAAAAAACTTCTTTTTACTCCAAATTCCTCCTTAAGCTTAACTATTATACCCTCCCATGTAGGGTTAAATAAGGTTTCAACCGCCTTTAACGCCTTACCTTGCAGTCTGTTGCTTAATACTGTTTTTATTGTCTGTACATGTTCTGCTGGCGTTAGCTGCAACACAGTTGCGACGTCCCTCAGGTAGTTGCTGAGCGTATATTCACTGCTCCCGTTAAATGCAGGCAAGCTCCTCGCTTCACGCAAGCTCTCAGCTAGCGTCAAAGCCATTGTGGGTGTTGTTGTTTGTTCTAAGCAAACGCTGCTCTGCTTCTTTCTCTAATGATAGCTGGCTTGCTTTCTCTTTCGTCTTTCACGCCGTTAGCACTGGAATGCACACCGTACACTTTCTTCTCTTTTTCCGTTAACTTTTAACTTCTAGTAATTTCTTTTCCCTTTTTTTTTGTTTTTTTTACGAAGCCAATCTTTTTTCTTGTTTGTCAAAGATTTTGTCCGCTTTAAATATATATATGTACAGTAGTCATATCAATTTGGGCAGTAAAATTGCTCACAAATTATGCACAAATTTGCCGTTTTGCACTCAACTGCGCTAAGTTCAAATTATTTTCAACGATCATAAATTTGTTAGAACTATTCTTTCGGATTAGTTATTACACGAAATATTTTTTTTTTTTTTTTTTTGGTTTAGTTTTTAGTTTTTAAGTTTACAAAAATTTCGCTTTTTGCCACACTTTAGTAACTTTTACCAATTCGTCCTTCTTATATATTTTTCGATCACTTTCACAATTTTAACCGTACTTTTTCTACAGATGAATTAAAAAATTTCCTTTACTGTTCCGTTTTCTTCTTCTACTTAGCTCTACTTTTTTGGTACACCAAAATCGCTTGTAATTTGCAGTTCACATCGGTTTGTTGAAAAATTTAACATTTTCTTTTTCCGATTATCACTGGATATGTTTTAACTAACATATCCCATCCTCGTCGCCAGTTAAATTTATTTTTGAAAATAAAATAAATTTGTTAAAGTTTTATTTTTATTAGTTTTATTTTTATTAAAATGGAACAAGTTTGATTACACTTCAAAATAATTTGTTCTTTACTCTTCAAGGTGACTTTGAAGACTGCTTTTAACATTAAAAACTATACTTATTCAATTTATTTTAACAGTTAGATTTATACTTAAAATGAAGAGAGAAAGAGTTCCCCATTTACTATTACAACAATTAAATATATAACTTACATAGCTATAATAATTATTCCAGTTAGATAATGAAGAGAGCGAGAGCGAAAGGGGAAAGTTACTTATAATATATAACTCGTTATTGCGATTGTGTAGGCTTGCATATTTGTAATGATATTGATTAATATTTATTAATTACTTCTGACATTTCCAGTTAGATCATGGTTGGTGGATGGATGCTCCATGCGGAGTAGCACCGGAGCGTGCATTATAAGTGGTCCATTTGAATGCGAGGAATTCTCCACGCTTTAACACGTCCGCGTAACTCAGTTGCACAAGTATGCGCCATATTGAGAGTTTGTTAATTGGTGTGAATTTATTTTAGGTGCCATATATGGCACTTTACCAATATTGTACGTAGGTCTCACGATGATAAATATGCACGCATGAACATACATATGCATGTATGTGTGTATCCATATAACCATTATGCAGTATGATTACATTGTTAAGCACTCCTTAGGTTCCATGGGAAATCCCTACTTCCAAATTACTCAGTTTTTCGAAAAACCGAGTATTTAAGAGATTTTCATTTTTAATGTGAATATTTAGTCGACATTTATTGGTAGCAATTATCATATTTTTGCGTTGACTTACAAAAACAATTTAGCAGTTTCTTTTTAAATTGCAAAGTAGAAATAATAATAATTCCAGCCACTGTAGCCGAAAAATCTTATAAAAACCATCTGCCGTTTAAAGGCGGCGTAAAACTGTAGCTCTCTCCATTTGTGGCAGCAAAACGCACACCACAAATAGCAGGGATCCCAACAAAGGATGTGAGCTCCAAACTGGTGTATATAATTATATGGTGTATGTATAAATACGAGTATATATAATAATTCGTAGTTCCTTAGAGAATATTAGACCACGATAAACCTCTCCCCCAAGGGCCGTGCTTCTTGATTTTATTTTTCACAAATGGATGTCGCCAAAGTTGTACATCTCCTCCAAATGGCTTCTGAGTTTTTACGAAAGATGCACTCGCAAATTTGGCATTGCCTGTACGAGGGGTGCCTTTTATATGTTGGGATTTGGCAACCCTGGTGTTGCAATCTGGCAACTGACAGCTGTATCGCAAAGTTTGACATATTTCGGCTTTTACATACACAGAACGTTTTGAAATACCAGCGCCAAATCTTGTAAAAGACCCATGAAAGGAGAATCGACACACACCATCCTTTCGTCGATTTCAAAGCTGCCTTCGACAGTACGGAAAGGAGTTACCTGTATGCCGCGATGTCTGAATTTGGTATCCCCGCAAAACTAATACGGCTATGTAAGATGACGTTGCTCAACACCAGCAGCGCCGTCAGAATTGGGAAGGACCTCTCCGAGCCGTTTGATACCAAACGAGGTTTCAGGCAGGGTGACTCACTGTCGTGTGACTTCTTTAACCTGATGTTGGAGAGCATCGTACGAGCCGCAGAACTTAATCGCTCAGGCACAATTTTTTATAAGGGCGTACAATTGTTGGCGTATGCCGATGATATTGACATCATCGGCCTTAACAACCGCGCTGTTAGTTCTGCCTTCTCCAAACTGGATAAAGAGGCAAAGCGAATGGGTTTGGTGGTGAACGAGGACAAAACGAAGTACCTCCTGTCTTCAAACAAACATTCGGCGCACTCGCGTATCGGCACTCACGTCACTGTTGACAGTTATAATTTTGAGGTTGTAAAAGACTTCGTGTATTTAGGAACCAGCATTAACACCGATAACAATGTCAGCCTTGAAATCCAACGTAAAATCTCTCTTGCCAACAAGTGCTACTTTGGACTAAGTAGGCAACTGAGTAGTAAAGTCCTCTCTCGACGAAGTAAACTAACACTATACAAGGCTCTCATCATGCCCGTCCTAACGTATGGCGCAGAACCTTGGACGACGACAACATCCGATGAAGCGACGTTTGGAGTGTTTGAGAGAAAGATTCTGCGCAAGATTTTTGGACCTTTGCACGTTGGCAGCGGCGAATATCGCAGGCGGTGGAACGATGAGCTGTATGAGCTTTACGACGACATAGACATAGCGCAGCGAATACAGATCCAGCGGTTACGTTGGTTAGGTCATGTCGTCCGAATGGATACAAACGCTCCGGCTTTGAAAGTATTCGATGCGGTACCAGCTGGTGGTAGCAGAGGAAGAGGAAAGCCTCCTGTGCGTTGGAAAGATCAGGTTGAGAAGGACTTGACTTCACTTGGTGTGTCCAATTGGCGCCGGGTAGCACGAGAAAGAAACGACTGGCGCGCTTTTTTTAAACTCGGCCAAAATCGCGTAAGCGCTTATCGCGCCAATTAAGAAGAAGAAGAAGATTCTGTTAACAGACAGGATAGATTCCAGGGAAACATCGAGTAGCCTTACCTGTTAATAGAATTCGCCGAAAAGTGATTACTCACCAGGATAGTCAAAGATTCTTCTCCTGTATTAAACTTTAGCGAAAAATTTCGCAAATTTTTTTCCAATTCAAGTCGAAATAAGTTTTTACTAAATAATACGAATATCAAATTTTCTTTAATCAATTTACGAAAGATTGCCTTTCAAATACACTGTATTATTACCAGGAAAATTTTCGATAGCCGAGCCGAAGATATTACTCAAGCTATTGTAGAAATATCTTTCCCCTTTGTGTAGTAAATAAGCCGAGTTGTCCTGCTAGCCCATTTCGACGAGGGAAGCTTAGAAAACTGTTTTCATTATCAGGAGCAACAGTCATAACGATTACGAGTAAATTGTTTACAATAAAATAAAAATTCTTGTGATTACATGAGCTCTGCTCAACCACAAATAATCTGCTCTTGTCACTTCCTTCCGTTTATTATGTGGCATCGCTTAAAGGCTCCTCAGTTTTCACACGCCCATTAAAAGGTATAGGAACTTTCGTATTAATTTGTTTTCCTATATTTCTTTTCCTTTTAGATACTTCCGCAAAAAAATTCACTTTGCCTATAAGTAGATACCTGCAAACAAAGATTGCAAGGGATATTTGTTTGCACAAGCCTTGCACCCAACAACTTCCGCAAAAAAGAAAAATAATACGAACGTAGAAACAAATATAAATAGGATTACGGTCAGTATTTTTATTTTTAACAAAGAACCAAATTTCAACAAAAAATCCTTATAAGTAATAGAAAATGTAGTCATAGTTAAATAAACAAAACTGTTTGGAACAACATTTTTTTTTGTCCTCTACCAAAATGAATAATTGAGCAACACAAGGAGTGGCAGTCAATTGTGGTGTTGAACCATTCGCTCAGTTCCTAGAATTCAAAAACAATGGATATACAAGTAACCTTTCTTCTAGAAAATCATGTAAAAAAATAAAAAGTATTTTTCAAAAAATCTTAGTTGTAATTGTAGGACTTCGGGTAATCGGTATATTATGAAAAAGAAATGTGAAATTAAATGAAAAATAATTAAATAGTCAAAACTTTGTAATATGTCGCGCTGCTATTATTGTGAACAAATCAATATCTATAATTACTTATAAATATATGCATCTACTCGTGCATCGCTAGATTCCAACTTTGTTGACTTAGTTAGAGAAACCCAGATTTACTTATACTGGTATGTACTGGTTGCGGTCATTGCGATAATCTAATGGTATGCCCAGAATGGTCGAATCAAAGGGGAAAGGGTGTTAGATTACTTAGTCTCTCCTAAAGCCACAGATATCCTCTAATGGGAATAGAAGTATACTAATGTGTTTCTTCTTCACTTCGTGAGTCGTGAAATACCATAATTAACTTTCCTTAAGTCCAGCATTAACTAGGATCGTTCTCTCACAAAAGAAGTTGGAGTTAAATCCACGAATTATCTGGGTGTTTACGTCCTTAAATGCTATGCTTTCACTTTGTTTACTCCGTTTCACAAAGACGCAAATGGTTGAAAGAGCAGCAGAAATGGTTGAAATGCAATTCAAGTTTATTCGCAATTCAAAGGTAAACTTTTTTTAAATTCGGATTTGTACCTTGGTTTTCAATCGCTTTTTCCGGACATAAAAAAATTGCTCGAATGATTTTTTTTTTATGTATTCACGAGTAATTGTTGTCAAGATACACTTCGAATGAAAATATTAAATGACAGTACAGGACAAGTGAGCACAATAAACGATTAATTATGTAGGAGGAACGATTATTGTTAGTTGAATTCAGATCAATTGTACATCGATATTTGTGTTACAAAAAATTGCACTCTTGCACTCTAGCACCACTATAGCTGTATTTGATTACATAAAGGGTGTTATTTAAGGGCGTGAGAACTTAAAATAATAAAATATAAATAAATAAAAATAAATATAATAATGAAATTATCTGATAAATAATTGCATGGCATTTATTATATTTTTTGTATATGATATTCGGCATATGTCGACCACGGCTACGAGTTATGTGGTCCATTCGATATAGCGTCAATGAGTATTGGAATAAATCGATTGTTAGCGCGCTGTATGGCGTCTTGTTGGAATTGGAACCAAATGTCGTCAATATTTAGCTAATTAAATTTATGAAACAAAAATTTAGTCAGCATGGCTTAATTTCGAAAGAAATAAGTGCCGATGTTGCCGACAGTGCTCTGCGAACTTAGCGAACAGATTTATTTTTTCAAAGTAATTTTCCATAACTTCGAAGTGTGGTTTTGGCGTTAAACGATTCATGATGATTTGCTAAACCTCACTGAACAGAAATGTCAGAACTGTTTGCAATAGTTATTGTTATCGATAGTCCTCATGCTGCTAAAAAAATATAATTTTAATTGTTGAAATATTAACAAAACAATTTTTTGAAACATTCTCTAGTTGATTCAAATTCTACATATGTCTTTGTACAGAAATAACATTAAACAGTAACGTAAACTTATGAAACGGTTCATGCAAGCCATAAATTGTTTTATGATATTTTATGCAAAATATTAGCTAATCTCTTAGAGGTATGGGAGGAACGTTAAAAGACAAAAGAGATAGTAGTTCAGGTGAATCCACTTTAAATAAGTAACACAATGAATTTTTCTGTGGGAAATATATGTATTTTTGCATGGAATCATGAGAAAAGATTCGACGAAGAGCAAATTTATTTATTATTTGAATGTACAATAAGCCCAGGATCCCAAATAAAGCTTTCGTACTCAAGAATAGATCTTACTAGGCAAGGAAAAATACTGTATATATACATATATATATATTATATAATTGGCGCGTACACCCTTTTTGGGTGTTTGGCCGAGCTCCTCCTCCTATTTATGGTGTGCGTCTTGATGTTGTTCCACAAATGGAAGGACCTACAGTTTTGAGCCGACTTCGAACGGCAGATATTTTTATGTGGAGCTTTTTCATGGCAGAAATACACCCGGAGGTTTGCCATTGCCTGCCGAGGGGCGACCGCTATTAGAAAAATGTTTTTCTTAATTTTGGTGTTTCACCGAGATTCGAACCAACGTTCTCTCTGTGAATTCCGAATGGTAATCACGCACCAACCCATTCGGCTACGGCGGCCGAATTAAAAATTTAACTTTGAGTCGAGATAAGCTTCTAAGTAACTTGTCGTATTAACGCGGTCAAAGCTCGAATGCATAGCAAACGTGAAGTTTAACATAAAGGTGCAGATGGAGCGTGGAAACGTTATGATGTAACATTTAACAAAGTTTAGCGATAATCCATTGTTGGCGCACCACGAAATAAGGGAATTAATATCATTCTACAGATTTACGCAAACTTCAAAACTTCTTATAGGATGGTATAGCTTTAGATCGTCGGCGTAGAATAAACCCTCGCCAAAATTGAAAAATACTACGATACCGTTAATGAAGATTGTAAAAAGTAATTGAGGTGCGCCAGAATTCACTAAAATCACACGAGAGTTACTGTTGCCAATTTTAAAAACCAGCTTTCTCTTCTTCAAATACAATTTAAGCCAATTAAGAGCAAAATAGTGCATTCCAAGTCTTTCCAACTTGACGAGCAGTAAGTCGTTCTTTATGCTATCAATAGCTTTTTTTGTTTTTATTACTGATATAGGCAGTTGCTTTTCGTTTTCTAGTTTGTTACTTAAGCGGACGATTAAAAGTTCTGAAGATGCTTCTAGGGTTCAATTAGAGATCAATTGATTGTACTTAAAGTATTATCGGTCTCACCTACATCTCAATATCAATGTCAATGTTATCAGGTTCTCTAAATTACATAACGTGGTACGGACGTCGTATATGTATATATACGATGGAAATAACTTAACTTCGATAAGGGCGGGTAGATGTTGAAATGGAATAAAATGGCGTTTGCTGTGTGGCACGTAGCGCCGTCCTGCTGGAACCACATGTCGTCTAGGTCCATATGGTTCAATATGGGCCATAAGAAATTGAAAGGGTCACCACGTGATAATAAAGTTTTATCATTTGAACGTGCTGTTCACTCGTGTAACTTGCCTTGATGATTTGTCATAAACAACTGAATAATAAACAAAAGATTTGATAGCTGTCACCAAAACAAAATGGCTTCCACAGGGCGCCAAAATCGACCCGCGCCAATTGAAAAACCCTTTAGAATAAACAATATTGTATACAGAATACCCAATATACAATAGAAATATATAGATAGATATATAGATATCTATGTATACATAAATAAATAAATATATATATCCTATGATCAAAAAGTACCGTGTTGACTGTTTACCTTCCATCGTGCCAGACAGTCAATAAAGAATATTATTTATCCGTTTTGAAGCGTTTGAGAGATGCTGTACGTCGCAAACGGCCGGAAATGTGGGCAAACAATTCACCGAGCCAAAAATGTGCTCTATTATTTGACCAAACACCAAGTAAAACCATCGTGCAAGCACCGTATTCACCTGATATGACCCCGTGCGACTTCTTTTTGTTTCCCAAGTTGAAGTTACCACTTCGTGAAAGGAGATTTCAGTCGATAGAGGAGATCAAAGAGAATGCGACGATGGAGCTGAAGACCATCCCTTCGTCGGCCTACCAGGGGTGCATGAAGGACTGGGTTTAACGTAAAACACACATGTGCGTTGCTTCAGACGGGTCATATTTTGAAGGAGATAAAATAAATTTGCCTGAAGTTTAACTCTTTTTTGTTATATTTAAACATTCCCTGTACTTTCTGATCATAGGGTATATGTACCTATAATTTATTATTTAGTACACAAACTTACAATTTGCAATAAAAATCTTCAATGTGTAAATTTTTTCATTCCCTTTATGGATATGTATAAGTACATACCACTGGACAGTAAGGGAATTCAAGCACTGAATTGGGTTATTGTTAAATGAAAAATAAGTATAAAGAAAATATTAAAAAATTCAAGATATAAAAAACATATGAAAAAATAGAATATGTGCACGTACAATGGAAACTCGATCCTATTGTTTATAAGTACACATTTGAGTATAATGCATCAGCAGTTAAAGATCCCACACCCTATTCGCACCTCAGCCATTCTAATAATTGCATACGAGTTTGTATCAACATTCATCCGAGTAGTAGCAACTGCAATAGGTAAATTATGTTGCGAAGGACATTTGACGCAGTTGACGAACAATGAGCTCCAATAACACCACCAAGCTAACGAACAAAAGAAATTTGAGCTCACTAAAAATCTATTATTTACTACTCTAAGTATATAAAATATGTACATGCATGCACATGCACATGCAAAGGAATTAATAAAAATGCAAACAACAAAAAACTGTATTATTTGGAATAAAAAACGAAGTGGGAAAAAAAGTGTCGAAAGGAAGTGGGCGTAAACTCTTTGCCTTGTTGTTAGCAACAGCAACAGCAGCAAAACAATGCAAACGCCAAAGTGTTACGTCAGCAAAGGTCGAGCAGAGCAACCATTGTTGGAAGTTGTACTCGACAACCTATCATTAAATTGTCACCAACACAACGGCTGCGACAGGACGTCCAATATTGCTCGCTACTTTTGATTCTAAGTATTTAAGGCGAAATAAGGCAACGCAAACAATCGCCAATTTAAAAATGTCACACGATGCCAAAAGGTGAGGTGACCAAGCACACTCAACTAGCGGTAAAATATGTATGTATATGAAATGTATGGAAAGCAATTTAAATATTACACAATCGTTGAACAGTTCTATATACATACATACTTAGATACGCACACATACGGGGGACCAGGGGCACGACTCTATTCAAATTTGAACACTTTGTTGTGATTGATACACACGGCGCAGTTCCAACACTCGTCCACACAGTTCGAATATGAAAGGGGTTGTCCTGGCGAACGGACTGCGGCAGCAGCAGTTAGCCTAAGGCATATCATTATCGCCGCTGCGGTTCCATTGTTCAACCGCATTTTAGGCAACAAAACAGCCAAAATTGCAATTTTCTTCAATGCTCGTCCTCCTCACCCCGACTTATTTCTCATTTTTTGATATTTCACGCTGCTGAAGGGACTTCGCTTTTTTGCGTATGATTATTAGCGTTGAAACAGCCAAAGGGTTCCGGACTCTTGTTGGGAATTTTATAAACTAGTTTTCATCAGAACACAAGCTTACAATTGCATTAGTTGTTTTGTTTTCTATTGTTTTGGAAAATATTGACACCATAAAGACTTGATTCAATAAGATTTTTCATATGCTGGAACTAGTGTGGTGTTAGTTTTCAAAAGATAGCCTGGGGCATTTAAACAGCGGGAGCTTAAGTGATTTATTCAAAACCAATTAAAATCAAACTGAGCGTTCTTAGATTGCCCTGTTACAAATACTTGATTTAATCAAAACGATAATCATCTATGGATCAGCAAATTCACAGTACACTTCTGGATGAATGCTGAAAACAACACAGGAGAAGCATTTCCTATCCAGAGTTCGAGCTCATGAGACAGAAGGAAGAAGGCTCGTACCCGCGTTTCTGTGTGTTTGACAAGATCAGCAAAGATGGACATGGTCGGCATAAAAATTAATAAATAATTAGCGCATATACTTCTGTTAGGTGTTTGGCTGAACTCCTCCTCCTATATGTGGTGTACGTCTTGATGTTGTTCCACAAATGGAGGTACTTACAGTTTTAAGCCGACTCCGAACAGCAATTGATGTTTATGAGGACCCTTTTAATGGCAGAAATACTCGCGGAGGCCTGCCGAGAGGCGACCGCTATTAGAAAAAACGTTTTCTATTATTTGATAATCATGCACAGATATTCGAACCAGCACCACGCACTAGCCCATTCCCCTCCTAGTCCCGTTAGGAGTTGCCTGATCTCCCATCGGGCGCGTCCCAGAGGGTGGATAGGGGAGCCCTGACATCACAAGAGTGGCCTTCCCTGATAGGGTGGGTTCAACACTCGTGTGATGACTCAAAGTTGGCATTGAATCAGGGTGCCATCCGCTAACCAAACTGGCCAGGGAGGAGTCCCGAATAAAAACCATCCTTGGTAATGGACAACACGAAGCATATTACTCCATGCGGAATCCACACAAGTGACAATCCACCCGCTTCGGCGACAGGGGCATGGATTCTGGAGGCCTCAACCATTACCCAAGTCTTTCAGCTCTATGAACGAGAGCGCATCCTGGAGGAGACGGGGGTTGCTATCACAATATCCTCTTCTTTAGAGTCTGAAAAACGTTTCTCTGTTTCGGAGGGCCTGAGTTGTGAGGTCTCTTCGGTGGCGGCACGACCTCCCAAAGAAGCCGGGAAATCGAAGAGCGTGGCAAGGAAGCATAGAAGAAAGCGGCGGGCAAGGCTCATGCGGGAGAAATCCTCATGTGACTCAGCCGGCCCTCCTGCGTCTGTGTCTTCCAAAAGACCTCGGTCAGCAGAAGTGACACCTACGGAGGCCACCGAGTCCTCGGTGGGCATGGGCGCTCCCAACCTGTCTCGCTCTCGAGGTAAGCGGAAAGGGACGGTGGCTGAAAGCAGTGCACCTCCCTGCCCTGCAGCTGCCGCTAATGGCCGAGCCACGACCCCCCAAGGTACGAGCGCGGCCTTAGCGCCAGTCAATGTGGCGGGAAAAGGTTCTGCTGAGCCACGTCTCTATCGGCGCCTTGACAAAAAGTCCAGCACAGCTGCCTACCCGCCGAAATTTTCGTCAGTGGAGGATGGGAAGCTGGACCTTCGCCCAATCACATCCAAGGAGGCGGCAAAGCCATCTTTTAGCGAGACAGCTGCTGGCCTACGACCTGTGGCTGTGATTGGTAAACTGGGGCCTGACCATCAGCTGACGGATGCAGAAATCAAATACTGCAAAAGTCGACTGATGCATCACGTTGTTGCCTCCGGTCCTGAAGCCAACGCGGAGGGCTATGAGACAAAGGACGGCACCACCAGGGTGACGTGCGCATCTCTGGCCAACTTCTAGTGGATCAGGACCGAGGAGAGTGTACCCCTCAGGAAGGCCATCTGCTGGATTCCAGATCCAGACCTGTCTACGGCGGATGTCCTATCCTGTCTACGTTCCCAGAATCCGGGCATCAGCATGAGGATTTGGCGACACCAAGAGCAAAAACCGGAAAAAAGGAAGGGGCTACTCTTGTGGTGCGAGTGGATGAGGCCAGTGTTGATGTCATGGGCCCACGGTACGAGAACCGCCTGAGTCTCTTCTTTGGGACGGTCAGTTTTCACGTCTTTCCCAAATGATTGGCTCGGACGGTTCCTGTAGCTACTGTCCCTTGACGGTGACGCAGATTAACTTGCAGAATTCAAAGCCGCTACCGCACTACTAAGTAGAAGGCTTACCCAGCTGCACACATTACCCCACATAACAACAGTGCAAGAGCCTTGGGTCTTTAGGGGCCGCCTCTGTGGCTTAAGCGCGTTGAAAGGGGCCATGTTATTATATGACAGTAGACAGTATGACGAGTAGACCTAGCACCGGTCCTATAGTATCATCCCATCTCACTGTAACGGTTCTTGAGCAATTCTGTTGCCAAGACCTGGTAGCGGCTGAGATGTGTTACAGAGATACACGCGTATGGTCGAAGTTTGTGATTGCATCTGCTTATTTTCCTTACGATGCTCTGGAAGCGCCACCACCTGGGAAGGCCACTAGTCTCATGAAGTTCTGTGAGCGGTGCAATCTGGGCCTTATACTATGTTGCGATGCTAATGCTCAGCATACAATCTGGGGCAGCAGCAAGTGCAATGAAAGGGGCTCTCGGCTATTCGAATTTATCGCGCCCTCTTGGCTAGACAGATGTACATAACAAGAGGTCACAGCCAAAGTTTGTAACTGCTAGAAGGCAGGAGGTGATTGATCTCACCGTATCAAACTCAAAGCTTGGGTGGTCAATCAAAAACTGGAGAGTCCTTGCCGAAGAATCGTGCTCAGACCACAAGTACATTGAGTTTCAGTGTGGCGAGGAAACACAAATGTCATTGCCCTCTAGAAACCCCAGAAAGACAGACTGACAGAAGTTTAAGGGGACCTTGACGTGACCCCACCAAGACTTCGAAAAGAACAGGCCATTGAGAAACTCAACGCGCTCTAAATGAATGTTTTGAGTCAGCCTGTCCAATTCGACCTCTCCCTAACCGGACTCCCGTTCCTTGGTGGAATCGAGAGCTTCAGATGTCGAGGCGTGAGTCGAGAAAGCTTCTAAACTAGGCCCTTAAGACTGAGGACTAAGAGCGATACTGTGATGTTCAGAAGAACTACAAGAGGCTTATTCGGGAATCGAAAATAGCCTCATATAGGGAATTTTGCAGCGGTATTGAATCTCTGAGTGACATGGCGAATTTGGTTAGGATCCTGAAAAGGGACCCAACTGCAAACCTGGGGTCATTTAGGAAATCCGATGGCTCCTTCACGGAGCGGCAAAGTGAAACACTCAGCGTGCTGATGGAATCTCACTTCCAGATAAGCGTCAGCCGGCAAGAGCCTTTATTGATAGAGGCGGTTGTCAGAGCTGCTACACCTTCTCGATATGACTGGTACGTTGCTAAATCTGTGGTGAATGAGACCGCCATTCGATTTTCCATCAGATCTTTGGCGGCTACAAGTCGCCGGGACCAGATGGCATATATTCTGGCATGCTGAAGGAAGGCGCAGAGTCCGTGACATCAGCCTTGAAGAAAATCTTCTTTGCATGCCTGGCACTGGCCTCTATACCACGCTCTTGGAGGATGGGTAGGGTCGCCTTCATCCCAAAGGTTGGAAGAGACGACTACACCAGCATATGTTGCTCTGTTAGCAGGCACGGCGTAGACCGCGTGCTAGTGAATTGGATTCGTTCGATGCTGACCCAAAAAATCGTCTCCAGATATTGAGACGTGTGTCGCGAAAACTTCTAAGCCGGGCCCTCAAGATACCGTAATGATCAGAAAAACTACAAGAGGCTTATTCGGGAATCGAAAAGAACTTCTTATAGGAAATTCTGCAGCGGTATTGAATCTCTGAGTGACACGGTGAAAGCTGGGGTCACTTAGGAAATCTGATGACTCCTTCACGGAGAGACAAAGTGAGACACTCAGCTTGCTGACGGAATCTCACTTTCCAGGTAATCAGATAAACGTCGGCCGGCAACAGCCCTTATTGAAAGAGACTGATGTGAGAGCTGCTACACCTTCTCGACACAACTAGTACGTTGCCAGATCTGTGGCGAATGGGGCCCCCATCTGATTTGGCATCAAATCTTTTGGCGGCTTCAAGTCACCCGGACCTGATGGACATAGAGGGAGCATTTGATAATACCACTTTTGACAGTATGTGTAGCTCTGTTAGCAGGCACGGCGTAGACCGCGTGCTAGTGAATTGGATTCGTCCGATGCTGGCCGGGGTTCATCCGGGGTTAATAGAGGTTGCCCCCAAGGCGGCGTGCCTTCTCCATTGCTCCATTGCTCTGGTGCATGGTAATCGATCCTCTACTCACCACCTTAAACGATTCGGGAGTCTACGCACAAGCATATGCGGACGATGTTGCCTGTTTGGTAACAGGCCATCCGCAGGAAAGTGCAGAAAACTCTGGAACTAATTGACACTTGGTGCTGTGCGAATGGGCTATAACCGAATCCCACCAAGACTGGTATTGTCCTCTTCACCAGAAGGAGGAAGCTTGATGGACTCGTTCTGCTAAAGCTAAAAGGAGTCACAATCCAGTTGTCCAAGAAAATTAAATATCTTGGAGTAATCCTCGATAGTAAGCTCCTCTGGAAATCACACGTTGAAACAAAGACATCCAAAGACACCTCTGGCGGTGCAAAGGTGTCTTTGGGAAAACGTAGGGGATTTCTCCCCGGAAGGTCCTATGGATCTACACGGCTATGATAAGACCTATTATCACCTATGCATCAGTGGTCTGGATGAGTAGACTCCCTCTCGTGGGAGTCAGGAGGACCTTATCGAGACTACAACGCACTGTGGCCATCTGTTGCACCGGAGCTTTTCCGACAACTTCAGGCTCGGCATTAGATGCTCTGATTGGTTTACCACCACTTGATGATTTCATCCAATTAGAGGCTTTGAAGGCCATCTACGGGCTGGGAAATGGTACGGCCCCTGTCCGGCATTGGAAAACAGAGAAGGCATGGACTTCGATCCACGATTTCTACGGGTGGCTCCAGGACCGAGCATGACTCCGGCTCTGGGGTCTACGTGGAATCCAGCGGGACAAAACTGCACTTTGATCTTGGAATGCATGCATCTGTGTTTCAAGCGGAAGTGTATGCAGTTCTAGAAGCGATGAACTTTGTTGTGAAAAGTCGATGGAGAGGCAGATCTCTATGTGTCTGCAGCGGCAGCCAAGCTGCGCTTGTGGCCTTAGACAGCCCCCCAACCACATCAGGGGTAATCGAGTCCTGTAAATCCAGGCTGAACTATGTTGGTAGACATAATAGCCTGATGCTAACATGGGTCCCGGGACACGTGGTATCGCGGGTAACGAGACCTCTAACTCCTTAACTAAGATGGGCTCTGAGGCTAACTTTTTTGGCCCAGAGCCTGTCTTGCCACTTCCTTCTGCGGCCATCAAAGCCACGCTTAGCAAATGGGTAACTACAACCCAAAAGCGAGCTTGGCAGGCTGAGAGAGAATGCAGATGGACTAAATTGATGTTACCTGTCATGTCCGATCGACTGTCGCAAACCCTTCTGTCATTAAGCAGAAGCGAAGGGAATCCAAGTGTAGTACAATGGACTTAATTAATGTCTGAGTGCTGCACTTGCTAGTTGTTCTGACAAAAAAAGCCCATTCGGCTACGGCGACCCTGGCGATATATCAGAGCAAAATTACAAGATTCTCCGCTCTTTAAGCGAGTTGAATAGCGTGTGCTCATAAATTTGCACTTGCTACAGAATTCCCTACAGGAACGCTTTGCGGAAGTAACATTCCGATAATCTTGGATTCACTCGGTATACAACATTTTTTCAACTTAGTGTTACAGCCGAATGCATTCAACGGGTAAACTATGGGAAACCTTTAAGTGTAATTCTGCCATGAAAAAGCTCCTCGTAAAAAAAAAACACCATTGGACGTTCGGAGTCAGCTTAACACATTGAATGCCATCGGAGTCAACGGTGACGTTATTGCAAATGTGTAATTGATATAATGTAGTATACAACATACAAAAATATTTTATTTAAATATGCGAAATGTGTGTATAAATTTCATGTGCACATAACATGTTTTGCATACTAACAAATTCATATTGGCGCCACGGGCAAACCATGTAAAATCGGCGTGACACTATTTGTGGAACAACATCAAAACGCACACCTCAAATAGGAGGAGGAGCTCGCCCAAACACTTAACAGAAGTGTACGAGATAATAATTTTTTTTCTATGGAACATAAGTTTTAAACAATTTTATTTAGAAAGAAAAATTAATATCCGGCTTCAAATTTTCAGCTAATTTGCCATCGAAAACTCAACAGCATCTTTTAAAACTAAAAACTAAACTTAAACCATACTTCTTCTTCGAAGAAAAAGAAGATAACTAAATTCATTCTTGTATATTATTTATTAAAAGAAATTTATTAAAAGAAATACTACTTTAAGATTGCTATTAACAAGATTACAAGAATATCGATTCAGCGCCGATCAGTAAAATTGGGCATCGTCAGAGGGTCAATCCGGATAATTCTGCGCCTACATCTACACAAGATTATACTGATTCAAAAATTGTTTAGTTTAGTTAGGAGCACTTTTGGCTCAGCGGCTACGCCAATGTCTGGCTATATTTCTTTATCAAGAATTATAAATACAATTTAAACAAATGTGGTAACTTGTAATCAGTGATGTGGTTCATCTCTTTGCCCCAATATATTCGTAATGGATAGGTGAATTCTTTTAAATTAGACTATTGTGCATACTCTCTCTGACACTCCAAAACAGTGCAGACACGAGCATACGCAGAAGTATTATTTTTATGATAGCAGCAACTTCGTTAAATTTTAATCTATTTATAAAGCGGTTCAATATCGATATACTGTTAACGAATGCCTCGAACAAAGAAATTCGCAGGGACGACATTGGAGAACGATATACAAAAAGTATTTGTTATGAAAAGCTTTGCCCAGTCGAAACAGGTAAATTGCAAACTTATTTCCATAATCGAAGAAAATCAAGCAAAATGTGGAAATTTGATTATTTTCTGATTTTCCGCGCTGTGAGTTGGGGATGTATTCGCAATAATGACGTTATGTATTTGTGCACATTTTTAAAATAACATAAAGGCTGAGTATCAGGGGAAAACACGGACAGAAAAGGACACACTCAAGGGTACTTTAAAATAAATTATTATGTAAATAAAAGTGCTCACAAAAGTAAATAAATTGCTTAATGTAAGCTTTGACAATAGTGTGGTGAAGATTATTTTTCCCGTCTTTCACGTAGTTTCCCCATTTGTGCCCCTTAACATGCATCTTTTATGCAGTTATTTATTATTATGTATGTACTTATATGTATGTACTTTTATTTTCTTCCCAACTTCTTAAATTCTCAACTCACTTAGAATGCTCGTTCATCAGTGTGCCTTTTGGTTATTCAAATTTCTGGTTTCTGGTAAAAGAATGTGGCGATTTGTTTGTTGATTTGTTTTATATTGATCAATACGCTGCGGCGGTATTATGGTTCTACAGTAGCTAGAAAAAATAGGTATTCAAGCATAAAATGCAAGTTAACGGAGTAGGACATATGAAGCTTCTAACAATTTTACTTTTATCTTCCAAATACGAAAATCTGAAGTTTTATTACAATTAATCTACTGTGGCAGCCGGTCTCTGGCATTCGCTAAAGCAAAAAATTTCCAAATGAATTTGGCACTATTTTCTATTCTAGCTCAAAAGAAAAAATAAATAAATAAATCAATAAAATAAAAATAAATATATTGTTGAATGTATAAAAAATGTAATAGGAAAAAAATGGAAAACTACAAGAGGAGACAAGGAGTTTTCTCTCCACATGTGTAAAAAACATTTTATAGATAAAAGTTTAACCTCTTCTTTTATATTCGTCAGCGACACCGGTAGCAAACGTTTGCAGAAACAGTACAACCATCACGAGAAATTTTAACTCAAATATCTATCATAGTAACTTAGCATCAAAGAAATAAATGAATACGCATATCTTTGTTTTATTTATTTATTTGCTTTAATATGATACAAACTAATTTTTTGGTTGGTTATCGCATTATCAAAATTTAAAAGTTAAAAAAAAATTATTCACAACATAGTAGATATGCCTACAGGAGTGATTATAAAAAATTTAGACTAAAAAAATGTATCATTTTATTACAACAAAGGACTTGATACGATACAAATATCTTGGCAGCACGCTCATTTTGACAAAGGCTGTTCTTAATATATGTAATAGGACTATGAATAAGTTCGTGCGGTTTTACAACAGATGGCGTAACTTGATTATTATTCCATCGATCCACATTTCCAAACATTCATTGGAGAGCTACTGTCGTAAGGCACAAACGTCAGTATAAGTTTTTTATTTGAAGCGTAAACAACAATATTTTTACCACACTTGAAAATGTCGAATTTCGTGCCAAATAATGTGTTTTTGCGGGGAATTCTTCTTCATTATTTTAATATGAAGAAAAAAGCAGCCGAAAGTCATCGTATCTTGGTGGAAGTTTATGGTGAGCATGCTCTAGCTGAGCGAACGTGCCAGAAGTGGTTTGCACGCTTTAAAAGTGGTGATTTTGGCTTGGAAGACGAAGAACGCGAGGGTGCGCCGCCAAAGTTCATGGATACCGAATTGGAGGAATTGCTCGATCAAGATCCGGCTCAAACGCAAGAAGAGGTTGCAAAAACTTTGGGAGTTGATCAATCAACCATTTCCAAACGTTTAAAAGCCATGGGAATGATCCGAAAGGTAGGCCATTGGGTGCCGTATGAATTGAAGCCAAGAGACGTTGAACGCCGTTTTATGCATGCGAACAACTGCTTCAACGGCACAAAAGAAAGGGTTTTTTGCATCGAATTGTGACTGGCGATGAAAAGTGCATTACGACAATCCAAAACGTCGGGCAACGTATGGATACCCTGGCCATGCTTCAACATCGACGTCGGCGCAGAATATTCATGGCCTGAAGGTTATGCTGTGTATCTGGTGGGACCAGCTGGGTGTTGTGTATTATGAGCTACTGAAATCGAATGAAACGATTACGGGGGATGTCTACCGACGACAATTGATGCGTTTGAGCCGAGCACTGCGAGAAAAACGGCCGCAATACGCCGATAGACACGACAAAGTTATTTTGCAACATGACAATGCTCGGCCACATGTTGCACAAGTGGTCAAAACATACCTAGAAACGCTCAAATGGGATGTCCTACCCCACCCGCCGTATAGTCCAGACCTTGCGCCATCCGATTACTATCTCTTCCGATCGATGCAACATGGCCTGGCTGACCAGCACTTCCGTAATTACGATGAAGTCAAAAAATGGATCGATTCGTGGATTGCGGCAAAACCGACCGAATTTTTCACAAAGGGAATCCGTGAATTGCCAGAAAGATGGGAAAAAGTAGTAGTAAGCGATGGACAATACTTTGAATATTAAATTTGTAACCATTTTACGTCAATAAAGTTTCAAATTTCGAAAAAAAAACCGCACGAACTTATTCATAGTCCTATTAAGTAAAAGTAAAATTAAGTAATTAAGTAAATTTTAACTAGATTCCCGTGTGACTTAATGTAAACAAATAGGCATTTTTCTTCAACTACACTAGAGATGAGTGCGGCGGAATTGCATTAAATGAAATTTTCCTAACTTTCGGATATTTTTAGGTTTTAGAATTTTGAAGATCTTTAAAGTGTTAGCGATAGGGAATGCTAGATTTCGGCTACAGTTCTTAATTTCATATACAAAAAATAAGTTTCTAAACCTTTTAAGAACAGAAAATGCACCATATTATTCCTCGGAATTAAAATCATTCCAAATTCTTATGATGTATCTTTTATCTGTTGTTCCTCAGCTATGCCAAACCACAGAATCGCCCAACGATTCTCGATTGGAAAGAGATACAGACTTTAGTTGCTGAATGCGCGGTAAATGGTATGTAAAATTTCATCCAATGAAAGAAGAAGAATAAAAGAGTAAAAAGGACCTGTTTTATTTTTAAGTACCGTCATCATGATGTTATGCTGATAAATTCAAATATAAATGTTCGAAGAACATAATTTCGAAAAAAATCCAGGATCTTGATAATGTTGAAGCGTAATCATATAAAATAAAAATTCAGCTAAACATTTGGAAATTTATTTTTTATAAGTACTGTGTGCCAAGCTTTCCCTTCAATTCTGTCATTTGCAGCATTTACATTCTTGGCAAACTAAAGTAAAGAAACACAGCAATATTTTATGTTTTATAAAGTTTCCCCACAAGTTTTTAAAGACATTCACAATCACAAACATGTGCTTGTGTATACATATTTCTGTTCAATGAATTGGGATTTACAGAGTTCAGTAAATAGGGCCTTGGACAACGACAACTGCAAACTTGGTATTTGACATTGTCAAGTGCAAATTTTTGGGGTTCAAACTTTTTTAATTTGCTCATACAATTCATATGGAATATTCACTATGAAGGTGTGTAGAATCTATATTATTATTTGTGCCTTATTCGCAAGCAAGAGCATAAAGTCAGAGCAATAAATCTATTTATTTCCATACATATCGCTCATTTGTGGAAGGTTGTCGCAATTAAAAAAAAAATCTTTATTTGCAATAGTGAATTGAAAACTTTAAGCCTACAGGCTGATTTAATGATCATGAAATGATGTCTGATGAACTTTACCTCACTTTTTCGGTAGACCTATTCCGGTTATGTATTTAAAAATATTAAACAGGTATTACCTTTTTTAATTCTATACTTTTAGTTATATTTATATTTTTATACAAATAAAAATATAGCCTCGGTCGAAACCGAGCCGACCGAATAATCATCTCGAAGACCGAATAATCATCTGATACCTACGCATCGAGGCGAAAGAGAGAGGGCGAAAAAGCACAAGTAAGCGGAGAAGTGGGCAGATAATGTCTCAGGTGGTGATGGTGTAAAATTCCAAAAATCAAGGAAAGCATCAGCCGCCTCCACCAGGAGGGGAAATTTGATGTCTGAAGAGTTTCGACGAGTAATAATGCCCAAAATATTATATACCCTACAAAATGCTGGAAATAGGCTATATTTTCGAGAGTCCACAAAATAATCGCTTTATTACGATTAAGGCATAGCGACAAAAAACAGCCAATTAAAAAGGCAGTACTGGAGGCGATTCAGGCTGACGGAAGTGTTCGTGGACTTCAGCCATACCTTCCATGAACCTAATCACTATGTGACTTGTACATTACTGGAGCATGCGCCCAGGTTCTCTAAGCAACCTTCATTCATTCCGACAAGTCATTACCAGCCTAATCAGCGTCTCCGCATTGGTCATAACATAATCACGAACATATACCCACCGCCTAGCTTACGCACATTCTTTTCCTGACGAAACTTTCACAAATATCATCCAGCTTTCTGCGCCATATAAAATAATAGGTAACATCAAAAACTTGTAGAGTGAGCTTTTATTATTTTCAATTTTCTACAAAGTCCAAAATAGAATCCCTTTGATTCACCTAATTCTATCTATGTACATATATATTGAAAGTTCTGAATGTCTCTTTAGCCCAAGTCTGCGAAACATCCAAAGAAATGTATAATAGTATAATAATGTGCATTTTAGCCCAAGTCTAGCAGTGACAGATATTTTGTTTTCCTCCTTCCAATTGGGTAATATCGGCAATGGTATGATACCTACCGAAGAACCAGTAAAGAATCAATGAAGTGTGATTAGTCTTGTCACTCAAAATGTGGGTTCTATATCCCATGTACTATATTCGTGCAGCACTTCGTAGCCTACTCTTTGAAAGACTTTCTAATATCAACTAGCGTTCAAAATTGTAGAGTGACTAAATCTAAGGGCGCTCCAAATCTTAATTGCAACCAATATAGCTCCTTTGCAGCTGGCACGGAATTCGCCATGTGCATTCGATACTATCTCGGGAGATATGCTTTTTTATAAACTAGCAGCATATGGCCTCTCGACCCATATAATAGAAATATTAAAACTGTTATACGAAGACACTTCAAATCACATTTGGCTCCTTGACGAACTTCCCCCCTTTTTTACGCAAATCAAGGTGTAAGACAAGTTTGTCTCCTAAGCCCAACCCTGTTCTCTCTGTATTTAAATGATTTAACCGATTTCTTACCTGCTGAAGTTAAAGTAGCTAATCCTCATATCAAACTTTTAACGTACGCCGAGGGCTTAGTGCTTCTTGCCGAGTCTCCGAGTGAATTGCAGGATATGATCAATGCAATCCGCGATTATAGCTTTCAATGGGGTCTTAAAGTTAATTTGACCAAGTCGAAACGACTTGGTGTTTAGAGAGCGTAGCAAAATTCTTTCTTCTTATAATTGGAAGTTAACGATTATAAATATCTGGGCATGCTGCCATGATGCGTGCTCAAGGACGATCATGTTTTATGGGGCGCAAGTTTGGGGTGTCGACGAATACGACTCAGTTGAGATACTTCTACGTTTCTTTATTAAAAAAAATAATTTTTTTTGCCGCCAAGTACTCCGAACTATATGATTCACATCGAAACAGATTTTGTTCCGCCATGTCTACATACACTCCGAGCACATATACATATAAGTACCTTGCCTTGCGGTGTTTTATTATGCTAAGTCACAGGCTTCCCCGCATTCTTGCTGAGGAGAGTGTGCGCCTCGGCGCTCATTGGGTAAAAAAGTGGAAGGACATTCGCTAATGTTAAATATGAAGCCTCTTACTGCTTTTAGTTCTGAGTCTTTGTCTGCGTTCATACCCTCGATTTTAGACAATCTTATAAATAAATCTAAGAATAAAAAACAATCTAAGAATAAAAAACTTTTGCGAAAAGACGTTAGATGTATCTAATATTATAAATATCTTAAATGGCTGTGATTATAAAGCTTTGTATAAATATTTATTCTGCTGTCTCAAGTGTAGGGAAATGACTTTAAATTAATTTTCATAACTACACTGTTGAATTTATTGTTTCCATTTTTGTAATAATACACTTGAACCAAAATACTTTGAATTAAAAATGCAGAAAATGTTATAATAAAAATGTTAGTTATACTCGTAAGTACCCATTGTATATACATATATATATATATTTATCTTTTTCAAATAAAGAACATGACATGCATACATTTTCGGTTACAGTGGCGCATCTTAAAAATATTCACACACTGGGTGACTGAAAAGAATGTATAGTAATATTAGGTTGTTCAATAATTTTTGGATTCGCTACTAGCTAATTTTTTTTATGTTGGTACACTTTTCTTATGAACGTACGTGAAGTCTCATTTAAATCTGTCAATTCATTCTTTAATTAGAAATCATTTGGTACCACAGTATTTTCCACAATGGAAAGTATTAAGATTTAAAAGCAAAGGAAGTTTATGGACGAATGGTGAAAGTGTATAAGGAGTCGAGTGACTGAAGGAGATTTAACAGAAGCCGTAGGAATCTCATTGGCCAGTGTAAGCAATATTTCGACTGAATTATCGGGTTTTAGAAATCTGTGCACAATGGATGCCGCATTCGCTATCAATGGAACAAAAACACCTTCGAATGCGTCTCTCTCAGCAAACATTAAGCGAACGTATAAAGTGGATTTCGAGTATCGATTCATCTCTATGGATGAGACTTGGGTCTATCACCGTGATACTAAATCAAAATAAGAGGCAAAAGAGTGGTGTGAACCAGGTTCTTCAGCTCCGAGACGAGTTCGTGTCAGGAATTGGCCAAGAAGTTGTTACCATCAGTTTTGTGGGGTGCGAAAGAAATTTTGTTTATAGATTACTTGCAATTTGGCAAATTAATAAATTCTGATAGCCGATAGCCCTGGTAGCTAGTGCTATAAACATATTAAATTATAATTAAAATTATAAATTAATAAATAAATAATAATAATAAATTCTGAATATTATTGTAACCTTTTATCCCAACTGAAGGAAAAAATACGTGAAAACAAAACCCAGTTTGCAAAAGAAAAAAATTATATTTCATCAGGGCAATGCTCTGCGTCACAAGAACATTTTGACAATGGCTAAAATCCATAAAGTTCGAATTGTTGGAGCATGCATCTTATTTCCCAAATTCTGCCCTTAGCCACTTCAATCTGTTTCCAGACCTAAAAAAATTCATGCGTGGGAAGCGTTTTCCATCAAATGATGAGGTCATAACAGCTGTGGACGTTATTTTACAGCCCTTCCAGTGTATTCAAGAAGATTATACTGAATAATAAAGTGTATTTTGAACCATAGAATTGTGTTTTTCTTAACGAAACGCAAAACTTATTGAACAACATAGTTTATGCCCCTGTGAACAGTACTATTAGGGTCTTTGAAGATTTTATACTTTCATTGACCAATTCTGGACTTTTCGGTTCACATGCAAAGTCAGTACCTTAGCCCTAGCCATGCAAGGCATGTTTCATAGATGATTTTAAGCAGTCACTCCTCTTTGGTTTTAAAGCAATAAATCACGAGCTGTCGATTATTGCTAAACAGTCATAAGAAAACATTTTTTTTGTATATATCTTTCCTTGGTTTAAGTGTTGGATTCGGGGGTGAAGTGTATTTTGGTTCTAATGGTAGAGGTAGGGCACACAGAGGCAAGTGGCAGTAATTGCCTAAAGCCTAAAGACCGACCATTGTGGTAATATTCTACGCCTGCACGAGGTGCACATGCTTTTGACTGAAAATGCCGGATAAAGGGAGGCAAACTCGAAAAAAAACCCATAATGTTAGATTTTATTCATACCGTGCCTAAGTGATGAATGGCACTACGTCAGTGTGTCTTTTATTGGCGACCTCCAGATACCGGGCGCTCTCTGGTTGTAATTAGCTTTCCCGCAACACCGAGGCACTGTTGCAACTCGACCTATATTCCCCTTCACTCGTGGAACTCACTTATGTTTGAGGCAAATGATAATAAACGAAACAAAGAAAAGGCAGCAATGCCTTCTAAAAACCAGGTCAGCGGTGACCTTTCGGAAGTGAAGAAGATACGGCTCAGCGGTACCGCCAGAAAGCGACCCAGGTACCACTTGAGTCAAGGTCACTCCGTAGAGAAAGCGAGACAACTTGCTCAGTAGCCTATGAACCTGAAGCATCAGCGCTCCAGCAGCACCACACCTTAACAAAGCTCTCCCAAAAGAGCTAACTTAGTGGAAAGGACAACTGTCCCAACAGAAGCCGAACGGGCAAAGGCTGCAGTGCCTAACCGAGAGGTGAAAGACGGGACGGAAAAAATATCCTACAAGGACGCAGCATGCAGCACTAAGCTGGATATCACACCGCCTGACTTTCCGGCAGCGATACTTCTTCTTCTTAATTGGCGCGATAACCGCTTACGCGATTTTGGCCGAGATTAACAAAGCGTGCCAGTCGTTTCTTTCTCGTACTAACCGGCGCCAATTGGACACACCAAGTGAAGCCAAGTCCTTCTCCACCAGATCTTTCCAACGCAGAGGAGGCTTTCCTCTTACTCTGCTACCACCAGCTGGTACCGCATCGAATACTTTCAAAGCCGGAGCGTTTGTATCCATTCGGACGACATGACCCAACCAACGAAGCCGCTGGATCTTTATTCGCTGCGCTATGTCTATGTCATCGTAAAGCTCATACAGCTCATCGTTCCATCGTCTACGATATTCGCCGTTGCCAACGTGCAAAGGTCCAAAAATCTTACGCAGAATCTTTCTCTCGAACACTCCAAGCGTCGCTTCATCGGATGTTGTCATCGTCCAAGCTTCTGCGCCATACGTTAGGACGGGCATGATGAGAGTCTTGTAGAGTGTTAGTTTTGTTCGACGAGAAAGGACTTTACTGCTCAATTGCCTACTTAGTCCAAAGTAGCACTTGTTGGCAAGAGAGATTCTACGTTGGATTTCAAGGCTGACATTGTTATCGGTGTTAATGCTGGTTCCTAAATAAACGAAGTCTTTTACAACCTCAAAATTATAACTGTCAACAGTGACGTAGGTGCCGATACGCGAGTGCGCCGACAGATAAATTAAAGGCCATTCAATACGTGACCTTCAACACCATAAGGAAAAAACAGACTGGCTATGCTAAGCCAATCTTTAACAGCTGCAACTTCCCTCCAGGATATATATGTAGTTGTTTTATGTGGCAATGAGGAAACAACCAACTGGTTAAATGCAACAATGCCTAAACTAAAACCATGGAAGGATGCGCAAGTAAAGATCGTCTTGGAATAGCTAGACAGCACATCTACAGAGGACATCTTCAACCTCCAGGATGGGCAAAACTCTGACCTAAACGTCCAAGAATGACGGGCACTACAAAGAGTACGTAAGGGTTCGGTGACGGATCCAACCATCGCAATCGACCCAATCTCCCCCATAGCGATTAAAAATCACCAATACTGGTTGAATGATGGATTTAGAAAAGTTCAACTTAGAACTAAGGCCAAAAACCCGGAGAAGGATGCTGATCCAGAAATACCCAAGCCTCCCGTATTGCAGCAGACCAAAGAACAACCCTGCACCTCAATCTCGGTGATCGCAGTAACCGCAGTGAGCATAACGCCAACTGCTGAGCAGCCACATTGATTAAAAAGACGCACCACACGCCACCAAGTCTAGACCAATGATGAGTGCCCAAAGGGTAGATGAAGGCATACAAATGTGACTTCCGCTTCATGCCGGCAAGAAAAGTCATAGTCCTAACAGGACTAAAAAAGGCGAACGTCACTCTGCTGAAAAGGCGGCCTTGCTGGGAAGCAACAGGGGTAGAAAAAATGCAGCCAGTGCCAAAAGCATAGACGCTAATGCCACACGCTATCTCAAGCAACAACAGAAGGCAACTCGGATGCCTTTAGTTAAACCTCCATCACGCAAAGGCAGCCTCGGCTGAACTAGCAAGGAGTTTCCTTGGATATAGCTCTAGTACAAGAACCATGGGTACGTGACAGAGTCGTTGAGGGACTCCAGGATGCTAAGGTAAGTTGATTTATGCCAACAAGGATCGCCCTAGAGTGCCAGTGTTCATAAGCAATAAAATAACTTTCATTCCCATTTCGCTGTTCACTACCACCGATCTCGTGGCGATTTGCCTCTACTCACCTTACAGGAGATTAAGAAATTACTCCAAAAAGTGAACTTTTAGCCCTAGTCAAGTACTGACAGGAAAACCACCTACGCTGGATAATTGGATGCTACGCGAATGCCCATTACACGATATGGGCACCACAGACATCAATGCAAAAGGCGAGTGTCTTCTTCAATTCTTACTTAGATATCAATAGTAAACCGAAGCAACTAACGACATTTAGAAATGCAATAAGGGAGGAAGTACTTGATCTTACCTCATGCAGTCCAAATGTACTATCAGAAGTTTCAAATTGGCATATGTCCGGGGAAGCATCAATGTCGAACCACAGTCTCATTAGGTTTGATGTATGTGCTACCATACCGCACAGAACAATTTACAGAAATCCAAGAATACAACTTAGAACAAAGTTCTAATTACTCTAAGAATCTTTTAATGCTGAAATCTGAGCTTGAGGGGGAGGCAAATGAGCCCACTCAAATATTATGTCTCCATTCCATGAAAGTTGCCAGGAAAAAGCGAAAAAAATACGAAGGGTGGAATAGGAACAGGAGCTTTCGATAATACGTAATATGAGGCAATCAACAACGCCCTATCTCAAAAGGACGTACCCGAATCCATACCACCGCTTCCCATCTTAATTGAAAAAGAAGACAAACGCCTTAAAACTAAGAGTCAACTTCGACCTTGTTTTTGTTTTTTTAGTCAGGAGGTGTAAATCAAAATGTCAGAAACATCATCAAAGGTGCCGTCACACCAATGGTATGTGGGGCATCATCCCACTAACACTATAACATTCCTCCTCCTCGGCTGATTTCCACCCAGGGACCGCATTAGCATATCTTCAAGGTGGAACCGCGTTTATGACAATTGACACAACAGATTCCTACGTCCAAGTTCCGCTCCTGTGGACGTAAGTAGTCTTTACGCCATCGATAGTATTCACTCCTCCCTGCCTTTTCAGGCCATTGAGGAGGAAGTGAAACATCGGAAAATGTACACTAGCCCGATACTCACAAGCTATTGTCTTGTCTTCTGTTTGGTACTCTTGAGTGTTTGGCTCAAGCGTGTGTACCTGTCGTCGGTTTGTCTAAAACAGTTGATCGCCACTGTCCGAATAGACTATATATAAACTGTATTATTTATAAGGTTGTTTTTTATTTTTTATTTTTCGTGCTTTTTTCCTCAAAACTGCCGAATTATGACTTAGGTAGATTAGGTACACTACTTAAGAAATAATCCAGCTGGCTTTACTACCTAATTATTAATTATTTTAATAGTATTGAATACTTAATCAACTTCGACCTAAAAAGTAGAGATATGAGAGGACATCAAAAGATCTTAGAAGACTTCCGACACACTACTATTCTTCACAGGGGAGACTCATAATCTCCCAAACCCATTATCTTCACCTTCTAACCCGTATCCCAGATATGGTACACCAATGGATCGAAATTAGAAGATCGTAGAACAGGGCCCAAATTTAAAAAATCGATTCCAATGGGTCTACACCCAACTATCTTCCAGGCAGAAATGCTTGACATTGAGATATGTGTGAGGGAATGTCTCCGTAGAAAAATGAGAGAAACTCACATTTACATACTTTCAAATAGTCAGGCAGGTTTGAAAGCTCTTCTATCAACTACAATCACCTCAAAAATGGGGCATGACTGCCTGAACCTTCTTAATATGCTAGGGAGCTTCAAAAAATATTATTAGGTTGGGTTCCTAGACACGAAGGAAACGAAATAGCGAGCCAACCAGCAAAAAAGGGATAAACATGCCCCTAATTGGTCTTGAACCTGGACTTACAAAAGGTCACATCAACGAAATTCTCAGGAGGTGGGCGGTGAAAAAGTTCGTTGAACACTGGTGAAAATCTATCGGTCAGCGACAAGCGAAACAACTCCTAACGCCGGACAGAGGCCTGTAGCCTGAAATATCACTTAAACAAAATTGCCCTCTCTGAAACCATCATCTGCAGATTCTGTGAATTGGACATTGAAAATTCAGAACACATTCTTTGTACATGTCCTGCACTAGGGAGAAAACGGCTACAGCACCTTGGTGGTATTGCTGTACTTCCAAAAAGCCTCAAAATATAGGGTACCTCAGAAGGCTTTACACAATAGATCTACTTTGGTTGCAGTGCGCAGTAGCCTAATACTAATAATAAAGTGTTCGATTTTGTACTATTACCTCTAGATAATTCTGTATTATGATAAATATGTGTAAGAGTATATTTTTTTGCTAGCACGTGTATGTGCATACGTATGTCTACGGATACTTATGAAGTATGTACATATATGGCATTCTTGATTGTAGTGCACGTGTAATTATTTTCAAGTCATTATTTCGCCTTCTCTTTTTGCCCACTTTTAATTGACATTTCACTTATTTTGTATCCTTTTGCCTTTCATGTGGCTGCCGCTTTCATCTCTCCTCCGCCTTGGCCTGTCAATTTCATTTATTATTTCTCCTTTAAAGTGTGTTCAATTCTTTTAAGTATTCCATTTGACAAATCACGGCCTTTGAGTTGTTTGGCTTTTCCTTTTCCTTTCTTCGAGTAATTAATTTTCATTTTCCAAATGATTTGGTTCACCAAGAAAAAACGGTTTGCAAAGAAGTAACAAATAATTTTTATTCTTTGCGGTTTGCAGTCGATTGATTTGAAATGAATTAATGTAAAAGTAACGTTTGCAGGTGGTTGGGAGAATTGAAGAAACGTGAATGCTCTTCAAAGGATATTGCAAAAACTGCAGCTTTGATTTGCAAAATTACAAATGTTACGATGTGTGTTACGAAAATATTGCGAAAAGGGAAATTTATTAAATTTGCAGTTTAATTTTTCAGAATAAAAATCAAGTTAGGGTGCAGTTGAATTCACTGATGAGCTTAGTCAAAATTAAAATTTCGGATATGCATGAGCTGAAATTAACAACTTTCACGATTTTCGCACGTGAAGAATACCGCTTGCCGCTTTTTCCTCTAACCGAATAGTCAACCTAAGAAAAATACTATTCTTCTACGGATCCACGTTAACAGGGTAATGTCGCCGAAATTTTTCTTGTGTCAGCGACTTTTATTACCGTTATAATAGGAATAAAATATAAATAAATAAATAATTGGCGCGTACACTTTTGCCATGTGTTATGGCGTGCGTCTTGATGTTGTTCCACAAATGGAGGGGCCTACAGCTTTAAGCTGACTCCGAACGGCAAATGGTTTTTTATGAGGAGCTTTTTCATGGCAGAAATACCCGCGGAGGTTTCCCATTGCCTGCCGAGAGGCAACCACTATTTGAAAAAATTTTGTATATCATTTTGATGTTTCATATATCGACAACCACATAGAAACTTTTGTTGGGCGCATTTATGTTTTTTATTTTCCATTGACAGAATTCTGTAAAAGATTCTGGATCTTTAGGTTCGGAAAGGCTACACAATAGACTTTGTGACTTCGAACAAAGCATTTTTATTAAAATTATCAGGAAACGGACTATATTTCTTTAATTCATTATGTTATATGTTATGACGAATATCGTAAAAAGCATGAGCTCAATTCGGTTCGGATACTTTCGATGTTTCGATTGATTCACTCATTTAGGTCTCCGGGGCAAAATGGTATATTCGACGAAAATATACAAGCAACAATTCTATCTGTTCCCTGCTGATGAATGTCCATTTGTAAATATAAAGCATGTCCAACCTGACTCACATTCCAAACGTTTGGGCCAAGCCGATGGTAAAGGGTGTGTTTAAGAGCTTGATGTAATTGCTATCTTAAAATATAATCGCTGCATTCGTCTTGGCACTAGCCATGATGAAATATATTTAGAAATCTTCCTAACTAATTGTTGAAAAATGTACGTCTTGATACAACAGTATTACCGATGTATGATTAATGTGGAAAATAATAAAAAAAAATTATTTTGTGAATATTCGGGCCGCAGCTGTGAGTTACTTGGTTCATTCGATCAGCACAATTTTTTACTGCTTTTCTCAATAAATATGGCCGTTTGGCCTCAAGGGTGACTTGAATATTGCAATAAATCGATTGTTAAGCGCACTGAATATCGTCGATATTTAGCTGATTAGTTTTTGAAAACAAAACTTCAGTCAGCATTACTTGATAGCGCTCGGCATCCATCGTAACGGCAGCTGCTTCCTCATTTCGAAAGAAATAAGGACCGATGATGCCGACAGTGCTTTATAAACTTCGTAAACAGATTTATTTAACCACGCAGCCCTTATTCCGAATGACGGCGGCATATCTACACAGCATCGAGTCCACTGAAACGTTGGGATCATCCGACTGAGATATCTGCCAATCTGGAGCGCACTACTATCCACAATGCGTTTTCATTGGTTGGATTTCTTTCATGTTATCCCGGAACAAGTCTTTTGTTAGCTTGTTAGTATTATCGATTCTTCAAGTGCCACTTGGTTAAAAGCACTGACATTGCACACACTTAAATTTTTTTAGTTTTTATTTCCTTGTCAATAATTTGCATACAAAAAAATTAACATTCCAATTCAATGACATCCTAGTCGGATCAAAGTTTTAGCGTTTTCTTAATCTTCTGAGAACTACAATAGTATTTTCCTACCGTTTTACTAAATGACTTATTTTGTAGTCGGTTTTTTCATCTGCCCATCATTTTGGGCCAAGAGATTCAAGACGATTCTTAAATTTTAAAACAAAAACTATGGTGTGAGTATGCTCTGGTACAACGTAACTATGCCCTGCCGAACGGGACGAAATACTTTAACAGAGTGGCATTGGCATTCGTTGATTGTATTTCGTCGGGCACGAAAATCAGGTGACAATCGGGATGACAGAAGCCTCCAAAATTACTGGTACCGACGGAGTAAGCTTGGTGATGCTACAACATTTGAGACCATTCAAAGAGGATTTTCCCACTGCACATCTACATAACTGCCGTAAAGTGCACAGCATCACCAGGGGCCGAATCGTAACAGTCTTGAACGAGCAATTCGTCACGTAAAAGAACGCAAATCGGATTATAACTATCGTGAACGTGTCATCGCTATCGTTATTCGGTATGATGACAAACGTCATCGAGTAATCGAACAACTCGTTCGTTGAATTGTCATTCGATCGGTTTTTTATAAACGTAATTGCGCAGAATTTCAAAGCATTAACGAAAAATGTAAGAATAACTAAAATATATGTAAATTGTGTAACTTGAAATGAAGTTTTATAATTTCAGGACAAACTGTAATAAATTAAACAGCAAGCAGAAGGATATAATGGCTCATTTCATGAGTGAGCACACAGATTTGGCCAAAAATTCCTTGCCGAATTGTGCACAAGGAAGGTCGACTGCCAACCGACTTTGGGAAGAGCTCAGCAAGCAGTTAAATGCGGAAGGACCGCCAATAAAAAATGCGAAGTTGTGGAAAAAAGTTAGTACATATATTATAATCATGTTATCAAAATGAAACTTATTAGTTTCTTTCTAGGTGTACGCAGATCAGAAGTATAATGCGAAAAGAAAGTTGTCCTTCAACAAAAGTTCAAAAAGGCAGACAGGCGGAGGACCTTACCAGCAGAGGGCTTTAACTCCAGCTGAGGAGCTAATAGTTGAAGCTGCTGGTCTTGAAGCATCTGTTTCAGGAAACCGCATGGTGCAAACATACGGTAGTTCACAACCTGCACCAGTCGCAGTTGCTTCAAGACCAGCATCAAGTGCCTCGGCCTCAAGCAGGAGTGTTCCAAGTCGTTCCTCCTCCAACAGCCCTGCTTCCTGTACGCCTTCTCGTCTAGTCGTTCCAACTCCACGAAGAAGAACAACAAATAAAGCTTCGCTGCTGAAAGAAAATATTAAATTGACAGCAGATCACCATAAAGCTATGGGGCAGAAAATAGATAGGCTGCTTCAAATTAAGGAGACGCAATTAGAGATTGACGAGAGGCAGCTTGAAATAAGTGAACGACAGCTAGCTGTCTCTAGCAGGATTTTGGCGATGAAGGAGGAGAAGCACCGAGCTATAATAGCTGTTAAAGAAATTGACTTAAAAATAAAGAGTATTGAATCAAACCAATTGAAGGTCAAAGAAAAAAAATAGTGTCCCTCCTTCTGAATTAAAATCCATTATATTCCAAATTTTTATTCAAGTTTTATGTAAATAAGCTTATATGTAATTGAAGTTTTATTTAAGTTTTTGTAAGTCCGTATATATTTAAGTTTTATTTAAGGTTTTTGTAAATATGTATATATGCATTTGAATATTTATTTCAGTTCTTTTTAAATAACTATACCTGAAGTTTTGTTCAAGTTTAAATTAACAAAATTTTACGTTTTTAAATGGAGTAAAAAACAGCATTAAATGAAATTGATTTTGAATAAGTATCCATTAGTGTTTCGAGTTATTTTATTTTATTTAGGTCGGTTAGCATTATACTTCAAAAGCATAATAGTACAATATGAAAACAAGATGGTTATGTCGAGTTCATCAACGAGATTTTAATTTGATCTCTGATTGTTTGGCCGATTCTAGTATACTGGCCTTATCCAGACACTATGTCAGATGCGGTTTGACTCTCTGAATTTGTTGCTGTAAAGCTCACATTAAATTGTATACAAATGTTGTGATGCGCTGCACACACATTCGCAAACCTAGCCACTTTTATAGGATCATATCTTCCTCTTTTGTTGTATTCTAGGATTCTCCACCGACCTTTCAGTACACCATTAGTTCGTTCAATGATGCACCGTGCCTTGGAATGAATTACATTAAACCTTGCTTCACCTGATCCGTCCGATGGATTTCTGTACGGTGTTATGCAGCACGGCTCAAGTGGATATCCAGAGTCCCCTATTAAAAACAAACAACACGTAATTTAGCACAATCTAAATCAATTGTAATTATATATGTATAACACATACCTAGCAGCCAGGCATTGTCACTCTTATTGTGCAAAAAACGATGTTCCATAACCATTCGTTCGTTTGAATGCTTCCATATGAATGAGTCGTGGGCTGCACCCCCATATTGGCAGTTTATTGCGAGAATTTTCGTAGTGTGGTCGCAAATCTAACAGAAACAACCTTAAAGTAACATTCCATCTCTTTATTAAAAAACTCACCAACATCGCATTTATGCTATGAAAACCCTTCCTGTTGAAATACATATGCTCGTTGACCGTGGGCTTTTGTAGTCCAATGTGGGTGCCATCAATGCATCCAACCACTATTATTAAAAAACGAACATTAAATAAATTTTTCACAGCTAAAACATGGATTGAATTTACCTCCTGGAATTTGATAGTTCTCAACAAACCACTCTTTGCACCTTCTCGAATCATCTGGCTCAAATTTAATATGTTTAGGACACAATTTGGCTTCAATTTCTTCCAAAACATTGATCGTTAATTTCGAGACAGTGCTCTGGCACATTCCTATCAAATAGTCATTGCCTATTGCATGCTGATAGCCACCACTTGCGAGTAGGCTGAGACACGCAGCCAGTTGGAGCACCGCCGGAACAGCTTTTGTGTCTTGGCAATTTATATTTATGTTATTTAAAACATAATTAAATGCTTCTTTGCTTAAGCGAAACCTTTGGATAAACCTGTAAGCGAAGGATATTTTATTACCTATTTTTCGTCATATATAAAGTACTTACGCATTGTTTGATAATGCTAGCGGATTGCTTTTGTCTCGAAGTTGTTTTCGCACAACTCTTTCATTATTTTCTTCATCGCTGGAACTTAAATAAAAGAAAATACTCGGATCCATTTAAACTTTTTATATTTTCGTTACTTTCTGCGGTTTATTTTGACACTTCAAATTCTATTGTGACTTAAAAAAACGAAGAAGATGAGAAAAATAATCGATAAACAAAATTACAATTACGATACATCTTCTTCCGACTGTTATGATCCCAACTCGTTCATTCGATTATCGACTCACGTTATTTGTGTTCGAACGATTGTAGTTTCGTTAACGACTGTCACGATTCGACCCCAGCAATTGACGCCATAAAAACACAGATAACCCGTGTCTAAAGCTTTCTACTCAACACATAACGCTACTAGAATACATCGAGAACTCCCCTCTCTCACCACGATTGCAGAGATGATCCGCGAATTATGTGGGGAGGCGTATTCTTTCTTCCTTGCTGTTCAACTTCTATAAATCGTGATCTATTGCGCTGATGATTGCTCACTATTGGTGTGCGGCACTAACATTGATGACAATGAGTTCAAACGTAACCATTATCGCTCCGATTTTTCTCGCTCTTTCACTGCACTAACACACCATCCTATAAACTCCATGATGACTCTATCTACAACTGGACGAAGGAGGTAAAATCCCGATCATAGATGCAAGTCGATGATATCCCAATTTCGCCTGTTAAGAACTCCAAGATACTGGACACTACCTTCAAATAGGAGCCACTCTCTGGACATACCCGGACTTACATTAAAAAACCACTGGACTCCACGGAATACAGACAGACCTCGGACGAAATTAACCGAGAGCCTCGTTTTATTACATACGAGGGTCGGTCTAAAAGTCCGTGCAAACATAAAAACTAGTTGTTTGGGGTAAACCATCTTTTTATTTTTCGACATTGACCCATAGTTTAGATACTTTATATGCTTCATCCAACGCTGTTCTAGTTTGTTATCTCTTCCGAGTAATAGGATTTGTCCAAGTCTAAATAGATGACATTGGTTTCTGCAATCACCTCCTCGTTTGAATAAAATCTTTTTCCCGCCAACCATTTCTTCAAATTTGGGAATAAATAGTAGGCCAAAGCGTCTGAGGGAGCCAAGTCTGGAAATAGGGGGATGTGAAACGTGTTGGAGCCCTCACGCTGTGGCATGAACTGGTACGTTGCTGTGATGGAAAAGCAAAATCACTCCACTTCCACGATTCAAACGAATGCCAAACACAAAGAAATAAAGCGATCAGGCTTCAACTTGGTGTGTGTTCTTCCAAGAGGTGCTACTAACTAAACATAACCTGGATACGCCCCAGTAGTGCCATTCTTTGGCTTTGCTTAAACTTTTCAAACTACCCTCGTACTTGTTTATGAAAAGTTCAATACATAAAAGTACCGAAAAGTCTATATTCCACTGCTATGATATATTGTTTTAAATAGAGAACTTTCTCTTGGATAGTTATCACAGATTTGTATTTATGTGGAAATGTGAGATATGTCGATTGCTTTGAGTCCAGTAATTAGATTCTTAAGTTCATTTAATTGTATGTTATAACCAAATAATCCCTGCAACAACGTATCTCCTCCTCGCCAACACTTTCCAAAAAAAATCTAAATGAACAATGGAATCACTTACCGCAAGTTTTTAATTAAATTTCCCTGTTGTAAATAATGATTTACTCATTGAGTATGCAGAGGGAGAGAATACAAATGCAAACACAAACACAATCAGCTTTACCTGCCTTTTCAAAAAGTTTGCTTCCTCACGCAATATCCCAACACCTGATTCTCGCCTTAACTCCCAATATGTATTTGGTTCATTTCGATGCACCATTTCTCTACATACACGTACATACATATATGTATACGTACATATGTAAATAAGTGGCATCTGAACACTTGCGAGAACATCGTGGTGATTGGTACACAAGTAAAGTAAATTTTGAAAAATTCGCGCGTCTAAGTATTTACTTATTTCGATGAAGATAAAAAAGAAACCGTCACTCCTATTGTAGTTATTTTGCAATCGGTGAATAACTTTGAAAAGAAAAGGAAAAAGTTACACCTTAGGGAATATTCGAGCCTTGACATTTGTTCGGAAAACACTGCGCGAAAGGAAAAAAAAGTTGTTGTCACATTTCTTTGTCAGAGAATTGTCTAAAAACTTAAAGCGAATGCTTCGGTAAGAAGTTTTGCTTTAACTGTCGTCCCAGGGTGTGCCTAAGTGCCAGAGTTGGACATAGTGCATGGTTGCTATAGATAAGGTTACAAGAAATTTCGTAAAAAAAGAAACGAACGAAGATCTGGATGAGACGAAATGTTTGCTTTTGATTGTGGGATGTTAAAGGCTGAAGAAAAAGTGTCAAAGATAGTCAATTAAATGCTTTGAAACATATGTATTTAATTCAGCGTTCTGTCATTCATTGGATAAAAACTAGGTAGGTAGGTAGGTAGGGTGGTTGTCGCAAGACACACTTAGACCTTCAGCAGGTCCATTGTGATACCACTGGAGCTTATCCTTACTCTACGTGTTCCTTTTCAAACCATCCGGTTGCTTTAATAAACGAGCAGAGCTTCGTTAGTTTTAGATGGGCTATGTCCGCTACATCGGTTAGAAATGCTGTATCGAGAGTGCGCAGCCTTCTCATAGCTAGGCTTTCACACTCACATAGAAGGTGTCTGACTGTTTCCTCTTCTTCTGTATTAAGACAGCTTCTACAGAAATCGAAGTAAGGGAGTCCTAACCTTCTAGCGTGGCTGCCTATTAAGCAATGACCAGTTAAAACACCTATCATTTTTCTTATAGATTCTCTGTTGAATCGTAGCAAGATCTTCGATCGACCGCTGTTCCAGTTCGGCCATGTCTGTCTGCTTAGTTCGCATGTTGTGAGGTTTTGCCAGATTGTATTTACCTTTTTGATGGTTTCCCTGTCTATAAGTAATTTACAAGTGGCTATGGGCATGGGTATCAGCGCCTTATCCGGTTCGAGACCGAGCGTTGTACCGGTTCTTGCGAGTTCATCCGCCTTACAATTTCCTGCAATGTTTCTGTGGCCTGGTACCCAGATAAGGTGCACCTTGTAGCACTTAGATACGTCATCTAGTAGTTTAAAACATTCTAGAACTGTTTTTGACGAGTGTGTTTTTGATTCCAGCGCTTTTATTGCTGCTTGACTGTCCGAGTAAATGAAGACTTCATTTGCGGATAATACTCTCGTTTTTATCTCTTTAAGCCCTTCTTTTATGGCAGTGACTTCCGCCTGAAATACACTGCAATGATCAGGCAAGCGAAATGATTGGCATACTCCGAGTTTGTCGGAGTAGACCCCTCCGCCTACTTGGTTGTCTAGTTTTGAGCCATCTGTGTAGATGTTTAAGTCATTTATCTTGACAATGAGCCCGTTATCCCATTCCTCTTTGGAAGGAAATACTGTGACAAAGGATTTATCGAAATTGATGTCCTTGGTCTTACAGAAATTGGATAAAAACTAAGTGAGTGCAGCCTTTGTGAAAATTGACAAGCGTACAAGGCATTTGCAAATTCCATACTAATTAACATTTTTTACAATTTAATGATTTGAAATATATGAGTAATTTGTAATTCGGTAGAATTAATCAAACTTACGTTAAATACAAGCTGCTGGCTAAATAATAAAGGACAGTAGAAAAACGATTCTTGCACACCTCGATACTTCTGACACAATTTTTTTTCATTGCGTACTCAATACTTACGGCATTAGAAAATATTTACCTCGATACTTGCAACATTTTTGGTTTTGTCTTTCTCTTTTGCTCTCTTTACGTTGTATTTCTGAGAATAAAACTCAGGAAAGTACCGTCGATGTCATTCTGGTAATGGCATTTTTTGAATTGAATCAGCTGAATGAATTTAAGGAAAATACCGTCTAATTCATTTGTTGATGAAATGACAGTCTTGCGTTAACTTTTGCATGGTCTGGCAAACTTTAACATAATGGTAAAGATAAAATTTACTTTGGCAGTCTGAGCAAATAAAATACGGGAATTTTGTATTAGCCGTTACTGCATTAGCTAAAAACTTTTACGTGCATAGAGCAACAATAACTCGTATTAAAAGAAATGAAGAGTCCATAAAGAAGTTTGTTACGCAATTCGAACACGGTCCAGGTAATAAGAAAACTCTTAAGATTTCTGCGTTTCCAAAAATTCAAAAGGCCCAAGTTATTGCATGTCATTCAGGAAAAGCCTGAAAGCCTGAAAAGACTTCTACGCTAGCAATGGTTGGGTTGCAAACTTTAAAAATAGGCATAGAATTTAGCCATCGTATTCTTTGCGGAGAAAAATTATCAAATAAGAGTAATTCCATCAACCAATTTTTGGACAAATTTAACAAAACAATTACGGATTTAAGTTTGACAAAATAGCAGATATATAATGCCGATGAGTCTGGCAAGCCTCTGGAAGCCCTTACCCGATAAAGCTCTTGTGAAGTAAAAACAATGTTTATTAAATTTTTTTTTTATTTTACTGATATGCCTGTTATCTACAAAGGAAATAAAAGAGCTTCGATGACTTTAGCTTTGTTTGAAGAAAGCTTTCTCAGAACATTTGTTCCAGAGGTATGTTAATGTTTGTCAAAACAAAAAAAAAATTGTGCTTTAACAAAAAGTTGCTTAAATTAACAGGTAAAATAGTTCCTTCGCGCACAAAATATTCCAAAGAAGGCGAGTTATAATAGATTCAATGTAATTAGATTATCTACTTATAGTTTTTCGAGCTTAACTCCTAATCCGTATTTGCAAAGCGAGATTACATATACAAAATATCGGTCCCGAAATCCGAAATATCGACCTGGAAAATACAATATGCTTTTTAGCTAGTGCATGGTATGCTCCTAATGCAAAACAATACTTGACGCTGTAGAGGCTCAGAAACAGAGTGGTACTGAACAAGCGAGAGTGAAAATGAATGAAACTTTAAATACGCTTTAAAATGTATTTAATTAATATAAAGAAAACAAATAAACTTGGATTGCTATCAGTAAAAAAAAGTATTTTAATTCGTATGGAAAAAAACCTCAGTACTTGCAACAACCTCGAATTTGCAGCAAGCCCGGTTTTCATTACGTGCAAAAATCGAATTTCTACCGCACTTGATTAATGAGTGAAAAATATTTATTTAAAATTTATAACAATGCGATTTTATAAATGTTGATTTAATAATTATTGTCCTTCCTTTCTTGCGGTGCTACGGTGTTACAGTAGCATTGTAATATTGCGGCAGTGGCACTGCGGAGCTACGGTGATGTTGTGGTATTGCGGCAGCGATGCGGTGGCGCTGTTTTAAATTGGTACCTTTGCCCCGCTGCCTACTGAGCGGCTCAAATCCAACTGACGTCCGCTCACTCTGCGTATGGCCCTTTTGTATTTGCATTTTCGTTGTGCCGTTGCCCTGTCTGATTGTGTATTTCGATGCTCTGTTTCAGTTACGTGTTCCCTTGATTGGGTTCAACGTATTGACATCATTCAAAATTACTCACCCTCACATGTATTTTACTTCTTGATGTTGGAAATCTGAGAGTACAATTTATAAGAAATATATCCTCACAGTTTCTCAAAATCTGCTACAATTGGTACAATAAAGACAGCTAGAACAAATTTGTCATCTGGAACAAAAAACGCAGTTAAGTCTTGCCAATTGAATTCTGTTAATATTCTCGGACTGATGGCTAAGTGGAAACAGCCTGTGTTTTACGACTTAGATTATCGCATGACTTCTGTTCATATAATAGAGACATTGGAACTGTCTGAATACAATGTTATCGCTGGTGTTAGCGAGCTGGACGGAGCAAATATTTTGTGAGTTAAGAGCCAATATTTATGGCATACGAGTATAGTTTATGACCATTATTAATGCAACAATTCTTACATGGTTAGTGGTATCATATAGTGATAGTAAAAGGTTCACTAAATGTTTTTCAGTAACACAAAACATTTAGTGAAAATTGTACTATGCTGAATGCACTTAAAATTTAGTGCCCAACTATGCTAAATACTGATGCTCCTATCTTTATATAAATAAAAGTTTTCTAGAGAGCTAAAAAAGCTCTGATTTTAATACAGTTTTGCGCAGCCGGGATATTCGATTTCCATCACGATAATCCTGTTAGCAAATTCCTTTTTCTCTATCAGAGGTAACCGTAGCTCACGTTGTAATAGAGATGACATCGTAATGGCACAAATTAATAAAAAAAATGCCTGAAGGAGAAGTACACTTCTGAACAAACAAATAGGCAGTAACTTTGGTCTGCCTACATTAACAACGATAATAACACCAGCATTAAAATCGAAGGGAAAATAGGTATTAGCAACAAGTCCTTACTAAACACATTCGATCGGAGGTGGCGAGTGGAAACTACTTGCGTTACCACCAGACAAATCTGGCCATCCTACAATCTGAAACAGACAAAAACCCTTATAAGTCTTTCGAAACACGAACTAAGGCATATAATATCTCTTATCACCGGCCACTGCCTTTTGGGCACTCACGCACGTCGGCTCGGGGTTCCTCAAAACGACCTGTGCCGATTGTGCGACCAACAATTGACAATCTTTCAGTACTCTCGAACCTGAAAATCGAATCTCTCATCAAATTCTCGAAATGAATTAATATATTTGACCAAAATCTACAATAAAAATCTCAGTGAGGTGGGGAAATCATATAACATAATGAGCTCTAGGGCAACACAACGGACCCAACTTGCGGTCTATGTGGCACTCCGATGCGGGGTCACCCTTATACCAACCAACCAAACACATTCGAAATTAAGAGAAAAAAGATTGCAATTTAGGAAATAATCCAAGCTATTGACCGTAACTTCTTCTCACATAATACAAATAAAATGTTAAAATACATAAATTTGGTCTCGGCCTAAATTTACTCCTTCTGATGCGTGTTTTTGATGTGATTGCAATACTTTTGTGTGGCACTTAACGTCTTTTGTTCACTAAAAAGTAAGCAATTATGTTTTTACAATTCAAAGTAATATATGTATACAAAATACACTTCAAAGCAATCAATTAATAAGTACTGGGGTTATACTCGTATTAAAGTAAAAAATAAAAATAAAGAGCTAACAGGTTACAGGTAAATTGTTTTCGTGTATGTCCTCATAGGTCAGCATAAATACTTGCTAAGCAGGTAAACTGTCATATATTTTACGTTTATATGGAATTGCATGCATTTGTAAATATTTAATACTCGTTGTTCCGCGACCCAAAATCAAAACATCAACTAAATCATTGTTTCCCCATATTTTAGCGAAAATTACCTTAACATTCTGGGCAAACGTAACGCCCATATCTAGAAAGACACAAAAAGGCAGACAAACAGTTGAGCATTCAACAACTTAAATTTTAATTACGCACCTTAACGTCTATTGATCCGTGAAATTGAGAACAAAAAATATGTAAACATCACCGGCTCTTGGAACATCAAGGATGAATGCCGCCGTCGCCTCAAGCGAATTTTAACAGCCTTCATCTTTTCCTAAAACTTGCATATCCTTAGCAACATACAACCATTTAAGACGGACAGAGGTGAAAATGCTAGAACTTCCAGGAAGAATTTTTCGTTTGAATGCTAATGTGCATATCTACTTATAAGCACACACACATACATACATATGTATATTTTTATATGTTTAGTTGGTTTATATTTTTCTGAGCGCGTGCAAATGACTTCCAGATAAGTAACCGTACACATTTCACGTTTTGTTGTACTCTCAAGACCCGCCATTCTTAGCCGTCTGGTCAAGACGGCGCAGTTTAATTAACATAACTGATGACACCTTGAATACAGTACACCAACAGAAAATGCGCAAGTCCAAAATATTCGAATGTGTTTCTGTACCCAGGACCTAAAAATTTTCTAAGGTATTGCATATGCTATATGTATAATATACACACATATATAATATGAAATGTAAATGAAATCTATGATAACTTTAGCTTCAGACTCCCTATGAACACCAACAACGAATTGCAATTATTTCGAAACAATAAATAATTTTCGTAAATTTATTTACAACTTTCGAGGAGTTTTCTTTTATTGTAGTTTTTCTACCGCAATAAAGTTAATCATCCGCAGAATATTTTTAGTAATATGTAGGTAAATATGTAAGATAGATATACATATGTACATAAATACGGTGGAGTGGTGTCACGCCTTTTTCTTGAAAAAGCTATGATTCTCTACTGGAAGTACTAGTAGAATAAACACTCTGCTTAATCTAAAATTAGTGTTGCGCCTTGAATGCAACTCAGCCAAACCCTTCCGACTTTCATCCTTCCGTTTTTTCTCGTTTGACTGGCTCGTAATTGTTGTTGGGTGTAAAGCGATGAAATATACCCAGATATCTATAGAAGAAAAAAGTGTGCTCACAAGAGCTTGCTGATTTAAGATCATTTCCCCTCCTAGTCAGTTCAACCGCGAAGTAATTTTCTGGAATGACTGTGTCCAGAAACTCAGAGCATGCTTATAATGCACCGCTTAATCAGCTCATTTGGAATATCTCTACACTCAATTGGTACTTTAGATGAAGTATTTTGGCACTATTATGGCAGCTTGACTGTCAGAGTAGATAGTAATGCTATAGGGCACCAGTCCTTGACTCACAGACTCTTTTACAGGTATTAACTCAGTTTGAAAGAATCTGCAGTAGTCACCTATCCGTATAGTTAGGTTCAGCAGAAGAACTTTGGAGAATGATGCTCCGAATTTGAGTCGTCAGTGAAGATATCCACTGACTCTGGGTCAAGGTCATTAATTTTAAGCCATTCACATCTTTCTAGGACTCGTGTAAAACAATTATTTTGAAAACAGAATTGTGGAGCATTGTATTATAATTTAGCTTCTTATATATTCCCGGAAAAGTTCTGAGAATTTTAGAGTACCCAAGTCTAAAATCTTTCTAGGATAGGCATGCATTCAGTCTGATTACATTACAATTGGCCTGAAACTTGCATAAATATCTATGGAGAGAACGTGTAATGGAGTATCAAGAGCCTCGATACAGGTAGAGAGTAGCGCTCCTGTGTAGCTCTTTCCATTTTTCTCTTGGATACCATATTTTCTAATGTTGACAACCAAACAATGGCTCCATAGGAGAGAATAGACTTCACAACTGCAGTATACACCCAGAGGACTATGCACCCCATATTTTACCTATAGCTATCTTACCTATGCCGATAACCGTTCTGAACTTGTGTCCGATGTTTCGGTTCCAGTTAAGCTTACGGTCTAGAAAAATGCCGAGGTATCAAGTATAAATCCCACCCCTTTTGAGGAAGAGGTCTTGAAAGAGAGTATTTTATATTTATTTATGAATAACTCTATTTCGGTCTATGTGGGATTGACACTCAGTACCCTCTCCCTAGATCAGCTATCCACAATGTAGAGTGCGTTTTGTTGCAGTTCGTTTAGATTTTGGAAATGCATAATGTTAATTATAGATAAATGAACTATTACATTTATTGGTTTTTGGCTTTGGTTTATTAAACAATGAAAAATTGTAACTGATAACGCGGATGTGTGAAAAATGAAAAAGTGTGTAAGCAAAAATATCAATGACAACATTGTGTAGATACAACTAGACACATACGCACACAAACCGATGTATTGTTTAAATATGTAACTAAAAGAACGCAGTTTTTCTTTACGGGATGAGTTTTGCTCAATTTTGTGCTCTCTAGGGGCTGCGGTAAGGAGCTACGTACGTCGGTGACTGTTTTCAGCAGAATTCTCAGTACCCTTCCGTTACTTATGCTGCGAACACTCACCGACGTAAACGCAGTCCCCTGTCAGCTGTTACGATCAAACTAATGAGAGCCCCATACAAATGAAAAATGACTTCCCTTACGTATCGCAGTATCGTAGATTTTATCGCAGGATTCTTGAAAATTTCTGTAGAAACGTGTCAGCTGATCGCTCTCTCACCACACAGTGTTGCCAAACAGTACATTTCGAAATCATTTACAAAATAAAATAAATAAATTTAAATTTTTGTTAAAATAACTTAAAAACAATGTTGAATAATGTTAATTATATATAAATAAACTATTTGCATTCGGTGGCTTTTGGCTTTCGTTTATAATACAATTAAAAATTGTAACTGATACCGCGGATGGATGAAAAAGTGTTTATGCAAAAATATCAATGGCTGCATTGTGTCAATACAACCAAACACAAGCACACACAAACCGATGTATTGTGTAAATATGCAACTAAAAGAACGCAGTTGTTTTCTATGGGATAAGTTTTGCTCAATTTTGTACTCTACGGGCTACGGAAAGAGACTATGATACGTTGGTGAGTGTGAGCACCATTAGTGTTCTCGTAATCAAATCGCTTCGTAACCCTAGTTACGTGAGCCTATCAGCTGATTCTGTCATATTTGCTGTGAGCCGGATAACGGTCTGTTATTGGCCATAGCTTCTCAAATATTTTCCCCATGTAGTTAAATCAGCTAATCAGCCCATTGTCAGCACTTCTCTCTCATCCTCTACTCGATGTTCTTTGCCAACTTCTGCGTGTTTCTCTTCATCTAGTGCCTCTATCTTTCGTGCTCTACGCCTTAGTAACGCAGTGAGTGCGCTGGCAACGTTCCGAATTGCGTCTACTGGCTACCTGGCAATCTACTCAAACTGCTATGGCTGATTCTGCGCCCCTAAGTGAAGGCATATTAGATCTAATCTCTTCTGCTGGTGTTGTTGCGCAAAATAGTCGCTGTTAAAAAGTTGTTTAACTCGATCAAACAGAAAAAATCGCGGGAAGCCATATCAGATGAATTCGATGACTCCAGGATGGTTTCGTTTCGTTTTTGGTCAAAAATTCACTGATAAAGATAGCACTGTGCGGCGGTGCATTATCATGGCGTAAAATGCAGGAGTTGTTTTCTCATAGAATCTTTTTTTTTTGCCGAATTGCTTAACGTAAACGTCTCATGACGCACAAATAATACCATAGTCATTATTAACTGTCTGACCTCTCTTAAGTTTATGGTATACAATACCGTCGTAATCCACAAAAACTGTGAGCATCGTTTTCTTCTTTGACTGAAAACAACGTATTTATTTTGGTCTTGATTCATTTGGAGCTTTACACTCACTCGCCTGAAGTATGGATTGCATATCGTATACATAAGCCCATTTCTCGTCTCCAGTAGTGGTTCATTTGATAAATGCTGAGTCAGACTCAGCCTTAGAAATCAAGTCTTTAACGATAACAATGCGGTCCCTTTTTGCATAAAATGTAGATCCTTTAGAGCCAACTTTGCATCAACGCGGCGCAAACGCAAACCAATAGCTACAATGTCCCGAACGGATCCATAAGGAGTGTTCAAGTCCTCTGCCAACTCTTTGATGCTTGATTTGCGGTTATTGATCAACTTGATCTCACGTGCCCGACTATTCTCTTTAGAGTATCATTACCGAAACAGTTTTCCAACATCTCTAAGGCTTTCGCACCATTGAATTTATTTTTAACGGGAAATGTAATACAAATTCGTTGTTACAAGCATAAATTCATTTTTAAAACTATAAAAATTCGAAAACAAGCAATGGCCTTAAATTTTGGTGGGAATGTTAATCACAGATGTGGCGACTTAACAAAACAAAACAAAAAGAGCTCAAGTCACTTGACGTAGAGCGTCACATTACGATTGTTCCGCGACCTTTTTGAAGAGCTCCAAGAAGAGCTCCAATCTGGATGATCTTAAAAAAATTAATTTCAAATTGGGAGTATCAGAAGGGTTATGTGAAAAAATTGTTACGTCAATATCTAAATAACTAATGCGAAGGTTCAAGTCTTTTAGTTTCGGAGCAGGCAAATATGTATCTGCAGATGTTTTTAGCTCTAACTGCGAACAGGGCTCGTATCCCGTTAATTAGTTCCCGATTAATTTTGGAGTACTAACTCTTATATTTGGTGTGGTAGATGGAATACAGCATATCAAATCACCATCGGAAACTGACGTCGATGAAGTAATTTCTCTTGTCTTTTAAAGAATTTCCGTTAGTTTGCCATCTCTTAATTTTCAATGAACCCCTTGAAAGTGATGAATTTATTGATGCTAGAATAGTGATCTATATAACACATATTTTTAAATGTAGTAACAAAAATAACATTTGCCAACCTTAGGCCAATTTCCAAGTTATCAACAATCTGAACAACGAAGAGTTTAATTTTAGTCAATCAAGACGGTTTTTTGTCAGGCAGTTCTACTGCTACTAATCTCTCTGTTTTCCTCCTAGCTTAGCTTTCGCATTTTAAATTTTGACTTAAAAACAACAAGGCAGTCTGATGCTGAGTTTCTTCAATGGGATACTAATGATGTTGGTTAATGATGTAAATAAAACCGTCTTAACTTAAATATAAAATCCATATATCTTACTCTAAGTCTCATTCTCGTATTTCTACTTTTTATTATGTTGATAACTTTCGTTTAAGAACCCCAAAGGAGATTTCTGCTCTGTCTGTGGTTTTTAATTCAATAGTTCTATTTGAAAGCCATATAAGCTATACTAGAACTAAGGCTTATACCATGCTTGCCTTTATTCGCCGTTTTAGTGCCGATTTCACTGATCCGCATACCCTCAAATTACTTAATAATTCTCTTACATTATCGGAACTAGAATATGCTGTTTCCATCTGGAGCCCATACTATGACTATCTTATCAAAAGACGTGAGAGAGTTCAATTACATTCACTCCCTTATAGACGCTCAATCTCAATACGCCTCTAAAGGCCCACGAGTAATTTAATATAAAAAAGCGATATTTTGCATTGTTAGACGCTCCCATAAAAATAAGAAACAGAGTGACGAAGGTGACACTCGCACTACCATTTTGGAATGAAAGTGTGTAAAAAAACGAATTTTTACTTTGTGAAATTTGTAGACTCCAATAAATCGTACTGTATTCAAAAACAAAAAGTGATTTTATCCTAAGTTACGGAACCGTAAAGCCCAACTCAATAAATAAGTGACATAAAGAATGGTTGCAGAACCTTTATCATTCAAGAAATGCACAAGTGCCTGTTAACAGCAATGCAAAAAAAGTGTGAAGCCATATTAAAAATCATTCGAAACATAAAAGTCAAGAGGTACTCATCCCAATAAAAAACCAAAGAGTTCTCTAATAATGCATTCACATATGTGTAGCTGGATTATCTATTATACTTTTTCGTGCTTAACTCCCAATCCGAAATTAAAAAGAAAGATTAAAAAAAATAAATAATTGGCGCGTACACTTCTGTTAGGTGCTTGGCCGAGCTCCTCCTCCTATTTGTGGTGTGCGTGTTGATGTTGTTCCACAAATGGAGGGACCTACAGTTTCAAGCCGACTCCGAACGGCAGATATTTTTATGAGGAACTTTTTTATGGCAGAGATACACTCGGAGGTTTGCCATTGGCTGCCGAAGGGCGACCGCTATTCGAAAAAACTTTTTCTTTATTTTAGTGTTTCACCGAGATTCGAACCAACGATCTCTCTGTGAATTCCGAATGGTAATCACGCACCAACCCATTCGGCTACGGCGGCCGCCGATTACCCATGTAAAATTTCTCTCCCGAAATCTGAGATAATAAAATAATCCTAGATTATTTCCATATTTTTTATAATACAACCCTGTGTTATCGATAATTCTTGTAATGCACATTGCTGGCATTTTTTTTTTTTTTTTGAAACCTCAGTAAACGTCGTTTACGGATTTCCTACAACTCTAGCAGACGATTGCGCAATTAAATTAACTATTCTTTCTCAAAACAAAAGCAAAAACTCCAAAATATTCCAAAAAAAAGTATTGACACCTGATTGTCAATTTTGCAGGTAATCGCCATATGTGAACGGGTAGATTAATTTCGTGGACTTATTGCTAATTACTGCATATGAGGACGTAAGTCACATATATAAACACATGTATTGGTTGTTTCTTTAGCAGCATGAGAACTATCGATATCGATAACTATGACTTGAGAGCTAAGAATGGCAAACTGTGTTGACATTTCTGTTCAGTGAGTCATCATGGATCGTTTAACGGCGGGCCAACGCCAACAAATTGTAGAAATTTACGTCGGAAAAAATAAATCTGTTCGCGAAGTTAATAGGACGAAGTGTTGTTGGCCTTTGAACTTCGACTGCGTATAAAATTGAAGTCAAATGACCACCATTTGCGTCGCATTTTTGCTGATTGAGCTTATTTATGCAGATTTATTACTCACTATTGTAATTGAAGTTTATATATTTATGATTTCTGACTCCTCGTTTATGAAAGTCTTGATCGTCAGTCAATCCCATGCTTCCGTGAAAACAAATAAATCTTAAAAACTTCATTGAGAACAGCATTGAGAAATATTGCAGCCTTGGTGCTGCTTTTTTCATGGGTTCCGTGAAAGGTCGATGATATGTAGAAGACCAGATGTCTGAATTAACCAAAAAAGTTTATTGAAATCCCTTCAGTAGCTTTTGAACTATGTACGAACAATGAAAACTGTTATCATTTTACATATGTATTCGTATACATACGTAAGGGTGCGGACGGCTTGCCGGCAGAGCTCTTCAAGGACGGAGGTGATGAGCTAACAAAAAGCATGCAAATACTCAAGGCAAAATATGGTCGGATGAAACCATGACCAGCGACTGGCATATCAGGGTTATCTGTCCAATCCACAAAAAGGTGACTCCACAAACAGTGCCAACTACCATGGGATAAGCCTTCTCAGTATCGCATATGAGGTCCTAGCGTACTTTATGAAGGCTGAAACCTCTTGTCAACAAACTGATTCGGCCATATTAATGGCCTGATAAATCTACCATCGACAAAACTTTCACATTACGTCAAATTCTGGAGACGACACAAGAGAAACAGATTGATTACAAAGCTGCATTCGTCGATACGATAAGGGATCACCTGTATGTTGCCATGTCTGAATTTGGCATTCTCGCAAAGCTCATCCTAACAAACACCACAAGCGCATTGAGAACCGGCAAAGACCTTCCTGAGCCATTTGAAACAAAGCGGGGTTTCAGACAAGGCGAGAAAATTATTCGCGCCGCCAACATCGACATCTCCGGCACTATTTTCTATAAAAGTGTAATGCTACTCGCTTACACAGTCAACGCAGTCCAGTCTTGAAAAAAAATCCTGTCGCATAACGAATAAGATGGAACCACGAGCTTTACGAACTGTACGCCGACATCAACGTAGTGAATTAAAAGCGCATTAAAATTCAATGGCTCCGCTGGTTGGGTCACGTTGAGCGGATGGACAATAACGCTCTAGCAAAGAAGGTGCTCTTTTCGAAATGCACTGGTAGAACTCGCAAAAAAGAACGCCCTCATCTACGTTGCACTATGGGGATTTTGGCGTTTTTTTTGGCATATATTAAACAAAAAGTATCCTGTATTTTAAAATAAGCTTTATTTTTGTTTTTACCATACCCTAATTATTTGAGAAATTAGTCGTTAAAATTTTTTACGGTCACACTGATTGAACGGTACGCCTTCAAAGTCAGCTGATTATCGTGTTCGCTTTGTGCACAGTTTGGTGGAATACATTGAAAAAAGTTTGATTGCTCGAGTTATCCAAATAAAACGAAGAATCCAAATTTAAATGATGGAAGGTCATAGTCCAGGTATATAAGATTATAGTTTAGTAACATTTTTTCAATTATATGTGGTTTAGATTTTGTATATCGTGTTTTATTCATATGTATTATTTAAATTAGTCTTAACAAGTATAGGTGCGTTTCGTAGAATAGAACTTCCAAGGCGCACAGAAGTGCTCAGAGTTTTAAATGTAGAGTTACTTACTAAAACGTCCACAATAATATGTAACTAACTTTGTTTGCACAAATTTGCCCCTTTTTGATAAAATCGCCTTTTACAGAGGGATATACGTTCGGAAATGTAGAGCTGCTAGATATTTATATCAAAAATAATCGGGCAGAGGTCGCAGTTAAGCAGCATATATTAAAAAAAATTGGTGAACGTCTGAATGAATCCAAGGTAGATTCGAAATCTGAAATCATATATGTACGGGTATAATGGTAAAAAGATATTTGTGGAATATTTAGGACAAATTACCCTAATTGATGGGAAAGTTTTAAATATAATGTCGGGATGCAACTCATGCCAGTCTTGCCCCATCTGCGGAGCAAAGCCAACACAATTACTTAATATTAAAGATATTAATTCAGAAGTTTTCAAGGCCAAAACAAGTGCCCTTCAATATGGAGTCAGCCCTTTGCATGCTTGGATCCGCTTTTTCGAGTTTGTGTTGAAACTTTCATATAGAGTCGAGATGAAAAAGTGGCACGTTAAAGATTGCGATAAACCTCAATTAATAGCTCGAAAACAATTAATACAAAGGACACTTTTAAAGGAAATGGGCCTCAATGTAGACAAGCCTATTCCAAACGGCAGCGGAAACTTCAATGACGGCAACACAGCAAGGAGGGCATTTTCTGACGTAGCCTTATTAGCCTCAATTTTAAATGTTGAAGAACAATTACTGAAAAACTTCTATATAATTTTAGTGAATATTTCCTATGAGCATGAAATTAGCTCAAGCAAGTTTGAAACTTTTTGTGGAAAGGTTTTTGAACTGTACCATTATAATTATCCTTGGTATCCCATGTCTCCTACTGTTCACAAGGTACTAGTACATGGTCATCAAATAATAAAAAACTCCTTGGTTTCTGTTGGCTGTCTTGGGGAACATGCATCCGAATCCCGAAATAAGTTTTATAAGAGCGATAGAAAGAGGCATGCAAAAAAATGCAGTCGGCTGGATAACGTGACAGATGTTTTTAACAAAGCCTTAGATACTTCGGACCCATTTTTGTCCTCTATCTTTTTAAAAGAACGACAAAACAAAAATAAAAAGAAGGGCATACCAAAAGAAGTTTTTGCGCTGCTTCAATCGCCATCTTTAAATATTTTAACAAATAATGACAAAGATTATCAGGGAGAAGATGAAGAAGATCATGTAGATCAGGACGCAGATGAAGAATATGACAAAGATATTGAACTTGATGTGATTACTTCTGACGAAGAATATATTAAAATAGAAGAAAACTAAGTTCATATTGGTAGTAAGTAGTCTCAATAAGCAGTTTGTAAATTACGTAATAAATTTCTTTCTTCTTAGAACACATAGGTATGTGCAGTTTAAAAATGTACCTAAGCCATTTTGGAAGGGAATTATTCACCCAGACAAATTAATTATAAAAACAAAGAAATAATTTAATTAATTTTAAATAAATACTTATTGTTTAAGAATGCACAAATTCGCGAAATAAATGAAATATATGGAAACACAAATTTACTATAAATTGTCACATTATTTTAAAGATCATGTTCAGGGCGGAGGTGTAGGCGTAATCGTATGAAAAAATAAACAAAAACCGAAATTCTACTTTAATCTACGTGATTCACCTGCAAAAATTTAAGTCATAATCTTTAAATTTGTGATTTATGCCAAAAAAATTAAAAAAATCCCCATAGTGCGTTGGAAAGACCAATCCGACGACGACCTGCCCGCCAACGCGCGCAATGCAGAGAAGATTGGCGCAACATTTTGGTAGCTGCCAAGACCGACCATCGGTTGTAGTTGCCAGCAAAGTAAGTAAATAAGTAATACATACAAGTACATATGTAAAGGACTATAATTAATTAGGAATCTTCATGAAATAACTTTTACGAATATGCAAGTGTTATAATTGTTATGTATATTGCAAATAGATTTTTTTGCAATAAATACCAAGTGGAAGCGAATAAAATTTTCAGCGAACATTGCAAAAACGTTGGTTAAAGAGCACTCCAATATCGGTGGTTATATCCCAATACATTTTAAATAATCAAGCAACTCTTAACTCTGCTTTATTATTTTTGATATTCACGAAAGGATGCCCTGTTAAGAGGTATTATTGGAACTTATTTTATTAGCGGAACTTATTGTATTTAAATATAATATTTTCCACAAAAGATGTGGTCTTCCCCCAATACCCTACTCTAGACACGCCCTTGTATAAAGATAATATGAGATATGAAATTGAATGAAATCTCAAACAAAGTAATAAAACGTAAATTCCTTTGTAGCAATTACGAAATTTTCGGTAACGCAAACGACATACCTGAATGAATGCCTGCTTATAAAGATGCACTACCAATGCGTACATACATATGAATGTACATACATACATACATACGTATTAAAAAGGAAATCAGAGAAAACATGAATCCTTAAATGAGCATCATCAGGTGATTCAGATGGTAAACGTTGGCGAAGGTTAAACGATGCTCAAAAGATGCGCCGACTACCAGAGGCAGATCAATTTTGTATGCCAGGAACTTCAATATCATTCGATCATTAGAAAATTTGCCAAAATAATATCACATAAATAGTTTCCGCTCCTCGTTTGTGAGTTTTTATGTTACTATTGTTTTATAATTTTGTGAATTCGTTGCGTACGAAAATTGTAAATTAAGAGGTAGCAGCATGTTTTCGAAGTGAGTATTTGTGGTTGTACTGGAATAATTTTACTAAATGTATTTTATTACTACTACATACATATATTTCATTAGTAAAAATTTTGACATTATTGACAATAATAATTTGTATCCTCTATTTGTTTTGCAAGGCGTGGACGGTTACAAATGGCAAATGGATTGTATTCGTAATTTTTTAATCTTTTATATGGAAGGAAGAAATTGATAAAGCTCGCTCTGGATCCGCTATTTCCTCCAGTACTGCCGCATTACAAACAAACTGATTTCTAAGTATTCGGATTCCATCGACGGTTCAATATCTAGGACCTCTGATATCACTAAGGAGTGGCAGATCAGGTTTTGATATATTTTACCGCTTTCGAACACTGATTTTCGGCAGTACCTTCCGTAAAAGATTTTTTTGCTTTTTGTTGTTCTTACTACACTAGGTAACTGTACGAGTAGCGTAAAAATGATACAGCTACATAATTATGAATTATTGGTGTGTGGCCCCAACAGACCGGTCTTAAGAAGAGTTACATGAAAAATTTTACCAAAAATCTGACTAAATTAATGCTACTCCTACGTTCATATCATACATATGTACGAGGGGTGCCTTTTATATTTCGGGATTAGAGAACAAAAACAAATTTTAATCATCGATAATCACTTTATTGTTTTTCAAAATATTCTCCATGAAGATCTATACACTTTTGCATGCGTTTGAACCAATTGTCGAAGCACGTTTGCCACTCTGAATGAGGTACCTCCAAAACATGCATTCTAAATGCCGTAACCGCTTCTTCAGATTTCGAAAAACGTTGACCTCTCAGTTTGTTTTTTTACGTACGGGAATAAAAAGAAGTCATTCGGTGCCAAGTCAGGACTATACAGCGGATGACCCATTAATTCGATGTTTTGGGTGCTCAAAAATGCAGTTGTTTGAGCCGATGTGTGAGAGCTCACATTGCCCTGGTGAAGAGTGATCCGTCTTTGGCGATTGGTTTTCCTAATTTCTTGGAAGACAACTGGCAAACAAATGGTTGAGTACCACTCAGTATTTACTGTTCTGCGTTGTTCTAGTGGTACGGTTGCGACATGTCCAGTTTTTCCGAAAAAACAGGCGACCATTTGCTTGGAAGTGCTTCGTGCGCGAACAACTTTTGTTGGATTTGGCTCATCTTGAAACACCCATGGAGTCGACTGCTGTTTACTTTCGGGCTCATACGCGTAAATCCATGATTCATCACCTGTCACGATGTCATAGACGTGTTTCGAAGCCCCGCGATCGTATTTTTTGAGCTTTTCCTTCGACCAATCGACACGAGCCGTTTTTTGAGCGATTGACAAACGCGAACAAATTTTTTTGACAGTCAAATGTTTATGCAATATTGAATGTATGCTGGTCCCACTAATGTCTAAGATTGTCTCAATCTCACGATAGGTCACATGACGATCTTGCAATATCAGTTCGCGCACAGCATCAATGGTTTTCGGAACAACAACTGATTTTGGACGACCTTCACGAAATTCGTCTTGGAGTGAACTACGACCACTATTGAATTCACCATACCATCGATAAATACTGGTCCTTGATGGAGCTTCAACGCCAAAAAATGAATTAAGTTCATCCATGCAATGTTGCTGAGTTAATCCACGTCGAAAGTTGTAAAAAATAATCGCACGAAAATGTTCACGATTTAATTCCATTTTTGGACCGAGATAAATCTTTTAAGTTACTGTAAACAACACAAATAGCGCTGGTATTTCAAAACTTTCTGAATACGTAAAAGCCAAAAAATATCAAACTTTGCGATACAGCCTTCAGTTGCCAGATTGCAACACCAGGCTTGCCAAATCCTGCCAAATAAAAGGCACCCCTCGTATAAGAACACATATATTCACACTCAAACAATATATTTGCACTAGCATAGCAGCTTGCTGAGCACATATGTATGCACACATACAAGTATATAAGTAGGTATATGTGCGTTGCTCTCCCCTTCAATAGCGCGAACACCCAAACAACAAGTCACTCCAAATGAGCCAATTCATCGCCATAATGTGGCCGCCGTAATGTCTTCATCAAAATAAACAATGAATTTGTCATAAAAACACATACAACAACGATAGTCGATTGGCAATCATAGAGGGAGCGTAACTATTACTTGAAATGAATGCCAATTCGTGCCACCCTTCCATAGCTGTGCGGCGAGAAAGCTGGTATACCCACACCCCCATCAACATATTTGCACATGCACACATATAAATACACAAATGTCACTACAATGACCAACTATAGAGCAACAACAAAATGTAATCTTAGATATGTTAATAGATAATAAAAAAGGCGAGGACTGGTCCAAATAATAAAATGAAGCGAATTATGATAATTTCAATTGGCCATTATTACCACATTTTACATGACAATAAAATATAAGATGGAGACGTATTGCGTGACAAATGTGTCTAGTCGTGGCGGATGATGTATCATCACATAATGTAGCATGCCACTAATGCTATTGTCGCTTGTGGGTGTTTTTCAAAGACAGACGGTATGTAGCGCGTCAAACCTATGTATTTCGTTTAAAGCAAATATAATCTTGACTAAATAGTAGGAGGTCGAAAAAAGAACATTAGTGCGAGCTCGACGATCGCCACTCTTAACAGACACTCATTGACCCCAAACTTACATTAATTACATTTAAAATATTTTAGATTTTATTATTAACTTTTTTTAACAAAAAGTTTATTTACATAATTGAAGCAAAAACACATTTGGTTACTTAAAAACAAAGCAGCCCATAAATTATGTGAAAGTATTGATTGTTTTAGTAAATTATATAAAAAAGTTCAGAGGTAACGAATTTATATGTATGTATTTTATTTCTATAACTTTCGTATTTTCGAAACTAAAAGAGGTATTAAAAACAAAAACATTGGATAAAGCAAAGCAAATATAAAAATTCCCTGGGCAAAATTGAACATTTTACCCTACGCATTCCATGCTAATTGTTTGGTAGTGCTTGGACATATAGTTATTTTGCAATGGGCACTTTTTTTGAATATTTTCTGTCTAAATTCCGAGGACAGCATTCACATCTACGCTTTTTCGTTCTGGTCCTGGGATATTTTCTTATTCGTGAGAGCATTGTGTAAAAGCTGAAAGAGGAACCACCACTCCCGAACGAGAAACCGCCACGCTGCTCCATATGCAAAGTGTCAAATATTAAGTCTCTTCATATAAAAATTATCCAGTAACTTGCCAGTAACTTAATCTCCGAGAATTCGCTCTCAGAGATAAAAAATATCACAAAAAGTAAATGAACGCAAAACCAGTAACAATTTGCTAGTTTTACAAACAGCTGATTAAAGTTTTAGCGCGAAAAACAAAAAAAAGGAAATTTTTTTCAATTGAGCTACCTAGAAAATAAAATGCAAAATAACTTGTTCCCCAGGAGCATTTCGTAAGTGTGAATCAGGTAAGAAACTGGAAATAAATTTTACATATGGACATGTAAGCATGCAATATATGTATTCGCAGACCCAAATTTCCGAAAGCAAGGCATAAAACAAATGGCTGGTGAAACTTCATACAAGACGGCAGTTCTTTATGAACACACACCAACAGAAATGAAACTTCACAAGAGGTTTTGCCTGTGGCTAGTAGCAGCAGCGATCAGGACTTTGTCCCAATAGGTGGTAGCTATGAAAGTCCAGAAACCAAAACTGTGCGATTGGATGTGCCAACAAAGTTCCTCATCTCTAAAGTAATATAAGAGATGTAATCAACTGTGAGTTTTAAAACAGTTTTCAATCATTTTCAACTAATAAACAGTGAACTCGACGAAATATTTAAAGAAAGAAGATGAAGTTACCCAAAAGCTGTCTTATTATTATTATTACTAGCAAACCCGGGCCCCTTCGCTGGGCACACTAAAATAGAATAGATATGGTTTAGAACAGAAAATATATGGTTTTCATATTATTTATTTCTTTATTCTTTATTCAAGCGCTTTGGCATAAACAATATTTTTTGTTTTTCTATTTGTTTTTGAGTAAATATAAAATATAAATTGAAAATAAGGAAAAAAGAAGATTGTTTTTAAATTTCAAATCAACGCATATGAATAAACAATCGTCTTTTTTCCTGATCATCCATGAATTTTTCGTTTCAATTTATATGTTTTATTAAGCATTGGAGCTTTTTTAACCATTATCCATTTATATTTTTCAAAAAAAAAAAAAAACGAAAAAAATTGTAAATAAAATAATAAAATAATTTCATTCGGATTTCACATTAAATTCTCAAATTTCGTAAGAAATTATTCACTGTTCCAAAATCCACTCCAAAAAAATTCACAAACAATTTTTACATGTTGCACTTACGTTTTTTCCTTATGGCATCCAAATCAGAAAGAAATATTGACACATTGTAACTCACACTGTCAATTTGACAGTTCAGTTCCGCCCCAAGCGTTAAAAAAGTAAGCGGCATTATGGCTGGCTCAAAAGAACGCTGTAGCCGTTGCCACTGCTCCGAATTACAACCAAACTTTACGAAACCCATTTTCAATACTTACTTAACAATGTGCATAAGTTTGGTTCAATTCGGTGCAAAGACACGGCGGGTCCACATTTTGGCATATATTTCGAGACCCTAGTCATCAATAGGTATGAAAATTACCCCGTATTAAAGCACTTATCAACAGCTTTCATTTGATACCCATATTGTACATACACAACCAAAGGTTACCCGGGTCCACGTTTTGACCTATATCTCGAGACCCCAGTCACGTAGCGGCATGAAAAATACTCTGTACTAAGGCATTCACCAACAGCTTCAATTTGATATCCATATTGTACAAACACATTCTAGGCTCCACGTTTTGGTCTCTATCTCGAGACCCTAGTCACGGAGCGGCATGAAAAATACTCTGAACTAAAGCATTCCCCAACAGCTTCCATTTGATACCCATATTGTACCTACACGTCCGAAGGTTACCCGGGTCCACGTTTTGACCTATATCTCGAGACCCTATCTACCAATAGGTATTCAAACTATACGGAAATCATCTTCAATACCTACTTAACAATGTGTGTAAGTTTGGTTTAATTCGGTTCAAAGACACGGCGGGTCCACGTTTTGGCATATATTTCGAGACCCTAGTCATCAATAGGTATGAAATTACCCCGTATTAAAGCACTTATCAACAGCTTTCATTTGATATCCATATTGTACATACACATCCGAAGGTTACCCGGGTCCACGTTTTGACCTATATCTCGAGCCCTATCCACCAATAGGTACCCAAACTATACGGAAACCATCTTTAATACCTTCTTAACAATGTGTGTAAGTTTGGTTTAATTCGGTGCAGACACGGCCGGTTAGCAAACACACACAAAAAGTTGACTTTATTTTATATAGTTATAAAATTTTTTTCAGTTTGTGTCCGAAAAATCCAAATATATTACGGAACCCTATATTACTCTTGGATAATGTAGTTTTCGAATGGTGAAAGAAGTTTTAAAATCGGTCCAGTAGATTTTGAGCCTATTCGTTACAAACAAACAAACAAACAAACAAAGTTTTCCTCTTTATAATATTAGTATAGAAGTATAGATTATTATTATTAGAAGGCCATTACGCACTGCGACCAGAGCTGATCTATTGTGAAATACCTATTTTGTAACCCTAGAGTTTTAGGCTTTTTAAAAATTTTAGCACAATTTTGGGTTTTTTTGTTCCAAAGATTGCATGGAGATACTACGATACCACCAAGGTGGTGAAGTCTCTGTCTGCCCAACGCAGGACATTCACAAAACACATGTTCTGAGCTTTCTATGTCCATTTCGCAAAAGCGGCAGACATTGGTCTCGGATAGACCAATATTATTTAGATGGTACCTCAGGCTGCAGTAACCTGTAAGGTATCCGATTAAAAGACGCAGATCTACTCTGTTTAGTGAGAGAAGTTTGTCAGATATTCCTTTGCTGGGACTTAGGAATAGTTTGGCTTGACGCAGACTGGCACAGTTTAGACAGTGTGCGGCAAGTTTTCTTTCTTCCCATTTCCTAAGGAATTCATTAATGTGGCCTTTTGTCAGTCCACAGAAAGGCTCAGGACCAGTAAGTTGCATATTTGCTCCTTGTTTTGCATGGTCATCAGCCATTTCATTTCCCTCATGTCCTTCATGTCCCGGAATCCAGCATAGTGTTACTATGTTGAGGTTTCCTTACGTGTTTAGAAGGTTTAGGCAATCATTTACCAATTTAGAGGTGATAGTTGTTGATAGAAGGGCTTTTAGAGCCGCTTGGCTATCTGAAAGTATGTAGATGTGAGTACCTCTCATTTTCCTGCTAAGGTATTCTCTCACACATATTTCAATGGCATGTATTTCTGTCTGGAATATTGTTGGGTAGGATCCCATCGGAATCGATTTTTTGAATTTGGGCCCATTGATTCCTGCCCCTGTTCTACCATTTTCCAATTTGGACCCAGCAGTAAACCATAGCTGGGAGCCAGGTTTGAAAGTGATAGAATTAGTTCTCCAGTCTGTTCGTTCATTAATTATAACTAGGAAGTTCCTGAAGAGTATTGGTTTGGGTGATAGTATATCATCCCTATGAAGAATGGGACTATGTAGGAAGTCTTCCAAGATCTTTAAATGTCCTTTCATATCCCCACTTTTAAGTTCAGATATACCTTTTAATCTTAAGGCACTCGAGCGAGCTTCCCTTTCAATTAGAATTGGAAGAGGTGGTATGTTCAGGAGCACACCCAATGCATCCGTGGGACATGTTTTCACAGCCCCTGTACTACCAACACATATCAGGCGATGCAGTTTGCTTAATTCGTTTGCTGCCTTTCTTTGCTTGACCTTGGGCCACCATGCTAAGGATGCATAAGTGACTATGGGTTTCACAACTGTGGTGAATGTCCAGAAGGTCATTCTAGGGTTTAGTCCCCATGTCTTACCAAAAAGCCTTGTACAGGCAAAGAATGCCTTTGTTGCTTTTGAAGTAACTCTCTCAATATGGGAATTCCACGTAAGCGTTTTGTCAAGACTGACGCCAAGATAGTTCGCTTCTGTCGAGAGTTGAAGTGTTGTTCCATTAAGGGTCGGACATTTGAGATTTATATTCCTTCTCCTAGTAACCGGTACAAGTGTTGTTTTGGATGGGTTGATGGAGAGCCCTTTTTCCGTGCACCATTTGTTTATTATTGTAAGGGCTTGCTGCATGCGATCCGAAATGGTTTCCTCATGCCAGCCTAATACATAAACTACTAGGTCATCAGCGTAACCCTGAGTGTGAAATCCTAGGTTATTCAGTTTGTGGACTGTCTGTCTGTCTTAGACAGCGAAACTGTGAATGAGATCAGTGATTTAGAATATGGCATAGCCGTAACACCAGGTAACTTTTAATTTTATTTTATACTCCTATGGATGAGAAAAAAAATCCAATGTCAATTGTTTAAAATGCCGGGAAACCCAGATAGAAAAAGAGAAAGTCGATCTTTTGAAGTCGCTGGTCGATTTCCTCAAAAGGTTAATATATGTACATATATAAGTATGTATTTGAAGTGATATGAAAATGCGGGACTGAGAATTAATTACTATATTTCCTTATAATTTTAATTAAGAGAATGTTGAATTTCATTATTTTTTTTTTTGTTATTAATTGTAGTAGTGTTGTTTTTTTAATTTCCTTTTGTAATACATATTGTTTTTCTAATTGTATTCAAAAAGTTTTTAGTCATATAAGTATGTATGTATGTTACTCACGATATAAGGTGATTTTTATTAAATTTTTCGTCTCACAGAGAGAACGTAGGTTAGAATCTCGGTGAAACACCAAAATTAAGAAAAACATTTTTCTAATAGCGGGCGCCCCTCGGCAGGCAATGGCAAATGTCCGAGTGTATTTCTGCTATGAAAAAGGTCCTCATAAAAATATCTGCCATTCGGAGTCGGCTTGAAACTGTAGGTCCCTCCATTTGTGGAACAACATCAAGACGCACACCACAAATAGGAGGAGGAGCTCGGTCAAACACCCAAAAAAGGATGTCTCGAATTATATATATATATATATATATATAGGATTCATCAATTCATTTCCTCTCGAAGCTTCGCCATAGATTGTAAACTCATCAGATGTGTCTTCAAGCATCCCGGTCATAAACTCCAAATCGTCTTGTTTTGAAATATTGTGGAAAACACAGCAAGCCCTTACAAAATGCCAAATTTCGGAAACTGCAGCAACGGAGACGGGGGCTGTGGTTCAGAAGTGCATGCCTCTGCATCATTGGCTTATATATGACTTCAAATAAATTTTCTAAATTTTATCTAACGTATATTTACAACATCAAGACGCACACTACAAATAGGAGGAGGAGCTCGGTCAAACACCCAAAAAGGGAGTACGCGCCAATTATATATATATCTATATACATATATATTACATTTTAATCACCGTTTTTATTTAAAATTAAACTTTGACCAAATTTGAAAATTTTAATTATTCATATGTATGTTTACCAGAGAACGTTAATGTACAGAGAAGTCTCACGAGCTACGAATAGTGTGAATTGTCAAAAATGAAGTTAACCACCGCCGAGGTGTGGTGAAACATTTAACAGAGCTGTTTACAGCGATTTCTCTCTTTAGTATATTGGCTCTACACAGTTTTTGGTTTCTGTAGGAAATCAAATTGATGAATAGCTGACGGCAGTTTGCAAAGTATGTGTTTACTTTGCGATGAGCCTTTTTTCTCACTTGCATATTCTTACAAGTAAAAATTTATCCAGTAAAATCTTGCCACTTCCCCTCAAAATGAAATGCAATTTTGCTCTCTCACTTTCAGCTACTTTGCAAGTTTTTTTGGTACATGATAACAAAACGTGATAATTTGTAACAATTTATTAACTATTTGCTTCATGAACAGACCATTTATACAATATCGAGCAATGAAAAAAATAAACGAGCGGAGCAAAAGCGGATTATTGACTAGTTAGTTAGATAACGTCGACATAGCTTTTGGTAGAATTGTAAAATTCAATCATTTTTGGAAGTTTTTTATGCGAGGATGTGTTACAACATTTTGCCTAAGTCTGGGAACTTTCTCTGTCACTTTCTACCAAAGAAATTATGAAATGCTTTCAATTGTTTATGAAGTGTTCATATACCAAATAGTAATGTTACACTTCATAAAAAAGGCCTAAAAAAAGGTCTAACTATATGGTCGAACGGCAAATGGTTTTTTGGGGAGAGAAACACACTTGGAGATTTGCCATTGCTTGCCGCAAAGCGACTGCTGTTGGAAAAAACTTTTTCGATCAATATGCGCTTCGTGCCGACAGCTGGATTTACACTTTCGAATGATATGTAGCGCCATCTGTTGGTACGTTGGGCAAAACTGGTTGCAACTAATCGACGGTAGGTGAGACATTTGTATGTTCTCCTAAGTGTATTTTTCAGCAACTTTCTGGATTTCGATTTTTATTATTAAAAAAGGAAAGCGCACATGAATGCAATTATTTGTAAAAATATCGAAAAATTGATTACATCTGTACATGTGGTTAAACAATTTTACATTTTTTAACAACAGTAACAACGGCATTTTGACTTCATTCCGGGCCAAGAAAATTTATTAGATATTGGAAAAAATGTTTTGCCGAAGTGGAAATGGAATTCCATTAACATTATCTGGTATTAATCCACGCCGAAAATTGTCACACGAAAATGTTTGCGGTTTATATTTACATTTTTTGCCGAGATGACGTTTTACAGCCACTGTGGCTCACACATTAAACCTTCTGAGCCGTTTATGGCAAAATTTATCAAACTTTCCAACGGAAACGTCAGATGACGCCGGACAACACTAGAAATGTCCAAAGCCAGAAATATACATACATACATAAAAACTCTATTATATGTAATCGTTTAAGAAGTTATAATCGCCACACAATTCTTGCATCGGTTGTACTGAGCAGTTTAGTTTTTCACTATTACGATTGGAACTATTTTCCACACAAAAAGTTTTTCTGGCATTTGTTTTTTTCGTGAACGCTCAGACGACACATCTTCTGAAGCATCAATTGCGATTATTTCACTTTCCAAGATTTTGTGTTGTTTCCAAGATGTTGTTGTTGTTGAGCTTTTGAGCTCTAGGGCTACAACAACGGATACAACACACAGGGCTTTGTTGTAGTGAATCTGATTTTTTTGTGTTTTTCCAACACGTCAGAATTTTCGAAAAGGATTTCAAAGTTTCAAGACTTACTCGATTATTACAAATAGAAGAATGTAATAAAGACGGATAGGTATCAAAATTCGAAGTTTAGTTTTGCTCAAAGTTAAAAACGTACATATGTATATATGTATATATGTATATATACATATATACATATGTAAAAAATATAATTTATTTTATTTTATAAAGGTTTACATAACAATAAAATTATTATGCAAACTGAAAGTAGTGCAGCGCTAGCATCGGAGGCTTTCGGCTTGCAGGTTGATTATGGCTCGATTATGTAGATCCGACGAAGTAGATCAGTATCTTTGAGATAGTTATATAATATAGATATGTACATATTATATGTTGGCTTCGGTTGGGTTTTTTAATATTTCAAGAGGGTCAATGTTGCGAAAGTAATGATGTTTAGTCGATGCAAGGTTAGGGCATGAAGACAGAAGGTGATTTATACTCAGGGTGGAGTTGCAAAACGGGCATAGATTGGGTGGAATGCCTTGAAGTACATATATGGGCGTGTGTAAGTATTGTGTGGCCTAGTCGAAGGCGTATGTATGGTGTGACCATATTCGTTGGGATTGACTCACTAAAACCTGGTTTTACACGCTTAGGATTAACTAAGGAGTAGCTCAAACTGGAAAACCTTTGCAAAAATTTTTTGTATGCCCAAGTTTTTGACAGGACTTACATCTCATGGGGTTAGGAATATACGGACGGAAAGAATTCTCCAGGCAACTTCAATTTTTTCCGGTAATTTATATTTATCAAAAGACAAAAGAATGCACCCAGTAGGGTTTGATACCCCGTTTGTTGTTTTTACAAATTTATATACATATACATATGTAGATGTAACTCCATGTGGCTTCAATAATATCATCATCTGTCATATTCGAAAGAAATGGCGCAAATATGGTTCCTTTTACACAGTTGAGTTTGTCGTGCAGTTTGGCTTTAACTTCACACACTCCTGGTAGAGATTTAGCAGCGAGAAACTTTTCCGCAATTTTAATGTTTCTGACGAGTAATAGCAAGCTTCCATCGCGGAGCTCAGTGATGTTGTTAATTTCCTTGCTTATGGCTAAAATACCTTTGTGTACAGCGAAGCATGAAAGAGAACTCAGCGGTTTATTATCATCCAAAAAATTAATTGCGATGTATTTCGGATCATCTTTTTTGACGGTAGATAGTTCTGGGTAGATTTGGAGTTTGGTTGATTCAGCTTTCTTTCGTTTTGGTCTGCTGCTCGAAGATAGCAGGGCAAACCTGTTATCTCCGAGATTTGTGGCCCCAGGGGGCATCGCGACGGGTTTTTATTCACAACACTACAACTGTTAACGCAGCTTAGTTGAACAAAAGTATGTACATAGTAATGTAGTATTAACCCTAGAAGGACATTCATATTTTTAGTACACTAAAGACATTCTTCGTCGAAACGACGACTACTCTTTTTAAGCTTTCTTCAGATTGCACCTACACCCAAAGAGAATAAAATATAAATGCAGTATTTTACTCTAAATATTTATTTCATAGTTTTAATGTTTTTTTATTTATTTTAATATAATATAAAACTTAAAATTAAAAATATTCATATTCAATAAAAAAATTTTTTTTTGCTCATAGCTGACAACCTTCAACAAAAAAGTAATATTATTCAAATTAAAATTCATTAATACTTTAAAAAGGTACATTTTATGCTTAAAACTAAAAATAAAACTCTGTTTTATAGGTCTTTAACTTTATTTTGCACATGTGGCACAGAGATCAATTTTATGGCCCCCATAAGCTTTTTTGACATTTGGCGCATGAAGATTTGGCCATTAGACGTTTGGATGATGGACAAATCGTGCAAATCTTTCTTTTTTTGCTTGCTGATACCTCTCCACTGTTTTTTGCATTCTCATCATGTTGAACTAGTCCGCTTTGTATATTTTGTCGAGCTGCCGTTTTAAAAGTTACCACATTAGGTATTTTATATAAGTGTTTTTGAATGAGAGCAGAGTGTAAACCTTTCATAAATTTTCTGCGACTAAGTGGTTTCTGTCCTAATTGGAACATATTATGGGTGTATATAACATAACTATTTATATACATAAGCCATATTGAGTATGCCAAAAAATATTGCCATTGGCCAGCGGTTGGTGTTTCGAGCGCAACTCATTACGTTGCACATTTGGTCTAAGGTGTCTACACCACCTTTTGTTGAATTGTAGAACTCGATCATATGTGGCGTCTTTGTCATGCTATTTACAGTTCCAAATTTCATTGCATGAGGACAACAAGTAAAATATTTTATTCGGTTTTGGCTTATATGACAAGAGCGTCCGTTCGTTGTCATAAGCGAACATTGAAGTGCCACATTTTCGACCTTTGCTGACTTTCATCTCTGGAGTTATCTCTCTGGAGGTATATTTCGCAATGTTCCAACCAATGTTAATTTATATGGTTCTTTTAAAAGAGATTTAGCCAAGGAGACTGAAGTGAACCAATTATCCATGGTTACAATTCGTGTAGGACCACGTACTTGATGCACAATATTTTGTCCATATCTATGAGATGTAGCTTTTTGCGTCGACCCCTTATGACGGTTTTTTCCACGTAATATGTTTTTTGAGAAAGTAATTATATCAGACTCTTCAAGCAACACATTCAACGGGACATCGTCTTCGTCTGCAGAAACCTCTTCAGAAGAATTTTCTTCGTCCATTAGCTCTCCCAAGTCTGTCTCAAGCTCGCCAATGGCATAATCATCTTCATCCGAAACTATTAAGTCATCGTCTTCAGCAAGAAACTTTTCAATTTCCTTGTCATTTAAAAAGGCTTGTTTTGTCATGTCGAATTGAATTATATAAAAGTTTTTAAGACAAAAAAAAATCCTAAAAGCGATATATTATTTTGTTGCAAAACTCACACAAAAGACATTCTTCGTCGTTTCGACGACGCAAATTTTTTAAAACGGTACTTACAAGCAACTAGCACAGATGAACGGACGCTCACAACTAAAGCTCAGCAACGACTAAAGCTGTACGAAAAATTAAAGAAAAACAATGAACGGAAATTATGATAAGCGGTTAAATGCAATCGAGCGTCGTCGAAACGACGAAGAATGTCCGTCTAGGGTTAATGGAAACAATCTTTTACGACACCACTACTGGTTTATTAGACACAATAAATAACCGAAATTTACAAACTGCGGCCAACTTTGCCACCCGATTCAGATATTGAAGAAGATTCAAAAAAAAGAAATATAATTTAAAACGTTATGCGTATATTGAATAGAGTTATGCGTATGCGGATGATTTGAGGGGGATGCAGATTTTTTACAGCAATTGTTTATATTTTAAATTTTTGAAATCCACATGTCACTATGCTTTTACAACAAGTCATTCATATACTTACATATGTACATATTAATATACATATTGATTACAATGAAGGGTAATTACCACTTTATTATGAAATTGAACATGGTTAATCGAATTTCAATATTGTTTATGGCGATTAAGAGAACGGTGTGTTGAAATCACAAAACATACGCATTTTCTATTTTTTACAAATCTTAAGTACATTTATACATATGTATGTATGTATGTATGTATGTATGTGCAAAGCTAATAATTTTTGCATGTTATGCATTTATGAATTTGTTTTTACTCTTGAAGTACAGTAGATTCTGTTTTTATGCGGTATATACGTTCCGCAAGAAACAGCATAAAAAAACTACCAGTTCTATAGTAAAACAATAGATACGTTTCAAAAGTGCTAAGAACCGCATAAATCTGAAATAATGTAATAAAATCGCATAAAAAAAGGGCACTAGTCCCATATCTATATATATAAAAATGAAATGATGTTCGTTTGTACGCATTTTTTGGGCCGATACGAGGCCAATTTTATTCGTTCTTTTTTCATATTATAGGGATCCACTAGGGGAAGGTTTTTAGCAAAAAAAAAAAATTCTTTTAAATATTTTCTTCATATAAAAAAAAGAAAAAATCAAAATATTGTACAAAACAAAACTTGCTCGATTCTTAGATTAAAGTAAGTTTCGAATCGACATTCATTTTATGTGTACAACTTTTTTTGAATTTTTCGTTATTGTATACAGAAATTTCAAATGATTCGAATGAAATTTTTTTTTTTTTTTATTTCTTCCATAAAATATTATACCTGTCGTTAGACAATAAGTAATTTGATTTACAAAAAGATGGAATGAGAGTGATATTGAAGGGCCAATGCCCCCAAGCTCATTTAGAAGAAATATATACATACATATTATTTAAAAACAAGTGGTTAACAAACAATGACATATACGATTAGTTGACAATTGATTACAAGGATTTTGCAAGATCTGTTCGTGTTTGACGGTTAAGCCGACTTTGGGTAGATTTTTCTTTATTTGGTAGTCTTCTCATCATAGGATTTGTATGCGTTAATAGTCTATTTATGTGTCTTCTGCTAGCGCTTTGTATTGTTTCATCAATAGTATCGATGTCAAGGTCGCGATGAATATCTGCGTTAGGTATGTACCAAGGAGCATTAGTTAAGGTCCTAAATATTTATGAAAATAATGAAAATAATAATAATTTTGTCACTATAATGGTCAATGGAAATTTGGGTGTATGGAACATATGGACCAAATGAACACAAAAAAATAATTTAGTTTTGTTTTGATTTTTTGCAACATTTTGGTTTTCAGTTAATACAATAAGAAAACGTACATTTTTTTCGTGAACACAAAATTCTAAATTTATTACGTTGTTTGTTTAGAATTTTTTTAGAAAAAAAGTAAATTTTTTGGTTTTAAGGAAATTTGTTTATTGTTGCTATTTGTGAAAGCGTAGATATTTGTAAGTATTTGACTATAATCCTAAAAGTTAATGGAATACCACTATGACACATAGAAAACATTTTTTCAAAGGGGTATTTTTCGAAAATTATAAAAAAAATTGTTTTCAAAAATTTTGAAGAAATAAAGTAAAATAAAAAAATTTCGAAAGCATGAAATTTTTTTTAAAACCAAATTTTCCTCAAAAATAAAAGAAATTTCTTCGAAGAGGTGTTTTTCTAAAATTACAAAAAAAAAATTTCAAAAATTTTAAACAAATAAAATAAAATAAAACTTTTTCAAGGGTATGACATTTTTTCAAAACAAAATTTTCTGAAAACCAAACAAAATTTAAAAAAAAAATGGTGTTTTCAAAGCATTTCATATTCCACTATTAATAGAGAATACATTTTTTCGAGGGGGTGTTTTTCAAAGCGGAAAAAAATCTTTTTTAACAAATCAATTTAAGCTTTTACAAAAGTATGAAAATTTTTCAAGAACAAAATTTTCTCAAAAACGTTAAATTAAAAAAAAAAAGTTTTTTCAAAATATTTAATTTTCAGCAATTAACTGAGAAGAAATTTGTTGGAGCGAAGTGTTTTTCAAAACTTCAAAAAACACTTTTTAACCAAAAAAAAATAAACCTTTTTTCAAAAACAACAGGAATGATAACATTGCCTAAGAATTTCTGCACTTTTGCACAGTCTAAAGAGGCATTGATACAGAGTGTATTTCCAAACATAGTTCAACATTACAAAAACCATGATTGACTCAGCGAAAGAGCAATTTTAGCTGGGAAAAATAAGGACGCCAATGATATAAATTCAGCTATTTTAGATCAAATACCTAGTGACATAGTTGCGTATAAGTCAATGGACACTATTACTGATCAAGATGAGGTCGTAAATTATCCAACTGAATTCTTAAACTCACTCGATTTGCCAGGCTTACCACCTCATAATTTACGATTAAAAATTGGAGCACCGATTATTATGCTGCGCAATAGTAATGTGCCCCGACTTTGCAACGGTACCAGACTCGCTGTGAAGAAGCTAATGGGTAACGTTATCGAAGCAACAATTTTGAAAGGGAAGTACAAAGGAGAAGACATTTTGATACCCTGAATTCCACTGATTCCGGCGGATTTACCATTCGATTTCAAACGTTTGCAGTTCCCTATTCGCCTTGCCTTCGCTATGAGAATTAATAAGGCGCAAGGACAGTCTCTACAAATGTGCGGTATTAATTTAGAATACCCAATTTTTTCTCATGGACAATTGTATGTAGCTTGCTCACGAGTTGGCAAACCATCGTCATTATTCACGCGAAAGATGAAAAAACCAAAAACGTTGTCTACCAAAAAGTGTTACAATAAAGTTCGAATGAAATTGTATCAAAGAATTTGCTTTGTTTCGTATTAATTTTATTCTCTTTCAGCAAATCATTGAATTTATCGTCTAGCGAAGCGGGCGAGGGTACGCTAGTTATAACTATAGATACGTTCCATAGACCGCATGAATCTGAAATAGTTAAATAAAAGCCCATAAAGAAAAAATTGTATTTTTGAAAATTATATCTTTATTTAAGAAACGTCAGAGTCGAAAAATAAATTTACTTAGTCAGAAATAGAATCAGACAATACCCGCATGTTGCGCATTCGTTTAGGATTTGGCGTAAAATGATCTGGATGGTGATGCAGGCGGTTCCATACTTGTAGGGTTAGCATTTTTGATGTAATCTGTGATGAGTTTTTGCTTAGCTGGTTTAGAATCTTGTTTATATGTACAATTCCCGATAGGTCGACATATTTTAATTTTTTTAAAAACCGCACTATTTCAAAACCGCATAAAAACAGAATCTACTGTATTTTGAAAATCTGTATTAAGATCTGATTTGATTCTTATTCGTGAGAAAAAATATTTTGTCAAAAAATTCAAATCCTACAAAAAATCCTACCCACGGTAATAGTACAAAGTTCTCAACTGTGGTACCCCTCAAACTCAAAACGGCATATTATACATAACCACACCGAGTGGGTCTATTTAAAGAAAAACTACACATAAATTATTGTCATCTTCCTATTTGTGTTGATATCAATATTTATAGGCAACTAAAATTTTAAATTCCAATTTTCCATTCATTCCAATTTTCCATTCCATTCATGCGGCTCGTATTTGCAATGACCATTAACAAACTTATTAGTGTGGGCGGAAGAACAAAAAACATTTCGTATCTAAAAGCACTTCAATAAACTTTAATAATTAACTTAATAGTTTTTTTCTTTTTGAATGGGGCTGGAACGAATGATGGATCTAAGCTGTTGTGTAAGTAAAATTAGAGTCATCGCATTTCGAAACGATGATGAGTTAAAGCCAATCATCCAGATGGATTAAGGTCTCTCTCATTTCGGCATATTTACTCACAATTTGTACGTAGGGGTGTGAGTGTAGTGATAACCTCAAGGGAAAGTATGTTTGCTCTACTATTCAGCATTGCAACATTCTTATCTCTAACTATGTACGTATTCGTATTATGGACGATGTTATTATTTTTTGGTTTAATATTCATAGTCATAGCTATTTTATAAAAAACATGAATTAAATACTATGAGAACTATACAACAACAGCAACAATAAAAAAATACACTGCAACTAAGACAAAACTATAAAGAATAAAGTCATACATACATACATAAAGGGTTTTCCAATAACAGGTGTTAAATAGGAGAGATGATTAACGATTTTTTTATGGCCGGAATTGGATGGTATTGATCTGGACAACGTTTAGTTTCACTTATTGCTTGCCACACAAGCAACGAAACCATTGATCTTTTAAGGGAAAAGTTTCCGGACCGTGTTATCTCATGAAGAGGTGATCACAATTGGCCACCAAGATATTGTGATTTAACACCTTGTGACTTTTTTCTTTGAGGCCACGTGAAAGAGAAGGTCTACGGCAACAGCCCAGTGTCGATTCAATACCTCAAAGATGGAATTCGTGAGACTATCGAGGACATCGGGCAGCCACTTTTCCATTCGCTTATGGAAAACTTCATGAAAAGGATATTGTCCTGTAAGCGTGGTCGTGGTGGTTATTTTCCACTATTAACGGCATACCTTCCTCTTTATAATGAAATAAACATCCGACCATTTATATTAAAAAATAGCATTTTTCTTTGAATATCAAAATGACACCTCTTATTAAATAACCCTTTACATATGTATGTATGTACATATTACTAAATGAAATAATCTACAAAACTATTTTTAAAATACATATGTACATACATTTGTGGCTCGGCAACTTGTAAAGAGGAACTTCATATTAGTTTCGTCGCGCTATCACAGCATTTAGTTGCACTCGGTTCGCTTAACATAAAATGTTACCTCGCGGAAAGCGAATTTCTCCACTTTTGTGTGTCACCTTTATTTTAGTCCTTTCGTTGTCCCTGTGTAATACACAATGGCCTTATGACGACTATGATATCGAGGGTGGCGAAGTTGAAACAGAACATGATGTACAAAGCGGCCATCTTGCACAAAATGTTCCAGCTGGCTCTATAATTGAGTCAATCCCCAGGCCTGGATCTCCACCAGAGCATCCGGATGAATTGATTGTGCCAGGCTTAGGCGTAGTTCGTGGTAAAATAGGATACAAGCGCATAAAAGGAAGACCAATTAATTCATATCTTGGTTTGAAATATGGAGTAGTACGTCCGGGCTTAGGTCGTTTTCAAGTAAGTACAAATTACAAAGTGACACAAATTCAACAAATTAAAAAGCAACATTTTTATTTGTGTGTTCGATGTTCGATAAAAGTCGTGAATATTTAACCTATTTTTTATATGGCTTATAACTGATGTATTATAACTTTTTTCACATAACGGTTGTTTCTTAGCTCCGCATTAAAAACCATTTCTCGTTCGTAGTCGGCTTAAAACTGTAGGCCCCTCCATTTGTGGAACAACATCAAGACGTACGCCACAAGTAGGAGGAGGAGCGCGGCCAAACACCTAACAGAAGTGTATTATATTATCATATTATATACATTTTACATATATATATTTTTTTAATAAATATTCGTAAGTAAGGACGTTCATATGTGCTATAAGAACTCTCAACTGCGACCGCTGTAAGAGACATCTGCTTGCGTGGTAGTTTAGAAATATTATGCACACTTGTTATTAAATTATAAGTTTATTTTAACTTTGATTCAAATTTTATTATGTGCGAATTTATCACTCGGCATATTGATTTATCGGATCTTTTCATGTCATCATCTCCTGAATTACTCATCGTGGTTTCCGTGAATCCCTAGTGGGACATAGGGCACCAACAACACATACTCGCCATCTCGTCCGATTACTGGATAACGCCTTCACCTGCTTCAAGCTTCTCCCGAGTTGAACCGTCAGTTCTTTTCCGGGTTTCCCTTGACCTGCCTGGTGCTCTTCCTCTCGCTGTGAGTGGATTTCATTCCATTGCCTTCTTCACTATGTTCCAGTATTCTTCCTTAGACAGAGGTGGTTATAGCGGTGGTGATTTTCTAGGTAGAGCTACTGTACAGCAGTACCGACAGCACATTCGACTAAATCAGTAATAATGAATATGTAAATACGATTTATAACTGTTGACATTAATAGTTAAAATTTTTGCAGCCTAGATTAAGTTTTTCTAATTCCAATTCCTTGGGACAGTACGCATCAATTTCATAGCGTCACCTCATACATACATACCATTTTAGTTTACAGAGAAAGGAAAAAATTTAACGAAAATTTAATGAGTTAGGGTATTTTTCCACTTAGAAACATCTAAATTTCTGTCAATTTTCAATCTGTTATTACAATTTTTTTCGATATATCTTAAGTTTTTTTTAAACCCTTCCTTCATAAAATTTAACTTTTATAGTAATGAATCGAGAAGGTATTAGTGCTGCAAATTTTTTCATTTTTCCAAGTAAAAGTGCGGTTCAGGGATGTCGCCCTCAACCCAAGCAGAGCAGAAGCTTATCTCGCTGCTCGACTTAAAAAACTCTCGGATTATGAGGAAGCAATAAGTTACAATAATGGTTAAGGGGAAGCTTACACCCCTTTACCGCACGAAAATAACAAAGCACGGTACCTGCGTAGCAGAAGGTTTAGGCACCAGATAATGAGTCGAGAGTTGATGTGCAGCACCAGTGACACAATTGGAGCGGCAAACTTTCCAGCAAAGCAGTCAAAATCGAGTTAAAAAATTTAAAAAAGAATTTGAGTTGTTACATTTTAAATTTGAGCTGGAGAAAGAGATAAACAAAGTAATGGTCGTTGCAGAGAGCGCGAGGCCTAAAGTCCAAGTACTCGAACCAATGAAGCAGCTGGTGACTGAATACGATGGCGAAGAATATTTGAAAATGTGGCGTTCCCAAACTCCAACGTTCCAACTACGAATAGTTGTGAGGCTTAAGATAGGAGCGAAACATTTACGTGGTATAATTCAAGTGTGATGCTCATCAGAATTGCCGACGGACTCCTCGCAGAGTTGCCAACGAAGAAGATTCGAGAGACGTGTCTGGAGATTCGGCCCCCCTTCGAAACTTATGCAAATAATAAACGACTGAAAATGGCCTCAATCTCAATGATGAATAGTTTGTCGAAGATAATATTGATGGTATTCCTTCAAGGCAGCTGCAAGCACAGGCAGAGGTGCAAAACTTCGAAAAAGCTAATGAAGTGATAAAAGCGTTCCGCACAATCGAGTTGTCTCGACGTGTTCGTCCAAGAACAAGCGTACAAAAAGGTAAAGAGTGGCTCAGCTGCTCCAACTGAAATTCGGCGAATCGTATTTCAAAGGAGTTACGGCTTGCCAATTCAATAGCACGCTGCAACCCTCGTCATCACCGCCAGTTACCGCATAAGCATGTAAAGTTGTATCACCTATTCGGCGAGCTGATACACCCGTAGAAACGCTCGCCACTCCGCTATCTGTGGACAGCGCAGATATGATTTTCCGCAAAAAAAAACTTTCTTCCATACCAGCAGAATCTGTGAAAATTAAACTTTTGCCCGAGCGCAGGCACATAGGACTTCCAACAGTTTTTCACAAAGTTTCACACTTTCTTCGATACCAAGTGATGAAGTCATTTTTCCCCGGGAAATCTTTGTAACAGCGTAGCCTTAGAAGTCAGTGAGATATTCTCTCCTTTTATATCTACTACCATCGTTGTTTTTTGTGCCGCCAGAGGTGATGGCGTTGTCGCAGTACCACGTCCCACCAGCCCGCGTTTTGTCCTTGGGCCTTCCCTCCAAAATAAATTGCTTATAAGTCCTTTACCTCAATAAAAATTGATTATATAGCTACGCACCAAGCGCACCAGCTACGCTGGCCGCATTTGTCTACAAAAAGAATAACGGTCTAAGTTACCGCGACATGATTTAGGTCTTTTTTTTAGTGAGATTGTAGCTCACTAATATTCCAACACCTTATTTTCTTTAATTCAAAACCGTTATTGGGCGAATTCTCGAAAACTACATAACAGGGAAAAAATATGTGGATTTTTGAATTCAGCGGTTTTGGAATTAGCTTTTTTTGCATAAATCTAATCCAGTCCAATAATCGTTTGGAAATGGTTGATTGATCAACTCCCAAAGTTTTTGCAACCTCTTCTTGCGTTTGAGCCGGATCTTGATCGAGCAATTCCTCCAATTCGGTATCCATGAACTTTGGCGGCGCGGCCAAAATCACCACTTTTAAAGCGTGCAAACCACTTCTGGCACGTTCGCTCAGCTAGAGCATGCTCACCATAAACTTCCACCAAGATACGATGACTTTCGGCTGCTTTTTTCTTCATATTAAAATAATGAAGAAGAATTCCCCGCAAAAACACATTATTTGGCACGAAATTCGACATTTTCAAGTGTGGTAAAAATATTGTTGTTTACGCTTCAAATAAAAAACTTATACTGACGTTTGTGCCTTACGACAGTAGCTCTCCAATGAATGTTTGGAAATGTGGATCGATGGAATAACAATCAAGTTACGCCATCTGTTGTAAAACCGCACGAACTTATCCATAGACCTATTATATAAACTTGATCCGATCGTAATTAACTATTATTATCATCTCTTTTAGCAAGCCAATGTTTACAAACACTACAGAAATGAACCAATTGATGCGACTCAAGTGGCACCGAATTGCCCACAATTTCCTGATTTAAAGCTCATAACTGCCGCAGAAGCGCGTCATGAAAATGTTGACGATTGTCTTTCCCTAAATATTCATGTGCCATCATTCGTACTTCGAACACAACAGAGAACGCGTCTCTTGCCAGTGATGGTTTTCGTTCACGGCGAAATGCTGTTTGATGGCAGCGCTGAGGAAGCTCAACCAGACTACTTTATGGAACAAGATGTGGTATTGGTATCGATCAACTACCGACTTGCACCTTTCGGCTTCCTTACAACGTTGTCAAAGGAAATGCCAGGAAATGTAGCACTGGCCGATATACAGTTGGCACTGGAATGGATTCAACAATACATTCGAGCATTTGGAGGAGATCCACTACAGGTTACTTTATTTGGTCAGGCTGGTGGCGCCACCTTAGTGCATGCACTAAGCTTAAGTAATAAGGTGCGTACATACTATACTATCTTCATTTACTACAATAAGACAGTTAAAAAAGCAAATGTATAAACAAAGTAAATTAAATAAATAAATCAATATAATTTTTCTCTGTGTAGGCACAAGGTCTGTTTCATAAGCTAATCCTGCAATCAGGTACTGCCTTGAATCCATTCTTTTTGGAACAAGATGCTCTTTCCACAGCACGCAGCTTTGCACGATCAGCACGTTGTCCACGTACGAGTACGTTAGAAATGCAAAATCTGCATAGCTGTTTCGAGCGACTAAGTACTACAGAGTTACTCGAAACTATGAAGCGACATTACGTATGTATTCCATATCGATTAATTTATATTAACGTATATTAGAAACATGAATCAGCTATTGAATAATACACTATTCAAGACAGGCATTGCGAAGAGCAAGAAGAAAATTAATTTTCTAGGCGTGACGTCACACTTTTAACGGCAAGGCTTTTCGCTGTCAAATCAAATAAAATGTAAACAAAGGAAGTAAACTGAGTAAAAGTTAATGTGTAGGCGAAATTGGCCGAACAAAAAGTGTTCAGAAATTAGTAAAATCTAAATTAATTGAAATAAAGGGATAAATAAAAAAAGGGAAGTTAAAAAGGGAAAAAAACTCATTAACCGTAAAAATGATCCCACAATTTACATGCACTTTCGTCTCTCGGGAGACCAAACAAATACACAAATTCGCCATTATCCATTTACCGAACACTTCATTTTAATTTTTATAATTGTCAAAACACTGACTTCACTATGAATTCGCAAACAAACACTATGACTTCTTCAAAAGCGTTACGTCACGTTACTTTTCTCTGAAACATAATATCAAATCTACGGTTTTCTAATTACTGGTTCATGATATTGAAGAGGGCTTATACTTTAATTTTATTCTTTATTAATTGTATACTTAAATGCAGGAGGAAAATGAAATTCGAGGTCTCCATTTCATGGGAGGCTTCAAACTAGCCGTGGGAGACAGTCTGGAATATCTTCCAGTGCATCCCGCCGCCTTGGTAGCCAACCGCACAGTTCCAATGATAATCGGAGTGGCCAAAGATGCTGGATCCTTTATATTAACGAGTACTCACACACACTGACACAAATATTAAATATTCAAATACTTTTTATATATGTTTTTTTTATAGGTTTTTATGATGAATTGACCCGCTTACGTTCAAATAACATATCTGACTATATAAATGTGGTATTAAGGCATACTACGCAGCCTCGGCATTACTTGGTTTGGAAAAACTTGGCGCTACGTGAAATTTTCAGCGAACAGGACACACGTAACCCCACTCTACCCACTCTGATCCAAGGTCTTTTAGAGGTCAGTACCTTTTAATAGAAAATATAATAATAATTAACCACTGCACTTTTCTTTATTATTCAACAGCTTACAAATTTAATTTTATACCGCGGCCCAGTACTCGATACGATTAAAACGACTTACAAGAAAGCACCAACATATTTATATTGCTTTGATTACCGTGGAGAATTCCATCGGTTCGGGCACCTAAAAAGTCCTTTGCCATTCGCAACCGATGCCACACTTAGCGACGACAATATATACCTCTTCCCCTACCCGGAAGAAGTAAGCAATTTGATTCCGCAAGATCGCGCATTATCGCACGCTCTGGTTAATATGTGGGCCGATTTCGCTGCATATGGTGTTCCTATTAGGAACAATGTTGTTTGGCCAAATGTCACCACCGAGGTGGGTCCATTTTTGAGAATTGTTAATTCCAAAGCTACGGCAATGGAGTTAGATTACCACTTCGCTGACGGAATTCCTGTACCAAATGTATACCCCGAGTACTTCAGTAGCACAACAATCGCAAATGCAACAACAACAACAACAACTACTACCACTACCCCAAGACCACGTTTGAACTATGCTCATTATTCGAATCACTATCCCAATTATAACCCAAATTATAGGCAAAACTATCAGTACCCAGACAATTATCAATATCGTCCACGTACAACGATTTTAAATGGAGCAGAGCATGCGTAAAAGTCTAATCACGGAAGCCAACGTTATTATTAAAATTGAAATGTAACCAATGTGTATATTTCTAAATAAACGTAATTTTATAAAAAGTTATAATATATATATGGGGCATTCTTCGCCAACCGGACACCCCCATCTGCCCAGAACAGTTTTTATAAAAAAAATTTTTCCCTATGCCGAAATAAAAGCTTATGTCATGTACTTTAATTTGTCATGTGACACTTTTTAAATACTAAAAAGCCATTCCTTCCAAATCTCAAACAAAAAGGAAGTGATTATTAAAAGATTTTCCAATTCTCCAGAAGAAAAAAAAGTTTTACTGTGAAAAAAATCCTGTATTATGAAAAAAAAAAATTCCAATTTCAGCAATTTCCTTCAATATTTATATTCAGCAGCGAACCCAGAAACCCCCGAGCATCATGTTTGAGGAGAATTCACAGTAAAACTTTTTTTTCTTCTGGAGAATTGGAAAATCTTTTAATAATCACTTCCTTTTTGTTTGAGATTTGGAAGGAATGGCTTTTTAGTATTTAAAAAGTGCCACATGACAAATTAAAGTACATGACATAAGCTTTCATTTCGTCATAGGGAAACATTTTTTTTATAAAAACTGTTCTGGGCAGATGGGGGTGTCCGGTTGGCGAAGAATGCCCCATATATTTATTTATGTATATGTTTATTTAAAAATATTTTTCAAGTAAAGTAAATAGGTTGTAAAACTATTTTTAAAAACGATTCAATTTGAAATACCTTTGACGATTGTATGGTAAGACGAATAAATTCGAAGATTTGATATTGCAGTGGGATATAATATTTTTACAGTCAAAACTGTTTCAAATTAAATCTGATGCTCTTTTTGTGATATTTTTGTTTTATATATTTCGTCAGCTAAGCTAGGATCTCTTAAGCCCAGTTTTCATCCTTTTCCAATTGAATATAAAACATTCAAATGTTCAATTTCGTTTCAAAATACATAAACTAAAAGGGTTGGTGTCGAAATTCTGTATGTACAAAATTCTAAAAACAAAATTCAGCTTTTTAAAATTCTGCTTTTTAAAACTCTGCTTTTTTAAAATTCTGCTTTTTTAAAATTCTGCTTTCTAAAATTCTGTATTACAAAATTCTATATTACAAAATTCTGTATTACAAAATTCTGTATTAAAATATATTATAATGTTAACAATGTTAAAGAGGTAATGTAATTATTTTGAAAAAGTGCGCACTTTTCCAAAATAATTACATTACCTCTTTAACATTGTTAACATTATTATTTTAATACAGAATTTTGTAATACAGAACATTGTGGGATATTCATTGTCAAATTTAGGTATGGTTATTTGTTAGTAAAACTTTTTACACAATTTGAGTATATGCGCCCCATTGTTTTTAACATATTCGTACATACCTATGTACATACCTACGTTAATTATAGTTGACAACATTTATACATTGGTATGTACATAGGTATGTTTGCAATCAAATATTACCTGGAGATGAGAACTTCTATCACAAATGAGGAATTACAATTTCACCACACCTGTCTACAACGGTTCTTATATTGTTTGTTTACCTTCTGTTAAGTGCTGACTTTTTGTGAAAGAGCGTGGTTTAATATTATATTGATAAAAATGTCCGAAATAAGAATATTGAAAACAAATAAAAATAAGGAAATGTTGGGTGTTGATGGGTATTTCTATTATTTAGAAAGAATAACAAAACAAGGACATATAATTGGTCGTGTTCCAAGAGAATAGCGTGTCACTGTAAATCTCGATTGGTGACTGAATTAAAAGGCGGTATCCATTGTGTGATTAAAAGGTCCGGTGTACATACCCATAGCCCTGAGGCAGTGGAAGGTTTTGTTCGCGATGCTAATATAAAGCTTAAAGAGTTATCTAAAAAAACATGCTTGCCGGCTAGCCAGATAATTCGAGAAACCATTGTGCTAACTCCGAGCGATAGCCGTGATGCTTTACCTTCTAAAATGGCCCAAAAAAGTAAAATAATGCGGACTAGAAAAAAGAAATGGAACATGAAAGAACCAAAAACTGTAGATGATATTGATATGCCACTTAATTTATATGTCCTTGAAGGCGAGCTTTTTGTCTTAGCAGAAAAGTGGGTCGATGATGAACTTTTTATGATATTGGGGACAAAATCTTCATTGGAAATGCTGAGTAGCAGTGACTGCTGGGCTGTTGATGGAACTTTCCATGTTGTTCCTCGCGTTATGAGGCAACTTTTTTCCATACATGGCAGAGTACATGGCGAAATCGTGCCTCTCGTTTTTTGCTTGATGAGCAAAAAAACGTTGAAGTCATATGTCGCTGTTTTTAACGAGTTGCTGACGATTGCAGGTAACCATGAACTAAATTTATACCCTCAGCGTATAATTTGCGATTTCGAAATGGGTATCATATCGGCAATATCCCAAATACTGATTTACGCGGCTGTTTGTTCCATTTTGGACAAATAATATGGCGAAAGGTTCAGAAGGAGAGGTAATTAAAGCCTATTTTATGGTTGTGTATGTATACTAAGTAATAGTATGTTCTTTTTATGTATAGATTGGCTCAAAAATATGGGACTTCGGTGGAATTCGCACTGCAAGTCCGAATGATTAAAAGCTTAGCTTTCGTACCGCCAAGCGAAATACCGAATTACTTTCAAACATTACTTAATAACTGCGATGATGAAAGTGTAAAAAAATTACTAGTTTGGTTTGATAAAAATTATATTGATATAAATAATAATAATTCCAAATATTCTCCCGAGTTTTGGTCAGTGCATGACCATAATGCATCGCAAACAGAAACGTTTCCTAGAACACAAAACAATATTGAAGCGTGGCATCGGCGGCTGAAAGTTATTGTTGGAAGAAGAAATTCGCAATTTTACCATCTTGTGCTAAGTTTGCAAAAGGAACTTATTTTAGCGAAAACTCAAATATCAAGAAAAGAAAATGGAGAAAGAGTTAGAAGAAAAAGGAAAATAATTAAAAAAAACAAACAGCTGCGAAGAATTATTAAGAAAAGAAATGAATTAAGTCACACTACATATTTAAAAAGAATTGCAAAAAATATTGTAATTGGCTAAACTAAAATATTGTTATCGCTTAAACATATATGTATATTTATGGAATAAATGTTTATTTTGGTACTTCTTGTATGACGAAAATCACAAAACTTGAATAAAGCAGAATTTTTCGCATTAAACATGCAGAATTTTGAAAAAGCAGAATTTTAGAAAGCAGAATTTTAAAAAGCAGAATTTTAAAAAAGCAGAATTTTAAAAAGCAGAATTTTTTTGCAATTTACAGAATTTTGTCACCCAGAATTTTGTAATACAGAATAATGACACGCTCCCAACTAGGGTTGGTGTCGAAATTCTGTATGTACAAAATTCTAAAAACAAAATTCAGCTTTTTAAAATTCTGCTTTTTAAAACTCTGCTTTTTTAAAATTCTGCTTTTTTAAAATTCTGCTTTCTAAAATTCTGTATTACAAAATTCTATATTACAAAATTCTGTATTACAAAATTCTGTATTAAAATATATTATAATGTTAACAATGTTAAAGAGGTAATGTAATTATTTTGAAAAAGTGCGCACTTTTCCAAAATAATTACATTACCTCTTTAACATTGTTAACATTATTATTTTAATACAGAATTTTGTAATACAGAACATTGTGGGATATTCATTGTCAAATTTAGGTATGGTTATTTGTTAGTAAAACTTTTTACACAATTTGAGTATATGCGCCCCATTGTTTTTAACATATTCGTACATACCTATGTACATACCTACGTTAATTATAGTTGACAACATTTATACATTGGTATGTACATAGGTATGTTTGCAATCAAATATTACCTGGAGATGAGAACTTCTATCACAAATGAGGAATTACAATTTCACCACACCTGTCTACAACGGTTCTTATATTGTTTGTTTACCTTCTGTTAAGTGCTGACTTTTTGTGAAAGAGCGTGGTTTAATATTATATTGATAAAAATGTCCGAAATAAGAATATTGAAAACAAATAAAAATAAGGAAATGTTGGGTGTTGATGGGTATTTCTATTATTTAGAAAGAATAACAAAACAAGGACATATAATTGGTCGTGTTCCAAGAGAATAGCGTGTCACTGTAAATCTCGATTGGTGACTGAATTAAAAGGCGGTATCCATTGTGTGATTAAAAGGTCCGGTGTACATACCCATAGCCCTGAGGCAGTGGAAGGTTTTGTTCGCGATGCTAATATAAAGCTTAAAGAGTTATCTAAAAAAACATGCTTGCCGGCTAGCCAGATAATTCGAGAAACCATTGTGCTAACTCCGAGCGATAGCCGTGATGCTTTACCTTCTAAAATGGCCCAAAAAAGTAAAATAATGCGGACTAGAAAAAAGAAATGGAACATGAAAGAACCAAAAACTGTAGATGATATTGATATGCCACTTAATTTATATGTCCTTGAAGGCGAGCTTTTTGTCTTAGCAGAAAAGTGGGTCGATGATGAACTTTTTATGATATTGGGGACAAAATCTTCATTGGAAATGCTGAGTAGCAGTGACTGCTGGGCTGTTGATGGAACTTTCCATGTTGTTCCTCGCGTTATGAGGCAACTTTTTTCCATACATGGCAGAGTACATGGCGAAATCGTGCCTCTCGTTTTTTGCTTGATGAGCAAAAAAACGTTGAAGTCATATGTCGCTGTTTTTAACGAGTTGCTGACGATTGCAGGTAACCATGAACTAAATTTATACCCTCAGCGTATAATTTGCGATTTCGAAATGGGTATCATATCGGCAATATCCCAAATACTGATTTACGCGGCTGTTTGTTCCATTTTGGACAAATAATATGGCGAAAGGTTCAGAAGGAGAGGTAATTAAAGCCTATTTTATGGTTGTGTATGTATACTAAGTAATAGTATGTTCTTTTTATGTATAGATTGGCTCAAAAATATGGGACTTCGGTGGAATTCGCACTGCAAGTCCGAATGATTAAAAGCTTAGCTTTCGTACCGCCAAGCGAAATACCGAATTACTTTCAAACATTACTTAATAACTGCGATGATGAAAGTGTAAAAAAATTACTAGTTTGGTTTGATAAAAATTATATTGATATAAATAATAATAATTCCAAATATTCTCCCGAGTTTTGGTCAGTGCATGACCATAATGCATCGCAAACAGAAACGTTTCCTAGAACACAAAACAATATTGAAGCGTGGCATCGGCGGCTGAAAGTTATTGTTGGAAGAAGAAATTCGCAATTTTACCATCTTGTGCTAAGTTTGCAAAAGGAACTTATTTTAGCGAAAACTCAAATATCAAGAAAAGAAAATGGAGAAAGAGTTAGAAGAAAAAGGAAAATAATTAAAAAAAACAAACAGCTGCGAAGAATTATTAAGAAAAGAAATGAATTAAGTCACACTACATATTTAAAAAGAATTGCAAAAAATATTGTAATTGGCTAAACTAAAATATTGTTATCGCTTAAACATATATGTATATTTATGGAATAAATGTTTATTTTGGTACTTCTTGTATGACGAAAATCACAAAACTTGAATAAAGCAGAATTTTTCGCATTAAACATGCAGAATTTTGAAAAAGCAGAATTTTAGAAAGCAGAATTTTAAAAAGCAGAATTTTAAAAAAGCAGAATTTTAAAAAGCAGAATTTTTTTGCAATTTACAGAATTTTGTCACCCAGAATTTTGTAATACAGAATAATGACACGCTCCCAACTAAAATATAGTTCATAAATTATATGCATGCAGTAATTTTTGTTTAATTTATTTTTCCCCTTTTACTATGGTAATTACCACAATTAATATTCATTCGATTCACCACCAGTTTAACAATGTTGTTGTTGTTGCTGTAGGACTGCATGGGGGATGCTACTGGAGTGATAGTCCTTGGCCAGATATGAATCCGGGTCGTTTCGTTAACATGAACTCGTGGGAACGAGTTCAGTGATTTTCAAGCAAATTTGTTTTTAGTCTCTTAGATCATAGGTGACATTCTTAGGTCAGTGCTTCCACGTACATAGAAGTAGAGATATTTTACGGATTCAGCTCATTTTTATCAAATTTAATCATTGATTGTCCGTTTGTTTACTTTTTGGCTCGATCACAAGAAATGTTTTCTTTGGCGAATTGTTAAAAACAAAATAGTGCAGTGCTGCCAAGTCACATGCATCATTGGGTAAGCTTTTGTTTTGTTCACTAATCGCTGGTGAATTGAAAGCAGCTATTGGCAGTTACATTCCAGTAGCTATTTTAAATATGTAGGTTTCGAACTCAGGAGTTTCATTCGCAAGCGAACTGTTAGTTTTCGCTCAATTTTAAATGACATATTTATTTTAAACAGGTGTAAAAAAAATGTTGCTAGCAGCATGTTGCGCGGTGTTTTCACGGCGTGAACTGAGTAGGTACTAATTTATCGTTAGATATATACGAAATTTCACGGATATTTCACACCAATGCAATTTGTATGGAATTTGACAGTTGTTTCACGTGATACGCGACTATGCTTAAGCAATATTTGAGGAAAAAGAGTATAGGTATTCATAGGAAGAGGAAAATTCTTACTATATCAAAAGTAATTTGCCTTTTAAGTCTTACAATAGCGCATTTCGTCTTTTTGTCAAAATGAATTTTTAATCAACGTATTGATATCAATTTTCGATGTGACTATGTGTACGACTGTTAGGATATATCGTCGCCGTTATGCGAGAAAAATGAAAATGTTGGAAAATCAATTTTGAAAGTTTATTGCTCTGTGAAAATTAAAACTTTGTTTTCTGATATAAACAATTATTTGTTTCTATTCAGGGTTTGGTAATTGGTAACTCAAAATTGGAAAATATGCACATTCATACTTCTGGCATAAGGGGAACGATATGTATGTGGATAGCACTATACAAAAGTATTCTCAAAGTGAAGGCGCGCAAGGAGCTCGACCTTTTTATATACCTACATATGTACATATGCACATTGTATCTGTCAAGAAAGCCCATATTTGGTTATTCTCATTATATAACACTTTCAGTTCATTTCATATCAAGTACAGATATAAAATATACAAAAATATTCGCACACAAAATTCACCTTAATATTAAACTATTAATAAACTATTTACGAATTTTGGAAATATATGACCGCTTCAATAAAAACTTGCCATTCAATTTTCTTCGCCTATTGCGTTTAACTTTTCGCCGTCTTTTGGCGAGTTTGTTGCGCAGGTAATAACTTTCACGCACTAGACTATGACCATTTTCCTCGTCTATTAGCGTTGCTGAGAACTCTTTGAAATAATTTCCGCTGACCGTTAATGTATCGTCTATTTTCATGTATGGACCATACAACGTGGTCATCGGTGGCCAATATCCTGCGCGCAAGTCGCTAAAGGGATTCCCGTTAATCACGAACGAAGACCATAGATCCACCATACGCATAGCCATTGATATATCGGGCGAACTCAAGTTAGTGACATGCTGCGGGTAGGGAAAGAGATAGAGTGCTTCATCTGTTAGAGAGACTCCGGCTTTAAAAGGACTCTGCATGTTAGTCTCCTCATCCAGATCTCGATACCGATTGAATTCACCCATATAATCGAAAGAATATAGGAATGTATTGTCCGGAACATGTTTATTATTCATATTGAGTGCCAGTAAAACCGGTAATTTATGCATTAAAGTACCACCAACCTGAAAACAAACAGAGCTTCAAAGTAATACGATGGACGTGAGGAAATATGAGGAATTTGATAGGCGACTTACGTCGATTAATCGTGGTATTAAAGTACTGAAAGTACCGTTTTCCATTAACTTCCTATTGAAAAAATCGTGGGTCACGAAACTTGTCAAAATCATCGTTCTATCAGTGCCCACGACTTGGCGAATGACATGATCAATATAATCATAAGCTCTATATTTATCGTCTGGTATGATGCCCTCAAAGTCGTTTTCAACAATTTCTGAAACAATCAATGCCATGAAAGGCAAGAAAAATTATTTGAAGTACTCACCGTTCAAAACTCGTGAACCAACATTCCTTGGGCAGCCACCCATTGCTGGGTAGGAAAAGTTTGAGTTCAGCATAAGATCATAAGGGTGCTCGGGCAAAACGCCACTTGGTCCGCCAATCGTGAATTGAATGCCACCCGTGTGTCCAACACCCAAATCGGATTTTTCGAGCTTCATTTAAATGATTTAATAAATAGAATATTAAGAATATTGAGGCTAGACTTGTATATGAGATACTCACTGCATGCGTCATGAATGCACTCAGTAATTCTAGTGGTGACAAATCCATTAAACATTCATTTAAATCCCGCACCGTTTTCATTTGGCATTCGGCCTTCTCGGCGATTTCCTGAGCATGTTGCCTGGGATTTTCTTCCAGAAAAATAGGCATCAACGCGGAGCCTGAGTGATATATAACCTGATGGAAAAGCCCTTGTTGCACCTATAGAGATATATGCATATGTATGTGTTATAAGATATTAGGATTGATATTATTGTGCAATTAATTGCAAACAGTTCATAAGATAACGCTACCTACCATTGGTGAAATGGCAAGTAAATGTGCGATTGCTGCTCCACCCACTTGACCCGCTATTGTCACACGATTCTCATCACCCCCAAAATATTTGATAAAATGTTTAATGAACTGTAATGCCAAATATATATCCAGGACTCCTGCGTTGCCAGGTATATCTTCAGTTTTTGTTGATAGAAAGCCGAATGGTCCTAATCGGTACTGTGGCGCTACCAGTACAATATCTTTTTCCAGTAAATAATCAGGCGGTGCCTCAGCATTGCTGCCTTCAAATAAATATTCGCCATGTACGTAAACCAGAACTGGATAGCGACCGGTGACGTTGGGCGTGGATATAGTCAAGGTTAGGCAGTCTTCTATATCCAGCACATCATCCAGCTTCTTTAAAGATTCCATGGAAACAACTGAAGGGCAACCGATTTTCTCAGCTGTGGCATCCATAACATCATCCCAGGGCTCTACAGGTCGTGGAGGCTGCGCCACAAGAATTAAGATAAAGTTAAAATTAGTGAAGATATGGCACGTTACATGTCTGAATCAGGGCGTAAACGACAATCTCAATTGACCAATTGATCACTTTGACCGATTCGAATTGTTCTTAACTTTTAGTCGATTGGTCAAATCGTTAAACCCGCCAGAAGCTCAAACAAGTTTATCGTTTATGCCCTGCTTCTGTTAAATATTATTTCTATTTTTAAGTTCATTTTAAATACAACAAGTAAGGAAGTACTATATAATTGTATTTAGGCAGGTGGTTAATGTTTGGAATCAAACAAACTCATAAACAGTGAAAGTTATAGCTTGTAATATCAGACGGACGAACAGAAAGAGCTAACATCAAAAAAGTCATTTTGAGTCATCATTTGTATCAAATTTTAGTAATTTCGCAACTAGAAAATAGAATACCTCTAAGAAACTTTCAGGAAAAATTGAGCATAATCTCAACTAGTAATGAAAATATAAGGGAAAAATCTGGGTGTTTTTCACATATGACGAAATTTTTGAAATTTATTTTATCAAAAAAATTCTAATTGTGGAAATTTTTAAAAACATAATTCACTATAATAAATCTCTACCACACTATTTAACATTTCACTGAAGACATTCCCCTTAAAAAAATGTATACCAAAATGGGTAAAATTATTATTTTTCAACATTTTTTCAGTATAGTCTCCTTATTATACCCAAGCCTACAAATAAATGCGTTTTCAAAAAAATTTACGACAACATTCAAAATATGTACTTGGGCCCCTTAACTTGGAATCGCTCAATATCCTCGAACACAAGCGCGCGCTTATTAAAACAGAGTAGAAACTTCTAGTCTAGTACGTTTATTCGTCTAATTTTTGAATTATTTGCTGATTCTTATTATTCAAATCATGATGAAACAAAGCCAATTGTCATCCCTGGTCTAATATTGGAAAAAACTTCATAAATTTGGTTTTTAGAAGCACTATTTTATTTAAAAGTGGGTGGCGCGCTAACCATTCCCAAGGCTTTGAAATAATCCTATTCATTTCATACAACGTCAAGGCGCAACCAACCTAAAAGGATGCACTTAAATGTTCACTCATGTTCAGCTTCGAATAACTCTGTAATTGTTTTCCAAGTAGGGGGTCTCCGGTGGCAGGATAAGATTTCCAATTTAAAGTTTCCCCAAACCGTTGAGCGTATGTATAAGTGGAGAGGAGACCGCGTTAGCTTCGTTACTCGTGCAGATCACAATTTCGCAGTGGACGGGTGAACAACGTGGCCGTGGCCAATCGAAGCTTATTTTAAGGCCAATAATTCATGTGCAACTGCTCGTCGTAGATTTTGTGCGTTTTAGAATATTCGACGCTTACGTGCGCAAGAGAGCGGCGGGCCTGGGACTTCCAAAAACTATTGTGGATGAAATAATGTGGAAGGATCTCTAATTTCACCCCTTCAAAATTAAAACAGTGCATTCACTTAATCCTAATGATTACAAATTGGGTAAACATTTCTGCAAGGCAATGTTGGAGCAATTTCGTCTGGAGTGATGAAGCCCATTTTCATTTAAATGGAAGTATAAATAAGCAAAATTACCGTTATTGGTCAACTAATGGACAGAGCCCATAACTAAAACACCAACAGCCTCTTCACAGTCTCAAAATAACGATTTGGTGTGCATTGGAAAGTGTGGAAAAATTACACCATATTTGTTTGAAAAGCGTATATATATATATAGGGTCCGCCATATAACTTTACGGAATTAAAAATGCTATAAAAAAGAAACTACTCAATATTTTTCCAAACTGTTTTTTTCTATTTTGAAGTACAATTCTTCCGGTTAATGATGGAACACAACTTCATTCATATGGCTGCCTCGGCTAGCCATGCACCATCCCATACGATCGGTCCAATTTTTCATCACATTTTCGATTGTATGCGGCTGTATTTCAGCTATGACATCGCGTATGTTGGTCTTCATTGTTGAGAACGACGGTGAACTGATGTTCCTGGTGATTGACGAACACTCTCGGCCAGAGCAGCAATATTTTCGGGTGTACGCACGGTTTTTGGTCGGTCACGCGTTGGTTTGTCAATAAGCAACCCAGTTTCTCTTACTTTTTTCGCAAAGTAACGCACATACGCTTCATTCGGTGCTTTTCTTCTTCCCATTGCCGTACATAATTTTCGTACACATTCTGCAACATTACCATGATTTTCAAAGTAATGTCGCAATATTTCCCAGCGTTCTTTGAGCGTATACACGACCATTTTCGTTCAGCGGAAGAAAAAAACTAATTTTCTGTCAAATCAGATGACAGCTAAGTGTTACCATTCTTCAAATAATACATAGTTCAAATCCGTAACGATAGATGGCGGGCCCTGTATATATATATATATATATATAATTGGCGCGTACACCCTTTTTGGGTGTTTGGCCGAGCTCCTCCTCCTATTTGTGGTGTGCGTCTTGATGTTGTTCCACAAATGGAGGGACCTACAGTTTCAAGCCGACTCCGAACGGCAGATATTTTATTTTTTATGAGGAGCTTTTTCATGACAGAAATACACTCGGAGGTTTGCCATTGCCTGAAACACATGATTACCGTTGGTTAAAAAACGAATTATCAACAAGAGATTCAAATCGCTCCCGAGACAGTTTTTCTTCCTATCTTCACCGAATTCAAATTCTTTACTTATTTTCAAGGACCAGCTTAAAAATAATAAAAATGTTTTTCCCCAACTAGTATTTGAACCACCTTAAATTCTTGGCTTTCAGTTACATTATTTTAAAAAGTAAATATTAGGTGCATAAGACTTCGACACTATGCATCGAAAGCAACTAATAATAATAAGAAGTGCATAGAACTAATTTGAGAAAAAAAAATAAACCAAAATATACCTTGAATCTATACTTTCCGGTGGGAGGCTCTGCATATCTAATATCCACAAACTGTAGCACCTGCCGCTTAGACCAAGCCGTTTCAATAGTTTTCCCTTGAATGGTGCCTAATTTCGGTAAGTCTATAATGGTATCCTTTTCTTCGTCAAATTGTGCCCAACAAACACCGAATAATAAAAGTAAAGTTGCAATAGATATTTGAACTTGCTGTCGATATAAAGCAGCATCGGCAGATCCCGCACAGGAACCAACAAGTATTTTGCAAAACATTTTTTAAATGCTCCTTAAAACAATTTCTAAATTATGTTTGACACATTCAAAACTTAATTCAGTTGTATTTGATTAACGCCATACAAATTCACATTTAAAAATAACAACTCGCATTAAGTAAAGAAATAATTTAAAACCGCGCAGCTCAGAAGCTTTCTTCAGACTATTTGAAGAACAATAGAAAATAAACCGTGTATACTGCTTCAGAGAAGACGCCGGCAGTTTGAAATGCAATTAAACAAAAAAGAAACAAACTAATGCCAAATTATGCATAATACACGAAAGGTAATAGGGTATGGACTATAGGATTTCACTTTGGCTGAGCGAATCATCTACCGTAAAAAAGCAGAAACGAAAAGCAGAATAAAGCGACAGATGTTTAAAAGACGCCTAATTTCCAAATTTTTTGGTCATTTCCTTTCCTTTCGCAAAGTTAAAAGTATTCTTCTTTGGTGAAGATAAAAAACATATAGTAAGAAATTATATTTAAATATGTAGGTACATTTATTATAATTTATTTTACCATTAAACGCCTGACCCAGATTGCGAAAATGTATATTATAAATCTTAATCAAGATATTCATATGAAGATTATCTAAAATTTTATCATATTTATATTTAAGACATTAGTTACCTACGTAGGTAGAATTGGGTGTAAACGCACTTACATTGCATGTAGATAAATTGTTGGAGTAGGATATATGTATGTATGTACATTTATGTATATTACTTAAGTGTACATATGTATGTAATTAGATGTAGCAGTTTTTACTTTTCAACAACAATAAATTCTGATCAATGATTGAAATTATTGATGTATTGAATGTCTTAATTCAACTTTAATAAATATGGATACTTAAGCTACCGATATGGATTTGTTAGATTATTAGTACGATAAAACTTAGCAATTTATTGACAGGTAGAAAGTGCCAAGCAGTTGTAGGTTATTTTGCTAAGCGCTCCAGGCATATACTTATTTAAGTATGTATGCGTGTATATTCATATCTTTGTGAGTATGTATAAATGTTTGCGTTTAAAATTGTTTCTGCCGTTGGTGAACGGTCAAAACTGTTTTGCATCTTTGTTTCTTAGTTCTTCTATTCGCGTTAGTGAATTGAGGTTACGCACGATAAATCCATTAAATATGCAAACGAATACTAATCGCTTATATTTTCAATGAACATCAAAGAAGGAGAGAGAAAATGGCACACAATTGTTAGATTTCTTTTAATTACCTTTTGTCGTTTGTTCTCACATAACTTTCGCTAACTGTATTGATTTTTCTAAACCAGTACTAAAAAAGATATAAATAAATAAAAAGTAAGCGTGTAAAATATGTATGTTGACTTTTGATCAAAAAACATAAATATTTGGCTTTTGGACTTTTGACGTCAGAATGGAGATTTACTGTTAGCTTTCTAGTATCGATACTCAAACTTGTATTATTTTGACTAAATATGGATGTTGAGCCGATATAAACCCAAAACTATTGAGTATGGAGTGTTTCGCTATTCTAATCGAGCATCGAGTCCATCGTAGAAAAATTATATATTAAAACATCCGCAATTCCAAAGTATTCTATACTCGTATGACTCATATCACCAATTTCGTACCGTGTCTGATACGCCCACGTATCATATATGAGTAATTTTGGATATACTAATATTTTACCTAGTGAACATTTTTGTACTTGATGCACCATTTCTCTTTTTAGTATGGGAGGGTGAAGTATATACTATGTAAATTATAAACGTAAAAAAATTGGCGAATTCTCAATTAAAGGCGAAAATCTAAGCTTTTGATTTACATATTCATTAAGTATATTATAGTTTTTTAAATAATTTTCATTGAAACAAGTGGGGCAAAAGATTTTGCTCTAGATTTACTATTTAGCAGACGGATAATTTCGTTTTATTTCTCTAAGAAAACTCAGCCAAGGAAACTCACCATGCAAAATTCCAACTGGCTCTGTCTTAATTTTAATCAGTTTGATATACAACCACTCTTTTTTTACAAGATAGATACGTTCCTTAAAAAAGCATGCAAAAAATCGTGAAAAAATAATTCATGCGATATATGGTAAATTTGGGGATGTGCTCCACAGCTGGAGAAAATCCCGTAACATGCAAAAGTTAAAAAAAATATCTTCCAAACAAAATTCATTTTCATTACAAAAAAAAATTTGGAAGTAGTTTTCCAATTGAAAGTAGGAATAATCAATTTCGCAACTAAAAGTGCTATCATCAGTGGATACCATATACCTATATAAGATACCATGTGAGATATGCCCACCTCATCTGTTGGGTTTTATTAAAATTATTAACGGCTTCTGTTAATTTTTTCGTTGTAATAAAGTCTGTTATTAGAGACTGTTTTCTGCTTTCTCGAGAAAATTTATAATTTTTGCATATGGCGTCGTACGTCGGTCATAGTAGACACTTGTAAACTAGACAGCTGCAGTACAAAAGTAGACAAGCAATGGACGCCGTAAAAGTCAAACAAAGGTTTCACTCAACATTGTTTATTTATCCAGTATAAAAATTATAAAAAACAAAATTTGATGATTAATTTAGCGTCACCTTATACAATACTTGTTATCCAGCTACATACCTAAACATTACGTTGAAATTTTAATGCACAATCGGACTTGGTTAGTTCCAAAATGTACTTATTACATCGTTTTTGAAGAAAAATATGTATGTATGTATCCTTACTTAATCTTACACGAACAATTTTTACTTAATAAAACTTTCTTTTAGGAATTATGTTTTGTTTAGAAAAACATTTTTTATAATGAGCTTCGTGCATGAAAATTTTGTGTAAAAAAGTTTATTAGTTAACCGTGTTAACTCAAAATCGCGTAAAATAAAGACCGTTTAAAAAGAGAGTTGGGTGTATTTAGATCGATCTGAAGCAAATCGTGTACGTTTTTGAAACACATATGAACAATATTTTTGTCGTTGTTTTTGTATTAATTGTTTTTCTCTAGTCTTGAAAAGCTTGCACATGCAATTTTAGTTCTAACGTAACAGACAATATTGAAAACAATCTTGAGCGTAGAGCTCTTTGGTGACATTAATATATGGGGAGAGGGAACCTGGGAAGTCAATTCAAGTCAAGCAATACTGAAATATTTTTTTTTTATAATCTTCAGTTCCTGTATAGCGGAATATGTGGTCACATGCCGGTCCAGTTCCACGATTTACACGATTTTGGCACTTCCGATCATTGATCTACCAAGCGTGCCTCATCTTTGACCTACTTGTTATCAGAACAACATCAACATCATACTTTGCTGTTGCATTCCATACTACATATGTATATTAGGTCCCTAAACCGCATTAACTTTTTTGGTCACTTGCTTCGACTTTTCACCTTAGTCGCATACATCGTGAGACAGGGCTCACTAAAGACGCCTAATGGCAATGATCACAACTATTTATTTCTTCTAATATTTATTTGTATCGGCAGATCTCTATAACGCTATAACGAGGGGTAATTACCTAGGGGTAAAAGGGTGGAAAGTTGCAATTGCGCCCTAAGCTCTGTAAGCTCTGAGTAGCGTTGCAAATTTAACTCGTAGCTTTTTAGAATTGACCTCGATATGCTAAGTAATATATATGAGCTGCTTGTGAAGGAAACCGTACTAAACCAACTTATCTAACAACAGAGTTTTGATAAACCGACATAAATGCAACCAACCAGCTATTGAAGTCGACAAAGTAAGTTTTGTGATTCAAGTATTGTTCCGCAATATTTTTGGACATACAGCAAGCGTTTGACAAAGACTGACACTCAGGACTGTTATACAAACCAAAAAAAAATCTACCCACTCCTCTCTACCTTTTCCTCGTATTAGAAACTTGACTTCGAAAATGGAGCATTTAGTAAATGCCTCAAAATCTATTCATGTCACATTCACACTGAGAAAAGAAGGCTGCCCTAGTGTCAGTCTTAACCACAATATTATTCCAAAATCCAGTAGGTAAAAAGGTGGAAAGGTATCTCGGACTACAATTAGATAGAATACTAACATGGCGACTACATATCTATAATATAAAAATGAATCGCAAAATGTGTTGGTAAGCGCATAACTCAACAACGCATGGACCAATCTTAACAATTATTTTTTTAAAATGTTCCTTGAAGTCCAAAGATGGTTTGTACGGCGAGAAAAAATCGAATAACTTCCGGGAAAACCTCTAAAACAGCACTTTTCTTTTTCACATACAAATATTGCGCGTTCGTGTGTGTGCGTGTTCGCGTTGGAGGATCTAATGCGTTCACACAAAAGTGATAATATCGTGAACCCGACCAAATTGAAAAGTCAAAAAATGTAAGAGCTATAGATTTGACTGGCCTCGCAATATTCTTTCTTTTGTTTTAGTTTCAGAATGCGTTAAGGAATGATTTCATTCACCAATAATAAATAAAAATAGTTAAGTAAATTCTAAGAATAATCACGCAGGGCTGAACAAATCCAAACATATTTTAAGAATACCAAAAGATAAACATATTTTAAGAAGAATAAAAGGCGAATGATTCACATATATACGTTTTATTTCATTATTCTTTATTATATTGGTTATTAACCCTGTGTTAATAATAATAAATAATAAGTTATCTCTATGTTTTGTCATTGAAGCACCCATTTTATAAATATTTGTCACATTTAGGTTCCCACTATCCTTTTAGATTATTTTTCAATCAGGTTTGAACCTTAAGTTCCCCTCTTAGTTTGAAGCCCTCTGAAGGCCAGGGATAGTTATTTTAAAATAAAAAAAAATCAGGCTTACTCAACCATTAAAAAATCGAAGCGAGTGTATCTCAAGGCAGCGTTCTTGGACCAGTATCGGGATCGGGTACTTTTTCCTCCGGGCCTGGACTCGAGGGTAATTCCAAGAAATTTCCTGCTTGAAAAAATATAGTAAATAATACTTCTACCAGAGTTCCGTCACAGACTTTTTTTGGTGTCACAAGGCGAATTTTACTGGAAATTCAGAATGTTGTATGCCTCCGTTCGACTTGTTGAATGCCATCACAGCTAAAAACTTGGATACGCTGTTCCCGAACATCTGCATTGCTTTGCAAATATTCTGCACCCTGCCAGTATCGGTTGCCGGCGCCGAAAGATCGTTCAGCGCTTTATCAAGGATCAAAGACTACCATCGTTCTTGTTCAACTCAGAGTCGAGTAACAGGATTGGCAACTTTGTATTTGGAATCTGAGTTAGTAAGGAAACTCGACTTCGATGATATTATAAGAGCTTTTGCCTCAGCTAAAGCAAGAAAAGCTAAATTCTAAGCATCGTGGCAGTCATTTTCAAATATTTGTAAGGCTCACAAAATGAATAAAAAATTTTAACTTTTTTCAGCTGCGTTTTTTATTTCAGATCTGCTGAAGAGTTTTCTAAAATTCATTTTAATCAATATTTCATAATTAATTCTATCAAAAATTTTATCAATGAGTTTTTCAATATTTAAATGTTATATCACTATAACATAGTTAATACGCAATTTTGATAAATAAAAAAAATTTGAAGGGGCCCGCATCTCAAGTTTCCCCCGGGGCCCGAATACTCTCTCCACGGCCCTGTGTACAAGCATCGGTAGATGAAATTATAATGTAGACTAAAACCTGGAACATCAAACTAAACGAGAGCAAATCTGTACACGTTGACTTCGCCAACAAGAAAATTATTTATATCCCGGTGAAAATATCCTCCGTTACAGTTCTCTATAGTAATACTGCTAAATACTTGGGAATGACATTAGACACGTGGCTAAAATGGAAGGAACATGTCAAAATAAAAGCTAACGAAATTGACATAAAATTAAAAAAACCTTAAATGGTTGGTTGGGGGAAACTCTAAACTGTCAATATAAAACAAATTATCATACGGCTTTCAATTGTGGGATGTACCGCTGCATCAAACATCTAAGTCATTCAACGCCAACAAAAAAAGGTGCTCAGAGGCATGGTGAATGCTTCTTGGTACATTAGAAATACCGATCTGCACAACGATCTGTCGTTATGTCAGTAGTTATGTTGTAAAATTTTAATTGTTTGTATGTTATCAATTAGTTATAAATTATTACTTGTTAGCTTTGCTAGGTGTAATACTATGAAATGTTAAGCTATTTTTTGTTACATTTCAATAATGTACGTACAGAAAGAAAGGAAAAATCACTTTGGTAATCAATCATATTATGGTACTTTGTATCTTTGGCTAAATTCATGCAGACTCAATAAATTCGAGGCCAATGAACACACAAAGCAATTAAATTCTAAAAGCCCATCAATAAGTACCTACAACTTTCTCGTTGTGTTAGCGTTCGCTTCATTTTGAAGCAATGCGCGAACCTCGATTGCTTGCTACAATGCACGCTTTGGCAGCGAAAGCTTTAATCTTAAAAATGGGTAAATTATGCATAATAAATTTATTAAAATTAGATATTTACAGTAATTACTGCATTTACTAAATTTGTACTTATTTCAATATAACTCGGGTTAAAATTTATTGAAATAATTTTATTTGTTTATTTCTAATGATGTGGGCGCTCGCGAAATGATGGGAGTTGCCCATCTTTACCTTTTACTTTGGCGTTCGCGTTGCTCAACTTTGCAAATGAGTTGTTATTTAATCACACTTTGTGCAGACATATTGGCCACCGTTATCATTACGCTTCAGCAAATAAAACAAAAACGAACGTTGCTGGTAAGTCTATAAATATGCGAATTTGCTCTCAGGCAAGGTTGGACTCAATTGAGTCCATAATAGGTGTATTTAATTTGACCATTACAAGCTAATACATAGCTTTATCTGGGCCAAATAAAACGATTTTAGCTCATTTACTCCTTAGTTTAATTTCCAATTTTGTGGCAAAGCAGTTAGAAAGTGTTAAGCACACTTTTTATAAAATTTGCCATGCTACTCGCTCTGTGTTATATATTTTCTTTCAGCTATTAAAATGTGAATATGTTCTATTTTTAAAACTGGTACCATTATTAGTAGAAACACACTTTAAACTGGCAATGCCTCTACTCCAATATACTTACAAGCCAATATAAATAATTATAGGCGAACAAAAGCTTTCCTGTATAAACGCGGTTAAATGAAACTGGGCAAATATCAGAAAAGAGAGTTGGCAGCATTAAAAATACTTAGTGAGTAATGAACGGTTGATAGTACAAGAAAAAGAAGAATCCAATTTTGAGCGCTCCTAAGCTCGAAACAGAAGCCGCCAAAAACCTTAATATTAACTACAACTCCGAAAGTATACGTATATTTTTGCGAAAGAATAATTTTAATGGAAGAGTTGGCCGAAAAAAACCTTTCATCAACGAGATTAAGCGGCACCAGAGAATAAAATTTGCAAAGCGTCATGCGGATAAGGATTTCGAGTGCTGGAAGCACGTTTTATTTGTAGATGAAAGCAAGTTTAACATCTTTAGGTCAGATGGGCAATCATATGTTTGGAGAAGACCTAATGAAGAGTTGCTGGAAAAAAATTTATGCTCGACAGTTAAACATGGAGGCGGATCGGTAATGGTATGGGCTTTATGCTTCATTAACGGCAATATGAACCCCAAGCAATACCTAACAATTATAATGAAAATTTGGTATTTTAAATATAAAGTATTGAAAAATTGGGAATTAAGGCTAATTTCCAGTACTATCATGACAATGATCGCAAGTATAAGGCACCTGATGTTTGTCTATGACTTATGTACAGCTGCTCTAAAGTACCTGAACACCTCCACAATCTCCAAACCTCAATGTAATTGAACATCTGTGAGCTTATTTGTTATTAGAAACAGGAGAGACCTAGAAGATGCTATTAAAGCAGAGTGGGGAAAAATAGATACCTTAACATGCAAGAAGCTGGTCGAATCCATGCCCAGAAGACTAAATGCAGGGAGAAAAAATAAAGGCTTGCCGAGTAAATATTAATATATTGTTTTTTCTCAAATATTATTTACCTAACTCTACTTTATATAAATGTTCGAGTTCCTTTTTGCCATGTATTTTGTTAAGATTTTATGATTGTATTTTCTATGTAAGAATGAGTTGAAGTTTGTTTAGGTTTTTTGTAGTTTTAAAAAATACGCTTGAAGAACGAAAATAAACGGGGCACATAAACGCATTAGATTGGTGTCCGAGTTCTTTATTGAGCCACTGTAATAAAAGGCACATATGTACGTATTCATAATAATTATATTGTTATGTAGAGCTTCTATATAAAGGGGCCACTTCCATTTGATTGAAGCCCCACATGGCTGTTGGGTCGACGTTTTATCAATGGTCATTTTTTAATTGTTGGATATAATGATTCAAGATTTTCATTTGTTTGAATATCAAAATGAGTTTATTTCTAAATAATAAGTTAAATAAATATTTAAGAAAGCCTATATCACCCATATGCAAATATACAACCTAACATAGGGTCATTTTAATCTCAGCATACCTTAGCATCGACATACGAGTATGTACATGTGTTTATACATTCTCACTACTTTTTAACTTAGACAGCACCTTTCTTTGCGACAAGTACAAAGTCAAATTTTCTTTCGTTTGCCTCACTTGTATCATATTCATCTTCTTGGTCATCCTCTTCATCCGTCACTTCTTTTGCAGTCTCAGTAATATCTACTAAACTATCAAAGAATTCTTCATTTACAAGGTTGTATCCCAATCGTGCCTCTTTAACGGCGATTGTATATTCTTTAAGATAATTATATCCAATTGTTACAGTTTTGCCAATTTTTAAGTAGGGACCCGTTTCTTCTGTCATAGCCGGCCAAGCCGGTGTATTCGGGGCCATTGGCACTCCATTGGCTGCAAATGAAGTCCAGTAGGCAACCATACGCTTCGCAATTTTAATGTCACGATTTAGATTTAGATGACTATGTCGCGGCCAAGGGAAAAGATATAAATTATCATCGGTAAGGGACACTCCAAGTTCAAAAGGCGTCAATTCGTATGCTTCTGCGCTATTAGAATAACGATTAAGCTCGCCATCATAATCGAATGAATACAGATATGTCCTGTTCGCAAGTTTCTTTGCATTAGCTTGTAACGTCAGTAAAACAGGATTCTTAAACGGTATGGTGCTGCACATCTGTGATATTATCGAAGATTATTGAAAGGATTTAAAAATACTTCTGTCATGATTTTGTCAAGACTTACATCAATCAGTCCTGGAACGAGCGTATAGAATGAGCCGTTCTTTATCTCTCCAGGAGTGAATATTTCTTCGATAGCAAATTTCTTCCAAGCACCTGTTGGATCAGCTCCATTACTCTGGGCTATTATGTGGTCAATGTAGCCAATGCCGTCGAGTTTATCATCAATAATTGTCTCATTAAAATTATCGATATAGATGTCTAAAATCAACATACACGATTAGATGATTTTAGTATTTTATTATCTGACGACTTTAAATTTTACCTTTTAGCAAAAAAGTGCCTGCATTTTTGACACTGCCACCAAGCGTGGGGTAGGCCTTGAAGTCTTGTGACGCTAATAGTTCCCCTGGATGCTTTGGTAGTATGCCCGACGGACCACCGATAACAATTTGCACCCCTCCGTAACTACCGATTCCCAAATGGGCATTAGCGTCACCATGCGCACTGAATGCGGTCAATAACGTTGTGGTATTCAGTTTTCGCAAACACTTATTAAGTGCATCTACTTTGTTCAGTTTTTTGCATCCGGCGTACTCTGCTATATCTTTGGCCGCCGGCAGTGGATTATCGGTGATGAAGGCGGGTGTTAAAGCCGAACCAGATTGATAAATAACTCGATGAAATAGACCATCCGGAACCTTAGTTATTATTGGATTTGAAATTTTTGAAATTATATAGATTTGTAATACAATAATTTTTGGTAATTTGTTTAACTACTTACAACGGGACTCATAGTCAACACATTGATCAGTGCTGATCCACCCACTTGGCCAAAAAGCGTAACACGTGTGGGATCGCCACCGAAAGCTGAAATGTGATTCTGAATCCACTTAAGAGCTAAAATTGCATCGTGCACCGCCGCATTTCCGGGAATTTCGTCACTCATTGTAGACAAAAATCCAAATGGACCCAAGCGATAGCGAATCGAGACCAATACAACATCTTCTTCCAGCAAATAGCCAGGAGTAGCTTGACCGCTGCTGCCGTCATAAAGGAAGTCACCATGAATGTAAACCATGACGGGTGACTTATCACTGAGCTATTAAAAAAAAATAACCACATCAAATGAATTTACTGGCTTGCGTGTGATGGTGTATGTACGAGTACTTATACATATATTTATATATACGTATGCGGAAAATTCCTTGCCAATAAAGTGTTAAACACTCTGTGGCTTCAAAATCCTTCAAATCAACTTTGGTGGTCACGATTTTCTACGTATATATTTTATAAAATCTGTTGTCGTATGACATACCAGCTTGAGTCGAAACGAAGGTTTGGGCATATATAGAATTTTAAAATACATTTGCCCCATAAATTTGAATAAGGAATAACGATAATAAATATAATATTAGAAAATTAATCAAACTGTTTAGTAATTAGAACGCAATTTCATTTTTATCTTAAGTTGATTTGAGCTACTATGGTAAACGACCGCTGAAATATAGTACTCGAATGTCTTCCTATCAAAATCTTAATTAGTTACACGTATTATTTAAAAAATGCAGTCAATACTGTTATCCTTTGCCTCTTTAATATTCGCACATATTTTCACCATCTACCTACTTCTGAATCAGTTTGAGCTCATTCAATATTATATTACTTACAAATTTTGAGCTGATACTCAATCGCAGACAGTCTTCGAAATCAATTTTCTTCTTTCGCCAAATATCCAAATTGTACAAGTTTTGCAAAGAAGGACAGCCAACGTGTGATTTATGAGCATTTAAAACTCCCTGCCATGGCTCTGCCGGCACTGGAGGCTGCATTGGAAAAAATGTTAAAAGAAAATAGCCAATAAGTAGGTAAAACAGCAATTGTAAATGGTGAACGCAATAAATCTGTTCACGAACCTTAAAACGGAGTGTACCAACAGGAGCTTTTGCGTATGGGATATCGAGAAATTGCATTATGGATTTGCCTGACCATTCAGTTTTAAATGTACGACCGCGGACTCGTCCCAGTCCCGGAATGTCTTTGGTCACATAACTGTTTTTTCGGACCTTTGTTGGTCTATTAGGTTGTAGAATCGGCGTTTGCTCTATACGTTGTTGTTGCTGTTGTTTTTGTCCCTTTTGACGCTTACCACCCTCCTGCTTTTGGGCGTGGACACAAAGAGCCAGGACCACTAAAACTACTAATAACACGGAAAGTATTCGTTCGTTCGCCATGTTAACGCAACTGCAACGATGAACCAACTGAACTGATTTTTTTAAAATTATGTGTAGTTAAAACTTTCTGATTCTTTCTTTGATTACACTTTCCTTCTTATTCGATTTCTTATATTTACAACTCGGGGGGTTTTCGCTCACCTTTTTTTCGTTTTTTATTTGAATTTATGAATATTCAGATATAATTTGCATAAATGCATTTACATACATACCGCTGCCTTAATACACTCGTAGAAAGGCAAAAGCTCAATATTTTTCACAACCGATTTATTTTCAAATTTCGGTTGATCGCACACTAATAAAAATTAATATTAAACACAGAAACACACAGCATTAAACTACTTAGTATCTTTAAGGCAAAGCTGCGAAAGGAAAAAAGTTTATGTTTTATTAATTTTTTCCTTCTGCTCTTAGTAAGTTTATCTTTATATGCGAGTTGACATTGGAAAGTTACACAAGCAAGCAATTTATTTTAACATATGAATTAGTAAAAGATACTCTACTAAATATAATACATATGTACATATCCATCTTACATTATTTAACCGAAGACAAGCCTTTTGTGAAATCACGAGAGACACAAAATAAACAACTCCACACAATAAATTCTCCTTAGTGGTATACTCGTATGTATTGTATGTATGTGTTACGCGTTATATACATAAGAATCTTCTATTCAATAAATCGAACTAATTTAAAACGAGTTCTCTCTCCATCTCCATGTAATGCTTTCAAAACGCTTTCTTACATCTCCATGTAATGCTTTCAAAACTTGAGAACGCTTTCTCAATTAATGGAATTCAACAATGCGTAGAAAGCACTGGTACCACTGTACCAAGCATGATAGAAACAAGATTGTGCTCATCAGAGAGTGCGTGACATCACATTAGCTGAGTTGTGCAGTGTTGCTAACCATTTGCTCTTCGCAACAAATTTAGTGCTTTTTTATACCAAAATGCGAAAATTTTTAAGTTTGGTTTTTGTTTCTTTTTTTTTTTAATTTAAAGCTACCGAAACTATAAGTTAAAAAAAACTATATTACGAGTATTAAACAAAAGAAGGTTAAAAAAGGTCACTCCGGGACGATTTTAGTGCTAATTAAAATTTGTTGATTCTTATAAAATTATTCTTATAACATTTTGAAAGTGCAAATTTAATGTTTTGCTCCTTTTAAGGTTATATTGGAATATTAAATCTTCGCTCAACTCTTCTTAATATTGAAAACCTTTCTGCACATTTTAAAAAGCGTTTGAATTTACTGAATGCGAATTAAAACCATAGAGGGGTTAATCGTTTCTTCCCGTTCTCAATCCTAAGTTAGTAGTAAAAATAAGCAAAAAATAACAGAAAATACTGAAGAAACCATAACAACATTTTTACAAAAAGAGTACCTTATTTTGTTACATAACCTTGAATACCCTTCGTTCTCTTATCAAAAGAGTTTCTCTTAACAAAAAACTCATAAATTAAATTGTTCATAACCATGAGACATTTATTTAAAAAAAACGAACATTTTAAAGGCAATTTGTCACGCACACAAAGTTCTTTAAGTAATTCAATGAAAATTTAGCATTTTATGTTCTTTAAATGAGCAATTGAGCTCGTTTTTATATCCAAAGCTAGGCAGCACTGCAGTAGCGAGAGAGAGATTTGACTGCTGGAAGGAGAAGAACATCAACAATAACTGCAATCGCGGTTAAAAAAAGTCTTAAAAAAAGTGAAGCTAAATAAAACTAAGCGCATTAAAGAGCCATTTTTTAACATCTCGCTCATTTGCGCCCACGCCCCGACGGAAGAGAAGAACGATGTGACCAAAGATTCCTTCTATGAGCGCTGTCCCCTCCACGATATAGAAATCGTGCTTGGCGACTTCAACCCCAGGGTGGGCAAGGAAGGAATTTTCGGTCCCACAGTCGGAAAATTCAGCCTGCACAATGAAACATCCGGTAACGGACAGAGGCTGATCGACTTCGCCGGGGCCCGAAACATGGTAGTCTGCAGCACCAGATTCCGGCATAAGAAAATTGGAAAAAAGATGGAAAACGCGCTTTTAGTATTTTAGATGTACGTACGATCCGAGGACCCAACATAGACTCGGATCATTACCTTGTTGTAGCCAAACTACGCACACGCCTCTGTACAGTAAAAAACGTACATCTAATTACGCAAAGAATGTTCGACATCGAAAAGATGCAATCACAACAGACAGCCAGAAAATACGCCACTCGACTCTCACTTCTGCTCTCAGAGAGTACTGCCCAACAATCCGGCATGCACGAGCAATGGAGCAACACTTTTCATTCTCTACGTACCGCTGTCGAAGAAGAAATCAGATTCCGCCGAGCCCGAAAAAACAGTTGGTACGATGAGGAATGTCATGCTGCCACAGAAAGAAAAGATGCTGCCTATAGAGCCACACTGCGATCGGACGCAACGAGAGCCATGTGAGATCGTTACCGAGAGCTAAGAAAGGAAGAGAGACGTGTTATCCAACAGAAAAAACGAGAAGCCGAAATACGTGAGTGCGAGGCGCTTGAGATGCTGGCCAATAGGAACAACGCCCGAAAATTCTACCAGAAAGTTCGGCGGCTTGCAGAAGGTTTGAAGATCGGGGCGTTTTTCCTGTAAGAACAAAGACGACGATCTGGTGACTGACATCCAGAGCCTACTTAAATTATGGAGGGAACACTTCTCCAACCAGTTAAATAGTGATAGATGCGCATGTCAGAGAGAATGTGAAGATCCCGATACCACAATCGTTGACGACGGAATAGCCGTTCCGCTACCCGACCAGCGGTAACGCGACTAAAAAACAACAAAGCCGCGGCCGCCGACGGACTACCGGCTGAGCTATTCAAACATGGCGGCGAGAAGCTGGTAAGGTGCATGCATCAACTTCTATGCAAAATATGGTCGGATGAAAGCATGCCTGCCGATTGGAATTTAAGTGTGCTCTGTCCAATCCATAAGAAGAGTGTTCCTGCCATTTGTGACAATTACCACAGGATTAGTCTTCTACATATTGCCTACAAGGTTCTAGCGAACATATTGTGTTAAAGGCTGAAGCCTACCGTCAACCAACTGATTGTACCTTATCAGTATCATCATCGACCAAATATTCACAATACGCCAAATCTTGAAAAATACCCATGAAAGGAGAATCGACACACACCATCTTTTCGTCGACTTCGAAGCTGCATTCGACAGCACGAAAAGGAGTTTTCTGTATGCGGCGATGTCTGAATTTGGTATCCACGCAAAACTAATACGGCTATGCAAGATGACGTTGCTCAACACCAGTAGCGCCGTCAGAATTGGGAAGGACCCCTCCGAGCCGTTTGATACCAAACGAGGTTTCAGACAGGGTGACTCGCTATTGTGTGACTTCTTTAACCTGATGTTGGAGAGGATCGTATGAGCCGCACAACTTAACCGCTCAGGCACAATTTTTTATAAGAGCGTACAATTGTTGGCGTATGCCGATGATATTGACATCATCGGCCTTAACAACCGCGCTGTTAGTTCCGCCTTTTCCAAACTGGATAAAGAAGCAAAGCGAATGGGTTTGGTGGTGAACGAGAACAAAACGAAGTACCTCCTGTCATAAAACAAACAGTCAGTGCACTCGCGTATCGGCACCTACGTCACTGTTGACAGTTATGATTTCGAGGTTGTAAAAGACTTCGTATATTTAAGAACCAGCATTAACACTGATAACAATGTCAGCCTTGCAATCCAACGTAGAATCTCTCTTGCCAACAAGTGCTACTTTGGACTAAGTAGGCAATTGAGTAGTAAAGACCTCTCTCGACGAACAAAACTAACACTCTACGAGGCTCTGGCTTCACTTGGTGTGTCCAATTAACGCCGGTTAGCACGAGAAAGAAACGACTGGCGCGCTTTGTTAAACTCGGCTAAAATCGCGTAAGCAGTTATCGCGCCAATTAAGAAGAAGAGAATTATTGAACTATTTTTTTTTAATTTATATATACATAAATATATGACATTTTTCTAGCCTGTTCTAATTAAATTGTAATTTTTTTATTTATATATATTTATCTATACTAATATTATAAAGAGGAAAACTTTGTTTGTTTGTTTGTAACGAATAGGCTCAAAAACTACTGGACCGATTTTAAAAATTCTTTCACCATTCGAAAGCTACATTATCCACAAGTAACATGGATCATATTTTATTTTGGAAATAGGGCTCGAGATATAGGTCAAAACGTGGACCCGGGTAACCTTCGGATGTGTATGTACAATATGGGTATCAAATGGAAGCTGTTGGTGAATGCTTTAGTCCAGAGTATCTTTCATGCCGCTCCGTGACTAGGGTCTCGAGATAGAGACCAAAACGTGGACCCTAGAATGTGTTTGTACAATATGGATATCAAATTGAAGCTGTTGGTGAATGCTTTAGTACAGAGTATTTTTCATGCCGGTCCGTGACTGGGGTCTCGAGATATAGGTCAAAACGTGGACCCGGGTAACCTTTGGTTGTGTATGTACAATATGGGTATCAAATGGAAGCTGTTGGTGAATGCTTTAGTTCAGAGTATTTCCATCCGCTCCGTGACTAGGGTCTCGAGATAGAGACCAAAACGTGGACCCTAGAATGTGTTTGTACAATATGGATATCAAATGAAAGCTGTTGATAAGTGCTTTAATACGGGGTAATTTTCATACCTATTGATGACTAGGGTCTCGAAATATATGCCAAAACGTGGACCCGCCGTGTCTTTGCACCGAATTAAACCAAACTTATGCACATTGTTGAGTAAGTATTGAAAATGGGTTTCGTAAAGTTTGGTTGTAATTCGGAGCAGTGGCAACGGGTACAGCGTTCTTTTGAGCCAGCCATAATGTCGCTTACTTTTTTAACGCTTGGGGCGAAACTGAACTGTCAAATTGACAGTGTGAGTTACAATGTGTCAATATTTCTTTCTGATTTGGATGACATAAGGAAAAAACGTAAGTGCAACATGTAAAAATTGTTTGTGAATTTTTTTGGAGTGGATTTTGGAACAGTGAATAATTTCTTACGAAATTTGAGAATTTAATGTGAAAATCGAATGAAATTATGTGTTCGTGGAAAAAACAATTTTTTTCGTTTTTTTTTTGAAAAATATAAATGGATAATGGTTAAAAAAGTCCAATGCTTAATAAAACATATAAATTGAAACGAAAAATTCATGGATGGTTAGGAAAAAAGACGATTGTTTATTCATATGCGTTGATTTGAAATTTAAAAACAATCTTCTTTTTTCCTGATTTTCAATTTATATTTTATATTTACTCAAAAACAAATAGAAAAACAAAAAATATTGTTTATGCCAAAGCGCTTGAATAAAGAATAAAGAAATAAATAATATGAAAACCATATATTTTCTGTTATAAACCATATCTATTCTATTTTAGTGTGCCCAGCGAAGGGGGCCGGGTTTGCTAGTGTATATATAAATTTAAAAAAATTACAATTTAATTAGAACAGGCTAGAAAAATGTCATGAAGAAAGAACTAAAACTCCGAGACTAAATAACAAAACAAATGCTAAATCAAGTTACGGAAATTGTACTATGGTCATACTGGTCACCAATTGTGCTAACATGACGTCAGTCATTGTCAAATTCGGTGAGAGCAAAGTAACGGTACCACGATAGGCGCCATCTCATTATTCTTTCCATCATGCCACTGTGCCATATCAGATTAGCTAGAGTATTGGTGTAAAAAATATTTAGAATGTCCTAGATTTCATAAGGTAAAGCAATAATTTGTATTATGAGAGCAATAATTTGTATTATTATTAAGTTATTTGCACTTTTTTAACTAAAACCATCGCTTCTTATTGAATTTGTAGAAACTTTAAAAACTATTTTATCTCCTTACATAGTTACCAGTACTTCGTAGCGGTAAACTTTTTAAATCTACGAAAGCAAGCAATAACAAAAACGAAACAAATGCTTCTCTCAGCTGTCAAGAAGTGCTTTTTACATATCTATCTATTTTTCGGCATCTAATGATTACACACTCGTTAGTCATAAACAATCATAGCGATCGTAAGAGTGATTTGTTAAAATGTGAAATCCAACGTAAATTTAAAGAACGTAAAAATGTCTAGAAACGGGACATCATTTGAGGTGATTTAATAAAGTAGGTCTGTTATAATTATACATTATTATAGGAAAAAGTGTGTAACAGTTATCAGAAATGTTTTATTTAACCTGGCAAACTATTTATAACATAATAAATCGTGCAAAAAATTAAAATAGGCTGGAGCCAAACTCTGCAAGTGGAAGAGCATGGACAATTTCTGACCACGCCGAATGCATTTTGTTGGGAAAAGTAGCCTCAAACCGCAGAAATCTTATTAGTGAGCTTAGAGGTGTGTGTGGAGTCGAATTTTCTCATGAAACAGTCTGGTAAGTTTTGCAAAAGCGCAATTATACTTCAGGAGTTGCTCGAAAGAAGCCTATGCTGTCTGCACAGCATATTGAAAAGCAGTTGTGTTTCATTAGAACTTACCTAGCTCAACCAAACAGCTACTGGGATTAAGTAATTTCTGCGATGAAACTAAAATCATGCTGTATTACAATGATGGGCCTAATAAATAGAGTGTGGAGGCAGCCATTAAAGCACTGGAAAAGCTTTATTCCAGCAAAGTTTAGCAAACTTTCAGTCAAGGTGTGGGGATGTACATCCAGCAAGGGAATGGGTGATTTGGGGTTTGTGGAACATAAGATGCATGCACGATAATATTTAAATATTCCGCAAAGCCATTTGGAAAATATTTTTTTGACAAATAGTGCAACAAAATTAGACTTTATTGTTACACACAAACCTCAGTTTAAATTTTACCAGGATAGGGCAGAATGTGGTTTTTTTTTAAATGCAGTAAAATATTGGAAACATCAGCCCAAAGCTCGGATATTAATCCAATGGAAAATTTTTGAGGATGTTTAAAGACAAAAGTTGCAAAAAATGAAATAAATAATTATAAAAAATAAAATAAATTTTGTATCAGATGATGATGATTTGACTTAATCTCGAGGAGTTGTCTTTGGCTTTTTGGTATTATCGAAAGATTACCTAATTGGTAACTCTTCAATGTTGAGGGCTGGGCTGCCCATGAACCTATTAAAATATTGTGCCTCGCTGAGGGAAAATACCCATCCCCTACCCCGTCTGTTTTAAAAAAAGGGGTATAAGGGGGGGTAGAGGGGGTATTCTACTTTCTAAAAGTGAAAACCTCACTTGTCGGCGGCTTGTAGTTTTTAAGTTATTTGATTTTAAAAATTGTAAAATTGACCAAGAATCCTCCTATTTTGGTTACTACACCCAGCCGAAGTGCTGCCAGGCATCGTATAGATAAACAATTTTAGAAGATAATAAATGAATAAAAATACAAAATTTTACAAATTATTTCTATATTATATACGTCTATTCATATATATATATATATATATATATATATAGATATATTTATGGATATATGTATATATTTATATACATATTATATATTATATATATTAATGCTTGATTTTCAGTAAAGTATGTTTGATTGTATGCATTTTAAATATATGTTATATATATATATATATATATATATATATAAGTATATATTTAAATTCAAATTTTCATTCCAAATTTCCGATTTTTAATTCCAAATTTTCACTATATTATAAATATATTAAATATCTATATATAAAAAAGAATAGTTAAAAAATTTTACAAAGAATAAATGAATAAAAAGATAGAATGTTATGGTTTGTAACTGTATTTGATGACATCAATCAGCTTTTCAAAGGGATCATAGCGATTTTTAATTATTGACTTGCGCCAAATATACTCTACAATGATGTCCGCGAAGTTGCTTGGATTGTTATAATTATCCTTTTGAAAGAACCGTTTTACCACCCTCCATTGAGATTCTATCCTCTGCGTATGTATACCATCGCTCGTCATATATATATATATATATATTTAAAAAAAAAGAAAAAAATAGCGCCGCATGCGAAAATTTGGAATAAAAAATCGCGCGATTTTTAATTCCAAATTTTCACTATATTATGAATATATTATATATATTCTTTTTTATATATTAAATATCTATATATAAAAAAGAATAGTTAAAAAATTTTAAAAAGAATAAATGAATAAAAAGACAGAATGTTATGGTTTGTAACTGTATTTGATGACATCAATCAGCTTTTCAAAGGGATCATAGCGATTTTTAATTATTGACTTGCGCCAAATATACTCTACAATGATATCCGCGAAGTTGCTTGGATTGTTATAATTATCCTTTTGAAAGAACCGTTTTACCACCCTCCATTGAGATTCTATCCTCTGCGTATGTATACCATCGCTCGTCATATATATATATATATTTAAAAAAAAAAGAAAAAAATAGCGGCGCAGGCGAAAATTTGGAATAAAAAATCGCGCGATTTTTAATTCCAAATTTTCACTATATTATGAATATATTATATATATTCTTTTTTATATATTAAATATCTATATATAAAAAAGAATAGTTAAAAAATTTTAAAAAGAATAAATGAATAAAAAGACAGAATGTTATGGTTTGTAACTGTATTTGATGACATCAATCAGCTTTTCAAAGGGATCATAGCGATTTTTAATTATTGACTTGCGCCAAAGATACTCTACAATGATGTCCGCGAAGTTGTTATAATTATCCTTTTGAAAGAACCGTTTTACCACCCTCCATTGAGATTCTATCCTCTGCGTATGTATACCATCGCTCGTCACAAACGGATTGTCCGGGTCGCTGTGGTTTACTTTTAGGTGCTCATACCCATGATCGCGAAGGCAGTCGTATGCTTTCCAGTAATCCGTGTGGATTGTTGTGCCTTCCGTCACAGGCTTTTTAATCAAAGGTATGAGCACCTCCGCCAAACGCACGTTGTCCGGACATACCTCCAGCCTTAAGACTTCGCTGCCGTTCTCTATCATACCGAGAACCCAATGGCCTTCCACTCTTCTCCCTAAATTAACAACAGAAATATTTTAATTAATAAAATGTTTTATATTGCAGGCATACTAAATTTACCTTTATTATATTTTCTTTTGCCGAATTTGCTCTCATCTATTTGCACGATTTTGCCCGGTCCTCCTATTTTTCCTTTGGACTCCTGCTTGTCAACCTGATATGTTACCACAGCCTCACGGCAATAACTGTACCAGTCAGTTATTGTTTCGTTAGACAAGCAGGAGCCCTCGACGAAATTTTCTTCTCTAGTCATGGCATTCGACCAGTGATGTGCATACCCATACATGATGTGAAAAATATGGGGGAGCGAAATCTTGGCCTTTTCAAACCAAGTCCCGCTCGCTCTAGACACCCCAGAATTAGCTCGGCATGACGATTTTCTGCACCGAAAAATGCCCAGTGAGCAGTTGCCCCTCATATGCAGTGACATCTGTGTCTTATGCTTTGTACATAATTTCGACCGCAGAATGAGGCCGTTATCCTCGGCAAATTGGACGCACTGCTCTGTTGTCCCCAATCTCCTTATCACTTTTGCAAAATTCCAGCGCTGCTTTATTTCAGCAGCAGTGAGAGCATTGCTTTTAGAAGTTGCTGGTTCTTGCAAAGTCCTTCCACTGCTTGTGGAAGGTATATTATCATCTAAAAAGTATATTAATATAATTCAATATATATATGTTTTATAAGAAATAAATTACCTGCTTCCATTTGACTCATTTTGTATTATTAAATATAATCTAAATCACTGAATCGAAAACTTTCAACGCGTTTTAAATGGCAACGGTAAATGGAAAACACGAAAATGCAAAACAAAATGAAAGTAAAAATTACCGTTTTTCGAAGATGCAGAGATGCATTCCCAGTAGGTACGATAGGAGAAATTCGAGTAGGATGGGAGAAATTTTAGTGTTTTTGTGTAAAACTCCTTTCTGCGTAGGCGGCCTTCGACGGCGCTTAAAAAAATAAATAAATAAAATAGGCGGATACTAGACCGTCTATGCTGTCCACAGTATTTTTGCGTAAAACTTTCTTGTGCGTAGCCATGCTTTTCAGTTATTGTAAATTTAGCTGGCATATTTGGAGTTAGCAACTTAAAAATGCAATATAAATTGTTAATTTGTGGTATAAATAAATAAAATGAGTTAAAAACGTGTGTGTATGTTAATATAGTTTCAATATTTATTAAAATAAATGTGATAAGTGCACTTATTCTATCAAAATTTGGTGAAGGTAAAAGACAAATTTTATCAACAAATAACTTAAAAACTATTATTAACTGAATAGTGTTGGTGCTAGTTTTAGCAAAATAAGCACGAAATGAACATCTCCTGTGAATTTCATTGGAAAATTCGTAATATTTCTCTCAAAACAAGTGAGGGGGTAGTGCATGGAGTCGGAGCCGTTAAGCAATTTGAAGAAAAAAGAGAAGTATTTTTGAATTTAAACTTCTTAGGAGTCGATGGACAAGCGAGAATAGAGAGTAAAATTTCAAGGCCATACAACGTTTTGGGCATTTTCGTTCTGCGAGAGAGAGATAACACTGCCTACTTTTTGGCGCTTGTTTGTTGGTGCAAACTTATAGGAAATATATATTTGGTGCTTACTTTTTGGCGTTATATTTCCTTGGTGCCTATGTTTGGGGCGTTTTTTGGTCCCAATTTTTTTTGGCGTTTTTTCCGTTTCCTGGCTAGTGCTTGTGCGTACTATAAAGTGCTATCCATTCCGGCGTCGAATTTATTGGCATTGCTTTGCGGTAATTTGTGCCATTGCTGCGGTCCTGGAATTGCTGCGTTTGTGCGGGTGATAAACGCTTGGGGTAGTGCGCGTTGTTGCCACGGTTTGTGTCCGGCGTTTACCTACACCGGTCGACCCTTCTCCGTTTCTTGTAAATTTTGTCTATTTGTATTCTCTGCAAATGTTGTGAATTTATTTAGATATATATTCTTTCTTCCTCTCTCTCTTCCTCTTTCTTTGTCTGCCTTGAAAGTTTCACTTCTGTTATGTGCATTACGCTACAGGCACCTTTTTTTATTATTACATAAAATGTATAGTCCATATGCATTATTTACAAATTAAATATATACATTGTATCCGCACAATTTCGTACGTATTACCCTACCTTTTACCTTTAAGGACATTCATTATATTTTTTTTAATTAGTTCAGTGTGAAATATTTGATTTGTTCAAATTAACATCAAATTAATTTCACTTTTTACTGAGGATTGGTATTCATCGTTTCGTAGAATTTTTCAAATTTACTCAATTTATAGAGATTTTTCAAAAGCGTTCGACAAGATTTCTCATAGGGCTTTAATTGCAAAATGTGTTTCTTTCAAGCCTGCTTGAGTAGTCAATTCGTATTTGCATAAGAGAAAGAAGAAGATTGCTACTCGTGTGGATGTTATTTACTCAAAATCATTTATTTCTAGTTCTGGAGTACCTCAAGACAACATCTTGAGACCTTTAATATTCATTTCACTTATTAATGACATTTCTTCTTGCTTTTCCACAGCTAAATTTTTCTGGATGCCGATGGTCTTAAAATCATCGATACTTCAATTAGAACTTTACAAGTTTTATAAAAAAATGATTAGGTACCGTCTGTCTTTTAATATCAAAAAGTGTCAGAAACTAACTTCTTCTTAGATATTGAAAACTGTAGTGATTTCTTAAATATGTCATAACGAACTCATGTCTTACTGAGGTTAAAGGTCAACAGAATTCCATTATATGTATTTCAGCTCTTGATTGTTGGAACAGCAAATCCAATTTTCGAAACAGCCTAATACCGGTAAGACAGCAGTCGCCACTAGTAGCTTTTAAAAGTAGTGACTAAAAGATACTATCGAGACTGCTGCTTAAATCTCTGTGTAAATATTTTTAACCCCAAATCTTTATGAAATAAACTAAGAAATTTATTTTAGTTAAAAAATATATGAAATCTGAAGAGTAAACTGGTAAACGTATGCAAAATTCTGGTCTTTGAAGTAGGAATGTTGCGAATGTGGAATTTTAGACATTCGCGGATGGCAAACCATTACAAAATCCAAATTAAATCAAAGTCGCCCGTACGAAATGAAAGATCCAGGTGTTATTTTTGGCGTTAAGTTATCATTCTCCAATCATATTGATTTCATTGTCTCTAAAGGATTCGCAATGATCGGTTTCATTAGAAAAAACACTAATAACTTCAAAGGAACTGTCACAGCAACGACAACATACAATTTCGCCCAAAAAGGTATACACATACATATGTATGTATATATATTATATTACAGTTCGCCCTTCTCTTAATCACTTACGAAAGTTATGACGAAAAGCAAAAGTGTCAAAATTTTAAATTTGTACTCGTTCGGCCGATTTCGCTCGCCCACGCTTATTGCAAACTCTCGCGTACCCAAGCGTGCATATACATGTACATACATTATCCTATTTTTTATTATTTTATTACATATTCATATCAGTTTAAAATTAAAATGTAATACCATATATTAATAAAACGTAATAAAAATATTTAAGTTGTATTTCGGCCGTGACAGGACTCGAACCTGCAATCTTCGGATCCGAAGTCCGACGCCTTATCCATTAGGCCACACGGTCATACAAATTTTAATACTCGTATTACTCACAACGTTACATTTCAACTTTAACTCAAACTTCTCTATTTCTCTTATTTCTTCTATGTATATTTTTTATTATATTATTGTTTAAAAAAATTTTAAGCTAGATGTATATTATACACAAAATTATGCACAATATTTAAATTAGATTTAGATAGTATAGCCAATATTCAGCAAAAAAGTAAATACACTCTGTGTCACTGCTGCCAGAGAACGTAAATTCACAGTATGACACAAAGTCAACAAAGTGATGACAGGGTGTACCTCAACAACGGCACAATCCATCAACATTTTTTTATGTGAATGGTTATTTAATTTATTCTACCTTAGACTTACGACCACTATTTAACATATGTAGGCGAATTATTGCTAAAAACTCAAACAATACAATAATAACCCCAAAATTTCTTCTTTTATTTTAATGTAAATATAAGCTGCAAAATTTTACCGATATACATAAATAACTACGTTTATTACGTAATAAATATTATTAGCCCTAAGAAACAAAAATAATAATCTTTTGAATTTCAAAATAGAGTGCAGTGACCTATTGAGTTTAATTAACCTTCAAACTAAGCGCCATGATTTAACGCAGGTTCATTTATTTGTAGATCAACGGCGTAGGGCTAACTGTGCCTTCAATGCACCAATGGATGCTCTCGAATCTTCAACAATTATCCTAATCCAGACTTTAGTAATTTTAAGCAATACATTAAAAAATAATAAATTCGTGGAAATTATACAATTAGCGCCAATGCGCAGTGAAAAAATCAAAGTCTTTTATAATATAATATACGATTATATGTTTCAACTAGCATATATGCATTTTGTAAAGGGAAGTGATAAAGTATTTATTGTTATTGTTCAGTATTCCACTTTAATAAAACCTAATCAAAATAGTTACATATATATGTACGTCTACAGTTGGCTTAATCAATTGGTTTGAAAACAAAGTGACGCATTTAAATTTTTTTTAAGACGCAAAAACAAAGAATTCGACCAGCCAAAATAAGACGATTAAGCTGCATAGATATGCAAATATCTACATCTGACTCCCTCGATAGAGTGTGAAGTGGCGGCATCCCTTGATCCGGAATATACCCAGTCATTCCGATACTTAGAACCGGCTGCCACGGGAAAAAGCCAATCGCGCTTCTTCATTGCAGGTAAATACGAAAGTTAATGACACACCAATACCGACCGTAAACAACCCCAAAATTTTAGATGTCACCGCCGTCAGTTTGCTCTCTTTCTCAGCGCATACAACCGCAATTGCTACTAATGTCCTTAAATTGCTAGCCGGCAACACCTGTGCTAGGGACCGGACGGTACTAAATTACGGTGCGCCTAGTGATTCGCAGTAGAAAAAAGTCTAAACCTGCCAAAATACTGTTATCAGGACAACTACAGTATACCTACCTCCTGGTGTGTCCCCTGCAACACCTTCACAACGAGGCTTCCATGATCCCAGTCAAAGAGCAAAGCAAAATGCTCAGCAAACTAGAGTGATACCCTGCAGATATTTTCAAGAGCTTGAGCCACCTCTCAGGAGAGTCAGGAGACATCACTTCGACTACATCGCCGAGATCAAAGACAAAACCCAAGGTAAAAGTCGATGACACACCAATCCCGACAGTAAATAATGCCAAAATTTTAGGTGTGACCTTTGACAGTTTGCTCTCCTTCTCTGCGCATACTACCGCTATTACCACTTAAGTCCAAAATCGCGACAAGGTCCTCAAATCGCTTGCCGGCAGCACTCGGGGCAAAGACAAAGAACTGTTGCTATTGGCATTTAAGGCAATAGGCCGGTTCTAAACTATGCTGCGCCTGTCTGGTCGCCTGGAACCAGTGACACGCAATGGATAAAGCTACAGGCATGCCAAAATACTGCCATTCGGACAGCGACCTGTTGCCTCCTGATGTCCCCCATTCAACAACTTCACAACGAGGCACAGATGCTCCCTTTAATGGAGCACAACAAACTGCTCAGCAAGCAATGCTGCTGCAAGTTTCACCCTTGCAGACACCTGCTTGACAGAAATCTAGTGGACCAGACAGTGTTTAGACAGTCATTAAATGGCATTCACCGGGAGACCGTTACCACCTTCTTAAGCTCCCGTCCACTGAATGCCGTAATCGGAGTCCAACCACCACCTATAGCAGATGAAGAGCTCCAGCTTCCCCGTGAGACACGCGTAACACTGGCACAATTACGTTCTGAATACTGTAGCAGGTAAAACTCAAACTTATCCAGAATTGACCCCGACACACTAAACATATGTCCGGCATGTGAAGGTACCCCGCACGACACTGACCACCTCTTCACATGCCCCCTCAAACCGACTCATCTAACCCCCCTCTCCCTCTGGACCCAACCTGTCGAAACAGCATGTTTCCTGGGCCTACCTCTAAATGAGCTAGACGAAGATGACCGGTGATATGCCTACACTGACAGGGCGACCTATGCTGTTAAAACAACAACAACACTAACCACCTTTTCACATGCCCTTTAAAACCTACTCACCTTACACCCCTCTCCTTCTGGACCCAACCCGTCGAAACAGCATGTTTCCTGGGCCTATCTTTAGATGAGCCAGACGAAGATGACCGGAGATACACCCTACACTGACGGGGCTTCTATTACTGTTAAAACAACAACAACAATAAAACACAATTGTAAGTACTGATCATGTCAGTTCGGACCAGAATAGAACCGAGTGAGTCTTTATATTGTTTATGAATGGCTGTAAACGTTTTTGCAAACACTGCTTCTTATAAATTTTCTGATTTATAATGTTTCGTTTCGCTTTTCATACCACAATGGCAGATTGCTTGTCAAACCGAAACCATTTTTAGGGCACTTGTCAATATTTTGAGCTTAAAGGCACCTGAGGCTCCTACTCTCAACGCTGCAGTATAAAACTCGGCTCCTGGATATATTTGAAGTCTGCTTAGACGCATGTTTTATCGTCCATAACCATATTTATGAATATCTTAGTTGTATAACTTTTGCGGACGTGTTTTATCACTCTTATTTTGTTTATCATTTCGATTGTATCCAACAATCTTACACGATCGTAAACGTCACTTTAGCATAGTCCTGGAGGTATCTTTTCGACATGAGGGCCTGTTCTGCAGAATCTCAAAATGAAAGGTCAGTTTTTTTCGAAATAATGGCACCATTCTTTGGCTTATGATTCCGACGCAAATCATTTTTTTCTTCCACTGTTAGGCCTTCGATTTACCGACAAGGTTTCATTAAACTTTTTTAACACATAAGTTGCCGTACTTTTCGGCCAATTTAAAGTTTTTGCTTTGGCATTATGCGACAAGTAACTATTTTCAAATTAATTCAAATTATCATTGTCAAATATTCCAAATGTTTACATACATAAGTATGATTTAATAAAAACTCCAAAATAGAAACATCAAAAGAAATATACTATATATTATATATCGAGAAAATGTCAACGCTTGGTTCCACAAAACAAAGCTTCAAAAAAGGGCGACAGTTATTAGGGTCCACGCAGTACATGAATCTAATTTTAGTAGCCCAAGCTCAACGTCTGTTAATGCTCCATGTCAAATTGAAGAAATGGCCAATCAAAATGGTTTATAGATCATAGAACATATTTTTTCTAAAACAAAACTAAAACGCAAGTTAATCCATATAATAGATAATTAGAGCGCTAAGTAGGTAAAATAATTTGTATCCAAGTAGAAGAATGTAACTTACAATTCACGCAAATTAAAACAATCATCCAATAAAAACAGTTAATTGTGTGTGTTGCTTATTTATTTTAGTTTATTAGATTAATGTTTATCCCTTTACAAATTCAATTTAGTCCAACTTTTAAAGTTTTCTATTATTTGAAAAAAAAAATGAGCTAAGTTCTAGAAATTAATACCGAAGTAATTAATTCAAATAACTTTAATTATTAAATGAATAGGCTATACAATGTGATAATACGTATGTATTTGGGCCACCACTTCATAATACCAAGCCATTCATTAGCCTAAAAATAAAGCATGGTAATAATAAAAGGCAATAATCAAAGTCATCGTATAGTAATGCATTGCATCCTCAACGGTCATCTAAATGGTAACTCTAATGAAATCAGAGGAAACAGATGGAATTAAGGTTTACTATAGAAAATATAAATTATTACATTCTAAAAATGCAGGTAAAAGCCAAATCCTTCTTACATACATACATATTTTTTTAGTGATAAATTTTAAATTATTTCAAAAGTTGTCAACTATGTATGTATGTAAATGGTTTTCTTCATTACTTACTGATCCACAATAAAACTACGAATACAAAATTTGCTCTTTCGAGCTGAGTGATAATATTTTAGCATATTGTACGCAAAAACAAAACCAACATAACTTCAGTTATAATGATGATGTTTAATTTTCAATAGAATTAGTAAAATTAGCATTACTACGTTATTTAAACACCCCTTTAGACAAAATAATAAATTAGAAAGCATTTTTGTGAACCAATGTTTAAAGATGTCATCGATTATAATCTGTTTGGTATTTTATCCTTTAGTGGATTGATTTATTTGCAAATATTTTTTTGTTGTTATTTTAGCATAGTTTGCATAGCAATTAGTAAAAATTAAAAATAATTAATTTCTTTTGTTATAAATATTGAAATAGTTTTCAATTGAATTTGCGTGTAAATAACAACAGAATCCGCATGGTGTTTTGTTGGTTATTTTATTTCCTGATTTACTTCAGAGATTATGTTGATTTCTTTCATCGCCCTCCGTTGCAGACAACTTCCCAATTCTTATTTTTCACTTCCACTTTGATCTCCATGTCCACCCAAACTCCCATAATCGTATGTGTGTGTATGTGTACGGAAAAACCCCCTTGTTGTTGTTTTGTTTTCCAATTTATGGGTCAGGCCGAACTTGCGTACGTCCTATAAACCCCCCACCATAGTAGCACATATTTTTTCTTTACTCTACGTCCATAGTAGCATCATCCATTGGATTATGTCCCGCTTTATCATTTTCTTTTTCAGCATTTTCACCGTTCTGCTCCCCCGAACCCGTCGAATTGGCATCTTTCGCAGGTGCTGGTTTCGAAGCTGGTTTTGGTTTTGGACGATTAATCACCGAATTAACGCAGGAATTCAAAGTCTGTACTTCATGGCGTATATCGGCTACTTTTACGGGGCTGTCATGCATTCGCGGTGTCTGTGTAAATTTGCCCATATGACTGTCGAGCCATTTCTGTGCTTTGTCGACTGCCTCAGAGATATTCAAGAATTCGGCCTCTGTTAGATGATCATACTTAGGGGCGCCTTTTTTAAATTCATTAATAGCACCACGTGCTACTTGAATGGTATGATTCAATTCGTCGAAAGCAGCTGGTGCATTTTCGTAATCGTTGGCGCGTTCTTTAATCGGATCAGTTTGGGTATGGAGTCCCTTCAATTTGTTAACATAAGTTTCGCGATCGCAATCTTCTCCTTCCTCGTACAACCAATTTTCGAGATCATTAAGTTGGGAGCATATTGCTTCACGATCTGCTTCCAAGACATAACGTTCAAGTGGACCACCCTGAAAAAAATTCCAATACAAAAATTACTTATTTACTTGATTTCTTTCAAATTTTTTAAATTATATGTGCAGGAATTGATATTAGAGTATCAGGTCAGTCCATAAGTTCGTGCGTATTTTACTCCTAATTTCACTTTTGAACGATTTTTGCATACAAAAAATTATTCGCGGAACATAACGGAACTATTTATATTTTCTTTGATATATTGTGCATTCAACAAGTGATTTTAATCGCGGATAGAAGCACGTGTTATTAAAAAATAAAATGGAATCTTCGAACGCGTATAAGAGGCATATTTTGTAATTTTTTTTATAAAAGTGGTAAAAATGCAACAACTGCTGCTGCATAAATAAACACTGTTCCTCTCCGTGAGTGTAGGGGCTGCGCAAAAGTGGTTTTCAAAATTCCGAAGTGGAGGATACCCCGCGCGCTAGTCTTTAACTCCGACGCCTTGCTTGAACTCGTGGAAGCTGAGCCAAATTTGACACTCGATATGATAGCTCAGAGGTTAAATTCATCGCATGGAACAGTTCACAGGCACCTTGTTCAGTTGGAAAAGGTTTCAAAGCTGGGAAAATGGGTTCCGCATAGACTTTCCGTCGCCAACCTTCAGCAGAGAGTGAATGTGTGTTCTCAGGTGCTGCAACGGCTTTAAAATAAAAGTTTTTCGAACCGTATCGTTACTGGTGATGAAAAATGGGTCCTTTACAATAATCCTGTTCGCAAACGCCGATGGTTAGATAAAGATGAAACACCAGAACCGACCCCTAGAAATGACCTTCACCTCAAGAAGACTCTCCTGCCTATTTGGTGGGATATGGCCGGTATTGTTTATTATGAACTTCTGGGCGATAACTGATGATTATTATTCCCATCAGTTATTAAACCTGATAACAAAAATCGACCGTCTTTAGTGAATATACGCAAAGTTTTGTTTCACCACGACAACGCAAGACCTCATACCGCAAGGCAAGCATATACCACCATATATGTATGGGAAATGTTTATACTGCTACAACAACAACAATATCGAAAGTAAACTACTTGATATTCATAAATTTTTTGTCGTGCTTAATATGATGAAAAGTGGTTTGAACCTAAAAGACCTAACTAGTCGATTTAGATACAGTCAATTTGTGCTTACCTGAAGCTTGTTACGCATATCGTACACGTATTCTTCGAGGGCATTTCTAGCGTCAACGCGTTGGGTCTCACGTGCATCGTTTGCAATCATTTTAGCCTCTTGTTGAACCAAGTTTTGCAAGTCAAGCGTTGAGAAACCATGAGTCTTCACTTCCATTGGAAGCTCAATTAATTTAGTGGCCTTCTTTTTCTTCTCAGTACCCTGCAAAAATCAAATTAATATATTTTATTTACTTTTACAGTATTTTAAATAAAGTCGCCCTCTATCAAGGCAATAATGTGCAGATGAAAGCAAAGGAAGGAAACAGCTCAAACAGCAACAGCCTATATAAACATCGTTATTTCCAAATGATTACGATTTTATGCAAAGTCATAAATAGAGCCCTGCAGCTACTTTGATTGAAGTATGTGTACTAGTAGTGTTATAAACTTATAGAAATTATTCCATGACATTCGTACAGACGAAATCATTTCACAAATGAGCTAACTGTTGCTAATACATAAATGTTTTGAAAATATAAAGAACAGAAATTTGTTCATATAAGTACAGAGAAGTATTTTATTTTATTTAAAATTAGAATTAACATTTATATATCTATGATAGTTTCTAAAAGAAAATTGTAAGCATTCTTTAAAGATTATTATTAATAAATATCGTACTACGTGGGTGCTTTGGTTGAAAATCATTGACTCCAAATTTAAATCTTAAAATCGTAAAGTCTTCATTCATTTTACTAAAAAATATTAATAACGTCAAATGTAAATTTAATAAAGGTGGAGCACACAGGGCGTAGGCATGGCTTGTGAGCGGTCTTCTTTCTCATTTTGACAAATGTACAAAAAATTCTTATTATTGTAATCATTGAATAAAACAATGAGGATTTTTCTGAATTTAGATACAATTTTAATTAAATCAATTCAATCAATAATATCTTATTTTTTTAGGAGACTCATGAGTTTTTATTTCCTTATTTCAGTATTTAATTTTTGTTATTACTAGAAAAAACGTACCGAACTAAACCAGCCCTTGACCCGCTGAGCCCACCCTTGTCCTCCAGGTGATGAGGCTGTTGATGTATTATTATCATCTTCATTATCATAACATGCCTACGCAATTATATAAAACAACATATGAGTCAATTGTAATACTGTTGTAATAACATTACCAACTCAATAGACTTTAGCATAATTATTTCGGGGACCAGACAAAAATTTCTTAAGCGTAAAGGAAGTTAATAGTAAGGAATATGAGAACAGTAATAGTATGAGTTTAGTCAGTAAGAAAAAGAGGCGTGTCAAGAAGACAGCTGCCACAGTTTTAAATACATATATGAAGATAAATGCATGATGGGGAAATGCATATGATCGAAACGCATATGTGCAGATATAATCAATACAAACATGCAAGCACTAATAGATATAAATGAACATTAAAAACCTGCAATAGTTTAATTATAAAGAATAGCTGGAAAACAAAAACGCATATGTGCAGATATAATCAATACAAACATGCAAGCACTAATAGATATAAATGAACATTAAAAACCTGCAATAGTTTAATTATAAAGAATAGCTGGAAAACAAAAGGGGGGAATACCAATTTTTGAATGGTTATGTAGTCTATCTACTTAAACAATCTTATACTTTGCATAAATTTATAAGTAGGCCCTATAAAACCAGATATGTTAGCTAGTCAAAGGTTAATTATACAAATGGCTCTTTCTTCGCGACCATATTTCAGAACAGAATAACGAAATATTTAATATATTGCCAAAAAATAATTATATTATATGAGCTAAATACATACATATATAACATATTAGGTGAGCAACTAAGTTCTTGCTGTTTGTCAGTAGATGCCGCCAGCAGTGTGTGCTAGTCGATTCTAACATAACCTAAACGTCATAAACCAAGCTTGGACATATGGTAAACAAACAGCTTCGATACATTAGTGATTTTGTTTTGGTATCATATACTGTTGGTTTTGTGAAAATGTCTGATTTTGTGCCGAATAATCGTCATTTGCGGGAAGTGTTGATTCTCCTCTTTCATTCGAAAAAAACGGCGGCTGAAGCGCATCGAGAGCTGCAAGAAGTTTATGGAGATACTGCTTTAAGTGAAACGACGTGCCGAGATTGGTTCCGTCGCTTCAAAGACGGTGATTTTAATGTTGACGACCGTCCGCGTGAAGGAAGGCCAAAAACCTTCGAACACGCTGAATTGGAGGCATTGCTCAATGAGGATCCGTGTCAAACGCAAGAAGAGCTTGCCCATCAATTTCCAAGCGGTTGCATGCTTTGGGAATGATTCCGAAACAGGGGGCTTGGGTTCCTTATGAGTTAAAACCAAGGGATGTTGAATGTCGTTTTTCGCCTGTGAACAACTGCTCCAGCGGCAAAAAAGGAAGGGGTTTCTTAATCGCATAGTGACGGGTGATGAAAAATGGATTCATTACAGCAATCCAAAGAAAAGAAAGTCATGGAGGCTGTCCGGTCATGCTTCCACGTCGTCGCCTCGGCCGAATATTCACGCTACGAAGGTTATGCTATGTATCATCACTGGGGATCGGTATCGACTTTAATTGATGCAATTAATTGAGCCGAGCACTGCGCGAGAAGCGGCCGTAATACGCGGAGAGGCATGAAAAAGTGATTGTACAGCATGACAACGCTCGACCTCACGTTGCCAAACCCGTTAAAACCTACCTGGAAACACTGAAATAGGAATTCCTACCCCACCCGCCATATTCTCCAGATATTGCGCACCAGCAGTTCCATTCATATGAAGACATCAAAAAATGGCTTGATTCGTGGATATCCTCAAAAGAGGAACAGTTTTACCGCGACGGTATACGAGATCTACCAGAAAGATGGGAAAAAGTAGTAGCCAGCTATGGGCAATACTTTCAAGAATTCATTTGTAACCATTCAGAATAAAATTGTATTTTCATAAAAAAAAAACAGCGTAAACTTAGTTGCGCACCTAATATATATATGGCATCACTATTAGATACAACTCAATTAAAGTATGTTAAAGAATGTATTATTTTTTTAAACTACAGCGAGTATTTAAGAAAGTTCATAAAATTTCCCTTTTTTCAAGCTAATTAATTAATAAATCGACAAATCTCTTATAAGAATTTATTTGACGAACTTTGCAAGGTACATCGTATATTGTCAGTAAGTCTATGCAGCAAGATTGCTCCCTGGAACCGAAGTCTATTTCAACTTCGGTTAGATGCAGTGAGTGGTACCATCTTAAGACCTTAAGGCTTTGTGGCAACATGCTACACTCGCCATCAGACGCCCTCAGCCTTTATACCTCCTTCTTCACGCAATGCGCCACTTTCTTCAAGGATCTCGATTTGGAGATTCGACTACTGGTAAATCAACATTACCGGACCAAATGAGTTGACCATCTGAAGACCTGTAACTTCACCTCTGATGTGAGTAAGCTCTGGTCCATCCTAAGGTCCCTGTATAATCCGATGAAGCACAATACGAAGACGAAACACAAAACAGTGGCAATCACATTCGTAGATTGTTTCGTGGAACCCGAAGCGATGCGCGAACCTCTTCAGCTGACAATTTATATTGCATTCATCGGTTGCGTTTGAGGTGACCATCAGTAAGGCAAAAGCTTCCAGAGCTATTGGTTCCGACGGTATCAACACTATTATTACCACAATAGTCGGTTCTACGTTACCGGAACGACCCCGACTTATCCATCTATGTGGAATGTTCATGCTGTTATAGGACTATGGTTAAGTTCGTGCGGTTTTTTTTCGAAATTTGAAACTTTATTGACGTAAAATGGTTACAAATTTAATATTCAAAGTATTGTCCATCGCTTGCTACTACTTTTTCCCATCTTTCTGGCAATTCACGGATTCCCTTTGTGAAAAATTCGGTCGGTTTTGCCGCAATCCACGAATCGATCCATTTTTTGACTTCATCGTAATTACGGAAGTGCTGGTCAGCCAGGCCATGTTGCATCGATCGGAAGAGATAGTAATCGGATGGCGCAAGGTCTGGACTATACGGCGGGTGGGGTAGGACATCCCATTTGAGCGTTTCTAAGTATGTTTTGACCACTTGTGCAACATGTGGCCGAGCATTGTCATGTTGCAAAATAACTTTGTCGTGTCTATCGGCGTATTGCGGCCGTTTTTCTCGCAGTGCTCGGCTCAAACGCATCAATTGTCGTCGGTAGACATCCCCCGTAATCGTTTCATTCGGTTTCAGTAGCTCATAATACACAACACCCAGCTGGTCCCACCAGATACACAGCATAACCTTCAGGCCATGAATATTCTGCGCCGACGTCGATGTTGAAGCATGGCCAGGGTATCCATACGTTGCCCGACGTTTTGGATTGTCGTAATGGACCCACTTTTCATCGCCAGTCACAATTCGATGCAAAAAACCCTTTCTTTTGTGCCGTTGAAGCAGTTGTTCGCATGCCATAAAACGGCGTTCAACGTCTCTTGGCTTCAATTCATACGGCACCCAATGGCCTACCTTTCGGATCATTCCCATGGCTTTTAAACGTTTGGAAATGGTTGATTGATCAACTCCCAAAGTTTTTGCAACCTCTTCTTGCGTATGAGCCGGATCTTGATCGAGCAATTCCTCCAATTCGGTATCCATGAACTTTGGCGGCGCACCCTCGCGTTCTTCGTCCTCCCAGCCAAAATCACCACTTTTAAAGCGTGCAAACCACTTCTGGCACGTTCGCTCAGCTAGAGCATGCTCACCATAAACTTCCACCAAGATACGATGACTTTCGGCTGCTTTTTTCTTCATATTAAAAAATTCCCCGCAAAAACACATTATTTGGCACGAAATTCGACATTTTCAAGTGTGGTAAAAATATTGTTGTTTACGCTTCAAATAAAAAACTTATACTGACGTTTGTGCCTTACGACAGTAGCTCTCCAATGAATGTTTGGAAATGTGGATCGATGGAATAATAATCAAGTTACGCCATCTGTTGTAAAACCGCAAGGAACTTATTCATAGTCCTATTACACTAACAACAGTATAAACATATTAGTATTAGAAAGCATGCGCCCAACGGCGATAGATACAGAATGATTTTTCTAACATAGTGGTTTTCCACTTAAATACAGGTTCTTTATTTTTGAGTTAATATTTTTTCCTTTTTTTTACAGATATTAACAGTGCAATCCGAGTCCATTTAAATCGGAAACTAGATTGCAACTAGTACTACTTGCGAACCACTTTGGTACTCAAACCGCATCAAAATCTGTCTCTAAAGCTAACAAAAATAAGTCCGTATGAACCGTCATAAAGTGACTTGTTTGAGTCGCGATGGAGTGACGATAGGGTTTTTCAAATTCAACAAATATAAGTTATTGTGAGTTTTAAATTTTAATAAAATTTTAATTAAAAAATTTGCGATGTTAAAAAAATAATGAGAAACAAAAATTGCCTGTCCGAAGAATCATACGTTGTGCCAATAAAACAATTGAATTTGGCGAATAAACACTAAATAGTTCCCAACTATCGAAAAATAGGTGCAGAAACTTGTGAAATGTACTTCCTGGTTATATGGAACAGAGAACAAATTCCACCAAGCAGTGGCCGTAATTGCTGTCCTATTTCATTGATTTACAAATTATGTTCACTCTTGACGGACGCACACTTTATCAATATTTGGAACAGTCCTCCAAGTGCACTTTTGCCATTCGAAAGAAAACTTGCAAAAACTATTTGCCGTTCAGTTTAAATATGCATTTGTTCATATCTAAGAACAATTTTGATACACCACTTGTAGAACTACTATTTTTTATTAGTTGAACAATCTTGAACTGACTATGAATCTGCCCATGTCGTCAGTCTTTTTTCTGCAATTTATTTCTCTTTTCTTATATCTAAACTTAATATGAATAAAATTTTTCACTTTGCCTCAGCAATAAAACTAAGTAAAGATGTGAAGGCATTATATAATAAAATATTTCCCTGTTGAACAATTCACTTTGAATATTAGAAGAAATTGTATATACAAATGTAGCTAAATAAATAAATAAATAAATAAACACTATTAAAGTATGCTTTTTAGAACGGGATCTTCTGCAAGCTTTGAAAAATAGATACATTGCGAAAAAAAACCCCGGAAAATGAGAAATATGTTTTAAATAATGAAAACTAATAAATTTACTTTACATAAGCGAACACAATGCAAAAGTGTAAAAACAAATTGGGTAAAAAGGGATGAAGTTTATAAAAGCAAAATATGGACCTACCTCTTGCTGTACATCCATCGGCTCACCGCTATTGCCAGCTTGCTGATGCTGTTGATCACCAGTATTAGCCTTTTCTTCACTACCGGGTGCAGCGCTTTGCTCGCCGGCATTGCTCGTGGTATTAGAGGCATCTTCTTCTTTCTTGTCAACAAGAGATGCACTAGAAATCAATACAATACCGTGGTGATTGATGCGAACTTTCACTTTAACTTCTTGATGTTCGCCGCGTTCATTTGGTTTAACATCATTTATAAACCATTTGCCTATAACTGGGTCCGGGAACGGTATCGGTTGTGCATATTGCACAGTCATTGCGAATGGTTCTTTTCGATTCAGAGTAAGCAAGCGGCTAAAGGGAGCAGAATGAAAAGCGGGGAATACTTCGATTTCACCGCCAGGTTGGCAACCCTCACCATCCCAACTCACTTTCACGGCATAATTTTGAATATCGGATACACCGAATTCACGTACGCGAACAGCTGGCGACATTATTGCACATTGCAGTGCTGCACCGCGCGAAACCGACTCATCCTGATTCAAAGTGGTACTAGCCGGCTTGCCAAAGACCTATTAATCAAAGCATATTCAAGCATTAAGTATTTTCTCAAAATTATTGTATTTTTTTTTAACTATTTTACCTGCTCAATTAGCTGTTTTATCGCCGGAATACGAGTAGAACCACCGACAACTTCCACGGAGTGTATATCATCCAACGATAATTTGGAATCTTGTAATAACTTAATAAATGTCACCTCTACGCGTTTAAATAGATGCGCACAGAGTTCCTCCATCTGAGTACGTTGCATTGATGAAGAAACATCAACATCATCCATAAAACATTCTATGTTGATGGGCAGCTTAGTACTGTTCGCTGACATTTGCTTTTTTAATTTCTCAATTTCAGTAAGCAAACGTAAATAAGCACGAGGGTTAGTCTTGGCATTCAGTTTATAACGGTCATTAAATTCTTTAGCGAAGTGATCCGCCAAAACACTATCAAAGTCGCGTCCACCAATCTGATCCCAAGCACTTGCAATCATCTTCAATTTACCTTTCGTAAAAGAGCATACACTAACTTGCAAACACGAATTTCCACAATCAACAAACACGACATTACGTGGTTTGCTATCGTCTGGCAAGTCTTGCTTATAAAAACCATATGATAGCGCAGTTGCTGTAGTTTCGTTCATGAGACGCAATACGTTCAGACCTGCAATTTGAGCAGCGTCCAATAATGCTTTGCGCTCTGAATTGGTGAAGTATGCTGGACAAGCGATTACACAATCATTAACCTAGAATTCATTTATAAAGACACTAGTTATTCATAATATTTTGGATTGCTAAGGAATTAGAGCAAACCTGTGCTTGCAAAGCAGTTGTCGACGTTTCCTTCAGTTTCGTGAAGAGCATTGCTGTCAGTTGTTCGGGAGAAAAGTACTGCTCCTGATCCAAATAGTTAACTTTATAGCCAATGCTGCCATCTGGTCGTTGATCAACTTTCGTTGGAATGCTGCTAAGTTCACGTTGCACGTGTGGATCGTTGAATTTACGTCCCAATAAACGCTTGAAACCACTCACTGTATTTTTCATATTAGTGACCTGTTGATTTTTGGCAGCTACGCCTATGATACGCTTCCTCCCATCAAAAGCCACAAAAGAACTAAAAAACAAAGTAATTTTAAGTAGCAGTTCAATCTTAAGATATGAAAGCAATCAACGCTTTAGCTCAATCTCATCGATTTAATAGATAAACTATCGTCCCTTTCTTGCCATATTAAATTCTCCTCGCCAATGTAGCCGTTGGTTTTATATAATAAATATCCATACATATAAATGGTGGACCCTCTAACGTTTGAAACCTGAGAAACCGATTGTTTTTAATGTGTCGATTAAAATACATTGGTATTAAAATAAAAAGTTAGGTTAACATCTGCCGATTACGAAATGGTCAGTTTACACTTGAGTAACGTGGGAAGATATTAAAATTTTACGCGCAAAAAAGTTATGTCCTAAATTCGGTAGAGAAGCTCCTTCCGACCAATTTGTGATTAGAATTCAGATTATTATTTGTGGAGTGCCACGAAAGATAAATGTTACGCATATCATTCTGCAACGATTGCTCCTCCCAAGAGGTAAATTGGTGCAGTGATCGATCAAATACAGCTTCATAATTTGGCTTTAGTTAGAGATTTCAGCGAAACCCTAGAATCTATGACACCAACTCGTTCTCTACTGTTCTTGTCAAATTTGTATGGTTATACGAATAAGGTCAAAAGCTAAAACAAAATGAATCATTGAATGCATTGCAATAAACGTTGCCTTAAACGTACCAAGTCATCTTGGCCATTGTATTCGTCAGTCAACTAGAAATATTTTTTATGTATGAAAGTCAGTTAAAGCATAAGCAAAAAGTTATGGATATTTGCGTGTATGTATAAGCGATACGTGTACGAATAACCGTATCTCACACCAAAAAGTGTGGAACACAACATAGCGCATATCAAACATATACATGTATTTCTTTTGGTCTACGACGGTCCGATCACTGAATCGACTTGGTTAAAAATATACCCTTGCTGGAGCCAATTTAACCGTTAATCGAGCTTTGTGTATAGAAATGATACCATTAGTTTTAATAAAAAAACATAACTTTAATTTAATATTTCAGAAAAATGCAACTTCTTCTAACATTACAATCCTAATTATTCTAAAGGGGTTTTCAATTGGCGCGGGTCTATTTTGGCGCCCTGTGGCAGCTATTTTGTTTTGGTGACATCTGTCAAATCTTTTGTTTATTATTCAGTTGTTTATGCCAAATCATCATGGCAAGTTACACGATTAAACAGCACGTTCAAATGATAAAACTTTATTATCAAAATGAGTTTTCATTAACGCAAACGTTGCGCGCATTGCGCCCATTTTTCGGTAGACGTGGTGGCCCTTCCAATTTCTTATGACCCATATTAAGCCATATGGACCTAGACGACATGTGGTTCCAGCAGGACGGCGCTACGTGCCACACAGTAAACGCCATGTTATTCCATTTCAACATCTACCCGCCCTTATTGAAAAACCCTATATTACAGTACTATAGATGGACAGTTACTAGCATTTCATAGTTGTGGGGCATTTCGCCAGTAAATTCTATTGAAGTCTAGAACTCTAGAGAACCTATGAACTCTAGAATGTATGCAGTATTTTTAAACCTCGATTTAGGACTAATAGATGTTTGTAACTTAAAAAAATTATGATTTAGTTTTTGAAATTCCGTTGGTGCAACAATGTTAAGCCTTGACGCCATTTGTTTTGTATACAGAGAGGAGCAAGTCGAGCGCGGAAACCAATGCGAAAGCTAATACGAATAGCTTTCATTCCATGGCTCATACGAATATCTCATTCCCATGGCAGCCGGTTCTACGTTACCGAAATGACTCGGGTTTTTCCCGACCAAGGGCTGCCGCCCCAGTAAACTAGCCCTGTCTAGTGTACCGTATCCCACACCCAATCTCTCGTCACAGAAGCAATCCCTTGCAGCACGTTTGCACCGAATACTTCTCTTCAGGGCTGGCGCACGGCTCCACCCGAACTCCACCTCGGTTAGGTGCAATAAGTGCAACAAGTGGTGCCATCTTAAGACCTGTTCAGGCCTTAAGACTCATAGGGAGTGGTCCACAAGATATGTGGTCACGTGTTGTTCCCGCCGTCAGGCGGCCCCTGCCTCAAACGGCGCTACCGTCCTCAGTGCCGGCACTTCAAATGGCCGCCACCAACAATACCTCAACGGTAAGGAGCTCTCAGGCGCAACACAACTCCCCCAATGACTCACAACCCTCATGCTCCTATCCCAGTGCGGGGACAAACCAGCAGCTCTTGATTCCCCGTACAGTCTGCTCCGTGTGTCAATTCTTGCAATTCTTGCAATGGCTGGTGCCACTTTCGGAGGTGCTCTGGCCTGCACACCACCCGTGAGTGGACACGTGACTTCGTTGCCCTCTGCTGCAGAGCTCTGCACCCGCAACCGCCCCCCGTGGCGCGGCCACCAACCATCATCAGGCCGCCATCACGCGTCCCCTACCCGCCGAGTTCCTACGACCTTACCAAGAAGCTTCAGGCTTCTTCAATTCAACTGCAACGGACTCACGAGCAAGGTCGACGAGATAGTTGAGTTCATGAGCCGACACAGTATCACAATAGCTGAAGTCCAGGAAACCAAGCTGCACGCTGGGTCCTCTCTGATCACCAGGGATGGCTATAACGTGCACAGACACGATCGCGAGCGAGACAATGGTGGTGGCCTAACGTTTATAGTCCATCACACAGTGTAGTATAGTCTCATTGATGGAGGCATCGACCGCAGGGGCAGCACCTTAGAGTGTCAAGGGATAGCTGTCCGGTCAGGCAATTCCGAGCTCGAAATATATAATGTTTACATACCCCCTGTCACCTGCTGCCCGGCAGGATATCACCCTGATATAGGTGCCCTCATCAGAGGTGAAAACCGATTGTTTGTAGGTGACTTCAATGCGCATCACGATATTTGGCATTCAAGCCTGCCAAAAGAACGTAGGGGACAGCAATTGGCAGAGCAAAACCGAGAGTCCCGCGTAACCTTGGTACAATTACGTTCTGGATATTGTAGCAGGTTTAACTCCTACTTATCCAGAATCGACCCCGACATACTAAACATATGTCCAGCATGTGAAGGCACCCTGCTCGACACTAACCACCTTTTCACATGCCCCATTAAATCCACTCATCTAACACCCCTCTCCCTCTGGACCCATCCCGTCGAAACAGCTAGTTTCCTGGGCCTACCGTTAGATGAGCGAGACGAAGACGAACTGTGATTACGCTACACTGGCAGAGCAAAGGTACTGCTACAACAACAACAACAACGACGTATAGGAATATTAGTACAAAAACCAATAAGAATCTAATATAAATACCAATACGACAAAGATTGCTGGCGCACACGAAAATGTGTATTAGTTTATAGTTTGCTACAAACAATTTGGCGTCATGTCATTCCGGACATACCATTAAACATGAAAATCTCCTATATTGGAGAAATTGTAAAAATTATAACATATTTCAAATCGAAGCCGTAAGCACACTTACACCACTATTCAAGTAGCAATAAGTTATCAAATATGGTATTAGGATGCACGATTAATTGAATCGTTGCTGCTAGGTTGCGATGTGATTTGACTGGGTCTAAATGTCAATTTATGCCGACAATCGAGCGACCTCTAGTCAACCATTTTTACAAAAAGCTCTAGTTTGATCAGAGATTCACTTTCGCAGCTCAGCTCATGCAGGTAATTTAAAAGTCATTGACAACGTAACTTAAGAACCATGCGTTGGCAACCATATATGTCTTCACGGTACCTTTTGCACTTGATGATGCGTTCGTTTATCTATTTCTCTTGAAGAGCTGGCAATGATTTTTTGCGTTATATAGGAGCATTGATATTTTTGTAAGAAATATACTTAAGAACGATTCGTCCAAAATCTGTGAATTGTTTCCTGTTTTATATTGCAACTGGTGAATAAGTAAAAAAATAAAAAATTTGGAGTATTCCTGCAACGCTTTACTTTAGTTAACACGATTCAATAATATCGAAAGGAAAAAATTGCACTCTAGATCTAGAAAACGTTACCAGGAGAAATCAAGTGCGAAATACTACTAGCCAGATTGATGGGATGATCATTATATTGTCATCCCAGGGAGAGTGCTGCTAACATCCAGCGATAAATTAGTGTTCACCTGAAAAAGCTCATAACGATTGGCGAAAACATGGCTTCACGGCCATTGTTAGCAACATCGCAAAGACAACGCCGATTTCAGTTTGAGTTTATGTTGTTGTTTTAACAGTTTGAGTTTATAATAATATACGGTTAAGGGAAATTAATTCAATTTCGTTTGCATTGCTTTTCATCTAATATAAAAAATTCATTTAACGCCCCTAGTTTATAAACACTTATAGCATACTATGTTAACAGATACATACATATGTACAAATTTATATTTAATGCGTAATCCATATGCATAGGTATACGAGCAGGGAAGTAGAGAGCATATCCGGGCCCCGGGGGAAAATTGCGAATGCGGGCCCTTTCCAATTATGTCTAATTCATATAAATACGTATAATCTCGAGTCCGGGCCCCTCTGAGAACTCCGGGCCCGGGGTAAAAAGTCCCCGATTCCCCCCCTTCACATCGGGCCTGTATACGAGGTATGCTTAAGTATTTATTTCGTAAAAACACTCGGAGGTTTGCCGTTGCCTGCCGAGGGGCGACCGCTATTAGAAAAAATTGTTCTCATCATTTTGCTGTTACATGGAATGATAGAACATATACAACCACAAATTATATATTAAATATAATGAAAAATACCGATTTAGTTCCCTTTTTTATAACAAAATTTTTGTACAACTATTTTGACGAACTTGTATATTCAAACAAACAAAAAACAATTGACCAACGCCCGCCAACCCCTTGTTTGTAAAGGGTAGAAAATGCCACACATTCGCCTGGTTCCAGTACAAATGTCTGAAGAAAAAAGGCGATACCCTGTGAATGCACTGAGAAAAGAAAACGAAAATTTTATAGCAGAGGCAATAGGCCAAATAATGTCTGGCCGCACTAACTTTTCTCCACATTACAAAATTTTAACATCAAATTAATTAAAAACTAAACGGAGAGTGCGTTTTTCAATTTTAGGATGGAGATAAACTCCTCTACCTCTCCTTAACATCCTCCTTTTTTCAGAGCGTGCGGCATTATAATAACTATTCCCCCCTTTCAACCGACGACCAAAAAACAGGTTACCTTTGGTCGAACCTCAAGTATCATAATGCGGCCCTTTTGCGTAAAGTGGATTGCTGTAACGGAACAAGATATTTGGCGTAAGACGCCACCGCTGTGTTGTATTATAAGTTTATATAATAACGTTATTAACTTATGAAGAACTTTATAAAGTAAAAATAAATATTCGGCATCAATCCCCGACACGCACATTCGACCGTCGACATTGAAAACGCTATGAAATAACGGTGGTAAACTTCTGAGTGCGTTTTTACTTCTTTATAATAAGAATCTTCTTCAAAATTATCGTTTCTTGATTATGTGCATGTGTATAAAATATATTTAAATATACATTCATAGTAAAAACGATTACTACGAAATAATCACATATATCGAAGTTTTTATAGATGTAACATTTGGGATATTTGCACACGACCATTAATTCGTTCTTATATTCTACGCTATTCGCAAAGACAAAAAAACAGCGATAAGAAAACCAACCTAACCTCAAATTGAATCAATGGCAATGGCAACATGCACTATTTTTTCCCTCGATAATAACTATGACAAATTTTAAAAAAAGTTAATGAAGTAATACTTACGGTGTTGCACGCAAACTATAGTCATTTGCGAGCGTTTCAATACCACCGGCCTTGGCGGCAGCAACGTAGCAAGACTCATTACCAAAATCAATTCCAATCACAGACATTTTTCCAGTGCCTTAATTTTCACAAATGCCGCAGTTAAATACTTGTTAGTGACTTCTATTCTAGCGTCAGTACCGACGATCAGAGTTTCAACCGCTGTTCCAGGTTTTCTTAAAGATTACTGCTAGTAGTTTTCCTTTCCGCAAAATGAGTCACAAATACTACAATTTTTTGACAATAAAAAAAACAAATTTCAACACTAGGAAATTTTTGTTGAATTTTTTTACGTTTTCAACATAAATCAAATGTCAGTAGTCATCCAGGAAAATTAGGAAAAGTGATTGAAAATATTTACGATTTTATTTCTTTCCAGAAGTTTCAAGTCAACTTTTGACAAACCTATTTATCATCTACCACCACGCGATTCAATTCACACTAACTAAAATCTCGCCCCAAACCGAACATGTGGATAGAAAAATGTGAAGCTTGCGCCGGACCGATATTCTTCCCCACTCCCCAAATCATTTCTTACCATATGAGACAACTCAAGCCAACTAATAAAAAAGTATTAAATTTTATTTTGCAATCACTTTTCTGAAATTTTCCTAAATGTTTTTCTATAAACACATTTCACACTGCGATAAACAATTAATTTTCACAGTTTCTTTAATTAAAAATATATAGAAACAAGTTGTATTATTTTACTAGTTTCTTCAACCATGTAATTGGTATGTATCTTCTTTTCACATTTGCTTATTTTAACTTTATATTCTCCAGCTGGCAATTTTTTTTACATTTTCACAATTCTTCCAGCCTAACTAATTTGCCGATGTTCTAATATCGTTATTTGAAATACCTTTTTCATAAAAAAGATTTTCACTTCTTAAAAGTGGATGTGATCAATCGCAAAAAATAAATCTACCCAATTATTTCTTCTCTTTAGCGTGTTTTCTTGAGTACTAAATATTACTTTTCACCTTTCATTTATATTGCTGAATGATTGTGGAAATTTCCCATAGGACATTTTTGTTCTAGAAAGATATAGAAGCACTGCAGATGGAGCTAAGTCAGGGTTGTATTTAAATCGTTATACACCATGGTTAATAACATACAGCGGCTGGGTTGAGTATATTACGGTAACACAATGATAGATTTACAAGGTTTGGCCAATAAATATAATGAAAAACAAAATTTTAATGGGAACTTCGGCTACCATGTCACTGGAGATTCGCAGCCGAATCCTGCACGATCATTTCACATGTATTCACACACTCGTCCAAACAGTCGTTGTTCAAATAACTAAGCAATCTTTGTGATGACTTTGTTGATTTCTTTTTCGTGTAGCTAACACGAACTTATTGCCAGTTGAATTCTTCACAATCATTTCATATGTATTCACACGCTCGTCCAATTAGTTGTAACATCCTCTGTTACGTCAGCCCATCAGTTGATTCTGTCAAATTCGCTGAGAGCCGAAGCCCGTTTCTTTTATTTTATCTTACTTGATTTTAGCCTTACCTAAATATTCAATTTTGTTTTCAAACCGTCGCTATTTTAACGTGTTCTTAGATCTCTCATACCTCATATACAGTATCATTAATGTATAGTTAAATTAATTTTTGAACTTGTATTGTAACAAAGCACATATAAAGAAAGTAGTTGCAGGTATCAGACAGTTTCGACATCAATTGGTTCGTGGGTGGTGAATCTCCGCCGGGAGTCTACTTTAATGGACTTCAAAAAGTTATGGTGAATTTAAAGAATGATAGAATACACGAATTCGAAAGGAAGGGGAATTACTTGTCTGTGAAGAAGAAGCAGAGAACGTTAATGTATAGAGAAGTGTCACGAGCTACGAATAGTGTGAATTGTCAAAAATGAGGTGAAACTGCGAAGAGTTTTTCACCTCGCTCAACTCGACAGCGAGGAACTTCTTAACAGAGCTAATTACAGTGAATTATGTACAAGTACATTAGCTCTGCTCAGTTTTGGGTTTCTGTATGAAATCAAATTGACGAATGCCGACGGCATTTTGCAAGGGATTTACTTGTGTATTTCTATGTTCCCTTAGGTTAGGTTAGGTTGGGCTTGGCAGCCGCATCGTTCATAGATGCCGCTTAGACTGAGCTACATTTCCCTCTCCATATTGAACCATCCTGAGCGTTTGACAAAACGTAAAAGGTCGTAGATACCTCAAGTGTATAGATTATCTATATTCATTAAGAAGTAGGATTTTAAAAATCGGTTCCTGCTTGTGGCTAGCGCTGGGCATGTGCAAAAAAGGTGTTGAATTGTTTCCACCTCCTCCTCATTTCTGCAGCTACGACAGAAATCATGCGTGTAAGCGCCTAATCTCCTTGCATGATTTCCTATGAGACAATGTCCTGTGAGGGCCCCTACTAAGGTCCTGATTTGAAGTCTACTCAGTTTTATAATACTCTTGGACAGACGTAAGTTTAGCCTTGGCCATGTTTGCCTAGCAATTTCACAGGTGTTAGCTCTAATCCATCTTTGATTTGCAGAACTGATTAGAGCGTCCTTAATGAGAACCTTACAAGTTGCGAGAGGTATCTCCATAAAATTACTTATGTCTGGGATACAGGTACCTTCTCTTGTAAGTTGGTCTGCCCTACAGTTCCTTGGTATACATCTGTGGCCTGGAGCCCAGCATAAGATTATACGATATTGTTTGGCCATCTCATTTAGAGATTGGCGACAACGTAAGACACTCCTTGATGTTGTTGGGAATGCATCCAGAGCTCGTAGGGCAGCTTGGCTGTCCGATAGAATGCAGATATCCGTTGATGATATTCTGTTATCTTTAACCATTTTAAGGCTTCATGAATAGCGTTTATTTCCGATTGAAAAACACTACAGTGATTCAGTAGTTCAAAGGATTCACTAATAGAAAGCTCTTCGCAAAATAAACCTGATCCTACACCGGTGTCCATTTTAGATCCGTCCGTGTAGATCTTAACGGGTGTGTTGGGTGTTGAGTCTTCTTCAAGCCATTCCAGTCTAGAAGGGATTTTCATTAGGAAATTCCTTTCGAAGCAAAGAATGGGGGAGTGATAATCACAGTCAATGGGTATATCCATGTAGGAGTCTAAGATGGTTGAATGTCCATGTGTGACAGTCCTCCATTGTGAGCTCGCTTTGAGCCTTAAAGCGGAGCAGGCCGCTGAGTAGATGTAGCATGATGTTCCAAGCCATGGATGGCGTGGTTTTCATGACGCCACATATTGCTAATTCCGCTAATCTCTGCACCTTGTTCAATAAATTAGAATAGGTTTTTTTCTGCATAGCACACCACCAGACAACATTTCCATATAGAAGAATGGGTCTGACGACAGCAGGGTAAAGCCAATAAGCAACCTTAGGTTTGTTTCCCCAGGTCTTACCTAAAGCTCTCTTACAGGCATAAAAAGCTAGGTTCGCTTTCCTAACTCTTTCTAAGATGTTTGACTTCCAAGTCAGTTTCCCATCTATGTTTAGTCCCAAGTACTTGGTTTCTTCCGAGATCACAAGAGCTTCCCCTTTGAGCGTAATTGGACTTAGCTGAGGTATTCTGTGCTTCCTCGTGAACAATATGAGTTGGGTTTTGTCTGGGTTGACTCCTAGACCATACTTTTCTGCCCACCTAAAAAGTATATCTAGAGCATTTTGTATTACGTCTCTTAATGTAGATACAATTTTACCAGAGACAGCAATAATAACATCATCGGCGTAAGCTATCACGTTACAGCCCACCGATTCCAGTATTCTTCTTCTTCTTAATTGGCGCTATAGCCGCTTACGCGATTTTGGCCGAGTTTAACAAAACACGCCAGTAGCGCTTCCGTACTCACCTTTGGGATCGTCCAGCTTTGTGACATTCCAAGACGATGTGGGAAGCTCCGGGTTACATGCCCGAAGCATTTCAAGGGTCCTCTGAGGGAAACTGCTCCTTACTTGGTTTTGTATGTTCTCTGCCGGAACTACCCAGATTTATATTCGCCCAAAGACTGTTACTTCAGCAGCAGTACTCAAAAATGTTGCAATACTTTACATTATTTTCAAATATAATCCGTAAAATAAATTTCTACAAGAACAGCATCATAAGTCTTCACGAAAATATCCCTCCGGATTTGATATTTTTTATACAAATTATTTATTTCTAATAAGAAAGGTTTGAAATATGTACACGTGTATAAATAGTAACGCCAAATCTTCGACAGTACGGAAAGGAGTTACTTGTATGCCGCGATGTCTGAATTTGGTATCCCCGCAAAACTAATACGGCTTTGCAAGATGACGTTGCTCAACAGCAGCAGCGCCGTCACAATTGGGAAGAACCTCTCCGAACCGTTTGATACCCAACGAGGTTTCAAACAGGGTGACTCGCTGACGTGTGACTTCTTTAACCTGATGTTGGAGAGCATCGTACGAGCCGCAGAACTTAATCGCTCAGGCACAATTTTTTATAAGAGCATACAATTGTTGGCGTATGCCGATACCATTAACATCATCGGCCTTAACAACCGCGCTGTTTATTTATTTATTTATTTAAGAGTCAAAACGAAGTACCTCCTGTCATCAAACAAACAGTCAGTGTACTCCCGTATCGGCACCCACGTCACTGTAGACAGTTATTGTATAATTTCGAGGTAGTAAAAGACTTCGTGTATATAGGAACCAGCATTAATACCGATAACAATGTCAGCCTTGAAATCCAACGTAGAATCTCTCTTGCAAACAAGTGCTACTTTGGACTAAGTAGGCTACTGACAAGTAAAGTCCTCTCTCGACGAACAAAACTAACACTCTACAAGACTCTCATCATGCCCGTCCTAACGTATGGCGCAGAAACTTGGACGATGACAACATCCGATGAAGCGACGCTGTGTTTGAGAGAAAGATTCTGCACAAGATTTTTGGACCTTTGCACGTTGGCAACGGCGAATATCGCAGGCGATGGAACGATGAGCTGTATGAGCTTTACGACAGCATAGACATAGCGCAGCGAATAAAGATCCAGCGGCTACGCTGGCTAGGTCATGTTGTCCGAATGGATACAAACGCTCCGGCTCTGAAAGTATTCGATGCGGTACCAGCTGGTGGTAGCAGAGGAAGAGGAAGCCCTCCTCTGCGTTGGAAAGATCAGGTGGAGAAGGACTTCGCTTCACTTGCTGTGTTCAATTGGCGCCGGTTAGCACGAGAAAGAAACGACTGGCGCGCTTTTTTTAAACTCGGCCAAAATCGCGTAAGCGCTTATCGCGCCAATTAAGAAGAAGAAGAAGATTCTGTTAACAGACAGGATAGATTCCAGGGAAACATCGAGTAGCCTTACCTGTCGTTAAAATATTGTGTCGCAATTACCAATTAATCCAACGAAGAATCTCTCTTGCCAACAATTCCTACTTTGGACTAAGTACTCAATTGAGTATTTAAGTCCTCTCTCGACGAACCAAACTAACACTCTACAAGGCTCTCATTATGCCCGTCCTAACGTATGGCGATCAAAGAGATGTGCGGTAGTCGTAAAGAGTAATGGGTTTAGTACAGAATATTAGACAATTAATTTATTTGATACTACGAACGTTAAATTATTATACGACCATTAAAAGTTTGGATACTACGAATATTTTTATACTCACTAGAGGCGTCGATCCCGATGAAAGATCAAAATTAAGAAAACGTTGTTTTTTCTAATAGCGGTCGCCCCTCGGAAAATTCAGCCTGCACAACGAAACATCCGGTAACGGACTGAGGCTGATCGACTTCGCCGGGGCCCGAAACATGGTAGTCTGCAGCACCAGATTCCAGCATAAGAAGATTCACCAAGCCACCTGGCTGTCTCCTGATCGAAAAACACGAAACCAGATCGATCATGTTGTGATAGATGGAAGACACGCTTCTAGTGTATTAGATGTACGTACGATCCGAGGACCCAACATTGACTCGGATCACTACCTTGTTGCAGCCAAACTGCGCACACGCCTCTGTGCAGCAAAAAACGTGCATCTACCTACGCAAAGAATGTTCGACATCGAAAAGCTGCAATCACAACAGACAGCCAGAAGATTCGCCACTCGACTCTCACTCCTGCTCTCAGAGAGTACTGCCCAACAAACCGGCATGCGCGAACAATGAAGCAACATTTCTCGTTCTCTACGTACCGCCGCCGAAGAAGAAATCGGATACCGGCGAGCCCGAAAAAAAGTTGGTGCGACGAGGAATGTCATGCTGCCGCAGAAAGAAAGGATGCCGCCTACAGAGCCACGCTGTGATCGGGCGCAACGCGAGCCATGTGGGATCGTTACACAGAGCTAAGAAAGGAAGAGAGACGTATTATCCGACAGAAGAAACGAGAGGCCGAAAAACGCTTCCTAAAAGGTCTGATTTTTACGAGAGGGACGACTGTCCGAACTTTCTGACGTTGAATGTCCGCAATGCGGAGTATTTAGTATATATGTATGAATAGGATGTTTAACCTGTTACGAGTTTCATGAAGACAGCTGAAGATCTGCGCTTGAATTGGTTGGTGGTTGAACTCCGATGACGGCATTCTGGGTGGGAGACCATGCAGCTGGTAAGGACTCCCGATGAATACCGTTTATAGCCTGTCCAAATACGCCACGTAAGGGGGCTTGGTTTTTGCAAGACGACCATAGGTAGGTAGGTAGGTTCAAATGGATGCGCAAAGAATGGGCCCACTTGAAGGAAGAAATCAAATTCATCATTTGTGATACCATTGCTAAATGGATTACGAACGGTGATTGAGTTATGGTTGTGTTAACCGCTTTATGGTGCTAATGATTGCGGCATGTGCAGCGGCAATTTTGCCCGTATTCTACTTACAACATTGCGTTAAGCGCTAGAGTAGGAGTAGTTCGAAACGCCCACTGATTCCTATGAGTGCAGACCTTTGAACTCTCCAGCTTCTTCACCGATGTTATCTTGTCTAGGGAGGTCCACCAGACAATGACTCCATACAACAAAACTGGCGCTATAATGGTATTATAGGCTAGGTGATGTAGGTAATCTAGCCCATCTTTTGCCAATAGTGCCCTCGCATCCGTATACGGGGATTGATACCTTCCTCATCCTCTCCTCAATGTTGGGCTTCAAGGATTAGACCTAGGTATTTTTCTTGTCAGAAAGCACTAACGGAGCGCCCCTAATTGTGGTGAGTTGAGCTCTGGGTATTTTATATTTCCTCGTGAATAGGGCGAGGCATCTTGAGAGGATTCTCCGATAGGCCGCAACATGCTGTCGCAGATATCTCTGCATCAAATCGCACGGGGTACCTACAAACTTTCCTTTAACAAACAGTGCAACGTCATCCACGTAAAGAATTACCCTGCAGATACCTCTCACTAGCACCTCCAGCATGTCATTGACAAAGCACAACCCACCCACAAAAATGGTGAGAGAATACCGCCTTTGCGGAATGCCCAACGCACCTGCCGGCGGAGCAGCAGCATTCTGTTAATCAATCTGATAAGGTCGGCTCCACTCTCCTATTTACCCCTAAACTTAGTGCTTGCCTCCGGAGAGACGTTATTAAAAGCCCTTTCAATGTCGAGCAAGGCGCCCACTGGAAACTCTTTCTGATATAGAGACTCCTCAGTATCTTTAACAATTGTATGCAGGGCAGATTCAATCAATCTGCCTTTATAAAAAGCACAATGGCTACGCGACAAACGCCCCTGAGGAATTTCGTTTCTTATGTGCAGGTCAATCAGTCTCTCAACAGTTTTCAGTAAGAAAGATGAAAGGTGGATTGGTCTGCAATCCTTAGGACACACATGTAAGCGTCTGCCTGTCTTGGGTATGAAGAAAACCCTCACGACCTTCCACGATTTTGGTATATAGCCCCTGGATATGCAGCTTGCATAGATGGGTCCCAACCAACGGCATGATACCTCCAAAGATTTGTGCAGTTTGGCGGGTGCGGCATCGGGACCAGGGGACTTGAAGTGCCTGACGGAGCCAATGGGCCAAGCTAGGCGGAACTTATCCAGCAAACAGCCACGGTTGCGAACATATATTGGTGTGCTTTCTAGGTTGGTGATACTATTGGCATCGTCGAAAAATGAGCGTCGATAATTAACTTAGTGATTTCCCGCCGCTCATCGCCCCCAAGTACCCCAAGGGTGCTTCTAAAACTCGTCTAAATCTCGAAGACTTATGGCAGCCCTCCTTACATTCACAGAAGCTTCTCCAAGAGTCGCTCTTATCCTTCTTAAGTTCGGACATATAGATTCCTAGCCCTACCTTGTACAGTTCCCATCGTGAGGGAGACTTAATTATTTTATCCATATTCAATAGGCGTCGGCACGAAGCTCTAAGCTCAGATAGCTCCTTTGTCCAACAAAGTGGTTTTTCCTTCCAAAGTAGTGTTCTAAATGGCCAAGAGCTTTAACACTACTTCATCGCAGCATGTTTGCTCCAAATACTTCTCTTCAGGGCTGGTATCGAACCCAACCCTGGACCAGAAAAATTCTACTGCTGGACTCCACAAGATTCTTTCCAAGTAAATATTCAGTGCGGTCCGATCATCAATAACCAAACGATTCATCTTGGTCAGATAAGCGCACTAATCTCAATGTGATATCCAGCCAGGCAGCAGATCACAGGGGGACTATAACTATTGAATACTTCGAGCTCGGCATCGTCTGACCGTACAACTTTTACTTGACAATGTGACTTGCTGTCCTGCGGTCGATGTCTGTATCGATAAAATGATTTCGCTCAGTATACGAGACTATAAACGCTAAGGATTGAGGTGCACAAAGAGAGGAGTAATGTTGCTCGGGTAAACTCCGAGGAGCCGCAGAGGTGCTCCGTTGGTGGCACCAACGCATTACGCGAAGTAGAGTCTGTGGACCATCCCTATTTTTCTCTTAAGACTTGATTAGGTCTTAAGATGCCACCACCTATCGTTCCCACGACAGTCGGTTTTACGTGACCGGAACGACCTGGATTTATATCCGGCCAAGGATTGTCACTTCAGCAGCATTCCACATACATATATGGATGGGGAATGATTATGCTGCTACAACAACAACATGCCACCACCTATTGCACTACTAACCTCTGAGCTAGACTAGTTACTGGGGCGGCAGTCCTTGATTGGTAAAAACCTGAGTCACTGCGGTACGTAAAGCTAAGCTGCCATGGTAATGACTGTTAGTTGTTAGTCCGCCCATTTTACACATGGATGAATAGTATGTATCATAGATGTAACTTTTTATTGCATGGTGATCTTGTGACATATAAATGATTTTTTTAACTATTTAATATTAACAACTCGCGTGTCTAACAAAAAGGTACATACCAATTAATACACGGGAAATAGGTTACTTAATCTCTCCCCCATTTCTTAAAGTTAATTAGGAAAGTTAATAAGAACCTATTGAAGGTTAAAAAATATAATACAACTTTCCACACAAATTATAATTTTGGTTCTTAAACGTTCCTCTTCATAATCTCATTGCTTTTAGCGGCGAAACACAAAACCTTTGCCGGCTCCATAATGCGTTGAAGTGGGGCCAAATGTTAAGCTTTTATTTTGCCCAAAACAAATGGAGCTGCAGACAAAAAGAATAAAAAAAATATATTCATATCAATTAATAGAATTTATTTACTAACCAAATCGGATAGCAGCACACATTACTGCAAAGAAAGCCATATTGTTTCTAACATCCGCTTGGACGCGTTTCTTTTCCTCAGCTGGATCGATTTGTGGAGGCATACGAAACATATTGCTCTGCTATTTTGAAAATTGCTTTTGGTAAATTTTTAATAAACGATACTCTTGTGTAAGAAGTCACAGAATTTCACGTGTTTATTCTACAAAAATTTCAACATGATTAGGTATGTCATTTATTAACCAATTTCAAAACATCTGTTATCGGACGAATTAACAATCAATTTAAGAGGTATCGATGTTAATCTTACACCCTGTCTCGACATGCGGACGCTGATCGCATGAAATCAACCTACACGATGGATATTGTTCATCACAGCCCCTGCAGGACTATTGCAATGAACTATCACTTAGGCGTCAGTTATATTTTCATTTAAAAGAAATCTTTGTAGTGACACATTATAAAATCGAAAAAGATATTTAAAAAGTAAGTGATTCTTCTATTTGCATTAGCCTGTTTAACATTTTTAATTTGAATTGTTCCACATGCCTTGAAGTGGACAGTTCGCATATGATGACGAATGAAAAAAGGTAATTTTTTGAGCATGTTCTCCGCGATAAAGAAAACAAAGTTAGAAACACCAACCATTTTGATTATCAGATACGTGATCTTTAAAATATCTACAAAACTCTTGCATTTTAAGAAATATAAGTATTGAAAAACTTTTTTCCTGGTTAGATTGGCTCTTGTTGCGATAATTGTCAGTGAAAAATAGTTGGGTCATAATCAAAATTAAGGACAATTAAAAGTATTCTTACGAAATTTTTTACGATAAAACTCAAATAAATTTCTTACAATAACTGTCTGAGTTATATATATATATATATAGGGTTATTCAATAGGTGCGCTTCAACTTTTTTCCGATAGGGAGGGCGAACGACGGGATATTTTTTTTTTATTTTTGCTTGTCATTTGTAAACTTCATTAGTATACATTTCATCATGGAACGCTACACACTTGAGCAACGATTGCAAATCGTGCAAATTTTTTATGAAAATAATCGTTCTGTTGCTGCTACTTTAAGAGCATTACGGTCATTTTACGGTCCATTTAACAAGCCGTCCCGTTTTGGGGTTATGTGAAGTCATTGGCCTACAGTCGATTGTCAAGCCGGCGACGATTTGTGAGCTCAGAGCCAATATTGAACGCGAAATTGCTGGAATTTCGGCCGATTTATGCAAAATTGGATTTATCGAAAATTGGGTTCAACGATTGGACTTCGTAAAACGTGCACGCGGTGGTCATGCAAACGAAATCGAATTTCATACTTAAATGTATATGTTCAAACTCGATAATAAAAAAAAATTAGTTAAAAAAGTCAAACCGTTTGTGTTTTATTCAAAAGTTCAAAAGTTGAAGCGCTCTTACTGAAAAACCCTATATATATATATATATATGTATATATATTTTCAACATGTGATCGAACTCAGAGAGTTATTGTAAAGCTAAATACACACCAGGCAACCGTTGCAGCAACTCGGCCATGTTGAAGCAACCGTTGCCTCGTGTGTAGCTGTGTTGCCAAATGATTTTCGTGTTGCTGCAACCGTTGCCTGAAATATCAAATAAATTTGATTTTTGTGGTAGGTTGCTGCAACCGTTGCCTCGTATGTATCATTGTTTACTGCTTTTACTCGTTCAGTTCGTTGAACACAAGCAAAGAAGAAAGTTCGTGCGGAGTAAAATAAAGTGAAAAAGGAAAAAATGGCAATTGAAAATAATGAAAATTATGTTAATTTTATTAACGAATATAAAAATTTGAGAGAGCTGTGGTATATAAGTAGTGAAAAATATAAAAATAAAAATTTTAGAAAAAAAGCATACGAACAATTAAAAAATGAATACAATAAAATCGATAAAAATTTCAATCCGCAAAAGCGTTTCCTGTTGCAAGATACCGCAAAGTTATTGCCAGTCTAATTTCTGCTGATATTGCCTCTCTCATTATAGTATCTTGTTTCGTTATTTTGGCCTTTACGAAGCCCAACAATTTTCTAAACAGGACTTCGTCCATCTTCATGTAATTTTTATAGTCCGCTGGCCCATTTTCCTTCAGTTCTTTCAGCAGCCTCTCGTTCGAAAATTCGATTTTTTTAAAAGCCAATTTTTGGACCAGATTTTTTTTCTCTTCTTTTGTTGCATCTCTTCTTCCTCATTTTCGTACAAAAGTTCGTCAATTATAATAAGAGAAGTAATTTTACGTAATTCGTCGATCATTTAAAAAATTTAATTTTACGTATCTTCCGCTTGTACCTTTCCTGCACCACAGTTATACACAATACTGAGATTGAAGCAACGGTCGCAACGTGTTTCTTAAACAAAGGCAACACGTTGCTGCAACCGTTGCTTCAACTATTGCCTGGTGTGTATTTAGCTTAAGAGATTTATTTGAATTTTATCGTAAAAAATTTCGTAACAATACTTTTAATTGTCCTTAATTTTGATTATGACCCAACTATTTTTCACTGACAATTATCGCATATATATATATATATATATATATGTATTTATATAAAATTGGCGCATTTTGGGTGTTTGGCCGGCCGAGCTCCTCCTCCTATTTGTGGTGTGCGTCTTGATGTTGTTCCACAAATGGAGAGACCTACAGTTTCAAGCCGACTCCGAACGACAGATATTTTTATGAGAAGCTTTTTCATGGCAGAAATACACTCGGAGGTTTGCCATTGCCTGCCGAGGGGCGACCGCTATTAGAAAAATGTTTTTCTTAATTTTGGTGTTTCACCGAGATTCGAACCTACTGTGAATTCCTCTCTGTGAATTCCGAATGGTAATCACCACCAACCCATTCGGCTGCGGCGGCCGCCCAACACATGTTGAATAAAGCACAAAAATTAATGGCAACACACTTTAATTTATTTCTAACACTTTACTTCTAAATGTACACCTTCACCTTCAGACTGAATCACTCTACTACTTTTCGTTTACTCGCTCACAAGTTTAATTTCTAACTGAGACCCTCACCTGTTGTCTTTTGACTTTTCCCTGTCCAGTTTTGCATTGCTGTATACCCCACACCATTCAATCTTTGAATCACCTTGTATGGACCTTCTCAGGACGCTTGCAGTTTTGTAGATATTCCTTTCTTTCTTTGCGGATTTTCAAGAAGTACCAAACTACCTTCGCTGAATCCTTCGGAGTTCATAGCACAGCCAAATTTGAACTTCATCTTGTTACTCATTGACTGGGTATGCAGCCTCACATGATGGTGTAATTTATCCATTTCATCCTGCAGTGTTTCCCAATGACTATTTTCGTCCATTGTATGACCGGCAACTCTTCCAAATGCTAAACCATTCGGAAGCCTAAAATTGCCGCCAAAGATGGTTCTTTCAGGCCAACCCACGTTGTATTTTTGGAATCATCCACAACTTCTATCCATTGGATGAGTGGATACCCAAATATTAAAGCTTTAGTAATAAAATATTGTGTGTAGCCGTTACAAATTCTTTAGAGAAATCGGTGTAAATAGTATCCGCCTGAGATGCAGTTTTCGAAGTACAGTAAGCACGAATAATAAGAGCGAATAATTGCATTCCTCAGGAAAGACAAAAAATAAAACCCATCAGAGCCACTTTTAAGTGATGACCAATGTCACTAACATCACCTCGAAGTCTATAGACTGTGGTACGGAAGCAAAAAATGGCATATCAAAGTTTACAGAATCAGTAATGAAGTTGGAGTTAAAATAATCCGCAAAAAGATTTACTTGGTCTGGTATGGTTGAAAAGGTGCTCAAACTTTGCAAAACGAGAGATATAGCTGTTATACAAAAATTTATTAAGTTCATTAAACTCATTCCACAACTTGAGTTTGTAGGGCTTCGAAGGCTGAAGTCTCTTGGATCCGCTCTGGATGCTTTCCAAAGACTTTTATCTTACAGGACGATTCCTTCGGCGGCGAAGAACGAAGAGGATGAGAAATGTGTTTTTCGTCACTTTTCTTACTTTGTGCTGGTCGTTCGTGACGAGAACTTTTTTGGTCCGCTATAGGGAGGCCCTTTCATCAGGCACATTCCAAGAACGCGCTCAGCCTCTCCTTTTTCTTTTTGAATAGCGCATCGTTCCCGCTATGCTTTTGGGAACAACAGGTGGAGTTGGAACAGTGTGGCTTACCAACTTCAAGAAACAAAGCAGAATCGCAAGGACGGCTACGCGAGGCTACACTGACATCGTAGCCAATTATGTGTTCTAGGAATCATGGAAGCTGAGGAATCATCGACTTAAGTGGAAGAGCCTCCAGAACAATCACCAGGAGCAGACATGAATCCGATAATGGCTGAAATATCATAAATGTCGTCGAAAATATCATAGCAGTCGTAGCAAATATCGTCATAAATATCTTCGGAAATATCATCACAGATGTCACAAATGGTAGCGGAGTGTTCGTAGCAGATAAATGTACCATTTTTAACCTTTAAGCCCTAGTTTGAAACAACAGCAACAACAAATCACTGGAGTACTGTAGATAAAGTCGCAGCACTGATTGTTTCGCTTAAGTGTTCCGCCGTTGAATTACTGCAAGCAGTTCTAAAAGCCGATCGGTATAACTATCACACTCCTAGAGAGACGTTACGGCAGTGACCGCAGGCAATAAATATTCCACATGGAACTACGGAATCGCAGCCTGGGGCAAATGAAGCTTTGCAGGAATATACTACAGAGATCGAGCGGTTAGCGCATTTGGCGTATGCAAAGGAAGCTGCAGACTTCGTTGAAAAGATGAAGTGCCAGGTATATATAATAATTCGGACACGAGACGAGCAGCATACTCAACTTCGAAAACACGTTTACTCGGACAGTGTTTTTTACAATGACACAAATGTTGCGCGCGAATACAAATAAATCTGCCGAACATCAGAAAAGTATCATTTGAGCAATTAATTGAATGGATTCCCTTTAGTGGCATCTGAACAGAAACTATGTGGAAAAAATCCATGGTATTTTACTGGGAGAATATTAACCTCATAGATGTGTAGCTTACAGCAGCTCGACCGAGAACTTTATATATAGCGGGAAGAGTCCTTTTCCCAAGAAGTTTCGGTGAGCGATTTGAGAACGTTAATCCTTTTTTTTATTTTGGAGTATAATTATCTATCACTCTAACATGATTAGAAGGAAAGGCTTTTGAACGTGGCGCATAGAATCTCTGGGCAGTTTACGGAACGAATACTTGTTTCGAAGGTCCCCCGTTCAAATCGAGTCTTGTTTCTTTCTTCCAGGTTGTGAATAATGTGACTTGGAGGGGGGTTGACGTTGTGAGAATTGGTTTTGAAAGAATCGAACCCGAAGTAACTGTTAAGTACTATGTTGTTAGTCCTGGCTCTTTTGGAGATTTCCTTTTCGTCATTAGCCCATTGAAACTCCTTAGGGGCTGGACCGAGTTTTTAAAGGGTCTTATACACATATGTTGAAAATGGTGGGTGTATGCGTTGACAAGTTTGCTTTGCACTCTCTATGTGATCTACTTCAGTTTGAGCGACTTTCCTCTCAATTCGGCCAAAGTAAGAAATATCCATCGAACCGGAAAGTGGAGATCCACCATTTCCTGGTGCCAGGCAAAGATTACAAAGTGATATCCTAAATTAATGCGACGATTTGACAGTTTCCAGCACTTCAAAAGATTGATAACGCCTAGGATCTGATCGATAGTGCGACTAGAGGAGCCCGTCAGTAGAATCTTCGAACTCGGCGACTCGAATGGCGCGCATGTTTCGTCGGTTACGCTCGACTGCGAATTCTGGGGCCTCAACTGAGAATTAAGGTCGAGTTTCTGGAATTCAAACAAGCGGTAACAAGCGAATGGCTGCTGTGTTTATGGCCTCGCAGAAGATACGTTTCTTTTAAACTCCTCCCTTTACGTCTAGCATATGAGGGAAGAATATAAAGTTTTTTTCAGTGAACTTGGTTTTACTTTTACGAATCTAAAATATTCACGAGGGGATAAAGTCGTATAAGCACGTCATTCGAGAATAAGGAGACTACCACATCGTATAGCTAATGAGGTTTGTACTCCTCATAGATATTTCTGGTGTACTGTTGTTCCTTTCTCCTTCGATGCAGTTGGACATTCATATGCGAACATATAATATGTTGAGTACATCGGGGTAAGTTCTTGATGGATAGGAGCATATGATGCTATAATACCCAGACCGCAATTGTGGCAATGTAACATACGGGTATCACGAGGTGGCTGAAGTTCTTCGTTTAAGATAGGCGAGTTGTAAAGGTGGTGGTGATAGATTCTCGGTGGATGCCATTCAAGTTGTGTCTTTATTCCGGCGAGTCAGCGACTGATGATTTCTGACTTGCCTGATATATGGTTTCGTTTCCAGCAGGGAGCCGCTGTTGTGGTTTCTGCGGTAGCATCTTAGCAGAAACTACTTTCTGAGCATGGTGTTATGCTACTTAACAGGGAGCAGACACACCTCATAACGTAGGTGGTGTTCGGGAAAGATCAAAAGACATCTCGTGTAGTCTTGACGGATCTGCAGTTTCATCCACTACATTACGCAGATGAGCGTGACATCGTTTATCGCTGATTAAAAAAACAATTATAGCTACGTTCAGCCTCCTAGTTACACGGTTTTTGACTTTACCTGTCGAAGGATTTACATAGAATAAGCTGCAAACTAAAATAGCTCCCGCATCTCTTTGTGTCCATATGTTATTGGCCCCTTTTTTGTACTCACCGGGGTAGAAAAGTATCTTATGATTGAGCAGAGCTTACTCACACCATTTCATCCACTTACGCAAATCAAACAGTTGCCGAATTTCCAAACTGAGATCCTGTACATGAGTATCCACGGGACCGGCCTGGCGTAGTTAGATCACGTTCGTTTGCTAAAACAGCTCCTTACGGTGGGAAATTAGGGGATATTTCGGCCCAACCACTTTGCGGAAGTTAAACCAATTAGCATTGTCGAAGTTATTTTAATCACGATGATTCACGGAAACAAAGCCAACTTTTAAATCTAGATGCTACTTACGGGGTATAGTGTCCAAATAAAAAAGTGTGTTTTGGTAAGTATACAGAAATGGCCCCCAGTAATATCTACTAAAACAAACTGATAAGGTGAAAATATGTATTTAGCATATAAATATGTATTTATTTTCATCTAGGGAAGCATTGGAAATTGAAAATTTCGAAGTCGTTTTTTTCAACTTTTGATTTTTTGGATTATAAGATTTGCAGAAAATGAGCGATAGTTAAGTCTTGAATGCCAAAGACCGTGGTCGTATTACTGCCGGATAGTAATACTAGTTTGTGGGGGAAAAATCCATTATTTTTGCGTCAATTTTTTTCTGTTTTATGGCCGATATTTATCTCTGGGCGATTCTACGACTACTAACATGCCGGTCACTTTCGGTTATTTCTGTTATTTTATCGACATTACCGACATTTTCTTTAACATCAAAAATGCCCGAACGGAATAGACGAAACCAAAATTGCACGTAATTGGATGTTACAGTATCGGCACCATTCACAATTTCAGCGTTCTGGCTTGCATTTTCGCCTTTATCAAAGAAAAACTCTAAAATGTATCGAATTTTGTGTTTGTTGACTTCCATTGTTAACACCCTGTAACTCACAACTGAATGAAACAAACCAAAAACAGCACCTTGACAACGAGCACAAACTTGAAATTGTATGATCGATACTTTACGAGATATCGATCACTACAGCCATATACTGAGCAAATAACAGATTCAACACCCTGAAGTCCTCGAAGAGTTACTCGATATCGTAACAATATCCTCATCGCACTCTTCCTACATGCCGCTTACGTTATTGGGGTGGTCTGATATGTTGATATGACGATTCTCGGCGCGGCTTTTATACGCCAAGCTCATAAGGGGGTAGTATGGTTAATTCGGTGTAAAACAAGCATATTTTTCGAAATTTTTTTTGTCGACACAGTTGATTTATTCAAAATTTTAAAATTACTTCATTATAAAGTCATATTTAAAGAATATTGTGTGAAATTTTCATTGATTTTTATGAAGAAATGAGTTGGTGGCAGCGAATCTTCGCGGACGTCTCATAAAAAAGTTTTATTGCGGTGTCCCTCAGAACTTATTACTGGATCAACTAAAATCAAAAAACCAAATTGATTTCATCAGCTAATAAAGTTTCGCAGGTAACAACGTCGAATTTTTTTTTTTTTTTTTTTTTTAATTTTTTAAAGCGCTTTGAAGTCAAAACACCGATTTTTCATAAAAAAAACTTGAAAACTTTGTTGTTTTAAAATATGACAAAATTTAAAAAAAAAAACTCGACGTCATTACCTCGTGAATAAAGTAAAGAAACAAAAAAACCAGTAGATATGAATCTACAGTGGACACCGACCGTAAGAAAGGCAAGTGTGAGAAAAACGCGTCTAAAGATTTCGGCAGCGTGAAATCCGGTTGGAGAGGTAGATACTTAATCCTTTGTCAATTTTACTCCAATGCACTTCAAACTTTCACACAATAATCTTAAGATGTTATAGAATAATTAAAAAAAAAAAAAAAATACCAGTCTAACGGTTAGACGCGATAGAAGTGAAACCTTCCGTAAAACAAACTGAGAGAGAATGAGACGAAAACAGCATTAGGGGCGGGATAATTATAGGTTCATTATAATATTGATATAAAGTTCATATTTTATTTTCTTCATTTTATTATTATTCATCCTCAATGTTTTCAATTTCAACAAATGATACGAGTGGCTTATGATAGCTAAAATATGATACAAATGCTTTGGTTTCGATGTTGTCAACATATCTTTGAAATACCGCGTCAATTGTTGTTTTTGATCGTGTTGTCGATTCAGTGCGATTGTTACACATTTTTAAATTGAATGTTGTATTGAGAAAGTCAATTGAAGGAACCGCTGTGTCCAATGCAAAATTTACGTTGAAATCACCTCTTAAAATCATTGGAACTTTATCGTATCCGCGATACTTCTGGTGTATACTTTATTAAATTTTCGTGAATGAATTCCGTGATGCTATTTATTGATTTTGGTTCTCCGTCACCTTTGGAAAATGTGTAAACAGTAAGCAAACTTTATTCAAATATTTTCCCTCATTTTTGCATCAGTAAAATTAAACAAACGCCGTAGCCGAATGGGTTGGTGCGTGACTACTATTCAGAATTCACAGAGAGAACGTCAGTTCGAATCTCGGTGAAAACACCAAAATTAAGAAAAACATTTTTCTAATAGCGCTCACCCCTCAGCAGGCAATGGCAAAACACCGAGTGTATTTCTGCCATGAAAAAAAGCTCCTCATAAACATATCATAAAAAAAAAAAAATAACTGTATAAAAAAATTTTTTTTCTTGTGATTCGAACCAAGGATTTTGGATCGGAAGCTCACATTGCTAGTCGCTCGGCTACCGCGCCATGCTGTCGGCGCTGGCCTAAAAGTTATTTAGCTACGAAGCGTTATATTATATGTTGATATAAACGTAGCGACGAACTAAATAACTTTTAGGCCAGCGCCGACAGCATGGCGCGGTAGCCGAGCGTTATTTAGCTACGAAGCGTTATATTATATGTTGATATAAACGTAGCGACGAACTAAATAACTTTTAGGCCAGCGCCGACAGCATGGCGCGGTAGCCGAGCGGCTAGCAATGTGAGCTTCCGATCCAAAATCCTTGGTTCGAATCACAAGAAAAAATAAAAGTTATTTAGTTCGTCGCTACGTTTATATCAACATATAATATAACGCTTCGTAGCCAAGAGGGTCGCTATTTCCGTTTCAATTTTCTCAAATCACTCCCAACGATTCTAAAGAAGTTTTCACTTCAAAAAAAAAAAAAAAAAAAATGAAAAAAAAAATACCATACTACCCCCATAAGGTAGACTCGACCATCTTTAGATAGTCCTGATATTTCAAAAGTTATATAATCTCTTTAAAACGTTTCGTTAGTTTCATTTTTTTATTTATTAAATTGACTTTATTTTTGAATATACTTTGGTCTGATCAACAATATTTATGACCACAAATGACATACAAAAAAAATATTTCATTGATAATATCCGAAGGTATGCGAAGTGCTAATTATCATTATCATCAGTACTAAATTAGTACTACTAATTAACATCTAAGTATCTAAAATACCACTTTATTTCACTACAATATTACTATTACAAAGCCGGTTTATGATTTGTATGACATTTTTTCGATACATTCGAAAGCAACATTAATGTGTGAACAGTCTAGTTAAGTTGAGTTAATTTTATTTTTCGAATAACGTTTTGTTTCAAAATGGTGTCAACAAGTGAAATTTCCTACACACATTAATGAATGAAAGGTGTTGAATACGCACAACTAAATCGTCAGGTCCCTGTTGCTAAGCGATACTGGTAATGAAAAAATCATCTACAATGGTTAAACACTAGAGACCAAAGCAGTCAAATAACCGCCAATAAATTTTTGATAGAACATATTCAAAAGTCAACCATGTTCTTCAAATAGTGCTTTTCAATACTTAACTTTTGTTTTAACTGAATAATAAGTTCTTTCATTACCCTTGTATGCTATAATAATTTAATTGAATTAGGAATTAGACACAAATTATAATCACAACGAATAAATAAAATATTGGCCTTCCTAGGTAACTGAAAATTTCGGGCATCCTAGTGTCAATTTTCTTTTTTCAATTTAATATACGGACATGTTTAAAAGAAAAAGTATGCCGGAAAACAGGAAATCACCACCTGTTTGCATATACAATCACATATATGTAGTATAATACATACAGTTATCGAAGAGTATTAATATACATATGTATACTTTAATTCGTTACTGATAAATGTAATTTTCGTATCTCTTAGCAATAAAAATCTTACTTAATAAATTCTCAAATATGTCGAAAATGTGTAAATTAATGATTGATAAATGTATATAAAACTATAGGCAAGTATCGAAATATCTCAGTATATATACATAATATATATCAATATATTAGTTCATCTCTCGTCAGGGCAATCGCCAATCTATACGATACTAAATTAATTTTGATCGCATCGCTTAGATGTTAGGTTTGACGGCAGCTTAGTTAATGGAGGGTGTTTATGTGGAAAGAGGTTATTCCTTTGCTGTTGTGTGTTAAAATAATGATCCACTTCTGGATCGCTGAAAACTCCAGCTTCGATGTCTTCGCCAAAATCATCGCCCGCAATGTCCTCACATTTACCTTCAATCTGGTAAATAGTGTAAGTGGTATTTGTTGTTGTTTTTGGTGTTGCATTCCGTTCAAAAGGTAGTTGATTAGACGCATATTCATCAATATAAAAGGCTACGAAAATAAGTAAATACACATACAAATAAGTATCTTATTCATTTGAAACAAATTCAAAAAATGTTGTATTTGACAACGGATTGTTTTTAGTAAGACATGGAATGACAATGAAACAAACAAGTTTATGCAATACTACTACAAGTTCTACAAATCGAATCTACGTATGTATATGCTAAATACTCTACAGTGAAGGGGATTTTATTATGAGTGATCCATAATGTGTGCAAAATCGTACGGAAAGAAGGTGAAGAAGCAAAAGTTCGAATAAGACCGAACTTCTAATACCCAACGTCTATAGTTTAGTTTATCGGTTCAAAAACCAATAAATTCAATTTATGCAAACGTTACGCCGTGTGTATGCCGATATGTGGGGATCGACGTGTTCTGAGACAATTTAACCGGATTTAAATATTTCCAAGAGCCTCTGCAGGAATCGATTTTGGGTTTGATATCTACTTGAACTTGAATAGTGTTTTTTACAATCAAAAGCATAGCCAAAGGGAGAAATGCATTCATATAAGTCTCTCGGGCAGACATTTACGGAAGGTAAATTCCTTTATAATTATAGTCCTCCCATTTAAATTATACTTAAAAATATAACTCTTGGAGTAAGTGTTAAGCATTTCACAATAGATCAGCTCTGCTCGCAGTGCGTAATGGCCTTCTAAGTGTTAAGCAGTCATTCTCATAATTGTTTATCATTACCCGTTGAAGCGAGGAGCTTAGCGGTAATACATTACTGTATGGAACCATCCATTATTGTTTAACAAACATGGCATAGAACGATTCCATCACCTCTTTTAGTTATCAAAACGTTGGGTATAAAATTAATAAAAAAAGATAAAGGATTTGTAACCCACGAATACTAATTTTCTTCCTTAAGCCTTTCACGTATTTTTGAAAATGCGAGCTGCTTTTTCTCGCATTGTTTTGAAGGGCTAAAGGTCTGGCATTAGTATTCTGGGGCACAAAATTTCAAAATTAAATCATCAACATAACTAACATAAGCAACTACTAAAATAAAAAATACAAACATTACTTGTTATATAAACATATCTACAATACAAAGCAACTCAAAAGTTATAAAAAACAAACACTTCAGCTCTGGCCAAACAGTTCGCTTGGGCTGAATTTGTCATATGTGTGGCCAAATTACCTGTCCATCATGTAATGCCTAGACTTTAAATAAATTTTTGTTCTAAAAATTTTTCGCGTGTGTTTAGCCAATTGAAAATTCTTAGCAATAGTTTTAAAAAATATCTTCCCGTTTTTCAGGCTCGCTGGGTATAACTAGTACTGTAAAAGAAAAAATGCAATAATACAAAATACAGGAATTTGTGCGTAAACCAAAAGATCGTAATTTTTCATGGCAATGGTTTGAAAATTATGTAGTTTTAGATTAGTAAATTAATTTAAACGATTCTGAAGTTCCATAGAAAGAATTCCGGAGTTTGGGAGGATTAATATATTGTCTTAGGTATTAAAAACAAATGTATATTTTAATGTAAATTATGCAATATTCTAAGTTCAGGCGAAATGAAGCTGTATACTCAGCTTACGTTTCAGGAATACCAACTTCTTTAACTTTTCGTAATGTATTAGAGTTATTAATATTGGACGTGAAGGTATTTGCCGCCCTAATTCATTGACGTATAACAAGTTTTGAGATATACAAATATACCTACATTTGAACGCTCCAATTGCCATTATCCGAGATATCGTATATGCATACATACATATGCAATTGTATAGCACAAATTTTTCAAATTTGTACATTCGCTAGCGAAGTTTACTAAAATTTCATATTCTTCCTATATGTATTTTTGGTTGATCGATTCTGTATATTATATATTGTGCAACCCTACCATCACAGCAACGCCACCTAGGGCGTTAAGATAAAGATTTTGAGCCTAGTGGCTTCAAGGAGTTTAGAAAGAGTAAATACACATAGTAACAGTTGCAGTATGCAATTTACCATTTCATAAGCCTGTCGGGAGATGCAGCGATCTGCTCGGCAAATGAAATGATAAACAAAAGCGCTACTCCCTGCATACTTAGAGACGGGAAGGAAAAGAAAGAAAATTCATTTAAATGCCGGCAGTAGGCATTCAGTATCAAACAGTATATTACACCAAATTTTATAAAAGCCGTTATACTCGCAAGGTCCACCATTTGCGGCTGGTTAAACAACTTCCGCCTAAATTCATTTCCGCCAGCTTCAGTTTTTGCTTATCATTTCATTTGCCGTACAGAACGCTGCATCTCTCAAAGCGCTTATGGAATGGTACACTTAGAGTCTACACTGCGTGCATAAAACCACAGAAGGGCGAATTACAGCGAAAACGAATGGGACGTTTATTATGACAAACTAAAAAAATATAAGAAAGAAATAAGGAAAGCAAAAACGTCTTCATGGAGAACTTTTTGTGGGGATATCGGGACTACGATCGAGACATCTCGACTGAGGAAAATCCTAACCAAGTCTGCTCAACCCATAAGGTATCTTCAGAAGCCAGACTCCAGCTGGACAGAATCCGGCGAAGAATCATTAGACTTATTACTAAATACTAACTTCCCAGGTAATTCAGAGGAAGCGATAACCGCCAATATCCCAACTTCGGATGCGGTACTAGGTTCCGACATCCTCAACATTGTCACAGAAGCCAAGATAACTTGGGCTGTAGAAAACTTCAAACCATATAAAACACCGGGACCAGATGGAATAATCCCTGCGCAACAACAACAAACATTGGTAGCATTATGAAATGGCTGGTAACCATATTCAGAGCAACTTTCCGACTAAATTGCGTCCCCTAAGGTGGAGGGAAGTCAGGGTGGTTTTCATACCAAAGGCTGGTAGGAGCTCACCTACGAAACCTAAAGACTTCAGACCTATTAGCCTTTCCTCATTTCTATTAAAGACGTTAGAGCGATTAATAGACGTCTTTATAAGAGAAAACTTGACACCGTCGCTAGTCGCGAATTCACAACATGCATACTCTAAAAGTAGATCCACAAAGACAGCATTAAATTCACTAGTAGAAATCAATAGAGAATAAAGAGTATTCTCTGGTAGCCTTCCTAGACATAGAGGACGCTTTCAACAACATCCTACCGAAGGCCATAACAACCAGTTACTACTAGGCAGGTTCATAATTTCGATGTTGACCCGATACGCAGATCCGTCAAGAGGGGCACCCCTCAGGGCGGTGTACTTTCTCCTCTGGATTCTAGCAATCAATCAATTGTTGAAGAATCTAGAGGAAAGGAGGATACACGCAGTGGCCTACGCAGACGATGTTGCTATATGCAGATACCCTCTGCAACATAATGAAAAATGATTTGAACGATGTAAGTCGGTGGACTGCATCGAGTGGTCTTGGCATAAATCCCAACAAAACAGAACTAATCATTTTCACCAAAAAATACAGGATACCTGCTCTAAACCCTTACCCTTGAGGGAATCACACTGTCAATTAGAGAAGAGGCAAGCTACCTAGGACTAGTATTAGATAGGAAGCTCTCGTGGAAACATACGATTAATGCTAGAGTCAAAAAAACAGCCACAGCACTCTATACATGCAAAAGAATTGTGGGGACAAAATGGGGCCTAACCCCAAAAATAGTTCACTGGCTATATATAATACAACAGCGGTAAGGCATATCATGACATACGGTGTCTTAGTCTGGTGGCCAACATTCGCGAAAAGAACAACAATATCACTTCATAAGCGGGGCACTTAAGACTACGCCCACGGCAGCGATGAATCTCATGCTGCACCTATTACCGATTGAGGCCTACAGCAAACAGCTGGCGGCGAAATCGGCACTTAGATTAAGAGAATCTTCCAACTTAGCCCTCTAACAAAAGAGGTCACGCAAGAATACTAGACGAGTACCTCTTCCTACATCAAACGACAGATTTTTGTAGCTCAGTGGAGTTGCATTTAAACACATCCTTTACCACAGCTTTCCCAACGAGAGAAGATTGGGACAATGGGGTAATGGACAATAAAAGCAGAATCAGCATCTATACTGGTTCCCAGCTAAATGATGAAGTAGGCGGAGGCCTTCATTCTGAAGGAATTAATGTAAACATCTCATTTCGGTTACCGGATCACTGCAGCGTCTTTCAAGCTGAAATATTGGCTATCAGAGAATGCCTGCTAGCCCTAAACAAAGTGTCCTCACAACAAGACATATAAACATATATTCAAATAGTCAATCGGCCCTGAAAGCTTTAAAATCGGCTAATATTAACTCGGCAGGCAATGGCCAACCTCCGAGTGTATTTCTGCCATAAAAAAGCTCCTCATAAAAATATCTGCCGTTCGGAGTCGGCTTGAAACTGTAGGTCCCTCCATTTGTGGAACAACATCAAGACGCACGCCTCAAATAGGAGGAGGAGCTCGATCAAACACCAAATAAGGGTGTACGCGCCAATTATATACATAACGGGTGATCAATTAAGAGGAGTTTTTTTCATTTGCGTTTTTTTTACAGATCGCGCGCGAGTTGTGGCAAACTGTCATCGTGGATTTGTTGAACAGCGTTTGGCATTTCATCATGGAAAGACTCACACCGCAACAACGTCTACAAATTGTTCAACTGTATTATGAAAATCAGCGTTCTGTGACAAATGTTTTTCGTGCGCTTAGACCGCATTATGGTCAACATAATCGGCCTGCCTTAAACACTATTCGACATACCATCAACAAATTTGAATCCGAATATTCATTGGTGGATAATTCTCGACCGAATAGACCACGTCCAGCAAGAAGCATTGAGAATATAGCGGCAGTAGCAGAGAGTGTACGTGAAAACCGCGATGAATCGATTCGGCACCGTTTTCAGCAACTTGGACTGTCGTATGGAACAACTTGGTCAATTTTGCGGAAGGATCTTCATTTAAAAGCATACAAAATACAGCTCGTACAAGAACTAAAGCCAAATGACCTTCCTGCACGTCACCGTTTTGCTGATTGGGCTCTTGAAAAGATTGAAGAAGATCCGCTGTTTTCGAGCAAAATTTTGTTCAGCGATGAGGCGCATTTCTGGCTCAATGGTTACGTCAATAAGCAAAATTGCCGTATTTGGGATGAAGTGCAACCAGAACAGGTTCAAGAGCTACCTTTACACCCAGAGAAAACAACGGTCTGGTGTGGTTTATGGGCTGGTGGAATCATCGGTCCATATTTTTTCAAAAATAATGATGGCCGCAACGTAACTGTGAATGGTGCTCGCTACCGTACCATGATATCGGACTTTTTGCTACCTGAAATTGAATCTAATGATCTCTACGACATTTGGTTTCAACAAGATGGAGCCACTTGCCATACAGCTCGTGAAACAATGACTTTATTGAGAAGTCATTTCGGAGAGCAGCTGATTTCACGTTTAGGACCTGTGAGTTGGCCACCAAGATCTTGTGATATCACACCTTTGAACTTTTTTCTTTGGGGATTCGTGAAGTCCAAGGTCTATGCTGATAAACCAGCTACGATTGAAGCTCTGGAAGCCAACATTACGCGTGTTATTCACGACATACCAGTCGAAATGCTCGAACGAGTGATTGAAAATTGGACCTTCAGAATGGACCACCTTAAGCGTAGTTGCGGCCAACATTTGAATGAAGTCATATTCAAAAAGTAAATGTCAAAGAATGTCCTTTCAAATGATAAATAAAGGTTTTGAACATAATTTACATTTTTGTTTTTTTTTAACTATTGAAAAAAGCACCTCATGATTGATCACCCGTTATATATTAACTTGAAGACAGTAAAAGAATGTATCGACGTTTTGACAGAACTATCACAGTACTTTGTAATAAACCTGCTCTAGGTGCCGGGTCATAGAGACATAGAAGGCAACTGCAAAGCAGATGAGCTGGCGAGATTGGGTACCACATTACTGATCCAACCAGACAAAGCGAACATACCTATACCTTTAGCAACTTGCAAGATGCGTATAGATAAACACACTATCAGTGCTGCCAACAGGCTATGGTCTCAGTCCCTGACCTGTGCAACTAGTAGAATGACGTGGCCGGAATGGAACATGGGCCGCACAAACCGACTGTTGAAACTAAACAGGAAAAACATGCGAAATCTTCTCGGGGTCCTAACAGGGCAATGTCGGATTGGCAGGCATGCCAGTAGACTGGGAGCGCTCCATAACGACTATTGCAGAAGCTGTAACGACATTGAAGAAGTAGAGACTATAGAACACTTTCTATGCGGGTGCATGGCTCTGGATAGAAGAATAACAAGTCTTGTTAGATATATCAAAGGCACAGGTTGGTTCAATGAGAAAAATGTAGAGTGAGGAGAGGGGACAGCCCCGGTGGTATCACAACTGGTCTGCAGCCGGCCTAGGTGTGTCAAACGACAACCACTATACCTACCTACCTACCTAACCTATAGAAAAAACCATTTTTTTTTAGTTTTATCAAGGTGAACATAACACCCGTTAAATGCAATACTTCTTTCCTCATAAACTTCGGATAGGGGTCATGCTTCTTTGCTGAACTTACCAGATTCCACACCATTCCATTCACTAACAACATTATGGTGATGTTGATGGGGATTTGGATGATCTTCAACAATGCCTTCGTATAATTTCGGATCAGTTGCGAGTTTTTCATCACCGTCGACTTCAAATATTTCCGTAACTTTGACCTGGAGGTACATAATTTATTTTTAAAAGTTATATAATTTTTGTGTCAATAAACTTACCTTGTTCGTTAAATCGTCTGTGTAATAGTAAGCGTAGAGCGCATCATTGTGGGTGGTCACTTTAAGGACATGTTCATAGTTGTCTACGTCCCCTTCTATTGAAGGAGCTCCGCTGAAGAGAAACATTTAATATATCATTAGTTAATAGTAAGAAAACCCTTAAACACATGGATAAAAAATTCAACTTTCTGATAATTTACCAAAACGAACAAAGTATGAATGAAATCTCATTGCTTTTATCAGCTGAAAAGCAGTTGATTCTTTCATCATTTCAAAAAAACAAAAAACACAAACAAAAAGGAGTACATCTCATGTATAAACTGAGGTTTTGCATTCATCGTAAAATCTCCATAAACAACTCTTATTAATTTGTGGGTTTTACATACCCTATGATCAAAAAGTACCGGGATTGTTTACTTTAAACGAACCGCGCACGTGGGAACCGGTCCATATTTTTTCTTATGTTGCTAGGACTGTAAGACGACACACATCTGACACTTTTTAGCGCCATCGGATCATTTGAGAGATGATGTACGTCGCAAACGGCTGGAAATTTGGGCAAACAATTCTTGGATTTTGCATGATGATAACGCGCCATCGCACCGAGCCTAAATTGTGCTGGATTATTTGACCAGACACCAAATAAATACCATCGTGCAAGCATCTTATTCACCTGATGTGGCCCTGTGCGACTTCTTTTTGTTTCTCAAGTTGAAGTTACCAATTCGTGGAAGGAGATTTCCGTCGATAGAGAAGACCAAAGAGAATGCGACGAAGGAGCTGAAGGCCATCCCTTCGTCGGCCTACCGGGGACAGAATTAGGTTAAACGTTGGCACATGTGTGCTGCTTCAGACGGGTCATATTTTGAAGGAGATAAAATAAATTTGCCAGATAATTAACTCTGTTTTGTTTTATTTAAACATTCCTGGTACTTTCTGATCATAGGGTATGTACTTCAGGGGAATGAGTAAAACCAAAGCGGACCTGAGATCCAAAACTATAGCAATTTCAGGGAAATCTCAAACTAAAAGCTATGGAGGTTGTTCAGTTTTCAAGCCAATGAAATAAGAGACAATAGCAAGAAGGCGAACCCCAGTTCCAGAAAACGTAAGACCAGTGATAACGCCCAGCGATGAGCACAATTTTGCAACAAAGTATAAATTAAAAAAAACATGCTTCCGAATCTTCTGTTGGTTAGATTGGGGATTTCCCAGAAACTATGCATACTATATAACTAAATATATAAAAATTATTCTGGAGAAAATATTGCAACATTTTAATAAAAATCGAAACTTGTCTTAAAGCTTGCTTTGCGCTATTTCCCACAATTAAATAGTTGTAGTTCAAGTTCAAGTCCAGGGGAGAGCCCGGCATGGAATATTCATTCATATTCAAAAGAGAATAAGCCATATTGAATTAAAAATGCACAGGATTCTTCATCGTCAATATTAGAAAAGGTTAAACAAGGAATTCACTCATATTGAGAAATATCGTGTCGCTACTAATAGATATTGTAATACGAGGGGTGCCTTTTATATGTCGGGATTAGAGAACAAAAACAAATTTCGAAATTTAATTATCGAAAATCACTTTATTGTTTTTCAAAATATTCTCCATGAAGATCTATACACTTTTGCATGCGTTTGAACCAATTGTCAAAGCACTTTTGCCACTCTGAATGAGGTACCTCCAAAACATGCATTCTGAATGCCGCAACCTCTTCTTCAGGTGTCGAAAAACGTTGACCTCTCAGTTTGTTTTTTACGTACGGGAATAAAAAGAAGTCATTCGGTGCCAAGTCAGGACTATACGGCGGATGACCCATTAATTCGATGTTTTGGGTGCTCAAAAATGCAGTTGTTTGAGGCGATGTGTGAGAGCTCGCCTTGTCCTGGGGAAGAGTGATCCGTATTTGGCAATTGGTTTTCTTAATTTCTTGGAAGACAACTGGCAAACAAATGGTTCTGTACCACTCAGAATTTACTGTTCTGCGTTGTTCTAGTCGTACGGTTGCGACATGTCCAGTTTTTCCGAAAAAATAGGCGACCATTTGCTTGAAAGTGCTTCGTGCGCGAACAACTTTTGTTGTATTTGGCTCATCTTGAAACACCCATACAGTCGACTGCTTTTTACTTTCGGGCTCATACGCGTGAATCCATGATTCATCCCTGTCATGATGTCATAGACGTGTTTCGAAGCCCCGCGATCGTATTTTTTGAGCATTTCCTTCGACCAATCGACACGAGCCTTTTTTTTGAGCGATTGACAAACGCGAACAAATTTTTTTGACAGTCAAATGTTTATGCAATATTGAATGTATGCTGGTCCCACTAATGCCTAAGATTGTCTCAATCTCACGATAGGTCACATGACGATCTTGCAATATCAGTTCGCGCACAGCATCAATGGTTTTCGGAACAACAACTGATTTTGGACGACCTTCACGAAACTCGTCTTGGAGTGAACTACGACCACGATTGAATTCACCATATCATCGATAAACACTGGTCCTTGATGGAGCTTCATCGCCAAAAAATGAATTAAATTCGCCCACGCAATGTTGCTGAGTTAATCCACGTCGAAAGTTGTAAAAAATAATCGTACGAAAATGTTCACGATTTAATTCCATTTTTGGACCGAGATGAATCTTTTAATTTACTGTAAACAACACAAATAGGCTGGTATTTCAAAACGTTCTGAGGACGTAAAAGCCAAAAAATGTCGTACTTTGCGATACAGATGTCAGTTGCCAGATTGCAACACCAGGGTTGCCAAATCCCGAAATATAAAAGGCACCCTTCGTATATTATCAAGACTTCATTATTTTAATTTCATATGAAAATAAAATTTATTCTTTATGATATCCTGGTTTTTAAGCACTCTTTAACTCTCATAAACCTTTTTGTTTTTAATCTACCAACATAATATTCCATGCACTGGCACGGAACTCAGTCGGTCATGAACTCAGGGCAATAAGTGCAGATTTACTAAAATACACGCCGATTGACTCAGGCGCCCTAAATATAATGATCTAGCATAAAGCAAACATGCTTGGGACTTTTTAGTGTGAAAATAATGAACTGCAAGAAAATAAATGCAGTCCAGACCAGAAGAATCAATCAGGACCATTTCTCGCTGCAGAACTATTTCAGAACTAAAATATTAAGCATAATTTCCAAAAGAATGATTCAAAAACAGTGCAATTGACATTGAAGGGAGACATTTTAATAACAGCTTAAACGAGACACAATCGTGACATAGTAACAGTCGAAACACCGAACATGAGTGGTGATGAAAAGAAAATAATAAAACAAAATTAAAGCACGTGCTTCTAAACATAGGCTCAGTTTTGGAGGTACGTTCTATACACATATAGTTTATTTTGAGCTCCACAATATCAACGAAATCATCACCAGAGATCGCAATTCATAAAAATTTAACTATGCATGTTAACAACGTTTTCTATTGTACATATTACAAAACCGGTCAGGAATGGTAAAAACTTTCAAATTACTCGTTCTATACATTTTTAATCAAGGTTGAAACACTGAACATCTTCAATGATTGATTTAAAAACTTACCATTCATCCACTAATATCGACACTCTTGGGCCATAAAGACGCTTGGAATGCAGTAAACCAGTCGTATCGAAGTGGGGTGTTTCACAAATCTGTATTTAAACAAAAATGAGATTTGTATTCTAAAAGCTGCAATATTTGATTATATAGTATATATTAACTCACCGTTAATTTACTTAAAATGCGAGTGTGTATTGTGTTAGTTAACAGCCTTAAAATATTTTCTACCCTCACGCGAATGTGTCTGGCTATTACTGGTGTCACTTTTAAGATCCTAGGAAGTAAAACAAAATAGAGTGTGCAAAAATAGTGGAGCGGAAAATTAGTAAAAAGTGTAAATTTTGAATTTAACTTTTGTTAGTGTTTGCCTAATTCTTTCAGATGATAGTAATTGAACTGACATGAAAGAATCAATTAGGTCAATTGTGGAGTTTCCAAGCCAATTTGGTTAGCCAATGCGTTTTTATTTATAAGTTCATAAATAATTAATTTTTTTCAACGAAATGTGTAGAAAGGAAATATAGCATGTACATATATTCTTTATAATAAATAGGAGAAATGAAATTTTAAATATTGTGTGACAAAATGTAATCCAAAACTCCTCAATTTTTTTCCAAATTTTTTATTATGTTTTTCATACTTCGGAATGTTGTAATTTATGATTGCATATAAATAGTAGATGGAAATACTTGCTACAGTTTTACAATTTCTAGTGTAATTTTTACGTAATATTGCACAGCAATATAAGCAATTATTGCATAATTTAAGATAAATAATAAGACATTCTCGTTTTTCGTACAAAACCAAAATTTATAATTTAAATTCCAATTAACTATGTCATGGAATAAATCCACATTTCTAACTACATGAAAACGTATACATACATACATACTTATGTACATCAATATTTATTACTTTCAAATTATCCTAATATTTACTAAAATGGTTATATTTTCGTTAGGCGCTCGCAAATGTCTTCCCAAATGGCTTTGGAAGCTGCTTGACTGTTCTAGAATTAAACAGCAAAATATAAAATAAGCTTAATGCAAATAATATGGAATAAATTAAGTACATAAATGAAAAGTGGTTATTTTTGGTTTGTTTCAAGCACAGTATTCCTTTTATTCTATACACAGCTGCGAAAAAATGCTTTTCTTAAAATGTGTTTGCCCTAGGAAGGAGTGGATGAAAAGAGAGTTGATATAAAGGGTGTTTTTTTTTAGAGGTTAGGTTTTCAAGTTGGCACTACTTTTTTCGTAGATAGTCTTTTTGACAGCTGTCACTTGATTTATGCTCAGTTTGGTTTGCCATTTCATAATGAATAGACTTACACCTGAACAACGTTTGCAAATCGTGCAAATTTATTACGAAAATAATGGTTCGGTTCGCGCGGTTCGAAAATAATGGTTTTTGTTCAGCGATGAATCTCACTTTTGGTTGAATGGGTATGTCAATAAGCAAAATTGTCGCATTTGGAGTGAACATAATCCACAAGCCATTGCTGAGACGCCGTTACATCCTCAAAAAGTCACTGTTTGGTGTGCTCTATGGGCAGAGGGAATCATTGGTCCACATTTCTTTAAAAATGAAGCCGGCCATAATGTTACAGTCAATGTAGAGCGCTATAGAGCCATGATTTATGACTTTTTCGTGCCTGAATTGGACGATGTTGATGTGGACGCCCTTTGGTTCCAACAAGACGGCGCTACATCCCATACAGCCAACGCAACAATCGATTTATTGAAGGAAACTTCTGGTGAGCGCATTATCTCGCGCCGTGGACCTGTGGCGTGGCCTCCAAGATCGTGCGATATAACATCGCTGGACTATTTCTTGTGGGGCTATGTGAAGTCGCTTGTCTACGCAGATAAGCCCGAGACGATTGACGTCTTGGAAGAGAATATTCGGCGCGTTATTGCTGACATACGGCCCCAATTGCTGCAAAAAGTGGTTGAAAATTGGGCCTCTCGGCTGGAATTTATTCGAGCCAGCCGCGGCGGCCACTTGCCCGAAATCATTTTTAAAACATAATGGCAAACCCTTACCTTTATAATAAAGCTAAATTCTTGGCCATAACATTAAATTATATACGTTTTATTTCTTCTTGAAAACCTAACCTCTAAAAAAACACCCTTTATGAAATGGATTTTTTGTTTAGCATACTTGTGTTTCCATTGAGTCTGGAAGGTATTTATTTGGGCTTGAGTAGCTAGTTAAAGCTAGTAAAAATCACTCGAATGATGCCTGTTGCAAGGGCTATCAAAAGCAGCTCTCATACGAGGGAGGTTCAATAAGTACCCAAGTTACAAATTGCATGTGGTCCTAGACGGCGAAGTGTCCCCATAGACAGCATCTAACTTTGCTTTTATCTCCTCGCATTTTTTCCATCCAAAAACAAAAAGCGAATTACCAAACGATAAAGCTTTTTCCCATCTTAGCAAAAATCACGAAATACGTCTTACTCGAATAGCTGCCAAATCCAAACTAAACTATCAATCAGTCTGAAATTTGTTTTGCCCTCGTTTAATAGATGGCAGCACACGAAGCTAACACCAACTTTTCTCAGGAACGCCCTCTGTCATCAAACACGGGTACTTATTGAACGGCCCTCGTATGAGCCGCTTATTATTAAGCACATAACTTGTAAACATTCGTGGTCACCAAAATCCCGGAATTCAGGATATTATTGGTATATAATTCATCATAACATAAATACCTTACTGTAATGAGGAGAGGACTAAGATGTCTTGAGAGACACCGATCAACCAAATATTGAAAATGAATAGAAAAACGCTCGAATAGACTGTACTTATTCCAATTGATTTTTACGAAGTTGTTGTTTTTCGACCAAAAAAGTAACTTTTGTCTACTAAGAAAACAGAAATGCATAGGAGGAATGGAACTTACTTCGATAATGTGGCCATGAAGAAATCAATGGGTACTGTTGCTGGCAAGGACAGCAGTTTAATGCTACGTTGTTTAAATATCCAATTGGCCAAACCTTTATTAGCTTGTTCGATATAATCTTGAATGACATCCAATACAGTTTCTGGCATGTTCGAGCTTAAAGCGTCCTAAAATTATATTATATATTCACAATATTCAACCGTTTTCAAATATTTATCGATGTACTTACATGTCTATGCTTTTTGCATTCTCTACATTCAGGATCAAAGTCTTGAGGTTGTGCCACAGTCTCTGATACTACAAAAGTCGACTGAACAGCCACACAGCGGCGACAGTTTATTAAATTGTTCCGGTGGAGAAATTGCATTGCATCGTCGAATCCTTGTTGACAGAATTTCGAAAGAAATTCTGGACGTGGTGGAAACAGAATTCGAACAAAACGATTAACATTCTGTCGCGATATCTCAATGCTTGTATTGGCCCAATTCAAATGAAAAAGTTGGGAACTTTGATCACGTGGGCAAATATCACTTTCACCGCAGAAGGGGCTTACAGTAATTGTGTTCTCATCCAATATTGGCAAGTTGTTCGAAAACGCCCCATCCATATAGCGTACTCCACGAAACCGAGGTGGGAATATTCCTGAGAAGCCCGGAATGAAGCATGCACATAGCAACGCTTGCAAGAGTTCATCACGAGAATTGAATTCGGAGATAATCACATTTTTACCATCATGAACCCGAGTCAGTGAAATGTGCAAGCGTCCATTAACGCGTTTGTGTGCATCTTCTGGCAAATGCTTTTGTAAACCTTCATACAAGCAAGTCTGTATATTAAATGAGGGACTGAAAGGTCCAAGCGAATGACGTCGGGCTTCATTAACCACACGAAAGAAGTCAGATGTCATGCTACCTGCAATAAAACAGAAACAAAAAAAAAAACTTTTTGTTATAGTTAATTTACTTGGTTCGTAATGAGTTTAGGCTCATAAAACTGTAATTCGTACCGCGTTAAGTGGCATATGATTATGTGTTTATTACACATTTAACCTTTTCGGCTCTTAATATGAAAATTTCATTTTAAATCTGTACCTTCGTTCGGGACGAAAGGGTCAATTGTCGTAATGCTTCAAAAACTTTTAAATAAAATGCAATCGCAAATGATGTATTAATTTCTTAATTAAAGCAACTAATATAACCGGTATTAGAGCAGCACATATATGTACATATGCATGTATGCACACACACTGAAAAAAGTATTGGCACAGCGTAGATATGAAGGTATAATTTAGCATTATTATTTTAACAAATTTTATTTTTTATTTTTATTTAATAATAAATTCGATATTAATATATTTGTTTCTGAGAAAAAAATTCTTAATTATTTCCTTATATTTTGCGAAAAAAGTTTTCGGATGAACGGTGGATAGTGCAACAAATTAAGAAAAATCCAAATTTGAGCGCTCCTCAGCTCGCAACACAAGTCGCCCACCACCTTAATATTAACTGCAACCCCGAAAGTACATGTATAGTGTTGCGAAGGTATAATTATAATGGAAGAGTTGCACGAAAAAATCTTTTAATCAATGAGATTAACCGGCACAAGAGAATAATATTTGCAAAGCGCCACGGGGATAAGGATTTCGAGAGCTGGAAGCACGTTTTATTTGCATATGAAAGCAAGATTAACACATTTAGGTCATATGGACAATCATATGTTTGGAGAAGACCTAATGAAGAGTTGCTGGAAAAAAATATACGTCCGACAGGTAAACATGGGGGTGGATCGGTAATTGTATGGGGTTCCATGCCAAGAAGACTGAATGCTGTGCGAAAAAATAAAGGCTTGCCGACTAATCTATGTATATATTAAGGGAGGGGTCTAGGGTTTGACTTTCAAAAAATCGATTTTTTGGAAATAGCTTTTTCTTATATTATAGTAAATCATCTCAAAAATCTTGTCCCAAAATTTCAGCTCAATCGGAGCAAAACTTTTGGAGTTATAGACGTTTTTGTCCCCACTCGTTACGTTTTTCTCGAAACCACTTTTTCAAAGTCCGTGACTATTAGAACTTCAACAATATTTAACCGATCCTTTTCAAATTTGATATACAACTTCTATATATAAAATACCTCCCCCCCACTGAGAGATTTTTCACTTTTTTGTTTTACATTGAGGGCGGTTTCCACTTATACAGCGAAAAAATCAGTGAAAATCGTACTTTTTGCTTTAAAAACACGCTGGCAACGTAAAAATGAAAAAAAAAATCGGAGCCAGTGGAGGGGAGGTTTTGGTGATAATTTAACCAAATAATTCTGTTTTTTTTATTTCAGGTGATTCTACAACTAGATACGATAGTCACCGCAAATCACCTTTTGGAAAAGGCGTTTTCGGAAAAGTTACCTCACCGGCTTATTTCCCGATATTTTCTTACAAAAATTTAGTACAATATTGTTGAAATGATGCTTTATAATGTACAAAAAGTTTAAATACATTTTCACTATTCATATCTCTAAAGCAAAGTCTCAAAAATTCATTAAAAAAATGTTCAAACCCTAGACCCCTCCCTTAATACGGAGAGCAAAATTTTGTCGTACCTGTTTTTAGTATTTATAGTCAGAGAAAAAAGTTGAAACATATACCAATGGATAGCATATGTGGAGACGGTTTGCACAATGTATTAAAATATGTACATAAGTGAATAGGTGGAGGTAATATTAATCACACTATTTTACCTGTATTATGATATATCATGATATAATATGTATCATGATATAAAAGTTGATGAAACAACTGGAAACTTATATATTGTGAATCTATATTACTATAAATTTGATTCAGAAATTATGATGGTCATGGATTTATTAATAATTGTTTTTTTTATGGTTTTTCAAAAACAATAAACTTTTTTCCGTAATACATGAAATTAAATGTTTCCAATTCATAAATAAAAAAAAATTATGATATTTGAAATACACAAATATACATAGGATCGCTTAACACAGGTAAAAGGGGATATTTTTCACATTTAATTTTACTACATCTATTCACATATGTATATCATGTAAAAAGTTTCAACATAAGTTATATTTATATATGTTTCAACTTTTTTTTATGACTACAAATACTAAAAAAAGGTATGACTAAATTTTGCTCTTCGTATTTATATAACGTCGATCCTAGTATTAATTATATTGCTTTTTCTTAAACATTATTTGCCTAACTATACTTTATATACATAAATGTCCGAGTTCTTTTTTGTCATGTACATATTTTGTTAAGTTTTTATGTTTGTATTTTCTATGTACGAATGAGTTGAAGTTTGTTTATGTTTTTTATAGTTTTGAAAAGTACGCTTGAAGAACGAAAATAAATGTGACACATAAACGCATTAGATTTGCATTTTAATATATAATTTTTTTATTTAAAATCATATAACTTGGGTGTCCGAGTTCTTTATTGGCCACTGTATGTAGCTCTCAAAACACCAAAGTGGCATTTCTTTGCATGCGATAAACCTAATGTCATTGGCTCTGCGATTTATCGCATGAGGTCTGCGAAGAGCGGTCTCCATCTGCGTTACATTCTATGACATGATTTGCATGCGATCAGCGTCCGCATGCTGAGACAGGGGTACACCAACCCCTTCATTTTCAAATGTGGTTACAGAAAGCAGTAGTTTGCCACGCGCAACTAACAGTCGTTCATAACTGATAAGAACACAAAATGCACATTGCTCTTGCGAAAAAAAATCATGTATGTAAACAAATATTGACGCAAATCGGCATTAATACTACGATTGGCGATTATACGTACATACAAACATACATATGTATGTCGATAACGGTGTTGATTTTTTTTTTAATATGATTGAGCTGAACTTGAACCAAACATACATATGTAGATATAAGAACATTTGTATGTATAATAGATGTATCTATATGTACGTATGTATGTATACAGTGACGGACATAAGTGTAGGCACAATAACGTCAATGGAATAAAAATCAAGTTTTTCAAATCAACAATAACAAAAACTGTTTATTCCACATAAGTTACGCATACTCATACATTTTAGTTAAAAAATTAAGTTTTAATTTTTGAAAATTCACAGTGCTTAAACCATAAATTAACGGAAAAGTAAAAGTTCTTTTATATGTTTAAAATTTAAAGAAGGCCTTGGAGACGTTGGAAGACCTTTTTGTTTTAGTACGGCTTTCATCAAGCTATTCGGCATTGAGTGCACTAATTTTTTCGTAAATTCTTCGCCAATATTAAACCATTCTTCTTTTCATGCTGGTTTCAATTCAGGCTTCGTGGAAATCACACATTTTCTGACTCGTTGTTCCAATTCCTTCCACAAGCACTCAATAGGATTGAGGTTTGGAGACTGTGGGGGATGCGGCAGAACACGTGCCGTGTGATAAGCAAGCCACATCTTTACATCATGCGCCGTGTGCCTAAGGTCATTGTCATGCTGAAATGTGAAGGAGCTTGGTAGATTCAACTGATCTGCACTGTTTTTGAGATTTTCTTTCAATATGTTTAAATAAACTGATTTGTTCATTAGACTTTCAATAAATACAAGCTCCCCCACACCTGCTGCAGACATGCAACCCCAAACCATTAATCCTCCACCACCGTACTTCACACTTGGTGCTAGATTTTTTGCAGCGTAAGCTACAAAATTAATTAATAATAATTAAATTAAAAAATATTAAATCTGAAAAACAATACATTATCCCTCCCAGTAGCTAAGAAACTGGTTTCTAGCCACCAGAAAATCGCAAGTGTAAGAGGAGATATGTAAAGGGTTGTTAAGTTTCAAGGACCGGTGTTGATTTTGAATAAAATCCAATTTTTTAAGAAATTATGGTCATTTCTCTTTATTATGATAATATTGGTATGGCTGAATTAAGTATGGAGCAAAATATCGGCCAAATGGCCGCCGCGGCTTCGGCGGCACACCTCCATCCGATGATCCAAATTTTCGATGACGCTGAGGCATAGTTGAGGTTCTATGCCGTTAATTTGCCGAATTATCTCATCCTTTAGCTCTTGAATTGTTGCTGGCTTATCGACCTACACCTTTTCTTTCAAATAACCCCAAAGAAAGAAGTCCAACGGTGTCAAATCACATGATCTTGGTGGCCAATTGACATCGCCGCGACGTGAGATTATTCGGCCATCAAATTTTTCGCGCAAAAAAGCCATTGTTTTGTTAGCTGTGTGACAAGTGGCACCGTCCTGTTGACACCACATATCGTCCACACCCATATCTTCCCATTCGGGCCATAAAAAGTTCGTTATCATCTCACGATATCGAATACTATTCACATAACTGCCTGGCCGGCCTTATTTTGGAAAAAATACGGCCCAATGATGCCGCCGGCCCATAAACCGCACCAAACAGTAACTTTTTGTGCGTGCATTGGTTTTTCGGCAATCTCTCTTGGATTATCATTCGCCCAAATGCGGCAATTCTGCTTATTGACGAATCCACTGAGGTGAAAATGTGCCTCATCACTGAAGATGATTTTCTTCGAAAATTGGTCATTCACTGTTGCCATTTCCTGCCACCATTCTGACCATTGACGACGCTTGAAATGGTCAAGAGGCTTTAGTTCTTGAGTCAATTGCACCTTGTAAGCTTTATATGCATAATGTTCATCAACGACGAGCGTGAGAGGTGCAATTGTTGGGCACGCCGACGAGTTGAGGTGGACGGCTCTTCAACCACACTATCGCGAACAGCAGCAAAATTTTCTGCAGTACGAGCTGTACGAGCATGCACTAGTGTTTTCACATCTCCTACAGATCCGGTTTGCTCAAACTTTTGTACAATTTTTTCGATTGTACGCATATTTGGACGATTAAATTGATCGAAAAAATCACGAAGTGCGCGATATGCATTATGATTTGAACGCCCGTTTTCATAATAAGCCAGAATAACTTTAACGCGTTGATCGATTGTGTATCTTTCCATGGTTCAAATTGAGTTAGTCTGAAATTGAAAAATGTCAAATAAAATGCAGAAAAAACTTGACGTTTAGGTGTGGTTCAGATTCAATATGGGCCTTTGAAATTTAACCACCCTTTATATTAAAAAGGTTAAACCCACTCGACACGTGCATTCAATTAAATATGTGCAATCAACATTATAGACTTCACATTTGTATAGCTCGCAAAGAAAATTTAAACGAATTAAAGCATACTTAGCATTCTAGACGTTTAGGCTTTCAGCGGTTCTTATAGCGCGCATGAATTACGCTCGTTTTATTTCTAAAATAGGCGAAATGTAACGACTCAATTTAAGAATACAAAATTGCAACATTGGCAGAAGCAAAGCAAATTAAAACTAAAGTAATTTCGATTGTCTACCAAATAATTTCCACAAAAATCAAATGACCATTTCAGTCAATGGAATGTTCACGAAAACTTTGACCTGCCACTATTCACGATTAATATTCGAAATCTGTTGCTACTGCTATTTGAGTGAAAAAGGTGCATATGCATATACCTACATATGTATGTATGTATGAGCATACATCTATATGAATAGAAACGTAAAAGAAAGAACCCTTGGCTAATTTTAAATTCAGACACCAGTTGCGCAAAATAAGCCGAAAGAAAACAGTATGCACATATAATATGTATATGCATATTACATACATACATACTTATATCGGGTGTTCTTTTAAGAGATTGAGAACTTAAGATGAAATTTAAAAAAATAAATATTGTTGGAATGGAATTTTTTATTATACTCTGGTAGATAATTTCACGGCATTTATTTTTTAGTATATGTCTGCCACGGCTACGAGTTACATGGTCCATTCGATCAGTCCAATTTTTGACTACTTTCTCAAATAAATTTGCCGTAGGGTGTCAATAGGGGCTTTAACATTCCAATAAATTGATTGTTAAGCGCGCTCTATGGCAAGTTACGCCGTTTTTTGGGGGAAAAAAAAACAAAAAATTCAGTCAGCATGGCTCGATAGCTTTCGTCATTCACCATAAGGCACCTCTTCCTCATTTAAAAAGAAATACAGACCGATGATACCGCCAGCGCTCCTTGAACTTCGCGAACAGATTTATTTATTTTATTTACAGTCTGTGTCAGAACAAAATAACCGGTTTTTTTCTTGTAACTTCAAGATATATGTCGTTCTGCTTTTTGCTGCATAATAGTCCCACTCAAGGGCTACGACACCAGTGCTAACTCTGGTTAGTGTCGTTCGAAACTTTCCCGTAAACGCAACCAAACAAAAATGAGTGAGAAGTACGCGAAGAGTTTTGAGGCGGTATTTTTATGCACGCATTCGAAAGGGCCGAAATTATCTTACGCCGCGGCTGCAAAAGTGATTAAAAAATCAAAAAAGTTTGTTGTGATGTGGAATCAGCAGTATAAGGTCTACAAAAATGTTGATGACTTTTCCGAGTGTGTCTTGAAGCGAGTGACGACAAAAATGCAGGATAAAGTGATTGTCCAACCTTTTAAGCGGGACCCTTCTTTGTGACTACGCCAAGCACGATCAGTTCTTGCTAAAAAGGGAATAGATGTGAGTATCGACACCATTGAACGTAGACTGAAGGAGCCCAACATATCATACCGTCCCACATCATCAAAACCACTGCTATCAGAAAAACACATTGAGAAACAACAAAACAAAAAAATGGTCTGGCCTTCCAAGTCCCCAGACGCCAACCCCATTGAAAATGTGTGGGGAATTATGAAAACGCATCTTACCGGAAGGTCAGTCCATGATTTAAAGCAACTTGTGCGTCAATGAGCTTATTGAGTAATTGCGCCTCGTAGTTTTGTACATACTTTCATATAAAAAAAAAAATTAAATATATATGTTTTATACTTCATGAACAATCGCGGTTCCTTTTTTCGGGCACAGACTGTATTCTTTTTTTTTCAAAGTAAATCTCCACAATTTGGAAGCGTTGTTCTGGCGTTAAACGATTCGCGATGACTTTCCCAATCTTACTGTACAGAAATGTCGACAGAGTTTGCCATTCTTAGCTGTCAAACCATAGTTCTCAATATCGATAGTTCTCATGCATTTAAAAAAAATCACCAGATACATGCACAAAAATATAAATAAATGCCAGTGCTAACTAAGTATGTCACAATTATCTATTATTAACTAAAACTCAGTCCATTGATCATGGTTGATTGTTAAAAAAAATGATTTTCGAAGTTGACTGGAAAGAATTTCCGAAATTTTCTGGTAGAGTCTACGTACATACATAAAATACAGTTCAGTGAATAATTATAAAAAGCCAGGGTATTTCTGAATAATTTTCGGCTTATAAATTAGTAGGCCAACAAAATTTTTCGGATTAAATATCAACGAAAACAAAACGAAGCATCTTGCATGACTTAACACGTTGAGAAAAGCGACAGATCTTTGAATTGGCGATCATGAATTTGAAAGCGTGGATAAAATTAAATGCATACCTCGAAAGCACCGTAGGCCTAAGTAACTAGTGTGCTCTATCAATTAGTGTCATATTTCATATTGCTCTAATAAATAATAATAATAATAATAAATACCTCGGACAATAGAACAGATGACACAACGATTGCTATTAGAAGACCGTGTATAGGCTGCAAACAAAACATATTTTGCCAACGTTAAACTGTTATAAAGCAAGCATCTGAGTAGAAAAACGAAAATCAAAATATAAAAAACACTGATTCGACCAGTATGGATGCGAAGCGTAGACATTGAAAGCGGATCCAATTAAACAATTAAGCATATTGGAAAGAAGAATATTGAGGAGAATACTGGGTCTAGTACAAGAAGAACAGGGGCTCTATCGAATCTGATATAACAGCGAGCTAGATGAATTCATACGAGAGGAAAACGTTGTGCGATTTGCCAGCGCATCCAATGGCTAGGACACGTTTGCAGAATGCTAGATGAAAGAATGCCTCGCAAAGTGTTAGATGCGCGCTTGTTTGGTGAAAAGCGAAGAGGGCGACCGCGGAAAAGATGGTTGGACAACGTTGAGGACGATCTAAGAAGCGTAGGAGTGACCAACTATCGCAGTCTGGCTATGGACCGAGATGTATATAAAGCGTTTTTCAGTAAGAGCGCTTCAACTTTTGAACTTTTTTGAATAAAACACAAACGGTTTGACTTTTTTAACTAATTTTTTTTCTTATTATCGAGTTTGAACATATACATTTAAGTATAAAATTCGATTTCTTTTGCATGACTACCGCGTGCACGTTTTACGAAGTCCAATTTTCGACCACTCTTTTGCATAAATCGGCCGAAATTCCAGCAATTTCGCGTTCAATATTGGATCTGAGCTCACAAATCGTCGCCGGCTTGTTACTGTAGACCAATGACTTCACATAACCCCAAGGAAAATAGTCTAGAGGCGTCAAATCACACGAGCGCGGCGGCCATTCGACCGGTCCATTTCTGGAAATAATGCGCTCATCGAACTTACTCTTCAACAAATCAATTGTAGTGTGTGCTGTGTGGCTTGTGGCCCCGTCCTGTTGAAACCACATGTCGTCTAAGTCCATACCATTCAATTGCGGCCAAAAATAATCGTTTATCATGTCGCGGTATCGATTTCCATTCACAGTAACGTGGCGATCGTTCTCGTCAACGAAAAAATATGGGCCAATTACGCCGCCGGCATGTAAACCGCACCAAACAGTGATTTTTTCGGGATGCAACGGTGCCTCATGAATCACGTGTGGATTGCTTTCTGCCCAGTAACGCATATTTTGCTTGTTGACAAAGCCATTGAGCCAAAAGTGAGCTTCATCACGGAAGATGATTTTTTTGAAAAACAGCAACAGCAACAGAACGATTATTTTCATAAAAAATTTGCACGATTTGCAATCGTTGCTCAAGTGTGTAGCGTTCCATGATGAAATGTAGACTAATGAAGTTTACAAATGACAAGCGAAAAATAAAAAATATTGCGTCGTTCGCCCTCCCTATCGGAAAAAAGTTGAAGCGCACCTATTGAAAAACGCTTTAGAAGAATTATGGACGAAGCTAAGGCTCACAACGAGCTGTAGAGTTATGAATGATGATGCAGACTATTTGAAATTCTTCGCAAAGATACGGGTTTGTTATAAAAACACCGCTAGGGCTTCAGAAAGTGTGGGAAAAACAAAAGTATACATATACTTAATTGCTGCAAAGGTCTAAAAAGCACAAGCTCTTCTTTTATATATTCTACGGAACACTTTTCAATATTTGCACTTTGTCCATCGCAGATGATGGAAATAAGCTTTATTACGGTATAGATATAGTGCTACGAGATCCATCTACTACGCTGCTTAAGTCATGTCGTCAGAACGGATAATACTTGACGAGAGATATACCTCCTTTGATTCGGAAAGATTAGGTGAAAAGGAGTTGGCACCCTTTGTTAAACTAGGTCAAAATCGGTAGCTCTCAGTACCTTGCTTTAGATTTTGTTTTAAAATATCCAAATAAGCAAATTTATCCATTGTTGAATCAATAAACTCTATATTTCCCACGCCACCAGCTGCCATACACGCCACACTATCATCCACCACTACCATGTTTCACTGCAGGCAATACATTTGCACTGTACCATAGTCCCTCGACACAATTTTTCTTCCTTTATTATCAAAAATGCAAAACTTGTTTTCATCCAAAAAAATAACCTTTTTCCAAAATTCTGGAGGCTTGTGTAAGCCACCTTAATGAAAAAGTTTCCGGTATATGTATATTCAGAAAACTCAAAATACAAGTTTATCCCCTCAAAAGAGATATTAACGTCTTTAAAGTACTCCCTATCAACTGCAACGCACTTATGCCAGCTCTTGATTCAGCTCTCGCAACATTTCTGGAACTCTATTTTCGGTAGATCTGCCTCAAATTTCCATTAGTTCCTTTGAAAATCTAAAGCAAGTTCCCCAAAGTGGTTTTTTGACTCGATCAGACAAAAAAAATCGCAGGGATCCATACATACACACACATATGTTCATTTCCGGCTTCTTCCTGGCAAGTCTTCCATGATAGCCGACTTTTCTTAAGATCCTTCCAGCAGATCAAGAACTAATATACATAGGTACATATATCAGCTCCAAAAACTAACGACAAACTAAAGACAATACTTTACACCCACCCAAGTATTCGATGAGACAGGGTAGAGACAAAGTGAAAAAGCGCGAATAGCACAGAAAAAGGCGGTATTATAAAAGTAAATGAAGAAAAGCGACTCTAGTTTTAGAGATTTACTTCGCCTCCACATGCAAAATACTTACATACATATGTAAGCCGCTCTATGTACATACTTATCATGATGGAAGAAATAATAAGATGGCGCCTATCGAGGTATCGTTACTTTGCTCTAAGCGAATTTGGCAATGAGTGACGTCATATTAGAACAATTGGCGACCATATTACCATTTTCATAACTCGATTTAGCACTTCTTTGTTATTTAGTCTCGGAGTTTTAGTTCATTCTTCATGACATTTTTTTAACTGGTTCTATTATTATTATTATTATTATTATTATTTATTACAATAATATAAAATATTACACTAACTTAAAAACAAAAAAAAAAAGAGCACACTAGCTGCTTGGGCCTTCGGTGCTTAACCGGTTCTAAATAAAATCTAATGTTTATAATTTTGTAAAATATACATTTTTTAAAAATTAGTTCAATAATTCACTCAGTTTTATTTAGCTTTACTTTTTTTAACATATGGTCACATTGCGATTGCGGTTATTGTTGTTATTTTTCTCCCTCCAACAGTCAAATCTCTCTCTCACTACTGCACTGTTGCCTACCTTTGGTTATAAAAACGCAATAAAATGCCCATTTAAAGAAAATAAAATTCGAAATTCTTATTGAATTACTTAAAGAACTTTGTATTTATGACAAATTTTTAAATTAAAAAAAAAAAAAAACCAAACTTGAGAATTTCCCCATTTTGAGTATAAAAACACTAAATTTTTTGCGAAGAGCAAATGGTTGGCAACACTGCACAACTCAGCTAATGTGACGTCACGCACTCTCTGATGGGCGCAATCTTGTTTCTATCATTCTTGCATACATATAATGTACCATTCACATACATATGTACTTAAAAGCGCGAACGGAAATCTTATCAAGAGATTTTGTAAAAACCCCAAAAAAAATTTACAACAAGGCGTTCGAGTATACTCGTACGTAAGTAAATATATTATTGCGAGTAATAAATATTATGATAAGATTTTTGCTTTGCTTCCGTAAAATAAATAACAAAATATTTATTTGTTTTGTGGACAATTCTTATTTACAACTATTTAAAATCCATAATAAAATATGTCGCACATAAAAATAGTTCACGTAAATGCAATTGACCGCAGTAAATAAAATATTCAAACGTCATTCAAAACCACAATTACCAAATAAAACGTATTATGGAATATGTATGTATACTAAGTGCATACATAAAACTTAGCACAATACGATCGTGGCGGGGTTGACGACTATGGATCTGACGCAGTAGATTGCTGTCTCCAGTTGGACTGAAAAAATTGTGGTTTTTGGAATTCAATAAATATACATATCTATGCAAAATACAAAAAAAAAAAAAAACAATACAAAAATTGTAAAATGTGAATTAAATTCATATTTTGTAGACAAGCCCTTTTCTTTGCTTTTCTATAGCACGCTTCTTAACGCAACTATTTAGCTCTTTCCATACAAGCATTATTGGGGTTCAGGTGATCGAGGCGGATGTTTAATGTGGTGCGCTCGCAAATGCACTGTTAAGAACGGCGGGGGTCCTGCCATGGTTTGGGCTTGTAGGACAACTCAAGGAGTTGGTACAGTGCAGAAAAAATAGGTATGTCAAGAATCGAGTTTTATTTTTCAACCCGGTAATGATCCCAAACATACAGCTTATAGTGTTGAAATGTGAGTATTTTCAACACAAAAAAAAACAAACACATACATACATAGAATTTACGAATCAGTTTAAATGATGCAGTTAAAAAAGAGAAATTATTTATTTCTAATTTTGGCATGGAGCAATTTGTAATTTTCTGGCGCTTTAAACCAAATTTTCTTTCAAAAGTTTTAAATAAACATTGTTGTTCTGTTTTTTTCATTTTCGCAAAATAATTATTATAAAAAAATCTTATCTGTATCAAATAAGGTGTGTGTGAGTATGTATGTATGTATGTGAGCCACTGTATAAATATGCTTTAGTGCCAAATGCCGAATAGATTTGTCCAGCCAAACCAAAATACTTTCAACTTTTGAGTTATTTTAAATTTAAATTTTATTCGAAAAAAAAAACTGTGAATTTGATCCTTGACACATTTGTATGTATGTAACGGGTGATCAATTAAGAGGAGTTTTTTTCATTTGCGTTTTTTTTACAGATCGCGCGCGAGTTGTGGCAAACTGTCATCGTGGATTTGTTGAACAGCGTTTGGCATTTCATCATGGAAAGACTCACACCGCAACAACGTCTACAAATTGTTCAACTGTATTAAAATCAGCGTTCTGTGACAAATGTTTTTCGTGCGCTTAGACCGCATTATGGTCAACATAATCGGCCTGCCTTAAACACTATTCGACATACCATCAACAAATTTGAATCCGAATATTCATTGGTGGATAATTCTCGACCGAATAGACCACGTCCAGCAAGAAGCATTGAGAATATAGCGGCAGTAGCAGAGAGTGTACGTGAAAACCGCGATGAATCGATTCGGCACCGCTCTCAGCAACTTGGACTGTCGTATGGAACAACTTGGTCAATTTTACGGAAGGATCTTCATTTAAAAGCATACAAAATACAGCTCGTACAAGAACTAAAGCCAAATGTCCTTCCTGCACGTCACCGTTTTGCTGATTGGGCTCTTGAAAAGATTGAAGAAGATCCGCTGTTTTCGAGCAAAATTTTGTTCAGCGATGAGGCGCATTTCTGGCTCAATGGTTACGTCAATAAGCAAAATTGCCGTATTTGGGATGAAGAGCAACCAGAACAGGTTCAAGAGCTACCTTTACACCCAGAGAAAACAACGGTCTGGTGTGGTTTATGGGCTGGTGGAATCATCGGTCCATATTTTTTCAAAAATGATGATGGCCGCAACGTAACTGTGAATGGTGCTCGCTACCGTACCATGATATCGGACTTTTTGCTACCTGAAATTGAATCTAATGATCTCTACGACATTTGGTTTCAACAAGACGGAGCCACTTGCCATACAGCTCGTGAAACAATGACTTTATTGAGAAGTCATTTCGGAGAGCAGCTGATTTCACGTTTAGGACCTGTGAGTTGGCCACCAAGATCTTGTGATATCACACCTTTGAACTTTTTTCTTTGGGGATTCGTGAAGTCCAAGGTCTATGCTGATAAACCAGCTACGATTGAAGCTCTGGAAGCCAACATTACGCGTGTTATTCACGACATACCAGTCGAAATGCTCGAACGAGTGATTGAAAATTGGACCTTCAGAATGGACCACCTTAAGCGTAGTTGCGGCCAACATTTGAATGAAGTCATATTCAAAAAGTAAATGTCAAAGAATGTCCTTTCAAATGATAAATAAAGGTTTTGAACATAATTTACATTTTTGTTTTTTTTAACTATTGAAAAAAGCACCTCATGATTGATCACCCGTTATATGATCTCTAATTCCATTTTATAAAAATTAATATTTATTGAGGCCGGACACTTTTTTCCATCACTGTATTCCAGAAATGTTAATTTGAAGTTGTATGTATGTATGTATGCATGTAAATAGCTGTACTTTCAAGAATGATGTGAGTACACGTGAGGGGAAAAAATCGTATGTGAGTATGTTTGTAGTTATTTCTACGGCTACCATGAATAGCAACAATTTTTTACTTATTATTCAGGAATTGAGTTTCATACATACATATATGGTGTGTGGATGTGGAACGTACCATTCAAAGCCAGATATTATTTACATCAAGGAAATTATTTTGTTTACAATACTATAAAAGCAAACAATAAAAACAGCTGGCGTAGTAACTCACACTCGACAGAAACTTTATCTCTTATTTTTATATAAATATGTATGTATGTGCGTACGCCGTACGTAACCAAATACTAACTTAGGAATTCCATAAATCCAATCAGAATATAATAATACGTTCACATATAAGTAGATGATCTGCTTTTTCGCGCTTCACTCAAAATCCGTAATTAACAAGCGCGATTTCACATACAAAATTTCTCCCCCAAAATCTGAGATTATAAAATAATCCTAGATAATAACGATACCCTTTGACATACAACCTTGTGTTTTCTGTGTTATCGATAATTATTATTACAAATGTAAGGAGAAACATCAAAATAAAAACTAAATGAAATAGATGCCGGCAAAGAAAACAGTGAACGTCGAATACGGATTTCCTCCAACTGTTTATTATTAGCAGCCAATTGCGCAATTAAATTAGCTATTCCTTCTCCTTGTATTTTCTTCATATCGTTAATAATATTTAAAGAAACCAAAAACACCGAAATATTCCACCAAAATAATTTCTATGGAGAAAAACCTCTTAAAGCAGTAAAGCAGCTGATTGTCAATTTTGCAGGTAATCTGCCATATGTGAACGGGTAGATTAATTTGGTGGATTTATAAGTGATTAATGCATATGGCGGCCGCCGTAGCCGAATGGGTTGGTGCGTGATTACCATTCGGAATTCATAGAGTGAACGTTGGTTCGAATCTCGGTGATACACCAAAATTAAGAAAAACATATTTCTAATAGCGGTCGCCCCTCGGCAGGCAATTGCAAACCTCCGAGTGTATTTCTGCCATTAAAAAGCTCCTCATAAAAATATCTGCCGTTCGCAGTCGGCTAGAAACTGTAGGTCCGTCCCTCCATTTGTGGAACAACATCAACACGCACACCACAAATAGGAGGAGGAGCTCGGCCAAACACCCAAAAAGGGTGTACGCGCCAATTATGTATATTATACGTATAAAAATATGCATACATATGTATGTGAACGTATTATAAGGCAATTATAAAATAAAATGCTACAGTTACTCCAAGTATGCTCAAATGAACTCTGGCTGTTTCGCTAAGAATACAACAACAATGGTTGGGAAAAAATACTAAGGCTTTGAAAATTGATGTAAGAGTAACTCGAATAAAACAAGAAAACTATTTTTCATGGCATTTGATGCGCAATTTTTACAAATGATAAGAGTATGTTGTTGTGAGTAAACCCCTTGACTATTGCTATATTTTCTTCTTCTAAAATTTAGCAATTACGAACCTTTACAACAATATATCGTTTGTAGAAATCGGGCATCAAATGCTAACGTTATGATATACATACCAAGATATAGGCATATTCGACCTCTTCTTTTCGCCAAGCGTTAGCAGGTGGCGAATAGATGAAGCAATTGGTACAAATGAACATATTTTGGCAGTGCTGGAAAGTGGTGAATAGAATAGGCCTATTATTAGAACCTATGTATGTACATATGCACGTACCATCTAAGATGTAGAAAATACAAAGGTGGCGCCATCCGCAAACACCTGCTTTGCTCTTGGCGAAATTGACATTTTAGTGATGCCAGCACAGAAAATATTCAAACCTTTGTGCGCAAAATCACTTGTTTGTGAGTCAATCAGTGAATATTATGATTTTTAAAGAAACAAAATAATGAAAATTAAGTGCCGCGTGATAAATTATGAAAGTGCGAATGATAATAAAACCTCCAAATGCAGTTTTTTCTTCTTTACCACCACGATAAACTATAGGGTTTTTCAGTAAGAGCGCTTCAACTTTTGAACTTTTTTGAATAAAACACAAACGGTTTGACTTTTTGACGTGATAACGTCTTATAATTCGATTTAACAGGCTGCACACACGAAAAAATGTGTCGTTACCTTGCTCATTAGTGTTACCTTGCTCATTGCCGTTACCTTGCTCATGTGTCGTTACCTTGCTCATTGCCGTTACCTTGAATGAACTGCAAGCGAAAGCGCGGAACGAACGACAAAGCAAACAAAACAAACGAACGGCAACGTTCGACATCTTGCTCTCTCCTACTTAGGTGAGCGTATACGTGTATGTATATGCGCATATGTACATATATAATATAAATTCACGTATTTGTATTTGCATATGCCTTGTTATTGATTATTATTAATTTGATTTACTTGAAGAATTTAAAATAAATCCAAGTTTGTTAATAATACCTGTTGTTTTAATGTTATTATTATTTTTTGACGTGATAACGTCTTATAATTCTATTTAGCCGGCTGCACGCACCAAAAAATGCGTCGTTATCTTGCTCATGCGTCGTTACCTTGCGTGAACAGCATGTTATGTTATGTTATGATATGTTATGTTATGTTATGTTTGTTATGTTATGTTATGTTAAGTTATGTTATGTTATGGTATGCTATGTTATGTTATGTTATGTTATGTTATGTTATGTTATGTTATGTTATGTTAAAGTATATTATGTTATGTTAATGTTAACTCATTCTCTATATCCATACAAAATATCTATCAAACAAATAAAATTAAAATTTTCTTTTGAAAAATGCAACCATTCAATCAGTATTTTCTTATGACGTTATCACGTTAAACTATCGTCAGTAAACCGACTTTACAGACAACCTCTTTTCTTTAACTAATTTTTTTTTTTATTATCGAGTTTGAACATATACATTTAAGTATGAAATTCGATTTCTTTTGCATGACCACCGCGTGCACGTTTTACGAAGTCCAATCGTTGAACCCAATTTTCGACCACTCTTTTGCATAAATCGGCCGAAATTCCAGCAATTTCGCGTTCAATATTGGATCTGAGCTCACAAATCGTCGCCGGCTTGTTACTGTAGACCAATGACTTCACATAACCCCAAAACGGGACGGCTTGTTAAATGGACCGTAAAATGGCCGTAATGCTCTTAAAGTAGCAGCAACAGAACGATTATTTTCATAAAAAATTTGCACGATTTGCAATCGTTGCTCAAGTGTGTAGCGTTCCATGATGAAATGTATACTAATGAAGTTTACAAATGACAAACGAGAAATGAAAAATATTGCGTCGTTCGCCCTCCCTATCGGGAACAAAGTTGAAGCGCACCTATTGAATAACCCTATATCATACATACACATATATATGTACATATCATTCTTGGCTTTCCACTTACTTTCGCTTATTCTTCCGCTCTTTTTCGTTTTGTGTATTTTGCTTGCAAACGTCGCGGGCCCCAGACGGCGCAATCATGTATAATATCATTATTGGGTTCCATATACTCTAAAAATCTTTCATTAACTAGAAAGATCAACAGTTATGCTCATACGCTAATTAAATCTTACCTACTGAGTGGGAAATATTTTTTACTGTTAAATACAAAAAAAAATCCTTTAGTAAGCTGCTATTTAACTGTATTCTATGTGATAAATCCACTAATGTATTAAGATAGAATATTTCTATGTACAGGCATACATTTATATGTACATACATACATACATATGTAGTACTTATACATATTTATAACTGAAAGTTGAAGCTTTGAAAAAACGCCTTTCCACATAACAAAAATTGTATATATTTACATACATACATATTGTCCACACATAAAAAAGCACAATGAAATGCGGTTTAAGTCGTTATTGAAGATATTTGTTGCTAAATAAAATAAATCAATGAAATCGTATAATACTAAATGTCTTACACAAATTTAACACTCTATGCCAAGACAATATTCTCTCTATAGTTTTTGGGAAGTATAGTAGAGGGAAGAATATATCAGACATCGATTTTAGCCGGACATAGTCCCACTTTCCAAGAAAAATATTACAGGGTCCGGCACTCGAAGTGTAATCAACTTGAGACCACTCGCGCAGCTGTTGGACGGGCATCACATGTCTGTTAGTTGGCGAAATGACAGTGCAGAGTATTGTTTACAAGCGCGCTGAAGCATTTTGCCGGGAATAAGCGCGAAAAAAAAAATCACTAATGGATTTCAAACGTAATAGTGTGATTGCATTATATTTGGCTGGAAAATCACAAACAGAGATTGTTCGTGCGCTTTGGTTTATCGCACCATTACTATGTAGTTTCAATGATACTGGTAGCATCGCGAAATGTCATGGAGGTGATCATAAAGTCATAAATTTAAAAAAGTGAAGAAGCGACTTCAGCGATATTGCCGACGAAGTGCCAATCAAATGGCGAAAGAACTGAAAATATCTGACCGTAGAATCCGCCATGTACTGAGAAATGATGTCAAAGCAATTCGTAAACTTCCAAACCGATAGGGTTTATTGGGATTGGCCACCAGGAGGCATCACCCACCACAGGTAATGATTTGGATTGCTGTAAACGTAGATGGGTGCTCTCTAATCATTTTCATCGAGCCTGGCGTCAAGGTTAATACGAAATATTAATATATCAGGAAAGTATTCTGGAGGTTGCTTTGAAGCCGTAGGCAGACAAACATTTCGGTGGCAGACCCTGGACGTTTCAACAGGACTCGGCATCGTCTCATAAAGCTCGAGTGAATCAAGAATGGCTAGAAAACAACGTTCCGAACTTCATAACGTCCACACAATTAACGTTTTCTCACATAAATTTTTTTCTTTCAATTGAATAAAATTAACTTTCCAAACCAAATTTATGACCTTTTTAATTGGTTACACTTCGAGTGCCGGGCCCTGAGCAATCATTAAGTTTGCTACGGAAGAAAACTGTAGTTAGAATGTTGTTTTGGTACAGAATTCTAAATTCGTGACCACTACTGTACGTACGAGGTGTGTAAAAAACATAAGGTGAATTTTCAAATTTCGCGGGCTACGTACATTGGACTTTCGATTATTATTTTTTTTATGTTGGTACACTCGTCTCGAAGATATGTTCACAGTTTTAGCAATATGTCATAGAATGTTTAGTTTGTTTGTGAGAAGCAGAAATAAGACAAGTGTTTTGCGAGTTCGGCGCTTTTCTGCTATCGAAAAAAAATGGATCAAGAAGTTGCAAGTTGTATAAAAAATTAAATTAAATGCTCAAAAATACTTGAAATGTTGACAGTGGCATACTGTGAGAGTACTCCGAGTCAAAAAAATGTTTGCAAGTAATACAAGCTTTCGCAGAAGGTCGATAAAATGTAAATGACGTTGCTCGCTCTGGACCCCCAGCACATCAACAACCGATGAAAATGTTGAGAAAGTTAAGAGAATTAGAGAAGTTGTTGAGGATGTCGGCATATCGGTTGACTTTTGGACATGAAGCGTGTGGCAGTGAAATTCGTTCCAAAAATTTTGAGTTTTGAACCAAAACAACGTTGAATGAGCTCAGGAATTGTTGAATGGCGTCAACGATGATCCAGATTTGCTTAAAAGGGTCACAACTGGTGAAAAATTATGGCTTTCCTGTTCCCAACACTGAAGAGACTCATTAAAGGACGGGATTTTGCGACAATTGAGGAGATAAAAGCCGATTCGCTGAGAGAGCTCAAGGACGCACCAAAAAGTGCATATCAGAACTACTTCGAGGATTGGAAGAAACGCTGGCACAAGTGTATTATATCTGAGGAGGACTACTTTAAAGTAGATAAAATAGAAATTTATGAATAAATAAATATTTTTGGAGAAAAATGAAAGTTCACCTAATTTTTTTAACACACCTAGTACATAAGCATATTAATATGTGGATTTCAGGTAAAAAAAAAAATTTTATAGATAAACTATTCAACATTTTTATGTTGCTACTTACATACATACATATGTAGCTCGTAAAGCTGAATTTGAACACCCTCTTTTGAACTCATGAACTCAGCAATCATTGCCTAGATCATTTCCATGGAAACACAAGAACAAAATGTGTGCATTTCCCATCAAATTTTGCAAATGCACCGAAATGTGATTATGTACCGGATCGCAACTACCCTTATACATTTCAACACTCGATAGAATCATTGAATAAAACTTACATATTGTAAATGTACTTATACATTCAAAGATACATACCATATATAATATGTACAGTATGCAAAGTTCGTATTAGTACATCCTCTTACAAATAAAAATACCACGTATATTTTCAAATTTACTTTAAAGCAATTGATTTCAATCGTAGTGCGGTATTGTATAATTCATAATAAAATAGAATAATAACAAAAACTCCGAAACATTTGCATAGAATTGAAAAAAATAGCTTTAGTAGCAGTGTAGCTATTTCTACTGCAGGCAAAATTCGTATTAGTACACTTAGTATGCGTTGAATTTGTAAACAATTTGTTGGTATTTACCGTTATTTTCGAAACGATTGTGTTAAATATTCAATGTTTAACATTGGTCAGTTGCGTTTTAGTAGCCATTTGTTGAAGTTCGCGGAGTTAGTTTGCAATGTCGCCTAAACTAAGTGAATTATCAAACGAAACTAGGAGATTAATAATAAATATGAACAAAAACGGAAAGTCTTTACGCGAAATTGCGAGAACATTGCAGAAAAGTGTGTCTACAATACAAAACGTAGTCAAAATTTATAGAGACAGTGGAAGGATTGACAAAAAGCTTCGAAATGTGAACAGGGCAAAGCTTGGACTGAGGCACAAGACTTATTTGAAACGCCTTATCAGGAAAGATCCCATCGTCAGTGGAGTTTCCCTAGCTGCAGAACTAGAAAAATACTTTTCTATCAAAGTTACACCTCAAACAGTGCGCAATTATGTAAAAAATTGGGATTTAGAAGCAAAACTGCGGTTAGAAAACCGTATGTAAGCTCAGTCAATAGAAAAAAGCGTGTTATATTCGCCAGGCAATATTTAAACAAAAATATGCGGTTTTGGAAAAGGGTAATTTTTTCAGACGAGTGTAAATTTAATATAAAAATGTCCGATGGATGCATAAAAATTTGGAGAAAGTGTAATACTAGCCTTCAAAAACGAAATCTGCAGCCTTCTTTCAAGCACGGTGATGTTTCTCTGATGGTATGGGGATGTTTCGGGGCAAACGGAGTAGGAAAGTTGAATTTTATTGATGGAATTATGACTGCGAGGCAATATATTGATATTTTAAAAAAGAATCTACTCAAAAGTGCCAAAAAATTGGGTTGCAAAAAAAATTTATATCCCAACAAGATAACGACCCTAAGCACACGGCGTTGGATACAAGGTTATTGATCCTTTATAACTGTCCAAATTATCTCAAAACACCACCACAAAGCCCGGATATTAATCCCATAGAAAATTTATGGTCGATTTTCAAAAAGCAACTGAAACATCATCAAATAAGGAACCGAGAACATTTAAAAAAAGTCCTCAAATCAGAGTGGAAGAAGATTTCTCCAAATCTCACAAAAAAATTGGTGGAATCTATGCCGAAGAGATTGTCTGCTGTTTTAAGGCAATGAGGGTATCCTACAAAATATTAATTGTCTGAACTATCTTTTATTTACTCTTTAAATCATTAAAAATACATGTGTACTAATACGAATTTTGCTTCTGTGAAAAGTGTTAATTTTTTTCTTTCTTATTTTTTTTTTTTGCAATTCAATACACTTTGTGAGCGGTTTTGTTATTTGGCCTTATTTTAGTTAATTATCTATAAAATAAAACGGTTTCAAGCATTTGTTTTAAAATTAATTTGAAAATATACGTGGTTTTTTTATTTATAAGGGGGTATTTGCATACTGTACATATTTGAATTATGAAAACCAAAGTAACTTTAACAACTTAAATAAAAAATATCACACATCTTGTCCATTGTATGTATGTACTAACGTGTAAGAATGTGTACATACATATATACTTACATACATATGTATGTGTTATTGTAGCAAGCAAAAAACAAATGACCTATCATAAAAACAATAATAACAATTCCAAAACTACGCAGCGTTTTGTTTATATTTTATATGTATGAATTTATATCTATGTACATATACACAATTTTACGCAGTAAATTAATAGTGATAGAGGGCTAACCATTGCGTACATAGAGATATTCAGCTGCATTTATAAAAGTTACAATATGTTATAGATATTGACGTGTATGAAGTCACCCCACACACATATATGTACATATATATGTGCGTAAACATGTGCCCAGCTTTTTTTTCGTTTTATAATATAAGTGCATATATACGTACACCCATATGTATAACATAGAAACCACTTATTTCGTATCGTTTGAGAAAATCGACCTATATTCTAATAATATAATATTTTATCGAAAATATTGTGGTTCTGCTTTTTTTAAGAACGCAACTGTCGATATATGCGTAAACAATAGGCAGCTCCGTTCAGGGAGCGTACAGCTGCACACACCCGCCTATCAACGGAAGCGACCATGAAGGGCACGAAGGCAACGAGGCTTTTGTTTACGATATCACCGCAAACTTGAAAAAGAGGTGTGTCATTTCCAACTGTATGCTTTGCACACGTACATACAAATAGTGGTTTTTATTTTTTATAGAGGTATTGTTTTGTTTTTTTACTTCTGCCTCTAAGTTACAAACATACCTACATATGTATGTACATACATACATATGTCTAGTTTCCTACATTATTTACGTGATATTCTTTCGGTTATATTGCATTAGTTTATTTTTAAATTTGGTTTTCTTATCGAGATACATATTTGTGCTGAGCTGCGTAGATTTCATTCGCCGATACACTCAAGTCGAGCCCCTTTTCGTTTTCAAGCTGAACAGGTTTTGAACGCAAGGAGACGACGACTCATTATATACACATACACACATGCATACATATACTGCCACACTAAAGATTATATAAGTGCACTCAGACGGCATACGTCAATGAAACAACAACTCGGATCACTTCAGCAGCATTTTCCAAAATTGATGGGGAATTTTGTATGCTGCTACAACAATATTTTTTTATACAATACTAAAACTCGAACTCTCGTGAACTCAAAAAATGATGGCGTGTAAGTAAAAACCATTGAGTAGGCAAGCAATCAATCAGGTAGAGTCACTATCACTCAAACGGGCATATTGATGCGGTCGGTCCGGTGAAAAGAAGAAGGGTAAACCATCGCGACGAGCTGTAGAAGCGAGTAACTATGTATTTCTTTGCGAGGTCTTTGATCGTATACACAAAAACAATTCGACACAAAGCACAGTGCGGCCGATTCCCGAAAAGCTGGCCAAAACTCAAAAAATTAAGTAATTGATTCAAAATTTCTTACTCGGGCGTTGTCGGGGTCGCTGATTACGAATTTGATCTTAAAATTTTGAAAATCCACCCCCTTCCACCCCTATTGGCCACCCCCTCACGTGAAATAGCGTATATTCTAGAACATAATCAAGGTGCATGTTAATTTATATGTTTTCGGGGTCGCTGATTACGAATTTGATCTTAAAATTTTGAAAATACTTACTTTACTCCATTACAAAATCTTTCAAATGTGTACAACTTTCACTATTCGTCGACAGTAATACGATGCTCAAACGAAAGCTACGTTGCGACTGGAAATACAGAGGATACTTAGGGAACAGGACGTTGCTATGAACGGTTTTCACTACTGTAGCCAACCCAAAGACAAAAAAACTCTATCTAGAAACTTTTTTTTTCGACTTTTGGCCAGCTTTTTGGGAATCGGCCGCACTGTGCGAAGATACGTGTACAATTCGAATTCTCTGATAGCTCCTCCGTTAAGCTCATGAATAGTTACCTTGCGGTAAGAACTCAAAAGATGACGTGCAAAGCTGCCTAATCCAAATCTTTTATTATTGAATCCGGTGTGCGGAAAGGTTCCGTGCTTGGTCCCATTTTGTTTAAACTTTTTGTAAGTGATGTATTTTCTGTGTCAATGCTAACGGCATTCAATTGTATTTGCCTGGCCATTTGGTCTTGTTGAGGACTTGTGTTATCAGATAAATAGTGGCTTGTCTGCAATGGGCCCGTAATAACTAAATTTGTTTAAATGCTGAAGAGGCATATGTGTAGGGTTAGTAAGAGTGTTTTAAATTTTTAAAGATATTCCCAAACTGTTTATTGGTGGTAGTGTCCTTAAGTTAACTGACACAGTTAGAAAATTATGTTTCGTTGTGTCAGTAAAGTTTTAAGTAATGTTTATACTGTTTTAGGTAGATTGAGAATGCCAGCGTCGTTTACGCCTCTAAAGACAAGAATAAATCTAGCTAATGGTACCTCATGGAGTCAGGTTGACGTTATGTTTGTGGTCTCAAAAAATATGGCCACATTTCTATCTTTCTGGGAAAAGCTTGAATGCAGCATTTTTGAATATCAGGCAGACATTATACTACTTGTTGAGTCTAATTAAGTATTCGATTAAAATAAGACCATCGTTCTCCCACATACATGCATAAAACTTATCGCTTTTGTGAGATATATTTTTATTATAAACACTTCAAGTTTTTCCAACTCTTGTTATTTGTTATAATTTTCTGTGAAAATAAGTAGGCTTTGATTGAAAAGAAATATGTATATAAAGGGAACATTTTTAAAAATATAGAGAGAAAAATTGTAATTTTGAAGCAATGAGTTTCATTAGTAGACAAGGATTCTCCCCGCAACAGTTTTATAGCCGCAACATTAAGGATACAGGACTCTCCCTGCAACAGATTTGTAGCCGCATACAGGATTCTTCCCGCAACATTACTAGATATACCTACATACATGTAAAAACTCATAGAATTTAAAGCGCCTAAATATTTTTATGATAAATTTAAATGAAATAAGTATTGTAGGCAATTAGTAAAAAAATAATCAAGGTAAAATCAATATCTAAAATCTTTGAAATACTATTAAGCTCCCTAAGAGGTGTAACGATTTTAGCAAGGAAAAAGTACTTCGGTTTTGCCACATTAAAATGAAACAGAGAATGGAAACGCAAAGTTCTGTAAGAATCATATAAACCTATCTGTTCGAGAAGGTCAGCGCAATCAATGTCACCAAAGATTAAATCAAACACAAACATTAAATACTGATCGGTGCTTCTATTTTCCAGATCAAGGAAAAGATCAGAAAAAAATCCACAAGATGGAAGGGGTTCAGAAAAATTAAGAGTTTGAAGAGCAAACCCCATGAACTTTCTTAGTACTTTTTCGAGTCTATTATCCTGAATGAAATCTATAAAATGGGTTCCAAATAATCGTGGCATATTCTAGTTTCGAGCGAACTAATGAATTAGAAAACAACTTTCCTAGTACAAGCCAAGTTACCATACGACTTATAAAAATAAAGCGATTATCAAGACAACCCCTAAGTCCATATAGTTTTAAACTATGCCAAGCTGATTATTTAGATACTGTATAAAGAAGGCATAATATTTGAAGACTTAGATATATTCTAATGGAATAGCAACTTTTGGCAGGAGTTGCGGGTGACATTGTTGGTGGGTTTTTATACTGGAACCAAAGTAGACAAAGTCTGGCATAATTTCGTAGTTATATCTGCCACAGTGGCGTGTGTTCCACTATGGAAGGACTCCCCGCGTGTTGTCCTAAAGTATCTTGTATTTTCATCGTTCGCTATGTTAGAGTCGCGCGTATGGTTCTAGTTAACAATGTTAATATCGTCTGTGTTACACCAGCAGCATTGTGACGCTTTCTAACACCAGATTCTAAAGATCTAAAACTAGATCTAATCTAGTATATAACAGCACTTTCCAATTCTGGCAGAGATAATTATCGTGATCAACGTCGATCTACATAGCCGTATGAGTTTCGCGGGACACGAAATTACCAATACTACGAATATACATACATATGTATGTACATATATTAGACCATGTAAGCGAAACTGACTTTAACGGTAGGATAACCCTTCTTTGGATTGGGCAGAATATACTTAAATTCCAATCCTAATAGACGCTTACGATCGGACTTTTTCTCATAAGTAGCTAGGTAGGTAAGTGAAATGGTTGAAGTGCCAGTCTGGCACTCCTCAAGTAGCACTAAAGCGCCGTTTTGATACCATTATGAGACCTCCAACAGGCAGATTTTTACAACCAGCCAGATCAGTTGATATAATGGAGAAGATTGATCTCATCACATATGTACGGGGAGAACGATATGAAGTGTTACCAACTTCACACTGCTTATATCTGTAAAACAACTCCTGACATCACCGTCAAAATTGTTCTAATGACAGTTCAATATATTGTTTATAAGCCATCAAAAGCATTTCCGTCTCAGTTTTCTTGAATTTTTTTTCTGTGATGGAATTCAAACGTAATACAGTCCAATCGTGATAGTCCGACACATACGGGACCGACTCGTTGTCGGATTATCAAATATTCCGGTTCCATTTAATGACACGAAAAGACAGAAAAAAATCACATCAACACCGTCAGAAATCGCGAGAGAACTGGCGTCGTTCAAATTCAATGACAAATACGTTGTGACCGGGAAACAAAACACAATCCCCTCTGCTGCTCTGCTACAACTGATCAAAATAAAATAATGCCAATTGCATCCATAGACGTTATGAGGTTGTCGGATTACCGAACGTGTCGGATTAAGAAATGTCGGACTATCACGATTGTACTGTAGTGTGATTGCGTTATATTTGGCTGGAAAATCACAACCAGCCATTGTTCGTGAGCTCAGTCACCTCAAAGTGAATAAAATGTTTGTGTATCGCACTATAAAACGTTACAATGATACTGGTAGCATTGCAAAACGCTATGGAGGTGGACCAAAAAAACCGCAACAACGCCAGAAATGGTTCGGAAAGTGAAGGCTCGACTTGAACGAAATCCACGTCGAAGTGGAAGAAAAATGGCCAAAGAACTGAAAATATCGCAAGAGAGCATTCGACGCATATTGAAAAATGAGATCAAGGTTCCAAAAAGCACACGATCTTTCACCCCAGCAAAAAAACGTTCGGTGCGAAAGAGCAAAGGAGTTGTTGCGCTTGCACGAACGTGGCGAATTTCCTAACATTGTGTTTTCTGATGAAAAAAATTTACCGATTGAGCATTTCATAAACACTGAAAACGATCGTGTTTACTTGACCGAACACTCATACGAGAATTTGAGCCTACGTATGGCCACTCGAAGCAATTTAACATCGCAAGTAATGTGACCGCTGATGGATGCTCTCCAATCGTTTTTATCGAGCCTGGTGTCAAAGTGAATGCGACTTATTATCGGGAAAATGTTTTAGGAGCTGCTTTAGAGCCGTGGAAACGCAAACATTTCGGTCGTAGACCATGGACGTTCCAACAGGGATCGGCACCGTCTCATAAAGCTCGTGTGAACCAAGAATGGTTAAAAAATCATGTTCCACACTTCATTTCATCCACACAATGGCTCTCGAATTCGCCAGACGCAAATCCGATGGACTATTCCATCTGGTCCATTTTGGAGAGTAAGGTGAGAACTAAAAAATATGTCAGTATGGATGCGTTGAAAAAAGCGATTATACGAGAATGGGCCAAAATACCTCAAGATCGCATTCGTGCAACATGCAACTCATGTTTTGACCGTTTGAAGGCTATAGTCAAGGCAAAAGGTGGTCATATCGAGCTAGAGTGAATATCTGTTAAAATTGTAATCATTTTTGAACAATTTTGTCTTTGAAACCAATAAAAACTAATTTCACACAAAAAAGTTATGGTGTTTGAATAGGTAACACTTCATATCGTTCACCCTGTAGTTATACATATGTATGTACATATGTATGATTTTAAAACGACTCTAGAAGTTTCGTAGCAGAGAGCGAACGTCTATACATGGCTGCATATACATATATGTACATATCTACATACATATGTACAATGTTTTTATACGAATATATGTATATACATACATACATACTTGTATCCTAATTAATAATAATATAGACATATATGTATGTATGTATCAATATTTGTACAATTACTTCTATACAAGTAATTGCTGAGGCCCGCGACCATTCACATTTCTCACATTCGTGCATACATACATATGGATGTTAACGTAACTATATGTCCACATGTAGATACATATACATATGCATATGTATTCGCAAAATTACATGCGAAGGTGTTTATATGTTTTTATATAAATCTGTATGCGATAACGCATAAACTCGCGTAGCTTTATACATATGTATGTATGTATGTATATAAATGTATGTACGAGTCGTAAACAATCCACAATTTACGCTCCACATAATGCTTCAATTATAATTTAATTAGAATTAAACTGATAAGCGAAGAATCTCATTGCTGGAGCCAATGAATTTTTATTAGTTTTTGCCCCCAAGCAACTTTGTAGGCTTTAAGAGAAGCAGAAGCAAACGTTTGGCAGGGACTTATTATCGCAGAAGGAAATTAAATGTAGGCACATGAGTTTACTTACATACATACATACACATGTTTATGTCCGTATGCATATGTATGTAAGAAAAAGTTTCATTGAGTATAATGTGTGTGTTTTTTTATAAACAAAAAATAACTTTAAAGCCGTTTTTTACTGACGTCAATTCAAACCTTTCGAATTATGTATATTTGATGTTTTTTCACTAGCTCACGTATTGTACTTCTACATACTATGTATATACATATTGTAGTAAGGCAATTCAGATTATCAAACAGAAATAGAACAGAATTTTGGGAATGATAAAATGCTCGCTGTTAATCGAATAATATAAAAGTACATAATATATCCATAGGCATATTTATTAACAAGTGTATACGTGTGTATGTACATACACATTTTCCGCAATTATAATAGGTGTACGTACACACCTATGCACTTTTTCAGCAAATTCAACTTGAAAGATTGCATTAAATGTGCTTGACATCAATACCGTTTACGTCTAATAGAGTGAGAATTATGTCGGATGCGTCCTGAGCATATGTATGTGCATACATATGTATGTGTATGTGAATGTATGTACATAGATATATGCATTAGAATGTAAGTTATGTATATTTCCATTATTCTTTTTTTCCCCAAAATTTTTTGCTTTTGTCTCTAACATACCCATTTATTTTTTAATCATATTCACTACTAATAATGGTCTACACCAAAAATATGAAAAGTAGACAGCCGGCTTGAGGGTGGCTCTTTAGATTTTTAACCAGTTAATTGTGTTTGACGAGTATACTATACACAGTTATCTGGTTAAAGACGTTCCTCAAAACAAAAAGATGAACATGAAAGATGAAATGTGCAGAAAAATGTACGTAAATTGTTACTATAACACATACAGCCATGGACATATAAACACTCCACTGGGTATTTGTATACGAAAAGTTAATTTATTTCTTAAAACAAACACTAGCAACTTAAAAAAGGAACAGTAAAACAATGTAAATTCCACTTCATTTTTCTTTTAATTAGGGAAACTTTGATAAAATAATCTAAAAATAGTTTAAATGAATCGAAACGATTATTCAAAGAACTGTAACGCTATTAAATGTTTTACCATGCTAGTATTTTGTGCTTTATCCACCGTTTTTATCTCTTTGCTTTGGGATAGCGTACCATGTTTTCCGAATTCCGGCCCAGAAATCATCAAATTATTTTTCTTTGTTACTTGCGATGTTTACTTTGACAAAATTCTACAAGTTTTCTATGGGTTTAAGGTCGGGCCTCATTATTCTATTCCAGCACCATAATTTTTTCTCTTTGAAACCTTGCCTTGGACACATGCCCAATTTAATGGCATATACAAAGGGAGTATATCCAAATACTGAAATCCGTTCATTTTACCACTTACGCGTACAATCTGTCCTACGCTGTTCACTGTGTTTGTGTAAACCTTCGGTAAAGCGATAATACGAGCAAAGGGGCTCAGATTCGTCGAGTTGTGTTCCTAAAACCTTCCTGGAAACATCCAGATCAAAATCTTATTTCGGGCGTTATTTGCCTTGATCTTGCGCACTATAACCTAGTCAACACTAGTATGTAGTTTAGATAAATTGCGTAAATAAATACTAATTATCATTATATGTACATACGTAAATACGTTTAGGGTGAACGGAAAATTTTCACTTATTGCCATATTACTCATTGCTGTGGTAATCTTTCATATGCATGTGTATGATTGCCTGAATATGGATTTATGACTGCAGCTGTTGATGTCATGCATTTGGCATTAGGGTAGCTAAACCGATATAGAAAGAAAATGCACTAAAAATATATTGCCAAATAACTGTTTTCGCATTTTTATCCAGGAAAGTTTTACTAACAATTTATAATACTACAGTTTTCCTTTTAAAAATATGTAATGAAACATAAAAAAGAGTAACACACAGCGTCAATAAACAAGACTTCGGATCATGTTGGTCTCTAGGTATAAGATTTTACAAGACTGACGTACATAAATTAAATCGGTTGTAAATTAATTACAACTTATTGAAAAAATACGTACATATGTATGTAAAAGTACTAAATAAAAAATGTAAAAGACAATCCATATGTAACACATTTCATACCGCTATCGATAAAAACAAAAATAAAATGTTAAATATGTAACGGGCAAACAACATATGATGGCACTTCTACATGAGACATATGTATGTATATGTATATGTACGCAGCAAACACATTCTCAAATTGTTTAATGTTAAAATATTCAGTCTCTAGACGCACACCACAAATCTTTAATTATTTTTAATCTATAAGCCTTTATCATTTCAGCAGGTGGCAGGCAGTCTTATGCCTATTAGTAGCTTTCATTCATTCATTTTAAAGTGAATTAAACAACCCTAATACATATGCACATACATACTTACATATGTATGCACGTACTATGGGGAATTCTAAATTGAACTTTACACCAATGCCTACTAATCATTATCGTGTCGTTTTGCAAACACATATCGACACATTGGCAGCAATAAAGTAATAAAAGCACAAAGAAATTGAAGTGACTATTAGAACTTACTTGAACAAAGAACGGCAATGAAACATCTGATTTATTATAAGATTTATTGTTGTACATACAAACGCAATATTAATATTTTCATCAGGGATATTGTGTAAATGTGCATACATATTCCATTAAATGAATGCGTAGAATTATCGATATTTCAGAAATAAAAATTTGGGGCAAATATTTTATATTAATATATAGTTTGGGGAAAAAGAAATACATTATTTTCTCGGTAGATGGTTGTATGTGGTGATCGATATCTCGTAAACTATCATTTCATACTAAAAGAAATATTTTGCTGTATTTGGTTTGTGCCATTCAGTTGTGAGTTACAGGGCGTTAACAATAGAAGACAACAAAGAGAAAATTCGGTTTTACAGTTTTTTGTTTAAAGCGAAAATGCAAGCCAGGCCGCCGTTGAAATTGTGAATTGTGTTTATGATGCCGATATTCTAACAGCTAAATACGTGCAATTTTGGTTTCGTCGATTCCGTTAAGGCATTTTTGATGTTGACGATAATTTTGAGTGTCGATAAAATCACAGGAATAATCGCAAAAATAATGGATATCTTTTGCCCCAAACTAATATAACCAATTTTCTGCAAATAGATGCAAAAAACTAAGAAACATTTGTTAATTTGTAAGCAAAGTTCATTCATCAGTGCGATTTGCTCGATAGAGAAAATGAATATAAAATATATGGATGACTTACGTCTCATATACTCGTACATAGGAATACATATGTACATTAGTGCTCACATAGATGAATTGTGGTGTGGGAGTTGGCTTCCACTCGGAGCCACTCAGCCTATCTCAGTCAATTCGTCTTCCTGACTATGCCAGCGTGTTCCAGGCAGAACTTTTAGCGATCAGAGAAACATGCAAATCCCTAAACCTCTACAAGGAAGTTGATGCAAGAGTAGCTATCTTCTCAGACAGTCAAGTAGCTATAAAGGCATTAGACTCCAACTCCATTTCATCCAAACTAGTCTCACAGTGTATAGAGGAGCTTGAACTGCTTAGTCATTGGCTTGAAATTACTCTGATATGGGTTTCCGGTCATAGGAACATACGGGGTAATGAGATAGCGGATGAGCTAACAAGATAAGGTTCGACACTAGACTTAGCAGAGGCGGTGGCAGTATTCACCTCACTGATCACAATAAAAGCATCCATTGCTTGACACTACCATGCTTTAGCCGAAAGAAGATGGAAGCAACTAAATACATGTATTACAACAAAAAACACATGGCCGTCATACAAAATCCAAAGGACGAATCACCTGTTATGATGTTCTCGACCAAACATCTCACGCATCACTGCAACCCTTACGGGTCAATGGAAAGTAGGGGAGCATGCGGCCAGACTCAACCTCCCCTTCAATCCCATCTGCAAGAGCTGTCAAGCGGAAGGGGTGAAGGAAAGTCTTTTCCACTACTTATGTGAATGTCCAGGGCTACCTAGGGCACGACTCCGTTCCTTCGGTAAGCCATTCTTACAGCACATTAAGAAAATCTCGGACATAGAGATAAAGGATTTGCTGTTATACTTGGACCTCACGAAATGGATCTGAAACACAAACAAAAAAAAAAACAAAAAACCTTCATCACACGAGACAGTGGTGGTAAAACGGTGCTCACATAATTAAGTCACTTTATCTTTTCGTAATAAATAAATTTTCCTAAGTTTTATTTCGTCAACTTAAAAAAAAACATTGTTCATGGCATAACAAAAACCAACAAATCAAAGCTCCAAACTTTGTACAAAATTTAAAAAAACTTAGCAAATTTCAAAAAAAAATTTCATCAAAATTTTCGACTTTATGATCACAATCGTTAGTTCTGGATATGTAGTCCTTCCATATATAGCCCATCTAATTCTATTAAGTGTAAGTTTGCAGTCGGTCAAATGATATTGAGAATTTTTTTCCCATATAACGCACATGTTCGGAAGTCTTTGGACATTTATGGCTAAAAAATGCGGCGAACCTACAAACGAAATTTTCAGGAACAATAATTCTATGATATTCTGAAGTAATCTGGCCATTGGACAAATCGAGAGCACAAAGTGACTTCCCATTTTGTGAGGGATTTGCCAGTAACAAAAACAATTGTTTACAAGCTTTTATGTGTTTACACAATAAATCAATTAAATTGAAATGAATTTTGGAAGATCTTTCTGTGGAAAAGTTTAAATAAAAACAAGTTAGCATTAACATAAGAAAAGTTTGCAGCTAACGTAGGTTAATGTGTAATTAAAAAATTTATATTTTTTTCTTCTTCGCGCAATTACATCGTGAATATTATTCTCTTTTAAGCGCATGCTGCCAAATTCTCATAATTATAGTTAACTATATCAATTTAAATACAAAATTTTAAATTTCTCAACACGACATTAATGCCAATTTAGAGATTTCTGAATTCTTTAAAAAATATTTTCTTGGTGATGGTAAATGCGCATGCATAGCCTGGTGTGACGCAATACGCAGTAAAAGTCTAACAGAAGGGTGAGATCATCTCCATTTATTAGTTTTCCGCTCAATATGTATAGTTAAGGACTCGGGCTGTGTACTAAAATGATTGTTAAATTGCAAATTAAATAAAAATTAGTTCTAAAATTGCCTTTCTTGATTAACCACATGCGAAAAACAAAATGTATGCACACACCGAATTATTAGTATATTATACATATAAATTACGTCCACGATGGTAATCAGTATCGCTCCTATATAGTATAAATGTAATCAAGGAAAGAGTTTCGAAATGGCTATTTATTTTCTTTACTTCACGGACAGTTTCATATCGGTCACAATTCTCTTTCGGGTCTTTATTGCACCGATAAGGGACCAGTACATTTATGTATACCTCTATCGACCTTTGAATAATGGCTGTCTAAACTACTCAAATAATTATATCCAGTTTATAGTGATCAAAAGCTTGGTTAACCGAACAATTGATTACTCAGCTCTTTGCATAAGCTCACAACTCTGCTCTACATCTCATAGCCTTTATGTTCATATCGTTACTGGAATGTAAAAAGCTCAACCAAACACTTTTTCTTGTGCATATGTATAGTGAGTCAAACAAATTTTGGCACAGTGAGTTATTCTCTAATATTTGCAACGTTCTTCGTGCAATTTTTTTCGTTTCATTTTTTTTTAATATAGTTTATACTACAGGCTGGGCCAAATAAGACCTACTAATGTTAAACACAAATAACTTTTGCAATAATCATTTATTTTGGTTAATTGTTTTTATACATTGAATATATTTTATGGAAATTATGTATAAAATATTACATCAGACAAATGTCCACCATTTTTCTCGATACAAAAAGATTGTCTCTTTTTAGCGCGTTTTCCACTACACCACATAATGTTTCTGTTTGAAGGCTCAGTATTTCGTCTCGAATATTTTGCTTCAGCAGTCTAATAGTCTCTGGTTTATTGATACACTTTGTCTTTTTTAAATATCCCCATAAAAAGAAGTCGGGCGCAGTCAAATCTGGCGAGCGAGGTGGCCAAGCGAAATCTGAATTTTTGGAAATCAGACGTTCACCAAAAATTTCACGCAGGAGGTCCATAGTTTGCCTAGCAGTATGCGCAGTTGCTCCATCTTGTTGAAACCACAAATTAGGATACTGGTCCGCCATTGGCCGCAAAAAGTTTTCAATCAATGTTCTGGAAGAAGCTCCAGAAATCGATTCCGGCGTTTCATCCTCATTTTCGAAGAATTATGAGCCGATAACTCTAGTGGCCATAACACCGCACCAAACAGTACACTTAGATGGGTGCAACTGATGTTGGTGTGTTGCCCTTGTATTCTTAGAACCCCACAATCTGCAGTTTTGTTTGTTGACATAACCATTTAAATGGAAATGCGCTTCATCCGACATCAAAACATTATTTACGATATTTACGTTGCATTAAAACAATTGATCGTTGACAAGAATAGAAAAACTCAATAATTTTAACGAGTTGTGTTGTACTGTAGGGTTCCATAATAAATTTCCAACAATTCAATTATGACCTACAAAAAGAGAAAAATAAATATGTCAAAAAATAAAAAAGTTATTTGTGCTTAACATTAGTAGGTCTTATTTGGCCCACCCTGTACAACAAATCAACATATTTTAAAGTTTAATGCTTTATACAACATTAAAAAAGAAATTCACTCGCCCTTCGCACTTTTTGTTCAAAATTTTTAATAGGTTATTTAATTTAAGTGTAACAAAGCGCAAGAAGTTTGAAGTTACGTGCTATCAAATTGCATACCAGGAAAAACGTTCAAATTTAAACATCTGTATAAGAATTCGAAATTCCTAAATTTTGAAAAAAGTTTTAATTCGATTTATACGGCTTTTATTACACTACAAATAATGTTTTCATATCGAATTAATGAAATTTTTCATGAAAAACATCACTGAGCCAAGACTTTTTCGACCGACTGTACGTGGTGAATCATTGTTTGTAACTTTAGAGAAGTCTATTCCAATAAGAGACTCTGAAAATATGTCAAGAACTGCGCACTATTATATGTACGTATGTATATGCACATGTTTGTAGTTGCCATTTTTTTCTGTATATGCATATGCATGTACATATATCAAAAGTTCTCACAAGACTTAGCATACTTACATACATCTGTGTACATACGCTTTAAGAACATTCATTTGCCTATACGTTATGATTGTACATAAAATGTGTAATACCAAGTTATACATATTATTTACATCAATGTGTTTAAATTCTTTTTGAAAGAACATTCCCCACATCTACACCTTCTACTATGGTAAATGCCTTAATAAACTTTAAAATTACTGTTGTGACTTTCTCGGATTTTCTTATGTGGGCACCTTGATGTCTTAACATTTCATTTTCAACATCGCATAAATCGAATCTCTCTGTATTCACGCATGGAAATGGAAAAAAAAACGCAAAAAAAAAATACTAAATGACAGCTACTGGCTAGAAATTCAGCATGACTATGATGTGGGGAATTGGTCTCCACAGTGAAATTGGCGGTCTCCACCTCACATTTCTATCTTGTCAGAGCTTTTTTAGCATAATCTATAGAAAGTATGAATGTGGGGTTAATAATCGTATCAAGATACATATTTAAAACTTTATTAGAAAAAGATCAATCCAATTTCCTTTGGTTAAAAATTCGGATATCTTTATTTTGAATTCACTTCTTTGCTCGCTAAAAGACCTTATTAAAACTTGCCTATAAGAAGCATATTATTTTCAGTGTAACACCACATGAATCCTCCTAAACATTGCTATAAACGAATCTTTCTATTAAGTTGTCAAAAGAGTCGTCACTCCATGCCATTTAACGAATCTCCACGAATTATAATATATTCTCTGACAGCCTATTATGCGTAACGAAAACGACCCGGATCTATATCCGTCCAAAAATGTTGGTGGATGTCTTATGATATTACAATACAAAAACAAAAATCTTTGAGAGACTACCAAGAAACAGGCTCAGGTGAAGTCGATTAGCATTAGCCCTTTAGCTGGGATTCCGTCGATCAATGTTAATTTTCCGATTGTGGGACAAAATATCACATTTTCCAAACCTGGCTTTGAAAGCATTAAGGGGGTAGTATGGTTAATTCGGTGTAAAACAAGCATATTTTTCGAAATTTTTTTTGTCGACACAGTTGATTTATTCAAAATTTTAAAATTACTTCATTATAAAGTCATATTTAAAGAATATTGTGTGAAATTTTCATTGATTTTTATGAAGAAATGAGTTGGTGGCAGCGAATCTTCGCGGACGTCTCATAAAAAAGTTTTATTGCGGTGTCCCTCAGAACTCATTACTGGATCAACTAAAATCAAAAAACCAAATTGATTTCATCAGCTAATAAAGTTTCGCAGGTAACAACGTCGAATTTTTTTTTTTTTTTTTTTTTTTTTTTTTTAATTTTTTAAAGCGCTTTGAAGTCAAAACACCGATTTTTCATAAAAAAAACTTGAAAACTTTGTTGTTTTAAAATATGACAAAATTAAAAAAAAAAAAAAACTCGACGTCATTACCTCGTGAATAAAGTAAAGAAACAAAAAAACCAAATTTGAAAAGAATCGGTGCAGTAGATATGAATCTACAGTGGACACCGACCGTAAAAAAGGCAAGTGTGAGAAAAACGCGTTTAAAGATTTCGGCAGCGTGAAATCCTGTTGGAGAGGTAGATACTTAATCCTTTGTGTCTTTGTCAATTTTACTCCAATGTACTTCAAACTTTCACACAATAATCTTAAGATGTTATAGAATAATTAAAAAAAAATACCATACTACCCCCTTAAGCACGATATTTTAAAAAGTCTCTATGGCAAGGAGTGAACAGAAGTATGATACTTGCTGGCGGTGTCTCTATTCCACTATAAACACGCTATCGTAGACGCAGCAAGGACATATGGTATTCTTATTCTCTCAAACAGGGCTATCAAGTGTTTGTTAAAGTCGCTACATCCAAAGGTTTGTGGTTTTTTTTTTCATAAAGATCACAACGCGGAGTTTTATTTAAATGCACGTTCAACAAAAAGTGATTGATCCATAAGAAATAATACTATAATGTCAAATTAAAAAAAAAATGTTCACCTATTTGAAGATATTTTATTTTTGCTTGTATTACAAAAGAGACGCGCTGAGCTGTCTATCACACCTTATTTAATACAACATAGGCTCGCTTATATGGCCATCAGCCACTCATGCAGATGAACCAATAAATGGCATTGATCATGTTTCAATGGTTTTATATTGACGATTACTTGATTTATTTGAACTATTTTCAAATCGAACATGGAAAGAGCTGTGAAATCGATTATTTTCCCGCTTACCTCTATTTCCATGTCTACAAATATACCTGTGTATAGCGCCTTAAATTGCTATTTCTAATTGTGAAAGTCAAATATCAAATCTGCATATATGTACATACATGCATGTATGTGTATATGTTTGTATGCGTGTGTTAGTTGTTGATATGATATAAGCTTAGACTTATTTTTGCCTTCAAATGTCAATGACTCTGTTTCAAATATTTATTCAAGGTCAAATATGGTTTCGCAAAATAATATTGTTAAAGAGACGTACGCACATACGAATGTCCAAAAATCGTAATTCATCAAATATTGCTTATATTTATATCAATATTTCAAATGCAATAAAATGAACCATCTTTTATAAATAACATTAGGTCGGATCATTTTTTCAGAAATATGTCAGCCGATAAAACGAAAAGTCCTACAATCTAAGATATAATATTATATCTGTATGCTTTAACATCTTTCAAACCATTTTATAAAAACTGACTACACAGTTTTATAAAAATATAGTTTGCACTACAACAACAAACCATGTAACGCAAAGTTTCAACTTTGTTCAAAATTTCATCAAAACTTTAAACTTTTTAGCCAGAAGTTTTAGAATTGAGTATGCATTATTTTAAACAGTGTTAGTTAAATTTTTCCACCATTTTTATACAAACTTATACATACTATATACATCTATATATATAAAAAGAAGTTACATTTCCTTGGTAATCTTATAACTCAAGAACCGCCGAACCGATTGCCACAAAAATTTTAGAGTTCTTTTCTCTCTTTGAGGAGGTGGTTTGTGTGAAGTTTGAATGAAATCGGTGCAGCCGTTCCTGAGTTATGACATTTTATGTGAGTAATGGTTTCCTCTCATACGAAATGCCTGTATGGGAAAAACAACAACAAATACACAGCCGCTTATGAGCGTTTCTGTTGTACTGTTGTGGTTGTAAGTGTTGTGTGTTGTATTATGTTAATATTAATTTTGGACGAAAATATAATAAAAACTGGAGCATTCAAGGAACTGGAAAAACATTTTTAACTTTATTTATTTTAGCATAATTTATTTAGCGTAAAAAATTGAAATGGAAATTAAAGAATCAAAGTTTAATTACAAGTTTTTATCGGCTCTTTCACCTTACCTGTATATAGGTGACCACCACAATCAAATTTTAAAAAAGTACAGAAAAGGCTATTGTGACATTTTTAGAAAGTATGTTGAATGAAAAAAATCAACTAATTAACTGTTTAAACATTTTACGAGTTCTATAAAGAAAACTTAATATGAAAAATTTCTTGCGATATAAAGAAAACATTTTATGTATGGTGGTGCGAATCCCACTGGGAAATGCTAGTATTATATATATACACAAAACTGCAAAGAACTGAAATCTGTTAAATTTTGTATAAAGGTTCGAACTTTGATCTTACGGTTTTTGGAATGCAGTGACCTGTATTTCTATAAAAAATTAGCTTATTTTGAAAAACATATTGAATTACTGCCAAAAAAACAAGACACTGAGTGCTTTTTTCTCGAAGCATGATTTTCGTATTAGATTAATGTGGCTTACGGCGGATGAATACATACATACATATGCAAATGCATACATACCTATGCAAATACATACAGATGCGTGCATGCATTTACCTGTAGAGGCACATTTGGTATACTAAATAGCATTGAAAACATAACAGATATACAGAGTATAAAACCCTAAAGAAAATTCAGAAATATATAATAGTAATACGAGTAATAATTTCATAATTTATTGAATGTGCCATAACAACAGCAGCACTTACCTAACGGCAAATCGCAAAGTAAACAGCAAGCAGAAAGTGCACCAGCAGACGCGCCTCCTATTTTCTCCAACAGATGTGGTGCATATTTTTTGAAGCATACTGCCACCCCCACATGATAAATTCCCAAGAATCCGCATCCAGCAAATGATAGATTCATTCTGTGTTTTAGATTTTAAGTGCCAATTACGTGTTTCGATTTGACAATAATTTTAACCCTTTTTTCAACTGTTGGTACTTAACACCAAAAAACCTGGATGGGTACTGCACCGGCAGTTTCTAGGGTTTTTTTTTTATTTTTTATTTTTTGTACCGACTATCTTTGCCTTGCAAGTTACCTTTTTTTAAAACAGTGACTTATTTCCTCGTTGAATATTACAATTATACACTTTTTACTTTTTTTACTTTACCACAGCAGTTGTTTAACTTGTGTGTGAATATATTCGATTTTAACTAATTTACTCAACGTTGACCATGTCACTCACTCCGATCTCTCGTTTTTGTTTTTCTCTTAAGTTCTCGCACTTTTCACAGCAGCGTAGGAATTATGTAGTTACTTGTTCAATATATAGGGTTGAATATCACTTGTGTATTTTAATAGTTGAATAAAATTCACAGGAAGTGACTAAAATAGTTCGCTTTTCACGTCCCAACACCAAACTACTATATTTAAATAAACGATTTGCTTTCTCCACTGCAAATGCTCGAATGCTCTTGTAATTCACGCATGTAATATTTATATCATTTGCTTTCGCTTTAATTTCACATTCGCTTGCCTTCGTGCCATGCTGTCGCGTTCTTTTATATACGGTTCGATTCAAAATTGTAGATAATAGAGGTATTCACGCCGAACTTGTTGCCTCGTTGATTGGTAATTATACGTAAATTTTGATTCTGCAAATTCAGTGAAAGCGTTAAGCGAAGAAGCGGCAAGGTGGCAAGCTTGGCAAATTCGGAATATCAATCAGCTGTTTTACAGTCGAGGGAAATTTGCGATACATTTCACTTTAAGCTTAAAATACCAAAAATCGAAACAAAGAAAACTAAGTACATATTAATTTATATGGTGGGGAATTCGATATTTCAAATATATTTTTGATATAAGTAAAAAATACGCTAATATTTTAGCGAAATAAAAATCCCAAAAGTTAAGTTCGATACATACAACGGGAATTATGCAATATATCCACACGATCGCATATATCCCAGTTCCCGTATTAAACTTAAGAAAGAGCTGGGTTGGACTGAGCCTATGTACCATTCTTCTAACTGCAATTAACCGAGATGTCTTAAAGGGTTACATACAGAAAAAAACGAAGTTGCCAGACATTTTTCTGTATTTTAAGAATTAGTATTAGTAAAAATATTTATTTGGAAAGGAGCTACAGCTGATCTCCGGGAGCTCCTCTCAAAAAAGACGTTTTGCGGTGACCACTTTATCTCTGGATTGGATCCTCTGAAATTACAAAACCAAACAGATTTCGTTAAAGTAATGTTAAGTCTAGTATATAATCGAAGGAATAAGTAAAAGACATTTTTTTGATAAAATGGCGGTTTCTCAAAAAGAAAAATCGAGTTTTGACCAAAATTTCGGGCTTAAATTGTTTATAAAAAAGATATTTATCGGTGGTGAGAAAAGATCTGCGATTAATTACTAAAAAATATATTTAAGAGGCTCGTGTTCAAATTTGAGTCTAATCGGTTTAGCCGCTTTCACGTATTTTGTCACCGACTTGGAAAACACCATTTTGAGAAAAATGCGTCTGGAACGCTTTTCAAATTTGTATGGAACTTCGAAAATATTCACCGGAACGATATTAAATTTTCTGTGTGTATTCTTAAATATATGTACATTCACAAAAAAAATCGATTTTTTGAAAATTCTAACTGTATATAACCCCTTAACCTTCTCCACCCTATAGCGCCGCATTCAACGGGGTGTCGCAGAAACGACAAGAGGCAGTAGATCATATCCCAATCCTTTATAATTAACACACCGCCTTCCTGTAGTACTACCAGGCGTATTCCATCAGTCCCCGGGGTCTTGTATGGATTAAAGGTCTTTCTTATGGATTACTCGGTAAACAATTGCCTAGCCAGTTCCTAGTCCGATTGGATCCACCTTGAAAACACCGCACAGAACTCCGGTATCTGAGCTACGACTCCCGGAAAATGTGCAGCCAGTAAGACGCATGCCTTATATACCTCATTGCACGTATATGTCTCACCTGTCTTCCTGACGCTTAACTTAATATCAACTCTCACCTTAGCCATAGCTTTGTGGAGCCTAGCCGCAACTGGTGTTGATCCATCCAGCAGCTCTGTTTGGACCGCAACCAGATTCCGATTTAAAACTCTGTAATGCAAAAATATTTAATTTTGCTATTAAGCACTGCACATGTTCTAGGTCTCTATTGTTAGTCCAGTAATTTGCCTGGATATTGCAGAACCAGTGACTTGCCTGAGTTCCCCCTCAGGGGAGACTACCAGCATGGGGGTTATGGTTGACCTTGGGACTATTTAGCCTAATGGAGCATTGCCCTCATCCGAAACCATGGATTCCGAACGGGCTGTTTTGTCCCCGGCATCTTTCTGCCTCTTATGGTGACAAAACTGAACCGTTTATTCAGCCGGAACCCTATTCTTCTCATGATTTTGTACGAGCCTATACCCATATTAAGCCTGAGTCCCGTATCAGAATGCGCCACGCTTCCGTCTGTAGGCCGTCATTCTGGAACTTGAGCAGCCCGATCGCAAAGTCTGGAGACTTGTCTGCACTCCTCGGCAAGTACACCGTCACATTGTGTGTAGGGGATATATCGTCCCCCCTTTTGGTGTCAAGCTGCGGCGCTCGATGCCTGCGGGCTAATCTATTCGCTTTTCCGCTTTACAGCAGGTGCGGGAACAGATGTTGATTTCCCGCTTTTCTATTCTGTTGCGAGTGCGGGTGCAGTACATTTCCTGTCTTCCATGTACCAGTACATTTCCTGTCTTCCCCTTAGCCGCCAATGGTGCACAGGGCAGATCAGGTAGATTCTTGGGCCGTTGATCCACAAGCTGGCGAGCTTCCTCTGGGGTTTTGCCCATTTCCAGGTACCGCAGGTACCCCCTCCTTCTGGGGTCATTCAACGCGCCGGGTTGTCGGTTACTAGCCCGACCAGTATCCGATCTTGTGCTTGGCAGCAACGGCAACTGTGTGCGCTGGTAAAAAGTGCTCGGTCGGTAACCAACCCGTCCTCTAGCAGCGGTTGTTGCTCCTCGCGGATCTCCTCGCTTTTCTGTTTTTGATACAGAATCTGTGGTGACTAATCCACTCGGTCCCACGCATCTAGGGCTGATTCGTTGTAGGTAAGTGGATCATGCCCAATTCCGCCTTTGAGAGTCCCGCAAAGTGGTTTTAGCTTAGCTTTTTCCCTCTGCCCTTTTTATTATTATTATAATTGTTGTTGTTGGGTTTAATTTGTTTATTTATGTTCATCTTATTCATACGATTGCTTGCTTGACGAGGCAAGCTCAGCAGCCTTTAAATTTTTTGGGGGATTTTATAGGTCCGCCGCGCCAGCGCCCCTTGTCGCGGTAAGCCCACTGTTAATCCGCAATCCGGTCCGGTGTTGAGGAGGCACCGTTGTAATACAGCCGAATAAACCTTCTGGCTGCAAATCATCCAATAACACCCTGGATTAGGAGGTGGCAGCTCTTGGTCATCGTTCTCAAGCCATCGTGAGCCGTCGCCTAAACGACAATTGCTCCCGGTGCCTGAATTCGCTTTGAGATTCGATTAAGCCCCTGCACCTCGTCAAGGTGCCTGCCGTAGCAGGAGTTTCACATTATTAATATAGCTAATTTATTTAATTTTTTTTATCATTTAATTTTCTTATTAATTACACTTATATAATATAACACAATTAATAACACTTATATAATATAACACAATTGAAATGAGAGGTATGGTAATTGGATATGCTTTTTAATAAAATTTGAATTATACTAGTCGGGCAAATTTTAGAAAAATATCGTTATACGATTACATACATATTTTTATTCCTTCAATACGTTCAATACGTTCCAAAAGCAAAAAAACAATATCGAGATTCTTCACTTCATTCTTTAAATAACGGTGAATATAGCTACCAAAAAGTCTGCGTTCAATTATGGAAATGGCTTTATAAATAATATACATAAAATGGAAAATTAATATTTTGTTGGATAGCCACAATATTTCAGGATTTCACTCGTCTATTTAACATTGAGTTAAATAATTTCTCTGCTTCCTCAGTTGTAATATTTGGCCATTCTTCCCGCATAACACTTCGTAAAGTCAACAGGATTGAGATCCGTCTACTGTAGGATGTTTTGAGTTGCTTCGAAGCGTTGTACCAAATCCAAAACTATACGATCTCGGCTGTGTTTTGGGTTATTGGGTTGGAACCAAAACGTTCTTCGACCCTCTGCTTCAAATCTCCTTTTAAAACGATCAAATACACATATTTATTCATGGTCGATTCAATAAAATCGAATTGATCCACAATATTTGCCGCTATGTAGTTTGTGTTTGACTGTACCAACAAAATTCTATTTCTCAAGAGCAATTCCTGAATTCAAATAATTTGACGACCTCTTCCAAGTCTTTGGAAGCTTATTGAAGTGAAAACTTCTTTAGAATCGTTGGGAGTGATTTGAGAAAAAGTGAAACGAAAAAGCGACACCAAAAAGGAGAAGAAAAAAGATATACGTATATATATGTATGTATAGAAAATGCTTCATTACCAGGCACACAGAAGGATGGCATAAGCAAATTTAAATTTGTGAATTTATATATGTATGTATGTATATTATATATGCGGATATATGTATATATGTTGTGTGTATGTACATATGTGCCTCGCCACAGCAAAACATACGGTAAAATTTCTCAAGAAATCCAGCGCGCATTCATAGGCACAGCGCACATTCATAGGCACAGCATTGCATGTACAGTAGGGCGGGTCGATTTAAAAATCGCTCATTGCTCTATGAAAATCGTATTCTAGGGATCAAAATAAGAAACTTTGCCGAAGGAACCATACCTCTAAAACGAATTCTGATGTCCCCCAATTTCAAAATATCACTATTTTTGGCCTTTACATGAAAAAATCAGCTAAATGGCTATGTTTTTTCTTTATTTTTATTTATTTATAATATTATCTATTTTTTCTCTTAAGAAATTTATTTAGTCAGAACATATCTAAATGAATGAATGTGAGTTATAGAAAAGAAACTAAAAAGTTCGACCCATATTGGGGGACATCAGAAATCGTTTTAGAGGTATGGTTCCTTCGGCAAAATTTCTTATTCTGATCCCTAGAATATGATTTTCACAGAGCAATGGGCGATTTTTTTGCCTTCCCACAAATCGACCCGGCCTAATGTACAGTAACCTTGAACAGGCAGCTGCGGTTGTCGAGCATTTAGAAACATATATTTACATACATATATGGGTGCAAACATATTTACGGAGCCGCGGGCACTCGACTTGACAAAAATTGAATATTGGCAAATAATTCTACGCGAAATATTCCAATATTGACTATTTTCGAATTGTCGAGAAAATTAGCATATGGGCGGCTCGTTTTATGAATGAAAGTACTTGCTCTTAGAACTATGACCTCGAATTTATAAATCAATTTTTTGATGATGAGTTTTTGTTGCACAGTACAATAGTTGAAACTGTTCGGCGCCGCCGCGACTGTTCAGCGCTATGGCAACTAGGATGATGGCCGCTACGCCTGCGCCTATTAATGCATTTTGTTCTTGTAGTCGCTAGGCATAGAATTTTAGCTTTGGACGACATACGCATTTACAGGAATAAAGTGAGTGGCCTGTGTGTGCGGTTGTATATAGATGCATATGTCTATATTAATAAGCATTGTTTTGCTGGAAGTTCAGAACACAAATATGTATGTACGTACATAGGCTAGGCCATAGTATAGCATACATACATATGTATAAAAAATTCAAACCAAGCGTCCTACGAATGTTTGTGTGTATGTTAGTACGTCTGTGTAATATACGCGCTACGACGCTCATAATAGCAACCGCGTGTGCTGTATTGCGTCCGTATTTTTATATTCGTAAATATTTTCATTTTTAAATGTTTACCGCAATTATGCCGAAAAATAATGCAGAAAAGTGTCGTGAATATCGACAGAAAAAAACAACAATTGACACGGTATTTCAAAGATATGTTGACAACATCGAAACCAAAGCATTTGTATCATATTTTAGCTATCATAAGCCACTCATATCATTTGTTGAAATTGAAAACATTGAGGATGAATAAAATATGAACTTTATAGCAATATTATAATGAACCTATAATTATCTCGCTCCTAATGCTGCCTTCGTCTCATTCTCTCTCAGTTTGTTTTACGGAAGGTTTCACTTCTATCGCGTCTAACCGTTAGACTGGTATTTTTTTTTTATTTATATACAGTTCAGAAACTATTTTTATATATCCACAATTTTATAATCATTTTTCTTTCCGATACACTGGTTTATTTTCCTTTGGTTTCCATGTTTTCAAATTATTACCACTTTTAAATAAAATTTGAAATTGAGTTCGCTAACCGATCAATTATAATAACGAATGAAAAGTGAGAAAAAACGAAAAAAGTTCCCAATAAAATAACGATATTATTAGAAGAAACGTAATAAACGCAGACTTTTTGGCTCCTGTATTTATATGTTCCTGCAATTTCTTATCGTTATTTAAAAAACTAAGTGAAGAATCTCGCTTTCTTTGCTTTAGCAACTTAAGAATGCAATGGAGAAATAAGTAAATAACATCTGTTATCAACTATAATTTTATATTGCGTTTTTCATCAACTCAAAAATATTTGTAAGGTGAACGCAGACTTACACGCATAAAAACTACATTTTCTCAAAGAGTCATACATCAGGAGAAGATATTTTAATAATTTGTGTATAGTATGTACTTAGTTTTGTAAACAGTAGTTTTTGAGATGTTGCAGTTTTTTAAATGCGTAAATTGACCTTTGACCTTCAATAGCTCATTTATTCTTTATTGTTTAGTACATTTTTTTCTTAGCAAAACGGTGCGTATTCTTTACTTGTTTCACATTTTCTCTGTGGCTATAACGACCAAAATTACAGTCGAGAGCAGCAAAAAAGAAATGGACGGAGGAGTAGAATCTAATTTTAGATTTTTTGGCGGAATATTTGAAAATTGAGGAACGTGTATACCGCAAATAAAAGACATATTTTGTATGCATATCACAGCAAAACACATTTACCGAACTTGTAACTAACGTACCGCCAAAGTAACAAAAATGGTGCGGATAACTCTAATGACACAACTATTTTCACATCAAACTGTGAATAGAATGTAATATTTAAATTTCGAAATTCCATAATAGAACAATCAGTCACCAAGCCACAAAAACTCACCGATGTGCATTTTTTTCTGCATACGCAATTTATTGATACAGAAATTTGAGAAAAATAGATTTTCTGGGATGCTCATGTCAGCTGATATATCCCTATAAAATAATTTCTCAGTTTACACTTTGTGAAAGTTGGGAAATACCAAATAATAATAAAGAAATAAAAAGTATGTATGTATATGTATATTCTGTCGTCCAAGTGTATACAGTAAATTGCCTAAGAAAACACTCAACGACCACATTTCTGGTGTTTCTATAGGGTTTTTCAGTAAGAGCGCTTCAACTTTTGAACTTTTTTGAATAAAACACAAACGGTTTGACTTTTTTAACTAATTTTTTTTTATTATCGAGTTTGAACATATACATTTAAGTATGAAATTCGATTTCTTTTGCATGACCACCGCGTGCACGTTTTACGAAGTCCAATCGTTGAACCCAATTTTCGACCACTCTTTTGCATAAATCGGCCGAAATTCCAGCAATTTCGCGTTCAATATTGGCTCTGAGCTCACAAATCGTCGCCGGCTTGTAACTGTAGACCAATGACTTCACACAACCCCAAAACGGAACGGCTTGTTAAATGGACCGTAAAATGACCGTAATGCTCTTAAAGTAGCAGCAACAGAACGATTATTTTCATAAAAAATTTGCACGATTTGCAATCGTTGCTCAAGTGTGTAGCGTTCCATGATGAAATGTATACTTATGAAGTTTACAAATGACAAGCGAAAAATAAAAAATATTGCGTCGTTCGCCCTCCCTATCGGAAAAAAGTTGAAGCGCACCTATTGAATAACCCTATATTTTACACCCTTAAACTACAAAAAGCCAATTGGCTGTTACTGAAATTGAAAAGTTTTTACAAAATCCGTGATATCTAGGAGTTTCTTTTTTTTTTAAAGGTCGTAATAGTATCCCAAAATACCACTCTTTCCCATTTTAAACCCATTATCCTACTTACTGCTGTTGTTCTTGTTGTTGTTGTAGCAGTAATAGTAGCCTAGTCAGTGTAGAGTATATCACCGGTCATCTTCGTCTGGCTCATCTAAAGGTAGGCCCAGGAAACATGCTGTTGGGTCCAGAGGGAGAGGGGTGTTAAATGAGTAGGTTTTAAAGGGCTTGTGAAAAGGTGGTTAGTGTCGGATGGGGTGCCTTCGCATGCCGGACATATGTTTGGTATGTCGGGGTCAATTCTGGATAAGTAGGAGTTTAATCTTCTTCATCCAGCACTTAATTATGCCAGTCTCGCGGGTCTCACGGGTGGTTGGAGTCCGATTACGGCATTCGGCGGACGGGAGCTTAAGAAGGTGGTAACAGTCTCGTGGTGAATGTCGTTTATGGTCTGTCTAAACACTGTCTGGTCCAGTAGATGTATGTTAGTTTTGTCCTGGATCTCGTCGGCGTAGTTTAGTAGGTGTCTACTGACGTGTCTGGGGGCGGCTCTGGGTCAAACAGGTGTCTGTAAGTGTGAAACTTGCGGTAGCACCCTGACAGGAACTGGTTTCTGAGCAGTTTGTTGTGCTCCATTACAGGGAGCAATTGTGCCTCATTGTGAAGGTGTTGAATGGGGGACACCCGTCGCTGTCCCAATGGCAGTGTTTTGACATGTCTTAAGCTTTATCCACTGCGAATCACTGGTTCCAGGCCATTAGACAGGCGCAGCATAGTTTAGAACCGGTTGGCCAATTGCCTTAAATGTCGAGAGCAACAGTTCTTTGTCTCTGCCCCAAGTGCTGCCGGCCAGCGATTTGAGGACCTTGTTGCGATTTTGGACTTTAGTGGCAATTGCGGTGGTGTGCGCAGGAATTGGTGTGTCATCGACTTTTACCTTGAGAGGTAGTTTGACCTCCTTTCTCCAGATGGTAAAGAGGGTCGCCGTGGACTTAGGGGGGGGAAGTTGGTCGCAGTAAAAAAAAGCGAGAAAGGTCGGTGAGGTAGTTGCTCACTTTGGAGCACAGGCCATCGATGCCATTGCCCGACGCCATTATCATGCAGTCGTTAGCGTAAGACCCCAGGGAGACTCCCTCTGGTGGTTGGGGAAGTTTCGAGATATAGAAGTTGAACAGCAAGGGTGAAAGGACGCCATTCTGCGGAACACCGTGCTTGATCTTCCTCTGTTTAGATGTTTGGTCACGAAAATCACTGACGAGTGACGACCGCTCCGATAGTTGGCGGACCACCTCTTCAGCCCTGGCGGGAGTGTCGACTGCTAAATATCATCTAGTAGCGTGGAATGGCTGACAGTGTCGAAAGCCTTCTTCAAGTCCAACGCTACTAGGACAGTCCTCTCGCAAGGGCGGTCTTGGTTAAGCCCGAAATTTATCTGGGCGTTTATGACGGTGAGTGCTGTGGTGTTGCTACGCACTCGTCCGAAACCCTGCTGATGTGGAGCTGGGGCCAGGTGTTTCGTGAAGATTGGGAGTAGGAGCGCTTCAAGTGTCTTCACTACTGGGGAAAGGAGAGTTATCGGACGATAAGATTCCCCTTGGTTGGCGGGTTTCCCAGGTTTTAGTAGTGGCACCACTATCCCTGCTTTCCACTTGTCAGGGATAATGAGAGTGGTCAGGGACAAATTAAAGACCCTTGTGAGAAATCCTACTCACAATTGTCCCAGGTGCTTCAGCATCAGTGTGTTTAGTCCGTCAGGGCCAATGGCTTTGGATGATTTCGATTTGTTGATGGCCACCAGAACCTCATCACTGGAGAAAATAAGTGACACTATCGTTTGTCAGTTTGTGCAGCCGTCTGATGGCACGACGCTTGGTTATGTCGGCCGGAGGATGCAGTGTGAAAAGTCGGCTAAAATAGCTCGCGCATGGATATTCAGGTCTTACACGAACAATTCTTGACCACAAACGACGTAAAACTTGTAAATAGTATTCTCCATTAATAGTTTGACCTTCTGCAACAAATTCCTTGTGTACAATAGCCTTGGAATCGTAGAACGTGATCAACATTGTTTTGATTCTTGACTTCTGAAAACGCAATTTCTTTGCTTCTGGCTCCCCTTTCGTCTTTCATTCTGCAGATTGACACTTAGTTTCAGGATCATATTTGAAGCATCATGTTTCGTCACCAGTTATGATCGAATCAAGAAAATCTGGATCGTTTTCAGCTGTTGAAATGATGTCTTTACAATGCTCTACACGAGCGATTTTTTTAAACTTCATTTAATTGGTGTGGGACAAAGCATGCACAAACCTTTCTTTTACTCAAATCGCCAGTTAAAATTTTACAAATAGTACCAGGAGGTGAATTTAATTCTTCAGCCAACCATCTTACAGTGAAATTTCCGTAAACAGCAACGATTTCGCGGACTTTTTCCACCAATTCAGCACGATTACTTGCTTCTGGACGACCAGGTCTTTCATCATCATTCAAATCTTCACGACCATTTTTAAATCGTTTAAACCAATTATATTCATTTGAACGAGCTAAACAATCATCACCATAAACTTTTTGCATCAATTCGTACGTCTCACTAAATGTTTTTCCAAGTTTAACACAGAATGTAATATTTGCTCTTTGCTCCATTATATTTTTATGACACAAGCACGAAACATACTGTCAATAAAAGGCGCGGAACTTTTTTATCTGTCAAACGATTTACATGAAGTTGGCTGCGGTTCAAAGCTGACACTTGTACCTTTTCAATATGATCAAAGTTTAATAGATAGCTCTACGTGTTCCATGATTTAAATAAAAAGTTCCGTTATTTATTGAACATACTGTGTATGCGCATATACATACATGTATATGCTCACTCAAGTAGGAGATAGCCAGAAGTCGAACGTTACCGAACGCGGGGACCGATTGTGCCTCTTTGTCGTTCGTTCCGCGCTCTCGCTTAGATTCGTACATTTGATATGTTCATGTGATTTGTATGCATCTTTACATAGAGATTTGTTCTTTTTGTTTGAAAATTGCGCGAAATTGTATATATGCATGTTTATATATATTGGCATAGGACATATGTATATTATATATATGTATATATAATTGGCGCGTACATATGTATGTATATTAGTCTATCAAAATTTCATCAAAGTATATGTATGTATGCATGTTTATATACATATATTAGTATACAACATATCTTATAAGGTATGTGGTAAATATTACCAAACATTTTTTCCTTCATATATAATAATAAATTAATAATAAAAAAATTAAAACAACAGGTATTTTTAACAACTAGTCGTCACTAATTATAAATTCGGTAAGGACGATGATGATACAATTGGTTTTATTTTAAATTCTTCAACTAAATTAAATTAATAATCCTCTTAGAGAAATGGTTCATTACCATGCACACAGGAAGAAGGCATATGCAAATACAAATATGTGAATTTATATACATATGCGCATATACATACATATATATGCTTACTCAAGTAGGAGAGAGCCAGATGTCAAACGTTGCCGAACGCAGGGGCCGATTGTGCCTCTTTGTCCTTCGTTCAGCGCTTTTGCTTGCAGTTCAAGCAAGGTAACGACGCATAAGCAAGATAACGACGAATTTTTTGGTGCGTGCAACCGACTACATCGATTTATAAGACGTTATTACGTCAAAAAAAATCGGCAAAAAACTAAAAGCAGCAATGGATGATCACTCTTTTGGAAACTGTTGAACAAAAAATGTGATTTAATACAAGTATATTTACGATATATGAAGGAATCAACTCAATAGTAGCCAGAGTTTCAAAACACTTTATTACATTTAGGTAAGGAGATGGATAATACTTAATTTCTCGAACTGACTGCCTTCTATTTTGTTTATGTACAAGATTATCACATTGTTGTGACTTTGCAGTGGGCTGTTAAATTGTTTGTTAAACATAGAGCGCAGTGAAATTACCACTACCACGATTATTTCTTCTGAGCACATTCTACATTATTGCATATTGTGATTAAATATTTTCAATGATGGGCATAATTAAATTTATACAAATGTTGTTATTGCGTAAGTGTTAATTTTGTTGTTGCAACCTGAAATGCCACATCCTGTCAATTGTCGCGCTTATGCGGCGGTACATACATTTGCCTTTCACCACGAAAACGCTGCGACCCACCTCCTCCACGCTGATACGCTCCACCTGTTTGGATCTGTTGAGCTGGATGAGCAGATGTAATGGCACGTGATTTTCCTTGTTGAGATTGTTGATATGAAGTAGCCGCATTGTAGTTATTTATAGGACAGTGATTGCCATCGGTTATTGGCAGACAATCAGATTTCAAAACTTCCTCGTGGTTACCATACCCAAGGTAAAAGACCACACATGTTTTCTCTGATACTGCTGTGACCTCAGCTTCATAATACTATAATTTAAGAACAATAAAAGTCCATTACTACAAACATTCATACACGTATATCTTATTTATGTTTGTATGTGAAAAGAAATAAAAGAGAAGTGAGACATGTATAGAAAATTACATACTACTTATACTACATATTTATAGTTGTATTTAAAATACTCAATCGCTCAACAAGACATACTGGCGAAATGAATTATATGCTAAATTATTTTCTGATATTTTTTAAATCAAATCTCTAACGGTATAATAATTTCAATTTAACCACCACCTACGCTACCGACTTAAAATTATTCAGCTTTTTAAAAATCGAGAAATAAAATTCTGAATATTCTTTAAATCCCTAGAACATTCTTTTAACATTTCAAAACAAATTTTAAGCAGCTGTGGGAAAATATTACTTGTGGTTGTTGTTGTCGTCACATTAGTTTAACAAGCCCTGCCAGGAACGGTGAAGTCACCGGTTATCGTCGAGCTTAGGAGGTGGATCAGCCTCCAGCAAGTGTCTGCAGTGGTATTTATTGCGGTAATATCCCAGCAGGAATTGCTTGCTGAGAATTCTATTATGCTCCTTAATTCGGAGCAAAGTAGCAGCGTTGTAAAGGGGGCATTAGAAGGCATCCCAAGGCAGGTTTGGAGCTTATTCTTACGCGTGTCAGAAACGACCGGCTAGTTGCTTTAAATGTCGTCAGCAATATTTCTTTGTTTTGACCTAAGTGTTACCGGCTAGCAATTTGAGGGCCTTGCTACGTGTTTGGACCTTAGTGGCAATTGCGGTTGTATACTCCAAGATGGAGAGCAAACTATCAAAGGTAACGCCCAGTAACTTGAGGTTATTGGTAGTCGGTATTGCCGTGTCATCGACTTTGACCTCCAGTTGTACGTTGACCTCCTTCGTCCAGGTGGTGAATAGGGTCGCCGTGGATTTAATGGGAACAAGTTGAATATTCCTTGCAGTGAAAAAGAGAGAAAGTTTGGGGAGATAGTCGTTCATTTTTGAACAGCCAAAAAGCCTTTGTCACATTCGACGCTCATGCTGAAAGTCGTGGTAATACTTGTTTTTATATATTGGCTTATACGAAAGATTTCGCCTTTGAAGTGGTTTTGAAATGAGCTGTAGATCGTCTAAGATAGTAAATTGATTGTTTGATATTTATTGAGCTGATATCGATGTAAAAATAAAAAAAAATTGAAATTAGTATAAAGTAGGTATCAAACATATGTAGCATGGTTGTTGTTATTGCAGCAGAATAAATGACGTCATGGGGAATGCAGGTACAGTGACAGTCTTTGGCAGGATATAAATCCGGGTCATTCTCGTTACGTTGAACAGACTGTCGTGGGAACGTACATACCATATTTACTTATACATTTATATGATTGGTGCCAAAAATACCTACATATGTGCAAATATTCATACTTATATAACAATATGGACTTACACGACCATCGTCCCAGTATTTTGCAAAACAAAGATCTCCGACTTTCCAATGCCAGCCATCACCGGGAACCATTCCAAAATGACTCGGAATCGGTGCTACAGTGGATACTGTTGTTGGAGTAGGTACAGAATAGTCACTTGTGGGCGCGGCGTATCCACATAGTTGAGACGGTGTTTGTAGATGCGGCGAAACAGGTGATATATAATTATCATTGGAAATTTGTAGACTTGGCTGTGAGGTCCGGTTATTTGCTTTATCAGACAATAGTTGTTGCTGCTGTTGAGTAGATACCGTTGATTCCGAAGAACCTAAGCCCTGACTCTTCAACAAAGTCATGGCGAATTCATTCGTTTCTTTATTTTGAAATCCAATAATTTTACTTGTATCGTAAGCATAACCGTTTGGAAATTGCGTAGAACCTTGAATTTGATTAGGTAGCTGACTGGCGCCAAAATTTTGAGAGGTATTTTGATAATTATGTGAATTTGGGCGACCTTCTCCACTTGAACTAGTTCCCGTTAAATGATGATCACTACGTTCTGAGTCGGAAACTTTCATTTTCGAAGTAGCTTCAATTAAATTATTCATTGAGTTTGAATTATTCAAGTTTTGAGTGTCAGCGTTATTGTTTTGGTGACGACTACTACTGTCATGTTTGCTGGTAAAGCGATTCCTGCTTTCATTCGGACCGGAGCTACGTTCTTCGCCCCCATGGCTTTTTTGTTGTTGTTTTTCATTTCCTCGCTTGCTTCCACCACTGGCTCCACTTTGTTGTAAATCTCTGCTTATCGGATTCGAAACTTTCCCCCGTTCATACGACCCGCGGTTATTACGACTTTGGTTTTGATTATTGTTTGTTGATTGGCTTCCAGGCAAGCGCGAAGCGCTATTAATACGTTCATTACCAGTATCTTTGAAAGGATTAAAATTTGATGTACTTCTGCCACGTTCGTTGTTACCGAGGCCACCACGACTGACAGTACTACCACGATCACTTCTTTGACGAAAATTTGGTGGCCCAATTGAATGATTAGCAGCGAAACTGCTAGACATATTGTTTTCAAACCTTGGACGCATAACACTGCTATTAGAATCAGCATTGGTTTCTGCATTTTTATTATCAGAATGTGTGGATTTCGGGGCTTCTTTCTTATTTTTTTCCAATTTACTAGGTTTTACAGGATTGCATGGAATATTAGACAAAGCTGTAGTATGAGTTGTAGTCATGATAGGTGTATTCGATCCTGCATCGACTGGTAGCTTATCAGTCAAAAAATCGAAAAGTGAAACATTCCCGGCTGGTTTCGCTGCTATTGTTTCTTCTTTTACTATCGATCCACCACGTTTTCCCAAACCTATTTCACGCGTGGGCCCTCCTCGACTAGTTTTTGCAGAATTAAAAGTGCTAACTTGTGAATTTTTTGCGCTCCCGAAGTCATCTGTTCGTTTAATCTCGCCCCGACGTTTGAGATTGAATAGTGCTCGTTCCAGGTTATTATTGGTAGCACGCAAGGCCTGCTTAGCTTCTTCTTCACTGAAACCTTTTTCGAGTATCTTCTTAACATTATGATCCAGCATTTGTTGCCCCCCTCCGCCAAAGACCTAGGAATATTTAAATAGGCATAAATTAAATAAGCATATATAGATAAATATGCGAAGTGAAGGCCTTAAGAAATATATTTCACATTACTTATATATAATATGTTACATAGAGTTTGCGTAAAATACATCATGACATTGTAAAGCTCTAAATTTCTCGCGAAAAATAAGACACAATCGCTTGCTTCATTACCATTACAATATTATTAAGCATAATAACGTGTATGAGTGACGAAAAATGGCTGCTCTTTAAAAAATGCAGTATATATGAGGAGTTTTTTTTTAAATAACGTGGAATTAGTAAGAAAAAGTATGCAAGACGATAAGATTTTGACATCACAAAATCCAAATAAATATTTCGCTTTTTCTTTTGACTTGCAGAAGGCATTACCCTACCCAAAATTGCCGGTGTCCATTGCATATTATAAATGTAATATGTATGTTTTAAATGCAGGATTCCATAATTTTCATGATAATGAGGTCAATATGTACGTACGCATGGAACGAAACAATTGCATCCAGGGGTGCCCAAGAAATTGCTTCTTGTTGCTTAAAGCATTTAGAAAATGTAACCACGCAAAAGCATGTAATAGCCTACAGGGATATGTGTACTGGACAAAATAGAAATTTGAAATTGGCTTCAATGTGGCTTAAAGTTGTTCAGTCCCCCAATGATGACGTAGAAATTATCGACCATAAGTTTTTATATTCTGGGCACTCTTACCTACCAAATGATGCCGATTTTGGAACTATCAAGAGTACTATAAGAAAAAAAGACTTATTGTATGTCCCGAAGGACTATTATACTATCATAAAACAATGGCGAAAATATAAAGCTGATTTTGTTTCTACAAAACCTTTAGAAGATGCAATTCTAAGAAGGCGAAAAAATATCAATGGTGAAGTAAATTGGTTGAAGATATGTTGAATAAGGGTTTTGAAAACCAAACCATATACAATGTTCTATAAAACTCGATTTAGTGAGAACGAGGATTTTAAATTACTAAATTTATTGCCCTCTTAAGAGCATTCCTGCGAATTCTTTCTCGAACGGCTTTTATGGCTGCACTGGTTCAAACTATCATACTTCTTTTTCTGTCTGTCACTTCAGACGTTTGGGAAAAAGATTGATGGTGCGGTAAACAAACATTCTCGAAATATTAAATTTTTATAGCAATTCGTAAATCTCACTTGCACTTTTACCACACTTATGTAATGCAATTCCTGCAATGCGATTTTGAAGAAATCCCTTTCTTTCTTTGCGGATTATAAGGAAGTACCAAATTACCTTCGCTGAATTCTTTGGAGTACGGTCAAATCAATGCTTCATCTTGTTACTCATTAGCCGGGTATGTTGCCTTACATGGTTGTGTAATTCATCCATACCATCCTGTAGTGTTTCCTTTGCTCCTTTGACCCTTTAGAAGCGGCACCTCTTCCGAACGCTCAATCATCCGAAAGCCTTAAATCGCTTCCAAAGATGGTCCTTGTAAGCGATTGGCCATTAGTTTCATATAAAGCTGATCGATATGTCAATAGGAACATTTGGATGTGTTTGACCCAATTTCGTTGGTACTTTCCAACTATCTTTCGTAAGTGCTACTCCAGAGTGAGGTTAAATCGTTCGACCATTCCATTCGATAACGGGTGCAAGGGTGTTGTACATATTTTCATAATCACCATCAAGCAACACATCTCTTTAAATACTGTGGACTCGAAGTTTCTTCCTTTATCTCAATACAATTCAAAAGGTACTCTAAACTGAGTCACCCAGTTCTTTAAAGAAACCTCAGCAATGGTTTTGGCCTCGTGGTTTGGTAGAGCGTACACTTCTGGTCACTTACTAAAATAGTCTATAATAACGAGTAGTCCACATAACAAATATGTGTTGCCAGAGCCACTTGCTGGAAGCGGACCCACCACATCCAAGGCCACTCTCGCTCAAATGGTGAACCCGCGTGGTATTGTTGTGTATCTTCCACGACTCCTCTCCTTTGGACCTTTCGCTACCATACACCGTTCGCAATTTCGAATCTATTCGGCAATTGATTCTCTGCAATTTACCCCGTAAGCTCGCTGCTAAATATTCTTCAGTGATACCCAAATAACCCCCGCCTGGCCCATTTTGGAATTCCTCTAACATGGATGTAACTCTGCATTTAGGAACCCTATCAATAATTTTAAGGCTATTCCATTGCAACCAATATGACTTGGCCTAAGGACTTTCTATCGCCATTTCAGTTGTAGATGGTCTCCCGCTAGTAACTTTAGCTTCCATACTTAACGAATTGGCTTTTCATGGCAGTTCTTCGAAACTTTCCACAACCACCGTTAAATATGTAGCCGTATTTCTGCAGTAATCTCTTAGCTTTCGTCTCCTTTTGATTTCTTACTTCATGCAACCAACTCCTTATAAAGTCGGGAGTTCTTCTTTCTGGAATTCTTCACTTTTTTACAGCCCGACATTTATGTACACCGTTTACCAAGTCTGACCGGATGATCGAGTTCGTTGCACCTAGAGTCCATTAAATTTACTATTTACAGGACTCCTTACCGTCAAATCGTTGTTTTTCCTTCCAATTTGGGAAGCAGAGACTGTGGGGCATTCAGCTATGGGAACCAGTTCTCACCCCTTAGAGCTAGTTCGTTTTAGATTAGCAGCTGCTGTGTATCGGAAGCACCACTGTCAGTCTTCGTCTGAATTCGTCTTCAGTTGGCTGGGAGGATATTGCAATTGCGTGCCAGACATATGCAACACTTTAAAGCCGAGCTTCTGGGCCGTGTAAGTTGAGGAATGGACTACTTTCAACCCGTTGAACTTTGTGCAATGGCTTGCTCAAGAGAGCTGCTGTTTCCTGTGTGAGAGCAAAATACAATATCTCGCCCGGTGTTGAGTATACTCCCCGTTTCGAGTCCGCATCTCTTATATCCCTTATGAATGTTTCACACTTAATTTTTCCACGAAATCCGCTGTTTCCTTTGCATATGCCAATTGCAGTACACATTCGATCTCTGTTCGATCTCAGTTGCGACGTTAGATGTGTCTTTTCTGCTTCTGACCTGGATATTCGTGTATCCTGCTTTTCCTCTCTGAATTTATCTTTAACGACACCTCTGCTGACATTTCTCACATCTGTGCTGAGATTTGTCATATCAGCGATGACATTTCCGAAGATAATGGCGACGATATTTGTGACTGCTCTTATAAAATATTGTGCCTGAGCGATTAAATTCCGCGGCTCGTACGATGCTCTCCAACAACAGGTTAAAGAAGTCACACGACAGCGAGTCACCCTGCTGAAACCTCGTTTGATATCAAACGGCTCGGAGAGGTCCTTCCCAGTTCTGACGACGCTGCTGGTGTTGAGCAACGTCATCTTGCAAAGCCGTATTAGTTTTGTGGGGATACCAAATTCAGACATCGCTGCATACAGACAACTCCTTTTCGTACAGTCGAATGCAGCTTTGAAATCGACGAAAAGATGGTGTGTGTCGATTCTCCTTTCGTGGGTCTTTTCCAAGATTTTGCGTATTGTAAATTATCTTTCTTAAGTTACTGAGTCTTAAATTTGTTCAACTTTGGCATTTTAATTTTTAGGATTCTGATTTATGGGATTTCATTCAACAGTCCCACTTCTGACACCAATTATTAGGAAAATATTGCGTGTTTATCCAAATAAAATGCCTCACATTAATTCCACCGAGTTTGAACAAAACTTGCTTGCTTTTTTAAATAGCTTTATTGGATATGAAGGAAAGCCAACCGAAGTAGCCGAATGGGTTGGTGCGTGACTACTATTCGGAGAACGTAGGTTTGAACCTCCGTGAAACATCAACATGACGAAAAATTTTTTTCTAATAGCGGTCGACCCTCGACAGACAATGGCACACCTCCGAGTGTATTTCTGCCATGAAAAAGGTCCTCATAAAAAATATCGGCTTAAAACAGTAGGACCATTTGTGGAGCAACATCAAGACGCACGCCAGAAATAGAATGAGAAGCTCGACCAAACACCCAAAAAGGGCATAAGCGCCAATTGTACAAATATCTATACTATAAAGGTGAATATCTGTACGTTGTCCGCGCATCACTACAAAACGACAAGACCAAATGACGTAAAAATTTTTATACATTCATATTTTCACTCAATGAAGGTTATAGGCTAGGTTTGTAGCATCCTCTAGACTTCATAATCCGCATAAGCTGTTCAACTATGACCCAAATGTAAAGTTCAAAAACGGTTTGATTAATAAAAAAAAAGTTTGCTTGATATTTTTCTGATTGGTTGTTTTGACTTTATTCAACGAGGCATAGCAACGGATGCCGGGTATTGTAATATTATGGTTATTAATAAAAAATTATTTTCTATGAAATTATTGTTTGTAATTCTTTTATATACATATCCTAAATCCCTCAAAACTACTCCTACGCGAGCGGGGCCGCGGGTTAAAGCTAGTATATTTACATGAAAGAAAGTCTAAGAGAAACAATAGTTAATTTAATTGCGCAATTTGCTGCTAGTAATGGACAGTTGGAGGAAATCCGTAAACGACGTCTACTGGGTTGCAAAAATTCTGGCAGCAATACGCATGCGAGTTTTGATATTATATATACATATATAGTATATAATTGGCACGTACACCCTTTTTGGGTGTTTGACCGAGCTCCTCCTCCTATTTGTGGTGTGCGTCTTGATGTTGTTCCACAAATGGAGGGACCTACAGTTTCAAGCCGACTCCGAACGGCAGATATTTTTATGAGGGGCTTTTTCATGACAGAAATACACTCGGAGTTTTGCCATTGCCTGCCAAGGGCGACCGCTATTAGGCAAAACTTTTTTCTTAATTTTCAAAATTATTAATGTCTCACAAAAATTGTATTATAATTATGTCTACAAATATCTTTTCTTTTCCGGCGTCCATTTTATTTAGTTTTTGACGTTCATCCTTAAAGTCGTAATAATAATTATCGATAACACAGAAGGCACAGGGCAAACTCGAAAAAGGAGATAATCAAGATATACAGGGTGAACGATATGAAGTGTTACCAACTTCACCATGGACGTTCCAAGATTCGGGACTCAGCACCGTCTCATAAAGCTCGTGTGAACCAAGAATGGTTAAAAAATCATATTCCACACTTCATTTCGTCCACACAATGGCTTTCGAATTCGCCAGACGCAAATCCGATGGAATATTAAATCTGATCCATTTTGGAGAGTAAGGTGAGGACTAAAAAATATGTAAGTATGGATGCGCTGAAAAAAGCCATTATACGAGAATGGGCCAAAATACCTCAAGATCACATTCGTGCAGCACGCAACTCATTTTTTGGCCGTTTGAAAGCTATAGTCAAAGCAAAAGGTGGTCATATCGAGCTAAAGTGAATATACACATGGTAGAAAAAGTCTGCGTTCACCCACTGTTATAAAGTATTAAAATAATTGAACGTGTTTATCTTAAAACTCTCAGTTATTTCTTTTCACTTATTTCAAAGAAAATTATTCGTAGAGGGTATGAACAAAATTTTTTGGAGTTTGAGCTGCGTCGTGTTCAGATAACGGGATTGTAGTACAATTACTTAAATAGGCTGAGCAGAAAAAGTGTGCGTTCATTTCGAATAGTGACGATTATTTGCATGGCAATTACGTTAAATTTAATTTTAAATCGTTCATGTAGTTGACGCGGTTAAGAACAAATCTAAAGAGGGAAAAATTTATATTAGAAATACATTTTTTGTTACTATGGAACAAAGGCGAAAAGAAATAGATATTGGTGAAAGGAAAATCATTGTAAGTTTGTGGCAAAATAGTTAGAGCTATCGGGAAATCGCGAAAATTGTTGGGAGGCAATACTCCTCGGTCCAAAGAGGGATAAACAACTTCAAGCAAACGAATTGTTTGGAGTCTAAGCCTCGTTCTGGGCGTCCAAAAAAACTGACGGAAAGAGAAGAACGCAACATAACTATTCTTGTGGCGCGTGTATTTTGGCGACTTCTGTCCCTCCTTTTTTGTCTTGTCAAAACGAATTCATGTTTTTGTTTTAGTATCCCATTCTCTTGGTTTCCCGCGATGGCTAGTGGGTTCGAGAAGTTTCTGATTTTGCTACAATATGGATTGGGGTTTCGGACAAAACGCCACCAAAAATTTATAAATGGGCGGAGCTGGGTCGTCCTGCAGCGTGTAGAGCAGATCAACTCCGCCCGATGCGCCTTGGGTAGCGCTAAATGATCTACGAGCTTGACGGCCTTTTTGAAAACCTGAACGGTGATTACCCCTTGCATCCGAGCGCCCCACAACCGAATTTGGGGGTAAAAAGGCAACGCTCCCAGGAGGATGTTTCCCTCGAAAAGAGGTCCATGATTGGTGGGGGTCTGCCATCATCTTTTAGCGAAGTTGCTAAACAGGCAGGCACTATTGGCAAAAGATGGGACCTCTCGCCTAGATTACCTACATTACCTCGCCTATAATACCATTATAAAGCCAATTTTGTTGTATGGAGTCATTGTCTGGTGGACCTCCCTAGACAAGATAACATGGGTGAAGAAGCTGGAGAGTTCAAAGGTCTGCACTCATAGGAATCAGTGGGCGTTTCGAACTACTCCTACTCTAGCGCTTAACGCAATGTTGTATGTGCTACCTATAGAAAACAATCATTAGCATAAAGCGGTTAACACAACCGTAACTCAATCACCGTTCGTAATCCATTTTGCAATGGTATCACAAATGATGAATTTGATTCCTTCGTTCAAGTGGGCCCATTCCTTGCGCAACCATTTTAACCTACCCACCTACCTATGGTCGTCTTGCAAAAACCAAGCCCTCTTACGTCGCATATTTGGACAGGCCATAAACGGTATTAATCGGGAGTCCTTACCAGCTTCATGCTCTCCTGCCCAGAATGCCGTCATCGGAGTCCAACCACCAACCAATTCAGGCGCAGATCTTCAGCTGTCTTCATGCAACTCGTAATAGGTTCCTATTCCTATTCATACTTATATATTATCTCCGTGAAACACCCAAATGAAGAAAAAAATTTTTCTAATATCGATCGCCCCACGGCAGGCAACGGCAAACCAACGAGGCACTTACACCCTTTGTGGGTGTTTAGTTGGGCTCCACCTCCTTTTCGTAGAAAACACTTTTTCCATTATGGTAATACAGGGAGATTCGAACCTACGTTCTCCGAATGGTAGTCACACACCATTCCATCCGGCTACAGCAGCCGCAACGGTATGCAGAAGTTAAAAAAAGAAGAAATTACTTGCATGGGCTATGTCAAATTCAGTATCGAATTGGGCAAAGTAATATTCACGGATGAATCTTCTTTGTGGCGGATAGTTGCATACGTCGGTCCTAGTGTATAATCGATAACTTTAACGAACTGTTAAGCATCCAGTTAGGTTCCATGTTGTTGTTTTTGTTGTATCAGCATAAACATTTTCCATACTTACATAAGGGGAATGCTGCAGTCGGTTCTACGTTACTGGAACGACCCGGATTTATATCCCGCCAAGGACTGTCACTCCAGCACCATTCCCTATACATGTAAAGGAACTATTTATTCTGCTACAACAACAATAACCAATGAAGAGTAGGAACTGAAGAGACTAGAGAAAAATTAAAAAAAGATACATGGAACAGTAAAAGCAAAAGTCGAGTGGAGAAGAATAACCAATTACGAGATTAATAATCTAATAAAAAATAGGAATTTAGTAGAATTGTAAAGTCCCAAAAGATCAAATGGCAAGACATGTGCAGATGAAATTACTAGAGACGTTGGCGACAACGAACACCCAGACTACGGTGGATGGACAAAGTAGCAGAGAACTTGCTAGCAATGGGAGTCAGAAACTGGGAAGGCAGCACTTGAATGCCAAAAATGGCGAAAAGTCGTATTGCAGGGCAAGTCTCTCAAGATCATATGCTGATGATATATTCATATATAAGCTGACTACCTGCGCTGCTCAAATATGATACAAAGTCAAATGTTTCTAAACAAGAAATCTATGATGCCTAATCCTTTGAAGTTCTTAAATGCATGCATTAAGTTATCGATACGCATTACAAGCGCAAGTTTTTCATCACCGAATTTTATAATGCAAAGCAACGCACAGATAAATTGCAAAGCGACGTTTAGGAAATCAGCCATACTTCACTTCGCTATTCACTACTTATGTGTAATATAAATAATAAATACCTTTTTAGCACCCGCTTTACTAGCTTCTGCTATAGCCTCGCTACGCATGGCATTAAACTCCTCGTTCTCCTTGGACTCTTTCCCCTCAGATAATCCCGCTTTTAAGCTTTTAAAGTTAAGCTCTTTTGAAAGTGATGTTTCAACCTTTTTTCCAAACGGTATCCATGGAGGTGGTCCCGAGGCTCCGCTCATTCGACGTCCACTACGTGCGTATTTTTGCATGGTGCGAGCCAATTCCCACTTTTCAATCATTGGTTCAACACGTCCGCCCAAAACTTGGATCTCAGACGACCGCAATATTAAAAAACCTTGCATCAACTGGATTCTCTCTGCTCGAAAATAAATTTTTGTTCCAGGAGGCAAGTTCATGCTCAGCGCTGAAATATTTTCTAATTCCAATGCTTGTATCGTGGTTAGCCCATCACTTAATTCTAACTGTAAAAATCGTGGTGCAGCTTTTGAGTCCTCGTTACTCTTTGGGGCCGAGATATTACGTGTCTTCTGTAATTGTAATACGATTCGCCCAGGAATATTATCGTCCCTTTTAATGGGAAGAGCTCCACCCGCAATATCACGGAAGTCCATCTAATTTACCAAATATTAAGTTTTTATTGTTCAAAAAATTTACAAGCACTTACGTCCATAATGGTTGATATAATTTTTCGCACATCATTGACTTCAGGACCACCCGTATTGGAAGCAGTAGCAATAACTTTCTGAAGACCGTCATCAGTTAAGTGCCTACATATAACGTAAAATGCGTGATTAATTACCAGCGTAATATCCAAAAAATTATTTAGAAACTTACCATCCTTGCTCCAATAGCTTTTTATTTAACTCCATTTTTCAGAAATATGCCAATCCTTTAATGCTGTAGTAAACTCACTTTAACAAAAAATTCGTACGAGCAATTGTAAAAATATGTTAACGAATAGTGGATTCGATCAAACGCACATATTGCAATCAATACTGTGCAGTATTCACTATACGTACGGAACAGAAATAGTTCAGCATACTATACGTTAAAGCAAAACAGTTCCGACCAAATTAACATGTGGAATCCGTTCTGGCTAAACTTTTGTATGGGTGTATTCGCATGACGAACGCTATATTCACCACGAACACTTTGCTGCAACGAACATAAATGGGAAACTCTTAATTTTTATCATACAGCAAATCTGACACACATTTTGTAAATTGAAATCCGAAGTCATACAAATTCGGATTACACAAAGTGTAAATACGTTCCAAAGTGACTTCTTCAAAAAACCAAAAGCTCTGCCGCAAGATCTACTTTATTTTTTCACATTTAATAATTTATTTATTTTATAAGTTTTGATGATTGGCCAATAATAATCACAAATAATTATCCAAGTTTCTACTAAATATTCGCGGTTATTACTCGCTTATCAATTCGTTTGACTTACATCGAGTATCTAAGGTGTCGCCTTTAAAAAATAGTTACTTTATTTTTCGCGATTTTGACAAGTCTGACGTCAGCTCCCTTCGCAATACAAAACAAACGAACAAAGCCAACAAAATTAGGAAAAGTTATATGATTGTGAAAATTCAGTGAATAATAATATTTTGACTTGTGAGATTAAAACTAAACAAACTAATGCAAACAAAGTGACGTTTGTTAAATTGTGAAAGCACAAATTAATATAAAGCTTCCAAATGCAGTTTGCTTGCGTTTTTATGCGAAAGACGCCGTGGCAAGAAAGTATGTGTGTGTGCGCATAATTTCTGGTGTTTGGTTGTTTCCAAGGCGAATTTATTATAGGTGACAGCAACCACATATAAGTAAAACCCTACATGTATTTGTTGTTGCGTTTGGTCCAAGCATCACGTCAACGTACAATCGCAAATGTAAACATACGAATGTAAACATACCAATACATACAAACAAAGCATATCATTTTGACGTAAGCCATACCTACGGCGAAAAATTCAGCTGGGTGAATGCTGTCACCTATAATAAATCCACCTTGGTTGTTTCCATTGCTTTCGCCTACTCTTTGTCTTCACGCACAAGTAATTCGCCTTCCTTTTGCCTTTTTATTCATGGGCTCTGTCTGACGTCAGTTCCTTTTAACAATTCAAAACAAACTAAAGGAGGATAAATTATATTCAGTGAATGGCTTGGCAATATTGTAATATCTTAGATATGAACTAAAAAGGTCCAAATGCAGTTTTTTGTATTTTTGTGCGGAAGACGCCGTGGCAAGAAAAAGTGTCTGCGCGCGTATAATTTCTTGTTTTGGTTGTTTCCATTGCTGTCGCCTACTCTCCTTTTTCATATAAAAGTAATTCTCTTAGTCTAACCTTTTGTATTTCTCTAAAAAAAAGTGGAATTGATGTAGTTCGTGTAGCAGCAAAATCATTTCCTATACATTTACGGGGAATACTGCTGGAGTGACAGTCCTTGGTCGGATATAAGTCCAGGTAGTTCCGGTAACGTAAAAGAATTTTAATAATTAACAATTACATAAACTCCTGTTTCTTTACCAACCGAGCAATTAGGACCGAATCGATGTGACTTCATTATACCAATTTATTTGGCGCTTTCCAAATACCTTACGTTAGTGCTCCTCCAGAGTGAGGTAAAATCGTTGGATCATTCCATCCGATAATGTACGCATTTTCATAATCACCATCAAGCAACACATCTCTTTAAACACTGTGGACTCGAAGTTTCTTCCTTTATCTCAATACAAATCAATAGGTACTCCAAACCGAGTCACCCGGTTTTGCACAAAACCCTCAGCAATGGTTTTGGCCTCGTGGTTTGGTAGAGCGTATACCTCTGGCCATTTACTAAAGTAGTCCATAACAACAAGCACATATTTGTTGCCAGAGTCACTAGTTGGAAGCGGACCCACCACATCCATAACCACTCGCTCAAATGGTGAACCCGCGTGGTGTTGTTGTAATCTTCCACGACTGCTTTCCCTTGGACCTTTCGCTGCCTTACACCACACGCAATTTCGAATCCATTCGGCCACTGATTCTCGGCAATTTAACCGCCACTGCTTAATATTCTTCAGCGTTTTAGTGATACCAAGATGACCGTTCGCCTGGACCATTTTGGAATTCCTCAAATAGAGATGTAATTCTGATTTAAGGAACTATGAATAGATTACGGGAATGATTTCCATCTTCACTCTCAAGTACGCGACGCAGAGCTCCATAATTAATTTTGAGACTATTCCACCTCGCCAAATATGCCTTAGCCTCAGGACATTCCTTCGCTATTTCAGTTTAATTATATAATCTCTATCCAACGTTTTTCCCTTCCATGATCTTTTTCAGGCTAGCAGCATTCAATGGGCTTCTTATCTCACTTGGTTCCCACTCATCATCGGGTTGGAGCTGCATTGATCCGATGTCAACTATCCGCTCGGATCCCTCGACCTTGGGGCAATGCGTACGCGCTATAGCAAAAGGTCGCCAAGATAGTGAATTAGCTTTACCATATTCTTCCCCTTTACGATGCTGCAGATGAAATCTCTCCAGCGTATTTTGTTTCCTTTCATGGACGATTCAGTTGTAGTTCAAAGAGGTGAGCATTCATTCAGACTCGATCGTTTCCAGTTTCGACGTTATATGTGTCTTCTTTGCTTCTAACTTGGATATGCGAGTATCCTGTTTTTCCAGCTGCGAATTTATCTTCGACGATAACTCCGTTGACATTTGTGACATCCGCGATAACATTTCCGCTGATATTTGCGATGATATTAGTGCCTACTGCAGTGGTCGCATACGGAATACAATTCGTGTATGAACCGATGCAGATAAGTTTTAAAGCATACGTGCCCAGTTAAGAGCTGGGTTAAGTTGAAAGATACCTCACCGTGCGCTCTCTTGAATTGTGGATCTGTGGATTCTCTTGCCACAGAGCGTTCGATTTTGGTCTCGAAAAGCTTAACTGCCTCTTTCGTCACTATAACCATTGGATGCAATCCGACGATAACTTCTGCTGCATATTTCGATACTGTTTTGAACGGGCTGCATACCTTAAGCGTACTTAATCGATACGTTACTTAATGCAGCGGATGTACGACACGGCGCGTAGGATTGTGTCAAATAGGTGCCTCATAGAGAATTTGAGTTTAACTACGCCTGAAAGCAATTGACACACGCGTTGCTTTGGCCCTCGCACGTTTATCATTAACCGCGATAACGCTGCCGCTGTCGCTGAATTATTTTGTAAGTATACTCCTGGTGGACTTTAAATGAGAACTTATTTTCTAGCATCAATGTATTTAATAGCTGGTATTTAGTGGCTCTGTGTTTGCCAACGCTTATAGTACTTCCTTTAAGTTTTTCCTGATAGAGATGAGTACCGCCTCTGTTTTCTATTCCACGCGCTGAAGCTCATTTTGTAGAAGTCACGTCTGTACAACCTCTATGGACTTATCGACTTTGTTGCAAATATCCCAAAATGTTTCGCTATAGCAATTACGGTGACGTCGTCCGCAAAAGTAGTTATTTCGGTTGCCTTGGGTACCAAGAGGTAAAGGACCCCGTCGTGCATATGTTCCATAGTAAGGGAGCGAGTTCAGAGCCTTGAATTACACCGCATGTGACAACATGATTTTTCATACCTGCTGAGGTTTTATATTCCAGCAAACGGCCTTTGAAGTAGCTTGGTATGAGCTTTCTAGATAGAAGGATACTCATATATGATCCGGTGTGTCTAAAATCTTTGCTCAATTTGCCGTATCGAATGCGTTTTTGATATCCAGGTTGTTATTAAGCAGTATTTCTTAGATCCTTCGCGCCAACGAGTACCTCTTATTGCATCCAGTTCTAGCTTAGTAGTTATGCTTAAAGCGTGAATATTGGATCTTCCTTTTCTAAAGCCACTCTGAATCTTTGCCTCGAAACGGTTACATAAAACTCGCCTAATGGTGCTCACACTTACCAACGATGAAACAACAATCTACAATACTACGGAACGAAATGGTGGTGAGAATTCATTTACGTGGGGCTCTCATTAGTTTCATCGTGTCAGCTGATACGGGCGTACGTTGACGTTGTGAGTATGAGCACCATAAAACTTTCTCCGCTGAGTCGAAAAGGCAAATTGGCCTGTAGCTGGAGGTTCCGAGGTAGGTCTAACATGTTTCGGTTTTTTCTTCATACAAAGTAATCATTCGCAAGTTAAGCGCCTGAACGTGTAAAGTAATGTAATCAAGTCTTGAGATAAAAAAAAGAAGTTATGTTGCCATTAGTTTGTGACTTTTATTTAGCAATCCAGTAATTGAGTTCGAGCGATGTTTTATTCGAGAAAAACGTAACAATTAGTGTCAGAAGTGAAATTGTGGAATAAGGTACCATGAAACCGGACCCTAAAAACAAAAATGGGAAATTTGAGTGGTATATTGCAGCTGGAAGCTGAGGAAACATCGACCAAGAGAAGAGAAGGCAGAGAATCCAGGACCATCACCAGGAGAAGGCATGAATGTGATTATGGCTGTTATATCACAAATATCATCACAAATGTCTCAACTGCCGAGATGATAGGATGAAAGTAGCAAGCAAATGGTTAGGATCTAATAAAGATAAAAATAAAAATATTACTATGCTACTTCTATATGAAAACAGACTTCATTCATTAAAACAGATTATAATATATTGTTAAGTAAAATTATTTAAAAAAAAATTAGGAAACGTCTGTAATAGCAAAATGATTAACAAAAATAACCTTAAAAGTATCATAATTGAAAATAATTTAAAATGTGCACAAGTTAAAATTAATATTACAATATTTCCTTCAATGTCAATGGCTTGGAAATCAAATATATATTCCCTGCGTTATTCGACTATGTTAAAAAGCATTACATTTTTGAACTTATAGAGACCCACCTAACCGAAGAGAAAATAAATCAAGCAAAGAAATATTTCTCAGATTTTGGCACTTACTGGAAACCAGCAAGTCGTAGCAGCAAATTTGGAAGAGCGTCTGGAGGTTGCGTGTATCACCCCATTTACACACGGAGACATCTGGAATGGAGACACTGGAAATTCTCTTTTCATGTCTCATTCGCGGGCACACGGGCAAAATTGTTTTCGGCGACATTTTGACATTTAATACTTTAGCATCGTATGGTTCGGAAGTATTCTCGCACGCGCTTACATGTAAAGCGGAAAACGTTCGTCAAAAATTTCTTAAATATATGAATGAAAAATGCAAACTGGTTAAATAATAAATAATTTGTTGTTTTTTTTATTGAAATATATTTATAAATTCTTATACTTGAATAAAAAAAATTAAATTAAAAATACTTCATATGTAAATAATTAACTTAAAATTAACTTGAGTATCTAGAAATGCAGGGAAAAATTAGAAATCAACATAAACATGTCCCATAACTATTTTAAATTATACCTAATTTACTACCAAAAATAATCGTGCATTTCCCAAGCAGCGTTCGGATGTTTGTCATCGTTGTTTTCTTCCGTTTGTATGAAAACCAACACATAACTTAGAACTTTCTTCCACAAAAGCAGAAAACGAATGAAGCAACTGTCAAAAATTGCTTTAAGATTGGAAATACGAATAAGAAGAGCAAAGCGTGTCGCCAGTACAGGAGACAAATTCCCTTCCCTCTTCCCCGGCCGTCCTTCACCCTGGAACAAAATGTTTCCCTTCCAGTGGCGACATCGTGTAAATGGGCACTATGGAATCAAAAAAGAGTTGCAAAAAAAGGGCATACTACATAGTCTCAAAGCCGAAAATGGAGTAGATGTGATAAGATAAGGATGGCATGATAACATTATATATATACCATTGTATATAAGAACAGCTTGGCACGAAGAAATTGAGGTGGTGAAGGAATTTTTCAAGGAAAGCACAGAGAAGATTTCAGTTGTTATGGGAAACCTAAATATTAGAGTTGGAAATATACAACAAAATATCGAAGACATGTACGCAGCAGATACTGGAAAAAGGAGTTCAAGAGATGCGGTATTAATTAATAGAATCAAAAATTTTATGGATTTCAGCGAAGACTATGAATGGCAGAACAGCTGGTGATGAGGAAGATAATTTGACTTACATAAGTGCAGTTGGTAACTCCGTAAACGATATACTTATGTGCAGTTTCCCAAGAAGGTTTGAAACACATTGAAAGGTTCGAAGTTGAATCAAAAGTATAGTTTGACCACATACCAATTAAATTAATATTAAAAATAAATATGGTACTAAACGAATTGGAAAACATCAACATCAAAGAAAACGATAAGATAAATTATCAATTAAATCTAAATCAATACCTAAATAGGTTTAAAAATGGAGGAGAAACAATGGATCTGGAGAAGCTTGCCAACGTAATAAAAATGTCAGTGCCACAGTCACCTGCCAGAAATATTAAAATCACTTTTAAAAATGCATGGTTCAATTTCAAATGTTTTAAGGCTAGGAAGCTATCCTTCAAATATCTGAAAGACTTTAGATAATCGAACATTGCAGACGATAAGCAAAACTATCTACAGGCAAATCAATTTTATAGAAACGCATGTGAAAAAGCAAAGAAAGAATATTATGAAAAAATTGAAAAACGAATCAACGAAACTGCAAATACAAAAGAATGGTGGAGTGTAGCGAAGGATATAAGAGGAAAGTCATTTCAAGTTGGTACAAATATCACTGCGAACGATTTTAAATACTATTTTCAAAGCCTACTAAACCAACCGCAATTAACAAAAGACATTTATTACGCAGCTGCGCTATGTAAAGATGAATATCTTGATAAAGATATAACTTTTATCGAAGTCGAAAAAACCATTAAAAATGCTAAAATAATTAAAGTGCCAAGAGAAGATAGAATACCTTATGAACCGCTAAAGTTTGCTTCGCCATAATTTCTGTTGGAGTTAAAAAAGGTATACAACATAATTTTTGAGAGCGGAAGAATCGATGAGACTTTTGAAAAAAACAATAATTTTCCCAATTTTTAAAAAGGGAGATGTAAATGCAGCCACTAACTAACGGGGTATTTCTTTTATGAATTCTATGGCAACGGTGTTAATGGAAAAAGAAGTATCCGACTATTTTAAAATCTGCACTGGTGTGAAACAAGGATGTCTGTTGTCGCCATTATTGTTCACTTAATACTTAAATTATTTGCCCGACTATTTGGAAGGTGGACTATTGGTTGAGGGCATGAATATTCGTCTTCTCCTTTATGCCGATGATATTGTTCTCCTGGCGGATAACCCTAAATCATGCAATCCATGATTAATAAGCTCTCTTCTCAGTACATAATTACATGTTCCTGAAAATTCAGTGAATGGCTTGTGAGATTTGATCTAATCAAACTAATAAAAACGAAGTGCCGTGTGTTAAATTGTGAAAGCACAAATTAATATAAAGTCGCCAAATGCAGTTTACTTGCGTTTTTATGCGGAAGATGCCGTGGCAAGAAAGCATGTGTGTGTGTTCGGTTATTTCCGTTGCTTTCCCTACTCTTCTTCTTCACAAACAAGTAATTCCCCTTTCTTTTGCTTGTTTATTCATGGGCTCTTACGACACGGCGAATTCAAAAGGCGCAATGGTGTATTCTATCATTGTTGATATAAACTCAAATAGTTATCTCACAGATCATTTAAATAATATTTAAAGAAGTAGAACTCCGAAGGATTTAGCGAAGCTAATTTGATACTTATTGAAAATCCGCTAAGAAAACAAGCGTTGTTCCAAAACAGTAAGCGTCCAGGGAAGGTTCATGCAATGTGATTAAAAGATTGAATGGTGTGGTATATCGTATACAGCAATGCAAAATTGGTCAGGGGAAAATCAAAATAGTTTACTGGACAGATTGGCTCTATTTGGGTCGAAAAGTTTGGTGTCTAATCGGGACGATCAGAATTAAGGGAAGAGCAGTGTGGCAAAGCACGAATGTTTGTGAAACTACTAGCAAAACAGAGCGAATGAGATACTAAGCCAAAGATATGAATGGGAGATCTTATGACAGCAGTTGCCAGAAAATACGAATTGCCACATCTATTCATTACGGTAGTTGTTAAGAACATGTATATAAGCAGGGGTGCATGCGCACAAAGTAATCAGTCGTAAGTTAAATGTTGAACGTGTAAACATAAAGTAAGGGGATTGAGTGCTGAAATTGAATAACGCAAATTGTGTTGCCATTAATTCGTGGCCAATCCATTGGTCGAACTCAGAGGAATAATTAAGGGATGTTTTATTGGACAAAAACGTAACATTATTTTATTTGCTTACCACTATTTGTTGCAATTGCATTACTTTTCTTTTAATGCCATAGCTACAGTTCAACACTGCGCTCACAATTTATTTAGGAAAATGTTCAATTGAAAAATAATGCATATACAGGGCCCGCCATCTATCGTTACGGATTTGAACTAGGTATTATTTGTCATCTGATTTGACAGAAAATTAGTTTTATTCTTCCGCTGAACGAAAATGGTTGTGTATACGCTCAAAGAACGCTGGGAAATATTGCGACATTACTTTGAAAATGGTAATGTTGCAGAATGTGTACGAAAATTACGTGGGGCAATGGGAAGAAGAAAAGCACCGAATGAAGCGTATGTGCGTTACTTTACGAAAAAAGTAAGAGAAACTGGGTTGCTTATTGACAAACCAACGCGTGACTGACCAAAAACCGCCGTTGGATTATTATCTTTGGGGTGTCGTCAAAGACCAGTGTTAAGCCAACAAACCTGCAACAATTGATGCACTGAAGACCAACATACGCGATGTCATAGCTGAAATACAGCCGCATGCAATCGAAAATGTGTTCAAAAATTGGATCGATCGTATGGGATGGTGCATGGCTAGCCGAGGCAGCCATATGAATGAAGTTGTGTTCCATCAATAACCGAAAGGATTGTACTTCAAAATAAAAACAGTTTGGAAAAATATTGAGTAGTTTCTGTTTTATAGCATTTTTAATTCCGTAGAGTTATATGGTAGACCCGTTATTTGCATACATTTTTTTCCTGACTTTAGTTATTATACCAAACAGAATAGAATGAAATCATTTATATGAGTGGACTTTGAAATGTCGATATTTTATATTATTGTAGTTAAGTGCATAGTTGCAGCCGTAATAAAGCTGAAATTAAACTAGAACATTTTTCCTATTAGAAACTAGTATGGCAGCACAAATCCCTCAAAAATTAGGGTATTTTAACATATTCCCCAATTTTTTTTCCAATTTAAGTTTTATGTGTGCATTGAAATGTTTCAAATCTCCCCCGTTTTAGCGATAATTTACCCAAGTGTATTATCCTATTATATTAATATTTTAGTAAATTAAACTATACATTTTCAGCTCTTTCCAGTCAACACGGCAACAGCTTGGGAAAAAAGGTAACTGGAGAGAAGTCGCTTTCCAACTGTCAAATTTTTGTTTGAGCGGCCACAAATCCAACAAACCTTTTGTTATCAAGAAATGTCATGTTCAGTTAATATTTTCCACAAAATTTTATTTATAAGCAAAATGTGATTTATTGTTTACAAAACTAACGAATAAAAAACTTTGCTAATTAAACTTAACGTTGATTGAACAAAAATCGGTAGAAAGTAGTGGAAGGATCACGGAGTACCACATAAAAGTGGAAGTAGTGTGAAAAAAGTATAGTGCAACGATGGAACAGGTCGATTCTGCTGAGCTACATCTAGGCAGGATACGTGATGTAAAAGACTTGGGTGGTCTCAATGACGAAGCGCGCGACGTCGTTAAGGAAGAGGTGATTTTGGAAAGTTCTGGTCACCAGGTAATTGTAGCAAATTCTTATTAGGGCTGGCGGCGTGGCGTTCCGAACACAAGTTTGCGCGCAGCCCCTTCCCGCGCTCGATACTTATGCACCCCTTTCCCTTGCGTGCAGCCTTCTGTCTTCAACAGCGCAATTGATGTGTACACAATTTTTTCTTTTTTTTCTCTTTTACTTTTGCGTTTGTTAATTATGCGATTTTACAATTAAAAAACCAAAAGCTGGATACCAAGGTTCGAATGGTGACCTCTAATGAGAATAGTGGCGGTAGTGGGGGTGTGGTCTCAGTACCGGTGTCGCTGCCGATAGGCTCAATGATCACTGGAGCCTCCTTTAATGTGATCACACCGGACCAATTGCCGCATTTCAAGCAAATGCTGTGTGTCGACAACGGCTATATATCGAGCAGCCCCGTTGTAGGCAGTATGGGGGGAGATTTGAAGACAATTGTCATACAGCAGACGACTGGTGGAGGAGGTGCTGGTGGAGTAGGAATCAATCATGACGGTTCTGGCAGTAATAATAGTCACGATAGTACTGCGACCAGTGAACATCCGGCCCAAGGAACTGGCTCAGGATGCGGGTCGGGGACTGGAGTTAATTGGGCTGAAACTACGCATATGGAGGTATTTTCTATTCGTTGTAAGACAACCAGCGCAGATTTGTATCGCAGTAAGTTGGGCTCAGGAGGCCGTGGACGTTGCGTTAAATACAAGGATAAATGGTATACGCCCAGCGAATTTGAAAATGTATGTGGACGCGGTTCGAGTAAGGATTGGAAGCGATCCATTAAGTACGGTGGAAAATCGTTGCAATCTTTAATAGATGATGGGATCTTGACACCACACGCTACAAACTGCAGCTGCACCGTTTGTTGCGATGATGAAGCTGGTGAGTACATGAAATTATAGTTTTGTCACAAAAAAGATCATTGGATCAGTCAATCAATTTGTGTAGCGAATTTTCATTTATAGATTCTCTGGGACCGCCTCCTAGAAAAAAAGCATAATTACACTCGTAAGCAGGTTAATTATTCCATTGCTCAACTTGGAATTTTAGTTTTGCAATGCTACTTCAGATCGTGAACTGATGGTATAACATATAAGAGACGATGCCCTTTGAATGATGTGACCGATAATCTGTGTTAGGTTTTGTTCGCAATAAAAGGTTGAGATGATTAAAATTGTGTACAGTGTACTATAGGATGACGTCGCTTTCTACTTTTCTAGCTTTTACATTTTGAATCTCCCTATATAATACCGTTTTGAACGTAAATTACCTTCAATCATTACGTTGATAAAAAATACATCACCGATGCATTCAGTAGTACATATACATTCATGTAGATATACATACATAGAGAATGTACCACATAACGGCGAGAAAAGTCTTAAATTAGGTTGATAAATCAAACAAAGGTATCAGGCAGGATAAAAGCTTTTCTTGGATATACGAGTATGTAAATTAATAGGGAAGTTAACTCTTTGTTCTTAAAATTTTCGAATTAGTATAACATTCCATTATAGTGAACGATTCTTGTTATTTGTGGCAGTCCGGCCAGATTCTGGCTTTATCTAACAGTCTGGCTTCGAGTTTTCCATTAATTTTCTTGGGGAAATTGTTGAAATCACATCTAGCTTGATACTATATTGACATGAGCACGAAACAAGTGTTCGTAAAATCGGTTGTTAACAAGTAGAATTTTACCCATATTCATATTTCAGCGCAGCCGAGTTTGTTTGGGCATAAGGTACCGACGGTGGGTTCTGGGTTTTATTCGCACTACGGACAAAACATCTTTGAAGGATTGCTGTTTCCAGTATAACTTTGAAAAAAAGAGGTTCAATTATCTTAACAAAATATACATAATTTTAATAGTTGTTAATTTTCATTAAGTACTAAGGCTAGCCCAAAAGAGCAACAGGGATTATAAATTTTGTTGTTATTATTGTTGTTTTAACAGTAATGGTAGCCCCGTCAGTGTAGGGCATATCACCGGTCGTCTTCGTCTAGCTCAACTAGGGGTAGGCCCAGGAAACATGCTGTTTCGACAGGTTGGGTCCAGAGGGAGAGGGGTGTTAGATGAGTCGGTTTTTGGGGGCATGTAAAGAGGTGGTTAGTGTCGTGCGGGGTACCTTCACTTGCCGGAATTATAATGCTGATTATAAATTTTGTAAAACATCTTGGTTCTCCTAAGCCAAACAGTGAATGAAAGATTGTCTTATTTAACTGAGATCGGGGATTTATCACGTTAGGTACCCTAATAAGCAAAATTTTTTAAACACTCACCACAGCATAATGGAATAGGCATGATTTTAAAATGTTGCCTAAATCTGGGTGAAGATTTGTCGAGTGCACTAAACGCGGTTTATGTAATACGCTACTCGAAATGTAAGCAAGGCAGGTTCTGTTATTCAGAGTGGTATTCATTATATGATAATTCAATTCGTAAAGAAGGAGTTTTACCTTCAGCATTGAAAAAATAATCTTTCATAATTCCCATAAAAAAGTTATCCCATCGGTTATCCGTAGAAAGCTTCAGGGATATTGGAAATTAATCTGCCACTACAAAACTATTTCAAGCTTTTATAACATATTAGTGGACATATTCAATTTCTCCATCAGTTGTCCGTTATTAGCGCGGGCATTGCAATACAAATTTTAACTATTAATAATTTACTCAAATTTACAACTCGCGTCTCATACAGATTTAGAGAAAATACTCAAACAAGATTTTAGTAAAATATTTAGCAAATTATGTCATCCATTAACTCGATCTCCTCGGTTTCCAACTCGGTATCCTTCGTTGGACTTTGGAAACTGCTGAAACAGGACTTAATGGACCATTTTATCTTTTGCCAAGACTTTAACTGCATTCTTAGAACCTTTGATATATCGGGCTCGGTTTTCGCCATTATGAAAATTATATTCGCTCAATAAATGATTGTTGAAGATTTTACTTTTATGATGATTTGATGTAGTCGACAATTTTAGATCTTGTCATTTAACAAACGTTTGCCTTGATTGGTTCGGTGGCAAATAAAAATGATCTGTACGTCATGCGCACTGTTTGTCGGTTGGGCGGGAGGAGCGCAATCGTTGGATTTAATATTAGAGAAGATTACAGAATCAATACCTATTTTATTATTTGTTATGTGGTTTCTTTAGCTTTAGCTTTTTTGAACTTTTAGTAATTTAAAAAGATATAGTCAGTTTTAATAATAGCATACAGTATAAATTTATTTTGGGGTAGTGCGCTGTTTCCTTAATATCATCTACTAGCAATCTTCTAAATGCGGTAATGTTCTTTTAATTTCTTATCACTTGGTAATTTATTAAATAGTTTCAGACAGTTGTAAATTAAAGCATTTCTTCTTCTAACCGAAAGTTCTCACAACAGCGTGTATGTGCGTGACTTTTCGGTAGGACCCCAGATTGAAACCCATTGTGGACATGAAACACCAAATGAGAAACAAGTATTTTTCTAATAGTGGCCGCACCTCGGTGGGCAATGACAAACCCCAGAGTGTATTTTTGCTATTAAAAAGCTCCTTATAATAAATCCATCTGCCGTTGCCAGCATAAAACTGCAGGTTCTTACATTTGTACAACATCAAGACGCGCACCACAAATTGTAGCATTTTATAAATCTCTCATCATGCCCACCCCTTTAAGATTGGACGATAACAGCACTTGTTGCGACGACAATTAGAACGTTCGAGAGCAAGAGATTAATGAAGCATTGCACGTTTGCGACGGCGATTATTGAACGATAAGCTGTATGAGCTGTATGCAGACATCGATACAGGTCATGTCATACGAATATATACCGACGCACCGGCTATGAAAGTTTTCGGTACGATGCCCAAAGGTGATAGTAGAGGAGGAAAAGGGCTCTATTTCTTTGGAATGAATGAATGAGGTTCGCACTTCAACCTATTGGCCTTTTGTGCTCTTTTCCTTTGGAAAGAGTTGGCATTTCTAACGGACGTCGGTTAGCGAAAGAAACTACTGGCGCACTTTGTTGAACTCGGAAAAATCACTAAGGCGGTTACTGTGCCAATCAAGAAGAAGAAAATAATATATACATATTCTTATATTTAAATTATTATTTACCGGAAGCGACTTCCCTGACAAATTGGGTCGACTTCCCTGACAAATTGGGTCACGTTTCCACGGCAGTCGGTTCTACGTTAACGAAACGACCCGGATTTATATCCGGCCAAGGATTGCCACTCCAGCACCATTCCCCGTATGTAAGTATGGGGAATGTTGATGCTGCTACAACAACAACAACAACAAATTGGGTCACCGACATACCAAACGTATGCCCTGCACTTGAAGGCACCCCGCGCGGCACTAACCACCTTTTCACATGCCCCATCAAACCCACTCATTTAACACTCCTCTTCCTCTGGACTCAACTTGTCGAAACAGCTAGTTTCCTGGGCTTACCTTCAGATGAGATAGACGAAGTCGACCGGTGAATTACACTACACTGACAGGGTTTAGACAACAAATTGGGGTAGTCAGAAAGTACCCGGTTCGCTCACTATCATGGGAAAGGTGGAACTCAAAATTTAACATTATCGAATGGTTTTTAAATGTTTAAACATAAAAAAATTAGAGATATATACGAAGTTCAGAGAGATGCGGTATTAACTGCCTAAAAATGGCACCATGTCCCTTGAGAGATTGCCTCCAGAGGACTATCTCCTTTAATCTGATTTCACTTTGATCAGTGGAAATAACTGTTCAGTTGATGGGAAGTAAATGTAAAACAACATAAAGGGCAGCACTGAGACAAGTTCTATCAGGCCAGTCCATAAGTTCGTGCGTATTTTACCCATAATTTCACTTTTGTACGATTTTTGCATACAAAAAATTATTCGCGGAATATAACGGAACTATTTATATTTTCTTTGATATATTGTGCATTCAACAAGTGATTTTAATCGCGGATAGAAGTACGTCTTATTAAAAAATAAAATGGAATCTTCGAACGCTTACACGAGGCATATTTTGTAATTTTTTTTATAAAAGTGGTAAAAATGCAACAACTGCTGCTGCATAAATAAACACTGTTCACGGAGAGGATACCGTGAGTGTAGGGACTGCGCAAAAGTGGTTTTCAAAATTCCGAAGTGGTAACTGTGTTGTGGAGGATACCCCGCGCGCTGGTTGTCCTGAAGTCTTTAACTCCGACGCCTTGCTCGAACTCGTGGAAGCTGAGCCAAATTTGACAGTCGATATGATAGCTCAGAGGTTAAATTCATCGCATGGAACAGTTCACAGGCACCTGGTTCAGTTGGGAAAGGTTTCAAAGCTGGGGAAATGGGTCCCGCATAGACTTTCCGTCGCCAACCTTCAGCAGAGAGTGAATCTCTGTTCTCAGGTGCTGCAACGGCTTTAAAATAAAAGTTTTTCGAACCGTATCGTTACTGGTGATAAAAAATTGGTCCTTTACAATAGTTCTGTTCGCAAACGTCAATGGTTAGATGAAGATGAAACACCAGAACCGACCCCTAGAGATGGCCTTTCACCCCAAAAGGATTCTCCTGTATATTTGGTAGGATATGGCCGGTATTGTTTATTATGAACTTCTGGAACCAAACCAGACGATAACTGCTGATTATTATTCCCACCAGCTATCAAACCTGAATGCGGTACTTAAAAAAAATCGACCGTCTTTAGCGAATAGCATCCACCATACTCCCCGGATATTGCAGCTTGTGATTATCACCTTTTCCGTGGACTTCAATCCCATATGAGTAACAAGAACTACTCCTCAAAAGAAGCTATAAAAAGGGATATCGAAGCGTATTTTGGCTCCAAGGACAAACAATTTTTTTGAGCAGGGAATTAAACATCTTTTGAAGTGAAAACTTCTTTAGAATCGTTGGGAGTGATTTGAGGCTCGATGAAACGAAAAAGCGACACTCTTGGCTACGAAGCGTTATATGTTGATATACGTATATGTGTGTGGCTGGGTACTGCTGAGCCACGCTAGTATGTATACTACACTGCCTATTACTTGCTTTGGTGTTTAGTTCAAGCGTCATACGTATGTATGTTTGCATGTATGCTAGTACGTATGTGTGCGCGCCTGCGTATTACGGAGCCACGGTGAACGAGAAGGCATTATGTATACCTATACTCCACTACCTAATACTTGCTTAGACCAAGCGTGACTGTGTGTATGTTAGTACGTCTGTGTAATATACGCGTTACGACGCTCATAATACCAACCGCGTGTGCTGTATTGCGTCCGTATTTTTAAATTTTTTGTAAATATTTTCATTTTTAAATATTTACCGCAATTGCAGGCGGTGTTGCAATATACCACAATCAAAATGACGGTGCTCGTATTGTAACTCCACAGATAGATCTGAATGCACAGCAACTAGAATCACTGTCTGTTCAGCTTTCTAAAGTGGGAGAAATATGTGCATGCGAAACCAGATTGAGCAATGGAAAAACAATTTTAATTGAGGCAATTTATATTTCACCGAATCAATGAATAAATAGCATCACGGAATTCATTCACAAAAATTTAATAAAGTATACACTAGAAGTATCGCGGATATTTAGAAAAGATTACGATAAAGTTCCAATCATTTTAAGTGGCGATTTTAACGTAAATTTTGCATTGGACACAGCGGTTCAATTGACTTTCTCAATACAACATTCAATTTAAAAATGTGTAACAATCGCACTGAATCGACAACACGATCAAAAACAACAATTGACGCGGTATTTCAAAGATATGTTGACAACATCGAAACCAAAGCATTTGTATCATATTTTAGCTATCATAAGCCACTCGTATCATTTGTTGAAATTGAAAACATTGAGGATGAATAATAATAAAATGAAGAAAATAAAATATGAACTTTATAGCAATATTATAATGAACCTATAATTATCCCGCTCCTAATGCTGCTTTCGTCTCATTCTCTCTCAGTTTGTTTTACGGAAGGTTTCACTTCTATCGCGTTTAACCGTTAGACTGGAATTTTTTTATTAATTTTAAAATCATCTTTAAAAAACGCACGAGCTTATGGACTGACCCGATATATGCTTTGTTAACTTTGTTTTTTGTTTTTGCTTAGTAGGGTTGTTTGTACAAAAATGTTATAGAATAACAGAAAATTTAAACTTTTTTATTCCAAAAACGGCTTTATAACTTAAAGAAATTTTAACAGTGTGTTACAGTCACAAATATTTTGTCAGGTACGCTACACCCTTTATTAGGAATTTGGTCGAGCTTCTCGAATTACTTGTGTAGTGCGTCTTAATCTTTGCTTAGAATCGAGCAAAATATATTTTCATAGTCGCCTAAAATATTGTTGCATTAGAACTAAACTTTTTAAGATTGGTAGCTTTTTTTAAATACAAAGAGTTGACAAATGGCTCATAATTAAATACCAAAAAATTAAAGGTTCACTACACAATATAGAAATATTTTTCCCAGGAAATGTAACATCGCAAAATTTCATGCCATTTAAAACTTTGATGAATAATATGGCGTGTGAAAAACTAGAATGCAAATATTAGTTTGGGGAAAAATAAATACATTATTTTCTCGGCAGATGGCTTTAGTGATCGATATCTCACAAAGTATCGACCGAACAATTTAAAGTTTATGCTCGTTGTCAAGGTGACATTTCACATTAAACATTTGTCTTTTGCTGTTTTTGTTTGTACCATTCAGTTGTGAGTTACCGAGTGTTAATAATGAAAGTCAACAAAGAGAAAATTCGGTACCTTTTACAGTTTTTCTTTCATAAAGGCGAAAATGCAAGCCAGGCCGCTAAAATTGTGAACGGTGTTTATGGTGCCGATACTGTAACAGCTAATTATGTGCAATTTTGGTTTCGTCGATTTCGTTCAGGCATTTTTGATATTAAAGATGCACCTCGCACAGGCAGGCCCGTCGTTGAAAATGCCGATAAAATCAAAGAAATAATCGAAGTTGATCGGCATGCTAGTAGTCGTAGCATCGCCCGGGAGCTAAAGATCGACCATAAAACCGTTTTAAACCATTTGCGCAAAATAAAAAACAAAAGTAATGGATTTCTTTTTCCCCAAACTAAATTATTTAAATTTTTAAAAACTTTCTAATATAGACTTAGATTTATGTTTGGTATAAGAAAATATGTTAATACCAATTTCTATTAATGTAATATATTTTTGTCTTTAGCATCCGGCCCAGTTCGTTTATTTACTCCATACAAACGCCGGAAGCGAAACCAGACAGATCTTGATGTCGATTCAGTACCGAAGCGAAAGCGTAACAACAACCCAAATAACAGTAATAATAATGCGGAACCGCCACCGACTGCAACTGTAGTTGATGAAAACAATATCTTCTTGACTGAAGATAATATTACATCAAAGGACGAACCATGGCCCACATTGAATGACAGTCTCGACACATCGACCGAATTGGTTGATCAAACTCAAATAAATCCCTATGATCGCGAGACATACGTAGTCAATATAAATGACACTAGTTCTATTGCTTTGCTGGACAATAGCCAAGCAATGAAAAATCTGGAGAATGTTTATTGCACAATGGTGAAGGCCACAAATGATTTCAAACGGATTCTGACCGATTTAAAAAATTCATATGATCGAAAGATTGAAATTCTTCAGAAGGAACGCGATGCTGCAGTGGCCGCCATGCGAAACCTTGAAGATCCAAATATTTCCGGTTCTTTGCATGGCAACGAAATAATTTCAGCAAAGAAGGTAAAATATTGTATAATTAAAAAGAATGACTTGCTTATTTAAAATTTTTTGCTCTAATGCTGGTATTTCTCATTTTTTACAACTTCTACCTAAATTATACCAATTTGGACTCGTGACTCCGCTGCCAACTAAAAATACATATTTTCTACGTTCAGTGTGCTAATTGCAACAGAGAAGCTTTAGCCGAATGCTCGCTATGTCGAAAGACTCCATATTGCTCTGAATTCTGTCAACGAAAAGATTGGAACGCTCATCAAGTGGAATGTACAAGGAATCCTGCTCAGACAACAACTCAACAGATCATGCTCTTGGTGGATGAGCAGTCCTAAGCGAACTGTACATAATAAAGTATACATATTTTAATTCTTTAAACATTTGAAAATGATAAAAGAATTTAATAGCTGAAAACCGGAGAAAGAAAAGCTAATTAATAATAAATAAAAAAATTTATTTAAACCGCAACACGAAGTAAAGTGAAAGCCAACATCCAAAAAGGGAAAGATACAACAAAAACAAACAAGTAAAAACAATTGCATAATACATATTCGTCTATGTATACATTTTCATTAGTTTCTAAGCACATAGTTAAACTTTTAACATTTTATTATTTTATGGATAAAACTGCCGTTACAACATCTAATAAAGATTTCAAAATCAAATTCGTATACATAAGTGTAGAGAAAAAACAAAAACAAAAAAATAATAATGTGTTTTGTTCATGGCACTTGAAATCTTTAAATTTGGGTGTGTAATGGTTCAAATTATTAAATTGGAAATAAATACCCTAGACGCGATTTTGTATTATAAATTTTTGGGTATTAATATATTTAGGTAAGTACGTAAGTAAGTAAAAATATATTTTAAATGAATTAATACCTATATCTGTGTTCGACCATTACAAAATCTTACCTCCCTTCTGGCTAAGTGAAATGTTGGGGGATCTTGTTTGAAAGCTTATTTCTCTCCTAAAATCAAGTTTGGTTTCTGATATTCCAAATTATTTAAGATTTCCTACTACGCATGTCAGTTTGGGTTTTAGTATAACATAGAATATCCAATGGTTAATCAAGTCGATTAATTACAAATTGGAAAATCTATATATTCATGCTTCTGGTATAAGGGCGTCTGTATATCTCTAAAAATTTGTCTTATGCACTACTACACCATTCATTCGATTGCGATGAAGTTTTGGTGTTGTAGGGATGGTTTGTAAGTTTATATTGGAGGTGGCGCTGGAGTCTATATATTTGTATAAATAGTATGTATGGCCCGTTTTTTTTACAAAAATAAAATTACGCGAATAGTCAGGTAGAAATTAATAAAAAACGTGCTTATGGCCAAATTTATTTTGTAAGAAATACTTTTCCATGTGAACATGTGCAAGAAAATTCTCAACATCGTATGTAAAAAAAAAATGTTAAAAATCAATGCGATTTTCGAGCGACTTCACACTTACTTACATACGTACATACATTTCAGCGATGAGGTTGATGTTGAAAAATGTAGGAATACGGTAATAGAGTATCTCACTAAGGTCTTCAATCTGTCTATGGTCACTATTATAGCCCGTGTCAAGTGGAAAGTAGAAAATTGGCTTCCACAAAGGGCATAGTCTTACCATAGCACTTAACAAAACAAATATACCGAGACGCAATCCGCTCCTGCGGAATATCCGTCCTAGCAGAGTTAGATCTGGCAAGGCTTTCGGCATAGTTAGCCATTCGACAACAGGAATAAAAAGGTGATCAGCAAATTTTCTGTGTGGTTGTTTGTCAGTAAAACTTCAAGCGCATTTCCGGACAGAGAAGAAGTAATGCAGTGTGGTGTCCTTTCACCCTCGAAGCTTCCTCAACCACCAGAGGGAGTTTCCTTAATCTCATACGCAGACAATTGTTTAATATTGGCGCCCGGCAATGACATCGATGCTTGTGTTCAAAAGTAAACGCTTATCTCCAATTTTTCCCGCTTCTTTACTGCGAGGAACCTACAACTTTCCCCATTACATCCACGACACAGACAAAGAATATCAAACTCCCACTGAAAGAGAAAATTTACAGTTGCGGCTGTAAGCAATCAAAAATTACTCGAAAGTTTGCTCAACTTGGCGCATACAACTACCATCGCTACTAAAGTCCTAAACCTTAAGTCGCTAGTCAGTAGCACTTGGGACAAAAATATAGAAACTTTTCTAGTGACATTTAAGACAATTGGCCAGTAGGTTTAAAATTATGCTGCGCCCATTTGGACACCGAAACTAGCGATGTGCAGTGGATGAAACTACAGGTACGCCAAAATACTGCGCCCGAGACAACGATGAGCTCCTGATGACGCCTATCCAACAGGGAATGGACAGTAAAAGTAGGCAAAAGGAAGAGTTCCCAAGGCATCAGAAGACAAAACAGTTACAAATACATATCATTACAGTACTCGTATGGTTGAAGCTCAATTTTGAATGCGAGCTTTAAGGGGGGAAATGTACTGTTGCCACGTATTCCAATGATTCAAACAGATTTGCTGTTTGCCGTTTCTGGTGCGACTTACCCAAGGACAATCGCTGTGAGTGTTTGGGCTCGATTTAGAGAATTACCACTTTTCACATGGGCAACTATATGTGGACAACTCAGGCGAAAAGGCAAAAAATGTCGTATATCCATCCACCAGTGCTCGAATAAATCAAAGGACATAATTAAACGACCCTGGGTGCTCTTTGATACTATTACGAAACCCATAATTAAAACTAAAAGTTAAGAGCTCTAACCGCAGATATATAAAGATTATGCCAGTTTACAAGAAAAATTTACCTCGATGAAAGTTATTTCAAGGAAATTTCAGTTTTTTGCAGAGCCATTTCTTCTTTCTTTGGAGCGAAGAGTGGCGAACAAGGCGAAACATTCAATCAGGGAAACAGGCAATTCAAAAGCTGTATGAAGGGTTTTGGGATGAATGTATGGTGGAGTATCACTGCTGGATGCGAATTTGGGAAGACTCAACGCAACACAAACGAACAAGCTTTTATGAGAAATCTTATTCTAACCCTATGCGTTTCCATTAAATCGTTAAACAGTTAGACAAAATTCCAGAACATAGATAAAGCACATAAAGTATTAAGCGGCAAGACTACGATAATAACGGGTGATCAATCATGAGGTGCTTTTTTCAATAGTTAAAAAAAAAACAAAAATGTAAATTATGTTCAAAACCTTTTTTTATCATTTGAAAGGACATTCTTTGACATTTACTTTTTAAATATGACTTCATTCAAATGTTGGCCCCAACTACGCTTAAGTTGGTCCATTCTGAAGGTCCAATTTTCAATCACTCGTTCGAGCATTTCGACTGGTATGTCGTAAATAACACGCGTAATGTTGGCTTCCAGAGCTTCAATCGTAGCTGGTTTATCAGCATAGACCTTGGACTTCACGAATCCCCAAAGAAAAAAGTCCAAAGGTGTGATATCACAAGATCTTGGTGGCCAACTCACAGGTCCTAAACGTGAAATCAGCTGCTCTCCGAAATGACTTCTCAATAAAGTCATTGTTTCACGAGCTGTATGGCAAGTGGCTCCGTCTTGTTGAAACCAAATGTCGTACAGATCATTAGATTCAATTTCAGGTAGCAAAAAGTCCGATATCATGGTACGGTAGCGAGCACCATTCACAGTTACGTTGCGGCCATCATCATTTTTGAAAAAATATGGACCGATGATTCCACCAGCCATAAACCACACCAGACCGTTGTTTTCTCTGGGTGTAAAGGTAGCTATTGAACCTGTTCTGGTTGCTCTTCATCCCAAATACGGCAATTTTGCTTATTGACGTAACCATTGAGCCAGAAATGCGCCTCATCGCTGAACAAAATTTTGCTCGAAAACAGCGGATCTTCTTCAATCTTTTCAAGAGCCCAATCAGCAAAACGGTGACGTGCAGGAAGGTCATTTGGCTTTAGTTCTTGTACGAGCTGTATTTTTTATGCTTTTAAATGAAGATCCTTCCGTAAAATTGACCAAGTTGTTCCATACGACAGTCCAAGTTGCTGAGAACGGTGCCGAATCGATTCATCGCGGTTTTCACGTACACTCTCTGCTACTGCCGCTATATTCTCAATGCTTCTTGCTGGACGTGGTCTATTCGGTCGAGAATTATCCACCAATGAATATTCGGATTCAAATTTGTTGATGATATGTCGAATAGTGTTTAAGGCAGGCCGATTATGTTGTCCATAATGCGATCTAAGCGCACGAAAAACATTTGCCACAGAACGCTGATTTTCATAATACAGTTGAACAATTTGTAGACGTTGTTGCGGTGTGAGTCTTTCCATGATGAAATGCCAAACGCTGCTCAACAAATCCACGATGACAGTTTGCCACAACTCGCGCGCGATCTTTAAAAAAAACGCAAATGAAAAAAACTCCTCTTAATTGATCACCCGTTATTTTCAAAACCTTTTTTTCTTCTGTTCTGTTTAATTTTGAATTAAATGTTCTATTTTTGGTTTTTTTCTCTCCAAACAGTTTGTTTTAAAACTATTGGTACACATCTTCTTTAATATATTTTATACAGAGTGACGCAGAATTTTTCAAAAGTTTTTAAATATTTTTTTAGTAAAAAAAGGAAACCTTTAAAGTTTCTATTTGCGTACAATTTTTTGCTTCCCACGGTGACGGTTAAGTCACTCTGTGGACATAATTTATTATACTTTAAAAACGTTTTCATTTACTTGTTTAAGACAGAGACACAACTGGAATATCTATAAAATATTATTATTTTTTATAGGAGATATATACAATATAACCCTAACTTAATTATCACACTGGCTACTAGGGCCATATCTAAAATAATTGAGCCATAACTGTTCATTATTTTCAATGAGAAATTAGATTTGCTTTTATTAGTGTTATTGAAAATATATCTTTTTTTTTCGTTGCTCACGCTTTCGTTAATTTCTTATATGTTTATGTTGTCAATAAGAATTATTTAAAAAAAATAAAGACAAAAAATATTCCTCGACCTAAACTTAAACCTTTTCATTCTCAAAAAATCATATAAAAGTTATTAACTGCCTCTATTTCTAGATTAAAAAAAAATGAGGTGCTTATCACGCTCGCCCCGAAGTTATGTCCTGGAAAAGCTGCTATAAATCTCCGCCATTACATTTTTTTTGTATTATAGGATGTAAGTATGTATGTTTTTAAAGTTCAGTACATGTACTAATCGGAAATGTTAAAAATTTATTTGAGAAATGTTATTTGAGTGGCTAGGTTTCCTGAACTGGGAGACATCTACATAATTATTTTCCAGCGCTGTTTTAACACCACAATCCTCTGTTGTTTTGTTGGTTGAATTTCCCAGAGTGCTATTTCCGATAGTCCCTTCGTAGTGGCTACAAAGAAAAGAAGGGCCCTCAATTCCAATTCTGAAACTTATTCAACGTTGTTGGGGAATGGTTTGTCGAAAGCTCGTAATCTTACTTTTGATAAGCCCGAACAATTGCAAAGATAATGAATTTTGATAAGTTATAGTCAGGTCATGCCTTCCTGGACGTGGCACAGAACATCCAACTTTCCATCGTCTACTTGCAATGTTGCAATAGTGAAACTCTAGCTCCGCTTTATTCCAGCTTAAGGGTACTTCTACTGGTCCGCTTCGATTCAACTTAAGGAGGATCCTAGCTTAGCAAGTTCATCCGCTTTCTCGTTACCCTCGATGTTCCTGAGGCCTGAAATTTATACGAGGATAATATCGCGCGAGTTTAGTGTATCTATGCACTGCATTGCAAATTTGGAAAATATGTTGATTGAGTTTACCGCCTTAAGTGGAAAATAGTATTGGAAATTTGCTTTCTTCTAAGCGCTTCCACCTATTTTGTTTTTTGTTGTAATAAGTATGTTTATGTTTTTGTATACTCTCCGATTTCACTTCCATATGTTTCGTCGAAAGCTAATCAGATGAAGAATATTTCAATTCCAAATGGCTTAGTACGGTTGGCTCTTGGCAAGATTATTTAAGTTACGTCAGTTTGATTAGTTTTAGTTGTATTAGTTTTTATTTCTTTTCTATCATGCGGGTCGTAGAAATAAATTCCCAAAAACTATAACCTTACTTTGTAAATTAAAATAAAACACAAATCTGTGTTCTATTTGTAAATCCACATTCGTCGTTTATTGCAATATCTATTTTATCATATTTTTATCGTTTATTTCTATGCGTTACCAAAAATAATTTAAAATTTTTCAGAGTGGGTTAATGTGATTCCTAACGTGTTTACACGAAACATCTAGCACAGAAGCGCAAATAAACTGTTATTCTACGTTAAGTATTGCGAAGTACATACATTATTACATCTAGCATTGTGAATTATAACACTAAATTCAGTTTATATTATATATTCACAATATATCGCTTCAACTTAGGCAAAGAGCATACATCTGTAGTTTGAGTTCTATTGAATTATATTATTCTGAATCAGTACAGCAAAAGATAAATAATATTGTGCAACTAATTGCAAAATACTGTCGTTTATTTGATTCAGATAAATGATTAGTAAATGAAAACAAAAATACTAATTAAAAATCTTCATCTGGAAACACACATCTGATAAATTTGGTAAGTGAGCATTTCTTAACAAAACTTAATAGGTAGATTTGAAATAATCACTACAAACTGTCCTCGACACTTACATCTGCAAATGTTTGGATATGAGACAACAATAAATAGTCATTAAAGTTAAGTTACTTTTTCTAATTTAACTCAATAAATACAATATTAAATTAGTAATGTTCGATTTTAAATCATTGAATCAAGTTTAATGAAGCATTCCTATGCAGCTGTGCCCAGATAGTAATGACTTCACTCCAAATTTCGCACTTCAAAGCGTTTAAATGTGTAGTTAATGAATACCCAATCCTTGGCTATTTCGCTGCCTTGAGGTATAGGTGCTGATGCTGAAATATGAAATAATATTGTGTAGATAATTTAGAAAGGAAATAACTTATATATTGTATGTCGTATGCAAAAATAAAACCTACGTATTTCCAATGAAACGTCGGGGAACTCGTCAAAGTTGGACGTATCATCAATTGATCGCACATCGACGGGGATGGCTGCAGGACGTTCGCGAATATGTTCCCAATCCACTCCTCTAAAGAATGACACTGATTTTAGGTCCTCAAGACCACGCTGCGAACCCAAACGGCGATCGGCCTCGCAGCAGAATTTGACAATTGTATCTTTCGCTTCCTCTGATATTGGTATTTCGGGCGGAAATATTAATGTTTCTCGCCAATTCATCACTTTGCGGTATGTATCTTGAGGATTGTCTGAACAGAATGGTGGGTAACCCATAAGCATTTCGTACATTATTACACCTAATGACCACCAGTCACACGCAGGGCCGTAACCAGTCTGTAAGAATACTTCAGGGGCAATGTAATCAGGTGTGCCAACTGTGCTATAGGCCAAAGCTCTGCGGTTGCGTTTCCAAGACTCTGCACGCCGTTTTGAATCCATTGGACTATTAGAGCAGAAACGGAAGAATTTATTTTTTTTTAATTAAATACAAATAAAACAATATGCATCATAGTCAGTTAATTACCTAGCGCAAGTTCCAATGAAATCGGATGGTTTGGCTTGTGAAAGATCCCGGTAAAAGTCTGTACGATGCGACTTTTTTAAGCCCGTGCATAAACCAAAATCAGAAAGCTAAAAAAGTATTGAAAAAAACGAAAGATTTGAATTGAAAAATACATAAATATTTATATCAAATTCACCTTTAAATGTCCACGTGCATCAAGTAGTAAGTTATCAGGCTTTATATCCCTATGTATGAAGCCTAATTTATGAATTGAGTCTATGGCCAAGGCAGTTTCGCTAATGTAGAACTGTGTACATTCTTCTGAGAGCGTATCCTTTTTCATTAGAAGCGTCATCATGTCGCCACCCGGTAAGAACTCCATTATTAAATACAAATTGACGGGATCCTTTTTTGAGAGATATTTTGATAAAATTAGACTAGTACGTAATTAATTACATTTGTTTTATATGAATGGTATGTAAAGTTTTTTACCAAAGTTTTAAAGCCAAAATACATTTTGAGTGGGATTGTAAGAATAGTTAATTGTGGCCTTACTACTAAGGCGCAACAGTCAATAATATTAAACTATTGAATTGGGAAAGATTATTTAGTGGAGCCGCTGCAGCCGAATGGGTTAGTACGTGACTGCCTTTCGGAAGTGGTTCGAAACCCTGGGCACGAAATATTAAATTTTTTCTAATAGCGGTTGCTCCTCGGCAGGCAATGGCAAACTTCCGAGAGTATTTCAGCAATGAAAAAGCTCCTCATTAAAAGCATCCGCCGTTCGGAGGTAGCATAAATCTGTAGGCCCTCAAATAAGAGGAGGAGCTCGACCAAACACCCAATAAAGGGTGTAAACGCCAATTATATATATTGCGAGTTATTGCGATGTGGAGTTATATGAAGTTTACATTTCATATTATTGATAATCGGGATATGTAAAAAATAAACGTTGGCAAATAACTTTTATGGGCAAATTCCCATCTAATAACTGCTGTGGAAAACATTATTTACGATAGACTTATAACTGTTATGTCTCTGTGAAAAACCATCTGCTGTTCGGGGGCGGCATAAAACTGTAGGCTCCTCCACTTGTGGAGCAACAATAAGATGGCCGACACAAATTGGCGACCAAAAATCTAACAAAGGTAGCACGCACCAGTTATATTACACGTGCATATATAATAACATAAAATATCTTAAAGACGTTGTTGTTTAGCAGTCTTAGCCCGCTTAGGTTAGTGCCCCACTCATTGTTGTTGTTGAGGCCCAGGAAACGTGTCATTTCGATGGGGTGAGATCAGAGGCAGAAGGTTTCTAGACGAGCTGGCAATGGAACACAAGAGGTTTGTGCCATCTATTAAACATATCGCATCCTAAATACAAAAGGGTCACAACTCAAAATATCCCTTCTGCTCAAATATGAACGAGACGTTATCAATAAAACGGTCCGCGGATGACATATGGCAAAAATGATTTTTTTGTTTTCTGGTAGGACTGTTATAAGCTTACATGGCAAATTTCAGCGTGATATGTCACATAGTTTGTTTTCTGTGCTACTGTAAACAAGTCAAGCTCGTGTAGAAAATTTTGAGTTGTGACCCTTTTGTATTTAGGGTGCGATATGTGTGGTATGTTGGCGTCTAATAAGAATAAGTAGAAGTTAAACCTGTTCCAACAGGTAATTCTTTATTGTGCCCGCATTAGGAAAGTCTAACGAGACAACTTGAGATCTTCAAATTTAATTTAATTATGGTTTGTTCTTAGTTACGAAATTTTTGGGAGAATACTGTATGATGACAGTCTGACGGACCCAGCGGTATGTGCGCGTACTGCTGCAGTTCGTCTTAACACAAACAAAAAATGTTCACCTAGTACACGATGAAGCCACCGGCATACAAAGCCATAAGAACCAGTAATCCCGGCTATCCATCTACCTCCATTCAAAATTATAAGAGTTATTAAAATTTTCCAGAATTTTGGTAAAGTTTGTTTTAGTTATGAAGTAAAGAACAACATGTTAGAGCAGAACTATTTAATTTAGTTTTGTTATTAATAAATTTCCTGAATGCCAGATATAATTTATTTCGCCGCAGTTTTGCTTATCATATCTACTTATAGCTATGTATAATTTGTCGAATTTAACAGTGGTTCAGCATATGAATTTAGTACTCGTTCCAAACTATCAAAAAACAGATATACATGAAATATTTAGTTTAGCAGAGTTTGATATAGTAATGTAGATTATTATTCCAACTTTTCTTCAACAATTTTTTATCAAATTTGACATTATTGAGCTTAAAAAAAATCGCACTAATATCCCTCCCATTATAGATGTATTTCCTCCATTTACTAAAAGTAAGTCGAGGGGATGGGTCGCCTTTAGTACTGTTCTTTATAAATTCCCTTTAAAGTCATGGAATTGAATACTGCACTACTGGCACAATTGCGTTCCTGATATAGTGGGACTCAAGATGTCCGGCACGACACTTATTCTACGTTACCGAAACGACCCGGATTTATATCCGGCCAAGGACTGTCACTCCAGCAGCATTCCCCGCATGTAAGTATTGGGAATGTTTATGCTGCTACAACAACAACAACGACACCTCCTGATTTCACCGTGCGAACAGCTATACAAATGGATCTACATCATAAAGAGGAAAGCAACGACCATACCCCCTCGAGAGCATTTACTACTCATAAATTATATTCAGTTTCGTGGCAAATTTCGCTCGTTAACATTTGAGTGGGGAGCTAAGGAAAATCTCATTGTAGTGATTGCATTACAAAAGTATGGTAAAAGTGCAAGTGCAGAAATGTTGTCCCAAGGGTTCAGCGTGGCCACCATCCAGCCTCCGTAATGGTTTGGTGGGGAGTGTCTTGTAAAGGCATTGCGCCTCTACATTTCTTCGGAAATGGGTTAAGACCAGGGCAAAAGTGTACAAGGAGGATGTCTTAGAAGACGTGGTGAAGCAATTGAGGAGAACTCTCTTCAATGGAGAGCGTTGGATGTTCCAGCAAGATTCCACAGGAAATAACCACTCAGCAGTGGCTAAAAACAATATTCCTGGGTTCATAGCCGCAGAAGCTTGGACGTCTGGAAGTCCAGATCTGAATCCATTGGGCCACAGTGTCAGACTTGGAGAACAATGGAACCGTGCGTGCTGCAATAGCTGAATTTTCGAATCATTTGAAGGTTTTTATAATATTTACATGATTAAAAAAAACTAACTTCATTAAAAAAAGTGTTATGATTTCATATTTATAACGGACTTAACTTGTAACAAAACTTATGGCAGGACATAGTGTATATACCATAAAAAAATAGATGTAAAATAACTTACCTGAAAGCTGTAGTACATTTTAACTACCCATTGGTGGTCGGCTTCAACAAGGACATCGCGTTCAGCGCGTACATGAGCCACTTGCTCCTTTTCAAGCATATCCGCTTTACGTAAAACTTTCATAGCATACACATGCCCTGTGTCCTTTTTCTGCACCAGTCGCACTTCTCCAAACGCACCTCTTCCAATTACTTTTAATGCTTCGAAGTCTTCAACACCTAAACGTAATCTTTTAAGACGTAAAAACTCTGTTTCTTTCTGTGCATGTTGTAGTCTTTTCTCTTGTCTTTGTGACTCTGTTAGGCTTTCATCCTTCAGCTGAGCCTCTAATTTGGCAAGCCGTTGTTTGCGCTCTCCATATTGAGTTACCAAATTACTGTAATAATTTTCCAGAGTTACCTTAGCTTTAGTTGCTTTGTCCAGTGTGTGGTCGCTAAAGCGTATCGAAGAACCATCTGCACTCATTGTGGGAGACTCAAATATGCACACTTAATGAGAAATCAAGTTTTCAAGGAGTTTTTACCAGCGAACCTTTAACAAGAAAGTAGAAATATCCATAAATTGTATACCTATCCAAATTATTTGTTTGTTTCTTTATTTATACGCTAATTGGTTTACATATAAAAAAGTAAAAAAAGCAACCATACATCTAAAAACGTAAATGATTAACAACAATTATCGGTTGCAGAATTATTAGATGCGGAGAGAATATAAATGTATAAATTAAAGAATAAATTTTAAACTCGTAAGATACCAGCGTGAGAATCTTCCGAAAAATAACATTTTGTGCATGTTACATTGCTTAACATCTAGCAGTCGTCTAGGTCACATATATCAGGGCTTGAGCTGATGAACCTGAACTACTCCAGTAATTTTGGGGAATTCATCGGTCCATTTACGACCTTATAAAAAGAGGATAGGTCTCTGAGAGCCAAACATACCCATCTTCAGCAAATCGCTTGAAACTAGTTTCTTTTCCACAATATAGAAACTTTAATATATGACCCACACATAAATCGGGCGACATAGCTCACAAAAATATGTACACAATCGTCACTCGCTAAACTTTTGGAGAAGATCGTCCTACCACAAATATCTTTCGCGTTTAATCATACAACTTCGAGATCAACGTCTACTAATCTTTATCTAGATATATTTATTTATTTATTTATTTATTTAACAAACGCCAATCGGCAATATACATACAAATAAAAAGAGGGTACAGAAACAGAATTTATAGAGGGCTGGTAAGTAATACAATGAGTATTTCTCGCTACTTTACTGCGAGGAATCTTCAACTTTGCCTAACTCCTCGGCGACCTTATTTACCACCTGGACTAAGAAGATTAAACTGGAAAAAAGGTTAAAATCAACGGAACACCAAAACCGACTGTGACATTTAAAGCAATCGGCCCGCCGTCTCCGAATTACGCTGCACCCGTCTGGTCGCCTGGTACTAGTGATTCGCAATGGATTACGCTTCAGATCTGTCAGCCATGTCTCCTGATATCTCGCCTGTACCATCTTCACAACCAGATAAACGAGCATAAGTAACAATTCTGCAGGCACTTGCTCCTAGTTGAGTATCTCCCATGCGAGTCAGGATCCACCTCTTCAACTACACTGAAGACAACAATAATAGCAAGAGCTTAATATACCTCGTGAGTCCCGCGTTACTTTAACACAATTACGTTCAGTATATTGCAGCAGATTAAACTCCTACCTATGCAGGATAGACACCCGACATACTCAACATACAGTCTGACAGTTTGTTTGTTTGTTAACAGTAATATAAGCCCCGCCAGTGTAGGGCATATCACCGGTCGTCTTCGTCTAGCTCATCTAAAGGTAGGAGCAGGAAACATGCTGTTTCGACGGGTTGGGTCCAGAGGGAGAGGGGTGTTAGATGAGTCAGTTTTAGACGGCATGTGAAAAGGTGGTTAGTGTCGTGCGGGGTGTCACATGCCGGACATATGTTTGGTAAGTCGGGGTCGATTCTGGATACAATATCCAGAACGTAATTGTGCCAGTGCTACAAGTGTCTCACGAGGAAACTGGAGCTGTTCAACTGCTATAGGTGGTGGTTGGACTCCGATTACGGCATTCACCGTAAGGTGGTGACGGTCTCTCGGTGAATGGCGTTTATTGACTGTCTAAACACTGTCGGGTCCAGTAAATTACGGTCAGTTATGTCCTGGATTTCGTCGGCGTAGTTTAAGAGGTATCTCCTGACGTGCCGGGGAGGCGGCTCAGACTAAAGCAGGTGTCTGCACGGGTGAAACCTGCGGTAACATCCCAGCAGGAATTGCTTGCTGAGCAGTTTGTTATGCGTCATTACTGGGAGCATTTGTGCCTCGTTGTGAAGGTGTTGAACAGGGGACATCAGAAGGCAACCGGTCGCTGTCCGAATGGTAGTATATTATTAATTTCTACAACATCTCAGGAATATTATCTTAAATTTTCAAGTCGATCCGAATAATAAATTCGGAGATACAGCCATTGGAATGTGTGCGCTCCAAGCCACTTTTATTGTTACTCAAAACTTTAAACGCGTTTTTCTCGGAACCGTGTTTTCAAAGTCGGTTGTCACATGTTCTCGAAAACTATTCAACCGATCTTGATGAAATTTTACACAGGTGTTCGAAATACAATTTACTCGTGCTTGAACAAAGGATTTTGTTTTTTTTTTTTCAATTACAACTATTTAAAAAAGACAAAATGTCAAGCAAATTTGACCAAGATTTTCATTTTTTTGCCAATTCCAATTTTTACTTTTTTTTTCTTTCCTTCGTTCAAGCTTGAGTTTATGGTCTTAACTAAAGCACTAATTTTTGTTTTTTCATTTTTGATGAGCCTGTCAGGAGTTATGCTGACAACGCGGACGCACCTTTTTTTCGAGGGGTCACCGGATATGACGTCACAATGGAGGAGTTTTAATTTTTTGTTTTTTGAAAATTTCAGAAATTATTCTTGAAACATGTATCTATAAGACAGAAAAAAGTTTGAATTAAATAAATAATTTTTTACATAGAAAAAAAAATATTGAAAATACGCCTTTCTTTACCCGACGAAACCCATATAACCCCTTAAATGTCGATAGCAACAGTTCTTTGTCTTTGCCCCAAGTGCTGCCGGCAAGCGATTTGAGGACCTTGTTGCGATTTTGGACTTTAGTGGCAATTGCGGTTTTGTGCGCTGAGAAGGAGAGCAAACTGTCGAAGGTTACACCCAAAATTTTGGGGTTGCTTACCGTAGGGACTGGTGTGTCGTCGACTTTTACCTTAAGGGACAGTTTGACCTCCTCCAGGTGGTAAAGAGGGTCGTCGTGGACTTAGTGGGGGAAAGTTGGAGATTCCTCGCAGTGAAAAAGCGAGAAAGGTCGGTGAGTCTTCTTCAGGTCCAACGCTACTAGGACAGTCTTCTCGCAGGGGCGGTTTTGGTTTATCGGGGCGGTTTTGGTTTATCTGGGCGTTTATGGCGGTGAGTGCAGTAGTGGTGCTATGCACTCGTTGTTGTAGAAGTATCTTCGCCCTGTCAGTGTAGTGTGATCACCGGTCGTCTTCGTCTAGCTCATCTAACGGTAGGCCCAGGAAACTAGCTGTTTCGACGGGTTGGGTCCAGAGGGAGAGAGATGTTAGATGAGTGGGTTTGATGGAGCATGTGAAAAGGTGGTTAGTGTCGTGCGGGGTGCCTTCACTAGCCCTGTCTAGTATACCGTATCCCGCTATGCACTCGTCGGAAGCCGTGCTGATGTGGGGCTGGGGCCAGGTGTTTCGTGAAGAGTGGGAATAGTAGGGCCTCAAGTGTATTCACTAATGGGGAAAGGAGATTTATCCGACGATAAGATTCCTCTTGGTTGGCGGGTTTCCCAGGTTTCAGGTGTGGGACCACTCTCCCTGCTTTCCACTTGGCAGGGATGATGAGAATGGTCAAGGACAGATTGAAGACCTTTGTGGGAAATCCTACTCCCAATGGTCCCAGGTGCTTCAGCATCAGCGCGTGAATTCCGTGAAACCGGCCCAATTAGCTTTTTTAAAATTCGCGCTAGCTATTGTTAGATCAGGCGAGCTGCTGCAATTGCCCACCTGGTGGGAGCGTCGTTGTTCACAGTGCTGAATGTCGAATCGTTTATTTGCTCTACCAATTGCTGTCCCCTACGATCGTTTGGCAGGTTTAAATGCCAAAGATCGTGATGCGCATTGAAGTCACTTACAACCAATCGGTGTTCACCTCTGATGAGCGCACTTATATCACGGTGATATCCTGCTGGGCATTAAATATTTCGAGCTCGGAACCGCCTGCCCGGACAGCTATGCCTTGACATTCTAAGGTACTGTCCCTGCGGTCGATCCCTTCATCAATGAGACGATACTGCACTGTGTGGTGGACTATAAACGCTAGGCCACCACCATTGTCTCATGGCAGCCGGTTCTACGTTACCGGAATTACTCGGGCTTTTCCCGACCAAGGGCTGCCGCCCCAGTAAACTAGCCCTGTCTAGTGAACAGCATACAGTCTGACAGTCTTCGTGGTGCGCTAGATCTCATATTTGCTTAAATATTACAAAGTGCTTTCATGCGACTTACTCAAAATCGCGTTTTATTTATGAAAACTGTTGACAGACTGTTGATCAAATAAAATACCTGGGTGTTATTTTTGATACGAAATTTACATTCATTAATCACATTCGGCCGCCGTAGCCGAATGGGTTGGTGCGTGACTACCATTCGGAATTCACTGAGAGAACGTAGGTTCGAATCTCGGTGAAACACCAAAATTAAGAAAAAGTTTTTTCTAATAGCGGTCGCCCCTCGGCAGACAATGGCATTAACACCAATTTTCATTAAAACTGCTTCAGCTTCATGCAACGATAATTTCGGCTTTGTCACAAACAAATCATTAATCTTCTGCCTCGTCTGGGACCTCTTCAACGTTTTTAACTTTGGTATACCATTTCTGCAGATGCACGTTACACTTTTGGGTTCTCAGGATGTGTACATAGAAACACTGCTTTAAATCGCTTTACATAGGCAGAACTCATTTTGTAAAGACAACGCACGCTTTCTAAATTTCTCCCAAAACTAACAAATCGCACAGCGCGTATTGTGAAAAGGATACGCCTATTTAGTAGCACTTAATTTGTTTTATAATTTTGTTTTTCAATTTCGCGGGTCACATTTCAATTAGACAGGCTTTATGACCGGCATATGAAAGTACACTGCAAGATACTAACCGCCTATCGCCTATTCATATGCCCTCTTAAGCCCACTCATCTAACACCCCTTCCTCTTTGGAGCCATCGTGTCGAAACAGCACGTTTCTCAGGCCTACCATTAGATAAATTAGACGGCGACGCTTGGTGACTACACCGCACTGGCAGTAAACTGGTCTAGTAAACTGCTATAACCACAACAACAACATCATCATTAGCATTACAGTTTTGTGCAGACCATTGCTTCCACAACTACGGTTCTCCACTCCGATCGATTCTCTACTACTCCTTTCCAGTTTGTGATACCCATTTTCTGCAGGTCGGCTGTGACCTCATCTACCCAGCGTTTGTTTGGTCTCCCTCGACATCTCCGTCCAATTGGTTGTCTATGGAACGCTATATTGGCAGCTCTCCATTTGGGCATTCGGTACATGTGCCCCAGCCATCTGATTCGTTGACTTTTTATAAAGCGTATTGCGTTTCCATTACGTATCAATGTGTCTAGCTCATGATTGTATCTTATCCGATACGTTCCGTCATCTCGCCGGGAAGGACCATATATTGTTCGCAGTATCTTTCTTTCAAACCTTAGTATTTGGTCCATGTCTTCTGTTTTAAGTACCCATACCTCACTGCTGTATGTTAGTATGGGTCTTATAAGCGCTTTATACATTGCCATCTTTTGATCTCTTGATAGCAATCGGGATTTGAATAATTTTATGTGAGCAAAGAATGCTTTATTTGCCGCACTTACTCGGTCATTTATTGCAACGGAGGTGTCAGAATTACTGCTGATGAAAAAACCTAAGTATTTAAATTTGTCGACCTTCTGTATGCATTCACCATCTATTTCAATGTGTGCATCTTCACTCGGTTTCTTTGCGAAGTGCATATATTTCGTTTTATCTATGTTTACCCGTAGACCCACTTCTAAAGCTGTGTTTTTCAATCGCATATAAATTTTCTTAAGCTCATGTTCATTCTGTGCAATCACGACAATGTCATCGGCATAAGCTAACACTTGCGAGCTGCAATTAAAAATCGAATTGCCACATTTCAGTTTGCATACTACCTCATGTAGTAATAAATTAAAAATTGTCGCTGATAGTGAATCGCCTTGTTTTACACCTGATGAAATGCTGAATTCGTTGGTAACATCTCCATTTATCATAACCTTGGCATTAGTGTTTGATAGTGTCATCTGAATTAGTTTTATAATTTTTACCGGTATACCTTGTTTAAGCAATATGTCATCCAGACAGTTTCTATTGATGCTGTCGAAAGCTTGCTTAAAATCAATGAACAGACAGTGCAGATTTAGTTCGAACTCTCTGTGTTTCTCAAGAATTTGCATTAGTGTGAAACATTGGTATGTTGTGGATCTACCCTGGCGAAAACCGCACTGGTAGTCATCCAAAATTTCCTCAGCATATACGCTCAACCTTTTATTGAGTATATTTGTAAAGACTTTATAACCAGTGTTGAGGAGAGATATGCCTCGATAATTATTACAATTTGTTTTGTCGCCTTTTTTATGTAATGGTACTATAAGGCTATTGTTCCATTCTTCCGGTAGATGTTCGGTTTCCCAAATTTTGCGCATCAGTTCTGTTATCATGTTATTGAGTACTTCACCGCCGTATTTTAGAAGTTCTGCATTTATTTGGTCACTTCCGCTGCTTTTATTATTTTTTAACTTTTTCAGACTTTCTACCACTTCGTTACGACCCGGTGCTTCTATGAAGTTTTCTGCTGTAAAGTATGTCTCATCTATACAGTATGGACCGTAGTCTGTTGCATGTTCTATATTCAGAAGATCACTAAAGTATTCTTGCCATCTATTCAAAATTTTTTCTCTTTCTGTTATTATTTCACCTTCCTTGTTTTTGCACAAATTTGTTCGTGGCTGATATGTCTTTGTTTGGCTTCTAATTGCGCTGTACATATTTCTTACATTTCCTTGACTGAAATCATTCTCGATACGCTGAACTTTGCTGTTGATGTCCTGTTTTTTCCTTTGTTTTATAATTTTCTTTGCGGCTTGCCTTTTTTCGTTATATTCAAGTAGGTTTTGTCTTGTTCGTTTGTTTAAATATTTTCTTCGCGCTTCGTTTTTTGTTTCAATAGCTGCTTTACACTCTGCATCGAACCACTCATTTGTGGTGCATCTTTTTGTGCCTATTTTCTCTTTAGCTGCTCCAATAACCGCATTTTTTACTTTAGCCCAGATTGTTTCTGCTGAGTCTTCCTTTGTTACGATTAGATTACTCTTTATGATTTCTTGGTATGCACGACGCTCTTTCTCATCCGCTGAAATTCGCTCAGTACTCCATTTTACTTTCTTGAACCTGCGATCGTTGCCTATATTTGAAATTTTTTGCCTTATCCTGGCAATCACCATGTAGTGGTCAGAGTCACAGTTTGCGCCTCTAAACGATCTGACGTCAATGACCGAGGTTGCGTGTCTTTTATCCATCAATACATGATCTATCTGGTTCGATCCTCTCCTTCCGGGCATTTCCCAGGTTTGCTTATGAATTTTCTTGTGTGGAAAAGAAACGCTGCTTATCCACAGCCCGCTGCTTAGACAAAAATTTATTAGTCGTGCACCATTATCGTTCGATTCGTCGTGTAGAGAGTGCTTTCCCCCAACGTCTTTGCTAATATTGGTGTTTCCCACCTTTGCATTTAAATCTCCGAGGAGCATTTTTATGTCATATTTACATGATTTTGACATCACATATTCCAGTTCTGCATAGAAGGAGTCTTTTGCAAAATCGTCTGAGACATCGGTAGGCGCACAACAACAACAAGCTGTGCTAATAATCTCGAGATCTGCTTCCTTAAAAAAATGTTGAGCGTTTTAGTGAAAAATTTAACCCAGTGTATTGATTGAAACTTATCAATGTGACGTGCGAATTGGTTAAACCACCATTGCATACATTTTAGCTATATTCCAAATCTTGGGGAAAAGCCTAAGAAAAAAATTTACACTCATGGTGATTTTAATTCCACGCCCGGAAGGCATAGGAACCGGTTCGGAACCGGCCGGCCAACTGCTTTTAATGTCCCCGCAACATCCTTTGCCTTTAATCCAAGGGCTAACGGCTAGCGATTTGAGGACCTTGTTGCGGTTTTTGGATCTAAGGGACAATTGAGGTTGTATATACCGAGAAGGAGAGCAAATTATCAATCACCATTGGGGTCACCAATATTTTGTGGTTATTCACAGCTGGTATTGGTGTACCATCGACTTTCCCCCTTAATTCAAGTTTAATCTGCTTCGTCCAGGTGGTTAATAAGATCGCCGCGTATTAAGGGAAAGTTGAAGATTCCTTGCTGTGAAGAAACGAGAAAGGCTGATGGGAGAATCTCTGGAACACAAGTCGTTTTTTTGTAGCAGCTTACTAAACCCTGTCAGTGCGATGTAGTACCAGTCTTCGTCTAACTCATTTAACGGTAGACCCAGGAAGCGTGCTGTTGCGACAAGTTGGGAGGGAGGTGTTACGTTTGATGGGGCATGTGAAAAGGTGGTTGATGATAAGTGGTTTACTAGACAGGGCTAGTTTACTGGGGCGGCAGCCCTTGGTCGGGAAAAACCCGAGTCATTCCGGTAACGTAGAACCGGCTGCCATGGAAATGGAACACAAGTCATAGATGTCATTGCCAGACTCCATTATCGAGCCCTGAAACCCCCTCTGGTGGTTGGGGAAGCTTCGAAAAGCGAAGGTAAGAGGACACCAGCCTGCGGCACTCGTCGCTTTATGCATGTGTAGGTACCCCGCACGATATTAACCTCCTTTTCACATGCCACATCAAACCCACTCTAACATCCCTCTTCCTCTTGACCCAACCTGTCGAAACAGCAAGTTTACTGGGAACACGACCGGTGATTTACACTACACTGATAGGGTTAAGTATACTGCTACAACAACCACTCACAGCTTTATCCTCTTCTGTTTTCACATTTAATCTCGAAATATGACTGACGACCACCGATCACACAGGTAGTTTGCGGACCACCGTCTCAACCCTGGCGGGAAGAAGTTGAGTATCATCTTTGTAGCGTAGAATGGCTGTCTGTATCGAAAGACAACGTTACTAGGACTGTCCTCCCGCAGGGGTGGTTGTGGGTAAGCCCATTATTTCCTGTGTTTATGGCAATAAATGTTCAGTGCAATTTACGGCAGCCATGCTGATGTGTAGCTGGAGTCAGATGTATCATTCAATCCAACTGCAAGACATGATTTATAATTTTAAAGCCTCATTATAGGACACAAAAATCGACATGGTATTTTAATTCTTTTAGCAAGAGGATACCGATACAGTGATATTCTCGAATGCAAAAACGGTTGAGTAATTTATATTCTGTCATGAAAGAATTCGACAGAGGTCTCGAGAACACATTTATTGAAGCGTTGTTGATTTTGTTGTAGCAGTTTATTGAAACATGAGTATGTCCTGTTGTACAAAGATTTAGAGGTCGCTCGTGAGAGAAATACAACTTTTCCTGCTATTATTAGTGGTTATAGCAGTTGTATAACTGGTACTTCCGAACGATTAAATCATTTCACTGCACTGAACCAATGAAGAATATTTACTGGCATTCATACCTACAGACATATGTAGCAAGTTGGGGTAAAGAAAGAGTAGAATTTTGCTTGATGATTCAATAATATAAAAAGTTATTGATTTTCGTTTCATAAATTATTAGGTCACTGACGTTGATTTTTTTTTATCTATTTTTCCACGATGATCGGATTTACATAAACATCAACGGTACATAAACTTCACTCCAGCAGCATCCCCCCAATATTTGAAATTGTAATTTTCTTCTAATTAGATCGATTTTCATCGACATTGATCTTCAAATAGATACTTATAGAATTCTCCAACAATTTAAAACATTTGATTATTTTATTTATCTATTTCTAATTAAGGAACTTACTTATTCAGAAAAATAGTAAAAATGTATAGGCACAATCGTAAACAACATGACTTAATCGAACAACACGCAAGTAACTACCTACATATGTACGTATATGTGTTCAATTCTTGAGAAACATATGCATTTCTTTCATGGCTATTTCCAGGTCTTATGTTTTCGATGCTTCAGATGACACACGTTTGCATCATAGTCTTGAGAAAACAAAACAATTTGCAATTATACGTACTTCACAAAGTGCTTGCAAAAAGAAATTACGCCAATGAATGATTTCGTTTTCCAGGTTTTCCTTGTTTAATAGCATTCAGTGGTTACCATGATAACATAGCTTCTTCGTTATTTATAAAAAATCACCTTCGAAGAGATACTTTCCTAAAATTTTTTACAATTTCTTTGATATTTGAGAAATACTACTCGTACGAAACAAAAATGAAAATATTGACTGAGAAACGAAAGTTGAATACTCCTTGCCAGATTGTATGGTCAAAGAACAATAATATCGTTTTAAGCCTAGTACTGTGAATGTAATTATAACCCGTGGTATAATAAATAAGTTAAACCATTTTTTCCAATAAAAATTTCGTAAAATTAATCAATGGGCTTTTTGAGGCAAAGTATAATGATTTATTTAATGGAGGAGATTTTAGTGAGAAATTCAGGAACAACACGTACAACTCCCGGAAATATTAATTTGGAAAATATTTGCCTTCAAAGTGCTTTCGGGAATTTCACTATAGTTTGGCACATTATAAAATATATTTTTAAAAACACGCGTGTTTTCACTTGTATCTATACTTCTATTTGAAATATTTCAATGAAAATTAAATGCAAATGCATTTATCATTATCTTCACTTGGCAACGGTATTTTTCTGTCGGACACCTGCAAATGAAAATAAAAATATAAACAAAAATTATACATTTCAGTTCAGTGTTGGTGATGGAGACGGCGGTTATTGTGCCTCCTTACTACACACATGCATATGAAATTTTTATTTTTGGCCGCCCACGGGGAAAGGTGTTCTGTGCAAAAATACTGTGGATGGCGTAGCCGGAAATGGACTAATGAACTCTACTTTTTCGAAGTGCAGCGGAAGGCCACCCACGCAGTAACGAGTTCAAGTCGCCGCCTCCGTAAAACTTAACGAAGCAATAAAATACCCTTATAGACCGTAATTTTTCGGTTTTAATTATTTTTTTATTTTTTAGGATACCTTTAATATAATTTTTTTCATATTTGGATTATTCATATACGTGTATAACACAGTCGCATTTTTATTTGAAATTTTTTCTTGTGACTCTTTTTTTCAATAAAAAAATATTATTACATTTTCAAAAATGTTTCTCAATTCTAAACTGAAGCAAAAAACATTGCAGACTTACAAACAACCTTCCAGTGAACGTCTGTGCATATGAATCACATTCTTATTTGATTTTTCAACTTTTCACTAAATTACACAACTTTAACAATGAATTACTTAAAAATTATAAGCCTCTGGAGGGTGCGGTCTCTATTCCCCTCTTTCAATCTTTTTTTTAAACGTGTTGCGAATATGTGCGATTAATTATGTTACATAAACATGAGTTGATAAAAATTTCCCGAAAAGGCCCTGTTTAATAATTATAAATATGTACTGTTATATGGGGGATAAAACTCCACATATACTTTTATATTAAAATTAATACGCTTTATTTCCTATGAAAACTCAAGATTAAGATAAAATATAAAACTTGTAAACGAACTCTAATTTATATATGTCTTGTAGTTGCAAGAACGCTTCTCGAATGATCTCTTTTCTTCGAAATCATAACGACGTTAAATTAAGTTGAATAGTGAATAAAAATGAATAATGAAATCAGTATGGCCACACTGATAGGTATAGGTGTGTTCCCGTACGACACTCTCACCTGTGTTACCACAATAGCAAAGTTTCGCGAACCGACTGGCAACAATAGCGAACGAAAGGCCAAAACAAAAACATGAATTAGCCTTAATAGTGACAGCAGATAGCGAGACATAGCACGCTTTCTGGGTCTTCCGCTAGATGAGTTAGACGAAGACAACAGGTGACTAGTAAGCTGCTGCTATAACAGAACTCGCCAGAAGAAACGAGCTGCCAGATTTAGAAATTACGATAGGTATTAAGCAAATGCATTTAAGCTGAGGTGCATGCGCATAGGATATTCAGTTGCAAATTGAACTTGTGAGCGAATAAACGAAAAATAATAGAGTGATTCAGCTGAACGTGTACATTTAATGTGTTGGAAATAAAGAAAAGCAAGTGTGTCACCATTAATTTGTGATTTTATTTGACAAACTAGTGATCGAACTCAGAGGACTTATTGTAAGAGATTTATTTGAATTTAAACGTAAGAAAATCCGTAACATTATTACTATACACATTTCTCTATGAAATGATGTTCAATAAAATTACATAAATATGTACATTATATTGAAAACATGATAAAGAATTATGATTACAGCATATAGGTATAAGTATTTGATAAGTATTCTTATATGTAGATGTAAGTGACAACTGATGATCTTTATGTTGGAACAGCATAAAACATTTACCTCAAAAGACAGTCCTTTTAGATATAAAAATAAACTAATAATACATTTTTCTTGAGCGATGAGGTTCAGGGGGCCATCAACCATATGAAACTATCTAAAGCCATTGGCCCTGACGGACTAAACATGCTGATGTTGAAGAGGTGGGTCCATTGGGAGTAGAATGCCTCAATAGGGTTTTCAATATGTTTATGGCCACTCCTATAATTCCTGACAAGTAGATATCAGGGAGAGTGGTCCCATTACTGAAACCTGTGAAACCAGCTATCCAACGGGATTCCGAATCATCTGACCCAGCCTCACACCAGTATGGATAGTGTTAAGTTAGCACACTCTTTAATTTTCTCTTGGGTAAGAAAAGATTTTCTACAGAAGCCAAAACTTCGCAGAGCCAATATACTAAAGAGAGAAACAACTATAATCAGCTCCGTTAAAGTTTTAACCACACCACGGCGGCGGTTAGGCTTCATTTTTGACAATTCAGTCTATTCGTAACCCGTTAGACTTCTCTATACATCAACGTTCTCTGGAAGAAGAGTAGGCGAAAGCAATGGAAACAACGAAACACCAGAAATTATACGTACACACACATACTTTCTAGCCACGGCGTCTTCCGCATAAAAACTGCATTCGCAGGCTTTATATTCATTTGTGCTTTAACAATTTAACACGCGGCACTTCGTTTGCACTACTTTGTTTAGTTTTAATCTCACAAGTCACAATATTACCATGTCATCCACTGAATTTTCACAAACATGTAATTTCTCCTCGTTTTGTTCGACGTCAAACTTGTCAAAATCGAACAGGCAACTAACGAACCTTTATATGCCACAAACGGCTCCACCCGAACTCCACTTCAGTTAGGTGCAACGGGTGGTGCCATCTTAAGACCTGCTCAAGCGTTAAGGCACACAGGGAGTGGTCCACAAGGTATGTGGCCACGTGTTGCTCCTGCCACCATCGACCCACAACCCTACTGCTCCTATCGCGGTGCGGGGACAAACCAGCAGCTCTTGGTCTCCGCACAGTCTGTTCCGTGTGTCAGACCAGAGTCCCTCGGAACCTGACAACAGTCAAGTGAAAATCTAGCAATGGCTGGTGCCACTTTCGGAGGTGCTCTGGCCTGCGCACCACCCGTGAGTGGACACGCGACTACGATGCGCCCCGCTGCAGAGCTCTGCATCCGCCACCGCCCCCCGTGGCGCGGCCGCCCGTCAACATCGGGCCGCAACAATTATTGCGGAGCGCACAGCAGGACCAACGCAGACAATATCACGCGTCCCTCACACCCCGTGTTACGACCACACTCCAGAGGAGTTTCAAGCTCCTCCAACTGAACTGCAACGGACTCATGAGCAAGATAGATGAGATAGTCGACTTCATGAGCCATCATGGACTCACGATAGCTGCGGCCCAAGATGCAAAACCTCAAGCTAGCTCCTCCCTGATCACCAGGCTACAACGTGCATAGAAAGGATCGTGAGCGAGACAACGGTGGGGGCTCTGTGTTCTTAGTCCATCATACAGAGCAGTATGGTCTCATCGATGATGGCATCGACCGCAGGGACAGCACCTTAGAATGTCAAGTTATAGCTGTCCGATCAGGCGATTCCGAGCTCGAAATATTTAACGTATATATACCCCCGGTCACCTGCTGCCCGGCAGGATATCACCCTGATATAAGTGCGCTCATCAGGGGTGAAAACCGATTGGTTGTAAGTGACTTTATTGCGCATCACGATCTTTGGCACTCAAGCCTACCAAATGATGGTAGGAGACATCAATTGGCAGAGCAGATAGACGCCTCGGCATTCAGCACAGTAAACGACGACGTCCCCACCAGGGTAGTGGACAATTACAGCAGCTCGCCTGACATCCCAATTGCTAGCGTCGGTCTGATAAATAGCATACCCTGGCGACATATGCTATCACTTGCCCATTATCATCTCGATCGAGAAACTTGCCGACTCTGTTTCCGCGGATCACCGGTCATACATCAACTTTAATAAAGCTTATTGGGCCAGATTCGCGAAATTTACTGAGGACATCTTCACTGGTCTCCCCATTCGCACCGATGTGCGCGCAGGCGAACACGCATTCCGCAAGGTAATCACAGCCGCCGCGGCTCGCTTCATACCTGCTGGAAGGATCCGGCACATACGTCTTAATTTCCCAACTGAAGCAGCTGTTCGGTCAAACGAGCGGGACCACCTACGTCAGGCCGATCCCGAGGATCCCCGCATAAAGGATCTCAATTTGGGGATCTGGCAACTGGTAACTCAACACAAGCGGGTCAAATAAGAAGAGCACTTGAAGTCCTGCAACTTCAATACTGGAGAGAGTGGGCTCTGGTCCACCGTAAGGTCCATATCAAACACGACGAAGCACAACGACAAGGTGGATATCATCTTCAACGGTTGTAGTTCGTCGGATCCGAAGAGATGCGCGAGCTTTTTTAGCCGGCAATTTATTCTGCCTCATCCGGCCGACAGATGCAAACCACCAGACGGCTGCACAAACTCACGTACAACAGTGAGCCACTTGCTTTCTCCAATGATGAGGTTCAGGGGACCATCAATCATATGAAACCATCTAAAGTCATTGGCCCTGAAGGACTTAACATGCTGATGTTAAAAAAGCTGGGTCCATTGCTAGTAGAATATCTCACTAAGGTCTTCAATATGTTTATGGCCACTCTTATTATTCCTGACAAGTGAAAATCAGGGAGAGTGGTCCCACTACTGAAACCCGGAAAACCCACCAGCCGAGGGAACAGTGTGCAGACAGACAATCAACGACATTCATCGGGTGACCCTTACCACCTTCTTAAGCTGCCGACCCCCGAATGCTGTCATCGGAGTCTAACCACCACTCATCGCAGACGAAGAGCTCCAACTTCCCCGAGAGTCCCGCGTAACCTTGGCACAACTACGTTCTGGATACTGTAGCAGGTTAAACTCCTACTTATCCAGAATCGAACCCGACATACTAAATATATGTCCGCCGTGTGAAGGCACCCCGCACGGCACTAACCACCTTTTCACATGTCCCATCAAACCCACTCATCCAACACCCCTCTCCATCTGGACCCAACCTGTCGAATCACCAAGTTTCCTGGGCCTACCTTTAGATGAGCTAGACGAAGACGACCGGTGAATACACTATACTGACATGACAAAGTTGCTGCTACAACTACAACAACATTAATCTCTTCCTTTCTAGATTGCCAAGCTTACAAACACACTTGTGCAGCAGAATAATTTGGAAAAAAGTAAATAATCTTAGTGGTGAAGAGCTGAAAACTTTCCAAAGCTATTCAGAAATTCTGTTAACATTGCTAATCAAATTGCCGATCTTATAGAGCGAGCATTGAGCTTAATAAAAAGTATCAAAGAAATTACAGCATCGGAATTTAATGTAGGATAAAAAACGTACTCAATGTTAAAAAATATATCGCTCAATCTTCAAAAGCCCGTATGTCGATTGTACAACAAAATTTTAGACACGGGCAAAGTACCTCATGACTGGAAACAGGCAACACTAATACCCATCCCAAAACCAGCCCAAAACCTTTGAAAAAATATTAAATAAAACGCCTAACCATCAAATTGATCCCAAAGCTCCTTCGGTGCAAGAATGCAGTATTGCTCAAGGCGGTTTATTCGGCAAGCAGAAAGAAAAAACACGGATATCGACCGTCAACGATTACGAGATGTTTAAATGCTGCGAATGAACTAGGTATTCCTATCAAACCAGAGAAATTCGATTACAAACGTCCTGTGCCATGGTTCCAGTTTAATAGTCTGCTGTACCTAGACATGCATTCTTTTAAGAAAAGTACAACTCCTCCTACAGTTTACCGTCAAGCTTTCGAACAACTTGCCTTAAATCTAAAAGAACAAGGATGGAAATTTTTGTACACGGACGGGACTAAAACTGTTTCCACCACAGCCTTTGCGGTAGTAGACTCCGACCATAACACAATTTCAGCTGGTCATCTACTAAACTTCTGCTCCGTTTTTACTGCAGAAGCAAACGCCGTTCTGCTGGCAATGCAGTATGCTCTCCGAACTGGTGAAAAATACGTTGTATGTACTGACAACATGTCCACCATTCGTTCAGTAACCAACATACCAAAAAGCAACTTTACCATCTCAACGATCCGCAACGTTTTAGAAACAATTTAATCAAAATCATGTGGGTTCCAAGCCACGTAGGAATACCTGGCAATGAAGCCGCTGATGAAAGAGCAAGACTGGCAGCAAATCAACCACTTATCGCCTTGAACGTGATTCTCAAAGAAGATGTTTTTAGGCTTTCAGAAGCAAAATTTTTCAAAGCCAAACTTTCTGAGTGGAATAATTTCCGGCATCACTACTCAGCATTAAACTCGGTAAGGCAGTCACCCACCTTCCCGAGGGGAATAAACTGTAACGATCTTAGAAATTTCTCCCGCCTACGAATTGGTCATACGACAGAAACGCATAACCATCTCCTTAAGGGTCTTCCACCTCCACAGTGTCCATTTTGCAACAGCGGTTCAATCTCGGTCATCCACTTGCTCGATAATTGTCAACATTTTTCAACAATAAGATTCAACGTCTTCGGTTACAACACCCCTTCCGATGCCCTGAAAAGCTATGGCTCCGAATCCGTCAAGAACATCAACAAGTACCTTACGTTAGCTGAGCTTAGGAAGTTAATTTAGAGTTAATTGTCTAATAGCGTATAATGTAAGATATTAATATTATTTATTGTTACTCTGGTAAATTCATTAACAAGCGAGCCGAAGGTGTTTACACTAGTGCTCCATTTAAATGTAAAGTAGTGGATCTCCTCTACTTTTCTTATATATAATAATAAAAAAAAAACGCCTAACGACTTCCTTGGATATAACAACATGCTTTTCTTCCAGAAAGGAATAAACACACTCTATGCCGTCAATTAGAAAACAAGTTAAAAGAAAACTCAGCTTATAAAAAGCACAGCGTCGTCTTATTTGGGAATTTGAGAGCGCGTAATACATATGCATTTTTGTCATCAAGCAACTTCACGAATGCGTTATTCCAAAGAAACTATTTCGTATAATTTCGTTCTTTCTATCCAACCGACTAATAACCACACGGATGGACGGCTACTACGACGTATCCAAGACAGTCGGTTCTACGTTACTGGAACTACCCGGATTTATAACCGGCCAAACACCAGCAGGATTCCCCGTGGCTGTATTGGGAATGCATAATAATAACAGTTCTCCGTTGTCTTGTATAATATGGTGTATACACAAACTCACTCATAGAGGAATTCAACAAATCTAAAGAAATATACTTTATTCGAACCTACGCCGATAATATTCTAGCGAAATACTCAGGCCATGGACCAGAAAATTAATCATTTGGCAAATAGCGTTGGAAATAAAATTTCTTTCGTAAGCACAAATGCAGAGTAAGAGAACAATATCCACAACGCCACTAAAAAAAGGTTCACATATAGAAACAGCTATCAGCATATGCCTTGCCCCATGACATGTTATCGCTATCTACTGATGGCCATCTGCAACAAATTTAAGAAAAATCAACATCCCTGTCAATTAATGATTCAAATCAGCTACTGGTGCTCTTCCTTTCACCCCATCGTATGAACTGAGCGTTGAATCACGTTACCAGGGCTTCCAAGACACGCAAAATGAGAGGGTCGTCAAAGTAGCAACCAAATCAATGTCTTCAATACGCTTGTATTAGTATTTTTGAAAGCATGATAATCTCTCCAAAAGCAAGATTATAAGCTGCAACCGTTGCGGGTATAAAGACACCATTAACATATTTGACGGTCTAACGCTACCCATTCCCACAAAGGCAAAACAACCTCAAATCGACACACAACTCACTCGTCCCACCAAAAACATTACCAGCGCTACAGAATACCAATATCTGCTTCGTGATTACACTAATCCGCTTCTTGCTATTCAGCCGTACACTCAGAAATTAAATTGAAGTCTTGGAATTTCTTGACCTCGTAAACCCAACAATTTACGCACCAAACCAAATTACTACACCGATCTTGCGCAACAGTTTGATGTGGTGCACTTAAGGCCCCTACATATGCACGAAGCATAAATTCTATGTACCGTTTGTGCGGGTAGAAACGGTAAAACTGCCTAGCGTAATTCAGTGGCAGACACGATGGGATAATTCAACAAAAGGCAGGTGAACCCATCGCCTCATCCCCAGAGTAAAAGAATGGCTTGAAAGAAATCACGGAGAGGTCGATTACTACCTTACCCAAATCCTTAGTGGTCATGGATGTTTCAAAGCAAACGTTCATCGCACTGTTTTTCGTATGCCATCGTTTCAAAAGATTTAGGAAAACACTAAAAGATAAACTCGCCTGTAGTAAAAAAGCATGGAACGATGTACAGCATATAGCATACAGCGAACAGGCAAAGCGAAGATACGAACGGCAAGAAAACCTGTACGCCATCAATACACGAAAGTGCAAGTAAACTGAAGATACAAGACATACATAGGAACTCACTTTTCTATGGTATGAAGAGGGATATAGCGGGTAGGGGAGTACTGATAAGACAGGGGTGGCTCTCTCATCAAAAGAGCTAAACAGGGAGTGGATACAAGCAGATGCTACTTTTGATGTATTGCATCAGGACAGTAATGGACGTTAAGTCTAGTGCTTTAACCGCCTCCCACTGCGATTTCTCCAAGAACGGGCAACAAATACACTAGATCGCGCAAAAAAAAGACAATATCGTTGAAATCAAGAAATATTATCCATCCACGAACTGTCACCCGATGCATAACCACAACAAATCAACCAACATATGTAGGTGCAAAATGGTCTCGTCGCCCTACACTATGAACTATTTTACAAATTTATAATAATTATAATATTATTCTTTGTGGAGAGCAGGTTGGTATTAAAATCGACCCAAATTGGTCGAAAACCACCCACCTCCCTTAGACGGTAATTTTCAAAATTCGTGATATCTCTGTTATAAATCATGCAAAATTACTCAAATTTGGCCCAAATGGCGAACCCAAAAGAACAAATGCGACGCGAGTAAAATGATGGAAAAATGTTCTGTGTCGCATTCATTTCAGGATAAACGCGTCTATCTCGATAACGACTTAATACAATTCACCCAAACTTTTTACATACATTGCTCCCCATCTTATTTAGATCCGACTGAGATCGGATAAAAACCACGAACACTTGACATATGCTAAGACTGAATTTCCGTCCGTCCGTCTATGTATTAAATTATTTAATTCGCTTACTCTTAATATATGTATTTTTGTTGCGATTATTTTTCGTTTCCCTTTCAATGCTTATAGTAGTTTTTGTAGTCAATAATAATTAAAAGGCAAACATGCCGTGGCCTACGGATAGGCCACCAAATAGATTTGCCGCTTGTCTGTATTAAATGGTAATCCAAAAGAAAAAATGAACGATAATCTAAATAATCTTCCTCGCAAATCTACTCCAACCAACAACCCAAAATTACATTTTATTCATTATTCATTTCATTATCCCTTCGCCAACTAAAAAATACCAGTCTAACGGTTAGACACGATAGAAGTGAAACCTTCCGTAAAACTGAGAGAGAATGAGACGAAGGCAGCATTAGGGGCGGGATAATTATAGGTTCATTATAATATTGCTATAAAGTTCATATTTTATTGAGTGGCTTATGATAGCTAAAATATGATACAAATGCTTTGGTTTCGATGTTGTCAACATATCTTTGAAATACCGTGTCAATTGTTGTTTTTTTCTGTCGATATTCACGACACTTTTCTGCATTATTTTTCGGCATAATTGCGGTAAACATTTAAAAATGAAAATATTTACGAATATAAAAATACGGACGCAATACAGCACACGCGGTTGCTATTATGAGCGTCGTAGCGCGTATATTACACAGACGTACTAACATACACACAAACATTCGTAGGACGCTTGGTTTGAATTTTTTATACATATGTATGTATGCTATACTATGGCCTAGCCTATGTACGTACATACATATTTGTATTCTGAACTTCCAGCAAAACAATGCTTATTAATATAGACATATGCATCTACATACAACCGCACACACAGGCCACTCACTTTATTCCTGTAAATGCGTATGTCGTCCAAAGCTAAAATTCTATGCCTAGCGACTACAAGAACAAAATGTATTAATAGGCGCAGGCGTAGCGGCCATCATCCTAGTTGCCATAGCGCTGAACAGTCGCGGCGGCGCCGAACAGTTTCAACTATTGTACTGTGTAACAAAAACTCATCATCAAAAAATTGATTTATAAATTCGAGCTCATAGTTCTAAGAGTAAGTACTTTCATTCATAAAACGAGCCGCCCATATGCTAATTTTCTCGACAATTCGAAAATAGTCAATATTGGAATATTTCGCGTAGAATTATTTGCCAATATTCAATTTTTGTCAAGTCGAGTGCCCGCGGCTCCGTAAATATGTTTGCACCCATATATGTATGTAAATATATGTTTCTAAATGCTCGACAACCGCAGCTGCCTGTTCAAGGTTACTGTACGTTAGGCCGGGTCGATTTGTGGGAAGGCAAAAAAATCGCCCATTGCTCTGTGAAAATCATATTCTAGGGATCAGAATAAGAAATTTTGCCGAAGGAACCATACCTCTAAAACGATTTCTGATGTCCCCCAATATGGGTCGAACTTTTTAGTTTCTTTTCTATAACTCACATTCATTCATTTACATATGTTCTGACTAAATAAATTTCTTAAGAGAAAAAATAGATAATATTATAAATAAATAAAAATAAAGAAAAAACATAGCCATTTAGCTGATTTTTTCATGTAAAGGCCAAAAATGGTGATATTCTGAAATTGGGGGACATCAGAATTCGTTTTAGAGGTATGGTTCCTTCGGCAAAGTTTCTTATTTTGATCCCTAGAATACGATTTTCATAGAGCAATGAGCGATTTTTAAATCGACCCGCCCTACTGTACATGCAATGCTGTGCCTATGAATGTGCGCTGTGCCTATGAATGCGCGCTGGATTTCTTGAGAAATTTTACCGTATGTTTTGCTGTGGCGAGGCACATATGTACATACACACAACATATATACATATATCCGCATATATACATACATATATAAATTCACAAATTTAAATTTGCTTATGCCATCCTTCTGTGTGCCTGGTAGTGAAGCATTTTCTATACATACATATATATGCGTATATCTTTTTTCTTCTTCTTTTTAGTGTCGCTTTTTCGTTTCACTTTTTCTCAAATCACTTCCAACGATTCTAAAGAAGTTTTCACTTCAAAAATCCATCGAGGCCATTACCAGACGGTAACCTACTCAACATTCAGAATTCACAGAGAGAACGTGAAACATCTCGAATCTCGGTGAAACACCAAAAAAAAGAAAAACTTGGCAAACCTCCGAATGTATTTCTGCCATGAAAAAGCTCCTCATGAAAATATCTGCCGTTCCGAGTCCGCTTGAAACTGTAAGTCCCTCCATTTGTGGAACAACATCAAGACGCACACCACAAATAGGAGCAGGAAATCGGCAAAACACCCAAAAACACCCAATATAAAACTTCATAATTTAAATTCCGTTAAAGGAGTTGTATATACGCCTTGTCTGAAGAACGTGGCCGAAGACGAGATTGTGAGGGAAATGAAAAATAAAAACGCTACAACGCCGCCAAATAACCTCGAAAAGTGCACTAGAACCCTCTGTCCCAATTGCGCTGATGAACACCCATCTTCTGACCGTAACTGTCCTAAATATGTTCAAGCTAAAGAAGTACCTATTAAGAATTTTAATGCTCGAAAAATGCAGTTTCGATGAAGCACGTCACAAATAAAGAGAAAGACTTCCATTCAACATGCTAACCCATACACTCATACAGTTAAAATCATTACCTCACAATCGTATTATCTTATTGCTATCCCCACTTCGTCTTCATATAAAAATAGCTCATCTTCTACAAATACTAATAATATTAACATGAAAGGTTTTATCCCTTTCCGACCGTGTACGCACAATTGTGCGTATAAATTTAAATCCTAATATTTCCGAAAATATCTGCGCTAGTGCAATTCAACCTGATATACACAACTGTGCGAGCTATTTTCTTAATAAAAACACAACGAACAGTTATTGGTGTCCGTTATTTTTCGCGAATTTCGCTATTTTGATGTGTCAGTTCAATCATTTGCAAAAATGAATCGAAAGAGTAAGTTAGAAAAATTATTTAAATTGTGTAAACAGAGAAATTTATATTTTGAGAATGTGTTATCATAATAATAACAAAAGAAGTTTTAATTAAAAAGTGAAATTAAGTGTATTTTTGTGACGTTAATTAATGTACAGCCAGTTTAGTTTGAAGTGACACAATTGTGCGTGTTAGGACTTATTTACCGAAATATTTGTTTGCTTTTTTTCACTCTGAGCAATTGACTGAAGACGAAGAAGAAATATTGTGTGCACTATTAGACTCGGATTTGGAGTACTTTAGTAGCGATGATGACCTTCAAGATGCTACTTGGGAGTTACCTGGCGCACACAGTGAATCAGCAAATGATGAAAGTGATGACAGTGACGAAGGGAATGGCGAAGGTACTGAGGAACCACCAAATGAAAACAGCAATCGCTGCGAAATTTGGAGGAAAAGACCATTTCAAATAAATCTGGAAGAGAGTGCTTCCATTTCTGTGGTAGTTAACATAGATGTGGAGTCCCCTAAATACTATTTTTATAAATATTTCAATGACGACTTTTTCAAACGCGTTGCGGAATACACAAACAGATACCATATGTTTTCGAAAGGAAAACCACTGGGGACTACAATTGGTGAAATAAAGAATTTCTTTGGCATAAATATTGCGATGGGCTGCATACGTTATCCAAGATTGCGCATGTACTGGGAGACCAAAACGAGGCTTCCAATTGTTGCTGATACAATGTCCCGTGATCGCTTTTTTCTTTTGCGAATGTGCCTCCATGTTATGGACGAAAATGGAGTGACAGAAGCAGGGAAACAATCAAATGTTTTTTGGGGGATTAATCCATTAATTGAAGCTGTAAGAACGGCATGTCGGAGCATTCCTAGAAAGCCAAGAGATAATTATTCCATAGATGAGCAAATTATCCCATCTACTGGTCGTTGCCCCGTGAGACAAAGCCTTCCTAACAAACCTAGAGGAGTGGGATTAAAGAACGAAGTATTAACGACATCTGAAGGGCTGGTACTCGATTTTGAAATCTACCAAGGAAAGATCACACCACTTTCCAATACGAACTTAGGCGTAGGTCCAGCCTTAGTTTTACGTTTAGTTGAAACACTTCCAGAAGGTTCAAAAGTGTTTTTTGACCGATACTTTACGACAATACCACTCCTTCAGGCTTTACTAAACCGTGGTATTTATGCTACAGGGACTATAATGAGGAACAGAATAAAAAACATCCACCTTACCAATGAAAGGCAAATGAAAAGGGGTGATATGGAAGAATTTTGTCATAGCGAGGATAATATTGTCGTGGTCCAGTGGAAGGATTCCAAAGCGGTAATCTTGGCATCATCAGCTTATGGTTGCGGGCCTGTTTCCAATGTAAAACGCTGGGAAACAAAGGAAAAGAGGTATGCTGAAGTACCGGCTCCAAGGATAGTGCGAGAATACAACAAGTCTATGGGAGGGGTAGATATATGTGACCAATTAATGGAGGCATACCGTTCGTTTTTCAAAACTCGTAAGTGGACGTTGAAAGTTTTCATTCATTTTATTGATCTTGCATGCTGCAACTCTTGGCTACAGTACAGAGAACTTTGCAAAATAAATTCGAAATCTCGAGCGGATTCTCATGACTTACTAAGTTTTAGATTAGCATTAGCTAAGCAACTGATAGCTGTTGCGAAAAGACCACGTGAAGAGTATATCTCCGATACCGAAGAAGAAGAAACTCCAAGTGTATCTAAAAAATATCGACCATCTGAACAGCCATGCATTGATAAGAGGCTTGATAGGTACAATCATATACCAGAGGAGCATTATTTGTCATCAGCAAGATGTTGCAGGCGTGTTCGTTGTAAATCCCGCACACGTTTATTTTGTACCAAATGTAAAGTTTATTTGTGTTTAAATAGAAGACAAAATTGTTTTGCGAAATATCATACAGAAAAATAATAAAAGTGCCTAATAAAAATAAAATAAATTAACATTTCTAGCAACGTGCATTTGTATTTATTTATAGATTTTTATTTGTATTCAGGCCGAAACGCTACAATTGTGCGTATCCTGGAAATAAAGGATACACATAAGATTCGGCGAAATAAACTTTTTAGCTATTTTCTACACTGACCAAAGTGATAGGGAACAAAAATGCATACGGATTGGTTGACTAGATTTGCCATAGGTCGGAAAGGGTTATAAATAACTAGCGAAAACCCGCCCGTTCCGCTGGTCGTCTTTAAAAAAATCTAGATTAATTAATTAAATTAAGCCGAAAAATACTGTGTGTTTTTTATAAAAATTCTCGCGCATGAATAGTAAGGAAAGAAGTTTTAAATAGTAGTAGCAATTAAAAAACGTTTGATGTGATTTACTTTATTACTTTTTTTATTGTAATGCTCTTTGGTACACAATATTCTTCGTTTTTCCCATGCGTTGTTGAATAAATGAACAATACCGATGGCTTACCAACTCTTGAGCATGAAACATAAAGTTGGCCATGAGAAAAACATGTTCAACATATTCTAAATCAATACCACAAATTGATAAAGTTTGGCCTTGTGACTTATTAATAGTAATCGCGAATGCAAGGCGAACAGGAAATTGAAGATGTTTGAATTCAAACGGCATATCCGATGGTATCATTGGTATTCGCGGTATTAAAACGTCTTCACCAGAGTATTTTCCATTCAAAATTTTTGCTTCAATGACGTTATTCATCAATCTCTTAACTGTTAATCGAGTGCCGTTACATAGTCGTGGTTGATTTATGTTTCTCAGCATAGTAATCGGTGCTCCTATTTTCAAGTTTAGCATGTGTGGCGGTAATCCAGGTAAATCAAGTGAATTCTAAAAATTCAGTGGGATAATTTACAATATCATCTTGATTTGTAACAGTGTCAACGGATCGATATGTTTGTTCTGGACTTGGTATGTTAGCCAAAACAGCCGCATTCATTTCATTCACATCTTTATTTTTGCCAGCCATGATGGCTCGTTCACTAAGCCAATCATAATTTTTGTAATTTTGAGGCAAATTTGGGAAAATATTTACTTTGAATTAACTGTTCTTTGGTTTGACTTATTTGATAAAAGTTTGGTTGTAAAGTTATTAAGCCAGTTAAATTATCGTCAGGAACTTTGCCATTTCCAATATCCAATAATTGCTGTGAAAATTCAGCAGCTGATGGATCATTTTGCATTAGAACACGTACATTTGTAGTTAGTTTGAGTGTTTGAACGTGTCTCCACAAATATGATGATTTCAAACATGCAGCGAATTCATCTGCTACAGTTGCTCGAGGAATAACAGGCAGTGTTTGTCTAAAATCACCTGCCAGCAGCACTAAGGCACGACCAACGAAAATCCCGTAATGTCCTATCAAGCGCTTCCAGTGACTTTTTATGTGCCATCGTGCACTCATCCCATACAATTACGTGTGCGAAAAAGCGGAAAAGGAGAAGAGAACTGTTCTCTTCCCCCCCGCTTTAACCCAGCTATGTGTTCAGGTGCAAATGACTTTTTTGCGTGAAGTCTGATATAAAATAAGTTCTATTTACTCTTCTTAAATTTATATAAACTTTTCCAGGCGAAGTAAAAAAACTGACATATATTTGCTTCAATCGTACAATATATTTGTGAGTACACAGGTAATACGTAAATATATGAATGATATAGGTAATATCTCATATTAGCATAACCTTTCTGCAAAAAATTAAGGAAACGATCACCAATCACTGACTTCAGATTAACGTTTATATAATAAGCGTATATGTAACATTTTAAAATTTTTTTAGAATTTTTTTTTTAATTTTTAATAATAAGTGGTCTTCCTCTTTCTCTTCCTCTTCCTGTAGCTATTCCTTTTCCTCTTCCATCTCCAGCTCCATCTCCTTTCTTTATCCCGGAAACGGGCAGTAAAAATTACTTCACTTAAAAGCTTTCATCAACAGCTTCCATCTGATACCCATATTGTACAAACACATCCAAGGGTACCTTGGTCCACCTTTTCGCCTATATCTCGAGACCCTGGCCACTCAGAGATCTAAAAAATACTCTGTATTAAAGCACTCATCAGTAGCTTTGATTTGATACCCACAATGTAAAAACACATCCTAGGGTTACCCTGGTGGCGAGTGGAAACAATAAGCTTATTATACTAACCTTCTCCGTGGAAAAATATATATATATACCAAATTTCAGAATAATCGGCCCAGACACACACGACCAAAATGTATTCAATTCTAATGAATGCTATGTGCGGTACAAAAAATACGTGCGGCAAATAGCAAAAACACACTCACTTAAGGGGTAACACCACTGTAGAAATTTCAAAAAATTGATTTTTTTTATAAGCTTAAAAAATTCTTTGAACCTTTTAAAATACAGAACAAAAAGTTTTATACGTTACCGAAGTTTATTTCATAAATATTTTAAGCTTTTAACCAAGCGTTAGTGACTGCTACCTAACGACTTCTCCAAATTTCCAAACTTTAAACGCGTTTTTCTCAAAAAACGTTTTCTGAAATTGGCACGCAGCATAACTCAAACAATTTTAAATATTTTTAATCAGGTTTTTCACTACGTCTGTAAAATAACCTTCTTAAGAGAAGAGCGTAGAGGATTTTCGATAGATTAATTTAAACGATTGTTATAATTATTTAAGTGCCGTTTTTTTAGTCCAAAATAGAGTTTTTTTCTTCAAATGCTTGCTATTTCCACAAAAATAAATATTTTTTAAATCCCCTACGTGTTTTTCTAGCTATTCTTACCTAGATTAAGAAAAAAAAATGTTTCTTTGTTCCAGATTAAAATTTGCACCCTCTGTGCTGCGTGCCGCGGAGCTCCTTCAAGAGAAACCACATTACAAAAATGTCTCCAATGCCGCCATTTTGTAAAATTTTTTGATCAAACTTTGTAGTTTTGTATTTTAGTAATAACTTCCCAAATCAGAGTGATTGTTTCCCCTTTCCTTCTATACAAAAAAATTCTTTAAAAATCGTGTTTATTTTACGTGTGTACAGTGGTGTTACCCCTTAACCGACGCACCGCACACACACGCGTTATCGGATTTCAACCAAACTTCACAGAAACCTTTGCCAAAGCAACACCAACAACGTGTGAAACTTTTATTGTTTTCCTTACACGCGTTGCTGAGATTCCCCCAGACAAATGCACACTTTTTTTCGGCTTAATTTTTATGTATATAGATTAAATTAATATGGACTCCATATGCTTATTAAACAGCAGCATCCCTATTTCATCGCCATACAAGAAAAAAGCTGTAGCAACAATTTTTCTCCTATACTTCCTAGAAACTGTGAGGGCTACTTTACCAATGTAACATCAAATACCCAATCAAAACAAAATACTGCCTTACTAATAAAAAACTATTATATATTCCCATAAAAGGAAAAGTTTTAAATCGCCACTTCAGTAGTCGAGATCGAAAGGTTCATCAAATTTACAATAATTTGCAAAGATTCTGCAGCAGAAACCTTACGGATATACCTATTTCTATCAATTAACATTTCCACCATTCGTCGGCTTGGATATTTCACTCTAGAACGTCGGATGTTGCCGGGTGAAATAGACACCTTGCAAAGCTAAGATCAGAAAAAATTAAAGCTTGACACAACTTCAACCTGCCCTACATTCAACACCTTAATTGCTTTCAAAACTCCTCTATCAGTTCGATATGGTGCAAAATTAATAGACTCAGTAATATTAATGCGTCATTGGTATAAGAGCCAATGTTCTACAACATTCGATTTAAGGGAAATTGCAAATCAATTCGCCTCCGACTGGTCTAATTACTCGTCCGAATCAAATTTTTATAGTTTCTTCCGATCCTCAAAACAATCTGTGGATTAATTGTCACCTACGCTTTCAAGCATACATCCGAGAGCCAAGTTAATCGAAAAACCAATAACTATGTGTTTTACCCAAGCCAAGGGAAATTCCCGAGCTTTGACCGCATATCCTATAAAATGATAAAATCCTCCTCCAACCTCGCGAAGTCTCATTTGCTTAGCCTTTACAACACCATTTTAAATTCTGGCGTAATCTCACATAACCTGGAAATTGCAAAGGTAATAGTCATACTCAAACCAAATAAAGATTCTCTCGACACAAACGGATACAGACCTATATCGTTGATCTCTCCTTGATCTCCTGCACCTTTGCAATTTTAGAACGTATTGGATGGTTTTCGCAAACACTATAACTCATTGCTGAGAACCAAGTTGCCTTTAAATTGAGTAGAGATTGTCAAACACCCTCCTCCACATCGGTTATTACGTAACAAAATCTTTATCATCAAGACAGCATACATCTATTCCTTCTGTGGATTTCGAAAAAGGTTTGGCCGTGGTCCACACGTAATCCTAAAATGTCTTCACATTTGGGGAATCGGTCCTAAAATTTTTCACTTCATCAAATTTTTTGTGACAAACAGATAATTTAGAATAAGGCTTGCCAATACTTTGCCAGATTCATATCCCCTTTGCAATGGGGTTGTGCAAGAATCCCCTTTGTCCGTCATTCTATTTTCAATAGCGAAATCAGCAAAATAATCAAAAGCAACGACGCAGAAATAATGTCTCCGTAACAGAAATAATGCCACGGAAACAAAGTCCATATTCGAAGGTTTTATAAAAAATATCTTACAAGAACAGAGTATTCTGAAGTAAAAATATCTTTAGATAAAGCAAAAAACGTCCACGTGTGTAGGCGATCTATTTGCAATTTTCATAATTTTAAGATACATATAAAAAATATTTAACTTAAAAAGGTAAAAAAGAAACTAAATATTCTCTATATCACATTTTCTTGTAATTATAGCTGGAAAGAACACTGCTTCGAAACAAAAAAAGTCATTAGTTACCAGAGTAAATGTATTATCAAGCAAAAAATGTCACATACATAAAGGTTGTCAAAAAAGTCTTGCGGTATTTTTATTGAATTTTCAATTGTTCATAAAATTGGTTATAATAATGCGATTTAAGTCAAATATGCGCCGTTTTGTTCGATGACGAGTTCCCAAGTAGATGCCAACTTCATAACGCCCCTCTTATAGAAGCTCGCTTCCCTATTGTCAAAAAACTCGGAGGGCCAATTTTCACAGGACTCTCTTGTGGACAACTTCCGACTACCAAGCTCCTGGCGCGTCACCAAAGATGTGTGTGGCCTGGCGTTGTCCTGATGGAAGACAATTCGGCCTCTGTTGATCAAAGATGGCCTCTTCTGCATGAGTGCTGCATTCAAGCGGTCCAGTTGTTGGCAGTACAGGTCCGAATTGAGCGTTTGGCCATAGGGGAGCAGCTCATAGTGGATGATTCCCTGCCAATCCCACCAAACACACAGAAGAACCTTCCTGGACGTCAATCCAGGCTTGGCCACCGTCTGGGCAGCTTCACCGCTTTTCGACCACGACCGTTTGCGCTTCACGTTGTCGTAAGTGACCCACTTTTCATCGCCAGTCACCATCCGCTTCAAAAACGGGTCGATTTTGTTTGCGATTCAGAAGCGATTCGCATGCATCCATACGGGCAAAAATGTTTTTTTGCGTCAAGTCGTGTGGCACCCATACATCGAGCTTCTTTTTGAATCCCAGCTTCTTCAAATGGTTTATAACGGTTTGATGACTCATGCCCTGCTCTTGGCCGATGCTACGGCTGCTACTATGCCGGTCTCTTTCGATCAATTCAGCGATTTTATCGCAATTTTCGACGACAGGCCTTCCGGACCGTGGCGCATCTTCGATCACCTCTGCACCAGAACGAAAACGTTGAAACCATCGTTGTGCGGTGGAAATTGAAACTGTATCGGGTCCATAAACTGCACAAATTTTATTGGCAGCATGAGATGCATTTTTGCCTTTATCGTAGTAGTACTGTAAAATATGCCGTATTTTCTCTTTATTTTGCTCCATGTTTGCGACGCTATAACTCACGAACGACTAAAAGCAAACAACAATTAATCAATCACGTGTTAGCACATGAAAAGAGCTTTCCAAAAAGCTCTAGCGTGAACCGATGCGACGAATACAACTAGAACTACGCGCTTGCAAAGACAAGCTTGCGGAAATACCGCAAGACTTTTTGGCCAACCTATATAAATACTTTAATCTATCTATCCCCTTAGTCAACGATAACGGCGTTTAGTCCGGTTTACCACCAAGCCAGGGTGTGCATTCGTGTCTTCAGAACTACGCCCGTAGACAACATTTTCTTAAAAGCGGGCACACCAACACTACAGAAAGGAATACGCGAAACACACGCTCAGCTGGTAGGTTAGGTTATATTTGGGCAGGCCATGTTGAGATCATTTTGTTCTATTAACGATATCAGAGTAGAGCTCTTTGTTTTAGCGAAAACAAGATGCGCGTGCTGTTCGCGAATTTCAGGAGTCGCTCAAGCTTCAGTTCAGTGATAGATTCTAGTCTTTCAAAACTGAGGGTACCCAGGTAGCATAGTCTAGTTTTCGAAAGAGTCCGGCATTGTTACAAGCGGTTACAAGCGAGCTTGCTAATTACTTCTTTGCACTCTTGGACATATTTGTACGGTACGCAGTATGATTTTATCGCTTTTATAGCCGCTTGGCTATAGCGAAGAAGTTGTTGCAGTTAATTGCTGCGTATGGATATACAAGCTCTGCTGCTTTCTTTAGAGCAAATATCTCAGCTTGAAACACAGTACAATATTTAGGGAGTTGAAATGACTTTTTGATGCTTCATTCGGCACATTATATGCCAGCGCCAGCCCCCTCTTCCGTTTTTGATCCATCGGTAAAGACATTGATGGTGGTATTTCTCGGAACTAAGCCTTTGCGCCATCCATTGTTGTTGTTGTTGTAGCAGCGTAAACATTCCCCATACTTACATACGGGAAATGCTGCTGGGGTGACAGTCATTGGCCGGGTATAAATCCGGGTCGTTTCGGTAACGTAGAACCGACTGTCGGCGGTTTTCCAAAACTCGTAACTGGAACCATATAGTCTCGTCTCGGCTGGTACCTAAGATAACATTTTCATTTGACTCTGTAATAATTCAAGTGCATACGGCTCACAAAACACAGCCAAAGAATTCCCTCTAACTTTCGTCTAGTTCTTAAGACCGTTAAGAACTTAAATTTACCCTGCCACGAGGGAAACTGTATTTTAAGCCACCCACCATGGATTATTAAAAAAACTCAAAAAATCAAATGCTTCTACTGATGCCTGTCAGTTATTCCTGGAACGTAAAGCTCGTTATGAAGCTGAAAAATTGACGTTATGGTACACAGATGAGTCCAGATCCTCTAGTTACGCAGTTGTCGACACAATTGGTCACGTCCGAAGAGTGCGTCCACCGCAGAAGTGAATGCCATCCGTAGCGCAATCATCATGGCGTCAAAGGCAACTTCAAAAGTCCTTATAAGTACCGACAGCTTCTTGGTCCTGAAAGCAGTCCACAACCTCACTCATAGCTCGATTACAGTCAATTTGATTAGAGACATGATCGAAATGAACGATCAAAAGATTAACGTTCCCACGACAGTCAGTTCTACGTAACCAGAATAACCCGAATTTATATCCGGCCAAGGAATGTCACTTCGGCAGCATTCCTCGTATATGTATGGGGAATATTTATGCTGTTACGACGACACCAACAACAACAACATGAAAAGATTAAATAGCTATGCATACCCGGACACATTGGAATTATGGGCAACGAGGCAGGAGATCGTGTCACAATATCGACTAACTCAACATCTGTAACAACAGAGAATAGAGTCGAAAAAGTATACGTCACGCGATTTATACTAAACCACATCTGAAACGTAAGAGTACAGGATTGGTTTAATTACAATCACAATTACATAACCAACCACAATCGAGAACTCAGGACCCTAGACAGGCTAGTTTACTGGCCACCTACACGATGAGGCCCATATGCTGCTTGTGAGGGAGCATAACAAACTGCTCAGCAAGGAGTTTCTGCTAGGGTGTTACCACAGGCCTCACCCATGCAGACACCTGCTTGAGCCTGAGCCAGCTCCCAGGTACGTCAGGAGGCATTTCCTCAACTACGCGAACGAGAGCCAAGACGAAACAGACAGACAGCTAATGGATCGGACAGTGTACAGACAGGCCATAAACGACATTCACCGGGCGACCCTTACCACCTTCTTAAGCTCCCGACCCCCGAATGCCGTTATCGGAGTCCAACCACCACCCATCGCAGACGAAAAGCTCCAACTTCCCCGAGAGTCCCGCGTAACCTTGGCACAATTACGTTCTGGATACTGTAGCAGGTTAAACTCCTACTTATCCAGAATCGACCCCGGCATACTAAACATATGTCCGGCATGTGAAGGCACCCGGCACGACACTAACCACCTTTTCACATGTCCCCTAAAACCCACTCATCTAACACCCCTCTCCCTCTAGACCCAACCCGCCGGAACAGCTAGTTTCCTGGGCCTACCGTTAGATGAGCTAGACGAAGACGACCGGTGATTTCACTACACTGACAAGGCAAAGTTACTGCTACAACAACAACAATAGAACTCAGGACCCCTATTTATCCAACAAATGTTTCAAAAAAGCACATCCAAACGTTCATAAGAATCTGTCTAGTCACACTCTTTGCACCCATCAACACGTTCTAACAGGCAATCCATCTCCAACTTGCCCGCTCTGTCCACATGTTTTGACTCTGAAGCATATTTTCTCTGAATGCATTGCGCTCGAAGGAACCAGAAACCGTCTTCTCAAATACAATTGGGTTGAAGTTTTCGCGAACCTCACTGAAGTGAACATAATTTCAACAACTTTATCAACGCTGTGAAAGCAACAATCCAAAAATTACTACGATAAATATATATTCATACTAGCGTACCCTCGCCCGCTTCGCTAGACGATAAATTCAATGATTTGCTGAAAGAGAATAAAATTAATACGAAACAAAGCAAATTCTTTGATACAATTTCATTCGAACTTTATTGTAACACTTTTTGGTAGACAACGTTTTTGGTTTTTTCATCTTTCGCGTGAATAATGACGATGGTTTGCCAACTCGTGAGCAAGCTACATACAATTGTCCATGAGAAAAAATTGGGTATTTTAAATTAATACCGCCTTATTAATTCTCATAGCGAAGGCAAGGCGAATAGGGAGCTGCAAACGTTTGAAATCGAATGGTAAATCCGCCGGAATCAGTGGAATTCAGGGTATCAAAATGTCTTCTCCTTTGTACTTCCCTTTCAAAATTGTTGCTTCGATAACGTTACCCATTAGCTTCTTCACAGCGAGTCTGGTACCGTTGCAAAGTCGGGGCACATTACTATTGTGCAGCATAATAATCGGTGCTCCAATTTTTAATCGTAAATTATGAGGTGGTAAGCCTGGCAAATCGAGTGAGTTTAAGAATTCAGTTGGATAATTTACGACCTCATCTTGATCAGTAATAGTGTCCATTGACTTATACGCAACTATGTCACCAGGTATTTGATCTAAAATAGCTGAATTTATATCATTGACGTCCTTATTTTTCCCAGCTAAAATTGCTCTTTCGCTGAGTCAATCATGGTTTTTGTAATGTTGAACTATGTTTGGAAATACACTCTGTATCAATGCCTCTTTAGACTGTGCAAAAGTGCAGAAATTGTTAGGCAATGTTATCATTCCTGTTGTTTTTGAAAAAAGGTTTATTTTTTTTGGTTAAAAAGTGTTTTTTGAAGTTTTGAAAAACACTTCGCTCTAACAAATTTCTTCTCAGTTAATTGCTGAAAATTAAATATTTTGAAAAAACTATTTTTTTTAATTTAACGTTTTTGAGAAAATTTTGTTCTTGAAAAAATTTCATACTTATGTAAAAGTTTAAATTGATTTGTTAAAAAAGATTTTTTTCCGCTTTGAAAAACACCCCTTCGAAAAAATGTATTCTCTATTAATAGTGGAATATGAAATGCTTTGAAAACACCATTTTTTTTTTAAATTTTGTTTGGTTTTCAGAAAATTTTGTTTTGAAAAAATTTCATACCCTTGAAAAAGTTTTATTTTATTTTATTTGTTTAAAATTTTTGAAATTTTTTTTTTTTGTAATTTTAGAAAAACACCTCTTCGAAGAAATTTCTTTTATCTTTTTGAGGAAAATTTGGTTTTGAAAAAATTTCATGCTTTCGAAATTTTTTTATTTTTACTTTATTTCTTCAAAATTTTTTAAAACATTTTTTTTTATAATTTTCGAAAAACACCCCTTTGAAAAAATGTTTTCTATGTGTCATAGTGGTATTCCATTAACTTTTAAGATTATAGTCAAATACTTACAAATATCTACGCTTTCACAAATAGCAACAATAAACAAATTTCCTCAAAACCAAAAAATTTACTTTTTTTCTAAAAAAATTCTAAACAAACAACGTAATAAATTTAGAATTTTGTGTTCACGAAAAAACAGTATTGTTTTTATTGTATTAACTGAAAACCAAAATGTTGCAAAAAATCAAAACAAAACTAAATTATTTTTTTGTGTTCATTTGGTCCATATGTTCCATAAAAAGTTGATATGGTAAATAATATGCAGGGTCTGATCCACGCAAATTTCCATTGACCATTATAGTGACAAAATTATCGATCACCAATTCCAACAGGATTTCAAAATCAGAGTTGGAATGAGTTGTTGTGTGGTGTACTTCTGAAAAAAATGAGAAATAAACAAAATAAATCTAAAAATTCGAATTCTAACTTTATCTTGTGTATGTTCTTATTACCTTTGAATTTTTCCAATGAAGCACCATTCATTTTAAATTTTCCAAGAATTTTTTTTATCATTTCGCGTTTCTTTCCTTTTTCATTCGATTCCAACATTTGTTCATAGCCGAAAACATCGTTTGCAAACGCATTCATTTCCATATAGAATTGGTCAAAGAAAGCATTGCTCAATTGAATTGAAACATTATTTTCATAAATACTTAGGACCTTAACTAATGCACCTTGGTACATACCTAACGCAGATATTCATCGCGACCTTGACATCGATACTATTGATGAAACAATACAAAGCGCTAGCAGAAGACACATAAATAGACTATTAAGGCATACAAATCCTATGATGAGTAGACTACCAAATAAAGAAAAATCTACCCAAAGTCGGCTTAACCGTCAAACACCAACAGATCTTGCAAAATCCTTGTAATCAATTGTCAACTAATCGTATATATCATTGTTTGTTAACCACTTGTTTTTAAATAATATGTATATATTTCTTCTAAATGAGCTTGGGGGCAATGGCCCTTCAATATCACTCTCATTCCATCTTTTTGTAAATCAAATTACTTATTGTCTAACGACAGGTGTAATATTTTATGGAAGAAATAAAAAAAAAAAAAAAAATTTCATTCGAATCATTTGAAATTTCTGTATACAATACATTTCTGTATCACAATACAAATACAAAAAATTCAAAAAAAGTTGTACACATAAAATTACACATAAAATGAATGTCGATTCGAAACTTACTTTAATCTAACAATCGAGCAAGTTTTGTTTTGGACAATATTTTGATTTTTTCTTTTTTTTATATGAAGAAAATATTTAAAAGAAATTTTTTTTTGCTAAAAACCTCCCCTAGTGGATCCCTATAATATGAAAAAAGAACGAATAAAATTGGCCTCGTATCGGCCCAAAAAAATGCGGACAAACGAACATCATTTCATTTTTATATATATAGATAAGAGCTGGCAGTGAATTCTCATTAGTAAATTTTTAGCAAGCTAATTAATTTAATTTTGTTAATAAATCATAATAATAATAATACTCATATTAAAAAAGTTATGTCCTATGGTGAGTCCCAGGGTTACTTAAAAAATATCTCGAAATACTGGGATTAAAATTTTTCGCTATTATTTTTCGCATTCTTAGTGATTATATAGCGGTTCTCAAAAGCAGTTTTGTTCTCTCCTTGGCCTTCGCAATAAGAAAAGTTTGATATTTAAACAAACCAGTAAGTAGACAAACAAAAGCCAAATGACAGCGAATCTAATTAATTTACTCGAATGCTCAAAATGCTCCCTAGATCTATTTGGAAAACATCGAATGGATCCTTAGACGCCGAAAATCGTCATTATATAACAATGTCGCGGAGGAACTAAAAGTCGCTATTATCGAAGAATGCGACAAGTTGGACTCTGACTTGATACAAAACTAAGATTTTGCATATAAATAAGATGATTTTCGAGTTAATTAAGGGGTTATACGCAGTTATGACTTTCAAAAAAATCGATTTTTTTACTGCATTTTTGTAATGTACATATATTCAAAAGTATACGCACGAAATTTGAAGTAGATCTAAGCAATACTTTCGGAGTTATACCTAAATATGTAGAGATGCTTCGGCACGTTTTAAGGTAGGTATTGAAACTTTAAACGTGTTTTTTTCAAAACGGCATTTTTCAAGTCGGTGTACACAATATCTCGAAAACGGCTTGTTTGATCGGTCAACCGTTTTAACTCAATCTTTAAAGATACATTTTCTAGTAATTAATCGTTCCTTTTGTAAATCTGATACTTATTTTCCATTTTATAATCAATTTACGCCCAAATCTTAACGTAAAAATCGAAATCATTTCTTTTAAAAGCTGCCATTTTGTGAAAATTCACTATTTTGATTAGCCGAACGATTAATTACTAGATAATCTAATATACAGGGTTGGCCATATTAAACTGACCCATTGAGTAACCCTATAACTTTTTACTGTAATTTGAAATCTAAGGTTTACGTCAACAAGCCAAAGACACTAGGCGCACTTAAGGCCAATATCCGACGGGAAATAGCCGCCATATCGGCCGAGACGCTGGCCAAAACTATGGAAAACGCCGAAAAACGGGCACATTACGCTATACGAGCTAAGGGCGACCACTTGCGCGATATCATATTCAAAAAGTGATGTAAACGAATCTCCTTGAACTAAATTAAATGTTTTTCACAATGAAACACAAAAAAATGTTTCTTTTTCCATATTTTTTTAATAATCACATGGGTCAGTTTAATATGGCCAACCCTGTATTAACAAAATTTGTTTGGTTTTTTGATTTCAGATAATCCAATCCTGAGTTACGATGTACACCGTAAATCGTCTTTTTTTAAAGGAGGTTCCAGAAATCGCCTGCAGCGCGCTCTATAATCAACATTTTCATAAATAAAAAATTTTGTTACGTTCTTGAAGGATGCTTTTATAACCGCCAAAAATTTTCAAATTAAAATATTCTGAAGTTTCTTCAGGATAAATCCTTGACAACCCGTCTTTTATTTGCTTCATAACTGCGTATAACCCCTTAAATTTCTGGTGAGTATGTTGTTGGTTTTCATCGACAAATGAAACAATATTCAACAAATAAAACAATATTTGCTTAATTTGTATTTAAACTGAAACTGTTACTTTTAATAAAAATTATTATACACACTGTATTAAAACGGCATCTCTTTTATATTATGAAAATATTATGCACTTTTATAATTAATTGTTGGTCATAAACAAAATTCTTTGTAGCCTATTTCTTAAAAATACATTTACAATCTTATGCTTTTCTTTTGCTTTCGCCATAATCTTTACAATCTTCATAATCATATATTTTTTGATTATCCTCTTTTTATATTAAAACATATTTACATAAATATCCAGGTTATCTACACTTCATTCAAAATCTTTTCCGTATAGCACCTTAGTATCACGTTCTTTACACATAATTTATTTAACTTTTTTTAAAATTTCATCAATATTGTTTTTACACCTAATAAATTGCGAACGCTATCGTTGTATTTAATTAAAACAACCTTTGAAGCGCAAATATTGATTTTTTCTCCAGCGCATAGAAGTTGCAAACACGTTGCCCTCTCCAAGAAATCTGACATCTTAAGTTCCCTCATCAGACTTTTGTGTGCGGGAGATGCTGATGAAGAAGGTGGATATATCTAAAACGTTAAATCAGAAATTGGTCATTGTCATAATATAAGCCAATTTACCAAAATTTTATTTTATTTACCTTATTCAAAAGAGTATCTTTAGATTTGACCTTAAGCAAATTGCACAAATCACTCAACAGAACCCATTTGTCAGTTCCTTCATCTTTGAGTAAATATAAGGGTGGTAGTAAAATATCAGCTTCTTCAAATTCAAACATTTCCCCTTCGCTATCCGAATTTTCTACCAAAATTTCTGGCTTGTTGTCATTGTGCAATCGAACGGAGTTAAATCGATCAATATTGTCAAGCACGACTGCACAATTTTCCATCATAGTCTTACGGTTACTGCCCGCCTCTACATACGTATTTAATTGTTTTTTGTTCGTTATCAAATTAGATACTGAACTTTTTCTAAGAGCTCTGCTCATATCACATGTAAAATTCGGTGCTCCTCCGAATATATCATAACCATATATTGATGAATCTGCAATGAGAAGAATGAAATGATTAGAAAAGAGAGAACTACCGATATCTAAACTATGGTTCGACTTTGTTGACATTTCTGTTCAGTATGGTTTGACGAGTCATCACGAATCTTTTAACGCCACAACAACGCTTCCAAATTGTGGAAATTTACTTTGAAAAAAAAAAAAAAAATAAATAAATAAATAAGAATAGATAAATAAATCTGTTCGCGAAATTCATAGAGCATCATCGGAGGAGATGCCGTTACACATCGATGACATTTGGTTCCAATTTGCCATACAGCGCGCTTAACAATCGGTTTATTGCAATATTCAAGCTAAGCCACCATTGACGCCATATATATGTATATAATTGGCGCGTTCATCCTTTTTGGATGTTTAGCCGAGCTTCTCTCCTATTTGTGGCGTACTTACTGATGTTGTTCCACAAATGGAGGGGCCTACAATTTTAAGCCGAATCCGAACGGCAGATGGTTTTTTTTATGAGGAGCTTTTTCATGGCAAAAATATACTCGGAGGCCTGCCATTGTCTGCAGAGGGGCGACCGTTATTAGAAAAAAACTTTTCCTGTCATTTTGGTGTTTTATGCCCACAGTGGGTTTCAAGCCCGGGCTCTACCCAATGGTAGTCACGAGCAAACCAGTTGGCTATCCATGCAAATACTTTTGATTAGGTAAAACTGATTTTTTCTTGCTTTATTTTCTCCAAACTAAGTTCGTAAAATGGATTCAGGATATATTGTTCTAGTAGTCCAAGCTTTTTCCCAATTAGTTTTTATAGTCAATATCTATTCTACATGGGGAAGTTTGCACGCTTTTACTATTTTATGGTTACTTAAAATGAAACAATGAACTTGTTCGAGTTGCAATCATATCTGCTGGATTATGATCCAATCATAACACGTTTTCTAAGATATCACGTTAGATGGGAAATTCTGTCTAACTGTAAAAATTACGACAATTTTTGCGCGCAAAGTCATAATTTTGTTCCCCCCCATTATTTTCTTTGCCATTTTCAATAGTAAATTTCCGTCAATGTCTAAATTATTAAAGAAAATATTTATAGGAAATACAATTATTTTTATTTTCATCATTTATCTTTTCAAAATAAGTTCCAAACGTCAGAAAATTATCCCCCTGAAACAGGGTTGGAAATGTTTATAAGTGCTACATTATTTCCGGTTTTATTACAAGTCTCGAACAAGCCCATTAACACATTCAAAAAAGCGTCTATTGAATGAATTAATGTTAAATTCTATTTATTTCATAAGCCACGTTTTATGGGAGGCTTTTCATGGCACAAATGCACTATTGCTTACGTACAATCGCTCTTAGCTTACTTCAGTTCTTACCATTTTCTTTTTCAACTTTAGCTCGTGTCCATCGTGACTTTTCGTTTGCAAAAAATGGAGCTTAAAAATTGAAGCGGAGCCGCGAATAACGTTTTAAAAGCCATTTTTTGCAAAACGTGTCCTTTTGCAGATTTCAGTTACTATTACTCTCTTGCATCTCTAAAGCATCAAATAAGTTAAAATTTCGGACCATAAGGCAATTAAAAAGCAATTAGAAGAAGTCAGTCCGTGGAAGAACGTTGTAAGTTACACGCAAAATGATACGATCGCAATTGACGAAGGTAATTGATAAGTGTAACAGAGGTACAAAAAGAACATGTCATTTTGAAAAGTGGAGTGATAATAAAAACAAAAAGCTTAGAAATAGTGGAAATGCATATATAACCAGGAAAAACAAAAGTACCCCTCAAAAAACATCCCAGAACAAGTAATGTGGAAAAACGTCTTAAGTGTACTTGCTGTAATTTTATTTTATTTATTGTTTTTATGTAGGTTTGTGATGGTCGTTGCTATTTCAATTGCGAAAAATTTAGTGTTAGTCAAATAAAGGACTATTTTGTCAAATTGTATGAAAAAAATTATAATGAACAAACTGTTTTTTTATCGTCTTTGATCGAATTGAGTGAGCCTCGAAGAAGAAGAGTTAAAAACACAATTTCATATCGTACCGTCACCGTAAACTACTTTTTGCAGAGCCAGTTCGGTAGAAAAGAGAGATTGTGCAAAAAAATGAATTGCCATACATTTCAGGTAAGATTTGTTAAAGCAAAGAGAAAAAAGAACTCGTGTGTGTTTTCTCTAACTCACTAATGAAACAGTAAATTTCCAGCGAGTTTTGATTATTCGGAAAGAGAGTGAAAAGAGAAAGAATTTAACCTGCATTCGCTCTTTGAACAAACTTGCTTTGCTTACCTTCATAAGCCATTTTCGACGCATATCTTGGAAGCCAGTACTTTGAGTAGATATAGGAAAATAATGTATTGCTTTTCCGTCGTTTTCTACGCAAAGAGCAGATGAAAGTTAACCAACTAATTTTAAGCAAGTTATAGAAATTGTGTGTTTTTTAGCTCAATATTTTTTAACACTAAGATAATACAAATGCTGGTTGAGAAACTAGAACATGGAACTAATATTCACGATCAACGCGGAAAACATGAAAATCGTCCCCATAAGATTATATACAAGAAAAAACAGACGGTATATTTTTAATACGGAGCACAAGTTACGATTTGGTTTTCCAAGAAATGATACTTGTAAAGTGTGTGATAAGCTCTTTATTCAAATGGTTGCAGCTGCAAACAACGAAAAATTTTATGATACAGAAAAATATGCCAAAGCACATCATGAAAAGGCCGAAAAAGGTTACGCTCAACTTAGAGATGATTCGAACGCAGCCAGTAATTGCGATAGTATCGTTGTTATTTGTGTCGATTTACAGCAAGTCATTTTTACGCTAAATCTTACTCATTCTAATATTTTTGACGTGATAACGTCTTATAATTCAATTTAGCCGGCTGCACGCTTCTTGCTCAGTCGTCGTTATCTTGCTCATTCATCGTTATCTTGCTTGAACTGCAAGCAAAAGCTCGGAACGAACGACAAAGAGCACAATCAGCCCCCGCATTCGGCAACGTTCGACATCTGGCTCTCTTCTCCTTGAGTGAGCATATACATATATATGTATGTATATGCGCAAATGTATACAAATTCACATATTTGTATTTGCATATGCCTTCTTCCTGTGTGCATGGTAATGAACCATTTCTCTGTTGAGAATAGGACGATGCATCGCGGAAAAGTAGGAAATGAAAGGTGGTGTTTCGTGTGTAATGTGTCTTGAAAAAGGGAAATCGATGATGTTGCCTCCTAGTGTTGTTGACTTATTAACGTCTGATGCACAATCGAAATTGAACATATCTTTCATGAATTTGATAAATGTTTCGTCATTTTTCACGTTTGTGTAACTTGACCTATTCCATTGCGATTCCATTTACCTCCTCCTCTATATCCATACAAAATATCTATCAAACAAATAAAGTTAAAATTTTGTTTTGAAAATTGCAACCATTACATCAGTATTTTCTTATGACGTTGTCACGTTAAACTATCGTCAGTAAACCGACTTTACAGACCTCTTTTTTTTTATTAGCGTCAATACTCTAATTATAACTTCGCTGTGCATACCCTTCCACATAACAAGGTCGATATGTACACATGGCATGAAATGGTTGCAAAATGAGGAGCTGCGGAAATCGCCTCATGTATTTTGAAACATATTTCATGTAACTATGATGTACTTAAAAAGGGAGAAATAAGGGAATTAATAATATGGTCCGATAAATGTGTTGGACAGAACAACAACTGGCCTTATGTAACAGTCTTCTTACGAAGTATTTTTCTGAAATCAATCAAAAATTTTTGACTTCTGGACACTGCTTTCTTTCATGTGATCGAGATTTTGCACTTATTGAAAAAAAGAAGAAAACTTCCCAACTTTTTATTCCCGAAGATGTTTCTCTATTAATTGCATCTACGAGACAGTCGAATCCATTTAATGTACATCAAATGGATCTAAATGATTTTAAAAGTTTTGACGCTCTCAAACAAAATTTATATAAGGATCCTAAATGCAAAATTACCGAAGTTCGATCTGCAGTAAATAAAGATAGTACCTATATAAACCTTTTACTTGAAAGAGCACACTTACACGATGGTTTTTCGCCCTATTTATGTAAAAGTGACCGTGAAAACATTCGGAAATTAATATTTAAAAAGAAGCAAACAAAAAAGAAAGATATTGTGTAAAAGAGCTCAAAGCTATATTCACAGTTTTTGGAATAATTTCATTTCTGAACACATTTTCGTTTTGTTGCCGAAGTAACGTTTTGTATTAAATAAATAAACTGTAATATACTCTTTATTAAAAACAAAATTTTTTTTTTTGCGATAGTTACATTTTAAATGAGTTCCTACAAACCGTATTGCTCAATGGAACAACGTTTTAAAAGCCATCAGTATAGATACTGTGCATAACTGCTGTCGCGCTTGGGATATGAAACGTTTTTCCACTGAAAAAATTTTTTAAATGACCGCTTACTTGTAATTCGAAATTAAAATTCCCAAATTTTTTTTTCGTATAAGTTATTAATGTCATTGTTTTGGACAAGCCAAAAATACAGGAACAAAAAACAATCACAAAGCCTCCAAAAACGTTTTTTTCTTTCCTGTAAAAAAACGATTTTGGCATTTACAACGTTATTTGCGGCTCCGCTTCAATTGTAGAATTATTAGTGAGTGCCAAAGAAGGTTGCATGAAGAACGTGAATCCTTCGCAAATATGATAAATCAAATGCAATGAAAAACGGCGAGAAATTATAGTGTTGCAATATATGTTAATCCCTAGAAGAAGATTGGGCAAAACTGTAATTTATAAGGTCATATGTCGGAAAATGGTTACGGCTAAGAGTGGGAATACTTGTAGCGTATAGAGGGTTGCGTTTTATATTTTGCGTCTTTGCAACACTACATGTGATGAACTGCAATTCGATAGTTTTATCGAAAAGTTTAGTATTCGTATATATAACATTTTCATTTACGAGCTTTTTTTGTTCTTTTTTTGGTGAGTTGAAAAATTCTTCTCGCCTAAAATATGGAATTAACTCCTGAAAATTTTCGTACGATCACCGATTACGATTTTCGAAGTGGATTAACGATACCGGGGCCTTGATCAACTTACTGTGACGTTTTGCGTTGAAGTGACCACCCATAATTGCAGAATGAACTTCGTGAAGGCCGTCCAAAAACAGTTGTTGTTCCAGGAAAAATCGATGGTGTGCGTCAGTGTCTACAGTTAGATCGGCATGTGACATATCGCGTGATAGAGGCATCCTTGGGCAATAGTGGGACCAACATACTTTCAATATTGCATAAACATTTCCTTGTCGTTGGATACTTCGTGATTTGAGAATGACCCAAAACAGGACTCGTGTCGATTGGTGTAGAGAAATGTTGAAAAAATGCAACGCACTTGTGCAAAGCACGTCTATGACATCGTAACAGGTGACGAATCTTGGCAAACAGGTGATAAAATAGCAATCGACCGTACGGGTGTTCTAAGACGAGCTTAATCCAACAAAAATTGTTCGCGGAAGAAGCACCTCAAAGCAAATGGTCGGCTCTGTTTTCCGAAAATCTGACCATGTCACGACTATACCACTAGAAAAATTAAAAATTGCCAATTTTAAGGGGCACACAGCATTTGTTTGCCAGAACTTTTGGCAGAAGGCGAATCGTCTTTCACTGGATCACACAATTCCGTTCGAATTAAGGGGTCTTCCGCCTGATTGATTGACTTTGATTTCGCATTTAATGATTTTTTTCTGTTTCAGAACATCAAAAATAATATGCGAGGTCAATACTGCAGAAGTTGTTGAAGCTTTCAAACAGTTGGTTTGTCAGGTATCCACTTCTAAATGGTAAAATAATAGCTTTCAAAATTGGTTCAAGCGAATGCAGAAGTGTATTGACTTTCAAGAGAATATTTTGAAAAACAAAAACAAAACAAAAACGTTATTGGGCGCAAAATAAAAATATATGTATATAATAAATTTGACTTGACTGATTTGATATTTCGACACACCATCGACAAAAAAGAAAACAAGTATGTATTCGTAGAATCTCAAGTAAAAGGGAGAGGGTGCGGTATGCGGGCAACAGAGAATTGTGGGAGCCGCCCAGCCAAAAACCGTGTGGCCCACTCATTGTGCGTTTTAGGATAGCATCATCGGTTGCATGTATTCAATTCAAGTGCGGTAGAGTTTGAGTCATCAAAAACAAACTTAGGAATCGGGTTTCGGGAGTTAACCCAAATGACAGTCCGCATCAGAAATATGCGAGTCTGGTTTTAAGACTATACATAGGCTTTCTTTTTTCGTTCCGTAAAAATCGTAAATGGGTTAGAGGCTTTAACATTTAAAACATACGGACATAATATTGTAAAATAATACTTCCTTCAATATTGTTACCTTCAAAACGTTTTTATCCCGAAATTATTATACTGACCTAAAATCTCCCACGGTCCTCTAAATTTCCAGGGCTTTTTGTCGGATCCAACGTTCTGCACATCACTCAAGTGATTGTTGAGATAGTCTCGCATTGCAGTGCTTGAAGCAAGCATTAAAGGGGTTTGGCCTGTTTCCGAAACATAATACAAATTTTAGTATCTAAACAAAAATTAAAAAAGTTGCATTTTAGCGAACCTGAATATGTAGCGAGTAAAGGGTCAGCGCCATAAGAAAGCAGCAAACGCACAATCTCCTCGTGGTCGTTTTCACTTGCCTCATGTAACGGTCGAATGCCCGAATGCGCCGCTTCAGAATGATTTGCTCCATACTGTAAAAGAATCCTAGCAATTTCAAGCCAACCCTTTGTACAGGCTTCGTGTAGCGGTGTATAGCCAGCATTATCTTTCTGATCTGGATTCATCCCCATGCGATCCAAGCAGTAAACAACAACATCTATGTATCCCAGACGTGCGGCTTTGTGCATTGTGCTTTGGCCAACGCTCTTATTAAGCACCCATTTACGTACTTCACGACGTACATCATTCTCGGTCTTTACCTTTTTTTCATAATTTTCATCCTCTGTTTTCCTTTCAACTTTGGCCAGTATTTGCGGACTTTGTGTGGAATTAAGGTTCACGGAAGAGGTCGGATTTGGTTTCTTCTTTTTGCGTATGTAATCGAATCCAGAGCTTCCTTTTCGACGTAGATACTTTGCAGGCCGCCGTCTTCTAAAACTAGACGTGGCACTATCACCTTCTATACTTGCTTTGCTAACAATATTTGTGTCTAGTGATTTATCATATGCATCTGCTACACCAGTACTTGGCAATGTGTCCTCTTCATCCTTGACGTCTTCCTTTAGATGATTCGCAGTTGAAGTTGATGCTGAAACCGAACCCGAAACCGAATGTGAGGAGAGGGTGCTAGTTTTGCCATTCTTGCGTAATTTGTCGTCATTAATAACAATATAATGTTGCAAAAATTGTTCATATTTTTGTTCGAATGTCATTTTATCATTACCATCCGACATTTGAGATATAATTTCTGGTGGGGCAGATGCTGGCCTATCGTCACCAACAAAAATCTCTCGTATAATTTCTTTGCGTTGTTGCATTTTTGATTCTGTTCGTGTTTTGGTTTTTAAAACGGTTGTCTCAAAAATACTGAAGTGTCGCTTCTTTCCATCACTAGATTCTTCGTCGTGCTCCTTTTTTACTGGAAGGGAAAGCATTTCTGTGACTGAACTTGATTCTGCACTGTGTGAAACATCGCTATGAATTTGGCTAGAAATGCCGTAATTGTTTGCACTCTTTTTATACTTCGGCTTTGTACAGGTGGTGGCATTTGTTTTTATAACACGTGAATGCAGCACATCAATTATTGAACGCCTTTCCTCATGCAATTGTTCCTCTTGTTGGGTTTTAGAGGTCAATAGTGATTTCTCACTGATATTCGGTGTTGACTTTTGAAGTAACCTTTCGATCGACTTCGCAAATTTGGCACTTCTGTTAGTGCTGGTTAGTGAAGGATCGTGTTCGCGCTCCAGATCTGGCAATGATGCAGCCATTTTAAGATTGTGTGGATGCTCTATTGTAATTAAATTTGGGGGAATTTTCAACGAACGCTTATAACGGTAAACTTCTAAAAACAAATCGTTTTGGCGTTCTTTGCCCTTGGGTCTTCCATTTTGACTATCACTAACTGCTATCGTTGCCTTATTAAGTTTTTTACTAGTCGAACCAGGTACCTTTTCAGTTTTCCCACTTTTCACATTCTTCTCATTTCTAGAACGCAAGCGCATTGAAGGCTCACGATCAGACTCTTTGTTCGATAGTTCTTTACAGACGGCGGATACAGAGCTCTGATTGTTGACAAACTTGCGAACATATTTTCGTTTGATTGATTTTATTTTAGTTGTAGAATTACGGATGATTTTATCATTACGCAACACTTTGCTATTCGCCAATTGTAGCTCCATTTCCCGCTTTCTCTTAGAACGGGTCATTGTATTTAAACCTACTTTTAAATGCACTTTGGGTTTCTTTGCACCTTTCGCGATTTCTTCTTTATTTGCGGAATTGGTTTGTGCTGATTTTACCACCTTATCTTGTTTTGTCTCTTTTTCTTCATTCGTTTTCTGCGTTTCTCTCCCTTCACTCCTTTTCGAAGACAATTTTTGTGAATCGTCATTCTCGGACGTTTTCGGTTTACTAGATATTAAACGATTATTTTTCATCGCATTGCTTTGGCACTTATCCTTGAATTCTGCTTTGAGTGTTGTTTCCTCCGAACTCTTGACGTTTTGTTTCGTTGCCGAATGGGAATTTTTGTCATTTTGATCAGTCGTTTGTAAAGAAACTTTTGTTAGAGAATTTCTTCCATCACTAGTATCAGAAGAATCGGAGCCACAATCCGAGAATTGATTTATGTCAATATGAGTATTTTGTCGCAACTTGGCTTTCTTTACAGGCTTCTTCGATCGGTCCTTCTTTCTTTTATGAATTTCATCATCACTCTCAGAACTACTATCCATTTGCAAACGAGCAGCGATTCGCTTTTCCTGCTGCAACCTAATTTTTCCCCGATCTTGTTTGCTTATTTTTTTCTGGATGATGATCATTGTTGACTGCGATGAATGGCCTTCCGGAGACTTGCCTGTTGTACGTTCAGTCTTTAAGACACTATCAATCATTGAATCCATTATATCACACGAATTGCTACTTTCTACCGATTCTACATTTGACGTGTTCTGTTCCACTGACCCATCTGAAGCAATCATTCTTGAGATGCCATTTGAAGCAATTTGACATTCTTCACTTGCGTCGTTATTAATATTCCCAAATCGGCGCTTGGAATACTTATTTTGTGAACTTGTAAGTAACTGTTCCATAAAGTCAGTACATTTATTATTCCAACTAAAATCTAAAAGACTACTCGAATCGTATTCTTCGTCTAGCCCCGGAATGGACGGCAACTCTGGTTTAGGGGTCTGACAAGTGCTTGGTTCCTCTTTTATTTGTATAGGTTCTTTAACGGTATTTACTATATCTACGGGTGTATTAAAAGTAAAACCTTTCAGCTCCGCTTTCGTTCTAATGCGAGCGGCTATAACTGAATGTGTTTCCGTTTTAATTGGAACCATTTGAACCGGATGTAAAATCGTAGGTGAAGGTGTATCTATAGTCGGCGTTATTGGTTCTATTTTACAGATAGGTACATTGTTATTAATAATTATGGAGCTTTCCCGTTGACAACAGGGAGTTATTTCGGCTTGTATGGATTTTTCAACGGTTCTCACATTTCGCTCTCGTTCTCTGCTCTCATCGATTGCTTGTTCATTTAATGCTATAACCGTCGATGATGTGGTGGTCATAGTTATCAATTCAGCTTTTGATGACCCATCTCGTTCCTGATATCGCTGTTGTTTGACTATTGGCTCATTACGCTGTGAATTTGAGTATTCTTGAAGATGTCGCTTGCGACCTAGATAATTAGGGTTTCGGTGTTCATTTGCATTTGGAGTGCTGCTAAATGTATTGGATGGGGAATCAGTATCTACCAGTGAAATTTGATCAGCGGTTTTTATAACGCTGCCACAATACGCTGGTGCACGAGCAACCGCATTATCATTTGAATGTAGGGGTTTCGGCAACGGCATTAAATTAGTAGTTTGGTTAAGATGTTCCACTGTTGTAGGGACAGTTCTGCTGATTATTGAACTTGGTTCGGTTTTTATTGACTTTATTGTAGCGAATGGATTAGTTTCTACGACGCTAGGTCGAATCTGGCACATCTTTACACTTTCATCTGTTGCTTTTAAAACCATAGAATTTGGCTTTATATCAGCTATGGGAGCCAGACCGCTGCGTTGGGTGACCGTACAAACTCTGTGCTGTGTTGATTGAGGATGTGCTAAAATACCCTTGGAACCTGTCATCAATATTGGTTTGGGCACTTCTGCTGAAGTTTGCAAATGCTGACTTTGCTGGTTCATTATGATTTTGTGTACTCCAGCCCTTTTATCAGAATGAAGGGAAAAATTTGGTGTAAAATCTACCCTTGGTAGGGAATGCTTATAATCTATTGGAGGATTTTTCAAAAGTGCTTGATGGTAACTGTATTCAGTGGAATCAGCTTTCGTCTTAACCGTGCGCATTGATAAATCCAGAGGTGATGAACTTAACGGTGCCTCTACCTTAATTGTTCGTTGTATATCAGGTAAGGTTGCATCGATACAAATCTTTGCCGAATTGCGCGTAGGAGTAGGTAGGTTTTCCACTAAAACACCACTTTCCAAAGCATTCATTCCATAGTCCTTGGATATTGAGGAATTAACAGGCAATGGCAAACTACCATTATTTGGAGCTACCACGTTTTGTGGTAATTTTTCGGCAGGTTGAGTCCCTGTTGGTCCTGTAGCTGAATTTAAGGCCTTCTTAATAATTTGTAAGTCTAATTCTTTTTCCGATGTAGCATTTCTCATGGCGTATACTTGGTTTATCAATTCTCTATAATTGGTTTTTGGAGCTTGAGATTTCTTAACTACATTTTGCTTTTGTGCTTGACTCGTTAGGTTAGAAATTACTTTAGGTTGCAGCGGCGGATCAATTGGTTGGGCTTGTTGGGAAGGCTGTATGGACGCAGAGTGAGAGTTAAGAGCCTTTGAGTTTTGTGGTTGCCTGTCATATGCACAGAAGTTAGATGTTGGCTGCATAGCTGCGCTTTCATGGTGCGTTCGAACTGTATTGCGATGAATTTCGATTTGATTATGCTGCGGGTAACGAATTATTTGAGAGTAATTTGCTGGCGATTGGCTTTGAGGTGCCAGATTTGTGTGATGCATTTGTATGTGAGATGGCGGTGTTGTTTGTGACGGTGACGGCGAGGCTACAGCTGCGACAGATGGTGACATATTGAAATTGTTATTATGTACATTGCTATCGTACTTAATATGCTGTGTTTCATAATAGTAAGGCTGTGTCTTATAGCCAGATGACCGATATACCGGTGTAGGGGGGGGAGTATTTTGATTTTCTGTGCATATGTTGTTTTTTGTAACTGTGTCTTTCGTCATTTTACCATATTTGAAGTAGCCGTGCTGGCCGGTATTTTCATTAAAGTTATTGGTGATATTGGCATAAGGGGCAGAGATGTCTTTACAACACGTATCCAACGTCGAAGTGGTTTTGTAGGGGTTTACATACAACCCACTACCCTGATGCAGCATGGGTTCATTATAAATATCATCTTTATTTTTAAAGTCCGACAAATCATGGGTGTTACTTTTCACTGCGAGATGAGCATGTGATAAAGAATGCAGCTGAGAATGCGATGGTAAAGCTTTCGGGCTTTTCGAATACTGGTTTGTAATTTGCGCCTGTTTTGCGGAAATAGGAGGCATGTCTGATACTGTACTAATCTGCGTCTTGGCACCTTGCATATAGTAGTTTTGACCACGAGAAATAGAGGGGCTGACATTATTCAGTAAAGAATCCTGCTGGTGGTGGGAAGCTAATTCTGATTGTTGCATTGAGGTTTCGTGCAGGTGTTGGTGGTGATATTTACTGCCACCACTATGAGATGGATAACCACTAATAGAAGACATTTGCATTTCGTTTACCTTACCACTGTCAGTAGTACAACCATGTATTTTGAGTTCTGGCTCGTGAATAATTTTTCTCTGGGCATGAATATTAGTAAACTTATCTGAACTGAATTGTGGTGTCGACATATATAAGCTTTGATGCGTCGTGTGCGTATTGCCATGATCGCCATGTGTAAAAATTTGCGGACATTTGCGTGCATAGTTGGGACTTGCTTGTTGTTCCTTCAAGGCCAATGAGTTGCTAGGATTTATAATATTGCTAGGGTCCACTTTGTTATTACGTATTATTTCCATCGGCGCAGGAGCTGACTTTTGGCTTTGTATTACCTCATTGTACATCATTGCGTTTGCTGCCCCATGACCAGGAACCGTAGAGTACCCGACTTTAACATCTTTATACAAGACCTGTCTTGACAGGTACTTTTCGTCGTATAAACTCCCTTTAGAATAGTTACCAATTGAACTAAGATGTTCATTATGTTGTTGTTGTAATTGTTGCGGTGGTATATTTGTTATATTGTTTATATTCGATTGCGTTTGCATTTGTATCAGATTTGGCTGTGCCTGGGCTTGAGGTTGTTGACGCTGAAGTTGTTGCTTGAAATTATAATTTGACTCCAAGGCACAACTTTTACTAGACACTGAATTTCTATCTTGTAATCCAACATTGTTTCTGCTGACAGGTATTACATCTGTTGCGTAAGTCACTCCGCTAGTCGGATGGCAATATTGCCGGCCATCGTGAGAATATATCGGATTTTGATTGACTTTTTCCCGGTGTGTACTCGTGTTTTGGAAATCTACTCTTGATGAGCTTTCTGAGCTCCAATTTCCATCGGATGTTGAAGGGCATGCATTGCACGTAATATTATTTGACATGCTTGGACATATGCTGCTAGACTTATTATTAACCATTACTCTCTCCTGCGAATAATATTGAGTATTCGATCGATTTTCTTCGATCCCTCCACTAAAATACATTGCACTTTGCCTTTCTTCATTGCCACCAATGAACTCGTGATGTCTATTTGGATCCATAGTATTCTATAAGGAATCTTAAAAGATATAAAGGAGATTATTATAACTGTTATGTATATTTTTCTTTTTCTTTATTTGTTTGTATATGTAAGTACAAATACACAATGTGCAAGTAATAATAATAAGCTGCGGTATTAATATTGTACTATAGAATAAAATACCGGCTTCGTTTTATATTTCGGTGCATAAGTTGGTTAACTAAACTGGTATAATTTTAATAATAAATAAAAAAAAAAAACAATGAGGATTTTAATAAACTGAACTTCGATGTTTGAACCGCCCTGGAAGATTGCATTTGCAAAATAGTAAATACATAAGTGAACAAAATTACATCTGGGTTTTCTGGTGTTATAAACTTTATATGCAAATCTTCTTTTACTTTTAAATACATTTTGTGGCATTCTAGGATTACTTCACAAACTTCTAACGATTGGTGTTATGGTTCATTAATCTTCAATGCGAAGTGAAACGCCAAATAGGTTGGAATCATTGGCACTCTCGGAATCAAAACATGTTCACCTTTATCTTTTCATACTATCATTGCTGCTTTAATTTCGTGGTTCATTAACTTCTTAACAACGAGTCTTGTTCCATTGCATAGTTTTGGTTGGATCAGGTTGCACAATATAATCATCATCATCATTCCTTAGACTCCGTTGCAGAGTGTAGAGCCAAGGCTGAACAATATGAGATTTAGTAATTCAGTTGGATCGTTGGCTTCATGTGGATAAATAACACAATCGATAGATTTATACAAATGCAATTTGTTTAAGATTTGACTTTGAATTTTTATATTCAAATCACCTAGGACGTGTCTGCTGTAGCAACATAACGTCACCTATACATGTATGGGGTCTGCTGCTGGAGTGGCAGTCCTTGGCCGAATATAAATCCGGACCGTTCAGGTAGGGTAGAACGGATTATCGATCGAACGTCACCTACGTTCTTTTGCTTCGCTGCCAAAATGGCTAACTCAATCAAAAATATAAAGTTTCCGTAATTAGCACCAATATTCGAGAGCTCCTTCGTTATCAATTCTTCTTTCGACGTCGTGATTGACTAAAGTCAGGTGGAAATGAAATAGGATAAGTGAAATCGTCAAGTTGCCAAAGTCTAAAAAATTTAGGGAAAATACATCCGCCGTTTGATCGTTTTGTAAAGCAACTCGCATAATTGTGTTTAATTTGAGAGTTTTAAGACATCTCTACAAATTCAATGACTTCATATAAGCATTTATTGATTGTGGCTAGCAGTGTTTGGTAAAAATCGTCGGCTAATAGCATCATCTATCGTACCTCCAAAGAGGTTCTGATTATTGCCCCAATGCTTGTTTGTATGATATCATACACTAATCGTAATTGATTATTTGCCTTCTAGCAATGTTGCAGCAATCCCAGAGGAAGAGACAACTAATTCTATTTAATTTTGTGCGCAAATCGAAGATAAGATCAATGAATTTAGGAACGTTTAACCTATTTCGCCGGTGCATCGAGGAAGAAGATTCTCCGAAGGCATTTCATGTCGATCGTATTGACGTTCTCGATTCAATGCATCATGCACTTGTCGATTTGGTGTTGGTATTCCAAATTCGTGCAACAACTTGCTGAACATCAAGCATAAGTCTTTTTTCAAAATTAACGCCTTGTTGAGGATCTCATATTCGAGTTCAGCATTTTTTTTCGTTTACGTATTCGATGCAAAATATCGGCAACCATATCAACTTTGTACGTATTTATTCCACAAATAAAGTGCACTAGGTGGAAATAATGTTCAAACTAGGAATGAAAACCAAACTGTCTAAAGAAGTTGTATCACTGCACTCCAAAAAGTTACTAAAGATAATAGGCTTACGATGGGTAAAGATTTTGTGACTTTTCTAACCCTTCTTTATTATTCTAAAGCATTTGACACAGTTGACCACGTTTTATTATGTTAAACATTGAAGCATTTTTTAATTTCTCGTCCTCAGCATTAAGTCTAGTCAAGTCGTATCTTTGTGAGCTGGGTGGTCTTACAATAACGATATAATTCACAACCCAAGTATATCCCAGTGCACTGACATTTATAAAAACTGTTTCGCACTGGACGCTCTCGGCAAAGCAACCTTAGATAGCTCTGCGATTGATTATGCTGGACTTGGAAACCTTGGTGTTAAATTTAATTGAACTCTCACATGGAAAAATCACATAGTTAATGCGGTGGGTAAAGTATATGGAATCATCGGGTCCCTCTGGTATATTCAATATTTTAATATATTTTAATATTGAATGAATATTATTTTTTAAATTTCTCAAACCACCTCATTGCTACTGATATATATGTATGTACATATATAGATGACTTCCCATCTAATAATGTGAAACTTCATCGTTAGCATTTACAATTGCGATATCAAATACTGCCATATCCACTTACTTTTGTAAACATATTATATGGACTTGACAAATCTATTTTACTCAACATTGCAATGTGATTTAAATGTTTTGGAAAGCATAGGCGAACGCTTCAGAGCCCAGTTGTTATCGACTACAACTACATTATTTTTAACTATCCTTTTTAACGATAACCTTGTTCTGTTGCTATCTTCTGTGGAGCGACGACGACACAGAGCAAAACCATCATTACCTACAATTGTGTCACCACATTTGTTTTCCAACACACTGTGATTCCTGATTGCTCTTGGTTCATGAATCTTATGCTTCGTCACTATTTCGTATAACTTTGGATTTGTTTCGGAATCAGAAATTTCTGCATAAATGAACACGTCAATTTGATCTGCTTTTATTTTCTCAAACTTCATCTTTTCACAAGTGGGAAAATTAATTTTCATTTGAATAAAATTCACACAATTTTCATTATCCAGCGCGGAGTCTTATTGTTATCAAAAAAACAAAATATGTATGAAGTCGATCGAACTATCGCATGGAATTCAATACACACAATTTTTAATATTCAATGCGGAATGTATTAAGTTTTGAAGAAAGGACATATATCAACGATGGTCAATTTTGTTTAGACCTTTGCATTTTGTGTTAAACTCTATGCTTAGATGAAGTTGCAAATTTTGTTTGAAAATTGAAATTAAAAGTACACATAAACATACTAAACTCTAATATTAAATTCAAGATTAAGATTTTAAGTAATAACTTGACTCCAAAACTTTTTGGTGGGTAATATTTAAAAAGCTTGTTTGGAAAATCATAAAAACCGAGCCATAAAAGCGGTTTTCAGTATGACTTTACTCTGACACGACGAAAATTATTGCAAAATATTTATCTTCATATTTTCAATATATATTTCGAATATAAGCCAAATCGGAGCATAAATACGACTTTTAGTAATAACTCGATTCTGGCGCCACCTACTAGGAAGTTTCTTTTTCACTAACCTATGTAATGGTTGTAACTATAAACAGAATAAACAAAATAACTTTGTAACTATAACAAGAATAAACAAAAAAGCTTCCAAAATGCTGTAAGTTGATAATTCCATGTATATTTTAAAATGTATGTCTGTATGTATATCAACGTTCACTTATGTAGCTTGCTCTTTTTAAATTTTACAGCATTTATCTTCTTTTTTCTCTCTCTTTGACACTTTCTTCAGTCTTCCAGCATTCCACTGTGTGTTTGAAGAATGAAAGCCTCTCAGTTAATATACCATACCCGTTATTATTAGTATGGGTGTTGAAAACCAGTATTTTTATTCCATTGTGGCTCTTTAAAGCTAGAGCTCAAATTTCACTCGCTTTCTTCGCATAATTTTGTTACACCAAATTTATTATTTCTGCTGCTAGTTGTTTAAGCTTTTTTAACTCTATCGCTCCCATCGGCCTTTAAGCCAATCCGAAACTTTCAACTATGAAAAACATTTCTTGTAATAAGTAGCTACAAACTTTTTACTCTTTATAAAAGATGCGAGGTATTTCCTTCGACTTGCCATTGTTATATGCACATGTGTGTCCATATGTATGTTAAAACTAGCATTAATCATTCATTCATCCATTATTACTTTGCGAATTAAGCTTACATATGTTCGAACTTCGCGGCAAATCAGTTGATACCACATAATATGAGAGCTTCTCGTGGCGAATTTTGCATAAAGATTTTGGCCTACATCCTAACAAGATCAAATTAACGAAAAAGTAGAAATGTCTTGGAGATTTGAGAGCCAAAAATTCACTGGTGAAGTTTTAACAATAATCACAATGGCTCCAGAAATTGATCACTATGTGAATAACGGCTGCTACTATTATATCCAACAGTACACTTAAGCCAAAAATGGTCCGGTAATGTAGAACCGACTGTCCTGGGAACGTCGGGAATGTTTGATCGTGATAATTGCTCAACAGACCCTGAAATATATTATAAAAAATTAGTTTCAAAATTGGCAATCCTCCCAGTGTATTTCTGCCATGAAAAAGCTCCTCATAAAAATCTGCCGTTCAAAGTAGGTTCCTCCATTTAGGGAATAAAATTAAAACGCAGACGACAAATTTAAGGAGGAGTTGCCCCAACACACAAAATGGGTGCAAGTGTCAATTATATATACATATATGCTCACAGTTACATGTGAAAAAAACGCCCTGTACAGAAAGCGAGAAATTCTGTGTAAACACGAGAAAACAGGTATACCCTTAGGAAGAAATAAGGAACAGACTTAAGTCCATCAAGAGGAATTAAATAAAATTGGGATCTATTTATTGGGTTGGCAACCAAGTAATTGCCGATCTCACTCATAGATGGCATCAGTTGAATTTTTAGGTTTGCAGACGTAGTACAAATGTAAAACACATTTTGTTATTTGATAGTTGGCAATTCAGCTGCCAATCAGTAAAACAAGTTTTTTGATCGATTGTGTAGTTTTCGTTTGGGGTTCGTTGAAAAATGGAAAATCAAAAGGAAGATTTTCGTCATATTTTGCTTTTCTATTTCCGCAAAGGGAAAACCTAAGCTCATAAAAAGTTATGTGCTGTTTATGGTGACGAAGCCTTAAAAGAACGGCAGTGTCAAAATTGGTTTGCCAGGTACGATTTCGTTCTGGTGATTTTTCACTCAAAGATGAAAAACGTTCTGGTCGTCCAGTTGAAGTTGATGACGCCCTAATCAACGCAATAATTGATTCGGATCATCACACTACAACACGTGAGATTACAGATAAACTTCATGTATCACATACATGCATTGAAAATCACTTAAAACAACTTGGCTATGTTCAAAAACTCGATACATGGGTTCCTCACGAATTGAAAGAAAGGCATTTAACGCAACGCATTAACAGCTGCGAATTGCTAAAGAAACGTAATGAAAAGGCTCATTTTTAAAACGACTGATAACTGGCGATGAAATATGGGTTGTTTACAACAATATCGAGCGGAAAAGATCGAGGAGCAGGCCAGGTGAACCAACTCAAACAATATCAAAAACGATATTCATCAGAAGAAAGTTTTGTTATCAGTTTGGTGGGATTGCTTTGAAATCTTACCACCAAGCCGAACAATCAATTCCGATGCAAAGCAAAGCAAAACCTTCTTTTGATGAATATCATTTTTGATGTTGTTTGAGTTGGTTCATCTGACCTTCTCCACGAACTTTTCCGCTCGATATTGTTGTAAACAATCCATTTTTCATCGACAGTTATCAGTCGTTTAAAAAAAAAAGGATCATTTTCATTACGTTTCTTTAGCGATTCGCAGCTGTTAATGCGTTGAGTTGAATGCGCTTCCACGGCAGTCGGTTCTACGTTACCGGAACGTCCCGGATTTATATCCGGCCAAGGAGTGTCACTTCAGCAGGGGGAATATGGGGAATATATATGTATGGGGAATGATTATGCTGCTACAACAACAATCAATTCTGATGTCTGCATTGAACAACTAACGAGGTTAAACAATGCAGTTAAAGAAAAGCGGCCCGAATTGACAAAACGAAAAAAGTATTCTATTCCATCATGACAATGCAAGGCCACGCATATCTGTGGCTACTCGGCAAAAATTATTGGAGCTTGGTTGGAATGTTTTGCCACATCCACCATATATTCCTGACCTTGCACCATCTGATTACTTTTTGTGTCGATCTTTCCAAACTCCTTGAATGGTAAACATTTCAATAATGATGATGATGTCAAATAGTACCTGATTCAGTTTCTTGCTAATAAAAACCAGAAGTTTTATGAACGTGGGATTATCATGCTGCCTGAAATATGGCAAAAGGTCAATGATCAACATAGGGAATACATTACAGAATAAAGTTATTTAGTTCCATGAAACAATTGTTCTTGATTTTCTAAAAAAAGTCGCAATTACTTAGTTGCCAACCCAATATAAGAGAAGCTCAGAGCGGAGCATAAAAATCGGTAAATAAGTTAAGTGGAAAAATTGCAACGTATTGCAAGTACATTACATAGTTTTTCCTTTCAATATCGAAAGATTCTTTTTATTCACAGTTTTTAACGATTAGTTTCGAATCCTTTGAAATTCTCATAAATATAATAATATTTAAGGGGCAAACAATAGTTCTTGAAAAGCATTATCCAAAATAATTTCATCTACGAGACTCTTTGTGTGTACGCAGTTTAGTTTTTTTTTTTTAATTTAACACGTTAACGTCAACACTATTTACCTCGTACCAATGATGTCATAAGGGTGCATTACAACCAAAGGTGTTAGCAAAATGTAGACAGTCGGTTCTACGTTACCGAAACGACCCGGATTTATATCCGGCCAAGGACTGTCACTCCAGCAGCATTCCCCGTATGTAGGTAGGGGGAATGTTTATGCTGCTACAACAACAAGAAGCAAAATGAAGAAAAATTACGGATGAATGACATCAGTGCTTAAAAATAGATATAGATCACGTTCACTCATATTAGGTTTTGCTGAAATTCTGGTTTTCTTTCCTTAATAATATTATATATGAACCTAATAAAAATTTATTGAAAAAGAAAAGGATTTAGAATGGTAACTTCAATAATGTTGTGTATCAGTTGTGTTGTCTATCATTGCGAACAATTTGTGGCATTAATTAAGTATTAAACATGTTATACCATATCCATCAAATATTCATGGATGAAATATTATTCTTACAACTTCTGAATAATTGAACCAAGGAAGGAATTCTTAAGTAGCATGCAGAACCAGTAACAAAGTAATTCTATTTGTTTCTGTGGAAAAAAGGAAAATATTTTTATCGCCGAAACTATGTATATATATGTATTTTTCCTTTTTGCAACTCTGAAGAGATATAGCTAAAAGATAGAAACCACGTAATTTCGACACTAACGCTTTTCTAGCCGAGAATTAGAAACGGAGTTAGGAAGGTCTGTGTAAGATATAAAATCACGCTTTTGGGCATCCAGTCATAGTGATTGCTGCTCTATAATATTGGAAATAACAAAATATGATCTTTTCTCGTATAAATCTAAATCACCGCATAAAGCATCCCTAAAAGAGAGCACCAACGACACTGGGAAGTAAAATGTAGAGCCGAAAACTATGAACCAAAGAGTATTAGTTATCTCGAAGTTAGAAGTGAAAATGTTGCCCAAATTCTGAAATTTAATGTAACTATTTTTTCATAACAGTTATACGATGAGAGATATTTATTAGAGTGCCGATAAGAACTATTACCCCCAACTATTATTTTATACGTTGCATGATGACAGTTTTTGGTCAACTTTTTTTTTACGTTGCCAATAGGTGTTATTTCCCAATATTAATATTTTCTGCTGCATGTTAACTGTTATATAAGCGAAATATAAGTTTTTTTATTTTTATTTTATTTTATACATAAGTTATTATATTTCTCAACATTTATTTTTCCTTGAATATAAAAAATTGACTGATAATTGTTGACCCGTGGAAGAGGGAACTTTCTATATTTTCTATTAGCATAGTTGCAGAAACTTCACTACAAGGGAAGAATATCTGACGATAGACCTTAGTTGGTGGGCTTTACACGTTTTCCTCGTGGTCTCACTCTTTCTGATCTCCATATGTCAGTGATAATGTGAGTGCTCGTTGACAGACGAATGGCTCTGAAGATATTCTACTCACACTTCACGAAAATGCTCTAATATCACAGTGCATACAGCTTTCGCCTCTTCCATGACCACCGAACTTCATCACCGTTCGAAGTAAGTAGTAACACAGGTTGTACTAAGTGTATTCATGTTCATGTCCCTAATAAGTCATAGAACAGAGCAAAGCGTTAAGTGTTTTTTAATAAACTTTGAATGGTTTATTCACTATTTTCTTCAGGATTATTTTAATAATGGGTCCAAGACGCCTCGATTGGTACATCCAAATTTTCTTTTGCTTATTTTGACCGTCGCCCGTAAACCAGATAATTACCTGTTCAATGCAAAGCATAAACAAGCATTTACACATTATTTACTGAATGATATGCCCATTTTGCGTATACCGATTTTTAACTTTATCACTAATTTGTATACATATATGTGCACACATGCATACATACTTATTGAGGCACATGAATTCATATTACACAAATTAGAAATTTCGGAACAAAGAAGTCTTCCAAATATGATATTTAATAAATATATCGAGCAGTGAATATCTCTTTCTAAATTATTGCTAGTGCTAATTTTACTTGTGCTCCATCATAGCCTGCTGCAGACACTAGTTTAAATTCCCACTGCAATTTTGCTGTGTCAGCAAGGAGTATAGGAGAAAAAAAAAGAAATTCCATTTTATTGACAAAGTTAATTTAAAGTGTCCTAAGCATTTTTTGGCATTCCATTTTTTATACTCGACTTATTTTGAAGTCAATGTCTAATCATTTTTGTTTTCTTCTTGCTTTCTTTTAATTAGAATTCACTTTACACATTATGGTTAAGCACTTCCACTTTCCTAAATCCACCATGCTCCGCACTATTCTTCGCTTGCTTCACGACACAATTACAATACAAAACTCGACGACTCGTTTTACTTTGAATTTGCTTTAAATTTGACTTTGCGCTGATTTGCTTTGTTTTATTTTACTTTATTTAGCTGTGCATCAACTTGCTGCTGAGGAAAATTCAATGAGCAAAAAGCAAAAAAATTTCTACTTCTACTTGTCTTCTTTGATCGGGTGCTCGCTTGCTAGTCTTGTTGTTTGGCCTACTTTGACGATAAATTTCACGTTGTATTCACATTTGACTGTGGTTATTTTAAATACTAAAACTTCAAATTCAATATCACTAAATAACTTTTGCTATCCGAAATACATAAATACTACAATAAAATTATAATATAACTATATTAGCGTTCACTTTACTTTTTCTTTAAAATCACTGCTTCATTTTCACAAAACGAGACAACGACGACGACGATATAAAAATGAAAATGACGACAGTGTGACCATTGCGTTCAATTGTAACTAATCCAAACTGTACAACCCAGGTCGAACTTGGCATTGAAATTATGCATTATTGGAATGGCCTTCGGTTCGGGTCTAAATGCTCCCATATATCCCAAGTAAATTTGTATTAAATGACTATACAAATACTATACTTTATTTAATATTCTCATTATAAAGGTTGAATAACCATAACCATATGTTGTGTTGTGAATTTTTTAATTAGTCTTTAGTAACAATAAATGCAACTATGCTATGTATGGTGAATAAATTTTTAAGCAGGGTTGCGACAAATTATAATTTTTTTCCTAGGATATATGGGTAAATTTAGAAAATATGCAAAAAATACATTCAAGTTAATTGTTTATGCATTTTTCTTTCATGTTGAAGATTTTTTCGTATAATAAATATAAATATAAATAAACCTTTATTTATTTTAAATTTTAAATAAAAGGTATTAACCCTGCAGGACGCAGATCTTCATATGAGCGATTATGTGTTCCTCAGTGTCGAGAGAAATAGTAGATTTAAAATCGATTTCAGTATCTACTTTTAGCTTTCTAATAGCTATGTAACTCGTTTTTGTTGTGGCAGCTCATCGGTCGCAGCGTCCATCTTATCTAACGGCAAACCCAGGAAAGATGTTGTTTTGACTGGGCCCAGTGGGAGAGGGGTGTTAGATGAATAGGTTAAGGGGGCACGTGAATAGGTTGTTAGTGTCGTGTGGGGTACTCTCACATGCCGGAAATATATTTAGTATTCCAGGGTTTATTCCGGATAGGTAGGAATTTAACCTAGAATGCGAAAATTTTTTTGGGATATAGAAAACTATCTTTAGTTTATATTTAAAATTGTAACACAAGAGATTTTAGCAATCTTTCACTAGACAAACTTTTTTTGATTGAAATTATTTTTGAAACTAGTTGTAATATCCAAAATCTGTTTATACATATATTATAAGAGTAGTCAGAACATCGTATCATAACTGTTATATGAAAGTATAGGGCTTTTCAGTAAGAGCGCTTCAACTTTTGAACTTTTTTGAATAAAACACAAACGGTTTGACTTTTTTAACTAATTTTTTTTTTATTACTAGTTTGAACATATACATTTAAGTATGAAATTCGATTTCTTTTGCATGACCACCGCGTGCACGTTTTACGAAGTCCAATCGTTGAACCCAATTTTCGATAAATCCAATTTTGCATAAATCGGCCGAAATTCCAGCAATTTCGCGTTCAATATTGGATCTGAGCTCACAAATCGTCGCCGGCTTGTTATTGTAGACCAATGACTTCACATAACCCCAAAACGTAATGCTCTTAGGGTTTAGCGCTAAAAAAAAACACTTTTTTTTTTAATTTTTTACAGAAATATGGCTTAAGATACTTAAAAAAAATCAGTTGCATGTTATTGTACATCTTTTCAATAAGTTTTTAAAAAATATTAATAATAAAATATTGACAAATAAGCCCATGACAGAGTTTTTTTGGAGATATGTTTTTCGAGAGGTGCTCTGCGGTGCCAATCGGCATTCGTCGTAGAATCATCTGAAACTAAAAAAGTCGAATTTTTCAGTTAAAGTATGACGTAATGCTCCCCCCCCCCCCCCCCCCCCCCATTAATAAAATTTTTTTTTTTTTTCATTTTTGTAGTTTTGGTGGCAAAAAAACGTGAAACGAGCATTTTTGGCGAAAAATTTCGCCATATTTGTAAGTGAAAAACAACCTTAAAAAAAAATAAAAAAAAAACAGTGGGGGGGGGGGGGGGGGGAGGTATTTTTGATTTAGAAAACGTGTGCCAAATTTGAAAAGAATCAGTTGAATAGTTTCGGAGTTGTGATTGGCACCGACTTTTAAGAAGTCGTTTCGGGAAAAACGCGTTTGAAAAAATTACTCTGAAAAATTATCGATGCTCCGCATTCGAGGTAGAGTGCCTACAAAGGCTATAACTTTGAGAGTTCTGCTCCGATCCACTTAAAATTTTGACACAACATTCTTGAAATGATTTACTATAAGATGAGTGAAGAAAAAAAATTTCGATTTTGTGACTGTAGCATTCACGTCATTTTGCATCACTAAAAAAACAAAACGTCCGCGAACGTGTTAAGCACTGAAAGGTCGTTGAAAGGACTGAAGGAATGAGAGTAAACATTTACTTAAATATAATTTTGTACTTCATTTTAACTGAAGTATTTTTGTAACCTCTTTGATACATAGGTGTTTTGTTGATTCATATCATGCCTGCCTGAACTAATAATTAAAATCAAATCAAATAATAATAATAGCTGAGCAATCAAGCCTCTGCAAAGGTAGTCAAATCGTTTATCCGACATTATCCACGGAGGGTACTGTATCTTTGTAAGTACAAATACTAACCAATTACACCCTATCCCCTTGATTCGAGGTTCTCTTTGAACGATGGAAATTATAAAAAATAGCCCATTCTCAAAATTCTAATTTGGTTTCAGAAACAAATATTCACGCGAAACTGCAGTAGACTGCCTAATAAAGAGTGGAGTTTTAAGACTTCAAAAGAGCTTTCGAAACAATAGAAAGAGAAATACTGTTACAGAAACTAAAACTATCCACGATGCTCTACTATTTATAATTTACATAAATGATAATAAAAAAAAAATTGCAAGGCATTGCAGGAAAATTAGGTGTAATATGGAAAATGTTTAAATCAGCCTGTCGAGCTATCCAAAGTTATGCGGTGCAGGTATGGGATGAGAGTGTTGCTGTACGTTTGATAATGTTGACAAATTACAACTGCAATTCATAAAGAAAATGTTTAAGCTCCCAAGCTGTACTTATGCTACTCGAGTATGATCACATTTATTCGCTTGCATTCTACTTAAATTATATCCAAAAACAATATTTGTATATGAAGCCTTGAGGCTCTCGCGCCTCTTACCAAAAATAGTTTTAAAAAGAAATATTTTCTGGGCCTAGGTTTTAAATCAAATAGGATTGGCTTACAAGTGGGACGAAATGGTGTTAGAAAAAAGAAAGTGGTCAGAAAAGAAACGAAATATTTCCAAATTGTATTAACACTTCTAACAGGCAAAAAATGTGGAATAGAGCACTAAACAGTACGGACAGAATACATATATAAAGACCTGGACCATAGTGTAGGTCAAAGTTATTTTAAGGATGACATAGAAAAATTTAAAATTTCATGAATTTTTAAAACCAGCAGTAATTGCATTATGCTTAATGGCCTTTACAATAAACTCTGCTCCATATGTAACTTAAATGAGAAGGAAACAAACCAACATTTTCTTGGATGATGCCCAATAATAAAACAATACCACTGCACTTTCTTTGGAAAAGTAATACCGAAATAGTTCGTCTTCTAAATGGTGTAAATGATTTTCAATGGAAGAAATGAATCAATGATTACTGGTGCTTTAAAGTACAGACAATTTATCATAGATGAATAGTTTTGTAAATAAATATCTACTTAATTTTACCGGTAGACGACTTTTAAAGTCATTGCCGTATGATCATTTAAATGAAGTAAATATGAATACTGTTCAACCTTCCTATATATCTGTTGTAACCAAACACAACTAAATTCAGGCCCGTAGCTAGACCTAACCAACTGTACGGTAGACGGGCAGGATTAAAAGTTTGCAAAAACAAATAATTAAATGAATAATTGGTTAAAATTATTTGTGTAATAAAATTTTTTTATAATAAATTATTTTCTATACTAATATCTATACTAATATTATAAAGAGGAAAACTTTGTTTGTTTGTTTGTTTGTCTATACTAATATTATAAAGAGGAAAACTTTGTTTGTTTGTAATGAATAGGCTCAAAAACTACTGGACCGATTTTAAAAATTCTTTCACCATTCGAAAGCTACATTATCCACGAGTAACATGGATTATATTTCATTTTGGAAATAGGGCTCGAGATATAGGTCAAAACGTGGACCCGGGTAACCTTCGGTTGTGTATGTACAATATGTGGGTATCAAATGAAAGCTGTTGATAAGTGCTTTAATACGGGGTAATTTTCATACCTATTGATGACTAGGGTCTCGAAATATATGCCAAAACGTGGACCCGCCGTGTCTTTGAACCGAATTAAACCAAACTTACGCACATTGTTAAGTAAGTATTGAAAATGGGTTTCGTAAAGTTTGGTTGTAATTCGGAGCACTGGCAACAGGTACAGCGTTCTTTTGAACCAGCCATAATGTCGCTTACTTTTTTAACGCTTGGGGCGGAACTGAACTGTCAAATTGACAGTGTGAGTTACAATGTGCCAATATTTCTTTCTGATTTGGATGCCATAAGGAAAAAACGTAAGTGCAACATGTAAAAATTGTTTGTGAATTTTTTTGGAGTGGATTTTGGAACAGTGAATAATTTCTTACGAAATTTGAGAATTTAATGTGAAATCCGAATGAAATTATGTGTTCGTGTAAAAAAATTTTTTTTTCGTTTTTTTTTTTTTGAAAAATATAAATGGATAATGGTTAAAAAAGCTCCAATGCTTAATAAAACATATAAATTGAAACGAAAAATTCATGGATGATCAGGAAAAAAGACGATTGTTTCTTAGTTATTCATATGCGTTGATTTGAAATTTAAAAACAATCTTCTTTTTTCTGATTTTCAATTTATATTTTATATTTACTCAAAAACAAATAGAAAAACAAAAAATATTGTTTATGCCAAAGCGCTTGAATAAAGAATAAAGAAATAAATGATATGAAAATCATATATTTTCTGTTCTAAACCATATCTATTCTATTTTAGTGTGCCCAGCGAAGGGGGTATTATATAATTATATAACTAGTTATAAATAAAATAAATAAGAAAATTCAATTTTCAATTAATGCTTAAAAGAAACATACACAAAATATTGTTAAGAATAGATACTTAGTACAATGGCAGTTTCCGATTTTTGTTATGATTAAATTTGCGATGTCTTTCAAAAGCTAAGTAGACGAGATCAGCCATGCTGGCATGGGGCGTTGCGCCCCATTAACTGCGGTTAATGCCGAAAATGTTGATTCGCAAGTTGCTGTACTGCACCCAAATATCTCAACAGCTACCATCAGCTCGAACGTATCATCAGCTCGCTTCACGAAATCTGAAAAGTACCTCCAACTTTGTTCCATCGTCAGCCTGTTCCTTTCGATTCTTGAAAAAGTTTTTCACGACAGTCAATTCTTCTTTGCTGGGAACTTTCAAACCTGTAAACATGTAAATTTATAAGTGCTAGTAAAATGGAAGGGACAAATTTTGTGTTGATGGTAAATGTTTCGAATTACCTAGTTCTCTAAAGCTATTCAAATCATCCGTTTTGCATTCGCTAATGTTGGAAATCGCAGTAACTAGCTCTTGATTCTTTGAGAAGCGTCGCTTGATTCTGTTTATTATAAGATCAAGGCATTCATTGTAAATTCCTTTCAGCTTCTTAGGGGGCGTCCATAAATTACGTGAGATGTTTAAGGGGGGAGGGGGTCGAGTCAAATCTCATCTAATCTTACGTTGGAGAGGGGGAGGGTCTCGGCAAATATCACGCAATTTTTTTCTGATTGAAACAAAAAAAAAATTATACTATTTTGGTCCATTATCCAGATTGTACATGCTTAAGATTTAATCTTAAGATCGTAGTATGATTAAGATCATTCACTAATTCGTTCGAAAGAAAATAATTTCATTCATACTTCGACGTTATACATTACTACTGTCAAACCACCATATTTGTTTTATACCAAATAGCTCAATTTAATCTGAATTTACTGTTGTTTTCGCGCCAATCAAATCAGCCAAACGCGCGACTCGATGAACAAGAGCGTACGAGCTGAGTGGCAGCAACACACGGACAGGTTCCAACCTTCTTTGTTTATTCTTGTAAATGTTTTACTCGACTCAGTTCATGCTCTTACTAATTTAAAATGAGTTATCAAGATTTTTATAACGCATACGTTAAAAGATGCGTCTATAAGACGAAGAAGTCCTGCCAGGACGATGTGATAAAATTATGTAATACTGCGAAGCAAAAACTCCCGAAGAAAAAAGAGTTAATAGGTACATCACATTAAACATGAGATTGAACGGCTTCTCAGGGAATCCACTGAGAGAAAAGTTTGGTCTACTTTAGCATTCCTTCAAAAGGTAGGTTAAATATATGTTTTTAAGAAATCGGTCTGACAGCAGCAAACAAGCAGGCGCCATTATTAATGCACGTTCAATATAAAGTGTCGTTACCAGATCACGACTTTGTGATTCCTTCGGGGCACAAATTAATTCCAAGCGTGTATGCTTTGTGTGAAGTGAAACCCAATGAGATGGGACGACCAGAAGCTGTTTCATATAGTGGACCAACTTAAATAGCAATACGAAGTGGAAAGCACTCTTCGTCAACTGCAACTAGTCACGCTCAAGACTTGGACACTCTTTTAACAATTGAGTCTTTTTCCAAATTTATAAAGAATATAGACGGCAAAGTTAAACCTGTTCTTATAACACAGGCCGACAAAATTTAACCAACATTCAGACCCAGAAACCAGACTATATATTTCCGAAGGTTTATGATGCGCTGAATCCAAATCTGGCCTCAGAATTGCTCATCAGCTCTGGTTTTCGAGATATCCTAACCTAAAAGTGCAAAAAACACCATTTTTGCCCATATTTGAGGTTATGTAGCCTTGCAGATGTTTTCTTTCACCAAAATTAAAGGATGGCATCTTTAAACACAATCCTTCTTTTTTCAAATGGCGTTTTGTTTGCTCAAATATCATTTTTTTTCGCAGAGATATCGCATTTTGAAATTTTCATGGGCAAAAATGGTGTTTTTTGCACTTTTAGGTTATGATATCTCGAAAACCAGAGCTGATAGAGCAATTCTGAGGCCAGATTTGGATTCAGCGCATCATAAACCTTCGGAAATATATAGTCTGGTTTCTGGGTCTGAATGTTGGTTAAATTTTGTCGGCCTAGTTCCATTAAACACGAAAGATACGATTATCGTAAAAACTCAAACTAATAAATTAATTTTAGTTATCAATCCGAATTTTGCATGGACAGAGAAGCAGATATTAGTTTAAATTATTTCGGATACTTTTCCTTGTAGACTAGTGTAATTTCAAGTGACGGTGAGCCTGACGAGAATCCGCGATATCGAAAAGTGATCACACACGCCATAGAGCATTTTAAACAATATGATTTGGACGCAGTATTTATTGTGACTAATGCCCCTGGCAGGAGCGCATTCAACAGAGTAGAGAGACGCATGGCTCCACTTAGTCGAGAGCTAACAGGCGTTGTTCTTCCCCATGATTCTTTTGGGACACATCTTGACTCCAGCGGCAGAACATTAGACGAAAGTCTGGAAAAGCATAATTTCAAAAACGCAGGGGATATTTTGGATGGTCTGCAGTGTGCATTGACGGACACAAAGTAGTCGCTAAATATATAGACCCGAATAATGACACTTGCAGCGTTCCAGACCTGCCAGCCGAAGAATGGTACACTGAGCACGTTAGAGAGAGCCAATATTTATACGATCAAACGAACTTACCTGAGTGAAGTTCGATCGTAATTATGCTAGCTGTCTCGTCCGAAGAGATCAATTATAACTTGTAGTAACGCCAGTTGCCAGATCTAGTCACAACATTTCACACTAAAAAATAAAATTTTTACCAGGTGGTAACCCTTTACTTACGCTCCATTTTCCCGCTTTCCTCATTAATTTTACAATTTTCGACAAATCGAGCCGGGGCCATAATGAAAAAAGGAATACTTCTTCATCTTACCCTTCCTGTGGTGGGTGGGTTTGATCTCTTCGGACGAGACAGCTAGCATAATTACGATCGAACTTCACTCAGGTAAGTTCGTTTGATCGTATAATTATACTACGCTGTCTCGTCCTCGAGATCAATTATAACTTGTAGTTATTTACAAAAACATGAGATTTGTCCTTCGCTTTAAGATCTTTAAAAGACCTACACTTTATTTAAGTATTTTTATTAGTCTCAATTCTAATAACAGACTTTGCAAAACCTGTTTCATTAGTTATTGGTCGATTATAAAATCGAGCGAATGTTTCCGACTTCTTTGCCCATCCTGCCGTCTTGCGAATAGTTTCCACATCGATGCCCTTCCTAAACGCCGCCGATGTTGATGCATGACGCGTGCTGTGCGCTGAAAACTGCTTTAAATCAAGACCACTCTCCATCATTGCTTGCTTCACCCACCTACTAATCGTTTGGGACGTAGCTACCCTGTAAGGCTTCCTAAACGTTATAAAATGATTTTCGTTTGTGTGACTTCTCAACTCTCTTGTCTTATTCAAGTAAACTTGAAGAGTTTTAACTGGGCATATTTTGTTATTTTCAATAAACGTCGGAATTATTAAATTAGGTTGTGTGTTACCCACCGCCGTAGTTTTAATTCTATCAGGTATTTTTATAACTGCTAAATTATCTTGGAAAGTTATATTAGCCGTTTTTATTTTCGACAAGGTCTGCACTCTTTGGGCAGTAGCCAACAATAAGAGCAATGCGAGTTTTTTAGACAAGTCATCCAATTTTAATTCGCTGTTCTCTTCCCGACTTGAGTAAAATTCTAAAACTATACTTGGATCCCATGTCTGATCGTATTTGGGGCGTTGTGGTTTTATTACGGACACTCCCCTGCAAAATCTTCTGATGGTTGGATCTCTCCCAATATCCCACGTTGACAATAACGATATCGCCGACCTATAGGTGTTAAGAGTCCCATACTGACTTTTTCCCGCTGCCAATGGTAATAAAAACTCTAATACTGCCGCCACCGTAGGTTCAAAGGGTGAGATGTGCCTTGTCTTACAAAAGGAGTACCAAGAAATAATCGGCTTGTTGTACTGCTTTAGTGTATTTTCGGATAACGATGCTAAAATGAATTGCAACGATTCATTCGGTGCTCTTTTCTTAATAAATGCTTCCCTGATAATTTGCCTGCAATCAAGGTAAGTGATTTCCATGCTGGGTGAAATTCTCTGAAAGGAGAGCGCAGAAGAAGAATATCCCGGTTTAAGTATATTGGTTGACTTATAAGCAATTCGTTAAACAGTGGAAACCAAGGCCGAGATGGCCAATTTGGCACAACTAAAACCCCTTCGGCTTGATCATTGATTATTTTCCTGATTACTTTTAGTATAAGCGCAAAGGGAGGAAAAGCATAGAACTTCAGACAGGACCAATCTACTGCAAATGCATCTACAGCTGATGCCTCTGGGTCCGGAAACCAAGAATAAAAAATTTGACACTTTTTGTTAATGTTTGTGGCAAACAAATCAACATGTGGTTTACCGAAACACAAAACAATTTCTTTGAAAGCATAGTCTGCCAGTTCCCATTCTGTTTCTTCTGATATTATACGCGACTCCCTATCAGCTTCAACATTTCTTGATGATTTAATATATGTAGCCCGAATCCATAAATTCCGGTCTTGACACCACCGCCAGATTTCTCTACTAAGCTTTGTTAGTTTTTGGTACCGAATGCTACCCATTTTGTTAATATAGCTAATCGCTGTAGAGTTGTCTATTCTAAGCAAAATTTCTGCAGATTTTAACGCAAATGCAAAACATTTTAACCCATAAAAGGCAGCTTTGAGTTCAAGCAGGTTGATGTGATCTTGCTTCTCTTCAACACTCCACCAGCCATGAGAATAATTACCCCCACATGAAACTCCCCAGCCAGAAAGCGAAGCATCCGAAAAAATTTCTAAAACATACTTTCCCTCTCTTATAGGGTTATTTGCTCGATCGATATTATTAATCCACCAATCAAGATCTTCATGAATGCACACATCAATATGAACCTTCTGCTCATAGTTTGCGTTATGCTTTCTAAGAGCTAAAACCTTTTGCCTCTCTAACTGCTTCGTGTAAACCATTCCATATTGCACAGCAGGGCAAGCTGCCACAAGATACCCTATGAATTGCGCCAAAACTGCAATCTTTACCATAGGTTTCGTTTTCAAACTTTTTGCTGATGATTTAATTTTGTCCCGCTTTTCCTCCGGAAGCCTCATACAAAAACATTGCGTATCGATTATAAATCCTAAAAATTTACATATGCGAGAAGGCTCTAACTGAGATTTTTTCACGTTAATCTTAAAACCCAAACTTTGCAAAAGAGACGTAGTCTCCGCAATGTTACCTTTGCAAATTGAAACCGAGTCTCCCATCAATAGTATATCATCAAGATATATAACCGATTGCCACCCTCGCGATCTTAGTTCTTTGATGACTGGTTTCATTACTCTAGTAAACATGTACGGAGCTACCGATAACCCAAACGGTAAGCAATTGAATTCATACAATTGTTCTCTGAATAAAAATCTCAGAAATTTTCTGAAATTCCTGTGAATCGGTATCAGAAAATATGCATCTTCAAGGTCGACTGAAGCTAAAAAGGCATTTCTTGATACTATCTGTGTTACCGTTTTCCAGTCCTCAAGCTTAAAATGAGGAGCAGCTATAAATTCATTCAACTTTTTCAAGTTTAAAATAAATCTTTTTCCCCCGTTTGGTTTTGCAATTAAAAAATACGGTGAAACAAATTGCCCTTCACTTGGAATACACTCACTTATTGCCTTTTTTTTAAGAAGATGTTTAATTTCTGCTTCATAGTCTGAAATTTCCTCACTCTTAACATCAGGTACTTTGGGTGCCTGTTCTTGTTTTACTGGTGAGGAGAATGGAATTTTATATCCAGCTATGGCTTGGAGTATCGCCTCGTCTGAGGTGAGTTGCCTCCATTGGTTTATAAAAAATCTATATTAAGTCGTCCTGCCGTATTGCTTACCTTATCTAGCGCCGGTGATTGCTGCGGTGTTTGCTGTCCCGATGGTAACTTACTTTGTTCCGAGGCAAATTGCCCCCTGTCTGGTAACTCTTCTTCTGGTTGTACTTCCTGACAGGGGGTTTTGAGTTTAAATATTGCTTCTGAGTATACCCCGACGCTGCTTTCGGAGCTACGGATTTTGTGCTTCCTGAAGCCGATCTTAGCATATCTTTGCCTGCCTTCTCTAACGTTGACGCTGTCTTGACTCGTTCAGTAAACGATTCGCCAAATAGTAGCGTGTCAACTGGACCCTCTGTTGCAACGTTTTTTGATAGCAAATTTAGGCCAGGTAAGATAAAGGAGCGTCTGGTTGTGGATAATTTATAATGTAAATCCGTTAAAATTCTGCCAGTGTCTCCAAGAGCTGCATTGATGGCTTTGCTTGCTTCGTCTTCTGGGTTTTGTTTCAATGTTTTCGAAAATGCTTGACCCAACGCGCTCAATGCTGCCCCCAATTGATTTTGAAGCGCTAATTGATAGCTATCCTTTTTGATAGCCTGAGGTGCCAAGGTTAATTTCAGTTCCGGATTCAATGCTGGCCCGCCCAACCCAGGACAGTTCTCTGGTATTGGATATTTTCCTAAAAGTTCATCAACGTTTTCTTTTGGCAGTCCTGATCTTGCAAGCGCCAGCCAATTATCAGCAATTGGTTGACCTATTTTTAACCCTTGACTAAGTGCTGTAATGTTTGGCCCAATGTACGCTAACATAGAATCAGGGAACCCTTCTTCTGGGCCTGGAGACATTGGCGATGTACCCGAGTATCCGTGCTGTACGCCTGCGCCGCTTGCTGACTCGCTCGGTAAATTTGAGCTTCTATTAATATTGTCAGGTGAGTTGCCTGACTCCCGTGTCGTACCTCGCGGGTGACGCTCGCCGGGATTAGTTTCTTGACGTGTCGTTCGTCTCGCGATACGCTCACCGTCATTATGCTCAGAATTTCTAATAGACCTTTCGCCACTTCTTGAACGTGAAGAACGGGTAGTACCCCTGCTAGAGGATGATGATGAATAACGCCTACGTACATAACCTCTATACTGAGAATTTCGGCTTGCCTGCTGCGTCGTATAGCGACTGCTTGAACTGTAATCACGAATAACGGAACGCCGATTTTGCCGCTTTGTTTGATGGCTTCGACGCTTTTCATGGAAATCGTTTCTACGACTTTCCACGTCTCTCTCTAATTGCGCAATTCTACGCAGAGCATCATCTAAAATTGTTTGTGAAGCATCCATTTTCTGTTCCACAACCAATTTTTTATGATTAAATTTAATAAAGTTTCAATTATCGCTTGAGTAATAAAAAAACACGTGTGATCTGATCTGCACAACAAAACGTAATGAGGAAATCGGGAAAATGGAGTGTAAGTAAAGGGTTACCACCTGGTAAAAATTTTATTTTTTAGTGTGAAATGTTGTGACTAGATCTGGCAACTGGCGTTACTACAAGTTATAATTGATCTCGAGGACGAGACAGCGTAGTATAATTACTCCAGGTACATTGTAGTTGATTCATATCAAATTTTTATGCGTGCCTATTTTATTTTTTAATTTTTTAAAGAACGCGAATGTCAACAAATTTTTATTAAGAGTTACAAAGGGAAATTATTTTTAATTTTTTTTTAGGTTGTGAAATGCGATGACCAGAAGTGCTGCAGCCCACGCCGGAGTGATCTGCTTATGATTCTTCACGACCGTTTTCTGCCACCTCCACACCCTATCACTCAGGTTGATGGACGTGTGATAATTCCGCACTTTAAAGAACATGACGGAAAGTCATTTGCTCCATTTCTAATACGCGTACCGATTCAACCGCTGAATGCCTTCATCAGCACGCCTTATGTTCTCTATTGCCCAAGTATACGTGGCGGCTTAGAGTGGCTAGATCAGAACGAAGTTGAAGGAGCAGATGATTTTACTGAAAATCATATGGACATGTTGGTCCCAATAGTCTCTCTTGAAACCGCGCATGATTCTCCATGGACTGAATTAGAGTAGACATTTTTTTTTAATCGCAGTAGTTACGACTTAAGTCTTCTATTGTTAAATTTTTATTACACTTATAACTCTCAGCAATATTGATTACTAGTCTTAAATAGTCGTAAATAAAAGCACGGAGCAATTTTTTTTTTCTTTTTACAATAACAATCCAACGCGTTTACATAAGAAACCCACATTTTGAAAAATCTCACGTGAGATTGGGGGATGGGGGAGGGGGTTGAATAAAATCTCACGACATCTCACCAGAGGGGGAGGGGCGTACAGAAAATTAAAAAAAAAACACCTCACGTAATTTATGGACGCCCCCTTATTTGACTCTTTGAGGTTCCCATCAGTTACGCGATTCGCAGAGTATGAAGGTAATCTGGTCTCAGTTATGTAGCTTGGATGCTCAGTTGTTTTAATTTTTCGTTTGGACATTGTTTCGTTCATGGGTTCTGTCATGGGTATGAGCTTATACGCATCTTTCGAAATTAATTCAAATTCCTTCCGGCTTGATCTCATAACTTGAAGCAGTTGAAGAACTGACTCTATGACATATAGTCCGTCTTTCAACCTCGCTGTTCGTGACTGCATAGCAGCGTCCGCTGGATGTAAAGTCCCCAGAAACTTTTTACCAAAAATTAAACAAAATCGAAATTCTTCCGTTTTTATGACTATTTTGACTCCAATACTTTTTGCTCTTTCTTCTCGTTGCGGTAGCAATCGCACTATGGGGTTTCCTTCATAGTAAAGAAGAAATTTCGGGATGGTGAAAAAATGCATGTAACATTACACACATATCGAAAAAGTTCCTCAGTGAATCATTGCCAGACACCGCTTTTACAACAACGAGATGGAGATGATGGTTGAAGCAGTGTATGTAAGGAACGATTTAGATGTTGTTCCAGGAGACCAGAAACACCTCCTCTTTTACCACTCATCACATTAGCTCCATCATAGCATTTGCTCAAAAGACACGACAAATCAATACTATTCTCACGCAATGTTTCAATTGTTTTTTCGGTAAATGTTTTAGCGTCCAATCCCTTAGATGTAATAATATCGAGTAATGATGCTCGAGCTTTTCCTTTCTTCACGTATCTGAGAGCGGTAGCTATATTCTCTCGGTTGTTTTTGTCTTTGGTTCCGTCTACCATTAGCGTAAACCATGGAACATCAGCATTTTTCACATCAGAAACTACTGATTCTCTAACTGATTTAGCCATGATTTCAATTACTTCATTTTGTATTCCTGGAGACGTGTATTTAGCAGTTTTGGGAATAGTTTCGTTGCACTTAGCTAAAAAACTATCCTTTTTCAACGTGAACTCGAAAAGTTGTATGAATAAATAACGTTCAGCTTTTTCATCAACGTCATAAGATCCACGAAAGGGAAATCCATTGGTCGCCAGGAATTGAACGACTTCAATAATAGATTTTATGTAATATCTACATATGTTTACCAAGGGTTTCGCCATTGACAAGAGTTAAAATTTCTGTGTTTGTATTTTGCCGTTTCTTTTTTTTCCTCCCACAAAATCATAGCTTTAACATACGATCCTGTCCTTTCATGTTGTGGAAAACCTCTTTTGCCATCTTTCGCATTTTTCCAGATTCTAAAGCCACTCAAAGTAAATGCCACATCTTTCAAATCTGATTGTTTAAACTGCATACATGCATAACAAAAAGCATCGTCTTTTGTCACCGAATACATCAACCATTTATATTCGTGAAACCATGATGATAGAAAATAACGGTTATTACTTTAAGGGTACTGCGTCAAAACTATTTGCTTGATAGGTTCTCCTTTTTTAGATAAATCTTTTATCTCATTTATTTATATTGGTAATGTTGATTGAGATTGAGATTGCGAGCTTGCCTGAGCATCTATAGTATTTTTGGATGAAGAGGTAGAGGGCACGTCAGAAGTCTCTTCTAAACGGGGACGTTTTCCGCCGAAAAAATTCCTTATCCAATCCAATCTACAGCCAGTTTTAAGTCAGGCAAACTTTATCTCGATTGCGTTTCACTGGCACTAGATAGATACTTCCTGAGTTGAGTTTCCTAAATAGGGTCTTGAAATATTTGACCAAAGTAGGATGTTTTTCGTAAATACCAGGCAGGCTTTTGCGTGGCAAGGCTTAACTTAAGTAAACTGGTGTGAATCTAGACAAAAATTTTACTGACAAAATTGCTATGGTAGATACTGCGTTGGCTCTCTCTATAATAATTACGATAACCCTCATGAGATGTTCGTCAGGTTAGAACTACCACTTTTAAAAATCAAAAACAAATATAGCTATTCATTTTCCGTTTTTTACCGTTTTTTTACTGTGGAATCGAAAAAATTACAGTTCATTGGCTTGTGTTAAATAACCCCTGGTTGTGCTAACTTTATGCCTATACAGCACTACCACCCTAGTAACTTTTGAGTGGGTGGGTAAAAATGAAAAAAAGTATGCCAATAATTATCGTTTTTTACCGTTTATCAACGTGGATTCAAAAAATGTATCGCTCTTTTTTTTAAATAACCCCTGGTAGTGAATCCACGGTGAAAAACGATATAAAATGGGAGTTATTGACATATTTTTTGACGTGATAACGTCTTATAATTCGATTTAACAGGTTGCACGCACGAAAAAATGTGTCGTTACCTTGCTCATTTGTCGTTACCTTGCTCATTGCCGTTACCTTGAATAATCTGCAAGCGAAAGCGCGGAACGAACGACAAAGCAAACAAAGCAAACGAACGGCAACGTTCGACATCTTGCTCTCTCCTACTTAAGTGAGCGTATATGTGTATGTATATGCGCATATGTACATATATAAATTCACGTATTTGTATTTGCATATGCCTTCTTATTGATTATTATTAATTTGATTTACTTGAAGAACTTAAAATAAAACCAACTTTGTTAATAATACCTGTTGTTTTAATGTTATTATTATTTTTTGACGTGACAACGTCTTATAATTCTATGTAGCCGGCTGCACGCACCAAAAAATGCGTATCTTATCTTATCTTGCTCATGCGTCGTTACCTTGCTTGAACAGCATGTTATGTTATGTTATGATATGTTATGTTATGTTATGTTCTGTTCTGTTATGTCATGTCATGTTATGTTATGTTATGTTATGTTATGTTATGTTATGTTATGTTATGTTATGTTATGTTATGTTATGTTATGTTATGTTATGTTATGTTATGTTATGTTATGTTATGTTATGTTATGTTATGTTATGTTATGTTATGTTATGTTATGTTATGTTATGTTATGTTATGTTATGTTAATGTTAACTCATTCTCTATATCCATACAAAATATCTATCAAACAAATAAAATTAAAATTTTCTTTTGAAAAATGCAACCATTCAATCAGTATTTTCTTATGACGTTATCACGTTAAACTATCGTCAGTAAACCGACTTTACAGACAACCTCTTTTTTTTAGTTTTTTTTGGAGCTGTATTTTTTTGATTTCCCGGTAAAAAAACGGTAAAAAACGGAAATTAAATAGCAATATTTTATATCTATACAATATATTATAATATTAAAAGTGGTACTGCAAACTGACGCTCATCCTAATGGGTGCATAACAGTTCCACGTAAGACAAACCCCATGTTGATTGAATTTTACTGGCACTGGATAGACATTTCCTGAGTTGAATTGCCTAGCTGCGGCCTAGTAAGATTTATTATCTACCTACTTAATTTTCTCGCAATTCGCAGATGCAATTTCAGAAACGGTTTAGAATATATTGCAACTGTTTACTCAAACATCAAGATCAAGAAAAACACTAAACTGGATTTTGTCTGTAATAACTGACTGAGAACAAAGTAGAAATTATGATTAGGACCTTAATCGATATTTATAATGAAATGCACAGAAATTACAGAAATGCTCGATGCAGAGTAGGGGTAAATAAATAGGTTATTGCATATGTTGTCAAGATGCGTAATAAATTTTTGTCACTTTTTTGTACTGGGTCTTCCTAGTCAGTGCCTGTTTGGAATTCGTTAACAATACCTCTCTAAAGTAGACATTAATCGTAGAACTAGGGATTGGCCGGTGTCTATTCTAGAATCGAGCGAAGAAATGGAAAATCCAGCTGGTACCCAGCCAAAATTCAGTTCCGATATCTCGCCGGGTTATTATCACTTATAAGCACACTAATAATTCCAATTATTAGAAATTTGATTATCAAAGTGATTACTTAATTAAACTATTTTTTTATATATTGATTTGAAATAAAAATTTTGGAAAACTTGTTCTCGGGTGAATTAATTGACGAAAACAAGACACAGGCTATAGTCCATCTTCAGTCAAGGCTGATCATCCGTAACGTTGACAAGGCGTGTTCATTGGTGGGCAGGCGGAATTCCCATTATCCGAAGAATTTGATGAATGTTTGGTGCATGCTTGTGCAGTTTGGGAACATTTGTCAAAATTGTAATACCAAATTTCCATAGCGATAGAAATAACTCGAACTCAAAGTAGTATCAACAAACACAGGTGTGCCGATTCTCCAATGCTATCCAATCACATCACTAGCACTGAAAACTTCAACCATTTAATATGCAAAATTTTGAGTGGTTTTTTTGCCAACATTTTTTCAAACATCGGTTTTTTCTTGTACTTATTCTCTGTACGGGCAAGGCCCGTCCACGCCCGTTTGTAGCTACGGGCCTAACTAAATTGATTACAAAAACTGCAAAATAAAGGAATAAGAATGTAAAGAATGAGCATAATATGAATATATTCAGAAGAAATTGCAGAACTATATTAAAAACTTGTAAATCACACTATCCAATCTGTATTACGTGGGCGGCCGCCGTGGCCGAATGGGTTGGTGCGTGACTACCATTCGGAATTCAGAGAGTGAGCGTCGGTTCGAATCTCGGTGAAAGATCAAAAAATTAAGAAAAAGTTTTTTCTAATAGCGGTCGCCCCTCGGCAGGTAATGGCAAACCTCCGAGTGTATATCTGCCGTGAAAAAAGCTCCTCATAAAAAATATCTGCCGTTCGGAGTCGGCTTGAAACTGTAGGTCCCTCCATTTGTGGAACAACATCAAGACGCACACCACAAATAGCAGGAGGAACTCGGCCAAACACTCAAAAAGGGTGTACGCGCCAATTATATATATATATATATATACATATATACATATATATATATATATATAATCTGTATAACGTAAAAACATTTAAGTTAAAATAGTAATAGAATTAAGAATAAGTGTAAGACGATGACTCGTCTGTTCTGGAACCGTTTTCTGTTGCAAACCAGGGGAGCAGTAGGTAAGAGTCGCATAGCAAGGAAGATAAAAGCCTTAACCAAAACCGGGCATACCAATGAGGTTGTTCAAGGACTATTAAGACTATTGGCAAGTGATACTGCAGTCTATATAAATATAAATCTATATAATTCAAAAATATTGGGAAGCTTCTGTAGATCCTGGATGTAAAACAATACTATCTTATTCCAAAACTTAATTTTGGAAAATAAATAACAAAATCTCATCATTTGTAAATTTTTAAAGTTAACTCCAGCTAGATTTATGAAATACCCACTGGGTACCGAGTCAAATGGTATAGGCCTAATACATCGCGAATTGAGTATCTGCGCTGGCCGCATTAATGTCTCTACACTGTCTCTTTATAGACTTTAAGTAAGCGTTTGATAAACTCAACAGAAAATATATCGACCATCACCGAAAAGTATTGGGTATACCACAAATGTACATACATAAATTTGAAATGAAATCCGGCGTGAGGCAAGGTGACTCACTATCAACGTTTTTATTTAATTTAACACTGCATTTAGCAATAAACGAAATAGCCCAAGGTGGCACAATATTTTATAAATCGACATAATATGCGCAACGCTAATGACGTGAATTTTCTGATGCGATTTGAAAAAAAAGAGGTTGTCTGTAAAGTCGGTTTACTGACGATAGTTTAACGTGATAACGTCATAAGAAAATACTGATTGAATGGTTGCATTTTTCAAAAGAAAATTTTAATTTTATTTTTTTGATAGATATTTTGTATGGCTATAGAGAATGAGTTAACATTAACATAACATAACATAACATAACATAACATAACATAACATAACATAACATAACATAACATAACATGCTGATCAAGCAAGGTAACGACGCATTTTTTGGTGCGTGCAGCAGACGTTATCACGTCAAAAAATAAAAATAACATTAAAACAACAGGTATTATTAACGAACTTGGTTTTATTTTAAATTCTTCAAGTAAATCAAATTAATAATCATCAATAAGAAGGCATATGCAAATACAAATACGTGAATTTATATATGTACATATGCGCATATACATACATATATACGCTCACTTAAGTAGGAGAGAGCAAGATGTCGAGCGTTGCCGTTCGTTTGCTTTGTTTGCTTTGCCGTTCGTTTCGCGCTTTCGCTTGCAGTTCATTCAAGGTAACGGCAATGGGCAAGGTAACGACAAATGAGCAAGGTAACGGCAATGAGCAAGGTAACACTAATGAGCAAGGTAACGACACATTTTTTCGTGCGTGCAGCTTGTTAAATCGAATTATAAGACGTTATCACGTCAAAAACTCTTAGAAGAATATTTGGCCTTATACGATTAGAAGACGGTACATACCGTATTCGGTATAAGCACGAGATCCGTGTTTTAATCGCGAGAGGAAATGTAACGCGGTTTATGAAGACCCAAAGATTACGGTGAAGGACCTGTTTTTAGAATGAGCAGCGAAAGAAAGGAGAGGCTGGTCAAGAAGACGATGGTTGCAAGACGTAGAACACGATGAAAATCGCACAACATAGAGCAAAAGCGAACTGTCGAGAAGAATGGAGGCGTATTGTAGAGGAGGAAATGGTCCACCCCGGACTGTAATGCCAAGATCATGATGATGATGATGGTGGTGCCATTAAAAAACAGTTACTTTATTTTTTGCGGTTTTGACAAGTCTGACGTCAGCTCAGTACAAAAGTAAGAAAAATTACATGTTTGTGAAAATTCAGTGAATGGCTTGGTAATATTGTGATTTGAGAGATTTAAACTAGGGACGGGCAGCAGAGTGGCACGCTCGCAGCAGAGCGTGCTAGCAAAGTGCTAGATGGGGGGGCGACAAACTTACATCAGAAGGGTAAGCAATAGGCGTGTACGTATATTAATCAGTTCTGAGAAACGCATTTGTGTTTGTAAAAAAGAGAGTGAAGCTTTGCCAATAGCAAAGTTACCAGATAAGGGTACTTCATTTCATGTTAGGGGATTTCGAAGTGTTGATCGTTCATATTAAATAATAAAATGCTTTTGGTTTTTTTTATTGGAAACGCTTCTTTGAATATTAACATCATCTTTGCAAATTTCTATTTTATTTACTTTTATAATTTTTGTAATCGAGAAGCATAGGCGATTTTATAATCAAGAAGTTTGAACATTCGCATGTCAAAGTTTCATAGTTGCTAAACTATGTGGAGAAAAATTTGTACTGACAATCGGTGTATATTTTTCTGAATGAAAAAATTGTCTTCGTTTACATATAAGTATGTATGTATATCGTATGTTTTTATGTTAGTGCATTTTTTTAAAAAATGCTAGTCACAACAGCGAACAGTAATCTCAACCAGCCATGTTTTATTTAAACAATGCATGTTATACATTTTATTTTGTTAAAAAGGACAATTCATACATGTTTCCATTAAAAAAATAGACGATTTTTTCAAAAAACATTGAGGAAATTATCATAGCAGAGTGCGTATTCTTGGTGAGTACTTAGTTGCTCTCAAATTCAAATCACACGCATATGGCAATGCGCACAGTATGACAAAATACACAAAAATTATTAGAGAAATTTGTTTGCATCCGCTCATGGATTTCGCACCATCGGTGGCAACGCAAACCACTTTTCGCCATGATACACCCATGCGTTCAGTACATTCATTAACACATTGAAATAAATCTTCACCTTTAGTCGTCCCTTTCATTGGAATAATGTCCAAAGGTTCTTCACATATATTTAGGTGGGCATCAACTCCTCGGATAAAAATCGCTAATTGGGCTATGTCGGATATATCTGTACTTTTGTCAAATACATAATATACAAGACTTCACCAATTCGCCATCCGAAAATGAACGATTCTCAAAAGAAAGGTTTAACGCGATTTCATAAGTTGCACGCTTTGCATCTATAACGTAGTCTTCGCTTTCCTAAGAAATTTAAAAAAAAATTTAATAATTTGAATTTTTCCGACCTTCTGTAATTTGGCACATCGAATCGGGCTCTTCGTCTACATATTCATCATATTCACTCCTGTGCAGCTCATAATGTCTCTTTATGTTAAAAACCTTACACACCACACGTTTTTCACATACAAGGCATTGTGATTCTCCGTCTACATATTTGCATAAAAAAGTTACACTCCACTTCGGATTCAAATTAAACAATGTTCTTTTATTTGAGGTCATGCTGAACCAAATGTTTTATATTTAATATTTTATTTAACTTTGCTTATCTAAATTAAAAGTTAAAACAGAATAATATATTACACATTAGAAATAAATTTATGTTTTTATCGGCAGTTGAACACTGTGCACTTTGTTTTGACGTTCGCCGTTTCAAATTTTTAAATAGAATTTTCAGCACTTTCACTGCATCCACACCATACAAATACACTTAATATTAGTGGTTTTTTATGCGACAATAATATGTAACTTACGGTCTCAAAAAATATCGTCGAAAAATGAATAAATCACGAAAAAACTGATTTTATTTATGAAATGTCAAAACTTATGAGTAAGAGTTGCCGCAGTTGTTAAATGTGGGAATCAATTTTGGAAATTGTTGATTTTATTATTCATGATTTATATACATATGTAAGTATATGCTATTGGTTGTTTATTCTTATTTGCAGTTGTGCATTTCAGAGTGTATTGGATTTAGATGGGCGAAATTAGTTTTCAATCACGTCCACTTTTTATGAAAAATAAAAGAAAAAAAAACATTTGACAAACTTCTGTAGCTGAAGAGAGTTTGCAATTTTATAAAGTAATTTGCTAAAAAATTTGATTTTCTGGATTTCTTAGCTCAATTTAAAAAACATCAATTTAAAAAAATATATCCGATCTCAAAAAACATTTAAGTAATCATAAGATAAGTGTAAATAATTTACAGATTCGTCAGTATATGCAGTGATCAATATTATTGAAGATTTAACTGTCATTTCTTTCCAATATGTAAGATTTTAATTTAATCTCAAATTGAATATTTTCTGAGGTCTTAATCTTCTTTACATCTAGCAATTAAAAAACAGTATTACGCGAACTTTTGAAATGTTTAATTGCTTGTTTATTGTTCTTCATTATCTTAATTCATTATTAGAAAGTTTAATATGTATTAAATTTAGTTATTGAAGAAAAATCTACCAAAAAACCTATTTTTTTAGAAATTTGTTGATATGAAGTTAAAAGTTGGCATCCCTGGTAAGAATTCATGAATAATTGCTCTCTCAATCAGGATACAAACACAGACACAACTCGCTCAATTTTTCCGTTTCTTCCCTGTGCTTTGTTATCCCCCTTCACCTAGCACTTTTAAGCACGCAGAAGCACACGCTGCCGCACAGTGCAAATGTGCTGAGTTTGCCCATCACTAATTTAAACTAATGAAAACTAAGTGCCGTGCGTTAAGGGGGGGGTAGGGTCACAAAATCGAATTTTTTTTTTCTTCACTCATCTTATAGTAAATCATTTCAAGAATGTTGTGTCAAAATTTTAAGTGGATCGGAGCAGAACTCTCAAAGTTATAACCTTTGTAGGCACTCTACCTCGAATGCGGAGCATCGATAATTTCTCAGAGTCATTTTTTCAAACGCGTTTTTCCCGAAACGACTTCTTAAAAGTCGGTGCCAATCACAACTCCGAAACTATTCAACCGATTCTTTTCAAATTTGGCACACGTTTTCTAAATCAAAAATACCTCCCCCCTACACTGTTTTTTTTTTTATTTTTTGTTTTTTAAGGTTGTTTTTCACTTACAAATATGACGAAATTTTTCGCCAAAAATGCTCGTTTTAGGTTTTTTTGGCACCAAAACTACAAAAATTAAAAAAAAAAAAAATACCAGTCTAACGGTTAGACGCGATAGAAGTGAAACCTTCCGTAAAACAAACTGAGAGAGAATAAGACGAAAGCAGCATTAGGAGCGGGATAATTATAGGTTCATTATAATATTGCTACAAAGTTCATATTTTATTTTCTTCATTTTATTATTATTCATCCTCAATGTTTTCAATTTCAACAAATGATACGAGTGGCTTATGATAGCTAAAATATGATACAAATGCTTTGGTTTCGATGTTGTCAACATATCTTTGAAATACCGCGTCAATTGTTGTTTTTGATCGTGTTGTCGATTCAGTGCGATTGTTACACATTTTTAAATTGAATGTTGTATTGAGAAAGTCAATTAAGGGAACCGCTGTGTCCAATGCAAAATTTACGTTAAAATCGCCACTTAAAATCATTGGAACTTTATTGTAATCTTTTCTAAGTATCCGCGATACTTCTGGTGTATACTTTATTAAATTTTCGTGAATGAATTCCGTGATGCTATTTATTGATTTTTTTTTTCTGTCGATACTCACGACACTTTTCTGTATTATTTTTCGGCATAATTGCGGTAAATATTTAAAAATGAAAATATTTAGGAATATAAAAATACACACGCGGTTGCTATTATGAGCGTCCCCAGCAAAACCTGCGTGACCGAAACTCTAACACAATTACATTTTTTTGAATGTTACAAACACATATGCACGCAGGTTTTGCTGGGGCGTGACCGAAACTCTAACACAATTACACATATGCACTCGTATTTGTTTGAAAATCGACTTTTTTTTTTGGTTCTCCGTCACCTTTGGGAAATGTGTAAACAGTAAGCAAACTTTATTCATATATTTTTCCTCATTTTTGCATCAGTAAAATTAAACAAACGCCGTAGCCGAATGGGTTGGTGCGTGACTACTATTCAGAATTCACAGAGAGAACGTCAGTTCGAATCTCAGTGAAAACACCAAAATTAAGGAAAACTATTTTTCTAATAGCGCTCACCCCTCAGCAGGCAATGGCAAAACACCGAGTGTATTTCTGCCATGAAAAAAAGCTCCTCATAAACATATCATAAAATAAAATAAAATAACTGTATAAAAAAATTTTTTTTCTTGTGATTCGAACCAAGAATTTTGGATCGGAAGCTCACATTGCTAGCCGCTCGGCTATCGCGCCATGCTGTCGGCGCTGGCCTAAAAGTTATTTAGTTCGTCGCTACGTTTATATGTAATATTCGTAGCCAAGAGTGTCGCTTTTTTCGTTTCACTTTTTCTCAAATCACTCCCAACGATTCTAAAGAAGTTTTCACTTCAAAAAATTTTTATTAATGTAGGGGGGAGCATTACGTCATACTTTAACTGAAAAATTCGACTTTTTTAGTTTCAGATGATTCTACGACGAATGCCGATTGGCACCGCAGAGCACCTCTCGAAAAACATATCTCCAAAAAAACTCTGTCATGGGCTTATTTGTCAATATTTTATTATTAATATTTTTTAAAAACTTATTGAAAAGATGTACAATAACATGTAACTGATTTTATTAAAGTATCTTAAGCCATATTTCTGTAAAAAATTCACAAAAAAAGTGTTTTTTTTTAGCGCTAAACCCTACCTCCCCCTTAAATTGTGAAAGCATAAGTTAATATAAAGCCTCCAAATGCAGTTTTTTGCGTTTTTTTCGAAACGAGAATACCAAATATAACTCAATGCAAAAACCATAAATCAATTTAAGAGACGACCCGTAAAGTAACGAATATTTCGATTGGTAGTTTTAAGGAAGTGCGTTCGCTAAGATAAAGCAAGTAGGGAAAAATTGTCTCATGGTGGAACGTTGTACTTATTAAACTTCGAAAAAGTTCTAGGAGACTTATGAATAAGTCATTAAAAACTCGAAAAGAGTAGGACTGGTTCAAATATCATATCGTGTAGAAAAATATGAGAGGGTAAATTCCTACGTTCAAATTAAGGTTTTTTAGATATTAGCAACAAGGCTGTGTAAGGTTATTTAAAAGGACCTTGCGATTCTGACGCAAGCAGGTAGAGAGAAAGAAGTGAACACGGTGGCAGGAAGAGACTTTAGCCTCGTTTGACTATTTCAAGTTATCGGGCCTGCCTTATTTGTATACAGCTTTGCTTAAGTGTAGGAGAGACAAGCTTATAGAGGTTCCAATAAGAGATTTTTAGAGCTTGTCTTGGACGAAACAACCATAAAGTGAATCCACTTCACGCTGTCCAGAAGAATGCTGACTACGGGGGTAAAATTATTTTTTTTACCATGGGGGCAAAACTGTTTTTTTTACCCGAGGATGACGGGGTACTCTCGTCTACTTACAGTGTTTGGTAGTGAACTCTCTATTGCAAGCTTACACGAATGATGTTTGAGCGCTATCATTAGGACAATTCCTCAGGATCTGTGTAAAAGCGCAGTGTGGCCCCTGAATAAGATTGATGAATGGTGTCTCGATGCAGGCGTAACATACATGGAAGCACAGAGTCGTCGCCAAAAAGGTCCTGGAGCTTGGCTAGATTAAGGTTGGATTAAGAGGTGCTACATATGCTATGTGTGCGTCCAAGTCTCGAATGCATGCAGAGAAAAAGACCGTATGAAGTCTTGCAGACGATGTGAAATGGAAGGACACCATGCAGCAACGTGTAAAAATGCTGTAAACTGCGTTCTCTGCGACAGTGCTCACGCAGGTTTTAAGTTTGCGCGAGAAGCCCAAAACCTACTATGGCAAACGTTCGCTGGAAACAATATGGATATTGCTCTTCTTTCAAAGTCCAACGAAAACATCAATTCTTACAGTTTGATGACGTAATATTGTAAATGTACGCAGCCGCACATGTGCGTATGTATGTGCATATAAAAATTCACATATTTGTCATCTTGCTGGGCCGTGTAAAGATGTATTTATGTATTTTTTATTATTTATGCTTATTATATATGTGATCTTACCAAGAAATAACAGGGTTTTCGTAAACAATAACACTCAAAGTATAAATGGCAATGGGAATGACTTCATATAATTTAGGCTTGGCAGCGAATGGGTGAATTTCGTACTGATTTTCTAAATCATTAACATTCTGTGATAAAACCGTTATGGGAACATAATTATAACAGAGAATTTGATTTTATGCAATTGTTTTTAATAATTTTTTTACCGCCTAAAAGTATGCCCCATAAACGTGGCTTGAAGCACTTAAATAATACATACAAATTTTCTATGAATTGTTATGACCTACCGACTACGTGAGATCGACGAAACAATGCATATATTGCAACAAAGTTTTAGGCGCATCACAGTGGTCGAAATGAGCGATATAGAGGAACTTTATTAAAATTTAAAATTGTGAAGAAATAACTAAAGAATGCGATTTTGTGATGTGTGTGTATATTTTTTAATTTAAAATTGTAGTCTATGTTAACACAAAATTTGAGCGTAGTCTTTGTTTTCTTTATTAATGTGATTCCTTGTGATCGTAAATGTGCAAAAGCAGCTGCTAATGCTATTCAATGTCGGCTACCAAACGAGACTTATTGGTAAAATGGAGTGATGACGAAATTTCTTCAAACATTTCCTGCCCATGGATTCATTTATATTTGCTAATATAGTCGCTAAGAATAAATATAAAGAGGACCAATGCCGAAATATATGTATGACATTAAGAAAGTAGCCAGTGTGGTTAGGGGATACCCTTTTGTTAGTTGATTCAACATTTAACAAAAAAGCTAAAATGTGATTCTTAGCAATAATACAGTATTTTTTAAAGGCGGAGCAGGCTTATTTTTGTTACAAAAAATGTTGAAATGTTTGTTGTTGAAACCCCTCATGTACGTGTCTCTGACCCAATATTCTTATATGACCGATGAAGCTAACTTCAGTTGCTCCAGGTTAATCTGAATTACTTTGAACTCCTTCTTGGAAGTCTTTCAACAACTTCATCTTTTCCAACAATTAATGGCATTATGGACTTCGTTTAAGTCATTGTCTAGGTTGATTGCTTTAAAGATTTTTATCTTGACCTTACTTACGCCAACCTTTAGCTTGTTGCCAGCTGCTTCTAGTGCCGACAGGTACTCGTCGTTGAACTGCCACACGAGTGTCATGCTGTTGGCGTTCTAGCAGCAATACTAATCCCAGTCAGTGTAGTGTATGTATATCACCTGTCGTCTTCGTCTAACTCATCTAAAGGTAGGACCAGGAAACTTGCTCTTTCGACATGTTGGGTCCTTTATATATTAATATATATATAATCATTTACATATTTAAGTCGAACGAGAAAAAGATAAAGGAAGTACACAAATGGCAAATTAAACGATGAGTTTCTTATAAAACGTTTCCATCAAAGCCAAGCCCTGGGTTTGCAGGTTTTGGATTTGGGAGAATTGTTAATTGTTCGCATTGCATCCATGAAACACGCATTGAACTGTAAACAGCTGCAGTATACAAACAGACAAGCACTAGATCGCAAAAGGTCAAAGATTCCCACCACTCAAAATCTTGTTTTTGTTTTAATTTAGTAAAAAAGTTATTCAAAAACAAAATTAATGTGTAAGTTTTCTAGAGATGTGTACCTTAATTTTAAACGCCGGTAGCAAATCAATTTAACGAATCAAATCAAAAACAATTTAAAATTAAAATGCATGCAAGCCCAACACTAGCACGGTTATAATATTTGTACGGGATTTGACAAGTGTTTTGGCTGGTGTTCATAATATTACTAAATTTGATTTCAATGGCAGCACTAGATGTATCTCTCCACTTAGAGTAGAGTGCAACCCTGATAAATTTTAGTTGTCAAAAAGTATAAAAGGACTTTGAGTTCTGAATTGTATATCATTTTGGGAGCTTAGTAAGTTTTATATCGTTTTCGATTCTGATTTAATTGTTCGGAGTTTGTGTGCCGTTTTTGTTTGTATTCAACGCTCTTAACTAATTTTTTACTAAATGTCTAACCGTGACGCAGCCAGCAACCAGCTAATTGACTACAAAAATAATTTATCGGTAAGCTTTGTGAATGCCATGTCATTTAGGCTAGCGTGCACTCGGTGCAATGGAGTGCATATCTCTTGTATTTTGAATATGGATGGCTTTTATTTGATTATAAAGTGCCAATAAGAAGATATACATACATTTTGAAATTTAGAAACGAAAAAAAAAAAATTGATTACTAGGTCTTAATCGATAGTGAGGAAAAAGCGCCATACGTTTTTATAAATATGCATTTGAAGTGATTAACTGATTCACTAAAATTTTTCAAATTATTTATGTTTACTTTTTTTCGAATTTACATAAACCGGCACTGGGAACATTCAACTTTTATGTGTTGTTTGTTTCTTTGTTTGTATTTATTTTAAGATTTTACAACTTTTTAAAATTTTTGTTTAAATAAATTCCATAAATACATGATTTGTCGTAGTTGCTAAAGCATTCATTGTGTATAACGACTAAAGTATGAACTTCAGATTATTCATCTATAGATATAGCGATCAATAAATAATGAATAAAGAACTTATCTTATATCTACATACATACGTACATATGTATGTAAATACTCCTAAATAAATATGAAGCTTATCAAATTGGTTATCAGTTTACTATTTAACGTTATATTACTATTTAATGAAGTATTTGGAGTTTTAAAGTAAAGTTGTATAAATGTAAACATTGGAAGATAAGAACATACATATATATGCATATAATAAAGGGTTTTCCAATAAGAGGTGTTATTTTGATATTCAAAGAAAAATGCTATTTTTTAATATAAATGATCGGATGTTTACTTCATTATAAAGAGGAAGGCATGCCGTTAATAGTGGAAAATAACTTCAGATAACTCCATCGCAATCCATTTACTTGTAACACCTGTTATTGGAAAACCCTTTATAATTACCAGAAAACGACCGAACATTGATTTTTGAGCTGGACCCAAGATGCCCAAATGAAAAAGGTCTAGAGTTAATAATCCAATCTTTTTGTATCAAAAAAAAAAAAAAAAAAAAAATAACAAAAATGTTAAGTTAAGTTTCAATCGCAGAAAACTTCAGCTCTAACATTCTTATGTTTATAAAAATAACACAAAATAACTTATACTTGCATGTGTACTGCAGTAATTATATAATACGCAGTAAAATAACTTTACATTGTAAAAAGCTGTGAAAACAAAAGCTTCACGACATTTTCACTTTGCAAGAGTCGCCGTTTATCAGTATAGAACTTACCTGCAGCACTGCACAATTGCTTATTAGCAATTTAACAATAGTTCAAAGCAATTTTTTTTACTAGGACATGTGGGCTTTGATACCAATACTCAAGTTACAATTTTTCGACAGAGACGAACCAAACCAAAGCAAACTTTTGTGACCGAAGCCGAAGTTCGGTTGTAATAAGGACGTATATCGATATACATACATAAATATTAATGTATAAACAAGGAATATATTTTTTCGTTAATTTGTTTTTTCCATATAAAAAAATGTCGAGCATGCGTTAAATGGAGAAAATACACAAGACCTCAGCGAAAAAAAGCCACTTGAAATTTACACTTTATTATATATTACAATATTATATTTAATATGCTATAGAGCTGTATAACCGGATATTATCTAAAGGTTTTGAATATAAAGTTTGAAAATTCAATGAACATTTCCCAACTTTTATAAACTTTGTACAAAGTTTAAAACTTTGCGTTATACGTTAGAAGCTATGATGTTTTTCGCTAAGCTTTTTCTCCATAGAAAGCATTCAGGTATTTTTTGTTTCTATTAAGGAAATGCACAAGTCTACAAGCGAGAAACCTGCTTCCTTCACTTTAAAGCAGCCAAATCGGAGCTGCTTAGTTTAAGACCGGTTGGCAAATTTCCTTGTACATTCTCAACAACTTTACTTTGCCTCGGCTTCAATCACGTTGCGTTGATAGGTAACCGCTCCATTAATAATGTTATCATGCCAACTAAGAAGAAGAGAATTGCCTAACCTATAATATCTTAAATAATAAAAAAAAAACATTTGCTCCAATTGTTGAATTTTTTTAATAATTACCTAAAAATATTCAACAAGTGCAATAAATCTTTTAACAAATTATCTTTCATTCCACTCCTATATTGTTTTTTTTTACAAGAAAAGCAACGACAGTCAAGCAACAAGTCAACGACAGTATTTATTTTTTTGGTTGTTTACTTGAGTATGGCGTGGCTATTGATCTGCTTGCATAAATGTACATACATTTGCCTTTGCACAAATGTACTTTATCGCTTACTTTTTTATTTGCGCGGTATGTGTTAAGAGAGCGCAATTCAAATAAACCAAGTAGGTATGAGCTGATTATTTTCTTATAATGAAAAGATTCTATAATTACACTGCACAAAAAAGTTTTATTTTTCGATTGGAACAGAAAAGTGAACATTATGTGTGGACCATTTGTGTAGAACAAAGTTATAGTCCAGCACACTTAAATTTGTTTAGAGTAGATCAAAGTATAGAATTTGGTCATAGAAATCTCTATGTTAAAGTACGTTCACATATGCATTAATTACCAATAAACCTACAAAATTAATCTACCCGTTCACATATGGCAGATTGCCTGCAAAATTGACAATCGATATGAAAAAGTATGGTCATTATGTAGGATTATTTTATAATCTCAGATTTTGGGAGAGAATTTTTGTATGTGAAATCTCGCTTTTAAATTACGGATTGGGAGTTAAGCATGAATATGTGAACGTACATATTATTACGTTACAAGTGTTATATGTAGTGGGTTTTTAGTAGTGCATATGCACGAAAAACATTGTAGACATTTAAACCCCATAGCTTACTCATTTTACGTGTGAATTTGATCCCTTTTTCAAGAAAATTCCCAAAAGTTTTATTTTATATAGGGCATTTGAAAACTAAAATGTTCTACTATTATATTTGTGAGAAAACTTCAGTGGGGCTTACCGGATACACCAAAGTCGATAACAAAACTGCTTATTGATAATTGACAGAAATACTTATACCCCATTTAGCGACACCGCTGAAAAAAATTGTAAAGACCCTTCCTACCGGGTAACTCTACTATAAACGATTTTGTTTGAGTTGAACAAAGCGCGCCGTGGTTTCTTCCTCGTGCTAACTGGTGTCCATTTGTTACACCATGTGAAGTTTTTCTCTGGATCCGCTTGATACTTGTTTACAATAGATTTTCTGTTGGATTTCAAGGCTGTCAATATTATGGATATTCGCTGTAAGAACTTGACGGCGAAGTCTATCTTCTATATCAACTGTAGTAAACGGCGCGATCCAGTGGTTTCTTGCTTTGCCCTTGAGTAGGGTGGTGATGTCAGTATTTGATTTTATAAAGGCATTAACCATCAACCTTACGCATTAAGGGGCTGTATACTCAGGTGCTAGCCCTCAATTGCTTCTCTTGAGCACCGAATATGTCTGAGTGGACCTACTAAAGTTTCCCCTCCCGTGACGAAAGATTCTACATGGGTTCGCCACCACATTTCACTGATGAATTTGTCACGGTTTTCAGGGTGCACGAAGGTGGTGTACTACTATATCTGCTACCACACCCCACTGTAGCCACTATTTTGATAATTTTTGTGTCTATTTTGTTATAACTTACTCGTAAAAAAAGAAACTGAAATTCTCGCAAAAAAAAAATTGTCATGAATTCGCCAAGTCGTCTAAAATCTTTGGAAAATATTTCAGGTTAAACCAGCGTGTTTTGAAAAAATGTGTTATATATAATTCGTAGTAACTGGCGCGTAAGTTTATTTATTTATTGACCCGTACGTACTATTGTTTTCATGATACCTTGAGCTATTACGTGCTGATATTATATTTTGTAGAGAAATATGCATTTTTATATAAACCTAGAAAGGTGATTTCGTACATTTTATGACTTCAATTATTTTAATGATTTTTGATTATGTGTACAGAACACTAATATATGTAAGTATGTATAATATTTTCAATATTTTACAATTCGAAGTTTAAACACAAACACAGTTTAATAAAAATGTAAACTTTTATTTAAACTTACGTTTCGTCAATTATTATTTATTTTCTGATTTGGCACTACGGTCGTTTGGCGGACCAATCGCCCCTGTCCATTGCGAAGTTCCACCTGCTACAGATTTTTTGTTTTCTCTGTCCATCCAATGACGTCGAGCCGAAGGATCATTTCACTGGAGTACCAATGCTACTTAATGCATTCCTCTCAAATGCTACCAAAGCATTATCCTCTTTATTAGATATCGGGAATTATGAGCGGTTTGGAGAGAGAGTGCTCTAGTTTTCACTTGTCTAACGCGTCTGAAATAGTACCTGATTTCCGGCCTATATTGTTGGTGCTGTTAAACCCAAATTTTAGCCAAATTATTATTATTACTTATTTATTATTTGTGTTACCTCATCCAAGCCTAGTTCCCTTATTAAGATCAGGATAGAGTTGGGTTGGATTGAGCGTATGTGCTTTTCCTCTTGCTGCAGTCGACCAAAATGTCTCAACCTTCTCCCCGCTATAGCGCTGCATTCCAGGAGAAGGTTCGTTGGGATTGGTTGCAGAAATGGCAAGAGTTCGTAGACCACATCCAGATTATGTACAGATTACTTCGCAGTCTGCAGTGGCCTGTGAGGATGTCCGTGCGCATTCTCAGATTATCCTCATAACCCTCCCTATGAGTTGTTTAAATCTCTTTTGGCTGTGCACTCCCAGTAAGGGTTTCGCCTGGCGTTTACAACTACTATTATATATTTTACATAAGGCATAGACAGATGGCATACATCTCCGCTTGGAAGATTCTTGGAAAACTACCCTTCTTCCTAATGAATTCTACACATTCTCGTTTTTTGTTTCCTTAGGTAATTTCGGTCTAATATAAAACAATGAATTTTGTGCCAATAGTCTTGTCTAATACTAAAATCATCATTATTTCTTAGCTCATTGTTTTGCATTTGTATTACGTATTCAATCCTATCCGTTAAATATACTGATGCATTTTTAGTTTGAATTTTGTGAACTGCCATAAGGGTATTAATTCAAATTTTTCATTTATACTATATTAAGTCACTTTAAAGTCTCTAACATTACCTTAATTGATGTATATCTACTACATTTCAATATAAGTATGTCGCATGCCCTTATTCTGCAATTTTTGCAATCTTTCCATTTGTGTTTAGTTGCAGCATGTATGTATATGTAATTGTGGAACAATATTCAAAGTGTGACTTTATCATGATATCATACATTTTTTTGCTGTCATTATTTCTGTTTTATTGCGAATTCTTCTAAAGTAGGCTAATTTTTTCCCAATCTTCTTGCTATAACACATAGGCTGAAAAGTCCCGGCCCAACAAAGAAAACACGTTTTTTGTTTTTTCAAAATTAGCTTTATTCATCAACGTAATTTCCATCAAGAACAACGCAATCATTCCACTTTTGTAGAACAATTTATCTTTTGTCCCGCACTAGGCCTCATTTCAGCGATAACCTCTTCATTTGAGCGAAATTTCTTACCGGCGAGAGAGCCAAATCTTGCGAATATGGTGGATGTGAGCAATTCGCAGTTCAATTCATGTAGTTTTGCCATTGTTTTGATTAACTTGTGACACGGAGCGTTATCTTGTCTTCGATCAACAGTGAGCAAACGCGGCACCCACTCTGAACAGATCTTTCTCATAGTCAAATGCTCAAGCAATATAAAGCCAACACGTTTTTTTTTTTTTATATCTATACGATGTCAGCTAACTCACGCAACTTCACATTTCGATCATTCAAAACGGTATTGTGGATTTTTTTGATATTTTCTGGTGTTATCTCTCATTTGCACGTGCACTGCGTTGTGCATCATCGGTGCCTCTATGACCACATTTGTAGTCAGTAAACGATCGTTTTATTGTTGTTTCTGATGGAACGGAGGTCCAATAATACTTTACAAGTCATTGCTTCGTTTGAAAGGTATTTTTTCTTATCAAGAAGCAGAGTATAAATTAAAACACGAAATTCTCTTTGAGCCATTGTTTTGAAAAAAAGCAAAAGTAGCGTCACTATTAGCACAATAACTCACGAACTAATGAATGCAATGTCATGAAAATTTAACAGCAGTCTTTAACTGAAAAAGAGGTGAATGAAGTACAACTAGTGTCATCTATGTATTCAGGCCATGTGTTATATTCAATGTTAATTCTTTATCAATAATTACTTCTAGATATTTGATTGTGTTAATTGTTAATTTTTTTTTTGTTATTTATTTGTATTTCAAATGTTCAGCTAATGTTAATTTCTAGCAAATTTGTTTTTTTTTTTAACTAAACAAACTTAATGTTAATTTTCAACCATTTAGTGACTTCGTCTATATCAGCTAATATTTATTTTTACATTCTTGCTCGCTTTTTCCTTCAGCATAAATCAGCATATAGTAATATTCTACATTTCCTTATCATTCTAAAACATTTTTAATCATTTATATAAAAGGTAAATAGTATAGGTTCAAAAGTTGATTATTGTGGTACTCCTATTTTAGTCTTTTCACGTCTTACCATGTATTTTCGTTCTTTCGTGTCTATCTTATAAACATTACTTAAACTCATTAGTTCCACGTTTCGAATCCCCAATTGGCATTTCGTGAAAAGTTCTTTAAGTTCCAATTAATCTATAAGTTAACGTATTAATAGGGCTAAATTCTTCATCTCTTTTTGTTTGGAGTTATCCTTGACTCATTCCGTGAATTTGGAAATGCACCTCTCGTAATTGACGTATTTACAACGACCAGTAATGTGTACCATATTTCGGTCCAGTAATCTGCTTATTCCTAAGAAATCTGGTTTATTCTTCACGGTTTTACATGTGTTCTAAAGTTCGGCCGCCGTAGCCGAATGGATTGGTGCCTGACTACCATTCGGAATTCACAGAGAGAACGTAGGTTCAAATCTCGGTGAAACACCAAAATTAAAGAAAAACAATTTTTTAATAGCGGTCGCCCCTCGGCAGGCAATGGCAAACCTCCGAGTGTATTTCTGTCATGAAAAAGCTCCTCATAAAAATATCTGCCGTTCGGAGTCGGCTTAAAACTGTAGGTCCCTCCATTTGTGGAACAACATCAAGACGCACACCACAAATAGGAGGAGGAGTTCGGCCAAACACCCAAAAAGGGTGTACGCGCCAATTATATATATAAAGGGTGGTTAAATTTCAAGGGCCTATGTTGAATATGAACCACACCTAAACGTCAACGACACCGTTGGACTTCTTTCTTTGGGGTTATTTGAAAGAAAAGGTGTACGTCGATAAGCCAGCAACAATTCAAGGGCTAAAGGATGAGGTAATTCGGCACATTAACGGCATAGAACCTCAATTATGCCTCAGCGTCATCGAAAATTTGGACCATCGGATGGAGGTGTGCCGCCGAGGCGCCATACCAATATTATCATAATAAAGAGAAATGACAATAATTTCTAAAAAAATTGTATTTTATTCAAAATCAACACCGGTCCTTGAAACTTCACCACCCTTTATATAAAGTTCTTCTAATGTAAACTCTCTAAATTTAAATACGCCCTTTATCTCTTCAATGTAATTTACATATTGGACATACTCAATTCATATATTAATTTCTTCTATGCTTGGTAAAAAATTTATTAAATTTATTTGCAATTACATTATCGTCATCATATTCCGACCCTTTAAATTCTACAAAATCTCAATCATCAACTATTGTCTCTGAAAAATTTTGAGCCTTCGGTGATCTATAAACTGCTACTGTGACTACTTCATTTCCACAATCAGTACATCTACATGCTGTCCACCAAAATTTTGATGCTATAATTTTTTCTGATAGAACAGTTTTCTAGCTTTTGTTCTTTATATTACAACCCCTGCATAGCTAGACGAGTTTGAAGTACAGTTGATTTATTATATAATTTTCAAGCATTATTCTCATTGAATGGCGTATCTGTTATTTTCTACTATTAACTCAAGCTGAGAAAAATAAACAAGAAACAAAAGTAAACAAAACCCTTTACAACTTCTTAGCTATAGCTGCCAACAATGACATGTCTGAGAGAAAGCTACGCTGAGAGAGCTGATATTTAGGGCAATGATGATTATGATAGTGACATTGAATATCGCATTCAAAAAGTTACACGTTATGGGGTGACCTAGTCTGAAACCTCCGATCGAATTTGAAGGATTTGCGGAAGTCCTTCCCTGCTTCAACCGAGCTAAACTGAACTCAACACCATTCTTCTTATACTTGGGAAAAGCCGTATAAGTTTAGAGGATTCCAAAATTAAACATGGTGGTGTATAGCCATATCCTCTCGGTGCTATCAAAAGTAGCTGTTAAATCTCCGAAATCGAATGCAGAATCGGACGAACCGGAAATGCCACCGTCAATGGTGAATTTTCCAGGCCTGAAGCCACACTGATAAGCCATCCAATTATATTGTTGGCGATAGGCTTATCTTGCGGTAATTGTCACAAACTGCAGGAACACCTTATGTGCTGGGCAGATTGCATTTAGGTTCCAGTCTTCATCTGACCAAATTTCGCTTAGTGGCTGATACATGCATTCCAACAACTCTTCACTCTAGGTCTTTTCGAACTCCTGTTTGCCTACTTTAAGAATGCTCGTCTTTCTTCTCGCGCTTAATATTATTTTTAGTATTAATATTTTTAATTGTGCGTGTCTGTTATTAGCAACATGAAGTAATATTACAAACCTTGTTATGAATATATGTATGTATATATGTATGTATAAGCAATATGTTATTTAAACACTGAATATGTACTTGTGTACAAAAAATAAATAAATAATAGGCGCGTACACTTCTGTTAGGTGTTTGGCCGAGCTCCTCCTCCAATTTATGGTGCCCGAACGACAGATGGTCTTTATGAGGAGCTTTTTCATGGCAGAAACACATTACCCGCAGGTTTGCCATTGCCTGCCGAGGAGCGACCGCTATTAGAAAAAAAATGTTTCTAATATTTCATGGTTTCTTGCACGGAGATGCGAACCTGTGCATTACCGAATGATACAGTTACAAAAAGTCTTGGCTTCACATTAATTACGGAACTATGGAAATTATTTTCAATAATGCAAGTACATATCATATGTATGCCAGGATAATATATTTCGTGTTTTTTTTTTTAATTTAGAAATAGTCGTATACGTAGCTCATTTCACAATTTTTGCCATTAATTTAAAATTTTCTCCTTTCTGTGACAGAATGATATTATTGTGTATCGATTTCATGCGCTTCAATTGATATTTTAGTTTGGGGAAAAGAAATCCATTATTCAAAAGCCTATCCATGCAATGAATTCGGAAAATGTTGACAGTTAGAGTCCCATTAGTAAAAGCCTCTAAATAACGAAGTGTAGTGCGTTGAGGGCACATTCCAGTGCGATATCCAGTGAATCGCATGTCGATTTGCCTACGCGAAAACATTTTTCGAGGCCAAGCATTCTACACCGCATTATGTATTTGAGGATTTGATATCTTGATTGATGGTTGTATTCAAAATGAGCATAAACAAACTAAAAAACGGGAGTGGTCCCACATTCTTCGTAACCCGAACGACCCGGATTTACATCCGGCCAAGGACTGTCACTTCAGCAGCATTCATCGTGTTGTGGACCAATTGGAAACTTTTCATGATGTGTTCAATAATAAAAAATTGAAACAGTGTACGTTTCTCATTATTGTTTGCAGATAAAAACTAAAAAAATAAACAAAACTATGATTGATTTTTTTTTTTTAATTTTGCATTTTTCGTTGTATGGAGGCTTAGATATTCTATATATATGTAAATATAACGAAGCATTTGCCCAACCCCTTCAACTTGGTTATAGCGGAGGTTTCACCGTTAATGAAATATGCATGCACCGACATAGTTTGTTTACTGCCTATTTAGCATTGTCACACATACATAAGTACAAATACAAAGTATAGTTTTCATAACAAATGAAGTCAATTTTTAAAAGACTTTTGCTTCATGCCCTTCCATTTGGTTTTTCTATAATTTTGTAATAAAATGCTCAATATTAGCTCTTATTTTTTTACACAACAATAACAGTAACAGCTGCGAAACAGTTTTTCTATTTCACAATATTTAGTATGTAAAAATTGCCATTAATACATTTCCATTATACATGTGTGTGTATGTACGGCTGATATGTATGGGCGAGGTGGGATTGCTAATGTTTATTAAATGGTTGTATGTAATTGCTATGGCTTATTATTTACATTCCGTTTTGAGAAATGTTTTTAAGAATTCCCTTAACTTACATCGGTTGATTTCACTTGCGTTAATTACAATTATTTTCTAAACTTTTTTTTTTGCAGTGACTGTTGGAAATTTGTCATACCCGAGTACACTACTCATACATCCATCCCTTCTACGTGAGATCATTTGTATTCAACATTGAGAAAATATTGATACACATACATATATCAGCTTTGTTCGCGTACTTTTCAACATTAGCCATTAGCAAATTTGCGGAACATATTTAAATGTGCGCTATTCAAAACCTTCAAGAGCGTGTAGCAAAGTTACCATTTGTTGACAGTTGTTAAGCAAGCATATATTGCGCCATCTTGTGTGATTAATTTTTTTCTAACTGCTCCCTAAACTGCCCTTGCCTTGCAATTGTTTTATGTACGCGAACGCCAAATCCCGTTATGGGGCTATAAAAAACGCTTCCCACATCTGCAGAGGTTTCTGATAGAGCTGGGAAAATGCATTATATTACAATTACAATTGCATGCGGAATATGGCGTCTGGGGCGGTTACAATGCCCTTAAATGAAAAGAGTCTCTCAATCGACGCCGAAGAGGTCAACGGTGTACTCGGCGTTCTAAACGCTTTTTCTGGAAGCGGCAATTCCTTCAACTTCTTATTAAAAAGTTATTAAAAAAGTATTGGCAAGGTACAATTTGAAGTTTTAATGGATACAAAATCGGTAATATACTGAAATTAGAAGTAGATGTAATATTTTTTGCTACTAAGGCTGGGAAAGACCGCAAAAAAAGGAAAATTCGGAAAACAATACAAGTCGAAGAAATGACGGTGGTTAGGAGTACTGCGAACGAAGTACAAGTCAGCGACGTGTTTCCAACCACTAAAATTATCTAGTTGCGATTTAATTCCAGCGCGTCGGTTCTATTCGTGCTTACTATTAAGAAATTGAAGAAAGCAAATTCAATTCATCAGTCAGCAAATTATTAATAAGTTATTTTCCATTGGTTTTTAAGTTTCTTACTTTAAGGATCATAAATGAAATTGGAAGCAAAAACAAATATTTTTCTATTACAATCAACGGAGTTGAAAGAAATTTCTTATGTTTTTAATTCCTTTCAAAGTATTTGACATTGCTAGCATATAATTTATTCCAATTACAAACTTCCATTTCTTATAATGGAATTGAAGAAAAATGCCTTTGAAATTACTTCTAAGGAATGGAGCAGTAATCAGTTCCTTTGAAGTGGACTGATGGAATAAAAATTCTTGTACCTTCTAATTGAGAGTAATTTCGTTCCAAAAGCAATCACTACGCTCCAGCTCTGGTTGCCGGTGATTTGTAACGCAAACAGAGAGCTTTAAAAAAATGTATTTTCCTTTGGGAACCACTCAAGCAACGTGTGTCGCAAATTGCATGTTTCATGTGTCAAGTTAGGATATACCAGAAGGCTATAATACATCAACAAATCCCATTTTCACTTTGGCTACTTACGTTTTGGCTGTGGAAGAATTCTAAAGGAATGTTCATCCATAACAGTCCTTAACACCCTTCTAAGGAATTGAATATGCTCGTTTTGATGATAAGGAGACAGAAATTATAACGAATTCAGTATTCAATACACTTGTTCCAACGAGATTCCAATTTATGAATTCCATCCCAGAAGTGAGTGCCGCGGGCTGCAAAATACGCTTCCACAGATGCTATGACCTCATCATTTGATGAAAAACGCTTTTCACGCATGAATTGTTTTAAGTCTGGAAATTGATGGAAGTCGCTAGGGGTCAAATCTGGTGAATACTGTGGATGCTCCAACAATTCGAACTTGAATTCATGGATTTAGGAAAATAATTGTTTTCTTTTGCAAACTGGGTATTTTTTCTCGATTTTTTTAAACTGAATTCAAAATTTATTGTTTTACCAGTTTGCAAGTAATTCACGAACAAAATAAATATTATTATATGAAATTAACTTAAACTTTTACATAAAATATCCTTATATGTATTGGTTGGCAACTAAGTAATTGCGGATTTTTTTTAGAAAATCAAAGACAATTGTTTCGAGGAACTAAATAACTTTATTCTGTAATGTATTGCCCATTTTGATCAATGAATTTTTACCATCTTTTAGGCAGCATCATAATCCCACGTTCATAAAACTTTTGGTTTTTATTATATTACAATAGCAAAAAACTGAATAAAGTACGATTTGACAGCATCATCATTATTGAAATTTTTACCATTCAAGGAGTTTTGTAAAGATCGAAACAAAAAGTAATCAGATGACACAAGGTCAGGACTATATGGTGGATGTGGCAAAACATCCCAACCAAACTCCAATAATTTTTGCCGAGTGGCCAAAGATGTGTGTGGCCTTGCATTGTCATGATGGAATACAGTAGGTTCTGTTTTTATGCGGTAGATACGTTCCGCAAGAAACAGCATAAAAAAAACAGCATAAAAAAATCAGCATAAAAAAAGCTACTAGTTCTATAGTAAAACTATGGATACGTTTCAAAAGTGCTAAAACCGCATAAATCTGAAATAGTGTAATAAAATCGCATAAAAAAGGGCACTAGTCCCATATTATAACTATAGATACGTTCCATAGACCGCATGAATCTGAAATAATTAAATAAAATCGCATAAACAAAAAATTGTATTTTTGAAAATTATATCTTTATTTAAGAAACGTCAGAATCGAAAAATAAATTTAAGTCAGAAATAGAATCAGACAATGCCCACATGTTGCGCGTTCGTTTAGGATTTGGCGTAAAATCACTTTCGTCACTTGAGGAAATGTACACGTCTGATCTAGATAGTTATGCAGGCGGTTCCATACTTGTAGGGTTAGCATTTCTGATGTAATCTGTGATGAGTTTTTGCTTAGCTGGTTTAGAATCTTGTTTATATGTACAATTCCCGAGAGGTCGACATACATTTTGTAATTTAAAAAAAAAAACCGCACTATTTCAAAACCGCATAAAAAAAATCCGCATAAAAACAGAACCTACTGTACAATACTTTTTTCGATTTGCCAATTCGAGCCGCTTTTCTTCAACTGCATTGTATAATTTCCTTAGTTGTTCAATGTAGACAGCAGAATTGATCGTTCGGCTGGGTGGTAAGAGTTCAAAGTAGACAATTCCTTTGTAATCCCACCAAACTGATAACAAAACCTTCTTTTGATGAATATCATTTTTGATGTTGTTTCAGTTGGTTCACCTTGCTTGCTCCACGATCTTTTCCACTTGTTATCAGTCGTTTTAAAAAAGGATCATTTTCATTACGTTTCTTTAGCAATTCACAGCTGTTAATGCGTTGCGTTAAATGCGTTTCTTTCAATTCGTGAGGAACCCATGTATCGAGTTTTTGAACATAGCCAAGTTGTTTTAAGTGATTTTCAATGCATGTATGTGATACATGAAGTTTCTCTGTAATCTCACGTGTTGTAGTGTGATGATCCGAATCGATTACTGCTTTTATTAGGGCGCCATCAACTTCAACTGGACGACCAGAACGTTTTTCATCTTTGAGTGAAAAATCACCAGAACGAAATCGTACCTGGCAAACCAATTTTGACACTGCCGTTCTTTTAAGGCTTCGTCACCATAAACAGCACATAACTTTTTATGAGCTTAGGTTTTCCCTTTGCGGAAATAGAAAAGCAAAATATGACGAAAATCTTCCTTTTGATTTTCCATTTTTCAACGAACGCCAAACGAAAACTACACAACCGATGAAAAAAACTTTAAAAACCTAAAAATTCAACTGAAGCCATTTATGGTGAAATCCGCAATTACTTAGTTGCCAAACCAATATATATCTTATACATACATGTATGTGCATAATTAACTACGGAAGATGGCGTAGATCACTTTTTTATGATGACAACATACATTCTGTCAAAAAAGTACCGGGAATTGTACAATAAAACGGAAAATAATTGTTTGATCATCAACATTTATTTTGTCGCCTTCAAAATAGGCTCCATTCGAAGCAATACACATATGTCAACGATTAGTCCAGTCATCAAAGCACCTTTTAAACGCGTTTGAAAAGATCTTCTTCAGCGAATTCTCCTTAATGGCCTCTATCGACTCAAAGCGGCGTCTGCGGAGTGGAAATTTAAGTTTTGGGAAATGGAAAAAGTCACAGGGGGCTATATTCGGTGAATACGGTGGTTGTTCGATGATATTTATCGAGTTTGTTGTTCACAAAGTGTTCACAATATGAGCCCTACGAGACGGTGCGTTATCATGGTGCAAGATACATGAGTTTTCTTTCCACAAATTGGGAAGTTTCCTACGCACATTCTCTATCAAACGTCGCATAATTTCCAAATAATTTTCTTTATTTAACTACTGTAGAACCATTTAGAATGAATTCCACAATCAGCACCATGATAATAAAAAAACGAGTAGCAATACTTCCATTTTTGACCGACTTTGACGTGGTTTTTTGGGTTGCGGCTCATGTGGATAGCGCCATTTAGGCGCCTGTTGACTGGTTTGCAAGTCAAACTCATATACTCACGTCTCATCACCTGGTATGATGCGCTGGATAAACGTTGGGTCCGAATTCACTTGCTCAAGTATGTCTTCAACCACCTTCTTCCAATGAATTTTTTGAAAGAATTTTCAACTCTCTTGGAACGAGTTGAGCAGCCATGCGTCTCACGCCCAATTGATGTAAAATGTTGCGAATTGATTCGTGAGATACGCTAAAGGTCTCGAGCTAACTGCCACAAATTTAAATGATGGTTTTCCAGCACCATTTCCTTGACTTTGTCGACGTTTTCATCCGTTGAAGACGTAGATGGGTGACCAGATCTGCAAAAGCCTTATACCACTCGTACATCCGTGATAATAAAGCACACTCGCCATATGCTTCCTGCAATATTTTCAATGATTCGGCACACGAAATCCCGTTCAAAATACAAAATTTAAGACAAATTCTGTGTTCGATATTTTTATCCATAGTGAAAATCGCAGAGCACACCTGCGGTTGACTGATATAATTAAATGCCAAAAACAAGCTAATTGACAGATCACGCTGAAACTCTGCGACACTATAGAGGACAGTTGTACAAACATTCCAGCAAAAAAAATTTAGACATATGTGTAACGCGCGCTTTTTGAAATCAATAATGCCCGATATATTTTTGACAGAATGTCTACATATGTCATAAAATATTTTATTATCAACAATTTTAAAAGCTTTTTCCATACTATTTCTCACTCATCAATTTTTTTCTTTGCACCTTATCAACTTCGCCATACTTTATTCCTCATCTCTCTTGCCTAAGTAGACATCCTCGTCAAAAACTTTACCTTTGAGCAGTACTGCAGCTTTCTTCAGTTTATCCCTCTCTCTCTCTTTCTCTCTTATAATAATAGGACTATGAATAAGTTCGTGCGGCGTGCGTGGCGTAACTTGATTATTATTCCATCGATCCACATTTCCAAACATTCATTGGAGAGCTACTGGCGTAAGGCACAAACGTCAGTATAAGTTTTTTATTTGAAGCGTAAACAACAATATTTTTACCACACTTGAAAATGTCGAATTTCGTGCCAAATAATGTGTTTTTGCGGGGAATTTTTTAATATGAAGAAAAAAGCAGCCGAAAGTCATCGTATCTTGGTGGAAGTTTATGGTGAGCATGCTCTAGCTGAGCGAACGTGCCAGAAGTGGTTTGCACGCTTTAAAAGTGGTGATTTTGGCTTGGAAGACGAAGAACGCGAGGGTGCGCCGCCAAAGTTCATGGATACCGAATTGGAGGAATTGCTCGATCAAGATCCGGCTCAAACGCAAGAAGAGGTTGCAAAAACTTTGGGAGTTGATCAATCAACCATTTCCAAACGTTTAAAAGCCATGGGAATGATCCGAAAGGTAGGCCATTGGGTGCCGTATGAATTGAAGCCAAGAGACGTTGAACGCCGTTTTATGGCATGCGAACAACTGCTTCAACGGCACAAAAGAAAGGGTTTTTTGCATCGAATTGTGACTGGCGATGAAAAGTGGGTCCATTACGACAATCCAAAACGTCGGGCAACGTATGGATACCCTGGCCATGCTTCAACATCGACGTCGGCGCAGAATATTCATGGCCTGAAGGTTATGCTGTGTATCTGGTGGGACCAGCTGGGTGTTGTGTATTATGAGCTACTGAAACCGAATGAAACGATTACGGGGGATGTCTACCGACGACAATTGATGCGTTTGAGCCGAGCACTGCGAGAAAAACGGCCGCAATACGCCGATAAACACGACAAAGTTATTTTGCAACATGACAATGCTCGGCCACATGTTGCACAAGTGGTCAAAACATACTTAGAAACGCTCAAATGGGATGTCCTACCCCACCCGCCGTATAGTCCAGACCTTGCGCCATCCGATTACTATCTCTTCCGATCGATGCAACATTGCCTGGCTGACCAGCACTTCCGTAATTACGATGAAGTCAAAAAATGGATCGATTCGTGGATTGCGGCAAAACCGACCGAATTTTTCACAAAGGGAATCCGTGAATTGCCAGAAAGATGGGAAAAAGTAGTAGTAAGCGATGGACAATACTTTGAATATTAAATTTGTAACCATTTTACGTCAATAAAGTTTCAAATTTCGAAAAAAAAACCGCACGAACTTATTCATAGTAATATTAATAGCACAATAAAAGGACATATATGTATGTTTATACTATTAAATCGAAGAATGAATGTAATAAAACTGTTAAGAGATGGTGGAGTTTTGCGGTTAAAAATTCGACTCGGGTGAAGTGACTTGGCCACTAAATCACGCGTTTTGCCATCCTTGGATTCCTTTAGAATTTTTTGTTGGAAAGGACAATATTCGACGCGTCATTGATGAGATTATTCCAAAACTATTCCAAACTAATGTTACGTTTGGAAAGCTTAAATCAGAAAGCTAAATATGGTCTGTACTGAACTTTATATACCCGCGCGCATTTTAGTAAAACTTAATTTGCGCTGGCTGCTAATTTTTGGAATCAATTCAAATCATATACAATGAGAGTTAAAGCTTGTAATGTCAAAGGGACGGACGGAAATTTTATCCTAACATATTAAAATCGAAATTCTAGGCCTATGGAATCATCTATTGTCTGTATATTAAATATTATCATACTCCAGCTTCGTTTCAGAACGTGCAAGTATTATATTAAAGCGATACTTGTTGCTAGTAGTAGAGAAAGGATGGGACCTTTTCTGCTTTGGAAAGGCCACTTGGCATTAGCAAGTGAGAAAAATAATAAACAGCTGAAGTATTTTTTTCTAATTCCCGAAATTGCAATGGCAGTTAAAAGGCTAATCAATAAATTAACACGTTGAGCGCGGTGTCGATGTATCTGAACTTTTCCCCTCGGCCGGCAGAAAGCGTTCGCTCTATAAGTATACGATGATATAGTATTATCAGCGATCAATTCCCTGTTCCTTCAACAAGCAACAGTTCAGCAACAAATATTAGTTATGGAATTTCGGAGACAATTGATAAATGGACTAACACAGCAAGTAGATGAACAAATTCCACTTCAGGAAGGAAGACTTGTTCATAAATTACAGAAAAAGGAAGGAGACTTCGATAAAGGTCGGAAATACTGTTCTGGTTGTTATGAAAATTCAAGATTATTTGTTACAGTTTGTTACATGTAAATCCATGCCCCACTTTAGCTTAGCATGCTCCAATAAAGCATACATATTTAACTACATTCGTTCAGGTTAGATTTATCTTTTAACTTTAATACTGTCGGCCCCACGAAAAGTGTAACGACGGTCTCCAGGGGCCGGAGCCGCCCACGGGGAAAGATCAGTGCCGGTCTCATGATTACTCTATCTCATTATTCATGTTTTTATGCAATCTTTGTTTGCATTGTAGAATAACTTTTTTGTTTTTGTTCTAACTAGCAGATTAGCCATTCCATTTTGTTACCTATTAAAATTTTTGATGTGATAAAATCAAGTTGCAGTTAACTCTTGTTTATGGAGATAATTGAATTTTTTATACACTTGTACAGTGAGATATGATCTTGAACGCCAACAAAAAGTGAGTAATGAATATAATTATTTTTCCTGGTGTTTAACTTTCAACTTTAAATATTATTAGCATTGCATTATAATTGCCTTAATGTGTAATAAGCGAAAATGCATTAATTATTTCTTACTCATCCATATATCCTTGAGTTTCTACGCAAGAGTGCACTTCAATGTTTGGCTAATAGGTGGACGATGTTACGAGTATAATTATCGTGTATGTAGTACTGGTCAAAACTTTTGTAAATTAAAGCGTGATGTGTTTTTACTATAAACGGTAAATGTAGAACTTCAAACTAAGTATGTATGTATGTATAAGTGCTTTAAATGAGTCTTTATTATGTGCTAATTATAATTCATTTGTGTGTGCAAATGAAAGCCACAAAAGGCACCTTCGAGTACTGAAAACTTCAATGAAGCATGGCACACTTTATAAAAAAGTCAATGCACTTCATTCCATGATTTCAAAAACTGGTATGCAGTTGTTTTTGTATTAACACTTTGATGGTTAGTTGTTGGCTATTGGCAATGACGCTGGCGATTGCCGCCGTTGCAAATAAAACTCCTTATAATTGGTTTACTATCTATTTCTGCGAGTATACACATAAAGTAGTTATAGGTACGTAAGTCATACGCATAGCGTTAAACTCACTGCAATGTGGAGAGAGAGTCGTGCGAAACGAAGGACGAATGTTTAAATACTTTTGGTTCATGTTCTTATAGAACTTGTTGTTCAGCTTCTATGGCTGTGTATGTGCATTTAAGTAGTAAATGTGCTATATATGAATGTATGAATACATGCACTTACATACGCATATATTTACACGGCACGCAGTGAAAATTCTAGTATGGTCACGTCTTTACATACATATCTACATATGCACATATGTATGAAAGTGATCAGCACGTAATAGAATACGTTTTCTTTTTGGTTAAATTCCTTGCCTCTTATGTTTGCGACGAAATTGGTATCACTGAAGCTAATTAGTTGAATAATTAGCGAATGCGTTTGGATTTTACAGATTTTGATTTTTTATTTTTGGAATACAACCAGTTTATCAGCAATTTGACCTCTCGTTTTTTGTTGTTTTTTTTTAATTATATTAGCAACTTTGTATACTTCATTTCGAAGTGCATTTGCGCTACATATATTTACATATATAGTATGCAAGTACACAGTCCAATAGATTGACGTGCGAAGTGAAATCAAAGAGAAACATGTAATACTAAATTTGAAAAGGACCATTGCAATGATACTCATTTCGTAACTGCTTCCAAACTTGTGTAAAGCTACCTGTTCAGCAATGACTCAATGACTCCGTGTACTAATTTATGTTTCAATTTTATTCTTTTATAAACGCGTTACTAGCGCTAGTCTTGAACTGATGCATATCAAATTCAATTATGGATAAGTGCGATTAACTGTAGGCAATTAACGCACACATGCAAAAGTACGGGCATATCTGTGTGCAGGTATGTACCATATACATATGCGGATAGTGTGGCAATAAATACCGCTTTACTCTTATCTCCATATTTATTTTGTTTTGAGCCAAATTGTGTTATCTCACAATGTACCAAAATAAGTATACATCATTGATAGCTGTTACTACAGTCAACTCCAACATTAATTCCATCTAGATTTTTACTAAATATCACATGAATATACTTATATACATATATCTAAAAAGCTGTACACTCTTGATAAATCGCAGAAAATACGTGTGCACCTGAGTGCATGCGTGCAATTATGGTGCATACTAGGGATGCCAGCTTTTATCAATTCCAAAAATTCCGGGACTAGTCGATTCAAATCCCGGGATGGTTGATTAAATTGGTGACTCATCTAAAATCCAAATAGCGCTTCTTCACCATTTTGTTGCCATATCTCCTTACCAATTTGCTTAACGGTTATTTACAGCAAGACTATATCCAGGATGCGCGGTTCAAGAACCTTATTAGGTTGTTGACGTTTAAGCCAGACAGTTGTTCGAGACTCTCGAATAGTGGATTGCCCAGAGTAGACATTCTCTCCTGCCGTAAGGCATGACATTCACAAAGGAAATTGAAGATTGTTTCCTTTTTCTCCGGTTGTTTGCAACTGTGAAAGTATGTGTTGTGAGGGATGCCCATTTTATCTGCTTTTGTTCCCTGATAGACCAGAAACTGCCGTGAGTCTCCAGGCGTACCGTCGATTTATGTTGACGTTTGTTTGAGATTGTAGGTGGGCTCCTCCTCCTATTTGTGGTGCGTGTCTTGGAGTTTTTGATAGAGGTAACTACAGTTTTTTGGCGTATTTTATGAAAGAAATGACCGCAGACGGTCATTAAAAAAAACCTTTCTCTCATTTAGTGTTTCGCATTCGGGCACTACCGACTGGTAGTCTCGCACCAACCAATTCTGCAACATCCTGAAGAATAAATTGCATAAGGCTTTAATTAGCAGTTCGCAAACTTCATTTAATAAAACGTTGTATGATATGTCAGAAGTTTTGATAAATCAAATTTTTTTTTTTTTGTCGGGACAACTAGCAAATGCTGCCAGACATTAATTGAGTCCATTGTACTACACTTGGATTCCCTTTTAATTTTCTTTAAATCTACCCGATCTCCGAAGAAATCTGAGTAGATCTTGTGGTGCCAAGAAGCTAAGGCGGTCGCTTCTTAACACATCAGCGCCAAAGACCTCAAACCTGATTCGAGCGAAGGCGGAGCATACGCACAGGAAGTGGTCCGCCGTCTCATCCTCCTCTTCACAAGCTGGGCAGAGTACACTGTCTGAGATGCCCACCCTTTCCATGTGCTTCGCCCACAGAAAGTGGCCCGTCATCAGTCCAACCAGCCGTCTGCACTCCCTTCAGCTTAATGACAGGAGTGCGACAGTCGATTGGACATGACAGGTAACATCAGTTTAGTCCATCTGCAGCCTCTCTCAGCCTGCCAAGCTCGCTTGTGGGTTGTAGTAACCCATTTGCTAACCGTGGCTTTGATGGCCGCAGAAGGGAGTTGCAAAACGGCCAAAGAAGTTGGCCTCAGAGCCCATCTTAGCTAAGGAGTCAGAGGTCTCGTTTCCCACCATACCCACGTTTCCCGGGACCCATGTTAGCTTCAGGCTGTTATGTCTACCGACATAGTGCAGCCTAGACTTACAGGACTTGACTACCCCTGATGTGGTTGGGGGGCTGTCTAAGGCTATGAGCGCAGCTTGGCTGTCGCTGCAGACCCATATAGATCTGCCTCTCTATCGGTTTTCCACAACAAAGTTCATCGCTTCTTGAACTGCATACACCTCCGCTTGAAACACAGATGCATGCATTCCAAGAGCAAAGTGCAGTTTTGTCCTGCTGGATTCCACGTAGACCCCAGAGCCGGAGCCAAGCTTGGTCCTGGAGCCATCCGTGAAAATGCGAAACGACTGAGCCTCTGGCAGCACTACACTCTATCTCTTTTCAACCTTCTCTGTTTTCCAATGAGGGCCGTGCCAGTTCGCATTGTGTTTCAGCCTGCAGATGGCCTTCAAGGTCTCTCCTTGGATGAAAGCATTAAGTGGTGGCAAACCAATCAGAGCATCTAATGCCGGGCCTGATGTAGTCGGAAAAGCTCTGGTGCAACAAATGGCCACAGTGCGTTGTAGTCTCGATAAAGTCCTCCTGACTCCCACGAGAGGGAGTCTACTCATCCAGACCACTGATGCATAGGTGATAATAGGTCAGAAGGCTGTCAGTGCTTTGGATGTCTCTGCTTCAACATGTGACTTCCAAAGAAGTTTACTATCGAGGATTACGCCAAGATATTTGATTTCTTTGGATAGTTGGATTGTGACTCCTTTTAGCTTAGGCAGAACGAGTCCATCAAGCTTCCTCCTTTTGGTAAAGAGGACAATACCAGTTTTGGTGGGGTTTGCCGATAGCCCATTGCACAGCACCAAGTGTCAATCATATCCAGTGTTTTCTGTACTTTTCTACAGATGGACGACACCAGCAGATCCTCCTCCGCCCGCACCGTGACAATTATTTGGGCTAGCATTGAACGAATACAATTCACCAGCATCCGGTCTACCCATGTCTGCTGGCAGAGCTGCACATACTGTCGAAAGTGGCATTATCAAAAGCCCCCTCTATATTCAAAAAGATGCCCATAGCGTAGTTTCTTCTGTCGATGGCCTGCTCTATCCTAGCAACAAGGTTTTGCAGTGCCGACTCGCAAGATTTTCCACTTTGATAGGCATGCTGAAATGGAGAGAGAGGGTGAACCTTCAGCGACTTCTGACGCATATGCAACTCCACTAGCCGTTCGAGACTTTTCAGCATGAAAGAGGTTATACTGATAGGTCTAAAGCTTTTGGGGCTGGTGCAGTAATCTCTCCCAACCTTAGGGATGAAAGCGACCCTCACCATCCTCCACGAGCGTGGTATATAAGCCAGTGCCAAGCATGCAGTGAAGATTTTTTTCAGGGCTGCAGTCACTGACTCTATGCCTTCCTTCAGCATGGCGGGATAAATGCCATTAGGTCTGGGGGACTTGAAACCGCCAAAAGATTCGATGGCAAATCGAATGGCGGCTTCATTCACCACAGACCTGCCAACGTACCAGTCACGCAGAGAAGGTGTAGCAGCTTTGACAGCAGCCTCTTTTGTTGAGGGCTCTTGCCGGCCAATGCTTATCTGATTTCCTGGAAAGTGAGAGTCCATCAGCAAGCTGAATGTTTCTCTTTGCTTCTCCCTGAAGGAGCCATCACATTTCCTAAGTGACCTCAGGTTTGTGGTTGGATCCCTTTTCAGGATTCTAACCAATTTTGCCGAGTCACTCAGAGATTCAATACCGCCGCAGAATTCCCTAAAAGAAGCCCTTTTCGACTCACGAATTAGCTTCTTGTAGTTCCTCTGAATATGACGGTATCGCTCCCAGTCCTCAGCAAGATTAGTCTTAATGGCCCGGTTTAGAAATTTCTCGACTCACGCCTCAATGTTTGCAGCTCTCGGTTCCATCACGAAACGGGAGTCCGATCAAGGAGAGGTGGAATTGTACAGACTGCTTCAAAACATTCAACTAAGGCAGCGCTGAGTTTCTCAACTGCCACCTCAATCCCCTGTTCTTTCCGAAGTCTTGGTGGCGTCACGTCAAAGCCCCGCAACGCCTCCCTAAACTTCTGCCGGTCTGTTTTCCTGGGGTTTCTGGAGGGCAATGGCATTTGTGCCTCCTCGCCGCACTGAAACTCAATATACCTGTAGTCCGAGCACGAATCTTCGACAAGGACTCTCCCGTTCCTGATTGACCACCCAAATTTTGAATTTGATAAGGTGAGATCAATAACCTCCTGCATTCTAGCAGTAACAAACGTGGGCTGTCTGCCCTTGTTATGTATGTTTAGGCAAGAGGAAGCGATAAACTCGAATAGCCGAGATCCCCGCTCATTGCATTTGCTGCTGCCCCAGATTGTATGCTGGGCATTAGCATCGCAGCAGAGAACGAGGCCCATACTGCGCCGCTCACAGAACCTTACGAGACTGGTGGCCTTCCCAGGTGGTGACCCTTCCCGGGCATCGTAAGAGAAATAAGCAGATGCAATCACAAATCTCAGCCATCCCCTTCTACAAATTGGTACTTTTTCTAATGATGGTGATAGAGGTAGAAAGCATTAAAATTTCTATTAATAAACTAGCCACCAAGTGTTGAAGCGGAACGACGCTGCTCATCTGCTGGTTTTGTTTACAATGAAGTTAAGGCACACTTGGAAGATGCCATTCTTAGCGCTCTAATCAAAACAAACAGTAACTTAATCGCAAAAAGTAATTCGCTAATATAATTTAAATAGAAAAAACACTATGCTTCGTTTAATTTTGGGCTACGAACTTTAAGTGACTTGATAAACTGGGTGATTATATTTTAATAATTGGATTGCAATTCTGGTGTTTACATAAATGCATTAAATTCTTTTTATAAGAAATTATATGTATGAATGTATGTATGTATGTATGCACTTTAGAATTAAATACAACTCATTTGGTGATGGGTAAAATTCCGAGAATGAACATCCCTAATGCATACATATAACTACATAACTACATAGCTACATGCATAAATACATATATGTTATGTATGTGCATTTGTGTAAGTCGCACAACTGGTTTATTTTTATTTATAGGAGCGTACACAATCTTGCTTTACTTTGTATAACTAATGTGAATAAACCTTAAACAGAGCTTTTGATAAAGTACATATATATATTTTATTACGTTGTTTTCGTAATTGTTACCCTTATTGCAAAAAGTGCAAATGTTTTCGTAGCGGAAAAATGAAAGAAAGCAAGATAAGAGATAATCACTCAAGTCACTCACAGCAACAGAAGTTACTCCCATATAAATTTAAATGAATTTTCATCATTTTCACATCGTACGCTCTCAATAGCAATGGGTAAGCCATCCAGATAGTTTCATCCTTTTCCGACTCGAAGCAGATATATTATACACTCGTCAGAAAAAGTTAACGTACACTGCATGCATTCATTAAAAAAGTATAAAAAATGTATTTATCTTTGGATTGAATAAAAAAAATGTGTACTTTATTTACAGGTTAGAGTTCATTTAGCACAAGATGATTTAAAAAGCATAAATTTAAATTCAGTTTCAAAGTAATAATAAAAACAAAAATCATATGAAAAATACTTCAGAAAAAGTTAACGTACACTGTACATAACTTTAAAATAAAAATTAGTAAATAAAATAATAAAACTTATTAATAGCTTGTAGGGTATCCCCTACGTCTTATAACTTCTGCTAAACGTTTTGGCATAGATTTGACCAACTTTGACGTTTCCTCTGACGTAATTTTGCCCCATTCTTCAGTAATTACGTCCTTCAGCATTGTTTTTGAGGTTATGTTATGCTGCCGAATCTTTCGTTCTAATAAATCCCAAAGATGCTCAATAGGATTGAGATCTGGTGATTGTGGAGGTGTATGCAATTGTTTGGGTACATTATACAGGAGCCAGAGCTTAACTATTTCTGCAGTGTGCTTAGGGTCGTTATCTTGTTGGAACACAAATCCGTTCTCTAAGCCTATTTTGGTAGCACTCTGCCTCAAGTTCGATTTCAGAATATCCAAATATCTGTACTTATCCATAGTTGATTCTATAAATTCAATATTACCCACTCCGTTATATGCCATACACCCCCATACCATTACGCCTCCGCCGCCGTGCTTAACAGTTGGAGCAAGATTCTGTCTGTCGAGAGCTGTTCCTTGTTTTCGCCATACCAGTTTTCGTCCCGTAGTTCCAAATATGCAGAATTTGCTTTCGTCGGAAAATAATACCTTTTCCCAGAAATCTAGGGGCTTGCTGATGTGTTCTTTGGCGAAAGCAATACGTTTCTGTCTGTTTATTAATGACACAAACGGTTTCTTGCGTGCAACTCGGGCATGATAGCCACTTTCCTTTAGAATTTTACACACAGTATCACTGCAAATGGTTTTTTGAAACCTTTCCTCAACGTCTTTTGCAATTTTTGAAGCCGTAAGTTTTGGATTTTTTTGAACTTCATTAATAATATGGCGTTTTTCTCTATCAGTAAGCGTACTAGGGCGTCCTGAACGCGGCTTGGAAGTTGTGGAGCCTGTCGATTTATAGTTTTTGATAACTCCTTGGACTGTAGAATGAGTCCTTCCTACAGTTTTTCCAATTTCGCGTAAAGATTTCCCTTCATTCCATAGTTTTATGATGATATCCCTTTCATCGGAGCTTGTTGCTTTTCTTTTTGGAGCCATTTTACAAAACTGCTGAATATTACACGCACTAGCTAGAAAATAGTTTAGATATACACCTTAAATGCTTTTTATTAAATTTTGTTTAAAACGTAATAGGGGAAGCCCCGTGCTTTGTGCTGTACGTTAACTTTTTCTGCGGTGGTAATGCCACATTTTTTAAATATTAATCGCTAAATCAAGAGTTGCCACAGTTTTTCTATTAAAATTACATTTGAATGATTACTCAATATTATGTGATGGTATTGAAATTAAAAAAAGTTTTGTTTATAAAGAATCTTATCATTCAGAGCCAAGAAAAGTCCGTACCGGGCCGTGTACGTTAACTTTCTCTGACGAGTGTATGTACATCGGTTGATGAAAAGTGTCAAATATGATGCATTTTTACTACGCAGAAGTCAGAGCATATTTTTCTTTTTATTGCATTTTGTGAAACATGAAAAATCTTGGTGTTTTCGTTTTTGTATAATAGTTATCCTTGTTTTATGGTAGAAAATACACAACCTTCTTCTTGCTCTATTTGATCCACTAAATAGATAACAAATCTTCATAAAACTAAGCCCTTAGACTTTGTTTTCTACAATTTTGTGCATACAGTTTGTCAGAAAATGTTTTGACGTACATAAATATTATTCTTACTCCTTTAACTAAAACCATCGATTCTTATTGAATTTGCAGAGCCTTTCAAAATTATTTAATTAACTTACATAGTTACCTCTGTCGTCACTGACGTCTCCAATATGGAATCGGGAGTAGTCGGAGCAGGAGTTTTCTCTAAATTAGCCAATTTATATATTATTTGTTAGTATTTTTAAGATAAAAGTCTTTGCCTTTGCCTCAGAGATCGCGGGAGCGAGGGAGATATCAACATTTTTTTCCTATAGTCAAGCTGCGATCACGGCTCTGACGACGCCATGGCGCAGATCCAAATTGGTCAACTCCTGTAAATCAAATCTCTTGGCTGTGCAAGTAACATTTCTCTGATCTGGATTCTAGGACATAGAAACATAGAGGGAAACGAACATGCTGATGAGCTTGCCAGGAAGGGGTGGGATACGGTACACTAGACAGGGCTAGTTTATTGGGGCGGCAGCCCTTGGTCGGGAAAAACCCGAGTCATTCCGGTAACGTAGAACCGGCTGCCATGAGAATGGCCAGGAAGTGGTCGACTGATTTGGTTTCAAAGGTTTCTCACCCGGTCATCGGCTTCTTCCTGATTGTTGTTAAAGAGTAATTGAACAACTTATTTCTCAGGAAAGCACAGATCAGATGGAGCTCCATTTCTTCGTGTGGTATTTCGAAAGTTCTATAGCCCCAGTACAATAGTAATAGACGTAGGGCGCAGATAGTGCTGAGGACTCCAGGCCATTCAATTACCAAACTTGTAGTTGTGTTTACTGGTCATTGGGCGATCGAGCAGAAAAGCTGGGTTTACCCTTTAATCCTCATTGCAGAAGTTGTGGGGATCTTTCAGAGAAGGAGACTATTGGGCATTTTCTCTGTAAATGTTGTAAATGTCTGGGTCTGACAGCCAGACGATGAAAGTCACTGGGTGCTCCTTTCTTTAACAGCCTGAGAAATCGTTTAAACCTAAATCCCAGCAACCTTCTCCTCTGGTTGGCTGTAGATATCTGCCCGTTGGAGGTCTCATAATGGTATCAAAGCTACGCTTTAGTGCTACTTGGGGAGTGTCAGTCTGTACTCCAACCATTTCACCTACATAGTTACAAGTACTTCGTAACGGTAAACTTTCTGAATCCACCGAACCAAGCAAAAACAAAAATACAATAGTAAAACAAATGCTTCTCTCATGCCCCGAACGTATTATATTTTGTTGAGAAAAGTAGCCGCAAACCCGCAGATTTCGATAAGTAATCATGTTAGTGAGCTTAGAGATGAGTGTGGGGTCGAACTTTCTCTTGAAACAGTCCGCTTAGTTTTACAAAAGCATAATTATACTTCACGAGTTGCTCGAAAGAAGCCTTTGCTCTCTGCACAACATATTGAACAGCAATTATCTTTCGTTAGAACTTACCTAGCTCAACCAGATAGCTACCGGGATGATGTGAAATTCTGCAACTAAAACTATGCTATGTTACAACGATAGACCCAATAGAGTGCCTCCACACTCCACACTCACACACCATTTAAATTACTGGAGAGGTGGACTATTATACTGACAGTGAAATTTGGCAAACTTTCAATCCTGGTGTGGGGATGCATATCCAGCAAAGGAATGGGTAATTTGCTGTTTATAAAAGATTAGATAGATGCTCGAAATATTTGAATATTTTTAAATGTCATTTGACAAATCGTGCAACGAAATTTGACTTCATTGTTGCCAACAAATCTCAGTTTAAATTCTGCTAGGACAACGATCCAAAACATAAAGCTCATATGGTCAGAACGCGGTTTCTTTTTAATTGAAGTAAAGTATTGGATACATTAGCCCACAGCCTGGATATTAATCCAATAGAAAATTTGTGAGCATATTTAAAGAAAAGTTGCAAAAAATACTCAACAGGTCGAGCAGAGTTCAAATACGTTATTTTCGAGGAGTGTCTTTACATATCCTAGGACTATGATGTTCAAGTGTACTGTAAGGTCTCGTTTTATGAGGTGGATACGTTCTACAGAAAATCGCTTATAAAAAAGACTTCACTTGCCTTGAAAAGGTAGGGATGCATTCCGCAATTTCCTAAATTCACATAAAACCAAAACAACGAGTTAAAATTAATTTAAAACGGCATAAAAAGGTTTGCAGAAATTAAAAGAAATATACTACTTAGTAAATTACTTCGAATGTCTGAAATAAATTCATATAAAAGCTTAAAATAAACTTGTATGAAAACTTAATTCATTGTATTTTATTGAAAAGAAATAAAGTTTTACAATTACTATCTGATAATGGATTGCACCGTTTGGAAAGTGGTTCCAAATCACCTTCATCATCAGAGGAGACTGTCTCTGCAATAGATATTTGCGGTAAAGGCTATGGATTAATGCAGGAATAAATAATAAATGCTGTGAGCTTTCAGTGTTCCACGATTTTTGGAGACTGTCTATATGTGGCTTCCAAAAAATTTTTGGATGAAATACAAACCGCACAACTTCAAATTCGCATAAAAACAATCCGCATAAAACGAGATTACACAGTATATTGTTTTTGCTTTTTATTTTTGTGTTATTTTTCAACGGAATAACTTTATTTTGTACTATTGACTTATAAATTATTTGCGTTAGTCAAATTAAACCAAAGTTTGAAAGAAAACCATGAAGAATATTGTACATATTTTCTTAAGCAATAGGTCTGAATTTCGCTAGATTAGTAGATATCAAAACACTTTCTTGACAAATTGTATATGAAGACACATTTAAATACGAATAAAATACGTAATTTGTAATTGAAACTTAGTTTCACTTGTACCTGCGGCGGTACTGCACTTGGGTACAAGTTTATAATACCTGCAAGCCAAAAACGTTTAGCAAAAAAATCTCAACCCAAAGCACTAAACTTAAATCAAGCTAGAATACAAATTAAAAGCAAGTATGTTTTTATATTTCCTTTTTTATTTCAAACAAAGGAGTGTAAATTAAGAGAAGTATTTTATTATTTCTATTTAACTACCTATTTATGAAATTTCTGCTAATTGGTGGTGTAAATGGAATATGACGAATTCGCAAAACCACAAGCTTTCGTAGTCTATACAGGGTGGGCCATGTAAAATTTGCTTTTTGAATCGGCTATAAAAAAAACTAATCAATATTTTTTTAAACTTTTTTTTTTGAAGATTTGAAGATTGAACATTGCCATTTATGAATGAAAAATAATATCGTTCAAATGACTGCCAGGACTGGCTTTACAGTAGGCCATTCGATCAACCCAATTTTTAAGTTCATTTTCGATTGTTTGGGCTCCAATTTCATGAATGGCAACTTCGATTTCGAGTTTTAAAGCATCAATCGTCTCTGGATGGTTCGCATAGCATTTGTCCTTAACAGCTTAACAGAATAACACAAGACTCATAAAACATTTCCGCTTTTTAAAAGCTTGGGCGACTAAACCAACGGGCTTAAATCACAGCTCTGAGGCGGCCAATTGATATCGGAATTCAAAAACGGTAGCCAAAAGTTCGAGTGTAACTTTGGCAGTGTGACAAGTTGCACCGTCCTGTTGAAACCAAATCTCGTCCATGTCATCCTCTTCAATTTTTGGAAACAACTCGTTGAGCATGTCACGGTAACGCTCGCCTTTACTGTAACCGTGGCTCCTCGCTCATTTTCGAAAAAAAAATGACCCGATGATGCCGCTAGACCAAAAACCGCACCAAACAGTGACTCGTTGTGGATGCATTTGCTTCTCTACAGTAACGTGTTGATTTTCTGAGCCCCAAATCCGACAATTTTGCTTATTGACGTAGCCACCGATGTGAAAATCAGAAAAGAAGAAGAAGACTCACCACTTTGGAAATAGGTTTTCAATATTTCCCCATTTTGTTCAAGCGTATAGCGTCCCATTTCGTAAATGTCAAAAAGCAAACGCTATATGGCCCACCCTGTATATATAAATATATAATTGGCGCGTTTGGGTGTTTGGCCGAGCTCCTGGTGGTGTGCGTCTTGATGTTGTTCCACAAATGGAGGGACCTACAGTTTCAAGCCGACTCCGAACGGCAGATATTTTTTATGAGAGGTTTTTTTCATGGCAGAAATACACTCGTTGGGCGAAAAGGAAAAACACTTTTCATTTTGGTGTTTCAGGGAGTTTCGAATCTACGTCTTCCGAATGGTAGTCACGCACTAACTCATTCGGCTACGGCGGCCGCCTAGTCTATTGAACGAAAGTTTAATGAGTTAATGCAAATATTATATTGATTCTGACAGAGGAAGCAAAGATCGGAATTGGTTATTCCCTAAGGCAGGAAAACACAATCAAAGTTGGAAATCACTTAGTTGAGCTATGCAGCAGCGATCTCATAAATGAAAAATGTAATTTATTTATAAAATAATTGCATTTTTTCAAATACTTATTAAAATACGCGAAAGCAGAAAAACAAATGTCAATGGATAATACAAAAACTCAATCAAATAGATCAAGTCAGTGTTGCCGACCAGATTTTTCGCATCAAATATTAAATAACGCATGAAACCATCAACGTTTGGTTACGAATCGTCTAAAGAAATGAAATGGATGCAACAAAAGCTAATGGAGCCAAAACATTCATTCATTTTCATTGATATTTTTGTCTTCTATCTGAAAAAAAGTTCTATACCACTAAAAACACTATAACCATATCCTCAGATATTGAAATTTTATTAGAATTATTAATTTAAGAAATACAAAATATTTTAATCCCTGACATGCAACATAAAGTTATGAGGAAACTAGATTAGATATCGAAAGGAAATATATACAAATTTAATTAACACCCCCACGTAAATTTAAAAACATAGCTGCCATGAGCTCGTAAAATAATTTACACAAATCTAGATATAGTATATTATATACCTACACTAGTACGGTTGCTGAAACATATCATACATACATTCGCATGTGAATTCAATACAAAGCCCACACCAAAAATATAAAATCATTATTAATTATTTCTTATTTTATTTATTCTTTCGCAGGCTTCTCCTGGCATTATTACTACAGGAGCTGGTAACCCGGTCGGTATTAAGGATGCCACTCTAACTGTGGGCCCAAGGGGTCCCGCTCTGTTGCAGGATGTTAACTTTTTGGATGAGTTGGCTACCTTTGACCGTGAACGTATACCTGAGCGTGTTGTCCATGCTAAAGGCGCAGGCGCTTTTGGCTATTTCGAAGTAACACACGATATTACAAAATATTGTGCAGCTAAGGTTTTTGAAAAGGTACATAAGCGGACGCCGATCGCTGTACGTTTTTCCACAGTTGGTGGAGAAAGTGGATCCGCTGACACCGTTCGTGACCCGCGTGGTTTTGCTGTTAAATTCTACACCGACGACGGCATTTGGGATTTGGTTGGCAATAACACTCCAATTTTCTTTATTCGTGATCCGATTTTGTTTCCCAGTTTTATCCATACACAGAAGCGCAATCCTCAAACTCATTTGAAGGATCCAGACATGTTCTGGGACTTTTTGACTCTTCGGCCGGAAAGTACTCACCAGGTACAACTAAATGATAGTATTAATTTTGGATGGAATGATTTAATGGATATTTAATTGGTATTTGCAGGTATCCTTTTTGTTTAGCGATCGTGGAATTCCCGATGGTTTTCGTCACATGAATGGTTATGGTTCTCATACCTTTAAGTTAATTAATTGCAAAGGCGAGCCGGTATATGCCAAGTTCCACTACAAAACAGATCAGGGCATTAAAAATCTTGATCCAAAGGTTGCCCAAGATCTAGCAGCAAGTGATCCTGACTACAGTCTTCGAGATCTATACGATTCTATTAAGAATGGTAATTATCCCAGCTGGACGTGGTACATTCAAGTGATGACATTTGATCAGGCCAAGAAATTTAAGTATAATCCATTTGATGTAACAAAGGTTTGGAGTCACGCAGACTTTCCACTTATACCGGTTGGAAAGATGGTGCTCGATCGAAATCCGACCAATTACTTCGCAGAAGTGGAGCAAATCGCTTTCAGTCCAGCACATTTGGTACCGGGCATTGAACCATCGCCTGATAAGATGTTGCAAGGTCGACTTTTCTCATATTCTGATACACATAGACATCGCTTGGGACCTAATTACTTGCAGATTCCCGTTAATTGTCCTTATCGCGTTAGCGTGAAGAACTTTCAGCGTGACGGTGCAATGCGTGTTAACGACAATCAAGGTGGCGCTCCTAACTACTTCCCGAACTCATTCTCTGGGCCTGAGGAAAGTGCTCGTGCAAAGAGCTTGATGCCGTGTTGCCCTGTACAGGGTGACGTATATCGCTTCAGCAGCGGTTTCACTGAAGATAACTACAGCCAGGTGACCGATTTCTGGGTTTATGTGTTGGACGATAAAGCTCGCCAGCGTCTGGTAGCTAATATTTCTGGCAGTTTGAGCAATGCCAGCCAATTCATTCAAGAGCGCGCTGTGAAGAACTTCACCTTGGTTCATGCAGACTTTGGCAGAATGCTTACTGAAGCCCTCAACTTGGCTAAATCTGCTAAAATCTAATAAGCGAATGCTTTTATTTACTGAGCAATGAATTAAAATACGTGTTAATACAAGGAACTATCACTTGGTTGAGGGTCGCTTTCAAAAAATATTTCTGTTGATATATTGTCTTTACATATAATATTCATTTTTTGTATTGAAAAATCGTTTTGGATTTAAATACAAGTACTTGTATAAATATATGTTTTTTTATATTTTCAATAAATTGAGTAATAAAATGCTATATGTGCAAATTTTATTTAATAAACATAAAAAAATAGTACTCATATACGAAATTGCACATTTTTTTTCACTTGTTTTCTTGTGAACCTAAAATATCTGCATCGCTCCTAAATACTATTCATTTTCTATATTTTCCATATAATCGGAAATGAAATTAAGATAAATTAATTTATTTTGCAGATTTACCGATTAAATAAATTTAGTACTAATATGCTGAAGACGATGGAGGCAACAGCTAAAGAACGTACGCTGTAAAATTTTAAATATACTTAAATGTTGTTATAAAGTATGTGACACCCTGGCAAAACGGCAGTCTGTATCTATCGTGGTCTGTTTCGGCTTTTTTTTATTTTGACCAAAAGTTATGAGTCTTCGAAAATTTCATTTACATGATAATAGCTAAATGCCCGATAATAACGTTGGGTGATTGGATAACCTAAAAACTAGATTTGGCGACTGATCCACAATTCAATCAATACTCTTGGTATAGTCAATTACAGGTATTGTCTTCGCAGAGAATGCTTATTCCGATCCGAAAAACATGCGCAATTTGTAAATAATTTTATAATTTTTTAAGGATCCACTTCTGTACCTAATCTTCACACCTTACTACATAAACTTGCGATATTTTCCTAATAAGCGCTTAAAAATATTTCCTTCAGCGACTTAATTTTTATGCATTTCTGTCTTGTGTGAAATTTATATTTAACCTTCTACTGCATTGAAATGTTTAAAATAATGAAAATAAATAAAACACCGTAAATTTATGTTGATTGAGGGTAATTTATTGCGTATTTAACAAAAATTAAAAAATTCACTTGGCGGTTTGGAAGTAAAAAAATGAAGCCATATATGGCCTTATATGCGTTTAGGCTTATTTTTGGGAAAAAAATTTATTGGGTATGGAAACTTGTAAAATAGTTCCTTTTGTCGTTGTAGCACAAGAACACGTTGCACTTTTCGCAAAAGGTGTATGAGCGAAAAGAGCAATCATTTTCACAAAGTGGTCGGTTTTTCATCCATTTCGGGAAAAGGCCTATTCCGTCCGTCCGCACAGAACTCAAGGGGAAATCCTGTCGCTTTCTTCTTTTACTGCTGGTAGGTATATTTTCTCTACTTGCCGATGGAGAGTTTGAGGGTGTGGATATATGTCGTCCTCGTTTTTTCAATTTACCAACTTTGCAAAGATGTTCAGCTATTGCAAGCTTGAAGTCAAACAACGGCATATATTCTTCCGACTTTCGACGCCACAAAATCCAAGCATTGACAACGCACATATCAATCATATGAAAAAAAATCTTTTTATACCACTTTTTGTCCTCAGTTGTATTCTATAAAGGCCTAGTAAAGAATCCAGTAAATCAACGCCACCCATATAATAATTATATACATCAACTGCCCTAGGAGAATTGATTTCAATATACTTCTTCTCAATATACTTCTTCTCTCTTACAGTACCGTTTTTTTCGTTGACATAGGGTGACATCCGACATAGGTTGAAAGAATATTTACCACTTTGTTGTCAAACCAAGTGACCAGACCAAGTTCAACTCCATCAATGTCTGCTACTTTTTCAACCACTTCCACGGCCTAACTTTTTCATTTCTTTTTCGGTTGGCATCTTACAATTTGTTACACGATTTAATCTTACTGTGCCTAAAGGTAATATACCATTTTTCATTAGATACACCTGAAGCTTCGGACTGTTAAACCAATTATCAAAAAATAGTTTATAGTTTTTTCCTTTTGGTATTGTAGGTGCTAGTCTCGTTACAACATTTCCACTTACTCCTATATTTGGTGCTCCTTCCGGGAATGTATTGCTTGAGCTCCGGCAAATATATCAAAATCGTAACTAAAACCTGAAACTCCGCTCAAGACAAAATTTTTGAATCCCCATTTGTGGGGTTTAGCTGGATTGTACTGTTTGAGATGATGGCGGCACTTTGTGGAAATTATTTGTTCATCAACCACTAAATGTTTTTCTTTGGGTACAAGCAACAATCGAACACGAATTTTGTCTAACAATGGTCGAATCTTAAAGAGCTTATCAAACCCGAGTTCACCTGGTATTTTATATTTTCATTATTATTGAAGTGTAAAAATCGTTTGATGTTTTCCTATCTGTTACATGTCATTGCGTTACGTACAAATTCTTGGCCAATGAATGTGTTCCAATAATGTCTGGATGATGGCAGTTTTATCAAAGACATGTATATTGTTATGCCTGAAATAATTTTTATAAGTAATTTTTTTAACTTTTTTACTTGAACTCACCTATAAACTGATCAATCTCGTTCCGAGTAATATTGGTAGGTTTATTTATATCCATTTGTAATGCAATTAAATTCGATTGTTCTACAATAAAGTTCATCAAATCGTCATTGAAAATAAAATTAAACATATCTGCTGGTGTCTACAGTTCCTCAATAAAGTCAGGAAGGTTTGAATCTCCTTGAAATGGAGAATTTTCACTAGAATAAGGAGGAAAACAAATTTCTTTCCAAATTGGAGGTCTAGGATTTTTAGCAGATTTTGCATTTGATGTAGAAGGCTTGTTATAGTCATCTGAGTCATCGGTATCATCAGTCTCTGGTACATAAATATGCTCCTGTTCTGGCGGTTTACTTACAAAGTCTTCTTCGTCGGTATCAGATATGTAGTCATCATCACTTTGATCACCTCTATTAACTTCATAAACATACTTTAAGTTACAATAAAATGATCGTACATTCATTTCTAGGAAATTCCATTGCGATTTATCAAGAACAAAACAGAAATATGTATATATACACATATGTTAGTTCATTATTTACCTTAGTGCATGAACCCCATATATGGCTTCGTCAGTTTTTACAAAAAATCAAACACAAGATACTTACTTTTCATATAAATTATATTTTTATTCAAAAAATAACTTCACTTTCTATACAAATATATATTTTTTGCTGTAGTCTTGCTTTTATTTTTTATGCAATAGTGCACATAAATCACTTCAAAATTTGCTTTTGTTCTCACACTTGAAGCACTCAAAAAAAGATAACGGAAAAGGTAGCTAAAACACTTGTTGACAATATTTAGTTTTGCGTATGAGAAGAAAACAAAGCATAGAATGTCATAATTATTATTCTCTTTTGATTAAGTCCCGTTTTTTATAAAAATACAACACAATCAATGGTAAGAGCCATATTTGGCGTTATATGCGGTAGAGGGTTAATACGGGTTTTCTTTAAAAAAATGTGTTTCTAATAGCGGTCGCCGCTCGGCAGACAATGGCAAACCTCTGAGTGTATTTCTGGCATGAAAAAGCTCCTCATAAAAAATATCTGCCGCTTGGAGTCGGTTTAAAACTGTAGGTCCCTCCATTTGTGGAGCAACATCAAGACGCACACCACAAATAGAGGAGAAGCTTGACGCGCCAATTTTATATACATTTATATATATAATTTATTACTATTCGACTTTTTTTTTTGAGTATGGAGAAGGTTATAGGATTTGTAATAATTGAATGCGATTGGAGTCGTGTGTTGTCTGATGTGGTTTATTTTCTTATTTCTTCAACTATTGAGGGTACTTTGAAATCTCAATGAATTTTTGAATTTGTGACTTAATAAGAGAAATTTGCGATCTCTCTGATAGTTTTCGACTGTAATCTTTGAAGTAGGAGTTAGCTGCAGTATTCCAAAGTTGAATGCCCTATGTCCATATCGGTTTCAAGATGCCTGAGTAAAGTGAGAGCTTACACACGAGAGAAACGTGAGAATAACGATGTAGTAACCAATATAGGCTCTTGAGTTCTGAGCCCTCCGTTTGGTAAAAATATGCGTTTTCCATGTAAATTTGCTATTGGCCCCTATTATGAGTTACATTCGATCTTCGATATTCGTTGGTTGTCGAAGATCGAAAATCGAATGTCAATTTGGTATTATGAGCGCTGCAACCCTATCGAAATTTTCGTTTTTTACCGAATTTAGAGTCGAATGCAATTTTACTTTCGATTGTGTTGCGTATTGTGTAAACTTGTGGTAAACTTGTTAAAATGTAAGTTTTTTGCGATTATTTATGGTTTTATAGTAACCAAATAATAAATATATACTAATTTTGTTAATTTTATGCAGGTCGAAAGTCGTGAGTACCAAACAGCAATTAGAAAGGCTGGAATCATTAATGGAAGAGAATCCACAATTCGCAAAAGGGATTTGCACCAAAGTTCAAGCAGCAAAAAAATGGGAGGAATTTACAACGGAGCTGAATTCCTTGGGTCCACCAGTTAGAACGGCAGCAAAATGGATTACGGTTAATAATGGTTTTTTTTTGTGATGTTTATAGAAATACATTTTTATTTTCCCTTGGCAGGTATGGGCTGAAATACGTAGAGGAACTGAAATACATATTTTTTTCGAATGACGGATAATTGAATAAAGAAAATTTATAACAAAAATAAAACAGAAACTGTGGCGTAAAGGTTTCTATTTAATACTTTTTAGATTTTTCTATAATATTCTAAGAATTTAATTTCTTATGCTGTATTTGCTATAAAAATGTGCTTTTCTTTGTTGCAGATCAGCCTCTGTACTCTTAAATTGTATCCATCTTTGGCAAATATAATTTTCCAGGACATCTATTATTTCCGATAGCACAACAGACACAGTGGGTTGAGCAAGTCCTAGCATACCTTCATTACCAATACTCAATTGGTACGATCCCTGAGCATAAAATCGCAGAACTGTGTCTAGCTTTAAAATATTTGGAATGGATTTGGCTCGGGTGCACTGCTGCAACTGGTTTTCTGTACTGGACAGTAGGTTCATAAACGCCTCTTTAGATAATCTAAAGTTGTTTAAAAATCTGTAAGGAAATTTCTGTAATATTAAGTACGTCAACACATTTTGAAAATTCTAAACGTACTCAGTGGAAGCCATTTCTAGGGGGTTGGATGAGCCCCTCAACTGTTTTCTACTTCTAGCTAGTTCCACTAATCTTTCATCGTCCGATAAATCGGCGAACCACAACTCCGTTGTACTCATTTTCACAAAAATACTTTTTTTAACTTTTAAAAATGTTGTTAGCAAAGAATTTCAACACAATCGGTTTTTCTTTTATTTTGATTTGCTGTATCAGCTGAGAAAAAATTATCTATTGTAAATGCGTCGAGCGATCGAAATTCACAATATTCATATTCTTCAACGAATGAGCACCATAATACCAAATGAAAATTCGTTCGATCAGCACTTTCGACTACAGTCGAAGATCGAATGTTGCTCATAATAAGGGTCATTTTCTCGAGTCCTTTCTGGATTTTTTGGAAGGCCACATGCAGGTGGGAGTCAATTGTTGGCATCATCCGCAAACGTTCCAACTATTGCTTCTTCAGAAGCTGGTATATCATATGAGTATAGCATAGTTCTTGGGTCCCTTTTGCTTACTTGCACTCTCGTATTCTAAATAAGTAATTTTAAAAATGTTATAATGAGTTTTGTGCATTTATTTGTTGTTCCACTTTTTTTAATCAATAAATAGTCATTACAGTATCTTACAAATTTACACTTTTCTTTAATGGTTCAGGTGTTAGGTAATCATTAAATTGTCTGTTTGTTTTGCTTTTTGCTTCAATTCCAAATTGAGGTTATGCTAAATTTTCTATATACATACAAACATATACAATACAGATATGTATTGCGAGTGATTAAAACTAACTAGTGGCACTACATTTGTTTTGCAGTATCAATTCCGGGAGTGTCGATTTCTACAACATTGTTCTTTTAAAATTTAGAATCTTATTTTTCTAAACTAATTTCTTTTACATAACTTTACATTTGATTATTCGCTAGTAAAATTACACGTACCTTCACTTCATTCCACTATGTACTTATATAAATGCAGTGTAAACGCGTAAGTAACATTGATTGATATGCCGTTTTCAAAATTTGAAACTTTGTCGTTTTTTCACCTCCTCAAGTTAGGGCAGATTCAGACAGAAGTGTAAATGACCAACTCAATTTGGCATGTGTACGTACATATGTATGTATGTATATGCATGTTTGCCATAACATTTTTAAATACTAAAGTAAATGCTTTCTAAATGGAAAACCTGTAAGGAAATGTCATGTTCTAAGGTACTCTCAACATATTTCAGTTTCATTGAATTTGAATATAAAAATATATGGATATGTATTTACATATAAGTACATATGTACAAACATATTATATATGTTTGTGTGATATTTTTAGATATGTTAATGTTAAATTGAGTGTTCATAATTTCAAAAACAAAAATGTTGATTTTATAGGCAACGTGCTCGAACATTTCTATGTACATATGGTATATCATATAGTGCTTATGTATGTAGGTATGTGTGCTTACATCTATTGATTTATACGATGCTTTTATGCAGTACGTATTTATATGCACAACATACAGGCAATTTTATTTCTACACACGAGTATAACTCAAAACGTGGTTCCATGTCAGTTACTTAATGGTTTTAACATTCGGCATATTTAGTATTTTTGTTTTCATTATACAAATCGCATCTTAAATCCTGTACGCCGTCACCTAATCGACAGTGAACAGTTTTACTGGGTCGTTGCATTCAGAACTTGAAGAAGTATATTCGATTCTGGTGCCAGAGTTGTAGCATTGAAAACAGTTGCATTCGTGGTAATGTTTACGTTTGGATTTACCCAATCTGGAAATGTGGTCAAGTTTGGATATACGACTGTACCCCATGTAAGACTGAAAATGTACAAGACGATTATACTGATGATAGTGGGTCCAATACCAGCAACGGCCTGTAAAATTTAACGAAAATTAGACATTAAACACAAAAGTAAATTTAATAAAATTTCCATAAATTTTATTAATATATATTGAAATGCTTCTATCGCGTAAAAGGATTTTCATTCAATCCATATTACCTACATAACACATGGGCTGAAACGCCCCGGGCCTAATACATACATAGATGAAACTACTTTTATTGTATTCACCTCTTTTTCAGTTAAAAACTGCTGTTAAATTTTCATGATGTTCTCTTCATTAGTTCGTGAGTTATTGTGCTAAGAGTGACGCTACTTTTGCTCTTTTCAAAACAATGGATCAAAAAGAATTTCGTGTTTTAATTTATACTCTGCTTCTTGATAGGAAAAAATACCTTTCAAACGAAGCAATGGCTTGTAAAGTGTTATGGGGGCTCCGCTCCATCAGAAACAACAATAAAACGATCGTTTACTCACTACAAACGTGGTCATAGAGGCATTGATGCTGCACAACGCAGTGCACGTCCAAATGAGAGGTAACACCAGAAAATATCAATAAAATCCAGAAAATTGTTTTGAATGATCGAAATGTGAAGTTGCGTGAGTTAGCTGACATCGTATAGATATCAAAAAAAAAAACGTGTTGGCTTTATATTGCTTGAGCATTTGACTATGAGAAAGCTCTATTAAAAGTGAAATTACATTGATGAATAAAGCTAATTTTTAACCAAAAAAAGTGTTTTCTTCCATTTCATTAATTGTACCTCATTGAAGTGCCCTTTGACATTTTTCGTTTTCTTAGATAAAAATTAGTCAGTTGCTAGGCTATGAAATGCATAAGGAATTTATCTGAAAATTACAATTTGTTGTTTGTAAACAGTAAAAAAGCTAGCTAAATATTTTTAAAGTGATTATCAACTGGCCTCTAACTAAAGGGTGATGTCATTTAAGAACGTGGAATTGCTCAGACTGCAGCACTCACTTGCCTAGCTACCCAGGAATAATATCACTAAAGTTATCAAATTCTAAAAGCTAACTGCCCTAAGACTCAAATTGTCATTGAAAATGCTCCAGGTTTCAAGGAAAAAATGTCAGTTTGTTGCTTAAAAATAAAATTAATATAAGTTAGGTTAGTCAAGATGCTAATTAGAAAAATTTACTATTTAACGAAACATGAAAAATGTGTTGAACTGAAATATCAACCACTTGTACATCTCAAAAAACTCTCATGTGGCTCCATTTTACAGATACTTATGTATTTACGTTAGACACATTGACAATTCTAAAATAGAGAGTAATTTTTTATTATTATTATTATATATAAGAAAAGTAGAGGAGATCCACTACTTTAGGGGTTAGGTGGGTTTGAAAATTTCAAAAAATCGAATTTTGTTTTTTTGTCTCATTAAATAGTACAGTATGTTTAAAATACTCTCCTAAAATTTTAAGTCAATCCGAGTAAAATTCTAAGAGATAGACCCTTCAGAAGTTCCGCCCATTAGGCCACGTCAGTTGAGCGCTTCGCTCGTATACGTGTTTATCTCAAAACTCCATTTTTTAAGTCGGTGGACACGATATCTCGAAAAGTTATGAAGCGATTTAGTTCAAATTTTGTACAAATCTTTGAAATAACATTATCTAGTTATTGAACGAAGGATTTTTTTTTTGTTAATTACAACAATTTTTTTTTAGCCAATGTATGTCGAAAATTTCACTAAAAAATGTGTTTTTTGGTTCAAAGCCTGTCATAAATTCAAATTTTGATTTTTTTTCCTTCGTACAACAACGAGATTTATCCATGTACTAACGAAATCAGTTTGGTTTTCTGATTTTAGATGAACCAATAATGAGCTATGCTGTCCACGGCAAGAGCATTTTTTTTTTGAGACGTCAAGGAAGATGAGGTACCAACGGCTGAGTTTTCGAAATTTTTAAATAAAAATTTCACAAAATACTGTTTATATATGTATCTTAGATACAGTGAATTGCTTAAATAAAATATATGATTTTATATACTAAAAAAAAATAGTCAAAATCTTCTTTTTTTCATCCTCTGAAACCCACCTAACCCCTTTACATTGGAATGGAGCACTAGCTCAGAGAGTAATTTATTTTACAACCAGCTATCTAATCATTAGACCACCTGACTACATTATTGGAACATTTATTTTCACCGCACTTAATTTCAATACATTGAAAATATTTAAGATTTATTTTCCCCTAACTATACGATATGCTAGTCTAAATATTATATTATATGTGCGGCTACTCTAGTCCATTGCGCGCTATACATGTATGTATGTATGTATGTAAGTTAAGATTAGTAGTGTTCCCTAGCAGTTGTTGCTAATTATCATGTTTTGCAATTCGTGCACCCCAAAAAACATGCAAAGGGGAATTCGAGAGCGTAAAGGGACATTTAATTTTGAGGGGAAGTAGCAAGTTTTTACTGGAAATATTTCTATTTGTAAGAATTAGGTAGTAGAAAAAATAGCTAGTTACAGACACTACAGTGCCGAACACTTTTATACAGCAGGTAAAAAGACGTAAATGGGTTAACGTACACAAGTTGTTTATTTTCATGTTGTCAAATGACATACATCAAATACTTATTTCACTCTGTTCAATACACTTTGGAATAAAGAAATAAAAAAATCTATAGTGGAAAATTTAAATAGAAGCACGTTTTCTTATGTCACAGTATAATTCGCAATTTTCAAATTTTTTAACCTTTTTGAATTATGCGCCATTAAAACTTCCTAGTTTTACTACTTTGCGTTATTTGTGATCATTGTTCTTTTTATGATAATTGCCTCTCTCAGAGCGAATGGTGGTACTGGAAATCTACTAGAATGATTATGTCTGATAAGTTTGAAAAATCATTAATTTCCAAAATGTCAATGTGTTTCCCTTTTTGTTATATATACATACGTTAATGAAAAATTGCAAAAAACTTAATCTACCTTTTTAAGGGATTTTGACTTTTGGAACTTACCATATCTTTTGATCTAATATTAGCATAACCAGCCACCAAAGCATTGGGTGGCGTACTCACTGGCAGATGGAATGCCAAACTGCAGGCAAGTCCAGCTGGCAAAATTAAGTATAGAGGATGAACTTGAATAGCTTTTGACTGAAAACATAAAATATTTTTTTTGTAAAACTAACTCTTGATTTAAGTAAATTTGGTATTTTACCATTTCAGCCAACACCGGAATAATGATGTTTGCGATAGCTACGTTGGAGCTGAAAGCCGTTAAGAATACAGCGACAAGGATAACCATCAGTAACAAAAGAGGGTGTGACAAATCCTTCAACACAACCAAAGAATTGCCAATCAATGTTGACATACCGCTTTCTTGACTGCCTTTAGCGAGTGCGAATCCTCCACCTATTTGAATGAAAAATTGTTATTTCAAGCATCGGTATGTGTATGTACTTTTACATACATATATTAATATTTCAAATTTACAGCACGCGACAAAAGGATAGCATTTCAATATTTTGATCAGTTATGACTATTTTTCTAATAGAGCTAAACGCTCATTGTCAAACAAAAATCATATAAATCCAAATTGCAAACTTTATACAACAATTACTTACTATCACAACTTATTGTCACAATTCTATTGTTTTTAATTAGAATTTCTTGAAAAAATCTAACATTTGGAAAATGTTTAAGTTCCGAGAGCGGAAAATATTATAAAAAATCAACCACAATTTAAAGCAACTTCAAATTTACTGTATATTATAGTACAATTTAGTTAGTTGTAAGCTACGTACCAAACAATTTTGAAGGAACTGTTCATTAAGTTTGTGGAATTTTTCTAATTTTTGTATGAGGTTCGAAATTTGGGTTTATACATTCAAAAAAAGAAAACAAAAATTATCGAAACTGGTCAAACAACTGGTTGAGGTGTTGTCGTTTACCGCTTTGCGGGCTGTTTCTACTTATCTTTAAAAATAAAACTTACCAAGCAAGAAAATCAGACCCCATGGCACTTTAGTTTGAATGAATTTCCAAGTTACCAGGGATGGTGTTGTACCAGCAGTCGCAGGACCTTTAAAAAAAAATACAAACATATAAAAATTTACCAAACAGGTACGATAATTTTATGCTAGTGTCACATTAGCTTACGTTTGCAGACACAGTAGCGCAAGAATGCATAGTTTGCTGGCAGAACGAAACACATGATAACCACAAATATAGTGGGCATAGAATTGAGAACTTTTCTGAAAAGTAAAAAGTGAGAAAAATAATACCTTGAAATTAAATAAACATTAAAATATAAATTTAGTTACTTTGTGCTGAGCCAATCGCCCCAGCCAGGGAAAATGCGAGGTTGCCGAGTAAAGTACATTATAACCATAAAGATGAAGAGGACCATAACTTGTATTTCATGCGCTTTCATTGGTCCCAACTCCTTGTAGCGTTGGTCAATGACCTTTTTAGCAACACCAGCACTGCTCTCACCCAATCTAACTTCCTCGGCTTCTTTGCTCTTTGGTCGGAACAAACCCATGAAATGCCATTGCAACCAAACGTATGTTAGGCCCGTGTAAACCAACATTGAAGGCACTGAATAAAACATAAATGTCGCAAAATCCATTTTTTCCTTCGAATTAGGGAAAGTTCTGTAAAAAATTATATATTCAATACCAACAGCAACTTATGTAGGAGCACCTGAGTTTTAAAATCGGACGATATTTACTCTTCATAGATGCCTTTGAAAGTCAAATTAGTCGCTGTGCCTATAATTGTACCACAGCCACCCATGGACGAAGCGTAAGCGATGCCCAAAAAATAGCACAGTGTCATCTTCGATGGATATGGCGGTCTGAAAATTTAAAATAGGAAAAAAAATTACATGAAGTAGCTGATGTAATGAGTTCATAAAAGTGAATTGAGAATATGTTTTATGATGAAGATCCGAAAAAAATATACAAACTAATCAGTTTAAAAATCCTTACGGTAGATTTGGTTTTCATCGCGATTAATTTCTAATAAAATCTCCTAAAAAAGGCACAGCTTGTGCCTACACTTTGCTATAATTTTGTTTTTTAATATGATACAATATTGTGCAAAATATAGTCGATCTCCAAATAAAAAGATTTAAAAAATTAGTTTTCATGGGAATACACGTACTTAAACGTTTAATTTAAGGGATCAGCAAATATTTGTCTAAGATGAAGCACACAAAAGAAACAACAAACAACTCAGTCCACTCTTTATATGAGGAGTGCCGTAATTTGTATTAATTTTTCTGACAAGTGTCCCTAAACTGTTACACAGTACAACAACGTTTACAAATCTTTCCTCAAACCCAATAACCAGTTCGTCAAACTTCTCAATGAGTCAGTGCGTCGCAAAAATGCCAGAAAACGAGAAATATGATTTGCTGCAGTTGAGACTGTTCGCGTTTATTTATATTTGTGAATTTAAAGTCGATTTTAAGAAGAAAGATTATTGTCACTACCACTTGACGAATTTGTTTGATTCAAGAAGGGAAACCCGCTGTGAGCTGCCACACTGAAAACCTCAGACGTTAGAAGCTGAGGATTTCGAGTGACAACAACTCATACGGATATCTACAGACCCCACGTAAAATGACACACACATAAAATTACAGTTTAGTCAAGACTGATAGATTACGAGGATGCGACCTCCGTGAGAGTATTTCTGGCTGTGACATCACAATTGGACACGCAGGAAACAGAACGAAGAATTTGCTCGTTAACAACAATAAAAATGAACGAATAGGGGAGACTAAATTTGGTCTAGATGGATCTTTATGCAACCGCTTACTTTTTAGTAAAATTTGCACCCGATGTTAATTTTCGGAATCAAACAAACTCATAAACAATTCGAGCTATAATACAATCTATAGTAATACCAGAGGGACGGATGAAAATGTAGTCTTCACATATAAAAGGTGGGCGTAATTTTTATCCGAGGCGGCCGCCGTAGTCGAATGGGTTGGAGAGTGATTACCATTTGGAATTCGGAGTACGCAGGTTCGAATATCCGTGAAACACCAAATTGAAGAAGGAGTTTTTCCTAATAGCGGCTACCTAAGTTGGGTAATTTTGGTTAATTTATAACAGAGATATCACGTTTTTTTTCTTTTTCGAATTTACCATTAAAAGTCGTTGTTATTTACCGACTTCTTTTCCATTCTCAATACCAAAGAGTAGTGTGTGTACCAAGTTCCATTGAAATATATTAATTTTTGGTCGAGTTATCGTGTGCGCGGAAGGACGGATAGACATGGCTAAAGCAGCTCATGTCGTTATTCTCAGAAGTTGGCAGATCTGTATAGCAAATGTCAATATCTATTTCGATTCTTTTATGCTGTTATATATGTACAACCCTTATGTGAACAAAACTAGAATGCCCTTGAGCCAGTGATGGTAAATGTAGGGAAAATTCCCTACTTGTAGGGATTTTTGTCGAAAAAGGAGGACAGATTTTTTTAAATTCTGTAAAAGTAGGGAATTTTCAAAAAGGACAGAAAAAATTTTAAAACAGCGGGAAAATTAAAAAAGTTCATTTAAAATAAGAAGCCGCAGATTTCATGCCAGTATTTTTTTCCTTATGGCAGCATACTTTTAAAGCGTTAATACGGCAACATTGCCATTTTTTCTTCGTTACCGCTAATGCGATTTTTTCTTCGCGCGAAAATTGTTAGTTGTCCCGCGTTTCCTGGTGCTTTTCACTTTTGAATTAAGTTTGCAATTATTTTAGTTTTAGTATTTTTTTATATTTAAAATTTATATATTTTACAGAAAAGAGCTGCTCCTCTTCGACTGACTCTTTGGAGGAACACCAGGAGAAAAATTCAAGTATCGGACAAAAGTTCAATAACAAGTGGCTCGACGACGACAATTTTAGTGGCTGGTTGGAAGCTGTGGCTAACGATCCATTCAAATGAAAATGCGCTGCGTGCGACAAAGTTTCGAACTGCGGCAAGTCCGATTTTCAGAAGCATGCCGAATCAGAAATGCACCAAAAAATATGAAGGCAATAAAAAAGACACCTAAAATAAACAGTTTTTTTTTTTTTAAGAAAAAGCCGAGTAAACCAAGTGGTTCCAGAAATTTCGAAATAAGACTTAGCATGTTCTTCGCTGAGCATAACGACACGCTGCAAATGGTTCACCCCATTTAATCCCAATCTTAAAAGTAATCGTGCCGGATTCTGAAAAAATAGAAACTCTGTCTTGTTTTAAACAGAACTGAATGTAATGAAAAAGTCTAATTTCACAGGCCTGCAAAATCTCGCTTTTTTACAGTTTCTAAAACGGCTATAGGTGTTTCCTGAAGGTTTTTTATGCTGAAAACGAATATGACCTTGAAAATGCTCCAGCACGTCAAGATTTTTGGCAATTTGAGGTTAAATAGTCAAAAAATGCAGATTTTGGCCATTTTTAAAATTTTTTTTTTGAGCAAGGTAAAGTTTTTTTTTAATTTTCCACAATGGCATCGCAAAGTACTACTCTTTAGCTTTAAGGTCCTTTTTTTAAAATATTTTTACGATTAATATGAAAAAAGTTATTCTATTTTGAATTGAAGACTTTTAGATATGCAAATTCAACCTTTCTAACTCTCTAACGGCCCTGTAAAGGGCGAATTCAAAATAGTATAACTTTTTTTATATTAATCGCAAAAATATTTTTAAAAAAAGTCCTGCGATGCCGTTGTGGAAAATTAAAAAAAAACTTTACCTTGCTAAAAAAAAATTTAAAAATGGCCAAAATCTGCATTTTTGACTATTTAACCTCAAATTGCCAAAAATCCTGACGTGCTGGAGCATTTTCAAAGTCATATTCGTTTTCAGCATAAAAAAAACCTTCAAGAAACACCCATAGCCGTTTTAGAAACTGTACCTCGCAGGACTGTGAAATATATCCGATACATTTTGGTACATAAACTTTATTTTTACTTAATTGTAAGATGTGAAAAATTGATGGGTGATATAACTTTTTAATAATTTTTTTCGTAATCAGGACACCAAATTACAAAGTAATTAGTTAAAATTATCGAACAAGTTTTTTGGTTGCTGGCCTGTGTTTTTAGTCTTTTTGCGGTATTTTTCATTATATATTATATGTGTTTATAATATAATAAATATGTGTATTTATATATATTTTTGAAATAAAATTTCTTATTAAAGTGTCTTATAAAGTGTCAAAACAGCACCAAGCCCAAAACTTAAGCAAATAATTCAATTTTGACGTTGCAAGTGCCTCATTATAGTGTAAACACAGGAGAAAAATGTGTAGGAAATTTTGTAGGGAAAATTTTTTGAAACGTAGGGAAAAGTAGGGAATTTTTTTGGGCTGTGTAGGGATTTTTGAAAAAATTATTTACCATCACTGCCTTGAGCACAAGTGCACTGGTAAATGACAATATAATAATAAAATGAAAGCAAATTCTCAACTATGATATTACGTCAGCAAATCAACTAATACTCTCAAATACTCTGAGAGCGGATAGCGGTGTGCGGATGTCGCCATTGTATGGTATAGAAAATTGCAATTTGGTGTGAAATTTGTGCTAGTGGAATCATTGGATGTTATTACTTTTAAAATGAGGCATGACATTGATGTATATATGAGGATGAAAACATTTCATTGTGTTGCAATCTAAATTGAATGCTTTCCAAAACTATTCGTTCTATGAACAAAATACTCGTAAGACCACAGATGCTGCAATATGGAGTTCATGAATGCAGTGTTTAGAGGGGATTCGTTTAGCGAATATGAAACAAATCATACATCACTATTACTGGCAAGAACCAAACAATAAAACAAAATAAAGTTAGATATTATGTATTTTTTTTTCAATTAAAAGGCATGACTCAAATAGACATATTGAAAATTCCTTTAATCAGACTTACTCGATATTTTCTTAGTTCTTACCTTGAACTTCAAGGTTACTTATTTCTCTTTTCTTTGCATCCTTTGTACGCAAACAGGGGATTAAAAATAAGTATGTATTAGTATTTAAGATATTTTTGTAGCTCTATTTAATAAAGACAAATAAGGTGTGCGAGTGAGATTAAATTGCTCACATCAAACCAAATTATCCAGAATTTAAAAACAATACTCCACTAATAGAGCAGTTCTTTCATTCCCGTAATCAAAAGTTCTAAATACGGTAGGAAATAACCGTTAACGAAGTGTTTTATGAAGTGCATTCCATCATTGAGAAGTAGCAATACTAGATGATGAATTACAAGTAATATACATATACAAGTACAAACATATATATAAACAAGTATTGTACATACATCGTTTTCGGCAGCTTTGCAACAAAAAAGCCAAATAATTAAACCAATCGGATAGTGAAATAAATACTTTGTCCGTGGTAGCCTTAGAACAAAAGATAGTCTGTCGGGAGCTTCGTTTGTGGCTATTGAGGGGAACGATGAGGATTTTATTGTTAGCGAAGTGACTTGATTGAAAGTTATCTAAAGTGGATCAGATGAGCTATTCTTTGTGAATCAAAAGTTAACCCTTCAGGGTGGAGCTCAAAGCTGAAAAGCCTGAACTTAAAAGTTGATTAGTTTGATGGTATCTTACTATCGTTTTCTGACTTAGGATTCATAAGTTATATTAAAAGCCCCGACATTGAGAAACGGATGAGAAACACATCAGTTACCTTGAATTGCTATTGGAAAGAACAGAGGTATCTCGTAAAACCAATTATTTTGTATGGAGATGAGATTCTTTGAATAGCCTGCATTGGTAAAGCAGTTTCAGATCGTAAGTACAAAGAGCTATCCTTATTGATGTCGGTGAGATACTCACTACTTTAAGCGCTTAATCTTACGTTAAACGCTACTCCCGCAGACATTCCTTCTGGGAGTACGCAATTAACCTCGAATTAGGCTTTTAGATTACAATAGCGTTCTTAAGGAAGTTGTTGATTTTACTTACTAGGTTTTTACACCTTTATTTCCAACACACGAAATTATTGGAGAATGCCTCATTAGCTTTGAGTATCACTAAAACATTTCTTCGTCTAGTTGATATAAGAACAAAGTCATGATAAATTGGTTGCACAGTGCTCCTCTATTTTGGTTTCCTGCTGCAACGAGACTGGGGATCTTTCTGATCAAGGATTGATAGAAGACGGTCAATGGTAGCACTCTTAACCAGGTGAAGTCTCCACTGTGGTAGCTACTTAGTGTACCACGAGGAGCAGTCATCTCAGTAATGAGTAGGGGTACGAAAGTTGTTATAGACAAAAACGAGTTTCTAATTTTTATTAGCAATTCGCCACTCTATTTACACGCGTCTTAATCTTTTCCCACTCTTCTTTGTATATCTGTTGGTAACACAATGTACAGTTCTTTTCTTTCAATCTTTCTTCCCTTTTAGGGCTCTTTAGCTCAACCTAACATCTTACTAAAAGTATCGACTAAACTTAACAAAGTACCGAGGACTCACTAGAGACATATCATATGTACCTTTATAATAACATTTACATGTTTGAAAAAAGTTTATTGTGAAACTTACTCTTCATCTTCGGCGTTGTCCTTCTTTCCGACAATTTTATATTTAGGCTCCTGGTAAATTTTGCAAAGTCCTTGCTGTTTATTAAATATGTTCGAAACAAATATATATTCGATTTATTATGAACATCTAGCCATGGTTTCAAAAAGGTATTACCGCTTGAAGTTCTTCCAAAACAGCCTGTATAATTGGGCACATCATTGCCGTACAGGCGGCATTCGAAATCCACATAGATATAAACATCGTTACCATGATTAAACCGAAATGTAATCTGAATTTAAGAAGGTTGATTAAATATGTTTCATTCTATGAGTCGGGTATAAATGATTTTTTTAGCATCTGTGTATTTTCTAGTTCACCTTCGGGGACTGCAACCAACCATCTGAATAACGCGCAATGCCAATCGTTTATTTAAATTGGAGTACTCCACAGCGAGAGCCACCATTATTCCACCCATGAACATTACCAATGTATCCTTAAAATACAACAGACACGTCTCATTGGAACTCTGAAAAATAAAACGAAATCTTATCATTCATACAGGTCACGTGCATTCTTGAATTTATGCTTGCATTTGAAGAAGATTATTTTGGTGAAAACAGCGAAAAGAGACACTTACCATTATTCCCATAACAGGAAATGCCACGATCGGAATCATCGAGGTGACGTAAAGTGGTAGTGCTTCAGTAACCCAATATATTGCCATAACCAAGACCAAATACATGCAGCGAGATGCCTGGGAGGAGAAAATTTGATTTTATATATATTTTTATTTGAAATAGAAATAAACTAATAATTAAAAAATAAATAGGGACAATGCTTTGCATATTCCTTATATTACTTTTTATAACTAACAATTATCATTCACTACTTACAGGTGAGTTATCTGCCAACATGACGGGAAGAGTCAGCAGTGGCGTTAAAAGAACGACCAAACCCTTCCAGTGGTACGAAAAGAAGTTTTTCGCATTTTCACTGTATGATGCTGGCCTCGATGAGGCATTCCCCACTTCACTGTTGGCAAAAAGTTATGTAATAATAATGATTAATTTGAATAATAAGTTTTAATAATTGCAAGTTGCTTTACTCACATTTCCATTGTAAGCATTTATCTCCTTTCCGCACAGATTCTGAAAAAGGTAAGAAAAAAGGTTAATAATTACAAACAATTATTTGATGATTACAAATGTAATTTCAAAATATCAAGTCGATCGGTAATGACTAAGTATTTGAGCGTTCGTTGCTCCAGATCGGGTTTCAAAATTCATCTAAGGGATATCTCTAGAAAGAATTTTATTAACAAATCCATTTTGATTTTTTTGTAGTTGTTTCAATGTTGCAAGTTATGATGTACGGATAAACTGTTACCCATTTTTGTTTTTGTTTTTTTAGGTGTCTTCTGAGACTCATTGTAATCCGCTTAATTTTCAATATTTTGACATGAAAGTTGTGGGAATATTGTTTGAATGTTGCATTATTATATGAAAATTGACTGAACTACCACTATCGCCAAGAACCAAATTCTTAAAAACATTGTTTTTTTAAATCGAAATGCGGTAACTTGGAGTTTTTAGTTGTACATTTGGCATTTTCTCATTTAACAATTGTTTGCAAATTAAACGAAAGAATGCTTCGCTCGAGCGGAAGAGAGAATTCATTATGTGCTTTAAAATTTGATGGTCGCAATGGTGCAATATTCGAGTAAGTGATGCCAGTTCACCTTAAGGGACAAATATGTGAGGCAATAACAACCAAAAGTATTTGGAACAAGGGCAACAGGAAAGATTTTCCTCCCTGGTGAAGCAAGACGCTGACCGACTTGAAAAAGAAGGTTAGGAGGGTTTTTAACGAATGCTACCAAACTAGGTTAGGTTAGGTTGAAGCAGTTGTCTTGTGGGATACACTCAGGCTCATAGCCCATTGTGATACCGCGTGGGGAACTTGTCCCTATCTCTTCTAAAACCAGTGTGTGCTTTTCAAAAATTTAAAAATATCTCTGATTTCTGTAGAACTGAGATCTTGCAACTCATTAAAAAATTGTCTACCCAGAATAGTAAACCTGCGTCTATATAGAGCAAGACAGTGGCACAGTAGGTGCGAGATTGTCTCTGCCTCGTACTCTTCTAGATAACTTCTACAGAAGTCATATGTTTGCACACCCATCCTTTGGTCGTGTCTACCTATTAGGCAGTACCCCGTTATGACTGAGATCAATATGCTAAGACTGTGTTTATTTTGGCTTAGTAGAGATTCTGTGCGTTTAGCATTTAGAGTCGGCCACAGTTGACGGGCGATTTCGCCGGTATTCGGTATTCCTATGTCATTATCTATGTACCCATCAGACAATTTAGTGCCGAGTCTCGCTAGTTCATCGGCTCTACAGTTACCCTCAATATCGCGATAGCCAGGAGCCCATGTGAAATGACTAAGCCATCTTGCTAAGAGATGTTTTGCATTTCATGGCGACTGTTTTGTGAGGGATTTTATCGCCGCTTGGCTATCAGTGAAAATGTAGATATCATTTCCGGATATCGCATCACACTGTATCAGTGTCGCGGCTTTTATTATTGCCATCAGTTCAGCCTGAAAGACACTACAGTAGTCGGGGAGCCGAAAACTGAAGGAGATACCCAGACGCTTGGAATATATACCTCCGCCCACCCTGCCCTCGAGTTTTGAGGCATCTGTGTATGCATGGATGGACTCGCCCAGTCTCACATCGTCCCGTTCCCACTCTTCAATTGAGGGTAGGAGGTCGTAAACTATGTAATGGCAAGTAAAGGCGGGAGTGCATAGTCCACCAGTCCGGGAAGCCCCAAAGTGCCAGCCAGGATTTTACAGTGACCATAAGCCACTTATTTAGAGTGTTCAGTCTTATTGCCGCACGACGTACGTTATATATTGCCTGCAGATCTACCGGAAGGAGGTTTAATGTCGCATATAATGCTTTCGATGGTGTAGTTAACATGGCGCCGGTTGTCAGAACAGATGCTAGTCTTTGAACCTTGTCAAGTTTCTTGATGTTCACACTCTTCTGAAGAGCATCCCACCATATTACAATACCATAGGAGAGAATTTGCCTAACCACTGCTGTGTAGAACCAATGTATCATTCTGGGTTCCAATCCCCATTTCTTCCCAATAAGCCTTCCGCAGGAGTACATTGCGGTCATAGCTTTGCCTGCTCTGTCTGCGACTGTGAGCCCCCAATTTAGCTTCCTATCTAGTATAAGTCCTAGATATTTTGCCCTTTCTATTACTCTAAGTGGTTTCCCTCCTAGGAATATTTGTTGAAGAGGAGGTGTTTTGTGTTTCCTACTAAAAAGTATCAGAACCGTTTTTTCCGGATTTACTTATAGTCCTCGACTTTAACACCAAAGTGATAATCTGTTGAGAGATCTTTGTTAGAGATCACATAATGTTGAAAGGTGTTTCCCCGAGATTGCTATTACAATATCATCGGCATATGATATTATTTTACCTCCAATTTTTTCAAGTTCTTGTAGAAGATTATTGACAGTTAGGTTCCATAGAAGTGGAGATATTACCTCGCCTTGGGGTGTACCCCTGATCGGAAATTTTTTAATGGATGTGTCACCCAAATTTGCTCTTATCGTTTGCCCAGTTAGCATTCGTTCTATAAACGAGACTATTGCATTGCTTACTCCCATTTCCGTTAGCGAAGTGGTAATTGCTTCCGGATATATATTATTGACGGCACCCTCGATGTCTAGAAAGGCAGCGAGGGTATATTCTTTGTAGTGAAGTTCTCGACTGTAGGACTACCCGATGTTTCCCTGGAATCTATCCCGTCAGTTGACAGAATCACGTGGGCAATAAATAGTTTTTTTCTTTAAATATTCTGGTTCTGAAGATATCTTGCCTGAGAGGCTTTAGAAAACAAGTACCTCGGTGGTTCCTGTCCTGCAAGAAATCGACTTAAGCCTTACACGAGGTCGTAGGGACTGTGGAAAAATCTCTGGATGGCAAACAATTCACTTTGGCGGCCTTCATAGATATAGAAGGTGCTTTTAATAACATCAGGGCGGAGTCAATTATTACTGCGTTAGATAGACTAGAGGTGGAAATACCTATCTGTCTCTGGATCTTGTCCCTGTTTGGTTGCAGGGAAATTAATGCGGTCGCAAGAGGGGCTAAAGTCACTAGATTCGTTCACAGAGGAACGCCGCAGTGAGGTGTCCATTCGCCCCTACTTTGGCTAGTTGTAATTGACGATGTTCTGATAATGCTAAATAAGGGTGGGGTTGAGGTAGTAGCATACGCCGATGACTTGGTCCTGATGGTATCGGGACCATTTCCCTCCGTCATGGCTGAGACTTTGGAAAGGTCTTTGGCTGTACTCAATCGCTGGGCTGCCACTTGCGGCCTCCGAGTCAACTCTAACAAAACGGAGCTGGTGTTATTTACCAGAAAATATAAACCTCCACCCTTTCGACTTCTCAAATTAAAGAACCACGTTCTCCCACTCTCATCAGAAGTTAGGTATCTTGGAGTGATACTTGACTCCAAACTCTATTGGAAGCTACACATTGAAAATCGAGTAAAGAAGGCCAGTATAGCCTTCTACTCCTGCGAATCTATGTTCGGTAAAAAATGGGGACTCAAGCCACAGGTCGTGCTGTGGATGTACAACGCAGTGGTTTTGCCAATTTTAAATTATAGATGCCTAGTTTGATGGGTGATGGCATCACCGGAGCATGTAAAACTTGCCCCAGTGCGCCCCGAATGTCGTTTTACACTTACTTCCTAACGACTTTTCCGTCATTTCCATCGCAGCTCAAAGTGCAATCAGGCCAAAGGAAATTGGCCTTTGGAGGCAATCTCTCAAGAGACATGGTAGCATTTGAAATTGCTGAGGAGCTTGCCAGGAAGGGGACTGAATTGAACCCCCTCCCCGGTCATCGGCATCCATCTGACGGTTGTTAAAGGGAAACTGCACAAATTATTTCTAAGGAAAGCGCAGAAAAGATGGAGCTCCATTTCTTCATGTGCTATTTCGAAAACCCTTTGACCCCAATACGATATACGAAGGACTCAGAAAGTCCTTTGGACTTCTCGCCATTCAATTTCCAAACTCGTAGCTGTGTTTACCGATCACTGGACGATCGGCACACTCGCGGAAAAGTTAGAGTTACCATTTAACTCCCATTGCAGAAGCTGTGGGGACCTTTCAGAGAAAGAGACTGTAGAGCATTTTCTTTGTAAATGTCCGGGTTTGGCAACTAGACGACTAAGGTCACTGGGTGCTCCTTTCTTCGACAGCCTGGAGCAGTGCGCCAACCTAAATCCAATCAATCTCCTCCATTACATCAACAGCTCTGGCTGGCTGTAGATATCTGCCTGTTGGAGGTCTCATAATGGTATCAAAACAGCGCTTTAGTGCTACTTGAGGAGTGCCAGACCGAGACTTCAATCATTTCACCTACCACCTACCTACAACCAAAAGTGGTGTGTGTTATTTATATGCAAAACAACTTTACCGGAAAAATTAACACACCAAAGGACACAGAAGTGTGAAGGTCCTAACCATCAATTCAACAGACGATATCAGGTATAAAAAAATAAAAGTAAGTAAGGAAGACTTAATTCGGTCCAAACGGAGTTTCACATTTTGTAAATTTTAATTTGGGATTGCTGTAAACAAACTCATAAAAAATTAGAGTTGTTGTAGCATCAGATGGATTGGCGAGAATTTATTACTATTAAACGAGCGCGGCAGTTTGCGAGTAATTCGCATGCAGATGCTTATAAAATTTTTGAAACAACGGTGAAAAAATATTAAGAAATATTATTAATAAAAAGTTCTAAATTAATTTTATAGTAAACTTATTTATTTTCAAGCAATATTATTAATAAAAAAAATCACATTTTTTAAATCCTCAAATGAATCTCTTGTGTGGCACGCCTCAGTAAACTCAAATTCTCGCAATTATTCATTGAGGTCATTTCTATTAGGGAATTGTTTCGCAACTATTTCAATCACAAATCAATTAATTACAATCAGTGGTAAAAATGCCTAGTAGACGTTATATGTTTGTATCTATTATATAATTCATATTCATATCTTCGTTTAGTTAGAATGATAGTGTCATGGAATTTAAAACGGTGAGGTGCTATAATATACATACATACATATATTTTAGTTTGATATTGAAACGAATGCAAATACGCTCGCAGGTCTGACCATATCGGTCTATTACATACATGCACACGCACCCATAAAAAAGAATTTTGTTTGTCGCGATAGTTATCACATGTGTGAAAATGTTACGGTAACAAATCAACTAAAGAAATGTGAACAGAAGCGCGTGATATTTATATTTCCTTATATATGTATGTATATGCATTCGATTCCATAAATAAACTAATCGGCAAATGAAAGTATACGATTTTACGTCTTGCATTCGAAATCATGTTTCAACATTATTAGTATAATAATTTAAAAAAATGTAAATAAAAATAAATGTATTTTAATACATAAAAATAAAATAAAATAATAAATTTATTTTAATAGAAAATTAACTTTAATACAAATGAATTAAAGAAGTTTTAACGCAAATATTACTAGAATATTTGGAATAAGCAAAGATCGAGCGAGAAATGTCGCTTAAAATTTTAAAAATCATAGGAGAAATACATGTACAGCTATGTACATGCACAGGTATGGATAATAACGGTTAATGAGGAGCTTATATTGGAAAGAAAAGTAACTGAACATTCAGAAACATTCTGTTCGGATTAGAACGCTGCTTTAAAAACCGCTCGAAATATTCGACCTTTTTTATATTATTTTATCAAGTCTCTTGTTTGTACATCCATCTTGAAATAAAATGATGAGAAAATAGGGGAAAGTGAATAGTAAATTATGTATGCATGTGTGTTTTAAAAGTAAGTACCGCTTTGACATAAAAAATAACAAGTACATTTTTTCCAAAAATAATTTATTCGTCAAAGAAGATTGCGGCCTGATTAGACAGCCACTGCTTCACAGTCATTTTCACTTTGCCATCATCGGAATGGCGATGCTCCGATGTTTCATCGCCTGTGATAATATGCCTTAGAAAATCATTCCCCTCGTTACTGTATCGTTTGAGAAAACTCAATGCCCTGCCCACTCTTTTGGTTTTGTGCTCATCAGTTGACATTTTCGGCACCCAGCGTGAACACAATTTCCGATAATTTTAACGTTCGGACACAATTTCGTAAAGAACACTTCTTGAGACAGCAGGAAACTTTTCACCTAAGGACGACATCGTGAATCGTATGTTCTCTTTCACTTTACAGTTCACTTTTTGAATCAGTTCATCGGTAATGACTGAAGGTTTCCCACTTCGTTCCTCATCATGAATGTTTGTGCGGCCATCTTTAAAGGCCCTAACCCATTTCCGTAGCGGTTGCCCCTCGGCAGGCAATGGCAAACTTTCGGGTGTATTTCTGCCCTGAAAAAGCTCCTCATACAAAATATCCGCCGTTCGGAGTCGGTTTAAAACTGTAGGTGGATCCATTTGTGGGCAACATCAAGACGCACGCCACAATAAAGGAGAAGCTCGCCAATTATATATATATATATGTATAATCATTCTGCGCATTTTGATATATAAACATGTCTATCTCTATTGATTTTGCTAATACATTCAACCATTATGTGAATAAAAATATATACCCTTGCACAAGTGCGTAGGTATAAAAACGTACAGATGACAACAGTGACTAAAGTACATTCACCGCATTCAGCAAGGGCAGTCAGTTGCTATATTTATACAGAAGAGTACACATTTTTATAATAACATACAGTGGAGTCTCGATAATGCGTGATATCACTGAAACGAATTTCGCCTTATAAAGGGTGGTTAAATTTCAATGGCCGATGTTGAATGTGAACCACCCCAAAATGTCAAGTTTTTTTCTACATGAACCATGGAAAGATACACAATCGAGCAACGCGTTAAAGTGGTGGCAGGAAATGGCAACAGTGAATGACCAATTTTCGAAGAAAATCATCTTCAGTGATGAGGTACATTTTCACCTGGATTCGTCAATAAGCAGAATTTCCGCATGCACCCACAAAGAGTGACTGTTTGGTGCGGTTTATGGGCCGGCGCCATCATTGGGCCGTATTTTTTCCAAAATGAGGCCGGTCAGGCAGTTACTGTGAATAGTGTTCGCTATCGTGAGTTGATAACGAACTTTTTATGGCCCGAATTAGAAGATATGTATGTGGACGATATGTGATTTCAACAGGACGGTGCCACTTGTCACACAGCTAACGAAACAATAGCTCCTTTGCGCGAAAAATTTGATGGCCGAATAATCTCACGTCGCGGGGATGTCAATTGGCCGCCAAGATCATGTGATTTGACACCGTTGGACTTCTTTCTTGGGGATTATTTGAAAGAAAAGGTGTACGTCGATAAGCCAGCAACAATTCAAGAGCTAAAGGATGAGATAATTCGGCAAATTAACGGCATAGAACCTCAACTATGCCTCAGCGTCATCGAAAATTTGGACCATCGGATGGAGGTGTGCCGCCGAAGCCGCGGCTGCCATTTGGCCGATACTTTTGTTCCATACGTAATTGAGCCATACCAATATTATCATAATAAAGAGAAATGACAATAATTTCCTAAACAAATTGTATTTTATTCAAAATCAACGTCCCTTGAAACTTAACCACCCTTTATGTATATCCATAGTAGTAGTTATTAGTCGTTCGTTATTTTTTTCCTTTGTCAAAAATGTTCCACAGCTAATATTTAATTTTCTACAATTCGTAATTGACAATTTGTAAAAAATGTTGACTTGATGACTGTTTAGCTAAAAATATTATACAATATATAATAAATACTTGTAAACGTGTATACGTGTAAAATAAAAGTCTCACAAAGTTATTTAACTCTTTGTTTGTTATAAATACACTGGAATAGTTTCAAAATAAAATATCTCTAAAACTTGAACTTTCTATTTTATCCCAGATAATTGGCTCATATTTCTCATATTCCTTCCCATAATTTGTAATCTCTGTAAGTTGAAAATAGCGATAAATTGTAATTTTTTTTTTTGGATTATTTGCATAACTAGTAATTTGTTTTTGAATTACTTCGGTTACGAGTTATCGAGGTTCCACTGTACATGTTACATAGCCAATATCTTGTTGTTGGCGATTGTTTTTATGTGCCCAATTTTAAGGTCATTATCGAAAATAATAATAATTTTGGTAGAAATTAATAAAAAAATGGAGTTTGGCACGTTTTGAAGATTATGATACAATTGCGTGTTAAGGAGTAGTTTAGAAAATTCGGTAAGAAATTTCGATAGTATAGTTTACAACACAAATATTATTTTTACATATTTTGCAATATATGTACTCGTACATGCGTCGCGGAGGTTCTTTTAGGAGCTTGAAAACTTGAATAGTCAATAGAAAACCGAAATATTGTTTGAATGATTTTTTTATTATGATTTGTTAGATAATCTCATCGCATTTATTTTTGAACAAGATATCCGGCATATGTCCGCCGCGACTACGAGCTATATAGTCCATCGAACGGTCCAAATTTTACTAATTTTTCTAATAAATCTGGCCGTATGGGGTCAATGGAGACTTAAAGCGTTGTATGGCAATTTATTGTATAATCAAAAGAAAAATAAGTTTTAAACTCCTAGATAAATACAAATGTATGTTAGGATAATGCTAAATAATCTCATTTTATCATAACTTTGTAAACTCCTATGTTAAAGTTATTTTGGGCAATAAATGAAATGAAATGAAATGGCAAGTTGTGCCATCTTGTTTTAACCGAATGCCGTCGATGGGAAAAAAATTCAGTCAGCAGGGCTCGATAGCGCTCACCATTCATCATAACAGCAGTTCTTTCCTCATTTCAAAAGAAATAAGGATCGGTAATGCCGCTAGTACTTCATGAGCTTCGCGAACAGGTTTATTTTTTTCAAAGTAAATTTTCCACAATTTGGAAGCGTAGCTCTGGTATTAAACGATTCATGATGACTTGCCAATCCGTACTGAATAGAAATGTCAATACAGCTGTCAAACCGTAGTTCTCAATATCGATGCTTCTCATGCAGCTGGAGGAAATGCTTGCTGCCGACGGAAAGAGCTTCACACGCCGAAGAAACTAAGAGCTGGACAATGAAATTTTGATCTATATATCACGTGGTCGCCTACAGAACTTTCAGACCATCATTTGCTTCAGTCTCTGCAAAACTCTTTTAATGGTGTGCCGTAAAATTAAATATAATCAAAGTGCAGTTTTTCTCTCAGAAACTTCGAAAGAGAACTTTACACTTTCTCATCCATATCTGCAGTAAATTTCATTTGCCTCCTCTAAACATTTTGAATTATGACTCTTTTGAAGTTAGTTTAGGACTCACACAAACAATTTTATTTATAGGTATACATAAACATACGTACATTAAAAACAATGCAGAACAGTGCCACATACATATATGTATTGGTAAATTAATTAATTGATGAATTAACAGCTCTGCGCTAAATGAATTTATCTGCAATAAAATATGAGCTCAAATACGTTTTTTCATAAAAATTGCTGCCTTTATTAATCAGAATTAGCACTTTAATAAATTATTCGAATTGTTCCAACACATATGTATGTATGTTTGTTGAAAAGTAATAAAAGAGTATTTGATCAGCAGATCTTTTGCGAATATGGTCGATTCGGTTTTATAAGAGATAGCAATAAAAAATATTGAAAAAGCAGAGTTTAATGGTAAATTCCAACAAATAAAGCGCCCACAAGTTTTTGCTCTGCTTGAATGAAAGATGGTTTTAATGAGAAGCTTCTTCACAGCAGAGGTTTGCAGATTTGTCGTTGCCTGCTGCGCAGTGCTAACTTTTAATAATTTATATTTATTTCCAGTAGTCAAGATATTAATTTCAATTATCAATCTAAATTTCGCCCTCTTTTCACATCATTAAAATTTGAAATATTGCTGATTAGAAGTGAACAACTAATAACAGTAATTACTGATTTTTCCAATGTCAACCAAAAATCTTATGCCATGAGATTTTGGTTAACATTTGGTTATTCTATTGCGTTTTTGGATCTTCTTCTCTTTCTTCTTAATTGGCGCTATAACCGCTTACGCGATTTTGGCCGAGTTTAAAAAAGCGCGCCAGTCGTTTCTTTCTCGAGCTAACCGGCGCCAGTTGGACACACCAAGTGAAGCCAAATCCTTCTCCACCTGATCTTTCCAACGCAGAATAGGTCTTCCTCTGCTACCACCAGCTGGTACCGCGTCAAATACTTTCAGAGACGGAGCGTTTGTATCCATTCGGGCGACATGACCCAACCAACGTAGCCGCTGCGCTATCGTAAAGCTCATACAGCTCATCGTTCCATCGCCTGCGATATTCGGCATTGCCAACGTGCAAAGGTCCAAAAATCTTCCGCAGAATCTTTCTCTCAAGCGTCGCTTCATCGGATGTTGTCATCGTCCAAGCTTCTGCGCCATGCGATAGAACGGGCATGATGAGAGCCTTGTAGAGTGTTAGTTTTTTTCGTCGAAAGAGAAATTTACTGCTCAGTTGCCTACTTAGTCTAAAGTAGCACTTGTTGACAAGATTTGAAGGCTGACATTGTTATCGGTGTTAATGCCTCGAAATTATAACTGTCAACAGTGACATGAGTGCCGATACGCGAGTGCGCTGCCTGTTTGTTTGAAGACATGACGTACTTCTTTTTGTTCTCGTTTACCACCGGATCCATTCGCTTTGCCTCTTTATCCAGTTTGGAGAAGGCAGAACTAACAGCGCGGTTGTTAAGGCCGATGATATCGATATTATCGGCATACGCCAACAATTATACGCTCTTATAAAATATTGTGCCTGAGCGACTAAATTTTGCGGCTCGTACAATGCTCTCCAACATCAGGTTAAAGAAGTCACACGACAGCGAGTCACCCTGTCTGAAACCTCGTTTGGTATCAAACAGTTCGGAAAGGTTCTTCCCAACTGTGACGGCGCTGCTGGTGTTGAGCAACGTCATCTTGCATAGCCGTATTAGTTTTGTGGGGATACCAAATTCAGACATCGCGGGATATAATAACTCCTTTCCGTACTGTCGAATGCAGCCTTGATATCGATGAAAAGATGATGTGTGTCGATTCTCCTTTCATGGATTTTTTCCAAGATTTGGCGAAGTGTGAATATTTGGTCGGTGGTAGACTTTCCAAGTCTAAATCCACACTGATAAGGTCCAATCAGTTGGTTGACGGTGGGCTCCAGCCTTTCACACAATACGCTCGCTAGAACCTTATAGACGATATTTAGAAGACTAATCCCGCGGTAATTGGCACAGATTGCAGGATCGCCCTTCTTATGGATTGGGTAGAGCACACCTAAATCCGACCATATTTTGCATAGGAGCTTATGCATGCTCCTTACCAGCTCCTCGCCGCCATGTTTGAATAGCTTAGTCGGCAGCCCGTCGGCGTCCGCGGCTTTGTTGTTCTTTAGACGCGTTATCGCTATTCTCACCTCGCTATGGTCAGGTAGCGGAACGACAACGATTGGGGTATCGGGATCTTCACATTCTCTCTGACATGCGGAGCTGTCACTGTTTAACAGGTTCGAGAAGTCTTCCCTCCATAATTTAAGATTGCTCTGTACGTCAGTCACCAGATCGCCGTCTTTGTTCTTACAGGACAACGCTCCGGTCTTAAAACCTTCTGTAAGCCGCCAAACTTTCTGGTAGAATTTTCGGGCGTTGTTCCTATTGGCCAGCACCTCAAGCTCCTCGTCATACCAACTGTTTTTTCGGGCTCGCCGGAATCCGATTTCTTCTTCGGCGGCGCTACGTAGAGAACGAGAAATGTTGCTCCATTTTTTCGATGTTGAATATTCTTTGCGGAGTTAGATTTACGTTTTTTGCTGCACAGAGGCGTGTGCGCAGAGTGGTTATATATATATATAATTGGCGCCTACACCCTTTTTGAGTGTTTGGCTGAGCTCCACCTATTTGTGGCGTGCGTCTTGATGTTATTCCACAAATGGAGGGACCTATAGTTTCAAGCCGACCCCGAACGGCAGATATTTTTTATGAGGAGCTTTTTCATGGCAGAAATACACTCGGAGGTTTGCCATTGTCTGCCGAGAGGCGACCGCTATTAGAAAAAAACTTTTTCTTCATTTTGGCCTTTCATCGAGATTCGAACCTACGTTCTCTCTAAATTCCGAATGGTAGTTACGCACCATCCCATTCGGCTACGGCGACCGCGTTTTTGGTTACCATTGCAAAAAATCAATTATTGAATGTTATCAGTAGTTGAGTTCCAAATTGGTATTTACACGAGACAGTTTTACAAAGACAATAGCAATACATTCATACTTTTTTAATGAGTTCACAATTCTCTTATTGTCTTCGTTATTGGCTATGATTCTTCGAAGACAGTAAATTTGGCAAAGTACCGCTCGAGTGAATCCAAGTTACCATAAAAATTATTCTTTTACCTTATTATTTCCTTTACAAGTGAACTGGGAAATTTTCAAAGATGAAGCGTTCGAAAATGTCAATTGCCGTTGTATCTTCTTTCGATGATCAAAGCCATTATACAAACTTTATTTACACGAAACAAAAATGTAGTCCAACTCGCCCGAGTTCCATAGAAGTGCAATCTGGTGAGGTCGAGCAATCTAGTAAATCGTACCCTTTACAAGAACAAATTATCAAGAATGTGAATAGGATGCTTTTACAAGAAGTGATACCTCTTGAGGATTTGGAAGTTCGCCGACGGGACTCTGCAAAAATTAACTTCTTCAAAGCTTCTTCTAAATGGACTATATACATAATTGCAGAAAGAGCAAAATGTACTCCTTAAAAAGCTAAAGCCAGATGTCAGGCAACTAATGTTAACTATACATAGAGGCTCTTGGAGAATTTCAGGAGTACATTCACGTTTATAACTAAATTATGGGAGATTATAAGTCAATTAAAACCAAGTCATAAATTTTACTGTCACTTATTGCATATACTCGTATGTACTTTGCCCTTGGGTTTGAACAAACATTTATGGTTAATTTTATATGCATATTAAATTATTTATCACGAAATACAGCAAGATTCAGAAGAATGATATGCAATAACAATGATGATGATACTTTCTTATGTAAATTGGAAATATACATACATGCACTTACTTGTATTACATATGTATGGGTTTTAGTAGCGAATGGATTGCATTTCCCGTCGCAGCTTTATACATATTTATTACTATAATTTATGGTTACTATATTTTAGAAAGCTGCATTGAGCTAATTCAAAGGAACTTAGCTAACGTGATAAACACGGCACATGTTTACCCAGATCGGATGATTTATCGATAAAGGTGGTTAATTTGAGTTTCTAGTAAATGCGACATGACTCTTCCAAAATAAGCAAAACCTATTAAAAAATCAGTTGCAGTAAAGTAAATTGTTATTTTATAATAAGCAAGGTACAATTTCCCAAAATCATTGTGCAAATAGAAATCTTTAGAAATATGTATACGTTTTAATAAGTCTGTTCATGAAGCAAGTCATTCGTAACAGTCAAGTTTTGGCGAAATAAAAATAAACACGAATTAAAATTTGGTGATTAAAATGGAGAATGTCAGTAAATATATTTTAGATAAAATTTATAAGGTTTATTTGAAGACATATATTAAATAGAAATCGGCCAATGATATACCATAGAGGTAAGTATTTCTGAACCACAGCCTCCAGTTACCGTTGCTACAGTTTGCGAAATACAAATCGAATGCTTTAAAGGTATATTTTGCGCTTTACGCTTGTACTTCTTGGTTATTAAATAATTTGGCAATATATAATATATATAAGAAAATACATGCAAAGACGGTAGCAAAAAAAAATATGAAGAAAGCTCTGATTGCCCCAACAATACAATTGCAAATGGAATACTCTTCATCTGACGGCTATAATCGAATGGAACCAATTATTGTGGACAAAATGTGTGTGATGCTAAGATCGTTATTTTACAGTTTATTTGCTTTTTTTAATTTATTTAATATGAGGTGCCTCAACTGAAATTTTTGACTTCCTGTGATTTTTCCTACCAACAATTTATTCATCTGTTCGTAAAACTTGCAAATTATTACTGGTTTTGAGTTCATGTACTTTTTTGACGTGATAACGTCTTATAATTCGATTTGACAGGCTGCACGCACGAAAAAATGTGTCGTGACCTTGCTCATTAGTGTTACCTTGCTCATATGTCGTTACCTTGCTCATTAGTGTTACCTTGCTCATATGTCGTTACCTTGCTCATTGCCGTTACCTTGCTCATTTGTCGTTACCTTGCTCATTGCATTGAATGAACAGCAAGCGAAAGCGCGGAACGAACGACAAAGCAAACAAAGCAAACGAACGGCAACGTTCGACATCTTGCTCTCTCCTACTTAAGTGAGCGTATATGTGTATGTAATGTACATATATAAATTCACGTATTTGTATTTGCATATGCCATCTTATTGATTATTATTAATTTGATTTACTTGAAGAATTTAAAATAAAACCAAGTTTGTTAATAATACCTGTTGTTTTATTGTTATTATTATTTTTTGACGTGATAACGTCTTATAATTCTATGTAGCCGGCTGCACGCACCAAAAAATGCGTCGTTATCTTGCTCATGCGTCGTTACCTTGCTTGAACAGCATGTTATGTTTTGTTATATGTTATGTTATGTTATGTTATGTTATGTTATGTTATGTTATGTTATGTTATGTTATGTTATGTTATGTTATGTTATGTTATGTTATGTTATGTTATGTTATGTTATGTTATGTTATGTTATGTTATGTTATGTTATGTTATGTTATGTTATGTTATGTTATGTTATGTTATGTTATGTTATGTTATGTTATGTTATGTTATGTTATGTTATGTTATGTTATGTTATGTTATGTTATGTTATGTTATGTTATGTTATGTTATGTTATGTTATGTTATGTTATGTTATGTTATGTTATGTTACGTTATGTTATGTTATATTATGTTACGTTAATGTTAACTCATTCTCTATATCCATACAAAATATCTATCAAACAAATAAAATTAAAATTTTCTTTTGAAAAATGCAACCAGTCAATCAGTATTTTCTTATGACGTTATCACGTTAAACTATCGTCAGTAAACCGACTTTACAGACAACCTCTTTTTTTTTTGGTATGTTTCTCTCTTTGAGAGCGAATCATCGGAAATTACTGGCAAGTTACAGGATAATTTTTGCATGAACGAACCTAATATTATTATGAATGGTGTCCCTTTCAGTTGGGATTCAGGTTGATTGTGTCTACACTGATTTCAAAAGCTTTTGATAAAGTTACCCACTATTTAATGATATAATTTGGTTTCTTCTGCTCTGTGGCTTCCCAAGGGAGTATACTAGGCTTGATACTGCTTGTTTTGTTTATGAATGTCATTAGTAGCAGCTTCAGCTTCTGAAAGTACTGTTTAAAAGTACTTTCGAAACTTATGAAACCCGATGATGTCTTTAAGCATCAAACGCGGGTGTTAATTCTCAGCTTTCTTTAAGCAACAAAGGTGTTTTAAAATCACGTATATGAAATTTCATATTATCTTGTCGACGCTCTATAGCATTTCTCATTCTTGTTACAAAGTTTGATTCAAATTAAAGATCTTGACGTAATTTTTGTGAGTATTTTATCTTTTAATGGACCTATCAGTCATAGTATTTGGAAAGCTTACTCAGCCAAAGGGTCTGTGAGGTGAAATAGCTCAACATTTTCTGACCCATACACTCTTAAGTTATTATTTACGGCTTTCATTCGTTCCAATTTGGAATATTCTACTTTCAACTGGAGACCAAGACTGAACGGGCCTACGAAGTTGTTCTAAAACATGCTTTATGTCGAGCCATACATAAATTCATATAAATTTCGCTTGCTTTTGATTATAACCTAAAGTCTTTGGAGCAAGAAGATCAGTCCTCTCGCTTGCTTTTACTTGTAATATCGTCAGTGGTGACATTGAGTGCCCCTTTTTTTGAAAATAATAAATTTCAACATACTTCAGCGTAATTTTCGAAGGGGTGGCGTAATGCTCTCCTTTTTCAAGCCTTGAGTGAATTTAATTTAATCTTCGTAAAGTGTATTTTTTTATTTTATTTTTTTTATTTATTTATTTATTTATTGTCTTTAAATGAATACATTCTTACAGACTATATTAAGCTAATGTACAATAGTTTAGTAGTTACTAAGAAAAGAACAATTTAAGATTATTGACTAAGATCCCACACGGCCATGTAAAATCAGCACCGGAAGAATTGAAAAACATATTTAAATCTGCACATGCCCTAGGAATCGGAGCATTCACCCCATAGTTGGTTCTCGAGAAGCCAATTTTAAAGGTTTCGTACTGTCGGAGCCTCATATTGGGTATATTAAATTGAATTTTACTTAAAAGGGAAGGACAATCAATAGATCCGGAAATGATACGAATAATAAATGAGCACGATAGAATAGATCGTCTGCTATCAAGAGGTTTTAAGTCAATCAATAAACATCGAGAGCGGTACGATGGTACAGGTTCAGAAAAATTTAAAGATCGGAGCGCAAAACGAAGAAAGACTTTCTGAACTCTCTCAATCCGATTAGACAGACCTATTTAGTACGGTCTCCAAATAATAGCGGCATACTCTAATCTTGATCTATATATTTATTTTCTAGTATTCTAAGTAACTTATTGAATGTTTTAAAAATATTTATTATTAACGAGACTAAATAAATAAATGTTATCATTCACATACATATATGTATAATTGGAGTGTACATGATTTGTAAAATGTTTAGCTGAACTCCTCTTCCAATTTGGGTGCGCGCCTTAATAATGTTTTTTATGTCGAACTGTTTCATGTCTAGGGGCGACCGTTATTAGTTTTAATATATATATTTACATATATACATATAAGAGAAATTGATTTATTTTCTCTTCCTGATAAATGATATTAGTCCAATTATCGCTTCATTAATGTTGCACTAAAGTTATGAGTGATTACGGAGTTATTACAATATCATTTGAATTACTTGCTTCATTTAATTCTAAAGCGTTGCTCTAGAATACCACTATAAAGTTAAATGTTCTTTGGCATACGCATATTTACGACCTTTAAATGCTTCAGCACGCAAATTATTAGTAGTAAAAATTGTCACCTCATCCGTAATCACTCATAATTTTAGAGCAACATTAATGAAGCGATAAATAGAATAATATCACTTATCAGAAAATAGTTTAATTTCTCTTGTTGACATGCCACCGCTTTAAATTTATTTATAACAATCATGCGAGTAAATGCATGATCTTCGTATTTGCTGATAAGTTTTCGGAAACATCTACTTACGGCAGATTGAAGATTACAGTAAAATTAAAAAAAAATATGTACAAATCACATACATAAATATAATTTAAAATACTCAGATCAACAAGCGATTGGCTGGTAAGATTATTAAGTGATATTTGAAGAGACGGGTGACTTTGAAATATACTTATAGGTAAGTATATGAATAATGAATAATATACTCGTACATATTTGTGTATATATGTTTATGTGGGTTTAGTGAAATTTTCAATGACATTTTGGCATAGTTGAGATTCTATCTTAGGAAGCTTCATTGTTTTTCGTTTATTCCCCTCAACTCTACCATTATGGCGCCACAGAAAACAATATAAAGGCCTTAAATTGTTTATCAGTTTGCTGCAGAATGACGTGAAATAATTTCTCCACAAATTTCGTTTGCAAAACGCTGATAGTTCCGTTGGCTGTGTGGAATGGCACACGGTATTGTTTAAACCACTTATCGTCAATGTCCACATCATTTATATTAAGCTAAAAGCATGTTGTTAACACATCTCGATATGCTAAGCACCACACGCTCAAGTTATTTGAGGTGAATACCTATAAAACCGATGCCCCTACAAACCAGTGGTAACCAGATATATTGGAAACTCTATCCCTTAAAAGCCGTTATCATTTAATTGCTAGCTTTGCTCTGTGCGGTGGCGAGCTTCTTAATATTTTGGACGTTTTAGGGCAAAACATCTTCAGCTCGATTAAAATCGATCAGCCGCATTGACTTGTAACATTTTCATCTGATTTTAGAAGCTTACTTATTACAAAAACTATTTAAGAAAAAATTGATACATTTGTAGCGCTTTTTGGTATGTACATATGTTTATGTATATATACATGTATGTTAGTATTTGTATATTGATTTAAAGACGAACAATGAATGACTGTGATTACGTAAGACCATGTATGTATTGTACTATATTTTCATAATCTACATAAAAGGTACAGGCAGTACAAGTAGAAACTATGCCATTAATAAAAATGGAATGATACATTGGATTGAAATTATTAAAATTCACTATAAAAATGGTGAAAAATTGGCAAAGACGGTTCGTAAAACTCGAAGATTTTTGGGTCAACGTGAAGCACCTTGTCGGACCGCAATACAGAAATTGGTGAAAAAACTCGAGCTGTTGGAACAAGTTGGTGATGTGAAGAATAAAACCCGTGCACGTCGCTCATAAACAGCCGAAAATATTGCTGTTGTAGCCGAAAGTGTTGAAGAAAACCCAGGTTTGTCCATTCCTCGTCGTTCTATGGCATTCCACAAACGTCGTTGTACCGTATTTTACATAAAGATTTGGATCTTAAGGCTCATAAAGTCCAGTTAACACTAGAACTCAAGCCGGCCGATCATCAACAACGTCGTGTCTTTACTGATTGGGTCCTTGAAATGCATGAAAATGATCCGGAATTCCATCGAAAAATCATCTTGAGTGATGAGGCTCATTTCCACCTCGGTGGCTTCGTCAACAAGCAAAATTGTCAGATCTGGGGCTCAGAAAATCCAAGGCAGAAAAGCCTCTCTATCCTCAACGTGTGAATGTTTGGTGCGGTTTATGGGCCGCCGGAATTGGATGGTATTGATCTGGACAACGTTTATTTTCAACGAAACGGCGCTACACATAAGCAACGAAACCATTGATCTTTTACGGGAATAACACCTCTTATTGGAAAACCATTTATATGAAGACTTCTCTTCAAAGTTACAGACTCCTTCTTGTTTTATGCCGCGCCAATACGGTCCCAAGCTCGAGATGTACACCTGCGCAATGCCAGACATCCGAAGACGCAATCTGTGTTATTGCCGGAAAAATTCCTCTGGATATGCGTGCACGTGAATTACATCACCTCTTTGGTGGACTAAGTGCAAGACCTTCAAGGGAGCAGAAACGGGAGGAAAGAAGCTCAACGCTTAACGTATGGCAACGAAGGCGGTACTCATCCTCCACTGGTCGCTGGACACCCGAGCTCATCCCGAACGTGAACACATGGTTGCAACGCGGATTTTGGTTGACTTTTACTTTTACCTAATACAGTTTCTGACTAGACATGGGTGCTTTTAACATTATTTGCACAGATTTGGTGTGGCTGCTTCACCACATGGCCCCATCCGCCCTGAAGAGCTCGAAGACGTGAAAAATGTTCTATTCTACTGTCTTCGGTTTGCAAGAGGCGCGAGAAGTTAACTCTGGCGTGTAGCATACAACCGAGTGTGTCTGATCTAATAAACATTATATGCAGCTCCAAACTCTCGGCGTGCAAGTTTACTAAGCTGGTGATGCGGTCGCTGAGTGAGCTCGATGAAGAAAGGCGAAGGAGAGAACTGTTTCAACACCAGCAGCTAGAGGCTGATAGCTATGACGCCTGAGTCTGTATTACTTTAGAATCAGAGTTCCAGTGAAGGTCAACTAGAGACAAGCTGACGACAATCACACACGCCTGCGATCACTCACGACCAAATCATACAGTGACAAGAAGGTATACTCGTATGTCATGACATTACCGCATTTTTGATGTTCCTTTTAATTCGACCTACAGTGGAAGCAATTGGAGACTATCTTCCACGTATTACCTTCATACGTCCCAGACAGAGGGCCTGGTCGCAGTTTCTTATTGTGGTCAATATATACAATCACGGCTCCACCTCGATGTAATGCAAATAGGCAGTCCCGGGTGGAAGTCATCCGAATAGAGTAGGTTTATTTTGGTGGGAGGTGCATCAATTAGGGAGTTGTTTCTCAAAAATTTTCCTCATTGTTTTTTATATAGAGCATGTCATAAATCTAAAATGTAATGATCATGAAGTTTCTTATGCAGATTTACAACAAGAATGTGCCAGGTGGGGGAAATTTGACCCTTCCTAAAATATAATTTAGACGTAAAATTCAAATCGTCCATAAACATATAATTTACCAGAATCCATTGTCAGAACGTTGTTTTTTTCGTTGTATACCATAGCGTAATTAGACAATTCGAAATGCAGTCACTAGTACACTTGTTGTGTCCTGTACATTTTAATGAGCTGTAATTTCGTCATCTATATGATGCATTGGGAAAACAAGCGGATCACGAGCCCCAACTGACATGTTGGCACAACAGTTAAACTAATGTGAAAATCTGTTTGATTTAACTCTGCCTAACGTAGCGGCTTAAGCAAAATAAACTAAAAAAATAATTTTATCGTACCCAAAAATCACATAAATACCATTTTTTTTCAAACTAATTACAAAAAAATATTGGAGACTAATAACTAAAATTAAAAATAAGGAAGCTTGAGCTCGAGCTTAGATCTGTAACTCCCTGGACTTTATTTATTCAGAGTTACTAGTAGAATGCTTCAGCCCCCGAAACAAAGTAGAGAAAACATTTGGCCCGCCCTAGTGTACATATAGATTTGATAAGTACATACAACCTTTACAACAACGACGGGGAGGTGTTAACGAATATTCTACAGACGCAAATTTAATTCAAATACAGAAATTAATTTGTGCGAGTATGAAACTAATAATCGACTGCGCGGCTTTTTAAGTGTTTTAATTGAAAAATGGTGCCAGTTAATATATGTACATATGTACGTATATACACACACACTCATATAGTACATATGTGATATGATACATATGCACGTGCGATTAAAAAAGGTTGAAATCGACTAAAATTTTAATCGAGTCATGGACTTATTATTAAAAACAAGGCTATAACAAAATCAGACCACCAATGCGCTTTTTAAAATATATGTACATATATATATACATATGTGGGATCCCTACAAAATGCTGTATATCAAAATTCTTTTCGTACGAAATACTGTAAATTAACGTAACAAAATTCTGTATTTACAGAATTCTGTATTTACAAAATTCTGTAAAAACAAAATTCTGTACTGTCTTAAAAAAATTCTGTATTGAGAAAATTGTGTTTTGACGAAATTCTGTATTAACAAAATTCTGTATTGAAAAAATTTGGTGTTGACAAAAGTCAACGAAAAAAGGAGTTCTACGCAAAAATACGGTGGATTGCGTAGCCGGAGTTGGACTGATGAGGGTTATTTTTTTGAAGCGCGGCCGAAGGCCGCCCACGCGAAAAAGAGTTCTACGCAAAAATACGGTGGATTCTATCGAAACTGAAGAAAAAAGTGCGCACTTTTTTATAAAATTTGTTGTATTTCCTATTATTTACTTACAGCATTTCGTCAATACAGAATTTTGTCAATACAAAATTTCGTCAATACAGCATTTCGGCATTACAGAATATTTTTTACAGAATTTTGAAATACAGAATTTTGTATACAGCATTTTGTAAACAGAATATTGTATCATACAGCATTACGTACCCAACCCTACATATGTATGTATATGCATTTGCATATATGTACGCATAATACATTTAATATGTCCTAGTAAGGCAAATTTCGAGTTTGTTTCATATTTTCAGGAATAAAAGAAACCAAAATGAGAGAATTAGATGCACATTTCTACCTTTTTTTCTTTTTTGCAAATTATATTCTTTTAGATAATTAAATAAACTATTTTCTTATTGATACTTTTCTGAGTTGTGGTTTCATGGTTTTTTTTACAAGCTTTTCAGATGAAGTGTGGCTTTTGTAACATATCTCGCATTAGGCATTATGAACAGAAGAAGAACACGCCAATAATCTTTCCCAATTACCAGCTATTTAGTCTTTTCACTTCCTTTATAAGTTCATATCGTGAGTAATGAGCGAAAGACTGAAGCTTTTTAAGCATAAACTTTAGCACCGTGAAAGTTTGCGTGGATATTTCAGAGAGAAAGTAAACTAATTAAGAAATGTGGAGACTGTTGGGAAATGTTGAACTTCAAAATTAACTTCTCAAAGCGTCAATCTTCTTCAATCGGAAAATGATCAGACCAGCTAGGAGGTAATTTTGTATTTGGCTGGAATTTTAATGTTTCCTCAGTTAATAGAGAAAACATGAATTTTCAACTTGAACTCATACTTAACAGTTGTATGAGCTCAACTAGCAATAACATTTAAAAAAAGTTGAACTCAATTATCATTCTCCAACTGGCCAAAAGTATACTGTAATACTAAATATGTTTTATATAAATAGGTTTTGCGTTTGTATATGAAAGTATCATAAATAAATTTAAATTAAATATTTACTGGCTTTATTTATAATTACGTTCAGAACATTTTAATTTGCTAATTATTGTGAATTTTGATTAACACTAAAGATTAAAGTTAATTTGACTCCGGTATGCTTGAAAATTATTTATACACTTCTCAATTGAAATTAGTTGCAGAATGTGTTATAGTGATATCAGCGAAAGCAGTACAAATTTATGAGGTGTGATTAAAAAGTAAAGTGACTTTTTATTTTGCTAGAAAAATATTTGAAGTAAAAGTAATCCCCCTCGTATAACAGGTAGCGCTAAAGTAATCCTCCTATCAGAAAATGCTATAAATTTTGCGATTGGCCCCTAATGTCAGTTCTGTTTTGACATTTGTGTAGTAAACACATGCGAAATACACGTTAATAAACAATGTTACGTTACACTGCTCCAGAACGCGGAAAATTGCTGACTATTTATTTGACCAATAATCGGTCGCTGACTTTGGCACAACGTGAATTTCGTCGCAGATTTCCTCTCCGTCCAACGCCTACTGGTGAAACACTGCGACGTGTAGCCGCTCGCCTCGAAGATACTGGCTCAACACGAGATGCTGCCAGGCGTGGCAGACCCCGAAGTAACCGTTCTGCAGAGAATATTGCTGCTGTAGACGAGGATGTTATGGAAGCGCCGTCGACATCGACCAGACGACGTGCCACGCAAATGGGTATCAGTCGACGGTCTTTACAGCGAATTTTGGTACAAGGTTTGAAGATGTTTCCGTTCAAAGTCCAGACGGTGCATCAGCTGTTAGCTGCTGACCGCAAATCGCGTCTAACATACGCTCAAGCCATCCTTAATCACCACCAAGAGGAAGATGATTTTTCATCAAAAATAATCATGAGTGATGAGGCCCATTTCCATCTTAGCGGGTACGTAAATAAGCAAAATTTACGCTTCTGCGGCACTGAAAATCCGCGTGAGTCACTGTATGGTGTGCTGTTTTCGCTGGAGGAGTCATCGGACCTTTTTTCTTCGAAGGCGTCGCGGGCCAAACGGTTACAGTGAATGGTGAGCGCTACAGAGCAATGATCAACGAGTTCTTTTTGCCGCAACTTGATGAATTGGGATTGGAAAACATGTGGTTCCAACAGGACGATGCAACGGCACACACTGCACGTGCCCCAACCGATATGCTGAAGGATGCATTTGCCGGGCGCCTAATCTCCCGTTTTGGCGATTTGCACTGGCCAGCAAGATCGCCTGATTTGACCACTCCAGACTTCTTTTTGTGGGACTTTTTGAAGTCGCGGGCTTATGTCAACAAGCCTCAGACTCTTGCAGCTCTTAAAGACAATATCCATCAAGAATGTAAGGACCTATCGCCAGAAGTTTTGGCCAAAGTGATGGAAAATGCCATAAAAAGGGCTCAAATGGCAATCAACTGTGGCGGCGGCCATTTACATGACATCATATTCTCGACTTGATGTAAAAAAAATTAAAAGACCAAATGAAAATAATCCACAAGAAGAATCAAAGTTTTTCATTTTTTTTTTTAATTACAGCCAAAAATCATCGCAAGGTTACTTTTGCGCCACCTTTTATAAAACATTCGTGTAAACGCCTTTTCCAATTCTCGAGCCATCTCGGACCAAAAACGACATTTGTATGGTCGGAGGTCTTCCGACGATGGGTTGAAAAGAACCGGGCCTGACAAAGAAACCACGTTTTTTTATTTAAAATTAGCTTCAATCATCAACCTAACCTCCATCAAGAACAACACAATCATTCCAACGCGCTCTAACATTTCAATACTACTTTTGTGGAACGATTTCTCCTTTGTCTTAAAATACAATAGGTCTCAGTTTAAGCGACAATCTCTTCATTCGAGCGAAGTTTCTTATCGGCGAGCATTTTTTAGGTCTACAAACAGCCAGTAGTCGCTGGGAGCCAAATCTGACAAATACGGTGGATGTGGGAGCAATTCGAAGTTTAATTCATATAGTTTTGCGATCATCAACATGTTCTTGTTTTCGGTCAAGTGAGCAAACGCGGCACCCACTTTGAACAGATCTTTCTCATAGTCGAATTAGTCAAATATAAAGCTAACACGTTCTTTTTATATTCTTACGATGTCAGTTAACCAACGCAACTTCACTTTTCGATCATTCATAACGATTTCGTTAATTGTTTGATGTTTTTTAGTGTTACCGCCTCATTTAGACGTCCACTACCTTATGCATCATCGGTGTCTCTACGTCTACGTTTGAAGTCAGCAAACCATCGTTTAATTGTTGTTTCTGATGAAGCGGAGCCCCCATAACACTTTACAAGCCATTGCTTCGTTTGAACGGTAAGCAACGGTAAGAAGCAGTGTAAAATTAAAACAAGAAATATATTCGATCCATTGCTTTGAAAATAACAACAGTAGCTTTACTCTTAGCACAGTAACTCACGAACTAACAAATAGAGCACATGAAATTTTAACAGTTGGCTTTTTAAGGTTAATGCTAACTGATAAAGGGGTGAATACAATAACACTAGTGTCATCTATGTGTTATACCCGGGACTTTTCAGCCCATGTGTTATGTACAAGACATACGTTCAGTACATATAGTATGTATGTACCAACACAACAAATAAAAAAATCGGAAATCGAAATTTGAGAAATCTCTTTTTGAACACGTACTTATTTTTGAACTCGTACTTATGATGGCCTAAACATAGATATACCACATTGATGCATTCGAATAAAGGGATTTGCGATACTTTACTCAGCACCCTTTAAAACGTATCGAATCCTCGGTCTCAAGAAAAATACATGTTGAAGAGCTCCATCACTATTGATTTTGTTCTCGTCAAGTATTTTTATTAATCCAATATATTAGATTTGTAGTCCTAGTCACAGGTAATGCTGAAATAAATTCGAGGTTCCTTAAAAAAAAACAATTTCCTCCAGGAAAATAATTTCATTATAGATTTTTCAAATTCTTTATTTTGAATTTTAACATCAAGCTTACACTTGTACCAGTATAATGCTTTCGCGACACGCTCATGCATTTGCTGTCCAGCAGCTTATATGTGTGCGTGTCGGGTGACACACATACTTGCTTCGTGTCACACATACATGTTGTCATCTTTTGCATGATGAAAATCAAAAATTTTAGATATTAGCGTCATGCACCCGACACGCACACATATAAGCTGCTGGACAGCAAATGCGTGAGCGTGTCGCGGAAGCACAAGTGCAGAATTGGTTAGTAATTGGTTGTTGTATCCATTATTGCCGATCATGTTGGGGAAAGGAGAAGTAAATAAAACAATCACACTTCCAAACGCGTTAATGGTGAACTAGTTCAGGATCAGTGTATTTTCTTGCGGGATGAGTGCACACTTACATACATGCATATGTACTATATGTATGTATGTATATTTGTACAAATGTAGTGCTGAAAACAGTGAACGACGTAAACGCAGTCCCCTGTCAGCTGTTACGATCAAACTAATGAGAACCCCATGTAAATGAAAAATTCCTTCCTTCCGTATCGTAGATTTTATGTATTTCACGATATTTAAAACAGTGAACGACGTACGCAGTCCCTTACTGCAGCCCCTAACGAGCACAAAAACTCATCCCGAGAGAACAACTGCGTTCTTTTAATTACATATTTACACAATACGTCGGTTTGTGTGTGTATGTGTTTGGTTGTATCTACACAATGTTGCCATTGATTTTTCTGATAACACACTTTTTCACACATCCGCGTTATCAGTTACAATTTTTCATTGTTTAATAAACCAAAGCCAAAAACCAACAAATGCAAATAGTTCATTTATCTATAATTAACATGATTCAACAGTGTTTTTAAGTTATTTTAATAAAAATTATAATTTTTCTAAGTTTATTTTGTAAATGACTTCGAAATGTACTGCTTGGCAACACGGTGTGGTCAGAGAGCAATCAGCTGACAGGGTATTACGGGAATTTTTAAATATTGTGAAATAAAATCTACAATACTACGATACGGAAGGAAGGAATTTTTCATTTACACGGGGTTCTCATTAGTTTGATCGTAACAGCTGACAGGGGACTGCGTTTACGTCATTTTCAGCATAAACCCATTAACCTTTGATTACATTAGAAAAATAATAGAAATTTAGCTCATCACATATTGATTGCATATACATACATATGTATATACATAAATACATATACACGTATTATACGGACACAAGTAATAACCGCCTAAATCGCATTAAGAAATAATTCGGTTGTGTTTATTTGATAACTTATCCTAATAATATGCATGTATACATTTATGTGAAATTCTCACCTCTTTAACAATGGTTATAAAAAGTTATAAATATACAAATATAACGGTTTCTATACATACAAACACAGGTATTTCCTCGAAAGCATGGGTTCTAACTCAAGCGATTATTGCTAATGCCCAACGTTGACTGTTGTACTAAAAAAAATATTAATCTCATTGTACTCACATATGTTTTGAATTGAATAAATGAAACGGAATGAAAGCACATACATATTCACATATACCATACAGTATACTATATATAAATGTACATATTAAATGGCATGTCTAACTTTCAGTCACAGAAAAATACAAAAACTATGCCATCGAAACGTTCACCGATGATACCACCATATTTGGATTATATGTATGCTTTTCAAATGAAATTTTTGTTTATAGAGTATAAAAATTTTTTTTATAATAATAATTTCATTGTAAATAGTTACTTTGTAATATCGAATGAAAACCAGAAGAAAACTGTTTGAGATTTATTGCCTTTACAGAGCGAAGAAATATTGTTTTCTACGTAAATACATATGCACGAATAACTCTTTTACATATTTTTTTATATAACTTTTTTTCTTCTTACGTTCTACAATTGAATTCTTAGAAATTAAGAATGGATGCATAGAGTACACAACAACACGTTAAAACTATCGCCTTTTTATTATAATTTTACGATTAAATGTTATAACGCCGCGAAATTGCCGCAAATGTTTTAGCCCACGATACGTTCCTACAGCCTTCCCTTGGCCACCTCGTTCACCAGATTGAACTGCACACGACTTGTCTATGGAGATATTTAAAAGACGAAGTGTATGTTAATATACCAAAACTATTAGAATATGGGTAAGACTCCGTCAGAAAATATGAGATTTGCAAGTGGTCTTTCGATTTCTTTGAAACTTTGGGAAATATTAGTTCTAGGTAAGATACATTCGAGCCTAAAAGGATTTTGAAAAATTTTCAAAATTGAGTCATCTACGCCATGTTGAAAATCGGGACCGTGTTTTTTTCAAAAATCAATATTTCTTGAACCGTTGGATGGATTTCAATGCAATTTACAGGCAATATAGAAACAAATAAGTAGTTTAAATTAGTATTATGTTAAAAAAAAATTTCGAAATTTTGACCAAAAAAAAGTCAAAAAAATTTTTTGAATCAATTTTTAGTTGATTTGGCCAGTTTTTTAGATTTTCTGTTATACACGTAACGATTCCTTATGATTTAACCTTTATTTTGAAAAAAAAAAAATTTTATGGTGTCTATAATAGTTCTCGAGATATTGCGATTTTAGTGGAAGCGCGCATCGTGAAGTTCGCGGTTACGCAGCGCGGGAGTAGAAAAACGCGCACAGACCTGCAGCAGTCTGCTCCAGTCACTTCATACAGGAACACATAACGCAGCGCGAACTTCACGATGCGCGCTTCCACTAAAATCGCAATATCTCGAGAACTATTATAGACACCATACAATTTTTTTTTTTTCAAAATAAAGGTTAAATCATAAGGAATCGTTACGTGTATAACAGAAAATCTAAAAAACTGGCCAAATCAACTAAAAATTGATTCAAAAAATTTTTTTGACTTTTTTTTGGTCAAAATTTCGAAATTTTTTTTTAACATAATACTAATTTAAACTACTTATTTGTTTCTATATTGCCTGTAAATTGCATTGAAATCCATCCAACGGTTCAAGAAATATTGATTTTTGAAAAAAACACGGTCCCGATTTTCAACATGGCGTAGATGACTCAATTTTGAAAATTTTTCAAAATCCTTTTAGGGTCGAATGTATCTTACCTAGAACTAATATTTCTCAAAGTTTCAAAGAAATCGAAAGACCACTTGCAAATCTCATATTTTCTGACGGAGTCTTACCCATATTCCAAACAAAATAATGAGCTTTCAACTAGAAACATTAAGTGGGGCCATAGAAAGTGAGCTCAAAACACCCAATGTCTAAATGGAGCAAAAGTGGGTCATAGATAGGGCCTTTATTTCTATAAAATATATTCAATATATAAAAAAATAATAATTTAGCAAAGTATTATTAGAAGACTTTTATCTGTTTAACATTAGTAGGTCTTATTTGGCGTGTACATTTTCTTAGGTGGTTGGTAAAATTTGAAAAGAAAATTTTTTTTTATAAGCAGCTCTTTCGTGGCTGAAATAAAATTAGAGGCTTACTATTGCCTGCCGATTTGGGCAAAAAAAAATTCATTATTTTCGGTGGATGGCTGTAGTTGTGATCGATATCTCGTAAGGTATCGATCAAACAATTCAAAGATTATGCAGCTTGCACTTCATACTAAAAAAATCGTTACAGTTTTTGTTTGTTCCACTTAGTTGTGAGTTACAGGGTGTTAACAATGGAAGTCAACAAAGAGAAAATTTGGTACGAGAATGCAAGCCAGGCCGCTGAAATTTTTAATGAAGTTTTTGGTACCGTACTGTACCAGCTAATTACGTGCAATTTTAGTTTCACCGATTCCGTCCAGGCATTTTTGATGTTAAAGAAAATGTCGATAATGTCGGAAATGTCGATAAAAATCACAGAAATAATCGAAGTTGACCGGCATGTTAGTAGTCGTAGCATCGCCCAAGAGCTAACGATGGACCATAAAACAGTTTTAAACCATTTGCGCAAAAATAATTTATTTCTTTTTCTCCATACTAATATGCTTATATTATTATTGTTTAGAAAAAAAAATTGTTCTATAGATTGATGTTTAATGCTCACTGCGGGTTTCGAAGCTGGGTCTTGCCGAATGGTGGTCACGCACAAACCCACTAAGTTATGGCAGCCGCATATACATAAATATTTATTTCACATACACATGCACATGCACTTAGGTTTTATTTTTGTGTCCCATGCACTTGCAATCTGTTTAGTCGCGGCAATGATTTCAAATACATATGTATGTATGTATGTATGTAAATTTAATGCATTCTCTGGGTAAACACCAAAATTGAAAGTTAATTTATTTTTGCAATTTTCCATTCTGGGGTTAGGCTGAAATCGAGAATAATGCATACCAATCGGTGAGGTTATAAAAGTTTGATGTTTTACGACATTAAATGTGATTGACAACGAGGCGAATATGTTGATTGTTCTTTCTCAAATAGAGATAAAAAGTCCATTATTTTATTTTCGTTCATTGGCCGAAAAGAAACAAATATTTGCTCGATTTTAAAGATTAAATATCATCAAAATTTAAACTTGAAGCGTTAACTTTTGAAAATCGCAAAGTGAAAGCACCAACATGCGTCAAGAAAGTTAAACTTTTAATTTTCTTTTCATTCAATTTATTACTGCACAGAGCCATCCCCAAAAACTAGGTGCTTATTAATTGAACGCTTTTCGCTGATCTTCTTATAGTAAATTTTGAAAAAAAAAACTGCAGATAAAGATATTAATTTCACACCATACATACATATGTACATATATATTTATATTTGTGTAATACTACAATAATATTAGTGTGGAGCGCACGAGTAGAATCTTGAGAAGTCTAGCCTGGCCGTTCCCTTGGAATTTATGATTTAAAACGCAACAGATAAACTTGTATTTACTACAATGTTAGGTTTTAGAATTCATAAATCAGTCAACATTCATACATATGTATGTATATGTAAGGAAATGCTCACTTTTACACATACTTGCAAATAATTGAAATAATTTTTAAATGAGTTAAGCTTTTATTTACCATATTTAATGGTTGAGTTTATTTTTATTTTTAATTCGAGTTAGTGATATTAAAATAAACATATAAATTTTTCCTTTTAACCGAAACATCTCAACAATTAATGTATTTAAATAAATTCAACACGTTGTTGCACCGTTATTATCGTCCATTCCCTACGACTATTAAATATCAACTGGCAAAATCAACCTAGAATTTAGTATGTACCCTGTACCTGGGGAACTGACACTGATCGATACACTTTAAGCCAGGCCTACTACTTATCGTAACTAAATATATAATACACATAGCCATGGCATTGATTAAAATATTAACTAATTTCAATGAAAATGAATATAAATAGACTATAAAATACCAGATTTCACCTGAACTGAGACATTTGTAATAAAATACATATGTATGTTTATTTTTGGAGCACGGCCGATTTCGCCTCAATAGCAAAAGTAAATTTCTAACATGAAAAAGTATCCCATAAAAAAACCATCTGGCTTTCGAACGTGGAGATAATACTGTTTAAACAGACAAAGAGGAAAATCCCAACAAAGTTTCTGAAAAAGGTTTTAGTATTATACATTTTTGTAATTTGGCGTGTTTCATGTAATTTGGTGGTGTTCCATGTAACATATTTTGAAAATTTCTGGATTAAAAGTTAATAATAAAGGAATACATAAGTGAAACGAAGAGAGCAATAGAATAATGAGATGATAAAATTATAGAGACTCCGTTTCGTAAGTCCGTCAGGCTGTCAGCCAGTTGAGATTGCGCCGAGCACTAGACCAGAACTTGTTTACATAAATTGTGAAATTATTCAAAAGGAATAATGAGTGAAAACAACGCTCCGACATGTACATATGATCCAGTTTACTATATTATTTACAAGTGCTCATACATCCAATATGAGTCTTAATTTAAAAACGAACTCATTTATTTTCTCTGTATGTGTGTATTTTACTTTGTAATTAAAAGTTAAGCTGCGATTAGTGGGTGCCGTACCTTAGCCATAACCGTAACCATAGCAATCAGTGTTGGCATCACTGTAAACGATTATAGATGTCGCACCATAATGTCGTAACCATAAATTTTAGTTTTCCACCGTAACCGTAAGCAGCTGCGAAATAATTTATATTTGTTTTGTTGTTTACGATAAAAATTTGAATATAAGAAACAAACGACGAAAAATTAATTGACTTAGTGGAAAATTGTCCGCGTTTTTATGAAAAAAAATGCAAATGTTGTAATTAATTATACGTCAATATCAGGCATTTATGGTTATGACATGACTAATCGCCAAATTCTGTAATGTCAGGTTATGGTTGTGGCTATGGCTATGAAGCTTTAGGCCCATACACTTAGCGATATTGGAATTCATTCGCACGAGAATTATTATTTCTATTTTTAAAGTCGCAAAAATTTTAATATATTTATTAGTACATAACTTTAAGGAAAAAAAATGTGTCTTATAAATAGGCCAAAATGTTTAAGAAATACTTTGCAAAATGGGTACATATATGCATTATTATAAATCCATTACCGATTTCGTGAATTTCTACTAAAAAATATTTTTGAACATTTTAAGTATCTTATTAAACAGCCTAATATGAATCTGAAGGAGCTGTACCACCTCTTCAAAAACGAGCACTCTGGTGGAAAATTTACTGAAGTGCTGTCCTCTAGATTCTTACATAACACACGCCAAGGTAAAACAATGAAAGTAAAGACCCCCTAAAACTTATTTATTTCTATAAACTCAAGGTAAATATATTTGAATACAACCAATTGTAAAGTAGCCTGCCTGTGACTCCATCTATAAACTTGCTCCATCAAGAATTATTTTCTCCCAGACAGTTTACTTTGAATAATTACGTATGCACTTAACTCCAAAAACGCTAAAGAAATTAAGACGACGTTTCCTTTAGTTGTTCCATTGTGTGTATTGGGTGTATTGCTTATAATGGGAAACGAAAATGAAAATCTATTTTAAAGAGGTAACCAAATGTATTCCGGTTGCCAATTTTTTGAACATTATATATATATAATTGGCGTGTACACCCTTTTTGGGTGTTTGGCCGAGCTCCTCCTCCTATTTGTGGTGTGCGTCTTGATGTTGTTCCACAAATGGAGGGACCTACAGTTTCAAGCCGACTCCGAACGGTAGATATCTTTTTTATGAGGAGCTTTTTCATGGCAAAAATACACTCGGAGGTTTGCCATTGGCTGCCGAGGGGCGACCGCTATTAGAAAAATGTTTTTCTTAATTTTGCTGTTTTCACCGAGATTCGAACCTACGTTCTCTCTGTGAATTCCGAATGGTAGTCACGCACCAACCCATTCGGCTACGGCAGCCGCCATTGAACATTTTTTGAACATTAATACACATTAAAACGCGTTATTGTATACACATACATACATATATGTAAATATACACATACGTAAATTGCAAAAATATTTGCAATTACTGGTAATCGTTTCAAATCTATACCCAAAATAAACCGCGACCTTTGTGCTTTGAAAAGCTTTAAAAAAAATTTGGCTAAAACTTATTTTTGGAAAGCAAGAAATTTTCAAGTGCAGGTCCGCTAATAAATACATTTGTATGTACATATAAAAAGATTGAAAGCGACAACACGACGTCTGCATATGTCTGTGCTTTTACTGCTATATAATATATGTGTGTGTGAACATGTTCTTATAGAGTTAATATTTTGAGCACGGCATCAAAAACAATCCCTACAACAACACCCCCTATTCCTATTTTATGAGGCTACGATTAATTTTATTCCTCATCTTTTATTTAAGCTGTTACCATAAAAATATTAAATTAATCTACTTCTAGAAATATATTGACGTCTTCATGTTACATCATATTTATGTATCGTTCACTTGCAGCAAGAGTTTCATAATCTCAAAATTTGTATTAGATTAGTATCCAGAAATGACCACGAACAATATTTATTTACAGTAACTGATTAGGCGAAAATGTGTATTTACTTTTACTTAGCGAAGCGTAGTAAATTTAAAACTTTGAATTCTCGAACTTTTTGAGTTATGGCATTCTGACAGGAAGCGAGCGTTATGCGTCGGGTGTTTTTTTCAGCTTTATGAGAACTATCGATATCTATACTTATGGTTTGATAGCTGAAAATTGCAAACTGTGTTGACATTTCTGTGCAGTAAGGTTTGGCAAGTCATCATTTAACACCAAAACAACGTTTCCAAATTGTGGAAACTTACTTTGAGAAAAATAAACCTGTTTGGTTTCTTTTGAAAAGAAGTAAACCTCCAACAAAAATTGATTGCAATGTTCAAGTTATCATTGACCCTATACGGCCAGATTTATTGGAATAAGTAGTCAAAAATTGGTCTGATCAAATGGACCATGTAGCTCGTAGCCGCGGTGGACATATGCCGCATATATGTATGCCATGAAATTATTTACCAGATTATAATAAAAAAATGCATTTCAACAATATTTCTGTTTTATTACAATAAATCATTTTAAGTTCTCAAGCTCTTAAAAACACCCCATTTTTGAGCTATTCGAATATCTATATAATATATATAAAAGAAAGTCATGTTAGTTACACTATTTATAACTCGAAAACGGCTGAACCGATTTGGCTCAAAATTGGTGAAGAGGTAGTTTAGAATCAGGAGACGGACATAGGATACTTTTTATTCCATTCGAATGCGTTTCCGTGGAGCCACTATAAAATGTGGTATAACAAAAACGCATCTGATATGGAATAACAAAACGCAAATGACAGCTAAACGTAATTTTGTCTATGGTTAAGTAGAAAATTTGATAATATAAATTTTGTCAGAAATATATAATCACAGTAAGTTGTATTCTCTTTGAATCATCATTATCAATGCCGCGACCAAGACGATCGAATCTTTCCCGACAAAGCCGTAATGCAAGAAGGATACGAAACATTGCGAATGAAACGATTGAAGAAGGGCAAGGAATTGCCCGTGAAGAGCGCCGAGTTAGTATGGCTCGACTTCGTGCTTCTTAATCACAAGAGCAAAGCGAGGCAGCCCGTGAAACGGCTCGGTTGGTAATGCGAAATCGTCGAACGAATAACAGAGATCAACAAGTATGTAGATCATTTTCGACGCACAAGAAGAGAATTATCAAGTACTGATTTGAATCAAGCAGCGTTTCGATATGATTGCAACACTGATTACTGCTTACATCTTAGCGTTTGCATTGGGCCAATGAACGTTGTTTGCGAGTATTTTGGCGCATTGAAGTTTTCCGGAGAAACGCCCGGATTGTGCTGCCTTAGTGGAGGAGTGAAATTGCCATTATTGACTTTTTTGGAAGCGCAATGATTTTACTGTCTGGCGACTTCCGCCAAACACTGCCAGTAATTCCAACATCAACGGCTGCTGACGAAATAAACGCTTGCCTCAAATCATCGAATCTATGGCGCTATGTGAAGAAACTTCAGCTGACAACAAACATGAGAATTGCATTACTTAATGATACATCTACTGAAGATTTCTCTGAGCAATTATCGAGTACCTGTCGACGAATCGAGCAGATTGATTTCATTTCCTCAGAATTTCTGTAACTTTGTCTCATCGAAAGACGAACTTATCAATAAAGTATTCCCAAACATCATTAATAACTACAAAAATAAGCAATTTTAGCGGCTAAAAATAAAGATGTGGATGATCTAAACTACATAATTCAAAATGATATCATTGGAACAATGCATTCATTCAAATCCATTGACTGTGTAACAAATGAAGATGAAGCCACCAACTATCCAATTGAATTTATAAACTCCTTGGATTTGCCTGGCTTACCACCGCACAATTTACGCCTAAAAGTTGGCTCCATAGTAATCATGCTTCGAAACATAAGCCCACCAAAACTTTACGTTTGGTGGTAAATAAATTGATGAACAATGTGATTTACGCAACGATACTCAAAGGAAAATTCGAAGGTGAAGAATTCTCACTCCGAGGATCCCGATGATCCCAACCGATCTTCCGTTTGAGTTTAAAAGACTTCAATTTCCGATCCCTCTTGCATTCGCCATGAACATTAACAAATCACAAGGCCAATCCTTGAAAGTTTGTGGTCTGAATCTAGAAAATCAATGTTTCTCACATGGTCAATTATATGTGGCATGTTCACGGCTCTGAGAACCATCTGCGTTGTTTGTTCTTGCACCTCATAATAAAACAAAAAATGTCGTGTATCACAAGGTGCTTAACTGAAGAGTGCAATCTATTAAAGCTTCATTGAAATACTTGATTAATAAAAAAATTAACTTAATAAAATCAAAAATCTCCTTTTTTTTTGCCTCTATTGCGGAACAAAGTTCGCCGCGTCAGCTAGTTATGTATGTATAATTATGTATACAAGAACATATAACGTAAGACATACCACAAACAACTCTGCCTTTTCAACTATAAAGGCAAAAACACGAACGCCACTAAGAGCTGCTATCGCTACTATGTCCAAAAAAATCAATTCGACGTTGACAGAGCACTAAATGACGTAGATAAGTCATGAATGTCGTGTTATCTATACTTAAAAAAAAATGTGGGCAATACCTGAAAATATTATGCAAAAGATTATGATAATGGGAGTGTGACTAAATATTATATACTAAGACAATTTTTAAAACCTTAATTTGTCTGGTTGCCTGTTAACAACCAAAACGCGTAAACCACCAAAAATTCTAGTCAGTAGTATTCTAATTAAATAATTGTAGGTGCCTCAGTTATTTCTCGTATTCAGTTTATTCCCATTTTATCATTGCAAATAGTTTTCACTGTAAACTTGAATGAGCTCTTAAGTTGAGCACCTTTGAGTGATTGCTTCCTCCCTTCAGTTCGCCCCCTAGTTGGTAACCAGAAGTTAAAGTACCCAAATGGTGTGATCTTTCTGCATTTAAGTATGACCAATGTAAAAAAATGACGATCGAGTAATCTACACCAACTTTCGGGGAATTGTATTCTTAGTATTGCATATACGGTCTTGTGAAGGTTTTGTGTAAAAACTCAAAGCTGACCTTTGATTAACTAGCTGGAGCATGTAGCTTATGTAGCTTTATCTTCTTCTTAATTGGCGCGATAACCGCTTACGCGATTTTGGACGAGTTTAACAAAGCGCGCCAGTCGTTTCTTTCTCGTGCTAACCGGCGCCAATTGGACACTAAGTGAAGCCAGGTCCTTGTCCACCTGATCTTTCCAACGCAAAGGAGGCCTTCCTCTTCCTCTGCTACCACCAGCTGGTACCGCATCGAATATTATCAGAGCCGGAGCGTTTGTATCCATTCGGACGACATGACCCAACCAACGTAGCCGCTAGATCTTTATTCGCTGCGTTATGTCTATGGCGTCCATCGCCTGCGATATTCGCCGTTGCCAACGTGCAAAGGTCCAAAAATCTTCCGCAGAATTTTTCTCTCAAACACTCGAAGCGTCGCTTCATCGCATGTTGTCATCGTTCACGTTTCTGCGCCATACGTTAGGACGGGCATGATGAGAGCCGTGTAGAGTTAGCTTTATGTAGCTTTAGGCTTGCTAAATCTATCATTGACCAGATAATCACGGCTTTATGAATCATGGAAAATACCCACGAAAAAATAAGCATAAAACATTATTTGCTATTGTAATTTCATAGTTTTTTGAAATAAAACTCTAGGAATGATCTCTCTGAACGGATTGAACCCAATTGAGATGTTCTTTTGACGAACAACAACTTCTTATATGAGTAAACATTTCATTGCATACGCCTTATAGAATAATAATGAGAGAGCCCATGAAGTGATCGAAGAAAGATTCTGTGGAAATTTTATAGGCCTTTGCGTGTTGGACGACTTTAGTGGACGATGGAATGGTGCGTATGAGCTTTACTGTGGAGTGGACCTAGTGGAACGACTTCACGGTCCAAGTCATGGTGTACGAATGGATACAAGCGCTCCAGCTCTGATAGTATTCGATGTGGTGCCTACTAGTTGGGAAGCCCGAATGAATGAAGAGACGACTGACACGCTTAACCAAAATCATTTAGACGTTTTTCTCATTTTAATAATTTGTATGAAACTTTTCTATCATTGTTTGATTGATTTTTTTAAGTTTGTCAAAGATTTTTTCGACAACACGATCAACTAATTAACAATTATTTCTCAAAATATTCGAAAAGTAACAATAGTTTTTGGATCGATTTTTATATTTGCGTTGATTGAATTTGATTTTTACACTTTTGATGGTGTTTTTTGTATGAAATTTTTCCCTACTAAACGTAACAAAAAATAATTACATGAAATGTTTCCTTACTAAAGTAACAAAAAATAATTACATACATATATCGTCCCCTTAGTATAACAATAGCCTATGTATGTGCTCATACGCTATTATTTTTTTATTGAATTTTTGGATTCTCCATCGTCGATTTTATATGTGGTCAAAATTTTGTGAAATTCTAGTTCCACAAAGTGGGTCAAAACGTCAGTCAAAAAATAATAAATATTTACAGACATAACGAGATTTGAGTGAGAGCTACTTTCGACAAAAAGTTTGAAATTCATTTTCTCAAAACATCAAAAAATTTATAGGCTATTTTAATACTAAGGGAACGATATAATGTTTATTTATACATATGTATGTATATATTATTATTTTCAAGAAAAAGTTAGCCATAAAGGATTTGTTGTTGTTGTTGGTGCTGTGTGATTTTCATTTGGACTCACTGTATTTTCAAAGTGCATAGTACAAATGCATAATCGAGTTAAGGACCCACTGAATGAATATTTGACGTACTTACACTTTGTACATACATATGTATGTACATATGTATATACACATATGTGCGCAAGTATATGTGCATACGTAAAAATATATGCTAATATAAAGAAAAAACAGTAAAGAAAATAGTGGCACAATTACATATGTATGTATATACATTATTTTTTTATATAGAATTAAAAAATATTTAATTGAATTAACATGAAAAACCCTATTAAAGTAAATTCAATGAACAATCGCATAGATTTCTCTGGATTTGTTGAATCGCTCTCACGTCACAAGTAAATGGGTGCCAGATTGTAAACAAAGAATAGATACATACATATGTATGTATATTCGTATGCATGTATGTACCTACATTCGGTGGACTTATACATGCATATATATTAGTATGTATTATATGGGAGAGGAGTCGTAGAGAGTGACCAGTCTCACCATAATAACAATAAATCCTGGGACAGAAATAAAGCAACAAATACTTTGATCTAAACCACAAGCATTTTTGATAAGAATTTTCTTAAGAATATTGAACAACTAAACAGAGTGTCCGATCCAACGCATACATATACACGTGCATGTGCTTAAACATTCTTATATTTTCAGTAAATATATACAAATACATATAAGCTTCAACGTATAAATATTTTCCCCAGTCCAGACATAGCTAGAGCATAATACTGGGAAAAGATATATGTACATACATAGATACATACATATGCATGTGTGCATATGCGAACTTATGCGCGTGTACGTTCATCTAATGTATCTTTGTATACATGTAAATTAACTAGAGATCGGTAGTGATAATGAATTATAAGTTCATCATATATGTATGTATGTACCTATTGTGCATATCCACATGTGTTTACATGTGTGCATACACGTGCACATTTCTCATTCATTCTATGCTAAATAAAAGAGACCAAAAACTAACGCCGCATTCTGTTCCGAGAATATAATTATAATTAAGTTTATTAAAATGAAAAAGAAATAATTCATTGAAAATTCGCTCTAAAATTCTATCTGGTTAGCAAAGTCCACATGTTCATACATACATATGTACACACATTACTTCATAGCTGATAGCTAACAGCTTTCTTATGCACTCATCACGAATATACCAACTCAAAGAACAAATTTTGTAGACCAACTGTAGTCAACTCCTAGGGACTTGTTTGCAAATATTTTACTCACCCGGCACTGCACACTTTTTCACAAATGGCGCCACACTTTTTCAAAACTTTTTTACTTTAGATTGTCGTCGGATGGCAGGTAATGTAAAGTTATTAAATTTTGTTGGGAATTATAAAAAATGGCTTCATCGAATGCGCCAAAATCAAATGTAACCAAGATAAGAAAAGGCTGTGCAAAGAAACGCGAATAGTATATAAGAATTGTATATATGTACTTATATACAAGTATACACACATATGTATTTATAATAAGTATACACACAAATGGTAGGAAATATTTGAGATCGTGGAAAGTAATGTACTAAAGTCAAACAAGCCCGCCGTGATAAATACAATACGCGGTTGTGAGAACTGAATGTCGGCGGTGTTAGCGTTTCCTACGCCAATATCGACCAATGTTATGACGATGATAGCTAGCGAATTACTAACTGGTAGCGCTGGTGTAACCAACAGTGAAGGTATGCGATTAAGGCGGCATTTGCCATCAGCTGTCATTGCCACTGTTTCGAGAGCGCGTGAGAGTTTATAAATACAAGAGAGCTGTCAAAGAAACAAAAACTTTTATTCGAGTCACATTGATAATGTTATAATTTTGTTTATTTTTACAAAAGAATCTACATGTACGCATATATACGTATTAGGGCGGGTCGATTTAAAAATCGCTCATTGCTCTGTGAAAATCGTATTCTAGGGATCAAAATAAGAAACTTTGCCGAAGGAACCATACCTCTGAAACGAATTCTGATGTCCCCAAATTTGGGTCGAACGAAAAATCCCACTTTGACCCATTTAGAGTGCTCCAATCGAGTCCAAATGTATGACCGACCCCCACTAACTTTGGACGGCCGATCCACCCATGCCAGTGGCACACCCCCTGGAACTCCCCTGGGGGGTTCCCCATACAATCATTTCAAAATATCACCATTTTTGGCCTTTACATGAGAAAAGAAACTAAAAAGTTCGACCCAAATTGAGGGACATCAGAATTCGTTTTAGAGGTATGGTTCTTCGGCAAAGTTTCTTATTTTGATCCCTAGAATATGATTTTCACAGAGCAATGGGTGATTTTTTTGCCTCTCCACAAATCGACCCGGCCTAATACGTATGTTTGCGAAAAGCACACATGGAGGGTCTGCGGCTTGTATATATGTAGCGTACTACGAGTATGTATGAATAAATACATACATACGTACTTATAGATGTAGATACAGGCATGTGCACGTAAGCAATTGCGATTAATATATGTAGCTACTGCCGTAATGCGTACTACGTATGCATTACGCACGCAAATTTATAAATATGTGATATTTGTGTTACTCAGCTGGAAAGTCTGAACAAGTGAAACAAATTTCTATTTCAAAACTGAGATCTGTTTTGCTAACTGAGAACAGAAGAGTACGGCATCTTGTCAAATAAAACAATGCAATATTTGATCTCTCAGTTTTTTTACTACTATCACTCGAAAAATTTAGAAAAAGTACCAGCAACTGTATTTTATATATTTTATATATAATTTAAAATTCATAGGCTCTCACTAGCATTTGTTTAAAATCAGTCATTTGGTTTCATAGTTGGCATTGTTGTAGGTGTTAGTGCTAGTTGCCAACTAAACCAAACTTCGTTTGCATAGGTGATGTACATATATATGTGTACACTTTGTTCTGTACTCGTTGGACAACAAAAGATCTAATTTAAGGGGTCCCGGTGCTCTAGCGCTCGAAAATTTAGGGTATGTTCAGGATTTGTTTTTTTTGTGCAATAAAAAAAGAAAAAGGATATTTAAAGTTTTTAGGCTTTTGATTTAACTTCTTTTGATACAAAAATGAAAAACAGGCCCTAATTTTAAAAATGGCCCTGAAGTTGACACTCCCGAAAAATTGGACCTGGGCGGTGTTATCCATTTTGGTTCTTCTAATTGACTGAAACACAAAAAAATTGACAAAATGACGGAGTTTTGAATTTGACACTCTAAGAATCGGTTTTTTTCAGTTTCTTAATCAAAAAATACGAAATAATTGAAATAATAGTATGATTCTAGTACGGGCGATATCCATTGATGTTGTGCACAACATATTAAAATTTCGGACGATTCGGTTGAATAACTTTTTTTTTTTGACAACACCAGGCCGAACAAAAGTCGTTTCGAGATAAATGAGTTTAAAGTTTGAGGTACAGGAGCGCGCGAACCGCTCTCTACCTAGTTAATGAGCTGTAGAAGCTATAATATTGGGAATTTCCGCATGAAGATTTCACAGATTTTTAAGATACTATACCTTCGAAATATCGAAAAACCAAAAATCGATTTTTGGAAATTTCTAGACCACCGGGTCCCCTTAAGGAAAAATTTGCAATTATCGGTCCAGCAGTACCGTCAATCGAAGATAATTTTAACGGCAGTGGTACTTTGTTTTTTTTTTGTTCTAATTAAAACTTATCATAAAAACGATCTGTCAGTCGGCGGCGCCATATATGCAAATGCGTTGCTCTATTTGCAGGTCAACATCAAAACTCACACCATAAATTGAAAGAGAAGCTCAGCTTAAACACATGATAATTTGGCGGTTGTTTATTTAATTTATTTGACTCGGCTTTAAAATAGTGAATATTTCGACTAAGTCAAATCACTTTTCTTAACTGAGGTGATGATTTTATTGCTCGCTTATACTGTCATGTTGAAATGTGCTCTCTGAGATTTGGAATTGAAGTTGAGTGGCGCATTTTGTGGCTGTTGTTGGTAGTCACCAGGTGCTAGATGCTCAACTCAGGCTATTGCGGATCATGGCTGCAAAGAGGTAATGCCACTGCAGGTCGCCTCCTAAAAATATACTTATATATAAATAAATAATTGCCGCGTACACTTCTGTTATTATTTGGACGAGCTGTTCCTCCTATTTGTGGCATTCGTCTTGATGTTGTTCCATAATAGGGGGACCTGCAGTTTTAAGCTGACTTCGAATGGCAATGGTTTTTTATGAGGAACGTTTTCCTACCAAAAATGACATTGCCTGTCGGGGGGCGACCGCTATTAGAAAAAACTTTTTATATCTCACTCCTGAATGCTAGTCCCCCATCAATTCATTCGAATACGGCAGGCGGCCGCATAAATTATATGCCAACAAAAAAATACAAAAATACAGAACCAAGCTCAGTGATCTCAGAACCAGTGAAAGATTCTTTACAACAATTGTTAAAAAAAAAAAATATATTATATTATATATAAGGCACCGATTAGAAATGAGTCCATATGAATAGTACGCCTAATTCGTATAGTTGAACCGAGCAATTATTTTACTATAATACCAACAGAGTTCGAAAGTTCGTTATATTTTTGCGACCACTGTAATATCACAAAGGACAAGTTAGGGAAGATATTCATAAATATAGTGTGGTAGCTGGATGGGAGGATTAAATATTATATTGCGTGTCTATCTCCAATTAGAACATCTCATAATAAATTAGTATTAGAATTAGATCAGACCATTAGCTTAAATCTGAAACTGAAGTCGTGAGATTTCAGTTAAAATAATTTCAAAGAATTGCGATTATCTATCAAAATCACAAAAAAAATTAGATAACATCAATTAACGGTATCTCATGAGATGACAATATGCATTTTATTTTACATAGAAAACTTTTGAAGCCTATATTTTGGTATTTTGGTTGTGACACTGAGGCATATCTTGTTGTTGATTGATGTTTGAAGCCGAAAAGAGTATATTTAATTCTCCCATCCAGCTACCACACTATATTTATGAAGTGGTCGCAAAAATATAACGAACTTTCGAACTCTGTTGGTATTACAGTAAAATTATTGCTCGGTTCAACTTTACGAATTAGGCGTACTATTCATATGGACTAATTTCTAATCGGTGCCTTGTATATATATACCTATATTTTTTTAACAATTATTGTAAAGAATCTTTCACTGGTTCTGAGATCACTGAGCTTGGTTATGTATTTTTGTATTTTTTTGTTAGCATATTGCTCAATGGGTACAAGAGTGTCACAGCCAAAATACCAAAATATAGGCTTCAAAAGTTGTATATGTAAAATGTCTCCGAATTTCTTGGATCAATATTTTATATTTGCTAATTAGGTGATCAATACAATTATTTACATTTTTTGAAAAGGAATAAGGAACACAGACCGAAATAATCCAAGTCAAGTTTTCTAGTAGAAAGCTCTGAAGTCCTAGTCCTTAAAACAAGTACAGTGATCGCTCAGAGTTTTTAAGTTGGGAAATCCTAATTATTCAGAAAACTTAAACTTCCTTCCATGCAACTTCCTAAAATCTTAAGATTCTACTTAAGTTTTCTGAATAGTTTTTATTTTAACTTTGTTTTCAATCGCAGTATCGATAGACAATAGGCCGTATAGTTGATAATTTTTTGGCAACGCTGGAATAGAGCTCTCTTAAATGACATATGTTTGGGCCTCTTCTTAGCAGGTGGCGAATAGATGAAGCAAATGAACATACCTATGTCGGCTGCGCGAGAAGAGAGCTGCCTTAAATTACATGTGCTGGTAAGGCAGTGTGGCCAAATGAGCTATAGCCATACTCGCTAGCGGCGAATGTTACTCGATAACTTTGTTGTTGCTTTCCCATGCAAATTTTTCGTCAAGTTGATCGAGCATAGAGATAGCGAGCGGGCAAATGGCGAATAGAAGAGGCTTTATCTTACAAAAAGGAAAATATTAATATATATGTATGTGGACTCGCCTCCACCTTCGATAAAATATCGTGAAGAAGTAAAGGGTAAAAACATCGAATCAAACGATTTCGTTATGTATGGTAATATTATGGCGATGATCTCATTTATGTACATATACAAGTACATTCCCACTTACACTTTTTTTAGTAGTAATTGTGTAATTGGAAAGAAAAAAAATGTTGACAATACATAAACTCACTGAAAAAACTCCAAATCGACAAAAAATTATATGAAATCAAAGAGAAAACTTTGACCAAAACTATTCCTCCACACTATAATTATTTTTTTAGGTATGTCGTAAATCTAGTACGAGTACTAGTCCCAAGTCGCAAACTTGGAAAATGAAATTCATTTATTTTTATATTTTATATATTTCCTCGGAGAAAGCTAGAGAAAAATTTTTAGTTTTAATTTTAGTTTTAATCTAAAAACTGATTACAAAAAACTACAAAATTCAACTGTTGGCGAAAAATTTACTAAGATAAGTTCCTTCAGTTGTCGGGCCTAGGTTACCAGAACCACCCATATTTATATACAGAAACTACCCGCAATTATTTCTTCTCTTTACACTTTCAATTGTAGCAACAAATATGTACATATGTATGTATTGTTCTGCCTGTAATTTCTAAATATATATGTATATTTACATCACCATATTCTACTATTTTTGTGAATCAGGTTGATTATGCAACCCTGAGGTGATTATGAAACCTGAGTTTAACATTGACGCACTAATATATACAAACATATGCATGTACATACATAACGCACGATTCCAGTAAAGCTGCTAGAGATCACGTGCTCAGATTCTCAACTTTACCTGCATTAATGTGAAATGCTTCAGAAATATACTTACATACATATGTATATGTACATAGTTTCGCACACATATGATAGAAATAAATAGGCAACTTTTTACATACGCACCTTTATACCTGTATGGGCATATATGTATATGTAAATGACAAGTTTTTCCAAACTCACGAAAAAGTAAGTTGCGCGTAGCAGTGGATTCGTCAAATTCAATTTAAATTATGTACAAAATATTTAAAAAAATTAAACGTTTATAAAATAAGTTTAAGCTGTAACAAAAAAAGTTTTTGAGTTTTAAATGCAATTTTTTTCTCATAAATATGTACATACATACATACGTATCAGGACACTGACTTGCATTCAAAATGAAACTTTGAAATGGAACATGACTTCGAATGGGATCTAAAAACGTTTGCATATACTATATATAGGGTCATTCAATAGGTGCGCTTCAACTTTTTTCCGATAGGGAGGGCGAACAACGCAATATTTTTTATTTTTCGCTTGTCATTTGTAAACTTCATTAGTATACATTTCATCATGGAACGCTACACACTTGAGCAACGATTGCAAATCGTGCAAATTTTTAATGAAAATAATCGTTCTGTTGCTGTTGCGAAATTGCTGGAATTTCGGCCGATTTATGCAAAAGAGTGGTCGAAAATGGGGTTCAACGATTGGACTTCGTAAAACGTGCACGCGGTGGTCATGCAAAAGAAATCGAATTTCATACTCAAATATATATGTTCAAACTCGATAATAAAAAAAAAATTAGTTAAAAAAGTCAAACCGTTTGTGTTTTATTCAAAAAAGTTCAAAAGTTGAAGCGCTCTTACTGAAAAACCCTATACTATATATGTACATATGTATATATTGTAAGTTCATTATCAAAACTTGCTATGCAGGCAGTCTGAAGCGACGAAATCCAGAGCCGCACTACTTGAACGAATGGAAAGGCCCTGTTTCCATGTCGCACTTTCTCTGCTCGTAATCCCGCTTCATTTCAGTTTTATGCACAAAAATGAGTTATTGAAATCTAGATTGCGTTTACTTGGAAAGCACGAGTTTCCGATCTGCACTTGTGCTGGGTCTTGTGATGGGCAGGCAAGCTGAAAGGACGAGTTCAAAGTCGCAATGCTTGATCGGATACAATCTCGCATATCCGCTTCAGGTCGTGTTCGAACGGAGAGCATAGGTTTCCGATCCGTCCTTGTTCTTGAGATAGTGTTGTGCAAGGGACGAGTTCCGTTCTGCCTGACCGGATGGAAAATACTTGTTCCTGTACCGATCCTCTCTATCTTTTTAATATGCAGTGCTCTTCAATGGTTGGTTAGTAGTCTCTTAAATATAACAATCATAAAACATCTTTTCACTTTTTAACCCTTCGATATTTTCTATGTTTTTATTTATTTCCATAACACTGCCCACAATCTCCCCGCTATTCAGAAATGGTCCGCCATTAACTAGCACAAGTATTATTTTTTTCTTTTGTTTCATCCGTATTATCGATCACGTTTTTCAAATATTTTCAATGATTTATGTACATTTTATGTTCCATGTATTTAATTTTTTTTAATTTAAATAATCCTATACCTTTTTTTGTGTGCAGTTTTTGTGGAATTTTGTACAATTTAGATATACCAATTTACTAAAAACTAATATACATTTTTGGTTGGCATTTTGAACAAACGCAAGAAGAGGTTGCAAAAACTTTGGGAGTTGATCAATCAACCATTTCCAAACGTTTAAAAGCCATGGGAATGATCCGAAATTCAAATTTCGAAAAAAACCGCACGAACTTATTCCTAGACCTATTAATTAATTCGCTCTTATTGGAAAACTTCACGTGACTTCTCCATGTATCCGGTGGTTAGGTCTTTCGTGAGTTAAATATCATGAAGCAGAGAAGATGTTTTCTTTAGAGGCGAAGACATTTAATTAGACTCACGCCGAAGTACATTTGCAAATTGTTCAAATTTATTTTGAAAAACATAATTCGATTCGAGAAACTTCTTCTACTTTACATGCATTTCATAGTGTTCATATAGTGTTCATAATCGTCCATCAGAGAGATAGATTCGAGAAATTATAGATAATTTCACAATACGCAAACTCACAATGGCAATAGGCATTCCCACAAAACAAGTGATTGATGATGTACAGAGTAGTGTTAATGATGATGAAATGTGTCAATTCGTCATTCTACTGAACAATTAAAAAATTAAACTTGTAAAGCAATTGAAATCATACGATCATCATTCGCGCAGTACATTTGGTGAATGGGCTGAAGTAAGCAATTGAGCACTTGGAAGCCAACATTCTGATTTACTGAAAACTGGATCTTATACCTTCCTTATACACCTGTATCTTATACCTTACTCTCATCTTATGCTTCGGATCTTCTTCCTCTTTGCATATTCGTGATATGTACATACATATGTATGTATGTAGCAGTCAGTTTGTAGCGCAATGACGCTGCAATGGTACATCGTCCGTGGGGATGCCTGTACGTCATTGACCGTCTACTTTAGATCGCGTAATTTAAAGCATTGAATAAAAAATGATTTTTAAATGTGGAACAACCACTGTAGAGGGAATACCAGTTTTTACAGAAATAAATACACAAAATATTGGTTTGGAGAAAGTCGTTGAACTTGATTTTGTTTTTTCTCCCAAATAAATCACATTCAACGAAAAGCGGAGACTTAAGATAAGATATGTGGAGTTGAAAAGTTTTAAACGAGTATTTATTTCCGTAAATGTATAAACCAATATATACGTAAATACATATATGATGAAAAATATGAACTCAATTAATTTCACCAGAATTTGCCTTTCATACTGAGAGAGATATGACGACTACTATGGTATATTACATGTATGTATACGTATGTATTAGGCCGGGTCGATTTGTGGGGAGGCAAAAAAATCGCCCATTGCTCTGTGAAAATCATATTCTAGGGATCAAAATAAGAAACTTTGCCGAAGGAACCATACCTCTAAAAGGAATTCTGATGTCCCCCAATTTGGGTCGAACTTTTTAGTTTCTTTTCTCATTTAAAGGCCAAAAATGGTGATATTTTGAAATGATTGTATGGGGAACCCCCCAGGGGAGTTCCAGGGGGTGTGCCACTGGCATGGGTGGATCGACCGTCTAAAGTTAGTGGGGGGTCGGTTATACATTTGGACTCGATTGGAGCACTCTAAATGGGTCAAAGTGGGATTTTTCGTTCGACCCAAATTGGGGGGCATCAGAATTCGTTTTAGAGGTATAGTTCCTTCGGCAAAGTTTCTTATTTTGATCCCTAGAATACGATTTTCACAGAGCAATGAGCGATTTTTAAATCGACCCGCCCTAGTAGGTACATATGTATGTATATATTAGAATGACCAAAAAAAAAATGTTTCTTTATTGATGCTACACCCTAATTTGTTCTATGGCCAAAAAAATTAGACACCTGTATTTGTATTTTGAAAATTATCATTGAACTCACATGGAAAAAAATCTCTTATACGTCAGTTTGGTAGAAAATGTTTACAGGTCGGTATTATTTAACCCCTTCTTTTAATTTCTTTTGACAAGCACCCAAAAAATGATACAAAAAGTAAAAAACGAGATTGATATTTTTTTCTTTGTAATTTTTTAAATGTTTTGTTCTAAATATTGGAGGGTCCCAATAAAAATAGCTAAATTTTCTTTTTAAATAAAGCAAGAAGTGTCTAATTTTTTTACCACAGAGCAAATTTAAGCATAACGCAATTTCAATTTTTTTTCGAGCCATCCTAGTACATATGCATATACATTTTTATATTTTACAAGCATTTATATAGGAACATACAGCTTGCGAGAGGGATGTCTTTACCACTTTACCAACCTTGACAAAACAGTGATATGCATTATTTGGATCCAAGAGCCGAAGTTATAAGTCGCGCTCTAAGTAGGAACTAAAATTAGTTGGCATCAACTCCCGATCCCGCACACGCACACATATGTATAATATGTACATGTACACTCTTAAGTAACAGCAAAACTGAACCTTTCTTTCACTGATTCTTTTTGATTGGCATCGCTCTCCGGTTTGACTTTTGAGATGCCAAATGTTAAAAAGAACTAAATGGCGGGCGAATTGAACGTGCGAAAGAGTAAGTGCGTGACATATGGCACGTTTTTTCACTATTATAAATAATTTTCATACTGCATAATTTTCATTCTGCAATACAGATATTTAATGGAAAAACTTTTTTTTTGCACAAGATAGTGTTTTCCAAAATCGGAAAAGCAACAAGACAGTGAAGTTATAGCTGTTAAATCAATAGACAATGATTAAACTGAATTCTATGTATAATTAAAGAACTCTAAATAAACAAAACAAAAATAATTATTATAAAGTGAGTAGGTACCATTACGTTGTTTTACTTTTTTCTTAATATGAATTGGTAAGTGTATCATAAAAAAATTGAAAACGTTTACATGATATTAATTGAGAAAAAAATATTTTCAAATGAAGCCAAACACGTGCCTTTAATTGTTTTGTTTGGTAGCACTTAACACAACCACGATGAGATACACGAAATCAAATTTTTCAAATTGCATTCAACGAATAATAATCAAAATAAAGACGGAAAACTGGTTCAGTAAAGTCATCTTACAGTTCTGATCGTGTTTGTCGGTTCTTTTTCTGTACTGAATATGACTAGGGATGCAACATCGTTCTTAACAACAACAAAGCTGAAAACATCTACACATAGCCCATAAAGTATGCGTTCACTTTACACATTTTTAAAATGATAAAAAATGCAATATAAACTATTTTATTTATTTGTTTCTTTATTGCATACTTAAGTTACAAAAGATGATAAAAAAATAACGGTAAGTAATTGCAGCAACATGTAAATATAGCAAACAAAAAAGTTTGCGTTCACTTTAACCTTTTAAATAATATACAAAAACAAAAATTAATATTTTGTTGGATAGCCACGATGTTTTAGGACTTCACTCATAATATTTAACATTGAGTTTACTACTTTCTGCTCTTCGCAAAGCCACTTTACTTATTGTTGAATTCTTTTTTCTAACAGATCCCACAGATGCTCAATAGAATTGAGATCCGGAAAGTGTGGGGTGTCTCGATCTGTTTTGGAGCTTTGCACTAGATGGCCAAAACTTTTGGCAATCTGTTTAAAATTTATTTTTAAAATTTTTAAATGCCCCCTTCACCGTCATTGTGTTTGACTATACCACCAAGATTTTGTTTCTCAAGAGAAATTCCTAATTTGCGCAAATCAATTTGACGACCTCTTATCCAAAAAAACAAAAAATACAAACTTGGATTTCGCCAAAAAAAATTACTTCGTTCTAAAACTCTGGAGGCTTATTTGTATAATTATTAGCGAATTCAATGTGGTCTCTTCTGTTCTTAAGTGAAATAAACGGCTTTCTTATAGCGACACTACACTTCACGTAATACTTTTCTAGCAGTTCCACACAAATACGTTTTTTAAATGTTTGGTTTACGTGTTCAACAATTTTTGATTACGTAATTCTAGAGTTAATCTTTGCCATATTGATTATGCTGCATAGTTCTCGGACCGGTAGTGTTCTAGGATGCCTAAATCTGCTTGTAATTGTTTACTGCTCGTTGAACAGAGGGAAACGTTCTCTCAATAGCTTTGCCAATATTTCGAAAACTATTTCCATTTTTCCACAATTTTATTATTATTGCAATTGAATTCGCTAACCGATCAAAACGATCCTAACAAAGTAAAGGTAAACAAACTGTACGTAGACTTTCTGGTTGCTATATTTACATGTTGTTGCAATTACTTACCGTTATGTAAACAATGTCAGGAATCTTGTTATTTTCTTTTGCTTTTGTAACTTAAGAATGTAATGAAGAAATAAATAAATAAAATATGTTTTCAACTATAAATTTATATTGTGTTTTTAATTAATTTAAAAATATTTGTAAAGTGTACGTAGACGTTATGGGCTATAGGTACCTATAATAATGACACATAGTCCTCTTTGTTAGTTTAGCTATAAGCCAGAACTAAAAATAATAGTTATCTCGAAATTACAAATTGCAAACGTTGGCCGAACAAAAAACTATTTTATAATAGTCATTAGATGAAAAATATAAATTTTCCGTTACCAAAGTTCTTTCCCAACGTTTGTGTAAAACGTTCCCTGAAAACTATTATGCAAGAGAAATATAAATTTTCCATGACATCTGTGTATATTACAAGCGAACGCATTTTTTACATGGTTCATTCGATTTTCAAAAAAGAAAATCGAAATAAAGGAGGTGAACGAGTGGTAAATTAAGTACGGTGAGATGCTGGTGCTGAGATTGTGACTCCATGTTATTATTACTCATTAGGTCAACTGAGTAACAACTGTTATTATTGCTCATTAGTTCAGAACTTAATCGCTCAGGGACAATTTTTTATAAGAGCGTACAATTGTTGGCGTATGCCGATGATACGAGTATTGACATCATTGGCCTTAGTTCTGCCTTCTCCAAACTGGATAAAGTAGCAAAGTGAATGGGTCTGGTGGTGAACGAGGACAAAACGAAGTAATTCCTGTCATCAAATAAACAGTCGAGGCACTCGCGTATGGGCACCCACGCCACTGTTGATAGTTATGATTTCGAAGTTGTAAAAGAATTCGTATAATTAGGAACTAACATTAACATCGATAACAATATCACCTTTGCACGTTGGCAATGGCGAATATCGCAGGCGATGGAACGATGAGCTGTATAAGCTTTACGACGCCATAGACATAGCGCAGTGAATAAAGATGCAGCGGCTACGTTGGCTGGGTCATGCCGTCCGAATGGATACAAACGCTCCGGCTCTGAAAGTATTCGATGCGGTACCAGCTGGTGGTAGCAGAGGAAGAGGAAGGTCTCTTCTGCGTTGGAAAGATCAGGTGGAGAAGGACTTGGCTTCACTTAGTGTTTCCAATTGGCGCCGGTTAGCACGAGAAAGGAACGACTAGCGCGCTTTGTTAAACTCGAGCAAAATCGCGTAAGCGGTTATCATGATATATAATTGATAAATATTATATTATATATGCGTTATTGGACATGCGTTATTTACTTACAGTGGTTCAATAAGGAACTCGGACATACATAGCACGCAGCTTCAAATTCAAAGTTAAAGTTAAAAACAATTTATCTTGTAGCATTCGCAAAATTTGTGTCAAACAAGAAGTCAGACATCTGCTATTATTGCAATTGCTTGGCACTTTAAAACGGGGAGTCCCACAATTAATTTTCTCTCGGTAGAACAGTGCACAGAAAGAACCAAACGTAATAAATTAAAATAAAATTTCCGTCGTGTTTTGTTGAATAAAAGTCCAAATTATAAACAGGCGTAAAGAGCGTGGACACAGCTCAATTCAAGTCAGAAATTTAATTATTAGTCATTATGAAAAGGGGAAATCGCAAAAATAGTGGATAGATCCCGTCCGACTGTATACGACGTGATAAAATGTTTCAAAGAAACAAAATGTGTAGAAGATACAGTGAGTCACAGTCAAAGTGAGCCACCAATTCCTTGAAGATATATGTTTAAACAACTTTTGTAAATACTTTCAAACACCCATTATTTTTTGTCAACTTTATCAAGTGAGCATGCTTGTGTAATCTAACTGTATTTTTTCTGTTTGTTTGCTGCCGAAGTAGGAGTAATAATGAAGAACAAAAACAAACGCACAAACTAACGTCACACTCAAAGTGAGCCACCTAACATTGTTTCCTTTAAAATAACGGGATATGTATTTTTGGATATTAATTTTCGCTTGCATCTTATTCTTAGAGTTTTAGTTGTTTATTATCAAGCGGCTTATAAAGATGGGTCGACAAACAAGTGTTGAAATTAGACAGTTAGTAATTGATCTTTTTAAAAAAGGAAAATCCCAAAGAAAAACTGCGGAATATGTGAATAAAAGTCGAGGAACTGTCCAGCACATCATACATCGCTTTACTAGAGGAGGAAGAGTAGGAAACAAGCAGAAAGAAAGCAAAAAAAAGGCGTTTTCAGAAAGGGACGAGGCATTTATTTTGCGGGAAGTGAAGAAAAATCCTCATCTTAGTGCTCCAAAATTGACGAAGATGGTTGAGGAGCAGCTAAATATCCACGTTAACCCCGAAACTGTAAGAAGAGTTCTCAGAAAGCATGGTTATAATGGTCGAACGGCCAGAAACAAGCCATTTATTAGCAGCAAAAATCGAAAAAAAGGTTGGAGTTTGCGCTGAAATATGTCTACAAGGATATGAGTTTCTGGCAAAGGTTCATAACGGTATAATGCACCGTAGAGGCTATAATAATATTTTTGTAGGTTCTCTTTACAGACGAAAGTAAATTTAACTTATTTGGCTCTGACGGTAAGAAGATGGTATGGCGACAAAAAAACACTGACTTTCAGCCGAAAAACCTAACTCCCAGTATGAAGTACGGCGGTGGCTCCGTCATGGTTTAGGGCTGCATGGCAGGTGGTGGAACTGGAAATCTTCAACATATTCCAGGCATAATGGATAAATACGTTTATATAGACGTTTTGAAGCAAAATCTTAAGCCAAGTGTCGAAAAACTAAGGATCGAAGGCGACTTCTATTTTTACCAGGACAATGATCCTAAGCACAAATCGTTTGTTGCGCGGGAATATCTATTATATAACTGCCCCCACGTATTGGAAGTACCACCGCAGTCTCCAGATATAAATATAATTGAAAACGTATGGTTCCGTCTTGACCAAAACCTGCGGAAACATAGTATTTCTTCAAAACAAAGTCTTTTAGATGCCTTACAAGACGAGGGGCATGCAATTCTTTCCACATATATCTGTAAGTTATTAGAATCAATGCCCCAACGTCTAAAAGCCGTTATTTCCGCCAAAGGTGGCCCAACAAAGTATTAATTTCTTATTTAAGTTCAGTTCAGCTAAGGTGGCTCACTTTCACTGTGAGATAGATTTGTGAATCATTTTAGTTTTTGTTCTTTTTTTTTATAATAAACAAAGAAAGTTCTTCATGTAAGCGATAAATTATTGAAGCTAATATTCAAACAATAAAAACACATAAATCTTTTTTCCAATCTGTGGTATTTTTAAACAAATTTCTACTAAATCTGATGACTAGGAAGTGTGGCTCACTTTGACTGTGGCTCACTGTATAAAGAAATTGGAACGACCAAAACTGTCTTTGGATGCAGATGAACGGTGGATAGGCAACAAATAATTATAATGGAAGAGAATAAAATTTGCAAAGCGTCATGAGTATAAGGATTTCGAGTTCTGGAAGCACGTTTTATTTGGAGATGAAAGCAACGTATTTTGATCCAATAGAAAATCATATGTGTGGAGAAGAACTAATGAAGAGTTGCTGGAAAAAAACTTATGTCCGACAGTTAAACATGGGTATGGGTCGGTAATGGTATGGGGTTGTAGGCCCGCTGCTGGTACTAGAAATTTGTGCTTCATTAACGGCAATATAGACCACAAACAATACCTAACAATTATGGAAGAAAATTTAGTCCAACGAACCCAAGAATAAGGCACTTGATGTCCGTTTATGGCTTATGTAGAACTGCCCTAAAGTACTTCAAACACCTCCGCAATCTCCAGACATCAGTATAATTGAACATCTGTGGGCTCATTTGGAAAACCAACTGAAAAAGCATGAAATATTAAAGAAGAGTTCGGGAAAATAGATCCTTAACATACAAGAAGCTGGTCGAATCCATGCCAAGAAGACTATGAGAAAAAATAAAGGCTTGGCGACTAAATATAAATTATATTCTTTTTTCTTAAATATTATTTGCCTAACTCTACTTTATATACATGTCCGAGTTTTTGTTTTAATGTATTTTGCTACGTTTTTTTGTTCGTATTTTCTATGTACGAATGAGTTGAAGTTTGTTTATGTTTTTTGTGGTTTTGAAAAATACGCTTGAAGAACGAAAGTAAATGTGACACATAAACGCATTAGATTTACATTTCAATATCTATTTTTTTTAATTAAAATCATATCACTTGGGTGTCCGAGTTCTTTATTTTGCCGAGAGTAAACGCGAAAAATCACAACCAGCGATTGTTCGTGAGCTCGAGCACCTTAAAGTAAATAAAGTTGTTGTTTATCGCAGAATTACTCATTACAATGATAATGGTAGCGTCGCGGAACGTCATGGAGGTGGTCATCAAAAGACCGCAACGTGAAATGGTTCAAATAGTGAAGAAGTGACTTGAGCGAAATCCCCGACGAAGTGCCAATCAAATGGCGAAAACTGAAAATATCTGGCCGTAGCATCCGCCGCATACTGAAAAATGATCTCAAAGTCTAGCCTTACAAGATCTAAAAGGCGCATGATCTCACATCAAAGCAGCAACAAGTCCGACTTGAGAGAGTGAAGGAGTTGCTTCGCTTGGCCGAAAGCGGGCAATTTCCGAACATTGTGTTTATTTGACCGACCGCTCATACAGGAGGCAGCACCCGCGACAAGTTAAGGGTTAGACCGCTATAACCGCAGATGGGCACTCTCCAATCGTTTTCATCGAGCCTGGCGTCAAGGTAAATACGAAATATTATCGGGAAAGTATTCTGGAGGTTGTTTTGAAGCCGTGGGCAGACAAATATTTCGGTGGCAGGCCATGGATGTTTCAATAGGACTCGGCACTGTCTCACAAAGCACGAGTGAACCAAGAATGGGTAAATGGCTCTCAAATTCACTAGGCGCAAATCCAATGGATTATTCTTTTTGAGCCATTTTGGAGAGCAAGATCGAACTAAAAGATTCCCCAGACTCGAGACGCTGCAAGTCACATTCGGGCAGCTTGCGATTCGTTTCTGAACCGTATCAAGGCTATAGTCAAGGCAAAAGGTGGTCATTTAGAGCAAAAGTAAATTGATTCTTAATTTTGTATTATTTTCACACATTTCTACTTTGAATTGAATAAAAGTAATTTTTCAAACTAAATTTATGGCCTTTTTAATTGGTTACACTTCGAGTGCCGGACCCTTTATATAAAAACGAAAAATGTGGCGTAATGAAGACTCCTCGAAGATATCGTTAGACCTAGTGAGTGAGACTAATTTTCGATACAATCCCACTCGTCGTTATTCATAGCGCGTGTTCTCATCAATTTGAGTTTTACGCGTTAAACATTTACATTGCTTACATAATTTTTAAATTTTCTGGAAAACTTAAGTATTAGCTTCATTATTCTTCATCATTGTGAAATTGTTGAATGTCTACTGCCAAATGCATTTCAAACTTATATAAAGTTATTATTATTTATTAAGAAATTAACAAAATAGACCTAATGTACTAGCAATGAAGGCTTAGTAGTGGGGAGGTCTATAACTGCCTACGTCATACGGTAAAAAAATTATTAACTACGAATCTCGTTTGAATGGTCCGCACAAAAATATTAACTTCTTAATTGTTTGCGGTAAACATTCGTCCAATGATATTCTAGTTGTTGATCCCTTCTGAATAATAGAATTTGTACAAGTCTAAAAAATACGTAGATTACGTACGGTGACTAATTTTCGATTGCGTAAACCGCTTTATGCTGCTGATGAGTGTAAGTGTAATATGCGAATCTTTATTAGAATATCTTGAGACACGAAAATGGATGTGCGTATACCAAAGAGTTGTTCTAAATGTTTTTTGTGGTTCATGTACATATCTAAAATAAAAAATTGCATGCTGCCAACGTAGCTAATATCGAAAATAAGATTTGTATCCGATGTTAGATATTCAGAATAGTGCAGCGAATAAATATCCAGTAGCTCCGCTGCCTACGTCATGTCGTCCGAAATAATATAAACGCTCGGGCTATGAAGGTATTTGATGCGGTACCAGATGGTGGTAACAGATAAAGTAAAGGTCTCTTTTGCGTTGAGAAGATGGGGTGGAGATGGACTTGGCTTCACTTGGTGTGTCCAACTGGCGCCAGTTTGCACGAGAAAGAAACGACTGGCACTAAACTCGGCCAAAAACGCTAGAGCGGTTATCACGCTAATCAAGAAGGAGAAAAAGTTCAGGATAGTTTATTTTATAAGGAAACAAACATACTTAACATCTAAAATAAAATTAAGTATTTATGTATGGAAAAGATATATTAATTATAATTAAAAACTGAATCATCAAATGTTTGTAAGCCAATAATAATATTGTCAAATTGTAAAATTGCTAAATAAATTAATGAAGCTCATCATCATTCATCATCAAGATACAGCTTCTAATTTTTTTGAATTTCTTTTTATACAAATTTTTGTAAATAATAATTCAATTCATGCTATTTACTACTCCGGTTTCAATTTACGTTGACTCTCATTTCTTATTACTTTTGATTGGAATATGTTAAGAAAGTGTGTTCAAAATGCAATGTCCCAGAATACTCGGAAAATTAATTGAATTGATTAACTTGAATTCAATGACCGCATTGACAATATACTCACTCGTAAAATGCTATCGAATTGTAAATACCAAAGTGATCATTCAACTCAGTCGTCATGATAAATTCACAAGCTGGAAAGAATATATAAAAAATCAGTGCAAGTTTTCTCCCACTTAGTGCTTATTTAGAAGGTGCAAGAACATTAAACTTCTAATATTGTAAGAAAAAATAAATGTATTTAAGTAAGTCTCGAAATTTGGGATTCTGTTAACTCGTTTCACTATTTAGAGTCTTAAAACAACTTTATTTTTTTGATTGAAAATTATTTAAAAAAAATTGCACTAAACAACACAAAATATAATAACAAAGCTCCGCCAATGCATTCTAGTAGAGTGATCAAACAAAAACATACGTGTATCGGCGATTTCAAAGTTTACATCTGAATTTTTTTAGGGAATGTCAGGTTTTCATTTGTACATTCTTATGGTAAATCGGCATAGGAAATTACACAATTTTATATTTTGAGATACACTTTATTATTCTGTATAGTCAACGAGACTCCAATTTATGACCTCATTTGATGAAAAACGATGGTAGTCGGTAGGGACCAAACTTGGTAAATACTTGGTAAATACGTCCGAGTGTATTTCTGCTATGAAAATAAGCTCTTCATAAAAACCGTCTGTCCTTCGGAAACTACAAACAAACTATAGGTCCCCCAATTTTCGAAAAAATATCAAAACGCGCCCCAGAAATCGGAGGAGGAGCTGGGCCAAACACCCAAAAAGGGTGTTAGCGCCAATCATATGTATATATGTATAATACATATATAGATATATATAATATGATGGACTTTTCGTTACTAGTACTTGTACAGATGTGCATGATTAGTAAATAAGTGAAAATGAAATTGTGAAATATTTTGAGTTATGTCCCTTTGAGAAATAAATTGCGATATGTGTGTATGTACGGTTCCTAGTGAACAAGCTTTGTTTAGAAAATAGTCTTGGAGTGATTTATGCACATCTTTATTAAAAAATTATTTGCATATACAATTATAAACTTGAACTTCCACTAAGAACAATACGTAGGTACACAAATAGATGATTTAAATTTGTGTTTCTGAAATATAAAAATACTAGGAAAACAAGTGCGCGTCAAACAATTTATTGTTTCTATGTGGAATGTAGTAAATATAATATATGCACACAAAATATGCACATACGAGTGTTGACATGAGCCACACAGTATTGATAAAAAAACTAGATTTTCATTTTGAGGCTGTTAAGCTGTAAAACTAGGCTTAAGGGCAGTTAATTAATTAGAAAGAATAGATTTGTTAAAAGTATTCCTGTAAAAAAATAATAAGTATAAGGAAGAAAAATAAATAAGATGTAAATATATTAAGTTAATTTTAATAAGATGTAAATTTATATAATTTAAACGCGTTTATTTTGCATTCTTAATTGTTATATTGTACTAATTCGCCTTATTATAATTGTTTGCATTCTTAACAGTTACTGTCCTCCTGCATGAATTTAGCTATATTTGAAGGGACGAACGAAAGACGGGCGAAAAGTAATACAGAGGCGTCGATTGTCCCCCTGCACACATTTGCTGTCTACTTGTAATGAAAGAATTTTCAACTCTCTTGGAACAAGTCGAGCAGCCACTTGTCTCATGCCCAATTGATAGTATAAAATGTTGAAAATTGATTTGTGAGACACGCTAAGATCATAAACTATATCCCTCAAACTTAAATGATGGCTTCCAGCACCATTTCCTTGACTTTTTCGACGTTTTCATCCGTTGAAGACGTGGATGGGAGACCAGATCGGGGCAAATCTTCCACGGCTGCTCGGCCCTCTGCAAAAGCCTTATACCATTCGTAGACCGGTGTTTTTGATAAAGCACACTCGCCATAGGCCTTGTGCAATATTTTCAACAATTCCGCACACGAAATCCCGTTCAAACACACAAAATTTAAGACAAATTCTTTGTTCGATATTTTTATCCATAGTGAAAATCGCAGAGCACACCTGCAGTTGACTGATATAATTAAATGTCAAAAACAAGCTAATTGACAGATCACGCTCAAACTCTTGGGCACTATAGAGGACAGTTGTACCAACAGTCCAGCAAAAAAAATTTAGACATATGTAAAACGCGTGCTTTTTAAATGAACAATTCCTGATATTTTTTTGACAGAATGTAGATATATGTATATGCACATACAAGGGTGACCTAATTTGAAAAATTTTTAAATATCCGAGTATGAGGCCTTTTAATGAAATTAAAACAAATAAAATACGATTCACGTAGTGAATGACTATGAAATGTTATTAAATTTAGAAACTATAACTGAACCATCGCATATATTGAAAAATAAAAGAATTACGGTGTCTTAAAACAGTCTAGTCTAGTCTAGTCTAGCCTAGTCTAGAGGAATCGAGATACATAGATATTGGCATGTGTGTATGTACAGTAAAATGTTCATATTGACGAGCGAATCGATTCACCGTGACTTCTGATCTTTCCCCGACATTACAGCTTGCATGAACGTCGTTCCACTTCTGTTTTCCGCATCGAATCGAATGTCCAAATGTAGTCTGACTTGGACAAGTATCACGCCCATACTTTGTATGCCCTTTAAAACAGCGCTCCAACAACTCGGGAGATTTTGTTAACACTCTTCGCATATTCTTATTAATTGTCAATATATTTAATTTTTAAACACAAACTGCAAAAACGGTCAATACAATCAGTGAACAGTTCAAGGCGCATTGAACAGCTAAGTAAATCGAGTAGCAGCCAAGCACCTGCGTCAACCTACATAATAGAACGTTTACTGAGCGATGAGTTGGTGCAACGATTGTCATGAATGGGAACGACAGCGAAGATACCTGTGCAGTACTTTATCACAACAGCAGCAATTAGGAGCTCGTACTTATTGATCGATCGTTCTTACAAAACCTTTATACAAAATTAATATTATTTCAGATGCACTTCAATTTTGTAACGCTAGAAGTAGGACTGCTAACAATAAACGCGAAATTTGTGAACATACAACATATGTACATGACAATATGATCACAGACAACCGTTACCAGGCAATATGAAATAGCTTTACTTATTAAAAAAATCATAGCAGTCCATGTTTTATAACATTTCAAAAATTATTGTGGGACGTTGAAAACTTATATACTATACATATTTATTTCATATACTGTATATATGTTGGTGCGGGACTACCATTTTGTAGTGGCCGGATTCGAAATTCCGAATAACACAAATGATAGAAAAAGTTTTTTCCACTCGGCAGGCAATGGCGAATCTCCGAGGGTATTTCTGGCTTGAATACACTCCTCATAAAAAAACATTTGCCGCTCGAAGTGGCATAAAACTGTCGGTACCATATCAAAAAGAGTGTAAGCGTCAATTATTATCATTGATTTGAATGAAATGATAAAATCTCCAAAACTTTAGGAACGGATATTTAGTTTTATACTCTAATAATTTCAAATCATTGAGAGAAACAAACAAGAAAGACAGATAACACATACAAACTCGCTAGCCAGCGACATAAATGACATATCTACAAACATACATAAAGGGTGTTTTTTTTAGAGGTTAGGTTTTCAAGTTAGCACTACTTTTTTCGTAGATGGTCTTTTTGACAGCTGTCACTTGATTTATGCTCAGTTTGGTTTGCCATTTCATAATGAATAGACTTACACCTGAACAACGTTTGCAAATCGTGCAAATGTATTACGAAAATAATAGTTCGGTTCGCGCGACGCATCGAAGAAAATTTTGTTCAGCGATGAAGCTCACTTTTGGTTGAATGGGTATGTCAATAAGCAAAATTGTCGCATTTGGAGTGAACATAATCCACAAGCCATTGCTGAGACGCCGTTACATCCTCAAAAAGTCACTGTTTGGTGTGCTCTATGGGCAGAGGGAATCATTGGTCCATATTTCTTTAAAAATGAAGCCGGCCATAATGTTACAGTCAATGGAGAGCGCTATAGAGCCATGATTAATGACTTTTTCGTGCCTGAATTGGACGATGTTGATGTGGACGACCTTTGGTTCCAACAAGACGGCGCTACATGCCATACAGCCAACGCAACAATCGATTTATTGAAGGAAACTTTTGGTGAGCTCATTATCTCGCGCCGTGGACCTGTAGCGTGGCCTCCAAGATCGTGCGATATAACACCGCTGGACTATTTTTTGTGGGGCTATGTGAAGTCGCTTGTCTACGCAGATAAGCCCGAGACGATTGACGTCTTGGAAGAGAATATTCGGCGCGTTATTGCTGACATACGGCCCCAATTGCTGCAAAAAGTGGTCGAAAATTGGGTCTCTCGGCTGGAATTTATTCGAGCCAGCCGCGGCGGCCACTTGCCCGAAATCATTTTTAAAACATAATGGCAAACCCTTATCTTTATAATAAAGCTAAATTCTTGGCCATAACATTAAATTATATACGTTTTATTTCATCTTGAAAACCTAACCTCTAAAAAAACACCCTTTATAACCATTGGCGTTTGCGAACAGGATTATTGTAAAGGACCCGTTTTTCATCACCAGTAACGATACGGTTCAAAAAACTTTCATTTTCAAGCCGTTGCAGCAGCTGAGAACACACATTCACTCTCTGCTGAAGGTTGGCGACGGAAAGTCTATGCGGAACCCATTTTCCCAGCTTTGAAACCTTTCCCAACTGAACCAGGTGCCTGTGAACTGTTCCATGCGATGAATTTAACCTCGAAGTCGTTTCCACGACAGTCGGTTCTACGTTACCGAAACGACCCAGATTTATATCCGGCCAAGGACTGTCAACCCAGCAGCATTCCCCGTATGTAAATATGGGGAATGTTTATGCTGCTACAACAACAACAATTTAACCTCTGAGCTATCATATCGACTGTCAAATTTGGCTCAGCTTCCACGAGTTCGAGCAAGGCGTCGGAGTTAAAGACTTCAGGACGACCAGCGCGCGGGGTATCCTCCACTTCGGAATTTTGAAAACCACTTTTGCGCAGTCCCTACACTCACGGTATCCTCTCCGTGAACAGTGTTTATTTATGCAGCAGCAGTTGTTGCATTTTTACCACTTTTATAAAAAAAATTACAAAATATGCCTCGTGTACGCGTTCGAAGATTCCATTTTATTTTTTAATAACACGTGCTTCTATCCGCGATTAAAATCACTTGTTGAATGCGCAATATATCAAAGAAAATATAAATAGTTCCGTTATGTTCCGCTAATAATTTTTTGGGGTAAAATACGCACGAACTTATGGACTGACCTGATACTCTAATATCAATTCCTGCACATATATTTAATTTAAAAAATTTGAAAGAAATAAAGTAAATAAGTAATTTTTGTAATGGAATTTTTTTCAGGGTGGTCCACTTGAACGTTATGTCTTGGAAGCAGATCGTGAAGCAATATGCTCCCAACTTAATGATCTCGAAAATTGGTTGTACGAGGAAGGAGAAGATTGCGATCGCGAAACTTATGTTAAAAAATTGAAGGGACTCCATACCCAAACTGATCCGATTAAAGAACGCGCCAACGATTACAAAAATGCACCAGCTGCTTTCGACGAATTGAATCATACCATCCAAGTAGCACGTGGTGCTATTAATGAATTTAAAAAAGGCGCCCCTAAGTATGATCATCTAACAGAGGCCGAATTCTTGAATATCTCTGAGGCAGTCGACAAAGCACAGAAATGGCTGGACAGTCATATGGGCAAATTTACACAGACACCGCGAATGCATGACAGCCCCGTAAAAGTAGCCGATATACGCCATGAAGTACAGACTTTGAATTCCTGCGTTAATTCGGTGATTAATCTTCCAAAACCAAAACCAGCTTCGAAACCAGCACCTGCGAAAAATGCCAATTCGACGGGTTCGGGGGAGCAGAACGGTGAAAATGCTGAAAAAGAAAATGATAAAGCGGGACATAATCCAATGGATGATGCTACTATGGACGTAGAGTAAAGAAAAAATATGTGCTACTATGGTGGGGGGTTTATAGGACGTACGCAAGTTCGGCCTGACCCATAAATTGGAAAACAAAACAACAACAAGGGGGTTTTTCCGTACACATACACACACATACGATTATGGGAGTTTGGGTGGACATGGAGATCAAAGTGGAAGTGAAAAATAAGAATTGGAAAGTTGTCTGCAACGGAGGGCGATGAAAGAAATCAACATAATCTCTGAAGTAAATCAGGAAATAAAATAACCAACAAAACACCATGCGGATTCTGTTGTTATTTACACGCAAATTCAATTGAAAACTATTTCAATATTTATAACAAAAGAAATTAATTATTTTTAATTTTTACTAATTGCTATGCAAAATATGCTAAAATAACAACAAAAAAATATTTGCAAATAAATCAATCCACTAAAGGATAAAATACCAAACAGATTATAATCGATGACATCTTTAAACATTGGTTCACAAAAATGCTTTCTAATTTATTATTTTGTCTAAAGGGGTGTTTGAATAACGTAGTAATGCTAATTTTACTAATTCTATTGAAAATTAAACATCATCATTATAACTGAAGTTATGTTGGTTTTGTTTTTGCGTACAATATGCTAAAATATTATCACTCAGCTCGAAAGAGCAAATTTTGTATTCGTAGTTTTATTGTGGATCAGTAAGTAATGAAGAAAACCATTTACATACATACAAATAGTTGACAACTTTTGAAATAATTTAAAATTTATCACTAGAAAAATATGTATGTATGTAAGAAAGATTTGGCTTTTACCTGCATTTTTAGAATGTAATAATTTATATTTTCTATAGTAAACCTTAATTCCATCTGTTTCCTCTGATTTCATTGTAAAACTCAACTGAAAACTCAAAATACTCACAATGATCGAACTAATCCGACGTCAGCTTACTAGATCTTGGTGAAAATTAAATTGTTTTAATCCATCATTCAGTTTACAGTGAAATTGGTCCAGAGCGCAAACGGATTATATGTATACACAGCTAACACGGATTCCTGCGCTACGGGCTACAACTACAGAAAAATTTTTCGTTGTTGTATTTTCTTTCACATAGCGCTCTGCGAAGATAGATCGTGTAAGTTATACAAGTTTATGTACCAGCGGGTTTAAGTACGTAAGCACCACCTATTAAAGGCAATACTAAACGGATATTGAAGCTGAGCTAGTTTAACTGCAACCCTGCCAAATTTAGTGTTCACAATTGTTAACTGGGAAACAAAGTCAAACTTACATAGAAAAACTGTACTTAAGTTAGATCGTCAGCTCTTTAATCAATAGTTTACTTCTGAATAGAAAGAGTAGGAGGTATTTTTTACGCCCGAGCGCATAGACATACATTGATTTTTTTTTTAGATTTTCGAATTTCCGGGTCTAAGAATAAAATTGTCATAAATTCTTTAAACTTAAACTTTTTCATGTTATTATTTTGGGTCTCATAGGCAATATAAAAAAAAAAATCATATATGTACATATGCGTATGTCTAGATAGAACATGTCGCCTCTATAAACAACAAATTTCAATTTGGTTTATTTAACGTTAATAATTCCCTTTGACTCCAGGAACGGAATGCCTTTTTCACTCCTGATTCAACTTGGCGCCTCCATGCGTTGGCTGGTCTCCCGCGTCTCCGACTTTCTTGAATATTCCAGTCTAGCGCTTCTATGCGATGCCATCTTTTGGTTTACGCAGCACCCGATCAATTTCCACTTACGACACTGAATTTCTATGTGAATAGGTTCTTGCTTGGTCGCATCCCAAATACCAATATTGCAAATACCAATATTGCATTGTTCCAGAATTTCCGCATTCATATAAGACTACCAACTTCACATTAGCGTTGACTATCCTTAACTCCGTACGTCTGTAAATATGAGTCGCTCTCCAAACCTTGTCTAGCATACCAAATGCCGCGCACCCCTTCGATTTTCGAGTGCGTATGTTCGCTGCCATGATGAAAAGAATAATAAGATGGCGCCTATCGTACCTATGGTACCGTTACTTTTCTCTCAGCGAATTCGACAATGAGTTTCGTGGATTTAGCACCAGCATGGCCAGATTACCATTTTCGTAACTTGATTTTGCATTTTTTTGTTTGTTATTTAGTCTTGGAGTTTTAGTTCTTTCTTCATGTTCTAATTAAAAGTAATGTTTATAATTTTGTAAAATATACATTTTTTAAAAATTGGTTGAATAATTCCCTTAGTTTTATTTAGCTTTAGTTTTTTTAACATCTGGTTGCATTGCCCGCGATTGCAAGTGTTGTTAGTGTTCTTCTGCTTTGAGCAGTCAAATCTCTCTCCCGATACTGCAGTGTTGCCTCGCTTTGGATATAAAAAAGCACTAAAAGGCCCATTTAAAGAAAATAATATACCAAATTTTTAGTGTTTTACTTGAAGAACTTTGTATGCGTGATAAATTGTCTTTTTTTAATAAATGTGTTATGTTTGCTTTATTTGAGGTTATGTAACAAAATAAGGCACTCCTTTTGTAAAAATGACGTTATGGTTTCTTCAGTATTTTCTGGTATTTTTATTTTTTTTTGCTTATTTTTCCTATGAATACTCCTCTTGATGCCCTATCTCGCAGTAAAGATTGAGGGCCGGACGAAACGATTATACCTCTATGGTTTTAATTCGCATTCAGTAAATTCAAACGCTTTTTAAAATGTGCAGAAAGGTTTTCAATCTTAAGAAGAGTTGAGAGAAGAAGATTTAATATTCTAACATAACCTTAAAAGAAGCAAAAAAATTTAGTTTTTACTTTTAAAATATCAAATTTTATAAGAACCAACAAATTTGCATTAGCACTAAAATCTTCTCAAAGTGACCTTTTTTAACATTCTTTTGTTTAAAAGGGTTACCGGATCACACTGCAGCTGAGTGGCTACTCACTTGCGTAATAACTGTTATGAAGGTAAATATTTACTCCCATAGCCAAGCGGCAATTAGGACTCTAGGCTCTATTATGATGCATTCGAAACTGGTCAGGGAATGCCTGGTCTCTCTCTCGATTGCATCAGAATTCTTCGATATAAAGATAATTTGGGTACCTGGTCACAATGACGTTGCTGGAAACTGCGAAGGCGACGAGCTGGCTAGACAAGGGACCTGTGAGGTAGTGTGCCCGCGAAAGGAGAGTATCGAGATCCCCTTGACAACCTGCGCTCTACTCCTGGAAGGATGGGCTTTGCACCAACTCAGCGAGCGCTGGGCAAGTACGCGAACGTGTAAGGTCGCGAAGTCCTTTTTGGCCACGTTTGAATAGGAGGCATTCGAGGGATATTCTGAGGATGACAAAATCTTATATCTCAAATTTCGTGGGCATCATCACGGGGCACTATCCGCGGGGTACACATGCCGAGAGACTTGGAATTACTTCGAGTCCTTTTTCGTCAGCTGTATGGAGGATAAGGTGGAATCATCTCAGCACCTGCTCTTTAGCTGCCCAGCTCTTGCGGGACTAAGATTCAAGCATCTTGGTTCTCACTTCTTTTTTGCTCCTGCTTATATAGCAGGTCTTGATAACAAAAATCGGATGAACTTCATCAGTAGCATCTTGCAATGGTATCACAAAGGATGAGCCAAACTTCTTTCGTCCAAGTGGGCCCACACTCTGGGCAACCATTACTACCTAACCTAACCATCGAATCCAAAACCTGCCCCAGAGTTTGTTTGTCTTTGGTGGAAACGTATTATTACACAAATATTTCGTATGTAGATGCGTTCGTATAACAGAACCCGAAAACATTTAAATATACCCGTTTTGTAAACTTAAACATTTATACGAATACCCTTATTTTTTAAATTTTGTTTTTATGTACGAAAATATTTTTCTCACACATAAACTAATTAGCTAAAGTTCCCATCGAAAAACTTGGCAGCGGTCAACTTTCGTAAAACTTGGATGTGAATTAAAATTACATTCTAACTACAACTGAATTCAAAAACCGAAAAAACATACCGTAATCCAACGGAATTGACTGAATCGAGGTGTTGGCAAAAATTTTAATTGTAAAAATGTATTCACGTAGTTGAGTACGTATTTGAACCTCAAATTTGATCACTGTGCATCTCATCATCCTATATATTGTTTGTATGAGAGAGTGCACGGGTCCATACTCACAAATTCACATATACGATACTACACTTGCTCTCGCCGAAGTAATTATAATAACACGTGACAGTGTTAGTCAATGACGCAAAGCTAATGTATAAACAAATTGAAAAGTATCAAAACATCTATATGTACATATATATATGCGATACATACGAATTTTGTTAAGGAAGGGATCTTTTTAATTTTCTTGAAAAATATTTACTTGTATTTATTCACTGCATGCAGCGCGGGGTGACTCAGAGTCATAGGAAGCTGGACAACAAGATCGTACGGCATAGCAAGATTCTCCTACAGGGATCCTCTCTGCTCCAAATCAGACCCGACCTTAACTTCAAGAAAGATTTTACGCCACGTTTTCCACTGAGAGCCGTATGCAGGAAAGAGAAGGGGATTGGTAGACTCGATATTGAAATCTACACTGGCGTTTCTAAGATAAACTGTGGTGTGGCAGCTGGCCTCAATTCGGAGCCCATCAACTTATTCAAATCAATTCGACTTTCTGACTATGCCAGTATGTTCCAAGCAGAACTTTTAGCAATCAGAGGAGCATGCAAATCACTAAAACACTACAAAGCAATTTGTGCAAGAGTATCTAGCTTTTCAGAAGGCAAGCCGCTATCAAGACCTTAGATCCCCATTCCATTTCATCCAAACTAGTTTTACAGTGTAGAAAGGAACTAGAATCGCTTGGTCATAGGCTTCAAATTACTCTGATATGTGTTCCCGGTCATAGAAATATAGAGGGTAATGAGATAGCAGATGAGCTAGCAAGAAAAAGTGTCCGGAAGCTACCCAGAGGATACTTGGGATAATCCCGGAAGTTGTGAGCTGCTTCGACTATATGCAGAAGTATCGTTTTGGCCAGTCCCAAGTGAATGGCGATCAGTAACTTTCCCCACTTGCGTGGTCTTCTACATATGGAACTAAGTGTGCATTACACACACTAAAATCAGAATTTTACGTTCTAATTCTTAATTGTGTATTTTACAGTTTTATAACCATCTCAAAATCTCCATCTCTTCATCTTTTAAGATAAAAATTAAAAGAATATTTTTATTAAAATAATGGTAAAAGATCTGCGCTATCAGAGCATTTCTAAACGTTCCCTCAAGCGATACTCACACCATAATTTTCTGAATTAACAAATTGTTCTACAGTACCTGATTAAAGAAGAAAATTTCGTAATAAAGTTAAATGAAAACATTAGGAGTTTTTTTTGTTTAATAATTATATGGTGTTTTGTTCTACTAGAAAGAAATTGCTGTATAATTGTCATGTGTGCCATGTATAATTATCTAAAGATGTTTGATACCGAAAAGAAATATGTCTTCAAATTAATCGATGATGATAATGCATGATGATTGGCAGCATTTGAGATAACGATTGATTGACACCATTGACACATTCGAGTATTGTTAGATAATGAAGATAGTGTGACAGAAAGAGAGCACATACATCAATTAAAAGCATGCATATATATTATATATGACGCATTGACAGTACGGACTGATAAAAAACCAAACACGCGGACAGAACTACAGGACAAACAAACAGACAGACATCAAGAAGTGACGGACGCACTTAAAAAACAGCCAGACAATTGGACAAGACGTACGAGCAATGACAAACTGAGGATGACGGGGTCACCCTCAAAGGATGAGCTCTTGGCCTCCAGCCAAGAAACAGTTGAGGGCAAAGCTGTGGGCCACAGTACGCCAACAACTATAAATCAACCAACAACATCCGCTAAAGCCGTGGGGCAAAAGCATGGTAATAAAGGTCCTTCGAGGTATAAACTTTACCAGAGGTCTCTCGCTATCCTTGGCAGGATTCGAAAAAACGAGACCGAAGGTAAAGTTCATCCCAAAGATGAGACCGACAAGGCAAGATGTCAAAAGATGGTTGATGAATACTTGGCATTCCAAGCCGCCAACAGGACAGATGCCAAAAAACGAAACCGCTCGCATGACGAAACTGGGAAGGTAACAAAGAAGCACAAGATATCGGATCAGAGAGCAGTTGCCTCCAAACCTATCAAGCGATTTAGTGAGATGGCACGGGACCATCTCCAAATGGCATTGGTAGACGAAACCTCTAACCACGGAAAACCAGCGCTTGACAAATGGTCAGAGATTGAGGCACGGTTGTCTCGCATAGTCGTTGACCATGTCATGGCGAACCCGAAGGGCCAAACACCAGGTTTCGACTCGGTGGAGGTAGTCCGCGGTTACCGTGTTATTAAATGCGATGACCAATTCTCACTGCATTTTCTGACAAACGTGATTGGTAAAATCCAGAACAGCTGGGAAGGCTTGAAACTCAAGCTAATTCCGGCTAGCGAGATTCCACGAAGGCCGAGGGCTCGCATCTGGGTACCAAACATGGAGTTTGAAGCCAATCAACTTATCCCCTACCTTCAGGCGCATAATCGGTCGATGCCGATTACCGATTGGTCGATCATCAAAGCGGAGGCTCCGCAAAGGCACAGCAGGTCTTTCCTCCTTCTAATTACAGAAGAGAGTCTGGAACCACTGGAGAAAGTGGGAAACAAACTTCAGTTTGGGATCAGGAAGACCCAGCTGAAGATATTCCGTTCTGCAAACCCGGAAGAGGAGCAGGATGAGCTCGATGGTGCCAACGAACTGACTGGCATGCAGCTAGATGACACCGAGTCCGAAAAAGGAAACCAATAAACATGGGTTTAAAGGTTGTCCAAATTAACCTGCAGCATTCACAGTCTGCAACGGACAACCTAACCGTTCTCCTGGCGGAGGAGGACGTGGACATCGCACTAATTCAGGAACCCTGGGTTCGGAGCACCGAGGTGAAAGGGTTCACTGGGAAAACCTACAATATCTACTATAAACGGATAGAAGGTAATCCCAGAACATGTATTGTAGCTAAAAAACACTTAAACACATTTTTAATTCCATGATATAGTTCACAAGATGTGACGGCTGTTGAGGTGGAAGCCACTCACGAAGTCAGAATAACGCTTGCCTCTATATACATGGCACACGAAAGACCAGCACCGACTGAGGAGGTCCGTAAACTTGTGCAGGAAAACCCGAACAAAACCCTTCTTCTCGGATGTGATGCCAATGCAAGGCATGCTCTATGGGGAAGCTCCGAAACAAACGACCGAGGTGAATCTCTCTATGATTTCATAATTAACACTAACTTGTCGGTATGTAACAGGGGTAACACTCCCACTTTCACCTTTCCAAGTACGGAGTACTTCAGGGGATGGGAGGAAGTGATCGATGTTACCCTAATGTCTGAAAACAGCTTAGTAAGGTTAGACAATTGGAGGGTCTCTGATAAAAGGTCTTTTTCGGATCACAGCTGTACGATCTGGATCTTAATGTTGATAGATAGTCAATAAAAGGATAGGAGAGATTCCCATCCACAAAATCACTCTCACCGAAAACCTTGAGAGTAGGGTCACAACACTGGAGAAGGCATTTAGTAGGGCCTACAAAACGTCCTGCCTCATAAAATTTAGCAAAAAATCCCATCCCCCTTGGTGGAGCAGTGAGCTCTCAAAACTAAGGGAAAAATCTAGATCAACGCTTAACCTCAGCTACTCGACAGGAAATTGGCAATTGTACAAAGAGAGTCGGAGACAGTACAAGAAGGCCGCCAAGAAAGAGAGCTGGAGCGAATTTTGTTCGTCAATCGAATCCACCAGGGATTCTGCCAGGCTTAGCCGTGTTCTGTTCAAAGATCATTCAATGGCTTCTTGGGTCAGGAAGCCTAATGGTACTTGGACAGCTACCCGGGGTGCAGCGTCCACGAAAGTGGGAGGGGAAGTATCAGGCGGAGCCAATATAATCCACAGCACCTTGCAAAAGAAATAATTACAAAGGAGAAAGTTGCATGGGCAATTAAATCTTTTTCACCTTTTAAATCTCCGGCTAGAGGAAATTTTTAAAGCGTGTTTAAACTTAGGTCATATTCCAGATAGCTGGAAACTAGTCAAGGTCGACTTCATACCAAAAGTAGGTAGAAGAGGACATGAATCAGCGAAGGACTTCAGGCCAATCAGTCTTTCGTCTTTCCTGTTAAAAACTTTTGAAAGACTTTTGGATATGCACCTCAGAAGCTCTTTGGAGAGCTCTGGTATATCAACTGCACAACACGCATACCTTAAAGGCAAATCTACGGAGACAGCGCTTCACGAGGTAATCCGAACAATAGAGGGCTCTCTAGAGAGCAAACATTATACCATGGCGGCATTCTTGGATATCGAAGGCGCCTTTAACAATGTTAGCACAGATGCCATCCAACTGGCGTTGATAGACCTGGAGGTGGACAGTTGCATTAGTAACTGGGTTATCTCCATGCTACAAACCAGGATCATCAAAGCTAATATGGGTAATATCAACATAACCAAGAAGGTCCACGGGGGCACTCCACAAGGGGGAGTATTATCTTCACTTCTTTGGCTATGTGTGATCAGCAAAATCTTAATAAAACTTAACGAAGGTGGGGTAAAAGTGGTGGTGTACGCTGATGATGTGGTGCTAATGGTGTCAGGACTGTGTCCAAATACGATCAGTGGGATCATCCAAAGGGCGTTAGGCGCCGTACCAACTTTTACCCTACCAAATATTAACGGACAAACTCTCTCACTATCACCCAGCGCAAAGTACTTAGGGGTAATTCTGGACTCCAAACTAAGCTGGAAATTAAATGTTGAAGAACAGGTAAGTAAGGCAGAAATTGCTTTATATGCCTGTAAACGTATGCTTATAAGAAGATGGGGTCTTCAACCTAAGCATACATTATGGCTGTATAAGACGGTTATACGACCTATTCTATCGTATGGTTCGGTAGTTTGGTGGAAGGCTCTAGGGAGAGAGTACAATACCAAACTACTCGGCAGAATACAAAGATCAGCCTGTGCAATAACGGTCGGTGCAATCAGATCATGTCCTAGAGAGGCTCTCAATGCACTGGCACACGTTATTCCAATAGACCTACATATTAAGAAGACGGCAACCATGAGTGCATTTAGGTTAAACGAAGCGGGCCGCTGGAAAGAAAACACTTATGGTCATGCCAGTCTACTATTGCGGCAAACTCAGTTAACCTCGGTGAGGACTGACTACATCGTCCCGACGGTAACATTCAATAGGAATTTTGCCACTCTCTTTCCATCTAAAGAAGAATAGAATAAGGTATTCTCTCTAAACAACTTCGACACTACAGTCTATACGGATGGAAGTAAATGGGCTGCGGTGTTGGAGCTGGTATATATTCTCACAGACTTAAAATTGAGAAATCTGTGCGTCGCCCTAATACCAGCAGTATCTTCCAGGCGGAAGTACTGGCAATTGGGGAAGCCTGTAGGCTACTAATCGCAGATTTCTCTTTTAAGGGTAATATCGCTATTCTCTCGGCTACAACAACAAAGTGGTGGAACAAAGTAGGAATAGCCTCACCATCTTGAGTGAAAACCATAAAGTTACCTTAATCTGGGTCCCGGGACATCGGAAGGTAACGAAAAAGCAGATGAATTGGCAAGAGGGGGATCTGCCATGAATAACGCTCTTGCAGAATCGGTACTCACTCATGGCCCACCTACAACCTCAAGCAATCGTCGGCATTAATAAGAATGAAACGACGGGACGCCTGGCGACTAACGGCAGTCATAACTGGCTTTTGGTCTATCGGAGAACAAGCAGCCAAAATGGGTATCCCCCACAATACATACTGTCACAGTTGTAAACAACCGGAGAAAAAGGAGACAATCTTCCATTTCCTCTGTGAATGCCCTGCCCTATGGAAGGACAGAATGTTAACCCTGGGCCAACCGCTGTTCGAGAATCTCGAACAACTATCTGGCTTAGACGCTAACAACCTAATAAGGTTCCTTAACCACACAGTCTGGATATAGTTATGCTGTAAATAACCATTAAACAAGTTGGTAACGAGGATGTGGCAACAAAATGGCGCGGAAGCGCTAGTTGGATTCTGGAAGAATCACCACTGTAACCAACCAACCATATACATATATAAGTATGTACGTAACTACAAAGTAGCGCATAACTAATTATCCAATTTTGATTTTCAATAACTTTTTTACTAATTAAAAAATTATTTCGAGTGATGAAAATCTTTATTTCGACCTTTACTCTCTCCACTGCTTGTCTGTGTGTATATGTACTACAGCTGTCTAGTTTACAAGTGTCTAATATGATAGACTTCCGAATTATGTATGATTCGTTTTACGCCACCTTGTACATACAGGGTTTGATTGAAAAGTAATGAGCCTTATTTTTTTTAAGCAGTTTTATTAAACCTTTTGGCTTATACAACTAATATTCTTCAAATTCTTGAGCGTGAATATACCGCTGGTAGCGATCTTTGCACTGCAGGAAATATTTTTTATACTCATCCGCCGGAATCGCGTTGAATTCGGCTGTCTCAGTTTACACACACTTTGCGCATTTCAAGTTTTCCGGTCACGATTTCCCGCACATTGTATTAAGTTAAATTTAACTTTTCACTGATCTCACGTAGACTAGCACGACGGTCAATGTTCAAAAATTCACGAAGCCGGTTCACATCTTCGTCTGTTTGCGTCGTCGAACGCCTTCCAGGTCGCTGTTCGTCTTCGATGTCCTCCCGGCCTTCCTTGAACGACTTGTGCCACCGTTTTACCTGGGCACTGGACAGAGATTGGTCCCCGTAAGCCTCCTTGAGTAGCCCAATGGTTTCGGTACTCGTTTTGTTTAGCTTTACGCAAAATTTTATCGAGTAACGTTGCTCCAACGATCTCTGCATTTTCGCCACTGCAAAATCCTAACACACTTTTAAAACAGCTTTCACGCTCGGAGCGATGTTGACTGCACCGCTGTTGCCAGCGAACTGGGACCGGTTTCTAACGGAAGGGGAAGGTCCAACGATCATTTTCCCCCACCAGCCGATTCGATTGATCGCTTGGCAGATGCTCCGCGCGGGAAGGCTCATTACTTTTCAACCAAACCCTGCACATATACCCTGTGTTCAAAACAATAGCAAAGTTTTGGCTATTTATTAGTTTTTTAAAGACATTTTTGTTTTTTTATAAAAATATAATTTATGCTACTACAAAAACAATGGAATAAATAAATAATTGGCGCGTACCCTTCTGTTAGGTATTTGGCCAAGCTGTTCCTCCTCTTTGTGGTGTACGTCTTGATGTTCATCAACAAAACCAATATAATTGAAAATTGAAAATTTTTCATCAAAATTCTCAAATCTAGTGGAAGTTCGAATTGACTAAAAAATCGCGTTGATTCATATTTTTGATTTTTCTTTTTGCTGCGGTCTTGTGCATTTTACCCCGTAAAAAAATCGAAAATGGAAGAAGAAGAAAGAGGAATGGAAGAAAATGCATTATACCGTTAAGAAAATGAAATTGTCAAAAATCAACACTCAACAAATTTAATTAAAATACGGCTGAGTCACATTAGCCAACTGGCTTGAAATATACAATACTTATATGGATTTCGGTCCTCCTTTAATTTCAATTTTGTTAATTTTTATGGAAGAAAGTGTAGGTGTGTATGTTTGTCGTTTTTGGGTAAAAAAAAATTTCTTTTGATGTTTATTTTGCTCACATCTCTCCGCTTGACAGCGCATATAGGAGAATTTGCCAAATTTAACTGTTTGTAAAAAGCTTTGTATTATAATTATTTTATTTCAAATAAAAAACAATATGTGTAGAATAAACTTAAAAGTATTTAGTAAAAACAACACTAGCTGCATAATGTTCCATAAATAATTATATTCACTAAAATTTATTATATTTATTTAACCCTCCGTTAGGCACTCAGGTCTGGTCAGACCTTTTTCGACTTTGGACGTGATTTTAACATATTTCTATTATGGCTAACGACTTATGAATTTAACCTTTTAAAAAGGATCCTCGAAAAAGACGAAGGATTTGAAAAGTTGCAACTTCGGTTGGGCACCTCGGGACATGCATTTGTATGGAAATATGTGGCATTTGTAATTCTTTTTTAAGTATCTCAGGTATATATTTTTTGTTCTGGTCTATATTCAAAAAAGGAGGTGCTCAGTTGTTTACAACCACATATAAAATATTAATAGAATATATCTTAATGAATGCCGCAGCATAAATGTAAAATATAAAAAGAAATGTAATTTTTGTAAATTTTTTCATTTTAAGTAGCGTTTTAAATGACTACCATATAAGTAAAGCGTTTTTCAGTAAGAGCGCTTCAACTTTTTTTTTTTGAATAAAACACAAACGGTTTGACTTTTTTAATTAATTTTTTTTTTATTATCGAGTTTGAACATATACATTTAAGTATGAAATTCGATTTCTTTTGCATGACCACCGCGTGCACGTTTTACGAAGTCCAATCGTTGAACCCAATTTTCGACCACTCTTTTGCATAAATCGGCCGAAATTCCAGCAATTTCGCGTTCAATATTGGCTCTGAGCTCACAAATCGTCGCCGGCTTGTTACTGTAGACCAATGACTTCACATAACCCCAAAGAAAATAGTCTAGAGGCGTCAAATCACACGAGCGCGGCGGCCATTCGACCGGTCCATTTCTGGAAATAATGCGCTCATCGAACTTACTCTTCAACAAATCAATTGTAGCGTGTGCTGTGTGGCTTGTGGGCCCGTCCTGTTGAAACCACATGTCGTCTAAGTCCATACCATTCAATTGCGGCCAAAAATAATCGTTTATCATGTCGCGGTATCGATTTCCATTCACAGTAACGTGGCGATCGTTCTCGTCAACGAAAAAATATGGGCCAATTACGCCGCCGGCATGTAAACCGCACCAAACAGTGATTTTTTCGGGATGCATCGGTACCTCATGAATCGCGTGTGGATTGCTTTCTGCCCAGTAACGCATATTTTGCTTGTCGACAAAGCAATTGAGCCAAAAGTGAGCTTCATCACTGAAGATGATTTTTTGGAAAAAATCTGGATCTGGTAGCAGCAACAGAACGATTATTTTCATAAAAAATTTGCACGATTTGCAATCGTTGCTCAAGTGTGTAGCGCTCCATGATGAAATGTATACTAATGAAGTTTACAAATGACAAGCGAAAAATAAAAAATATTGCGTCGTTGGCCCTCCCTATCGGAAAAAAGTTGAAGCGCACCTATTGAAAAACGCTGTATATTCGAATATGACTATATGATTATATGCAAATAAACTGCTTTCAATTCTGTTTTCAACGAGATATAAATTAGTAAAATCCACTGAGGATCAGGGAAGATATTTTGCTTTTTTATTTCTGTGCAAAAAATATTTACAACGTATTAAAATGTACCAAACAAATTTGTCCAAAAATTCTACTATAAGTCTATGCCAGAAAGGAGTCAAATCCGAAAATGTGTTCAATGGTTAAAATCGTTAGAGATAAAAAAGGCTCTTCAACTGAAGAGTTGTTTTTTCTATAGAACATATCATAAATCTAAAATGTAAGGATCATGAAGTTTCCTTACATATTTGGTAATATTTTATGAGAATTTCACAATGTTCATCAGTATTTTTTTTTTCAAAAGCACACTAAAAGTTTTACTTCAATCTCAAAAATTATAAACAATGCGAAAATTAACTAAGAAAAATTGTTACGGACGGTTCAAAAACTTCCTGAGATGATAAAAACTTACCTGCCTAATGTAAAAATTAGCATTTGGCTGCAAAGCCTTTCGCTCAACACAGCTGGACAACGAAGTTGTAGTGACAATATTAAACTCAAATTGGCTGTTGTAATAGTGCGGCAACGGAAAACGATGCAAATTAAAAACCTGAACAAGAATTACATAATGGCCGGGAAATACCTGTTACTGTTTAAAGATGAGACAAATGAATTACAAGTTTGTTTTCAAAAACCTTGTAAAATATTTATGTTCTGTTAAAGAACAAAAGAATCAAATAATTTTTAATGTTAAGCACGTTTTTGTGTTATTCTTCCTGTTAATAACATTTTAAATTGAGAAGGCAATGAACCTTTTCGCAGACTGTGAGACTTAACCCTTTCGCTCCGACTTTTGCAGGGAATTTGCTCAAACTTTATTTTTGAGTTTTTGGATACCCATTGGTACTTTATGTGCGTAGAAACTAGATGAAGCTTGTAACTTATGTAGATAACGGTATTTTGAGGTGGGACATATGTGTCCCAACAGTATTTAAAAATGGGATATATTTGTCCCAACAGGGTACAAACTTCACCTAGAAAGTAGAAACATTTTTTTGGTAATAACATATGATTTGCACTTTTATTTATTTTATGAATGTGATGAAGCAAAACATTGTATACAGAATGGCAAATTACAAGCCCGGCAAATAATAGGTCTATCGATAAGTTCGTGCGGTTTTACAACAGATGGCGTAACTTGATTATTATTCCATCGATCCACATTTCCAAACATTCATTGGAGAGCTACTGTCGTAAGGCACAAACGTCAGTATAAGTTTTTTATTTGAAGCGTAAACAACAATATTTTTACCACACTTGAAAATGTCGAATTTCGTGCCAAATAATGTGTTTTTGCGGGGAATTCTTCTTCATTATTTTAATATGAAGAAAAAAGCAGCCGAAAGTCATCGTATCTTGGTGGAAGTTTATGGTGAGCATGCTCTAGCTGAGCGAACGTGCCAGAAGTGGTTTGCACGCTTTAAAAGTGGTGATTTTGGCTTGGAAGACGAAGAACGCGAGGGTGCGCCGCCAAAGTTCATGGATACCGAATTGGAGGAATGGCTCGATCAAGATCCGGCTCAAACGCAAGAAGAGGTTGCAAAAACTTTGGGAGTTGATCAATCAACCATTTCCAAACGTTTAAAAGCCATGGGAATGATCCGAAAGGTAAGCCATTGGGTGCCGTATGAATTGAAGCCAAGAGACGTTGAACGCCGTTTTATGGCATGCGAACAACTGCTTCAACGGCACAAAAGAAAGGGTTTTTTGCATCGAATTGTGACTGGCGATGAAAAGTGGGTCCATTACGACAATCCAAAACGTCGGGCAACGTATGGATACCCTGGCCATGCTTCAACATCGACGTCGGCGCAGAATATTCATGGCCTGAAGGTTATGCTGTGTATCTGGTGGGACCAGCTGGGTGTTGTGTATTATGAGCTACTGAAACCGAATGAAACGATTACGGGGGATGTCTACCGACGACAATTGATGCGTTTGAGCCGAGCACTGCGAGAAAAACGGCCGCAATACGCCGATAGACACGACAAAGTTATTTTGCAACATGACAATGCTCGGCCACATGTTGCACAAGTGGTCAAAACATACTTAGAAACGCTCAAATGGGATGTCGTACCCCACCCGCCGTATAGTCCAGACCTTGCGCCATCCGATTACTATCTCTTCCGATCGATGCAACATGGCCTGGCTGACCAGCACTTCCGTAATTACGATGAAGTCAAAAAATGGATCGATTCGTGGATTGCGGCAAAACCGACCGAATTTTTCACAAAGGGAATCCGTGAATTGCCAGAAAGATGGGGAAAAGTAGTAGTAAGCGATGGACAATACTTTGAATATTAAATTTGTAACCATTTTACGTCAATAAAGTTTCAAATTTCGAAAAAAAACCGCACGAACTTAAACATAGTCCTATTAATTTAGTTTTTTCGCGACTTTTCGATTGGCGCATGCTACGCACCGACGTCTTTTAGACTGCTCTATGGGTAAATTATCCCCCACATTTGTCATTGATTTGTACCTATTCGATGATCTTCCAGACCTACGGGATCGTTTATATGTGGTAGATTCCTTTCCTTTTTCAATTGGCGACTCAGCAATCTCGACCAGCACTGGTAAGAAGGCAGGTTTCTTCCTATTCAGCTCCGAACATATAACCCAAGTGTTTACAGCAGTCATCATCATGCCACGATAAAATACTTTTTTCCACCATTTATTTGATTTTCTGTTTATATCATACAATCCCGACATTTGATCTGCCAAGTCCACACCGCCCATTATTGCGCGGTACGTCTTTACGATGTCAGGGCATGGAAACTCTGCCTCATGGTTATACGACATGACAAACATGCATCCAAGTACTCGTAATATATCAATTTCACCGGAGTCCGCCTGAAGAAGTTTTTTTTGTTTCGCTCCGTTATGGGTATTTTCCTGAGCCTCTCATTAGTACATTGGGCAATGTACAAAGACATGCTTCTTGGAAACAATTTGCGAAAAATTTCGTAGGGGGTTGAGTGGCGCCCAATATTTACTGCAATTTTGCATTCGCGGTGGTTACTAACCGATTTTCTTGAAACAAATGACTCATTCGGTGTGCTCCAAATAACCGTGCCTGAGTCTTCCTCACCTCGTGCAGGTTGATCGTCTATGCCACCATTCTCGTCACTCAATCCGGTCTCCTCTGAATCGCTGGAATAATCGTCATTGCCAGTGGTTTTATCTAACTCAGGACTATAAATATCATCACTTTCGTCACTAAAATCAGTTCCTGGTTCCATGGATTCATCATTATCTTCTTGAAGTAATGCACTAATTTGATCGCGATTTAATTTCGACATTTTTGGTGTCTACGAGGTTGCAAAAATAAAAAAATTAGCTGTGTGATACATAATGTACTGCTGGGACATATATGTCCCTATATAAAGCCCTGCTGGGACACATGCATCCCAAAATTAATTTTCGCTAAATATTTTTCACAAAACTCTTATTAAAATATATATGTATTTGTACTTACCAGTAAAAGGGCAATGTTTTTCTCTAGAAAAATCAACACTTCTTATAAAAATACGTATTATTTCACCAAAATTACACGTAAATTTGATGCAATATTAGCGACTGCTCACAGACAACTGATCAAAACTAAGCACGATTTAAACAGTGTGGAATGCGGATAACGGTAAATTGTAAGTATTGTTCGCAGCTACTCATTGAGACATTTTGGTTGAGTGTCCTATGAAAATTGCAAGTTTCAGGATGAAGTGAACATGCTGTGGGATATCAGTGTCCCAGCAGTAGCGAAAGGGTTAATGAAGTCACATTACTTTATCATGCTGAAAATTCAAATATACGTTCTCAGAGTAAAACATATCTATTATTATTATTTTAATATTTTCCATTATTATTCGTTCAAGTGTTACCTTTATTTTAACGAAAAATGTGACTCAATAATTCTATTCAATCTTATAATCGAACATAAGAATGCATTTATTAGCTGAAAATTTATACGTGATATCAAGAACGTAAATTTCGACCTCTGTCGCCCTCATAAGTTTACGTTCTCACATCTGGTCTTATGCCAAACTACAAAACAACCGAAGACAAACACCTTATTCCAGTTCATTGTGAATAAAAAATGCAGGGTGTGCTCTTGATGCTGCTACCTAAAAAGGCTTCGAATATTTTCTACCTAAATGAAATTACACACGCTGCAAAAAATTTCACGGATTAGTATATTCACTAAATTATCCGTACACACTTATGTATGTCCTTTTTAAGCGGTTATTCAAACCATTTTCTTTTCGGCGTAGGCTAAAAACATACTTGAGCAGTGGCAATGAAACAGTGGCTGATGTGAATATGGGAGGGCCATGCGTGATGATATCGTTTCTATAATAACTGAACGAAGCAAAAGACCACATATTAACAGTGATTCTGACAACTAATACATAATTCATGAATTTATAGCGGTATTTTTATACAAACAGACAATTTCATTGTAATTCTCACAAATATATCAATATTTTAGAGGGAAATCAACAATTTTTGTTGTAGTAAAATATGTAACATTTTGGTTTGTTTCCTCATGTAAACATGGAAAATGCGTATAATTTGTTTGGTACTAGTCATGAAAAATTTCACACGCCAAATTTTTCCCTTTTTTTGAATAAATGGAACAAATTTGCTAAAATATACAAACTTTGTAATTATAGCACTGCCTGTTTTTACATACCAAGTATGGTCGATCCGAAGTAAGCAACCTTAGGCAACAGGTTGTAGTGGCTGCAGGAAGAGCGTCTTGCAGCAATCAAGTACCTGGTAGTAGACCAACGAATCCAGTGGAACGAGTGCCGTGGGGGATAAGAGCGCAGTAGCGAGGTATCTTGAAGGTACAATGCTCAAATACTCAATCGCTCGAATGGCTGACTAAAGAAGCTGTGGCTGCGATGCCAGCGTTTGAAAAATCTAAGTTTGTCATTCGGCAAACGAACAAAATTCAAAAACTGCTGAGGTCGAGCATGCTGATCATCTCTAGGCTCCATTCCCTGAACGAGGGACTTGATACGAAGCAATGGAGATCATATCACTATACCAAAGCGGGGACGGGTCCTAAATATGGAAACTGTTCCCACTTGGTTCTTTGTGTTGATCCAGAATCGTTGAAGGTCATACGGTCGAGGTATGGAATGCGCCTATATTTGAACCTGGGACGGATACTAGTTACCGTCCTCGATTCAGATACAGGAAAAGTGTAGGATTGGAATTATGGTTGTGCATATGACATCAAATATTTCATTTACGCAAATTAACTTGCAGCATAGCATATCTGCTACGGCTCTTTTATGCCGAAACTGCACACAAATCACATAATATTAATTCAAGAACCGTGGGTGTCTAAAGGACAAATACAGGGCTTGGGAGATATAAAGTGAGGGTCTATACTTTATAAAGAGGGAGAGGTCCGTCCGCGAACGTGTATTATTATGCCGAAAGCGGTTGATTGCACTTTGTTAAGACAATTCTGCTATCAAGACTTAGTTGCAGTCAAAATAAAGTATCGATTAGAGGGAAAGAAGTAGAGACAATTGTCGTCTCGGCCTATTTTCCTTGCGACTCCATTCTGCCTCCCCCCACGAGGGAGTTTATGGAAGTTGTAAGATATGCTGAATCCACGGGATTAGGTCTAATTGTGGGATGTGATGCAAATTCACAGCACACCCTCTGGAGTAGCACAAAATGTAACTTCAGTGGGCATAAGCTCATAGGCTTTATTCTGCCATCTCGCTTGGTTATACAGAACGTTGGCACCAGCCCGACTTTTGTGATTGATATGACATTATTTAACGATAAAATATCAGATAATATCACTGGTTGGAAAGTACTCTATAAAGATTCCCTGTCGGACTATCGTTATATGGAGTTCAGGCTTGCGGCCGAGACAATCTCGACCCCAGAAGGCTGGAATCCTTTAAAAGCGGATTGGACACGATATGAGGATCTCACTAAAGAGGAAATCCGTGATGTTCCCAAACTCCGGACAATAACTTCGATTGAAGAAGCTACAAACTCATTGGGGCGAACTTTAATCGAGTGTTATAACAAGGTGTGTCCGGAATGTAGGAGAAGAGAGGGTAAGACAGTCCCTTGGTGGAACGCCGAACTCTCGAAACTCCGGAAAACTTCCAGGAAACTTATTAACAGAGCTCTTAAAACTCAGTTGGAAGAAGATTGGACTGCCAACCGAAAACTGAGGAAGGAATATAAAAAGAAAATTAGATAATATAAATTGGACTCTTATAGAACCTTCTGCAATGAACTGGAGGAACGGAAGAGTTCAGCGAGGTTATGCAAAGCCCTCCAAAGAAACCGGACGGCTACGCTAGACTCACTGCTCAAACCAGATGGACTGAAAATCAGAAGTACGATGTTCTATTTTCAACACATTTCCCTGGCTCCAGGAATGTTGTTGGTCAAAGCTCTATCAATCAATCTGATCATGTCAATATAATTACCAGCAGACGTGATTGGTTTATTGCATCCAAGATAGCTAACGAGGAAACGATAAAGTTTGTCTTCTCGTCATCTGAAAGCTTTAAGTCCCCACAACCCGATGGCATTCACCCAATCATGCTCAAGCGTGGCGGAGAACAACTAATAAAGGCTTTGAAAATAATCTTTACGGCATGTCTTGCGCACGCTTATGTTCCACATTTGTGGCGTTTGGTGAAAGTTGTATTTATCAAAAAGCCAGGCAAGCACAGCTACGCTTTACCAGAAAGTGTCAGACCTATAAGCTTGACATCGTTTATGTGTAAGGGTCTGGGACGTATGGTGGAGAAGCACATTAGGACTTGGGTTCTAAGTCGAAACCCTCTCAACGTTAGACAAAATGCTTATCAAAGTGGGAAATCTTGCGAATCGGCTCTGCACGAGTGCGTTAGCATAATCGAAAAAGGGCTGGAAACAAGAGAGTACACTCTTTGTGTGTTTGCGGACATTGAATGAGCTTTCGACAATACGGCCTTTGACTCTATGTGCTCTTCTATCAAAAGTTATGGAGTGGAAGAACTCATTGTCAGATGGATCCACTCTATGCTATCCAAAAGACTGCTTACCATGGAACCATGGATGGAGAAAGCGATGAGGCAGTCAGAGTTGAGGTTAAGCAGGGTTGCCCACAAGGCGGTATACTCTCTCCCCTACTTTGGTGCTTCGTGGTGGACTCTTTTCTTAATGATATGCAGGAAATTGGGCACATCCAAGCCTACGCAGACGATGTTTGCGTATTAATCTCAGGACGATCACTTGAAGTTATATGCAATAAAATGCAGGTAGCTCTAAATAAGATTGAGTATTGGTGCGAATTGCATGGTCTTTCGGCGAATCCTACAAAAAGTATCTTAGTGCTTTTCACTAGGAAACGCAATATGAACGGCCTGTTACTACCCACATTGAAAGGGGTAACACTGCAACTGTCTTTTGAGGCTAAATATTTAGGAGTAATCCTAGATAGTAAGCTGACCTGGAAGAAGCACGTCGAGCAGAAGTTCTCTCGAACACTAAAAGTCTTCTGGCAATGTAAGAGAACCTTTGGCAAGACATGGGGTCTAAGACCGGCGATAGTACACTGGCTGTACATCACCCTGATTAGACCCATTATTACATACGCCTCTGTAGTATGGTAGAAAGCCACAATGGTTAATTCCAGAGTAAAACCCCTAAACAGGCTATAGAGAAGTGTGTGCTTGGGTATCACAGGTGCCACGAGTACATCTGGTGATGCCCTTAATGGCATTCTGAACTTGCAACCTCTACATCTTGAAATTCGAAAGGAAGCAATGAAGTCGGCGTACAGCCTCTAATTAAACGGAGTCTGAGAAAATGAAGTCTGAGTCTGTCAGATATACCGCCAATTGTCGGAGCGGTGCACACTGTTCTCGTTGCCGGTGGACAATCGGGTGCCTGTCGTTAGCTTTGGTAGGAAGTATGATGTTTTGAGTTTTGATCCCAGTTAGAGATCAATGGTTAAGTCCGGAGAACCTATTAACGGGATATCAGTACACTTACTACACCGACGGATCCAAAACCAGTGATGGAAGCGGATCTAGATGGTACTTAGACGAAGACACTAAGTACTCCTATGCCACAGGACAGATGGCCACGGTATTCCTTACGGAAGTCCATCTTGGCCAATTGAGTGGCGTACTGGCTAATTGAGGAAAAGTGGCGGGGCAACAGTATTGGAATTTGGAAAGCTCTTGCTAACCCACGCTGCTCTTCGAAGTTAGTCGGTGAATGTAAGACAAAACTGAGCAGGTGTCAATTCCGCATCGATTCAACTATGGATTCTGGATTCTAATTTATCCCTCTTACCATCCACTTTTTATCTTTCCTATCTCTATTCTTTCTACTGATATCTATCCTTTCTACTGATATCTATCCATGATCTACTGACTGAGTGCTTGGCCTTGTCCAACCCCCCACAAATCTAATCTAATCTATGGCCTATATAGCCAAAGGAAGGAAGTAAAGGCGTGTACTGATTGAATACACTGTTATGGCTTAATAAAAATCGCCACGACCCTTGTTGTTGACCATTTTGTATACCCTAGAATCGAGCGCGTGAGTTTTTATTTCACTCATGACAAAATACACGACGTTTTTATTCTAGAATTCTGCCCGATACAGAATAAATTCTTCCAGTAGTTGCAAAATTAGTCAGTGATTTTACAGAAGTGGCAAAAATTTTTAGCCGGTGTGCACTTGAACAACGTTGTGAAATATTGCGAATATAAATATGTATGTTTAAAGCTGGTGCTAACGTTTATTAAAAAATAAAATTTCGCCAATTTATTGAAGTCGTGGTATCAATGGCAAATTGGTTCAAAAATGCTGTATCTGTAAATAGGCTCAGATCGTTCACGTTTTTTTCGGGCTGCAATGAAAGATATAAACTTGCCGATGCTTATTTTCAGCAGAATGGACCCCCGTTTCGCACAGCCCATAAAGCAATACATATTTTGATACCTCAGTAATCCTATATATATTGATTCCCTCGGAGCTGCGATTTGAATGTAATAAAGTTTTCTGTCAGTGTCAGAAAGAATGCCCGTTTTGCGTAGGGCCCCAATCGGTTATGAATTTTATAATGCAAGTTTCGAGAAAAAGTTGACTCTTATTTTATTTGAAAGCCAAATTATTGTTCAAAGTTTTTATTTATTTTTATTTTTTTTTTTTCTTTTATTTTTTCAGCAAATGAAAACTAGAAATGCCATCCACATGTAAGAGCGCTTCAACTTTTGAACTTTTTTGAATAAAACACAAACGGTTTGACTTTTTTAACTAATTTTTTTTATTATCGAATTTGAATATATACATTTAAGTATGAAATTCGATTTCTTTTGCATGACCACCGCGTGCACGTTTTACGAAGTCCAATCGTTGAACCCAATTTTCGACCACTCTTTTGCATAAATCGGCCGAAATTCCAGCAATTTCGCGTTCAATATTGGCTCTGAGCTCACAAATCGTCGCCGGCTTGTTACTGTAGACCAATGACTTCACATAACCCCAAAACGGGTCGGCTTCTTAAATGGACCGTAAAATGGCCGTAATGCTCTTAAAGTAGCAGCAACAGAACGATTATTTTCATAAAAAATGTGCACGATTTGCAATCGTTGCTCAAGTGTGTAGCGTTCCATGATGAAATGTATACTAATGAAGTTTACAAATGACAAGCGAAAAATAAAAAATATTGCGTCGTTCGCCCTCCCTATCGGAAAAAAGTTGAAGCGCACCTATTCAATAACCCTATATGTACGTAAACACGTGGAATAATTTGAAATATTGAAATCTGTGCTAGCACTGCATTTACAAGAATGTATAAATTTAAATGCATTAAACTGGGTTCAAGTTAAGAATATTTTTTATGAGTCAATTCCGAATGGTAGTCGCGCACCAACCCATTCGGCTACGGCGGCCGTCAACGTAATGAATACTTTTAAAAAAATCGTAATCGTTTATCTCTTATGTCAGTAAATTTATTGCTCCACATAAAAAACGTATTGAAAGGAGAAAATTGTTGTTGTGATAATGTAAATTGTCATGTCCATAGTAGACGTGTTTTTCGAAATTCAAATTGAAGTCAACTTTATAACCACAATTTAAAGTGATGGGAAATAGGTTTTAAAAATAATTTGTAGTATGACTTGCAAATTTTAAATGCATAGGGGCTAATTTTTTTCACAGATTTGTTATAAACAAATAAATTTTGTTTTATTGAATTAAACGAAATATTGTATGTTAATCTTAATTTTGTTATATGCAACCTATTATGAAAAAAGTATTCTTTGATTTAAAAGAGAAGTTAGTGCTTTTTAAAATTCATAAGTTGGTAACACTGATTTGGGAACATGTTTTTTAATTTGTGACATGCCGTCTAGCAAGAAGGTTCGTGGTCTGCTACAATAAAAGATGATACGAAATAAATAAATTACTGTGAAACTATAACACTGCCAGTTGAAAGCAAGCCAAATCTTCCTTAGCGCGTAAGAGGGAGAAAGCATATTCTTCCCTTTGCGGCCTTCACTGGCGGCAGCTCTATTGATTCACCAAGTAAGCGAGCGTTTCAAGCCATAAGTTGTTCTATGATAATTTATGTAAAATGTGGACTTATCTCTTAGAGGTCTGGGCTTCTGCTTTCTGTGTGGCCTGGAACGCCAGGTGCTCATCGACCAAAATTTAAAACAATTGGACAGGTACACATTTTTCATCATTCAAATGTTGCTGTAATCGATTTTTGAACCTTTAAAAATTTACACAAGGATTTTTTATCGAAAGCGCAAGGCAATTAGATATAGGACAATTATGTATAATTATAAAAAAATAAATATATTTGTTCATCAAATTTTAAACTTAATACATAAATCGCCTTTTCTTCATTGGTATGAATCTTTCTTTAAAATAATATATAAAAATCAGAATAAAATGTGAAGCGCTTTCCCAAATAATAGCACCTGAACATTTTGAACAGTTATGCCTATTTTTCTTTTGTTTGCTTAATAGTTATGAACCTTTTATAAAAGCGTAGCTCATTATGTAACAAAGAACATATAAATTCAAATGTTAAGCTTTGTACAAAAATTCAAAAAAAATTAAACTGATTTCAAGTTTGCTTAATTGGAATTTCTAGAAATTTTTTTTTATACAGTTTCAATACGAATCTATTAAAGGTAATATTAGTAGATATTTTTGCTTTCGCCTTGTACATTCGGATGCCAGCATAAAATAATATAACGAGTGCTGTTCCATTCGCACCATCGTCGAATGCTGCTAAGTCCAAATGCATGTCGGCCGTTCAACGCAGTTCATCCTTTCTTTTTTCCTTTGTCGCAACATTCTAACGTGCAAAACGTTGTTGTTGGTTTAATGCCATCGCCTTTTATTAATGCGCCTTGTGCAGTTTTCTAACCCACTGATTTTTTTTATATGGAAGAAAGTGCACAACCCCGTCAGCAAAAAAATCAACGTGATCAATCAAACATCAACGGCGCTTTTTAGCAACTACAAACTTTTTTTCGATGCTCAATCGCTGCACAGCACTAAGAAAATGGCATTGCAAAAATCGTATGCTCAATAGGAATGATAGTTTATATTTCGATCAGTTAAAAGCTGCCCCATACATTTTAAAATATCGAATAAAATGCGAGACAAGCCCAGGACACTTGAAAAAGTGAATTTTCAGGTTTTTCGGCGAATAGTCGCCGTACTAATATATATCTACGAGTATTTACACCACTTATAATGTGAATATACACACTTGTGAGCATTTATAAAAAACTGAGACACTTCCTGCAACATGGAATTTATACCTATTAAAAATAATAGTCATCGCTTAAGCCAATAATAGAGAGCCATCACTATTCAAGGTACAACTGGTGATTTCTATCATTTTCCGTTCGGCTTTAAAATACAGAGAGCTCTTAGTCTGGGTGCTGCGCTCTCGAATTTCATTTTGCTTTAAACAACAACACTTACTGCCCGCCACAACCAAAAAAACGAAGAATGAGCCAACAAAAAACGGTAAAATAAAGGTTTGCCTTTTTGTACCCTTTCAACTTCGTAAATCCCCTTCGTAGCTAACTCATTCACCCTAATAATATCTGTGCTTCAGCAGTATGAGATCCGCAAGACTGCATTTCAAGCAGTAACATCTGCGCAGCATCAACGTGAACTTGATTTCGTTTTTTATGTACACACACATGCATATGTATGTGTTTTTCCCTATTTGTCTGCTTGCATCGGCATACGTGGAAGAGTTGCAGCTGCCTTGTCGATTTTCTATGAAAGCGCAATGCGCGCGGATGCGTAGTCGAGGAAGCTGCAAGTCGGTTTTTTCCTGCATGATTATACATACATATGTATGTCTGCAAGTTTGCCGCACACCCCTTTGCAGCTTGCTGTGTCTAGGCATTTTTTTATTAACACACATACTTATATAGATTTTTGTGTTTAAAAGGATATCTTCTTTAAAGTTAACTCTGGCTCTGAAAGTGTTCTGAATCGATGGCAGTCAAGAACGACGATTTGTCGCTTGAAAGAGTTGACGTATAAGGGGAACATTACACAGTCAGCTAACTGTAGTGGTGACTTATCTCGGCACATTTCTGTGCATACCTGTGTGTGTAAATATAAACTTGCTGTGATTATGCAATTTCCCCCAAAGATTTTTCTTGTGCATATATGAACGGCACGCACATATTCGTACATATGTCGCATATAGACGAACATATTTTAAAACTCACGCACGCACAAACAATAAAAAAGCGAAACACCCCTTGTCGTGGCTACGCTGCGCAAGCGTACAAACTTTACCCGTACAAAACAGAATGCACTTCTTGCACCCCTTGTGCGCACATACCATTAATAATTGAAGGATTGTGCAAAAATATTGAGTTTTTGCCCAAAAAACCCCTCTTTTTTAAGCCTAATGAGTCGACGAATAACTTGAATGGAGTAGGGTTTGAAGAGTTTCGTTTATCATCACAACAAATAACAAATCTCTCATGACATTTGGACTTCGCACACTCACCGAATTAGCCAAATGGGTTGATTGGGTTTTTGAAGTAAATTGAAGAGTTTAACTGACATAAACACAGTAACTATAATGTAGAAAAGACAGGTACTAGACTTTTATATTTTTTCAAAATAGTTCAATTCCAGCAGTTCGGACTCCTTGGAACGCCTAATAAAACCCACAAGATTTGTTATACCATTTCCACAATTTGTATCAAAAGAATAAAAGCAAAGAGGGAAAAAGAAGGAAATTTAAATATTCACGTGCGAGTCCATGTATAATTTAGTTTTAATTTCGTTTACTCTTGCTGACATTTTTAGTAATACAATTCTCTTAAAATTTGTGTATAGTGTGTGTGTGTTAATATGCCATCACATTTTTAATTACGTTGTTCTGATAAAAGTTTTGACCAAAAGTACTGTTCTCACGTATGTATGTATGTATATGCGTTTGTAAGTATAGGGTTTTTCAGTAAGAGCGCTTCAACTTTTGAACTTTTTTGAATAAAACACAAACGGTTTGACTTTTTTAACTAATTTTTTTTTATTATCGAATTTGAATATATACATTTAAGTATGAAATTCGATTTCTTTTGCATGACCACCGCGTGCACGTTTTACGAAGTCCAATCGTTGAACCCAATTTTCGACCACTCTTTTGCATAAATCGGCCGAAATTCCAGCGATTTCGCGTTCAATATTGGCTCTGAGCTCACAAATCGTCGCCGGCTTGTTACTGTAGACCAATGACTTCACATAACCCCAAAACGGGACGGCTTGTTAAATGGACCGTAAAATGGCCGTAATGCTCTTAAAGTAGCAGCCACAGAACGATTATTTTCATAAAAAATTTGCACGATTTGCAATCGTTGCTCAAGTGTGTAGCGTTCCATGATGAAATGTATACTAATGAAGTTTACAAATGACAAGCGAAAAATAAAAAATATTGCGTCGTTCGCCCTCCCTATCGGAAAAAAGTTGAAGCGCACCTATTAAAAAACCCTATACATGAGAGAAGATTAAATATGTACTTTCTGTTTTTTAAGTTGAGTTTTGTTTCGTTTTATAAAGACTATAAACTAAACATCCATTATAAAAATAAAAATAATTGTCTGATTTTTTCTTGACTATTGAGTCAAGTTCTTTCAAAATGCACCGTTGCTTTTAACGAATTTTGAATTACAATTTGGACGTTATGTGTGTAAACTGATCTAAAAGGTCGAAGTGTTGAGGCAATTCGCTATCCGAAGCAGCTTTATGTTCTTCATCAAGATCAGCGAGATATTCATTTGCCATTTTAATTGTAGTCTGTCAGGTGTCCGATTCTTGCAATCTTGTGCAAAATCACGGAATTGATATGACTAAAGACACTCTCTATCAAAGAAGGTAATAGTTTAATTCAATGACATTGATCATGATCAAGAAATAGGCAATATTGTTAAATCTCTCTGCCTTTACTAATAAAAAAAATTAATTTAAATGAAAGTAATAAAAAAAAACATTTAGCATTTAAAAGCAATTTCATATGATCAATCACGACTACTGCAAAGCGTAAGATGTGAATCATAGGATAATGTTTATGTGCACCATCGTTTTAAAATGACCTAAAACATACTTTTGTATTCTAATTCATAAATTATAATTAATTTTGACGTGATAACGTCTTATAATTCGATTTAGCCGGCTGCACGCACGAAAAAATGTGTCGTTACCTTGCTCATTTGTCGTTACCTTGCTCATTTTTCGTTACCTTGCTCATTTGCCGTTACCTTGAATGAACTGCAAGCGAAAGCGCGGAACGAACGACAAAGCAAACAAAGCAAACGAACGGCAACGTTCGACATCTTGCTCTCTCCTACTTAAGTGAGCGTATATATGTATGTATATGCGCATATGTACATATATAAATTCACGTATTTGTATTTGCATATGCCTTCTTATTGATTATTATTAATTTGATTTACTTGAAGAATTTAAAATAAAACCAAGTTTGTTAATAATACCTGTTGTTTTAATGTTATTATTATTAATTTTTTTATTATATTATATATGAAGGAAAAAATGTATGGTAATATTTACCATATACCTTATAAGATATGTTGTATACTAATATATGTATATAAACATGCATATACATATACAATTTCGCGCAATTTTCAAAAAGAACAAATCTATATGTAAAGATGCATACAAGTCATATGGACATATCAAATATTCGAATCTATTCCGTACGCAAGCAAATGTAAGCTAATGTGCTTGAACTGCAAGCGAGAGCGCGGAACGAACGACAAAGAGCACAATCGGCCCCCGCGTTCGGCAACGTTCGACATCTGGCTCTGTCCTACTTGAGTGAGCATATATACTATGTATGTATATGCGCATTTGTATATAAATTCACATATATGTATTTGCATATGCCTTCTTCCTGTGTGCATGGTAATGAACCATTTCTCTGTTGAGAATAGGACGATGATAGAAAAAGTAGGAAATGAAAGGGAGTGTTTCGAGTGTAAAGTGTCTTGAAAAAGGCAAATCGATGATGGTGCCTCTTAGTGTTGTTGACTTATTAACGTCTGATACACAATCGAAATTGAAGATATCTTTCATGAATTTGATAAATGTTTCGTCATTTTTCACGTTTGTGTAAATATAACTTGACCTATTCTATTGCGATTCCATTTACCTCCTCCTCTATATCCATACAAAATATCTATCAAACAAATAAAATTAAAATTTTCTTTTGAAAAATGCAACCATTCAATCAGTATTTTCTTATGACGTGGTCACGTTAAACTATCGTCAGTAAACCGACTTTACAGACAACCTCTTTTTTTTATTTATAACGCTTACTTTATGATAAACCCGTGCGAAACATGATGCGAGTTGCTATACATGCATAAAACATAAATAAATAATTGGCGCGTACATACTTTGTGAGCATTTTTCCGAGCTGCCTCTGTTGTCCTGTAAATGGAGTAGCCTATAACTTTCTGCCGCCTCCGAACAGCAGACGATTAATTTTATAAGGAACTTTTTCATGCCAAAAAAGCACTGCGGTTTGCCATTGCCTAGTGAGGGGCGAACGTCATTATAAAAAACTTTGGTATTTCATGCCTACTGTTCTTCATTTGTAATGAAATATAGACATTTTGAACAAAATTAAATGGAATGGTGTGCTTGCATTTTTTGTAAATTTAAAAATTTCGTACAACTATCCGGACAAACTTGTGCACACAAATAAACGAAAAATCAGCTGAACAACGCTCACCCTCAGTTCACCCTTTTGAAAAGGGTAGAAAATGCTACATACATATTCGCTTGGTCGGAGTATAACAGTTTGAGAAAAGAAAGCGAAATTATGCTACGGATCTACCTATTTAACTATTATGCATATACAGTGGCGGTTAAAATAAATCAGCGCAACATTTTGCAAAGTTTTAACTACTTATTATTTAAAATTAAATTAAATTTTTGTAATTTTTATAAAACAAAAAAAAAAAAAATAGAAGTTTCAAACTTTGTAACATAATAAAAAAACTTCAAAAATTTACATTGCAAATTGCAAGAAGAAAATAGTTGTAGAAAAGATTTTTGGTAAGCAGTTTTGTAGTCCATTCAATTTTGGTATATTAATATGCAAGTTTGAAGTGCCTAAAAGTTTACATTGATTTTTCACCATTTTTTATTTTGTTGACTTTTGTGCCCATTTTCTTTCACATAAAAACAATTCGCACATTTGCTATATGGAAGAAAATGCATAACACCATTAATCAAAACACGTACCAAAATTCCATGTAAATTTTGTGCTACTGTAATTGAATTTTCGTTGATTTTTTTTATTTTTATTTTATACAAATTTAGAAACTTTTAGTTATATGGTTTTTGTTGTAGTAGACATATATATTTCATGTCTAAACAAAAATAAATAAATATTAAAAACTTTGCAATATGTCGCGTTGGTATTATATTGACCGTGACTGTTTCTATGTGCATACATACATTTACGGTGGCCACGGTAGCCCTATGTTTTTTTAACGCGCTCGTTCCTCAGCATCTAATGGCACTTCGAGAGAGCACTTTGACCACGAAGAAACAAAACTGATTTAAATACCATTTTCGATATGAGATTTTTTCTTTACGTGTCCATATTAAACTCATGAAGTCTATTAAACCAACAAAATATAAGCAAGCAATAGTTTTATTATTTAAAAGCAATAGTTTTTATAATTTCAATATATTTTCTCGTCGCTTAAAAGAATTGACGATTTTTAAGGTACTCCAACATTCCTTGGACATTAGCGTTGACCTGTGCTTGAGCAGCGGATTGTGAACCGATCTGGTTATTGGGTAGGTGCATGTTGCCACCTCCATGAGCCGGATTTCCGAAATTATTTTGTTGCTGTTGTTGTGTTAAATGTTGAGGAAATAAATCCTTTTGTTGATGGGGATGAAGCATTTGTGGCGGTTGAGGGCATGACGGGAATTGTCGAAAGGATAATATTGCAGGATCCATTGCGGTCCAGTCGTTGCCCAAATTACCGGCATTCCGATTATTTTGATTCATTTGATGTGCCTGTAATTCGCCGAAGCTTGGTAGTTGATGTCGTGGCGATTGTAAATGTGAGTCCCATGTATTAAAAGCTGACAAATGTTGAATATCATTTGTGTGTGCTCTATTGCCAGTCATATTCAAGAATGGCATCATTTTGCTAGTGTTGTGTTCCCGAGGAGCATTCAATCCAAAGGTGTTCATGTGATTAAAGCCTGGTGGAGGCATGCGTGCTCTTTGCAGATTATCCATGTTGTGCTGATGTTGATGTATCATATTGGGCTCCGTTGGTACTCGCATAGTGTTGCAGTTTGTTTTAGAATGCTGTGGTTTAACTATTTCATTTTCCATCAGCTCAGCCAAACCCTTTTGGGTTTCAGTGAATGGATCGAACCCTAAATCATCGTCGACGAAAGTATTTGCAGAAAATTCATTTTGCATGCGGCTCTGTTGGTTTTGCAGTATGGTATGTTGTTGGTTTTGAATGGTAGGATGATGTTGTTGCAGCGCCATTACTGAATCAAGTTGGCCAAGAGTTCTATGCTTTTGTTGTTGCTGTTGCTGATGTTGTTGCTGCTGTTGTAAAGTCGAAAGCGCCGGGTGCTGCATAAACTGGTAAGGATTTAAGTTATTTTCCAAAAGTGTATTACTACCATTTCCGATAGGCTGCTCATTACTAACGCAATGTTGTTGCAACTGTAATTGCTGATTCTTGTGAAAATCAAAAAATTTCGACATATTTATGCCATACAAATTTTGGCTCAATAGAAGTTCAGATGCATGTTCCAATGTAGTCAGCGGAGATTGCACCATCTCGGTTAAGCCGCCAAAATGATTTTGTAAACCGCCTTGTGGAACATTGGGCTGCGAATGATTCATATTTCCAAATAAACTATTTTGTTTGTGTAATTCAAGTAAACGTGCCAATTCTTTTTGTTGGTGAGGATGTACTTGTTGAAATTGTTGCTCTTCAATGCCTTTCAATAAATCGGGCAGAGGTGATATTTTGATATTATTCATTTGGTTTGGCAGATCTTCTACCTTATCTTCTGGACACATTGGATTCTGGAGTGGAAGTACTGGGGAGAATATTGGAGTTAATTTGTTGTCGAACAGAGTAAGTTGTGCAATCTCCGGTTTGATGTCAGCAGGGAGGTCGCTCTCTTCATTTTTCAAATTTGGTTCTTCAAAAGAGTTGTCCAGAACCACTTCATCCACCTCACTACTTTCGTTCTTTTTACTATCAGTTAATTCGTTTACTGATACTTCAGGACTTTCGAATAACTCCGATAAAGCATTTTCATTATTGTTACTGCTAATAGCTTTATCGCTTTCATTTACATGATTATTCTCTTCCGAGTCCTCTATGTTTTTAATGTCACTCTCGTCGACACTTTTTTTCGAAGCTTTCGGCTTGTTTATTTTGCCCTTTGTTATACCGGAACTACTATTGCTCGGGGTAATATCGCGTTCTTGGACTGGGCTGGAAAATTGGGAAGCCGTTCCATCTGCAGGAGTTTCTGCGCCATCCTTTACGTCATTGTGATTGCTAGTATTATCTCTGTGTGTATTGCCAGTATAATTTTTACTTGCATCATTTACAATATTTTTATTTTTTGATTTTGCGTTTTTGTCATTTTTAACCTTATCCTGCCTACCCCGCTCTTTTTTGTGCTTCACTTCACCAGGACTTGCTGCGACATCTTTAATCACTGGTGAAGCCGATAAAGTGGGGCTGTGATCTGTTACTGTTTCAACAGTAGGCCCATTAGATGCAGATGCTAATGAAGGCGAAGGTATCGCTGACGAAGGCATGACTTGATACTGCGAACTGGAATTTGTTTTACTTATATTACTATTTTTATTAGCAGTTCCATGATTATTCTCTCCGCCGTTGCTTCCCCACACGGGAACACCAGCATTCGTTTGATTTGTTTCACTTGTGCCGCTCGTGCCAGGACTATTTGAACCCACTACCAATGCGTCATGTAAGCGTTTCTCATATTCTTGGTGTTTCCCTTGATGCATTTCCTCCTTCGTAAAACTAGCCTCTGGATCGCCTAACTCATGAAGATACATACAATCACCCTTAGGACATACTTGATTTTTCATAAAATGGCTGCAATATTTTGTTGTTCCCAAACTGGTTTTTATGAGTCTGCTATCTATTATTATATTCCGAGTATTGACACTTTGTATAGCTCTTAAAGCGTCATTATTATGTACATAAGTGACATAGGCCGATGCGGATGGCCCCTGTACTCCGGCATAGGCGGTGCTGGGATTTATCACAACTTTATGTATCTTACCGTATTTCCCAAAGTACTCATGCTTCTTGAGTACCTCTGCATCGGCCAATCGCGGCGGTAGGCCGACCACAAATACTAAATTCTTTTGAACCACTCTCACATTCGACAGATGTTTGCGATTCTCAGTAACGCGCACCTTTTGCTTACGCTTTTGGTCGCGTTGCTTTTTCATCATCTTGAACGCTAAAATCTGCTGCTGAGTCAGTGGCGTGAAATCCGCCGGATTTTCAGTATATTCCTTTCGACATGCTGGGCACAGCTTATTTTCGTCGGTGCGTATTCTGTGCCAGCAAAATCGGCAAATTTGGTAGCCACAAGTACATGGAAAGAAGTTCAGATCATCAACCTCGAGAGGTTCCATGCAAAGCGGACATTCAAGTACATCTTCGTTGTTATCCATATCGCTTTCACAAAAAACCTTTAAGAGTCTAATATCAGGCAAGTAAGCAGTGGTGCTCTAGTTACGCAGTAGAATTAAACCTTTTTGAGTCCAAGCTTTTCTGTCTGTGGCAAAGCCAGGAGCTGTGTAAATAAAGAAGAGAAAATACATGTTTAAATAATTGTGTAAAATATATTGCATGGGCCGTAAATTTAGAACAACAAACATGCATACATACATACATAAAAGTACATAGACGAATAGTGCCGGCACATTTTCAGCCACTGTGCGGTTGGTTTGCAAGTACGTATGTATGTATTATTTTCCATACATGCCATTCACTTTTAAATATATGTAATTGGCTTGAATGTCTAGAACTCTGGACTCTATGGAATAATATTTACACAGTACACTATTGGAGCAACTAGAGAATCATAGCAAAATAAGAGTATTCCTGCACCATACTTCCATTCACTCAACGCACTCACGCAAGTACTCATAATCTTTGAAAATTCTATTCAATTTTTGTTTAAACCAATAACCTATGTATATTTCCGCATAGATTTGTATGTGTATTTATGATTACAACTGCACTTAGAGGCAACGTGATCTCTGGAGAGAATTACTATTGAGTTTTGCAATAACTTTAAAAATTTAAACAGGAATCCGAAGGTGCTGCGAATCGTCCAAACTGACATGTAGTCTTGAAAATACGCGAAAAGGAACAACACAAAATAATCGAAATGGCAAATGATTTCGCTTTGTGTCATTGCGCCAGTACATACAGTGGAAAATGTTTGTATGAAGATTTGGAATCCGGACTCATGTAAGTGTGTGCCGCCTCGTACTGTAACGTTCCTCTGTAGTGGAACGCCTATATACTTCTTTGTGTGTGCGTGTGTCTTAGTTCAACGGAAAAAATGATACGCATCTCGCACAATATTGCACAAGAGCAGCAGCAACCCGTTTCACCACTTCACTGCCCTACTGCCCTGCCAATTCATTTTTTCATTTTTTGCTCGTTCGCTTTTTAAGTTTAAATTGCGGAAGGGATGATCTGAAGGTTCACCCCTTCGCGAACCTTCGATACAATCTCACAAACGCACAAAACTGATTGTGAAGTTAGACTTTTTTACAATGCGAGTGTATTTTATAGTTTTGTTCAAAAATTTTAAAGTATGCGCTCCAGTATGTGTTGCAGTAGTCGTACAAGTTAACTCACACGTCGCAGATGGGAAGAGTAACGCGAAAGAACGTTTTAAAATTTACAAAATTTCACAAACACACACTCACCAATATGGTATAGTGAGGAACAGATGAATCCTTGGTAGACGGTAAAAATGACGTTTGAAATGTCAGACGCGGTCGTGCACTCGAGGACTAATACGCTTGTCGATGTCTTTCATGTGCAAAACCACCAACAGAACGACCGTTTTACGAAAGGAAAACGAATATGAATTTTTCGCGTGTGCGCAAATTGTATTTTAAAGTGTAAAAAGAAAACTGCAAACATAGATTTAACCTTAAAATAATCAACTGGCCACATAAAAAAGCAGTACTGAAACCGCCAAAATATAAAAAAAGTAATACACTTTTCACGAACTTAACAAATGAAGCGAATTTTGTGAAATATTGAGTGTCCAATAATACCCGAATTCAATGCAATTTACGCGCAGTATCGTAAATAAGTGAATTTTAAAATTTTGGCGTATTGGTTAACTGGTAAGTTTCGACAGAATTCACACGTGTACTTAGAATTGTCTACTTTAATGAAGTTTGTGAAGCATATTTTTAGGCTTTTAAGCATGTGATATAAAATGTTTAACTAATACAGTCATTGCAAGCACTCACTCATAAGGGTTACGATTTGTGAAATTTAAAGTTTTGTCTTGCCAGCTTTCCTTGTGTTAGAGGGGTAGAAATGTATGTGATACGTGTAGGTGTTTGAATGTAGTGGGCAGACAGCAACAATGATGGCGCTATCCGCCATATTGGCGAGTATCTTTCTTTGGCTCGATGTATACGTTATTGTCGTTCGTGAATGTGATTTTCTGCAGAAATATAAAACAGCAAAAAATGTTAAAATAGTGCAAAAATGTCCGAACGCAACTTCAAAGTTGGTCAAAAAGTGCAAATTGTTGGTAAAAATCTACGTGGACAAGTGGTGTATGTGGGTTTGACAAACTTCTCACCTGGCAAGTGGATAGGCGTGGTGCTGGACGAAAAGGATAAAGGAAAAAATAATGGCACTGTCAAGGGCATCACCTACTTCAAATGTGCACCGAATTGTGGACTATTTGTACGCCCAGCCCAACTAAATTTAGTCTTTACTAGAGGAACTGAAGAAATGGCAAACTCAGCAGCACCAGAAGCTGGGCAAAGCAGCGTAATAAAACCTTCTGGAAATGGAAATAATTCAATGGCAGCAACTCCATCACAATCAGCCGGAAAACCATTGGAAAATACTGCAGCGCAAAACAAAAAAACTGATAATTTGACATCAACTAATGGCGTTCCTACCATTAAGGCCCGCTCGGAAACACCTAAGTTGTATGCTCCTACTAATAGCAGCACAACGGGAAGTTCAAGTGGCAATATTTTAAAGGCAACCAAAATCAATCAGCCCTTACAAGCAAATCAACGAATCATCTCTTCCAACACTCAACTGGAGCTATCATTTTCAGGAGCAACGGTGTCTGTTGCTGCACCTAAACGTAGTAAAACCACCGTCAGCCCTTCGGAATCTTTTTGCTGTATAAGGCAGCGTTCAGCTTTTGTGGAAACTGGGTTTCTGGAGATACTTCACACTCAATTCACTCCAGGTCATCCTCTCCGATCACCGACTGTATTCAACATCCACAATGGCCCGCCCACTGGTATCGCAATAAGCCAAACAGACCAACTACAGCAGCAGCATCAACAGCAACAACAAAGATGCAAGGATTTGGAGACCATAAATGCTAAACTAAGCGCAGAGTTAGAAGATTTGAAGAGCCAACGAATAGAGGATCAAAAGCGTTTGCATGACTTGGAGAGAGTTCGCCTGCAAAAAGAGCAGTTGAGTGAGTTTAAAGCACAGATTATGGAGCAGCATAGCATGCTTCAACGCGAATTACAACGCTGCCGCCAAGAGCTGAGGGAAGCTAATGATTGCAAAATTAAATACAAGCGCGAACTAGACGATGTGGCTGAGAGCATCGAATTGCTCACGCTGGACAAGGAAATGGCGGAGGAACGTGCAGAAACGTTACAAATTGAGCTAGAGACAGCAAGTGAGCGCATTGAAGAACTTAGTCTGGACGTAGAAATTCTGAGAGCTGAAAATGAAAACTCGATGTCAATTGCGCTTGGCGATCGCCCGGAAAATGAATTGAAAGATGAAATTATTCAGCCAACAGCTGCTGAAATCAGGCGACTTGAACAGTATAATCAACGTCTGAGAGAAACTGTGGTGCGGCTGCGCGATGTTCTAACGCACGAAAAGCAAGATCTACAAAAGACCAACAAGGAACTAGAGACCAAAATGTCTGAAATTTCCGAACTCAAGAAGACTAAGGAAATACTTTCAAAACGAATTGATGTGATGGAAATGCATATTTTCGATTTAAAAGAGCAAGTCGATGCAGCACTTGGAGCGGAGTCAATGGTTTCATCTCTAGCAGAGTCCAAAATCGAATTAGAAGAACGTGTGAAATTATTGGAAGAAGAGGTTATGGAGTTAGAAGCTTTGGAAGAGATTCACGAACAAATAATTGAAGGTAATCAAGAACTAGAACTGGATTTAAGAGAGGAAATAGATGCCCTAAATTCAACAATAAAAGTCCTACAACAAGAGAAGAATAATACACTGGAAACTATATACGACCGAGATGTGACCATTATGAAATTCCGAGAACTTGTTAAAACATTAAATAGCAACTTGCTATTAAGAGATCAGCCCATAAATGCCTTGGGCACAGGTACAGGCACATCTACATCAGATGATCTCAGCATCCTCTCAAATCAAGACGAAACACAAAGTATTGACTTCAATCAAATGTTTTATGTGACAAAGGCTTGCAAAAGAGCCATCGACATGCAGTTAAATGAAATCGAGTTGAGACTGTGTAAAGCACACATTGATCACCTTTTGGCGTTCGTACCTGAGGAGATCCTGCTGCGTGGCAGTGAACATGACATCATATTGGTGTTATTATTGCTGCAACGAATGTATGAAAAGTTAGAAATAATTTGCAATACAATTGATGAAAAGTTCCCATCATCATGCGAATTCGCCAAAAATGCAATATTTGAGGGATTTTCTGTACACCGATTCGCCTTCCGTTGCAAATGCTTATTTGTATTGCGAAGCCTTAAATTGATCATAAAACAGTTGATTTTTGGTTTGAATCATTGCGATTACGAGATATGCACACATGCAGCAATTTATCGAGGTGAAATGGAATCACAAGAGAATTCTATTGACGAGTTGATTAATCGATTAAAAGGCGATATGTTAGACGAAAATACACCTATGGAAGCTGTAGAACGGACTCTATCGTTCTTCAATACACTTTATACGAACTTAATTTGTTCACAGAATATCGCTGAATTGGTTGATGAGCATCAACTTCACGTTATGTTAGTGGAAGTACTCGATGTATGCTTGGACTGCATCAATACGAATGCTGGTATCCTACACACTATCATTCAGCTGGGAGATGAAAATACCGAATCGTTTTGGGCTATGCAATTTCTCATGGAAAATGTTAACCAGTTCAAGCAAAAGCTGAGGAAGCTGCAACGTAAGCTGCCTTCTGCCGCGATTGATATATCCGGCATGCAACAACAGATTGAACGCATACAACATATTCTATCAACAAACGAACAATTCGGACGTTTTATCAATATTTTAATGATAACGGTAAAAGATGCAACGAAGGACATAGCCGCATCCTCCTTTTCAACCAAAGAAGACTTTCCCTGCGATGCGGCCATAGAGCATAAAAAACTTTGGAAAATCATTATAACGAATTGCACAAAATTTGCGAATGCAGAAAAGACAGCGAGCCCAATCACTTTATTTCATCTGTGCATCCAACTACTAGACGAACAAATTAATGAGCTCTTCAATTTCATCTCAGAGAAAGAATCAGTGCGCAACGCAAATAAAAATACAATGTTCGTGCGCTCTTCGGCCACTACTCTACTGCAACGGTCATTGCAACAAAAGCAACATTCTGATGACATAAAGAGTCTGAAGCATACATTAGTTGAACGTGATAGGGAGATCAAAACGCAGAAATATTTAGCGAAGATGAAGCAAAACGAGTTTTCTGAAATGCAAGTACGTAAAGAGATCGCCGAGCGTAATTTATCAAAAGCACAACACAATCAAGAGGAGGCCCTGACTAAAATCATCGAACAAATAGAGCATTTTGACAAGTTAATGTGCCAACGCGAAACTGTAATCGCCCGGTCGTTTAATAATTTACAAGAAAAGCTGTCAATAATGGAGCGGAACTATGCGCGGCTTGAAAGGAATCTCGTCACCCGAAAACAGGTAATCAATTTGACAGCAGATGAGAGCTACCGCGAAATTGACTCGCTTAACAAATGCTTGCGTTACGAACGGGCAGAACGAATAAAACTTCACATAAACGAAATGAAAATGCGCATGCGCAACTTTGAGCCACTGCATGTGCCACACAGCAAAGGAATAACGAATGTGGCGGAGGCAAAACTCAATAAGGAGTTGTGGATGTTAAAAAATCAATGGATACTTTCACATATCAAATTAAAACCAAATGTGGAAATCGAACGATGTGCTCTAAAACGAAAATCAAATGAGCTACTGCAACAAACCATGAGCTCATACTTCAAGTCTAATCCGCATCGCAGCACACCCAGCCATTTTGGATCGTTCGGCTCAAAGGATTTAAATGAAATATTCTCTTAAAAAAGATTTACAGCAAAGAAACTGTGATTTATTTCTAACATTTGTCTTGGAAAAATTATTAGTGGCCTCAACTTTGTAATTTAAGCTTTAATTATTGTATAAATTATTTTATTAATTTTTAAGAAATTTTCAATTTTAATCAAAAATGGACAATTGTAAAAATTCTTTATAGCTCTTACTTGTGTACTTTTTTATTTTGAATTTTCGAGTTTTAAGACAAAACCATATTTTTTTTTTTTACAATAACTCAATCGAAGCGCGTTCATTAAAGGTGGTGGCACTATACAAACAACAATGCCTTGTACGTTTGATTGCCAAAGCAAAGTGAAAAACAAATAATAAATTCGTCTGACAGCCACGGCGAAAAAAACTAATCAGCAGATGTACCGAAGCCACTTTTAATAGATTCGCCTTGAACTCAATATTCACATGTTTTTTGCTCATGCCAGTATGATTTAAACAAAAACAAATCAATTTTGGTGAGACAGGAATCTAAGCCTTTTAAAATTCTAAAAGTTATTATTGCTAATCGAAAATAAAAATAAATATAACTTAATCTCATACGTACTAAAATTTATTTTTCAAAAATACGCATTAGTTAAGTCTTTAGATAAAAGCACATGATCTACTCTTCTTTTAAGCTAAGTAAACAGTTCATAGAATGGGAAGTTATAGCAAATTGAAAACTTTAAAGCCGGTTGACATCGAAATAATGTTCTCGGAAGGATTGTTTTAAAGCAATCAACGCAGTTATAACAAAATTCATAATTTTTAGCAACGAAAAACTAAAAAAAAATCTTACTCTTTTAGCGCATCGCTATCTAAAATTTAACAAACATTTTTTTGTGTCGACAAATAACCTAATAGGGGGATTCTCTTAACCTTGCAAGGACACAGCAACAAAATGAAAGCGAAAAGATATATGCAATACCTGCAAAGTATATATACATACATATATACATGCATATAATTTTCTTTGACTCCTATTTGGGGCATAGGGCCAAAGTATGCAACAGCGAAATCCATGTACATTCGGTCAAAAAAATATCGGGAATTGTTCATTTAAAAAGCACGCGTTACACATATGTATGTCTAATTTTTTTTTGCTAGAATGTTGGTACAACTGTCTACAGTGTCTTGTCAGTGTACAGTGTTTGAACGTCATCTGTCAATTAGCTTGTTTTCGGCATTTAATTATATTAGTCAACCGCAAGTGTGCTCTGCGATTTTCACTATGGATAAAAATAGCGAACAAGAATTTGTCTTCAATTTTGTGTGTTTGAACGGGATTTCGTAGAGTCGTGGAAGATTTACCCCGATCTGGTCGCCCACCTACGTCTTCAACGAATGAAAACGTCGACAAAGTCATGAGATAACTCATGACCTTAGCGTGTCTCACGAATCAATTCGCAACATTTTACACCATCAATTGGGCATGAGACCCGTGGTTGCTCGACTCGTTCCAAGAGAGTTGAATTTCTTTCAAAAAATTCCTCGAAAGAAGGTGGCTGAAGACATACTTGAGCAAGTGAATGCGGACCCAACGTTTATTAAGCGCATCATAACATGTTACGAGTCGTGGGTATATGTGTTTGACATGCAAACCAGTCAACAGGCGCCTGAATGGCGCTATCCACATGAGCCGAAACCCAAAAAACCACGTCAAAGTCGGTCAAAAGTGGAAGTCATGCTACTTGTTTTCTTTGATTATCATGGTGTTGTGCATTCGGAATTCATTCCAAATGGTTCTACGGTAAATAAAGAATATTAAATATTTGGAAGTTATGCGACGTTTGAGAGAGAATGTGCGTAGGAAACGTCCCAATTTGTGGCTTTTTCCTTCTCCCAAAACTTAAATTGCCACTTCGCGAACACCGCTTTGAGTCAATCGAGACCATTAAAGAGAAATCGATGAAGAAGATCACTTCAAAACGCGTTTAATCGTTGGCATATGTGTATTGCTTCGAATGGAGCCTATTTAGAAGGCGACAAAATAAATTTTGATGATTAAACCATTATTTTGCGTTTTATTGAACAATTTCCGGTACTTTTTGACAGAATGTATGTACATTTTAATGCGTGACAAATGCACCCTCTGCCAGTTGTTTGCAGTAGTCTCGTTCTCTTCCATATTAGTGTAGGATTTTTGCATTGCATGCCATTATGTAATCGTACTAAACAGAGAATGTCCTTAATATGTGCATGTAGTCATTTAAAATATAATAAACTCTAATAAGTAATAATAAATGTAGAAAATATAGTAATATAGGAGAGTTGCATGTATGAAAAAATACAAATGTTCATCATCATGGGCATTAAATTAGAAAGTAACTATGATTTCCTTTTAATTTACATGAAATATAAAAGCTGAAATAATGTAATCAAAATAAATTTATGTATATCTACTTTCATTCGTATTGACAAATTTTCATGATAAATTTTAGAAACCTTTTAAAGAATTGCTAATAATATAATTCCTACACAAGTTAATCAAAATAAAATTATATTGGTTGTGTGTTGTGTTTTAATTTCCAGCGATTTCCAATTTATTACAAGGTGGATTCTATTTTTTCAAATTAAAATGCTAGGATTGAAAAATGTTAACCTCTTCCCTAGCCTATCAAACATCAAACATATATTAAAAACTTTGGCTGCAGTTTTTGGTGTACGAGTACGGTTTGATGCTGCGCCACAAATGGGGGGATCTACAGTTTATGTCTGCCCTTAGAGATTTGCCGCTGCCAATGATATTTAATGTACACAGGACCTGCCTGTATGTCTCATACAAATACACCAAACCACAGCGGTCGTATAAGTGTTTAATCCGTTAACTCAATTTTTACATACGAAAACAATAAAAAAAGTTAAAATAATTAATATGTTTCCCTAGTTTTCGCAGTGCTGAGCCCTATTAATTCACTAGAAAATTGCCCACTTAGAATAACGTATATTAGTTATTCGAGCAGGACGGTAGCATAGAAGTTGTCTTAGAAGTCATGTGTCTACACGTCTAGCCTCTGAGAATGAGTAAAAGAGAAAGAGTAAAAAAATAGATGTTTTACAAAATATAAGTTTATGCTTTGCCCCCGTTTAATATTTACGAATTTCGCTGTACGAGAAAGAGTAAACCTTCCGATTTACGGCGGCCACCCTACTCGAGAGAGTCTGTGAGTGACTACCATTAGATTGGCACTGGTCCGAAACGGAGTGGATGCATGAAATATCAAATTACAGTAAAATTTTTCCTCTAATGGCGGCGAGGGCATTTCTGAAAAAACTTCTCATAGAACCCATCTGCGATTCAGAGTTGGACAATATCAAGACGCACACCACGAATTGGAGAAGTTTGACCAAACAACAAATAAAAGATGTTCGTGTGTATGATGAGTGTATGGTTGTATATTTTTTTTTTTTTTACAAATCTGGTATTTTTCGACGAATGTGTTCTTTCGATCGCCGCATAAAGACCAGATAATAATTTTAATTTAGCTTTTTTTTATTTTATTCTTTTTTCATATCTGATTGTGCTAATGTTTTGGAAGAATTATTCTTCTTACCTTTCCACAAGCAAAACGGGTTACTGTCGGTCAATCTGGTAGCATTATTTAGATGGAGATGTCAAATGGCGACAAAAATTAGCAAGAAGGGCAACATTCTAGGATATATAGAGACAAGGTTTGCTTTGCTTATTCATTAAGAACTGAAACTCTGAAATTCATGGATTTGAGCTTGATAACTCGAATAGCCTTAGTGCTGCAGCCTGCAGGGAAATTCGTTTCTGTCTGATAGGGCAATCAACCTCATGGTTGTATGTCCTGCTGCGAGGGAGAACACCAAAGTGAGCCCCTATCAGTGATGTCCCCCCTGCTTGGATGTCATCCATATAGGTGCGTTCAAATATGCATTCTTTGCAGTAAATATTTATTTCACGGAGTTATTGCATCTAAAATGATAGATAGTATGTAGATAACATCGGTACAAAAATGAGCATCGAACAAAAAGCCGCTATTAAAAGTGTTTATTAACACTGGTTTGCTTCACTGGCGTTACTTCCTTTACGTTATACTTATTCTTATACGAAATGGTAGCCCTGAACTATGCTAGATTAATCAGTAAAAACCGATGAGCCATTCGTTCAAGAAGCTTTCAATGTAAAGCAAAGCAACCTTAAATTGGAATAGTCCTTTATTTTTTTATAAATGTTCGGATAATGAAATATTTTTTCTTATAGGTTTAAATTGTGCAAAACCCAAAGTAAAAAATGCCCGCATTTAGTTTTCACTGTTTGTATACTTGAGTATACATAGTATGGCTATTGGTCACATTCCTTGCAAGCTTTGCATAAATTTGCTTTATCATTTACCATTGGTACCAAATATAAGGTTGTCAAAAAAGTCTTGCGGTATTTTTATTGAATTTTCAATTGTTCATAAAATTGGTTATAATAATGCGATTTAAGTCAAATATGCGCCGTTTTGTTCGATGACGAGTTCCCAACGAGATGCCAATTTCATAATGCCCCTCTTATAGAAGCTCGCTTCCCTATTGTCAAAAAACTCGGAGAGCCAATTTTCACAGGACTCTCTTGTGGACAACTTCCGACTACCAAGCTCGTTCGCCATGGATAGAAATAGGTGGTAATCACTTGGTGCGAGATCCGGACTATACGCTGGATGCAAAAGAACCTCCCATCCGAGCTCCCGGATCTTCTGGCGCGTCACCAAAGATGTGTGTGGCTTGGCGTTGTCCTGATGGAAGACAATTCGGCCTCTGTTGATCAAAGATGGCCTCTTCTGCATGAGTGCTGCATTCAAGCGGTCCAGTTGTTGGCATTACAGGTCCGAATTGAGCGTTTGGCCATAGGGGAGCAGCTCATAGTGGATGATTCCCTGCAAATCCCACCAAACGCACAGAAGAACCTTCCTGGCCGCCAATCCAGGCTTGGCCACCGTCTGGGCAGCTTCACCGCTTTTCGACCACGACCGTTTGCGCTTCACGTTGTCGTAAGTGACCCACTTTTCATCGCCAGTCACCATCCGCTTCAAAAACGGGTCGATTTTGTTGCGATTCAGAAGCGATTCGCATGCATCCATACGGGCAAAAAGGTTTTTTTTGCGTCAAGTCGTGTGGCACCTATACATCGAGCTTCTTTTTGAATCCAAGCTTCTTCAAATGGTTTATAACGGTTTGATGACTCATGCCCAGCTCTTGGCCGATGCTACGGCTGCTACTATGCCTGTCTCTTTCGATCAATTCAGCGATTTTATCGCAATTTTCGACGACAGACCTTCCGGACCGTGGCGCATCTTCGATCACCTCTGCACCAGAACGAAAACGTTGAAACCATCGTTGTGCGGTGGAAATGGAAACTGTATCGGGTCCATAAACTGCACAAATTTTATTGGCAGCATGAGATGCATTTTTGCCTTTATCGTAGTAGTACTGTAAAATATGCCGTGTTTTCTCTTTATTTTGCTCCATGTTTCCGACGCTATAACTCACGAACGACTAAAAGCAAACAACAATTAATCAAACACGTTTTAGCACGTGAAAAGAGCTTTCCAAAAAGCTCTAGCGTGAACCGATGCGACGAATACAACTAGAACTACGCGCTTGCAAAGACAAGCTTGCGGAAATACCGCAAGACTTTTCTGACAACCTTATATAAGTTGGTTTATTTTCCTTATAGATAACGAGATTCTTCAAGTATAATTCTTTTCAATCCTAAGTAGGTAACATTTTTAAATTTTCTAAATTTATTTCATACCAGGCGGAAAAACTAAAACTTCATTAGGTTTTAAGTTGGCGTTTATTATTTTTATTGATAATTGAAATTTATGTACAATTTTATATTTTACAATGCATCTTGCCTTGCACGCTCCAAATAATTTTCTCTTTGCTGGGTTGCATGAATTAATCTAGCACATTGATGTTTTTTCGCTCAGACAGAGCATTCAAGGTTCATTATTAATTAATTCCTCCTATCGATATTGATGAAAATTTGTACGCATTTCATTTAAAAATAAAAATATATACCTTGATCACAAACTTTTCGAAATTCATTTCATTTCATTTTGGTAAGTCAAGAAATACAAAGTTTCTTACAGACTCAATAGAACTAAGAGTATTTATATAGAAGTAATTAACAAAATTAAAGCTTAGGAAACTAAATTAACAAATATATACTAGGTAATTATTTGGATTTCTTACAAAGAAAGAAATTTTTTAATTGGGTATTAAATACATGTCTCGCCCTGGAAAAGTCTAAATCCAAAAGGGAGGCGAGATAGGTAATGTCAGACAGCGTTCTAACGAGAGGCGCATTAGCAACGGCGAAAATTCCTGCAAGGAACATTAAAATGTATTCTTTCTAGAAGAAACGGGCAGTCAATTTGTCCATTAACGAGATCGAAGATAAAAGAAGCTGCCTGAAACGTACCTCTGTCACTTAATGGACAGAGACTAATCAAACGACAGCGTGAGTCGAATGATGATTTGGGGTCTGAGAAATTGAGTGAATGTAGCGCGAAACTCACAAACATTTTTTGAACCCTCTCCACTCGATTTATATGGACTGCATGATAAGGTCTCCAAATATAATAAAAGAGGCATAATCTAATTTGGACCGCACAAACGCAGGGTATAAAATCTTAAGAGTATATGGGTCAGTGAAGTGCAATGACACGTTATTTACATTGGTGAGTAGCTGCGCTTTGTGTTTAAACTTAGGTTGACTGGGAAGAATAGTCAAACTTGCTCTGAAAAACTGGCCGACTGGAATTTAGAATAATGTATAATGGGCAATTTTTGGCAAACTATTACGTCTTTATTAATGAAACTTGGTGGAGATGTTAGTGAGGTGTTCAAGAACACTCTTTATAACTCCAAATTATTCGGGAAGTAATAATTAATTAATTATTTGCCTTCAAAATGCGCTTTGGAACTTCACTATAATTTGACACATTACACTATATATTTTTTAATACTTCACTAAAATTCACCTAATATACACTCACACGCGTGTTTTTACTGATTTTTGTGCATATATTCGAATTATTTCTATTAAAATTAAATGCAAATTCATTTGTCCATGCAATACTTTCCAATTTTAAACGCGAATAAGAAGAAGATTGGAATAACAACAGTATGGTGTTGCCGGATGCATGCAAATGAAACAAAAATATGAACAAAAATTAAGTATTTAAGTTTAGTATTAATGATGGGGATGGGGGTTATTGTGCCTCCTTACTAAATACACGCATATGATGTTTTAATTTTGGGTTCAATGGTTTTAACACGGAAAGGAGTTCTACGCAAAAATACTGTGAATTGCGTAGCCGGAGTGGGACTGATGAGGGTTATTTTTTTGAAGCGCGGCCGAGGGCCGCCCACGCGAAAAAGAGTTCCACGCAAAAATATTGTGGATTGCGTAGCCGGAGTTGGACTGATGAAGGTTATTTTTTTTGAAGCGCGGCCTAAGGCCGCCCACGCGAAATAGAGTTCTACCCAAAAATACTGTGGATTGCGTAGCCGGAGTTGGACTGATGAGGGTTATTTTTTTTTTAAGCGCGGCCGAAGGCCGCCCACGCGATAAGAAATTCTACGCAAAAGTACTGTGTTAATTAATTTAATTTAATTTTAATTACTTTATTATATTTTGTGATACGCTTAATATCATTGTTTTTAAGTTTAAATGAGTTGTATATTTTTATTTTCAAAAATATTTCTCAATTCTAAATTACAGCAAAAAATACTGCAGTTTTACAATGAACCTTCCACTGAACATCCCTGCATACGAACTTCGTTTTTATTTCAGGCGTATGGCAACACCAACTTTTCGCTAAATTAGAGAACTTTAACATTAAATTACTTTAAGGGGGTGGTAGCGCTAAAAAAACACTTTTTTTTACAGAAATATGGCTTAAGATACTTTAATAAAATCAGTTGCATGTTATTGTACATCTTTTCAATAAGTTTTTAAAAAATATTAATAATAAAATATTGACAAATAAGCCCATGACAGAGTTTTTTTGGAGATATGTTTTTCGAGAGGTGCTCTGCGGTGCCAATCGGCATTCGTCGTAGAATCATCTGAAACTAAAAAAGTCGAATTTTTCAGTTAAAGTATGACGTAATGCTCCCCCCCACATGAATAATTTTTTTTTTTTTCATTTTTGTAGTTTTGGTGGCAAAAAAACGTAAAACGAGCATTTTTGGCGAAAAATTTCGCCATATTTGTAAGTGAAAAATAACCTTAAAAAAAAAAATAAAAAAAAACAGTGTGGGGGGGAGGTATTTTTGATTTAGAAAACGTGTGCCAAATTTGAAAAGAATCGGTTGAATAGTTTCGGAATTGTGATTGGCACCGACTTTTAAGAAGTCGTTTCGGGAAAAACGCGTTTGAAAAAATGACTCTGAAAAATTATCTATGCTCTGCATTCGAGGTAGAGTGCCTACAAAGGCTATAACTTTGAGAGTTCTGCTCCGATCCACTTAAAATTTTGACACAACATTCTTGAAATGATTTACTATAAGATGAGTGAAGAAAAAAATTTCGATTTTGTGACCCTACCCCCCCCTTAAACCTATAAGCCTCCGGCAGGTTCGGTTTTCAGTTTTAAGATGAGGATACACCCCTCTATCCCCCCCTTTTAACCTGTTTTTCAAAGCGATATACATTATACTAAAGTTTTCCCAACTGGCCTTCAGTGGCAGTCAGCTGAAATGAAAGCAACTTTTTGTGAATCTCGGATCTTTTGAGAGGGAACTTCAGAGACTAGCCGCGGATGTTCTTATTTGGTTGATACCTTTCCAGTTTTCGTTTACTGGCATCATTATAATCTAAATAGTAAAAAGTTCCAAATGGTTTTACATATTTTTGCAAAATATCTCAATGCAATCGAGGAAGTAATATTTTCAAGAGGGTTGGCATCAGGCGACTGTGAAGGTCAATCTTCTTGTAAAATCCAAGATTGGTTAGTTCATCTTCACAGCTGATGGCAATAACGCTTTTTGGTAAATCATATTCATCAAAACTGTCAAAACTGACCAAATCCATTTTCCGGAGAAGCAGTCTAAAACATTAACCTTAACTGGTTGTTTAACAGATCGTTCACGTTATCGATTATCAGCAGAACACCAGAACCGACGTAAGCAACTATTCACCCAAAAGAAAGATTCGCCCGTGAATATTACGTTTATCCAATTCCGTTCTGAATTTGCCTTAGCCCATACAAGTCTCTTTCGATGTGTGATAATGAGAGCAGCGGTTTTTTCAAGGTATTCCGGAATTCGAGGTTTTCTGTACGTAAACGTTTCAGAATCGTACTTTTGGATACTTTAACGTGGAGTCAATAAAGCCTAAAAGCTCGGCTTTATCAAAAATAAAACAATGTGATTCTAATCTTGCTTTGTAGCTCTGTACTGTAGCTCACTTCATGCTTTGATGATTTTTACAGAAATCTTGTTTAGATATAATTTTAAAAATAATGCGTACGAAATTGACAGTCTTGATCATTATCGCACTTGAAATATGTGATGCCATGTTTAGACTTTAGAGGTTACGGCATTTATAAATTTAATTAAAACAGCATTTATACATTTAATTAACACAAGCAAATAAATATTAAAATATGTCCAACTTAAAAATATTATATATGACTTTTTATTGAATATACGAGTAAGAGAAGTTTTTTCATTGCTTGTTATAAAAAAGAAAAATTTCAGAAAATTGAGCTGAAGTGATAGTTAGGTTAGGTTAGGTTAGAATGGTTGCCCAAGGAGTGGGCGCACTTGGACGAGGAAACCTAATGTGTTGATTATGAACGATGACTGTGCTGCGTTTGCTTCAACCGATCAACACGTGACCAGAAGGATTTTGCGACCTTACAAGTTTGTGTTCTTGCCCAGCGCTCGCTGAGTTGGCGCGAAGCCCAACTTTCCATGAGCAAACTACATGTAGTCAAGAGGATCCCAATTCTCTCCCTTCGCGGGGAAGAGTTGTGGAGTCAGAAACCAGTCGAAGTTTGATCAATCGAACAAACAAATTAAAAAGAATTATTGATTGGCATCTCACATACAAATGGTGTTCTCTACTTCTAAATCTACAATTTAATTCAAATCACCTCGAAACAGAGCCTTTGCATTTATGATATTTCATTCACCACAGATATCGAACGTTTCACGAACGTTCGTTCAGGATACCATGAGAAAGTACCCGATTACTGCTCAAAATTGACATAACGAAAAATCCAAATTAATTTTTAGTTTAACTAAAATAGTCAATTGTAGATAATACTTATGCCCCATATTATAAACTTATTGAAACAGTTATTCCTTTGATATTCATATGTGTATCTGGACTTATATACAACACATATATATGTACATACGTACACACACCCTTTTCATCTCCACCATTCTATTGCGTCGATCCACCCCTATATATGTACTTTATATGTGAGCAGTTGTGTTTAAAACTTATCACCATATCGTAGATTATACGTAAGCGTTCATTGGATTGCATTTTATTTCGATCGGCATTGGTCATCCCTTAACAACAATGTATATGTATGTAATACAAGCGCATATTCACTGTAGCAATAGCTTCACGATGTGTAACCGAAATGAAATGAAACATTTCAAATTGTCCATGTGGTCATTATTCGCTTGACCACCATTTTATTAATTTATTTTGGGTTTTCTGTTTACAGTAAAAACCTGAAAAGTGCATTGGAGAATTTCTACCCTAACTATGTGCATAGATACACTTAAGGTAAATATAGCAATTTCAAAAGCAATTGTATAGTAACTGTGGTGAGTTTGTAAAGCAAGTTTAAGTCTTCAAAGTTGGAAGTAATTTAAATATATAACACACATATTGAGAGTACATATTTATGTACGTATAGCGTTTCCTTTTCTCGTAATAATTGTATCTCTGCTGGCCTTTGCCAAGGCCGTAAAATGTTCCTCTCTTTTCTCAAAATGATGTGATCTAATCTGGTAAAAGTGCAACATTTTCTCTCCTTTAATTTCGATATACGAGTGTGTATAATTTGTCGAGAGGTTGAACTTTTCTAGCTCTTTATTCATATAAAATACGCATTATTTTCGCAGAGTGTACGGCAACATTTTCGTAATGTTACTATTAATTTAACTGAAAGCAGGGCAACTTTACGAAAAAGTGGCCTAAGTACTTTACCTATGATACATTGACAAACTAGGCATTAGCAAGGGGTGCCTTTTATATTTCGGGATTTGGCAACCCTGGTGTTGCAATCTGCCAATCTTTGCTGTATCGCAAAGTTTGACATTTTTTGGCTTTTACGTACTCAGAACGTTTTAAAATACCAGCGCTATTTGTGTTGTTTACAGTAACTTAAAAGATTCATCTCGGTAAAAATGGAATTAAATCGTGAACATTTTCGTGCGATTATTTTTTACAACTTTCGACGTGGATTAACTCAGCAACATTGCATGGATGAACTTAATTCATTTTTTGGCGATGAAGCTCCATCAAGGACCAGTGTTTATCGATGGTATGGTGAATTTAATCGTGGTCGTAGTTCACTCCCAGACGAATTTCGTGAAGGTCGTCCAAAATCAGTTGTTGTTACGAAAACCATTGATGCTGTGCGCGAACTGATATTGCAAGATCGTCATGTGACCTATCGTGAGATTGAGACAATCTTAGGCATTAGTGGGACCAGCATACATTCAATATTGCATAAACATTTGACTGTCAAAAAAATTTGTTCGCGTTGGATCCCACACAATTTGTCAATCGCTCAAAAAAAGGCTCGTGTCGATTGGTCGAAGGAAATGCTCAAAAAATACGATCGCGGGGCTTCCAAACACGTCTATGACATCGTGATAGGTGATGAATCATGGATTTACGCGTATGAGCCCGAAAGTAAACAGAAGTCGACTGTATGGGTGTTTCAAGATGAGCCAAATCCAACAAAAGTTGTTCGCGCACGAAGCACTTCCAAGCAAATGGTCGCCTGTTTTTTCGGAAAAACTGGGCATGTCGCAAACGTTCCACTAGAACAACGCAGAACAGTAAATTCTGAGTGTACACAACCATTTGTTTGCCAGTTGTCTTCCAAGAAATTAGGAAAACCAATCGCCAAAGGCGGATCATTCTTCACCAGGACAATGCGAGCTCTCACACATCGGCGCAAACAACTGCATTTTTGAGCACCCAAAACATCGAATTAAGGGGTCATCCGCCGTATAGTCCTGACTTGGCACCGAATGACTTCTTTTTATTCCCGTACGTAAAAAACAAACTGAGAGGTCAACGTTTTTCGACACCTGAAGAAGCGGTTGCGGCATTCAGAATGCATGTTTTGGAGGTACCTCATTCAGAGTGGTAAAAGTGCTTCGACAATTGGTTCAAACGCATGCAAAAGTGTCATGGATCTTCATGGAGAATATTTTGAAAAACAACAAAGTGATTTTCGATGATTAAAATTTGTTTTTGTTCACTAATCCCGAAATATAAAAAGCACCCCTCGTAATAACGATGATATTCCTGTCTAACAGGTCATAGCGTCTATATATTGGGTTTGGGAATAAGTTTATAGCATTTTTATATTTTCTTTTAATTTACAACGATTTGTTTGCTGCTTGGCAAAGGGTAAGTATTCATTCGACAGAACTCTACAGAACAACGTTAATTGTATTTTGAGTTATTTAATTTTTTATTAGTTTTGAGGCTTAGAAATGGAATACCTCTTCTTTGCTTTTCTCCGAGGTCAAAAAGCTGCGGAAGCAGCCAGAGACATTTGCGATGTGTATGGAGAAGGTGTCATATGCGAGTCTTCAGCACAGAAATGGTTTGCAAAGTTCAAAAATGACGACTTTCACGTCTATGACACGTCCCGCAGCGGAAGGCTTTCTGAATTCGATGAAGAACGTCTCAAATCACTTTTGAAGGAGAACGGTCGCGAAACCAGTCGTGAATTGGCGGGAAAAATGAACTGCGATCCTAAAACCATTCCCTATCACCTTCATTCCATGGGATTTACCGAAAAATTGGGAATCTGGGTGCCTCACGAGCTCAACGAAAAATACAAAGAAAGTCGACTTCAAATTGCTTCTAAGCATCTCACCCGCCATCGAGCATCGAGCGGTCATAAACAGAGCTTTTTGTCACAGGAGATGAGAAATGGTGCCTATACATCAATATGAAGCAAAAGGAATGATGGCTCCAGGAGATACGCCAAAGCCGAGAGTCAAGCTGAATCCTCATCCAAAGAAGATCATGATATGTGTTTGGTGGGACTGGGGGAACCTGGTGCACTGGGAAATGCTCGAAAAGAATGTCACGGGTAACAAGGAGCTCTACATTGCCCAGCTACATTATCTTACTTGCAGCAACATTAACTTATATATAATTATCGTTTTTTGTTTAAATAAGTCTTCGGTAAAAACGCTACGAACTTATTCCCCAACCTAATACCTATACATATGCACATATTTATATGCAGTATATATATACGACCAGGCGGCCGACGTAGCCGAATGGGTTGGTGCGTGACTACCATTCGCAATTCACAGAGAGAACGTCGGTTCGAATCTCGGTGAAACAGCTAAATTAAGAAAAACAGTTTTCTAATAGCGGTCGCCCCTCGGCAGGCAATGGCAAACCTCCGAGTATATTTCTGCCATGAAAAAGCTCCTCATAAAAATATCTGCCGTTCGGAGTCGGCTTAAAACTGTAGGTCCCTCCATTTGTGGAACAACATCAAGACGCACGCCACAAATAGGAGGAGCAGCCCGGCCAAACGCACAAATAACCGGACCAGACCCTGTATATATACATATTTACATACACTGGCATTGGTGGGTGGAATCCCTGCGATCGGTAAGACTATACTTTACAGTATGATGTCTGGTGAAAGCTAAGCATACGGCACTATCTCACATGCGACGCTTACGTAGATTCACGTAAAATCACGGCACCTCAAAAGATCTGATTTGCTGTCGACCTCACCGACTTAAAAAGTCAGTTAACTCAAAAATGTTGGTAGTCAAATTGTTGTTCTCGAGTTGTAATTCGAAGGGTGAGGAAACAGTGGGCCTGATTAGATCTTAACAAGACATCATCCGTTGAAAGAAATGTATCCAACCTAAATCGAGTTCGGCTGGAGCTTAAATTGGCAAACGCAGTAGAGGTGTTCCTCTGGTCCAGGTTTGAGCTTAATATTACTGCGGTTTAGAAGAATACGGAGTTCTCTTATGGTAAGGCTCTTATGACAGACAACAAATAGTGGGATTTACATGATATAAACAAGGTTATATCGATAAAATGACAGAACTTAGTCAAGTCATGGTGGTAGGTAGAAAATGGGTTACGATGATAAAATCAATACATCAGTCCTCTCTCTTCTATCATCATTCTATTTTTTCACATTCTCTCCTAGCGAATTTAAGTGAATGAATTCTTGGCATTATGATAGCAAACTTTTCTTAAACAATAAAAGTAGATATACTAAAATAAATAAAGATGAATGATGTACTTATGGATAATGTTGAAATAATAATGTTTTTTTCTTTGTAGGGAGCCAAAAATATTATCAGAATTAACACACATAACATTTTCAGTCTTCATCGACATGAGATCACTGTGATCTGAAACCCCTTGTTTAAAAATAAAGATTAGCACACTCAAAATCAGTTTACGAGTATTTAAAAGATAAATAACAAGAAATTCGGAGAAATGGATTTTGTTTTTTTTTTTAACTAAATAATTCTCTAAAATACCTAATACAGGGTGGGCCATATAGCGTTTGCTTTTTGAACCACCTATTTTTTTGAGAATGGTAACACAAATGACATCACATGTCATGTGTTCATAATTTACTTAAAGGTTTGACATTTACGAAATGGGACGCTATACGCTTGAACAAAATTGGGAAATATTGAAAACCTATTTCCAAAGTGGTGAGTCTTCTTCTTCTTCCGCGGTTACAGTAAATGGCGAGCGTTACCGTGACATGCTCAACGAGTTTTTGTTTCCAAAAATTGAAGAGGATGACATGGACGACATTTGGTTTCAACAGGTGCAACTTGTCACACTGCCAAAGTTACACTCGAACTTTTGGCTACCGTTTTTGAAAACCGAATAATCAGCCGAAATTCCGATATCTATTGGCCGCCTCGGAGCTGTGATTTAAGCCCGTTGGACTATTTTTTGTGGGGAGCCGTTAAGGGCAAATGCTATGCGAACCATCCAGAGACGATTGATGCTTTAAAACACGAAATCGAAGTTGCCATTCATGAAATTGGAGCCCAAACAATCGAACATGTACATACTTAAAAATTGGGTTGATCGAATGGCCTACAGTAAAGCCGGTCGTGGCAGTCATTTGAACGATATTATTTTTCATTCATAAATGACAATGTTCAATCTTCAAAATTAAAAAAAAAAGTTTGAAAAAATATTGATTATTTTTTTTTTTATAGCCGATTCAAAAAGCAAATTTTACATGGCCCACCCTATATAATGATGAGTAAGATTAAACTTCTGCGAGCAAGATGATCAAAAATAAAGTTTTCCCCTTCTTCTCTTTATCGACTCAGTTTTTAACAGATTTCTTATTTTGGCTTTTATGGCATTCAAACCGCATCCATACGGTAGAAATTTAGACTAAACCAAAATACTTCTAAGTTAATATTTGGTTTTTCGATAAATTGTTTATTTTTCTGTTTCACGTACATTATTTAGAAAAGTGATTCTATATACAGGGGGTCACAAATTATTTGATACAGTACCTGATGTAAAATTAAAATCGCAATATTTCCTAAGCTAGATAAACTCTAGACATTTTTAAACATTTTCATTGCAAGTGCGAAATTGCTTAGATTTATAGTATAAGTAGTTTGATGTCTATGGACTGCCGTACAACAATAGAGCATTCCTCCATTCAAAAATGGTAAATCGGTGCTAAAAATTGATGAAATAGTGAATCTTAGGTTGCTGGCCCACTGCAGGCTGGCTTTGCTTGCAAATGGGTTCTTTGAATGTTATCATAACAATTAGCTGATTAGAAAAAGAGAAAAGAGAAGAAAAAGAGAAACAAAACAGAAAATAAATTTTCTTCAAACATTTTTGAAAAACAAATGTTCTTAGTCCTGCCATAAGTTCTATTACAAGTTAAATCCGTTATAGATATGAAATTATAATATTTTTTTTTATGAAGCTAGTTTTATTTAATTACGTAAATATTAAAAACAAAAATTTTATTTTCATTCGAAATGGTCACCATTTGCTTTTACAAAACTTTCAAACGATTCGGCCATTCAGCTTTTGCATGCTTTTCATGGAAATTAACGTGGCTGCTCGAACCAAACTCACCATTAAATTGAAACGACGCCGACAAATAATGAACAAGCTATTAGAGGTAGGGATTTGTAAGCTGCTACTACAACGACAAGAAATTAAAGTAATACACGTTGAATTTGATGTCAAATGCGAGTCTGTTTTTTGGTGTTATTTCAAGCTACAAAACCGCGTAGGTAACTTTGTGGAAATTTTGCCCGTATTTTAACCCTTTCGATTCCATCGTTGCCTAAGAGCAGTTCCTCGTGTTTATGGACCCACCAGCACTGTTGTTTTTAATTTTGTTTGATAAACCATAAGCATTTGCAAAACGTGTGATTATTTATGAGCCATTTAGAAAAATAGTTAAAAACAACTGCAGCAATGCCAGCTAACAATTTTTTTAGAGAAGTTGCCGAGGATGTCGGCGTATCGGTTGGTTCATGCCATGCAATCTTTTCAGAAATTTTGGGCACGAAGCGCGTGGCAGCGAAATTCCTTCCAAAATTGCATGAGCATCGCTCAGGAATTGTTGAATGACGTCAATGATGATCCTGATTTGCTTAAAAGCGTCATAACTGGTGACGAATCATGGGTATATGGTTATGACATCGAAACCAAAGCCTAATCGTTCTAATGGAAGAGTCCAGGAGAGTCAATACCAAAACAAGTATGCCAAGTTCGATCAAATGTCAAGGTTTTGCTCACTGTTTTCTTCGGTTACCATGGCGTAGTGATTCAGGAGTTCTTACCACAAGGACGTAAGGGAAATAACGAGTATTACCTTGAAGGTATGCCCCGTTTGCGTGCAGCCCGAAACTGTGGAAAAAAATGCATGGCTTTGCTTGCGAGAGATTATTTGGACAAAAACCACACCGTTATCATGCGTGAGCCATCGTATTCACCAGATTTGACCACCTGCGAGTTGTTCCCAAGATTGAAGACCCCCATAAAAAGACGACGTTTGCGATGATTGAGGAGATGAAAACCGAATCGCTGAGAGAGCTTAAGGACATACCAAAGAAGGCATATCAGAACTGCTTCGAGAATTGGAAAAAAAGTTAGCACAAGTGCATTACACCGTATCTAAGGGGAACTACTTCGAGGATGATAAAATAGAAATTGATGAATAAATAAATATTTTTTGAGAAAAATTACAATTCACCTTATTTTTTGAACACACCTTGTATAACCAAAATTATAAATGCGTTAATCTAACTGCTTTGAGCAAACGATTAATTAAATAATAATTCAAGGAAACACTGTTTCGAACAAATCTTATGCCACCATTGCCCAAATCTGCTCAGAAGTAACTTTTTGTGGTGCCCAATCAGATGAGCGTGGCGCCTTGAAATTTTGTGTATATGCTTCTAGAATACAAATAATACGATTACAAGTAGAAAAACAATTTCAAGTCATAGAAAAGAAGTCGGGGTCGAGAGGGTTGAAAGAAAATTAGAAATCTGTTAAAATGATTGAAATATAATAAGTTTTTTTAGTTCTTGACAAATCTTGAAATAATAAACTGCTAGTTTGAAATTGCTAAGAAACCACGTTGCTCTTTCACATTTATATTGTACTAGCGGAACCCGGCGCGATGCTACGCCAACAACTATATTAAAATAAATTTAAGAAAAATAACTTTAAAGAAAAATTAGTACACAAATATTCAATTTATTCTAAACCATTTTATTTTGTTTATTTCGAAAAAATCGGTTGAACGGGGCAGAAGTTGCTACTCTGCAGCGCGACCTGGTGGTGAGTGGCAGCAATGAGCATATTCTATAAACCTTCTCCGTGGAAAAATACATATATGTATATACCAATTTTTTTATCGAGGACATACAGACAAACATTCATTTTTATATATAAAGAAGAAGACGTATTCACAAAAAACTATGCAAATTCCAAAAACTTCTAAAAAGGATGATCAGATTGGAGGTACTTTCTCCCTTAGGTTTTTTTGACAGATCACTGTCAAACAATACATATTTTTTCAGTATTCATTGACATTTCATCATGGAAAGCCTTACGCCTCAACAACGTTTACAAATTGTAAAATTGTATATATAAAATCGATGCTCTATGAAAAGTGTTAATCGAGCGCTTTTCAGGCTTAATGGTCAATAAGCAAAATTGCCGTATTTGGGCTGAGGAGCACCCCGCAGCCATTCAAGAACAGCTATTACATCCATTGAAAATAACCGTTTGGTGCGGCCTATGGGCTGGAAAAATCATCGGCCCATGGATCTTCAAAGACGTTCCCACGACATTTGGTTCTACGTTACCGGAACGACCCGGATTTATATTCGGCCAAGGACTGCCACTCCAGCAGCATTCCCCGTGCATGATGGGTAATGTTTATGCTGCTACAACAACAACAACGAGGCTGGCATCAATGTAACAGTGAATGGCGAACGCTATTGCGCCATGATAAACGATTTCTTGATGCCGGAAATGCCGGATGGCCGAATTACAGCGCAGTTGCGGCCAAGATTTGGAAGGGATTATCTTTAAAAAAAAAATTTAAAAAAAATGAATCGTTCTACACCAAAATAATGAAGATTGCTCAATCAATTGGAATTTTCATTTCAAAATACGAAAGTACTCTTAAAATGAGTTACTCATAGTTACACAAAATTTAGTTAATGTAAATTGCGCTTTGAATTGAATATTCACATCCGTGAACTGTTAACAAACAATTGAAGGAATTATTTTTAGATTATTATTATAATTAATGATAATTGCTAATGAAAATCAAAAGTGCCGAAATTGCGAAATGTGAGTTGCCAAACTAAGAATGGTCACCGACTGGGAAGTTGTCTGCACAGGCTCGGTATATGGTCTAATAACTCCTGTGATTCTGCAACCTATCTCCAGAAAACCTATCACACTTGCTTCTCGAATGCGATGGTATATCGAGAAAAATAAGTAAGAATTTTGGCATGGTAAAGCCGGAAGAACCCATTGGCAATCATGGCAGAAACGTTCCCAGCTATTTTGGATGTTTTAAATTTCTAAATATTATTGCGATACATATTCTTTATAATTTCACGTTACGTAAAAATCATACAGGCTTGTTAAGAAACCTGAGACCACCATGTCCTTCTATGAAACGAAACATTTTGCAGTACGAATATCAGCTCCTTTTTGCGAACTAATGATTATTCAATTTAAGTTATTGCTTACATTTATATAAATATAGAAATGCCTATTTATGTATATATTTGGGTATGTATATATATTGTCCTATCGAAGTGATGCAATATGCAAATTATCCATCCTTTTATCCCATTCCAAAGTTCGTGTGACCAACAGAGTCAAAAGTGAATTCATTCAGTAGTAATGGTTGAGTCATTTTTTTTTGTGCATGCTCTCTCATCAATGCATTCGCAAGTGAGAAGGAGTGTGTGATTGTTTACTAGTACACGTACCGCAGTGTCACCATCCCATACCCTACTCAAGAAAATAATAACGTACCGAAAATGTGGCGAATAAAATATCTATGCAAGCATGTGTACGCGTATGTATCACAATAACCCGGTTGACAAGTGGCGAGATAAAACATATTTCCGAACACTCAACGTTTCACGGGTACGGCCTCTTCTTCACCATATTCATTTTTTGAATATTTAATTTTCAATTAGGCTTTTTGAAGAACAGTTACATGAAAAGTGCATTTCGCGTCAAGCCACTCAATTATAACTAAGTAATGGTAAAGGTAAATTCAACTTTTAAAAATAGTATTTCTCACACTCGATCGTGTGAAGAAGGGACGAAATTCATTACAATCATCATCGCCATTTTTATTTCACTGAATGAATTGTAATATAATTAATTATTTTTAATAAATAATATTCCTAAAGTCTCATTGGAAGATGAATGTCTGTGATTCATTTTAAAACTTAAGTAGCTACTTCTTCTTCTTAATTACGCGATTTTGGCCGAGTTTAACAAAGCGCGCCAGTCGTTCCTTTCTCGTGCTAACCTGCGCCAGTTGGACACACCAAATGAAGCCAAGTCCTTCTCCACCTGATCTTTCCAACGCAGAGGAAGTCTTCCTCTTCCTCTACTACCACCAGCAGGTACCGCATCGAATACTTTCAAAGCCGGAGCGTTTGTGTCCATTCGGACAACATGACCCAGCCAACGTAGCCGCTGAATCTTTATTCGCTGCGCTATGTCTATATCGTCGTTAAGCTCATACAGCTCATCGTTCCATCGTTTGCGATATTCGCCGTGCCAACATGCAAGGTCCAAAAATCTTCCGCAGAATCTTTCTCTCAAACACTCCAAGCGTCGCTTCATCGGATGTTGTGGGATACGGTACACTAGACAGGGTTAGTTTACTGGGGCGGCAGCCCTTGGTCGGGAAAAACCCGAGTCATTCCGGTAACGTAAAACCGGCTGCCATGGGAATGCATCGGATGTTGTCATCGTCCACGCTTCTGCGCTATACGTTAACGTTAGGACGGGCATTTTGAGAGCCTCGTAGAGTGTTAGTTTTGTTCATCGAGAGAGGACTTTACTACTCATTTGCCTACTTAGTCTAAAGTAGCACTTGTTGGCAAGCGAGATTCTACGTTGGATTTCAAGGCTGACATTGTTATCGGTGTTAATGCTAGTTCATAAATAAATGAAGTCTTTTATAACCTCGAAATCATAACTGTCAACAGTGACGTGAGTGCTGATACGCGAGTGCGCCGACTGTTTGTTTGATGATGTTCGTTCACCACCAGACCCTTTCACTTTGATTCTTTATGCAATTTGGAGAAGGCAGAACTAACAGCGCGGTTGTTGAGGTCGATGATGTCAATATCAGCTACTTGGTTACAAATATTTCTTACAGGTAATATTGTTAATGCATAATGAAGACTTGATAAGCCAAATAAGCCTTGAAATACTTCAACAATATAAGCAAAAAATATTCTTTTTTCGAACATACGTACTTGCGTTTTTAATAACTAACTTGACTGCCCGAGCCTTTATTTTTGTTTCGCCAAAAACGGATTAGCCCCTGTTGTAACAGCATAAAACATGCAATGCTTACGCTTATATTCGGCATATCAAGTGTTTGGTTAAAAGTCTCGTTTCATTATCGGACAATAAACATCAACAATTTTCTGTAAGTTCCTTCATTTTATCAAATCAGCGTAACAATATCATCTTTCATATACCCTTGGTATTGCTTTATAATAACGGATTGACAATATTATAGAATTCACAGCACACACTTTAATACAGGGTTTGATTGAAAAGTAATGAGCCTTATTTTTTTAAGCAGTTTTATTAAACCTTTTGGCTTATACAACTAATATTCTTCAAAATAGGGCCCTTGAGCGTCAATACACCGCTGGTAGCGGTCCTTCCACTGCAGGAAACATTTTTTAAACTCATCCGCCGGAATCGCGTTCAATTCGGCTGTCACAGTTTTTTGGATCGCCTCGATGGAGTCGAAATGCCTTCCCTTCAGCTTTCTTTTCAGGCGCGGGAACAAGAAGAAGTCCGGAGGGGAGAGGAGCAGAGGAAGGCGGTGTCCGCCGGCGCATTGTCATGATGAAGGGTCCAATTGTTGACGAGGTCGGGCCGAACCCAGGCGACGCTGTTTTTCAGCCGAAGAAGCACTTCTTTGTAAAATGCCGCGTTTACAGTGCTTCCTGGAGGTACAAACTCGTTTTGTTTAGCTTTACGCAAAATTTGATCGAGTAACGTTGCTCCAACGAAGGCTGCATTTTCGCCACTGCAAAATCCTAAAACACTTTTTAAACAGCTTTCACGCGCGGAGCGATGTTGACTGCACCGCTGTTGCCAGCGAACTGGGACCGGTTTCTAGTGGAAGGGGAAGGTCCAACGATAATTTTCCCCTACCAGCCGATTCGGTTGATCGCTTGGCAGACGCTCCGCGCGGGAAGGCTCATTACTTTTCAATCAAACCCTGTATGCAGTTCATTAACACCTTTCATCATCAGTACAAAATAGAATTTGTGATTTCGAATAAGTGACCTTCAAAAGCAAGTGAAAAAAAAATTTCTTTTCGGCCATGATCAGTACTCAACGAAATATAGGAAATATAAAAGAAGGAACGAAGTTGTTTAACACAGCTCATGAAATGGAGCGTAAGTTTATCTCTACAAATAGACGGACAGATTGGCATAAAATTTCTGATTTGATAATCTTTTTATGGCGGGAGTCTCGCAAAATTCTATTCAAATTTAAAATGGGTTTAGTTAAAACTCCGCTATGACCCTATTTCGCTCACAATAAGTTAATCAGTAATTGGGAAAAAATTAAACTACATAATCGAACAGGTAGAGAGATTTTAAATTAAATTAGAAGTTGCTTCCTTTATGAAAGATCAAGTAAGAATTTTCTTGACTAAAAAGACTGGCCTGTCACCAAAAAAACAGTAACATTTGGACTTGAATTTATATATAAAATAACATTAAGCTTCAAAATGAAACTAAACAGTGTAAAGACAAAATCAACCGGTTTGGATATCAATTACCACTGAAATATTCAACAAAAAACTACCGAAACAAAACTTCATCAACTTGATTTATTTCTTCAATGCATTGATCTCCCCTAAATATTTGTCAAAATTAAGGAATTATGCTTCCTTCGACGGGTAAGGATCCTCATGCTGTTTCACTATATCGACGAGAACACCGCAATTGTCTGCATAATCTCTAAAATCCCATTATACATACTATCCTAGTAGCAAATCATTAACTAACATCTACTAAATGCCGCCTCCCATATGCCCGGCTAATCATAAGCCACGACTCTAACCACCTTATCACATGCCCTCTTAAACCCACATACTTAACACACCTCTCCCTCTGGACCCAACCCTCACAACAGAATGTTTCCTGGGCCGACTGTTAGTTAACCTGTTAAGTGATTATGTCGTATATCTGCGTCAATTAGTGAATGTCGTATATGTGCGTCATGCCGAAAATTTTAAAGTTAAGCAGAAAACGAAAATTTTCGTGTTATTTTGACATTATAAAGTAAACATGAACACTAAATTTCCTGATAATCGTTCAGCCAACGCGCACGGTGAATACAATATTTGGCTGAAAACCGGTTTTGCATCGACAGTCCATCGCATGTCGTAAATACGCGTCTTCGCTTGAAGTTAATTCAGCACAGTAAATCGAGCTGTCTAAGAAAAACGAATCGCTTAACAGGTTAAGATAGACGCCGACACCGTACTGACAGGACTTGATGAACTGCTGCAATTACAACAGTAGCAAATTGGTAATATTTTACTAACCAAAAAATAAACTACTTGCCAATAGTTGGATAAACGAATTACACATGCTAACTCAACTAAATACCGCAGTGTTGTTTGAAAAAGCACATCAAAATAAAAATAAATAAACTAAATTTGAAATTTGAAATCTGAATGAACTAAATTTGAAAAACAGATGAATTGCCTGATTGAACGAAAAACCACTTCACTGTCATCAAAAAATTACTTTTATATAAACAAATATTGAAATCAGGGTGTTTCTAAGGAGCGCAATTGAGTTGTGCCAAAATTTTTTAGTGGCTCAATGCTTCCAAAACAAAGTACTGGCGTAGCATGATTCAATTATTAAAGGTTTGCTCACTTGTGACTTTAGATTTTTGACACTCCCTTACAAAAGGTTGCATTTAAGCACGTGAAGAAAATGGAAAAAATTAAATCCTTTTTAGTAAATATGTTTTTTTTTTTTACTTAAATGGAAACAAATTGCTAATGGTTTAAAAAATAAATTTTAGTTAATATTGGATTGCCAATAGTATATTTTATGGACAATGTAAATATATTTCATTTCGTATACAAATGGAAATTACCAAGTGTGATATTAATACGAAAAAAATGTTTAATTTAACCCAAGAAATATATTTTATGAAATAATTTTCCAATTTAAAGTTAAAATCTGAATACTTCATCCACCCTTGTAAAGGGTTCGTTTATTGGAATCCCAGTCCGCCAATCCAAGTTTTCTTATAAAGAAGCCTGCAATATATTCCATGGCGTCCTTGTGGAAACTATGAATTCTTCTCCCTATATTTGCTCTTTGTTAAATGCTAGCTAATTGCAAAACGCAAATTCCTTCAAAATCACCTCAACAGCAGAAATCTTTTTAAATTCTCCATTGATGTGAACTTAGGCGAAGCCACCCGGTTTCATTAGTTTGCACGTTACCACGAGCCGCAAAACTTTCGTTGCTGCGGACTGTGATTAATTACCTATTGAATCATGCTAACGTATTAAGATTAAACAGGCAAAAGTGGACTGCATTTGGCTTCTTGTACATGAGACTGAGATGCCAAAAACGTTTTCAAGATGACATACTTTTTTTCGGCCTTTAGTTCTGAGAAAAAAAAAAAAAAAACATGAGTTCATCGGTAGTTTAACACGTTGAGTGCCATGTGAGTCCAGGTTGGTCTCACAGTGCGAAGAGGCTTTCAGGCCTCGTGGTGACACTTGGTCTCGCGGTATAATGTGTGAGATTTCGGTTTGTGCTGATGCAGCTGCTGGGGATTCTGCAGTTTCCGTGGCGCCGCAATCTGACGACGGATTCTTATAGAACTCGACAAAAGAAAACGAAATGATTAAGTAAAATTTTTTGATATTTCGCTTAGTTTTCGAGATATTTAATAAAAAAGGTCTCAAAATGCCCTTTGCAACTTCACTATAATTTGCCTATTACGCTATATATTTTTTAACACTTCAATAAAATTCACGAAATATACACTCACACGCGTGTTTTTACTTATTTTTATCCTTATATTCGAATTATTTCTATTAAAATAAAATGCAAATGCATTTGTCCATGCAGTAACTTTCCAATTTTAAACGCGAGTAAGAAGAAGATTGGAATGACGACAGTATGGTGTTGCCGGATGCCTGCGAATGAAACAAAAATATGAACCAAAATCTGAACAAAAATTAAGGCCGAAGGCCGCCCACGCGAAAAGGTGTTCTACGCAAAAATACTGTGGATTGCGTAGCCGGAGTTGAACTGATGAGGATTATTTTTTTGAAGCGCGGCCGAAGGCCGCCCACGCGAAAAGGTGTTCTACGCAAAAATACTGTGGATTGCGTAGCCGGAGTTGAACTGATGAGGATTATTTTTTTGAAGCGCGGCCGAAGGCCGCCCACGCGAAAAGGTGTTCTACGCAAAAATACTGTGGATTGCGTAGCCGGAGTTGGACTGATAAGGGTTATTTTTTTGAAGCGCGGCCGAAGGCCGCCCACGCGAAAAGGTGTTCTACGCAAAAATACTGTGGATTGCGTAGCCGGAGTTGGACTGATGAGGGTTATTTTTTTGAAGCGCGGCCGAAGGCCGCCCACGCGAAAAGGTGTTCTACGCAAAAATACTGTGGATTGCGTAGCCGAGTTGGACTGATGAGGGTTATTTTTTTGAAGCGCGGCCGAAGGCCGCCCACGCGAAAAAAAGTTCTACGCAAAAATACTGTGTTAATGAATTTAATTTTAATTACTTTATTATTTTTTGAGATACGCTTAATATCATTGTTTTTAAGTTTGAATGAGTTGTATGTTTTTATTTTCAAAATTATTTCTCAACTTAAAATTAGAGCAAAAAATACTGCAGTTTTACAATGAATTTTCTACTGAACATCTCTGCATACGAACTTCGTTTTTATTTCAGGTGTACGGCAACACCAACTTTGCGCTAAATTAGTGAACTTTAACATTAAATTACTCGAAAACTAAGCGAAATATCAAAAAATTTTACTTTTTCTTTTCGTTTTCTTTTGTCGAGTTCTATAAGGAACCGTTGTCAGATTGCGGCGCCACGGAAACAGCAGTATTGCCCAGCTGCTTCATAGAGGCTATTAGTAGTAGTGTATTCACGCCATACTAGAGCCATTGCATTGTTTATGCTGCTTGGCCTATGGGTATGAGACCAATGTGGCATCACATGGCCTATTCAAAAATTCTATATTATTATATTATGTAAAAAAAAAATCGTGGCCGGACGAACCTCATTTTTTTTGTTGTATGGTGGCACTCAACGTGTTAAGAAATAAATTTAAATTGCTTCTACTCTTAGAGGCAATTGATTTTGGGAAATGCTGTTGATGTGATAGTTCTTTGCCCGAACGATCGAAATTCAGGCTACCCCGAATTACTTAAGGTGGAATGTGTTAAATTATGCAAGCAACAATTTTTTAGTCCTTTGTATTTTTTATTGATCGGTAACCGAAAACTGCCATTATCTGCCCCGAAAATTATAAATTAGATGAGGTAAAATACTGAAGAAATATTAAAATTCCAGATGTAATATCACAAATTTTGAATAAAAATTTCGTATGTAAATTTTTTGTTCAAATCAATGTTTTGGCAGGTATAATTTTCAGTCTAATATGACTCATTACTACTATATTCATGCAGAGGAGTACTTATAAAAATCAATTATTTCAACAAATCTAAATATTGCGAGACTTTGGAGCTACCAATTAAATATCTAAGGATTTTCAATTTCGTTTCATAAAATGTATTTATTTAAAGGACAAACTCTACACACATTCTGTTCTTCAGAGCATATCATATCTCTTCTAAACATCGCTAGATATGGACACTTTTTACCTTGATTTGGAAAGCAGACGACAATATACACGCATATATTTATATGTATGTGTACCCCATCTATGTAGTCTTATGTAGATGTATATACTATATACGCATTTTTGTATATGATTTTATTTTTTAAGTATTAGCACAGAACTTTGTAAAAACTTCTTATAATATGCGTTATTGCACCAGATTCTAGAAGTTTTGCTTTCCCACTTACCCAATGCAATACCTTTGAGCCCTCACAAATTAAGAGAAGCGGTAGACGCAAGAATTCAGCTCCTGAAACGAATTTAATTTTCGAACATAAAACATTTTTTTTTCGTCATTTTGCTTACTTGGCAAAGTTGTTGCGCGGTAGTACTCGGATCTATTTCCAGGTGAAAAAATTCAGCTAGTGCAAAATACGCAAATGTATTCGCCACACAGAAACTTTAGGTGCTAAATTGCTCAAAAATCTCAAATGTTTGTAGCAAAACAGGTAAAAAATTCTTTATTTAAACAATACAAGTTCACTTGTGCGATTCTTTGCTGACAGAGACAATTCGACGATTATTTTGACAGATCACATCAGCTGATCTTTCCAAATTTATTGTGAATGAGTATTTTTCGTGTCAAATGTCAGAATGTTCGAATATCAAAGACAACTACCTTATTGCTTTGCAACTAATTGGGTATTCATGGTGAAATATCTTTAACCATTTGCTAGCAAATTTTATTTATTTTGCATGTAAACTAATCATTTAAGAAATACAAACATATAATGAAAATTTAAACATAAATACCTTTTCCAAAGATGCGTATATTTTCCAACGGTATTTTGTATCAGAAACATATGCATATGGCGATATTTTTGTTCTTAAGATTAGATAATTGAATGTCGATAAGAGAGAAAATAGTTCCAGGATAGCATTTCAGCTTTTTCAATTAAAAACACTGCATTTATATACAGTGAAACCTCCCCTTGCGGACACCTCCAATAAGCGGACACTCCCCATAACCGGACAAAAACTGAGGAACCAAGCTTTATGTTGTGTTTTTAGAACGAATTCCACTCTAATAACCGAACACTGTAATAACCGGACGCGGACACTTTTTCTCATTTTTTTTGTTCTAATCACCTCTCGAAAGCGGACGCGGACCTCTCGGTAACGGACAAGCAAAATATATCACTGAACAAATGTGTAAAGAAAACAATAAAAACCTCTCATAAGCGGACGCGATACTCTAATCCACGGACAACAAAGATAGTAGATAGACAATAGTTGAAATAAAAGATATTAAAAGAATATGGATGGGCGGTGATAACGTCAACAAAAAGAAAAAGTTCTTAAACGCGGATGGCTCTAAAATTGACCATTTGAGTTTCGAATGGTTCGTTAAGGCCAGAAGCCAAAATATACCAATATCGGGTATTATTATAAAGGAAAAAGCAAAAGAAATCGCTGGCCGATTAGGTATTCAAATTTTTTCTGCGTCAAATGGATGGTTGGAGAAATGGCGTAGGCGTCATAATGTGACTTTCAAAGGAATATGTGAGGAATCTTCCGAGGTTAATTTCGAGGATGTGCAGCAATTTAAACAAAAACTACCAAATATTTTATTAGGCTACAGCCCAAAAGATATTTACAACGCGGATGAAACTGGACTATTTTTCAGTGCTTTGCCCAATAAAACTCTTGCTCTGAAGAATGAAAAATGCGTGGGCGGTAAGTTATCAAAAGAAAGATTAACTGTGCTATTGTGTGCCAATATGGTTGGAGATAAAGAAAAGCCATTGGTTATCGGAAAAGCAGCATGCCCACGCGTCTCTAAAAGAGGCAATATAGGAAGTTTGCCAGTGGAATGGAAGTCAAACCGGAAAGCTTGGATGTCTCGTGAAATTATGTGTGAGTGGCTAGAAATGCTTCATAAAAAAATGGGCTGCCAGAAGAGAAAAATTTTATAATTTTTGGACAATGCTACAACTCACCCTCGAGATATTAAACTAGATAACATAAAGTTGATCTTTTTACCTGCTAATACAACATCCGTTTGTCAGCCCCTCGATCAGGGTATAATACAAAATTTTAAGTGTCATTACAGATGCCATATAATCAAACATATTTTGACAAAATTAGGAGACATTCCAATGGACAGACTTTCAAAAACTTTTGACATTTGACACATGTACATACATACATATATATTTTTCAATAAATATGAAAAAAACTGAACGTACCATAAAAAAACATAAAAAAATTGTTTAAAGAGGTGGGATAGTAATTTTAACTTAGAGTTTTTTTCAACCCCCATAAGCGGACCCTCCCCATAGGTTAGGTTAGGTTATGGTGGTATTCGGTCTGCACGACCAACTCACTTAGACCTTACAGGTCCGTTGTGATACCACTGTGCTACACGGGAACCTCATTTATCTTCCTTCGTGGAACCATTTCGTGGCTCTTATGAAGCGTAGTATTGATGCCAACCCCACGCCAGACAGTTCTGTAAGAGAATTAAAAAAGTATTTACCTAGACAACCTGCTCTGATTTTAGCTAGGGCTGGACAATTGCAAAGGAAGTGCTCAACTGTTTCTTCCTCTTCCTCATCTCTACAACTTCTGCAATATTCATGGGAGAAAACTCCTAGTCTCGAGGAATGCCTGCCAAATAGCCAGTGACCGGTTAGACAAGCCACGACCTTCGAGATATTGTCTCTTGAGAGACTAAGCAATTCCTTTGTTCTTTTCTTGTTTATTTGCGGCCATAGTAGCCTAGCTGTTAGACACGTATCCTCATTTCTCCATGACCTATTGGCCTCTTGGATGAAGTGGTTTTTTATCATTAGTTTACTCGTGGCCATGGGTATTCCGATGGTACTTTTATCACTCAGCAGTTGGAGAGCAGTACCCTTTCTGGCTAGCTCATCTGCTTTACAGTTTCCCTCAATATCTCTATGTCCCGGAACCCAAATAAGGCTGACCTTGAATACGTCACTAATGTCATTTAGGGCTGCCCGGCATTCCTGTGCAACCTTCGATCTTAGTAAAGCCGCATTCATTGATTTGATGGCCGCCTGGCTATCCGAGAATATGTTTATAATCGTTTTTGTTACGGCGTGTGTATTTAGGTATATAGCCACTTCGACCCTCCCCATAAGCGGACTAAAATTGTGGAACCGTGAGTGTCCGCTTGTGGGAGGTTTCACTGTATATACATTTGGCGCCTACACCCTATATGTGGTGTGCGTCTTGATGTTTTTTCCTCAAATGAAGGGACCTACAGTTTTACGCTACCTCCAAACAGCAGACGGTTTTTATAAGATGCTTTTTCATGGCAAAAGGACACTCGGAGGTTTGCCATCGCCAGCCGAGCGGCGACCGCTACTAGAAAACACTTTTTCTATCATTTGGTATTAAGAGTTCAATTTGCCCGAATCAACACGGTTTTGTATTGGGTCATTCTACATTTACAAATCTGGTAACCTTAAGTGAGTATTGTTTCTCACCATTCTCTTCTGGGTGCCACCGACTTTTCGAAAGCCTTGGGTTTTCACTCTACTTTTTTGCAATGGTTTAAATCCTATGTGAAACGAAGGCGCTGCGTTGACTCTTCTTTCGCCACTTATGGCGTACCACAAGGTAACATTTTAGGTCCGATGTGGTTTATACAATATTATATGACATTCGTTTTTGCTGTTCATTCGCCAACTTTCTATTACATACCGACGATCTGAAGATGTATTCAGCCTTTAAGAATACCGCATTTATGTATGATTAGAGTTACAATCCAAACTGGATAACTGACTTTATTTTTGTTATTGAATGTTCATTCTTCAGTTATATTAATTTTGTCATTTCAAAGGCTTTCCGTTGTAATAATCTGGAGCCGTTTTCAACAGTTCCACATTGATAAGATAGAGCGCATGCAAAAAGTGTTTCTTAAATTTGCTTAATGTTTATTCGGTTTCTCGGAGCTTATACCTTTATATAGTTCACTTTTAGCGCTGCTCAATATGAAATAACTCGGTCAATATTATATTTAACTCTTATTTTTTGCATTTTATGACTGTCAGCCACTTTTGGAAAAAATAAATTGTAATGTTCCGCGGTGGTATCTTCGTGCATCTTTGCCTTTCTATGCAGATAAAACGAATTATGCCCGTAATGCACCTATTGGAAGGGCTGTTTGTGAATTTAACCAAATCTCAACATGTGTCGATCTTGAGCCTAAAATCAAGATTCAACAACTAATAGTCTATATATGTACATATGTATGTACCACTTCGAATATAACGGGCAATATGAGACCTTCTATAAAAACACTCTTATACGGTATTAATAGAAAGTCATTGAACTTGAGGAAGTGTCAGTTTATGAGTTTATGGAACAGAACAGGGCAATAGCGAAATTCCTTTTCAACCTGGCAAAGGAGAGACTATGGAGTCATTCTCTGTCCTCAAAAGATATGTAAGATTTAAGGAGTTCTGCAATATTCCCCTGTGTACAAAATATCTCAAGCATACGGCCTACTCCAATCCATCCATCCATCTTAGGTGTTTCAAATAAACCCAATGTATGTTAATGTTATATTTTTGCAAATATGACTGCACGTGTACAGAGAAGTCTGCACTGCTCTTTTTCACGAGCTTCGATCTATCGGCCCTTTCACTGACCCTTCAGTCGCAGGGCTCGTCCCAGATAGGTTTAATTAAAAATCTTCGCCTCGTAAAAGTAAGGCAACGAGGAGTAGATGTTGAGATGCATTACCTCATCATCTATGGATTCAGATCAGACAATGTCCGTTTAAAAAACTCCATCAAGAAGAGTAGTTTTAAAAGCTCCTCGATCGCTTCCGGTAAACACGCGTATGTGAGTCTTATACTTTAAAGCCATGCATGTTATAAATATAATAATTAGAGTCAATTTTCACATTTTCGTATTTTTATTCAGGTGCACTTTGGGGTCGCGCTAAACGAAGGAATAACCAAAGATAATTATTCACTTCAACGTCAACAACACGCTAGGAAAGCCGCAAACAAAAAATAATCGTGTAAATGCAAGAAGATTTTCGAAAACTCGTTTGCAGAATGTTCAAAAAACACAGGGTGAAAAGTCATTATGAAAATTGCCTCTTATGCAGAGCACATACAACTAAAGCAACTAGCACTCTTTCTTTGCAGAGAGGCACCACCTCAACATATCGATGGTTTCCGAGAAAAGCGACACAACTCAAAATTAACTCAAATTCGGAGTTTTGCCGTTAAAAGCAAAAATCAACTACAGAGTTTATATATTTTTATCTGGAAAAGCGTCAGAAGCGAATCTTGAAGCAATTCTGAGAGATGGCGTTAGTGTCGTTTTGTTAGGTGATCGAATTGGCGCGTCACTTATCTTGAAAACTGACCAACTCAGTATTTTGTTTTTTTGAATTATGTCACTTTTCTCGAAAACCATCGATATAAAGAAACGCACGAGGGATTGAGGAAAAGCAGGGACGTAATACAGTTATTTTTTCGCAAAATTTATACAAAGCTTAACAAAGAAATTAATTTAATATAAAATTATTTTGCTATTCAGCGGATTTTTAACAACAAGGCGACCTTGATTTTAAGAACGGCGTTAGAAAGCCAATTCCCTTCGTGTGGGATTTACTATTTCATTGGTTTTGTTTATTGTCAGTTTAAAACGTTAAAATAAAAATATATATGTATGTGCATATGTATGCACACATTTTACAAGTAAGTCATTCTATTACATATGTACAGGTATGTGGATCTTTGTGCACATGTGCATATATGTATATATACGTGAATATAATAATATGATTTATTGGTGGCCGTTATAGAATTTCCGTGTGTATACAATACTTATAATGTTTAGGACCTAACAATTATGGTATTAATCGCAGAATGTTATCTATCAAACGAATTTTGAATTTGGATGGTTAGAACTGTTCACTTGAATTTGTATGCGCATGCATACATGCAAATAAGGTGGCTTACTCGGGCACACGTGAAGATATTTGTAATACTTACATACATATCAAAAATCATTAGATGCCAACTACTTGACTACATAAATAGATATATATATTGTGGCAAGAAATTCGTTTGAAAAGAGGCTTCCTTCTTCTTCAAAGATTTGAATCCCAAGAGCTCTGCCAGCATAACCGTAACAAATGCCAAAATGTATCGGAAAAGACATTTAAATCGCAATATCTATTGCTTGAATTCAAAATGCAGAGTACGAGCATCAGCCACATTGGCTACTCATTCATTCAGGCTAAGTGCGGGAGTTGGTAACGGATGGTTGGATCGGCACAACTCTTTGCGGAATACAACTTTCAAGACGTCACAAGTCGGAACAAAATGTCAGCTAATGATTTCGTGGTAGTTATTTTTCGTTTTACCTAAGGAGAAGTTATTCCTGGCATTCAGCAATGTCAGTAAACAGGTTGACAGACAGAGGCGGATAAACAAAAACCAACAAAATTGTTTTAAAACCGACGACGTGCATCGCACTTCCTGTCGTTGATGTAGTAATGGCATAAGGACTACTATTCGTTCATTGTTAGCGTAACAATTGACCTCATTTATAATTCAATACGTTAAAAGTCACAGCATCGTTGTGTTGGAATAATGGCTTTGTCTAATGGTAGGTGACAGTGATGGCGGTAGCGGTGCAAAACGGGTTGGATGCTTAGCTGAATTGAAGTTTTGCCGACTAACAAAAATCAACAACAATCAGACGGGCAAGTTTCAATTTATAAACAACACACTCAGCTTTGTTGTTTTCAGCTTTAATTGATAAAATTCAAAGGTAATTAACAAGTCTCCAAACAATTAGTTACAAATAAAAAATCAAATTTTCTTAAATCAGAAATACGAGAACTTATGTAGATATGTATGTAAAATTAACTCACAGGCGTAGTGAAAGAAAAACAAATAGGAAAAAAGGGAAAGGAAATAATTAGGACTTTAGTTTAGCTCGAAATTTTCATTTAATCATTCAACAATTTACGTTGAACTGGGAGAATATTTTGTTCATATATATTAGTATAATAGTAATAAGACTAATTTTTAATCAATGTATCTACTTTATATGTATCTCTATGAAAAGCAAAAACAACTATGGGATACAGATCCTAAAAATCGAAGTAGCTACATCTAATATAACTCTACTTTCAAAAATATACATTCATTTACTTAGTTTTCGAAACTACAGCAATGGAGAATATGAAATGTGAACATAATGAAATATATGTATCGGGGTGATCGGGGAAAACCGACACCAGCGTACTCTCTTAGGACAAATGAAAGAAACAATTTTTTCCAATAACGTTCACCACTCGACAGGCAACGTAAAATATCCGAGTACATTTGTTGCGTCATAAAGATGTAGGAAAACCAGATGAAGAGGGCTCATACATAAAAATAGGCTAAGGATACATAAAAATAGGCTTAGGCAAAGAGGTGTGAAATTTCTAGTAAGGAGGCGAGTACGACACAACATTAAACTTTAATGTGAAGGCAAAACTGCGACTATGCGTATCTGTATGCAAGTTCTACGTACCTAAAATAGCATTAGAATTGATCCACATGTCTAGTTCAGATTGTGCAAAAATCTAAAGGGCGCCCAAAGAGTATTTTTTTCTGCCCGGTCACCCTATTGAATGCATGAATATCCATCCCTTAAAATTTTCTGGAATTATTATTATTTTCTGGAATTTTTCTGGACTACAAAAAATACAAAATGATCAATTCGTTGCATTGAAAAAGAAATTTTGTCTTTTAATACATTATAATGTCGAAGTTTCGGCATTAATTAAATTGATCGCCATTAGGACAAATAATTGCACGGTATATGTCGGTAAAGCCCGCACATTATGTAGAGCTATTGAAAATAAACTAAAGGAGCGAAAAGCCTTAAGCAGAATTTGTTATGCCTTTTGCAATAATAAAGTAATGAAAATGAACCCATGTCCCCTTAAACAGGTAACCCGAACGCCGAAATGATTGCCGATTGCTGAACGAAACAGCTTGAGTCAAAGATAAGATTAGGTGGAGGTGTTCCCACGACAGTCGATTCTACGTAAACGAAACGACCTAGATTTATACCCGGCTAAGGACTATCACTCCAGCAGCATTTCATAAACATTTTTCGGGAATGTTAACGCTTTAACAACAATAACTAGGTTTATTGCAGTTGGTGTTGACGACATTGATCAAATCCAAAATGAAGCATAACAAAATTGACGAAAAAATTTTGGAAGCGCCAAAAACAAGATTTTGGTCCTAAATAAATTTTTCGCAAACTAAGTCGACAACACTTTTTATCTTTTTACAGCATACATTTTTACTAAGGTTTCAGATGATACCAGACTTAACACCAAACTTTTAAACGCTTCTAAAGCTTTCGACACTCTTGATCACGGACTAGTTGGCATGAAACTTAAAAAAATATTAAACTTTTCAGCGCCAGCATTGAGTTTCATAAAATCATACTTTAGTGATCGTACATAAGCTGTATGCGTCAGTCACATCATATCCAACTATATTATTTGCTTACAACTAGGGATCTTCTTCAAAGTTCGATTCTTTCTTACTTTTGTTTGTACTAAAATATTTTAACATTCATATTTATATGTACCAGTGATGTACAGTTGTAGTTGTCCTTTAGTGTCCGTCAATAAATGTATTAGTAACCCCAACACTGACTTGGAAAGCACAAGTGGGCCTCCGATTATCCGACTATCGGTTGCTCTTAAATCCAAACAAATCACAGTGCATCGTTATTTATGAAAAGGCGTTTAAAATTGACGACTGCAATGCAGAGAAACTGAACAACTCTGTTATAAAATTTGTGGGCACTGTGAAGAACCTGGGAATAACGTTTAACAGAACTCTGACTTAGAATAACCACATTTATATTGCAATAGGCTATGTAGTGAAAATTCGACTGCTTAAAAAAAACTTTCTTAATATTAACGTCACTAAATGGATGTGAATAGTTCCGATTGTTATACCTAGTCCGATTGTTAATGACTTGCTAAAGTTAAAATGCTTAACACTTCCTCACAATGTCATTACTTCTCAGGAGCCCAAATACCTTATAGATCGACTTCAATTTGCTAAATCATCTCGATCTCTTAACTTATTTACTACGAAATACAGTTGTCTATATTAGTAACTGACGTTCTTGCTGTCCGTCTTTGGAACCCTCTGTCACAAAAAATTAAGATAATCAGAAGCACACCGCGCTTTTTTTATATACATTCACAATTTCAGCATTCTTCATATTTAGTTCCTCTGCTAACTGCATATACAATAAGTTTATACTAATTCTATGTTATTATTAAGAATAGTATTCGTAAGTTCAAATATTGTAAAATATCTTTTATGATTTATAAACAATTACCAGTCAAAAGCAGCTGTAAAACCTCCACTCTTATCCCATTTCCGTAATTTTTGCGTAAACGAACTCAGTACAATTAATAAAGGAATGGTCACGTATTATATTCCCTCCAAATATTCCCTCAGAATATCGAATTTATATAGAGTTTCTCGTTATAAGGAAAGCACATCGAGATTATAAATATTATTTTACTATTTCCTATATTAATTTAATTTGAAACTTTACCTAAAATAAAGATTCTTCCAATCAATGAAAAGTGATAAATAAATATAATACAAAGTAACCACAGTTTTCTCAATCCATATCACCTCATAATAATGTTCTCATATGGCAACGATGTTTTGAGATTATTTAATTCTGTGATTTATTTTCATTTACTCCACGGATATGTGAGTATGTATGTATGTATAAATATTTTTAAGCTTGAAGTATAGTTTTAGGCGGTGTCACATATAGGCGTGAACACGGTCCACGTCAATTCTTATTGGCCAACACTTATGAACCCTTCTGATATATTCTTATCCGATCACATTATTCCTACTAAGTTACACCAGTCTTTTATTTGGAGTCCGAATGGATGCAACGTTTAAAAACAAGAACAAAATGAATGGCAAAAGGGTGGTATATCTTCAACAAACAAATGAAAGATTGCTGAATATGAACATTACTCGTATATCCTTTCACTCATCGATGTCAACCCATCGAAAATTCACACAAATGTACAAAGAAAAAAATCTGTAACAAAAAATCACATACCACACCTGGCGACTTACTTCCCCTACACAAACCAATGCATACGTATAAAAAGGTAGGTTCGTTCGTTTATATGCAATAGTAGTGAACAGCTACTCGTATTGACGAATGCATTTATGGAAGTTGTTGTTTTATGACCAACAGAATGACTGTGGGTGGTGGAGGTCGGCGTAGGTCGAAGATGTGTAAGGCAATGCAAATTACCTTCGTAACAAGGCCGAAGCTGAAAATCTAGTCGGAAGTCACAGCGCCGACGCAACAAAACCGTGACGATTTTTGCGCTGTTGAGGATCATAACGGAAATCGGAAGTCATTGAAAACACCGGATGCAGTTAGTTTTCGGTTCTCATACCGTTAAGACGTTTTATAATATAACAGAGCTTATCTTTAATTTTATTGTGAAGTGTCCATACAGTGTGAGCCTGATTTTTTTCACACTCCATCTTAAATAACTCAATAACCCTTTCTCATCAATCACCTACGTACATATGTATTATATACACGACTTTGCTAACATGGACACGCGTTTATAATCCAATAGTGGGATTTTATTATTGGGTGTTTGTATAATTTTGATTGTTGCTCAGAAAGCCCTTTAATTGAGCAGGCTTTCGAGCAATAATTAAAACCAAACAATACATCCCAGATCTTCAATATACTCATACTTATATACGTATACTCGTATATGTACCATATGTATGAAAAATGTAAGCACGGAGATGAATGTATGGACAGATGTGCAAAGTGAATTAATTTGAACTAATTTGAATCTAATACCTTTAGACCAAGTAAGTACCACAAATTTTTAATTACATATTAAGGGTATGGTAATCTAAATGCTTAGTTATCACGTAAATCTCGTAAGCTCGTGTTTACGAGTTTGTGAAACAGCTGTCAAAATTTGTATGAGAAGTGGTTTACATAAATTTATGGAAAGTTTAAATGCGACGACTTGCTTTTTTCGGGGTGCATTCATGTAACAGTGCGGGTAAAAGCTTAAATTTCATTTATCGTTTAGTTTCATCGTTTAGATGAATTGAGCCCTGGTATTTGTACTCAAAGGTGCATCTTAGCCGTGTTAGCCGAACATGGAGTATACAAATTACTGAAAAACTTTATTTACTGTAATTAACTGTGAGTGTATAAAAACTCACAAATAAATGAATAGTGCTTTCACTTAAAATAACTTGTGAACCACCATATTCGACTGTGAGATTAGAGAAAAACGACTAATCTAAGTATTTTCAAACCGAGGTCATTTGTCCATAAAAAAGAACGTGTAGACCGGCACCGTAATATATAAAACATCTCCTGAAATTTTGACGCACAGAATGTATGGAAAGGAAATAGTCTCTACGACTTGTAAAAATTGTTCCATTTTAATTTTCTTTGTATGGTAATTTGTCAGAGTATACTGAACAGAATTAGAAACAGAAAATGTCAATACCATGCACTTACTTGGAAAGCTGCTTCGGTGTATGCATATACAGGGTGGGCCATATAGCGTTTGCTTTTTGAACCACCATGTCAAAGGTGTTCATGATTTACTTAAAGGTTTGACATTTACGAAATGAGACGCTATACGCTTGAACAAAATTGGGAAATATTGAAAACCTATTTCCAAAGTGGAGAGTCTTCTTTTCTGATCTTCACATCGGTGGCTACGTCAATAAGTTAATTTGTCGGATTTGGGGCTCAGAAAATCCACACGTTACTGTAGAGAAGGAAATCCATCCACAACGAATCACTGTTTGGTGCGGTTTTTGGTCTGGCGGCATCATCGGGCCATTTTTTTTTTCGAAAATGAGCGAGGGGCCGCGGTTACAGTAAATGGCGAGCGTTACCGTGACATGCTCAACGAGTTGTTTCCAAAAATTGAAGAGGATGACATGGACGACACTTGGTTTCAACAGGATGGTGCAATTTGTCACACTGCCAAAGTTACACTGAAACTTTTGGCTACCGTTTTTTGAGAACCGAATAATCAGCCGAAATTCCGATATCAATTGGCCGCCTCGGAGCTGTGATTTAAGGACGTTGACTATTTTTTGTAGGGAGCCGTTAAGGGGGTGGTAGGGTTTAGCGCTGAAAAAAACACTTTTTTTTTTGAATTTTTTACAGAAATATGGCTTAAGATACTTTAATAAAATCAGTTGCATGTTATTGTACATCTTTTCAATAAGTTTTTAAAAAATATTAATAATAAAATATTGACAAATAAGGCCATGACAGAGTTTTTTTGGAGATATGTTTTTCGAGAGGGGCTCTGCGGTGCCAATCGGCATTCGTCGTAGAATCATCTGAAACCAAAAAAGTCGAATTTTTCAGTTAAAGCATGACGTAATGCTCCCCCCCACATGAATAAATTTTTTTTTTTTCATTTTTGTAGTTTTGGTGGCAAAAAAACGTAAAACCAGCATTTTTGGCGAAAAATTTCGCCATATTTGTAAGTGAAAAACAACCTTAAAAAAAAAAATAAAAAAAAAACAGTGTGGGGGGGGAGGTATTTTTGATTTAGAAAACGTGTGCCAAATTTGAAAAGAATCGGTTGAATAGTTTCGGAGTTGTGATTGGCACCGACTTTTAAGAAGTCGTTTCGGGAAAAACGCGTTTGAAAAAATGACTGAAAAATTATCTATGCTCCGCATTCGAGGTAGAGTGCCTACAAAGGCTATAACTTTGAGAGTTCTGCTCCGATCCACTTAAAATTTTGACACAACATTCTTGAAATGATTTACTATAAGATGAGTGAAGAAAAAAAATTTCGATTTTGTGACCCTACCCCCCCCCCCCCCCCCCTTAAGGACAAATGCTATGCGAACCATCCAAAGACGATTGATTCTTTAAAACACGAAATCGAAGTTGCCATTCATGAAATTGGAGCCCAAACAATCGAAAATGTGCTTAAAAATTGGGTTGATCGAATGGCCTACTGTAAGGCCAGTCGTGGCAGTCATTTGAACGATATTATTTTTCATTCATAAATGACAATGTTCAATCTTCAAAATAAAAACAACAGTTTGAAAAAATATTGATTAGTTTTTTTTATAGCCGATTCAAAAAGCAAATTTTACATGGCCCACCCTGTAAGTGCCTATTGGAAGTTATCAGTGTCTAAAAACTTCCGTTACAAATGCATATTTAAATAGTTATGTAAGTGAACAAAACATATTTAAATAAAAAGTTGGACTTTTTCAATAAAATTTTTATTTTTCTGGCAGATTTTTCTTTACAATGAATTTTTCAAATAAAAAGACCGTTGCTGGAAAATGATGAGCATCAGTAAATGCCATCAAAGTCGGAAAAATATAGTATACAAGTATTTTGAGCTTTGAGCAGGAGGCAGAGCCAATTAACTTTATCTAAGTTTTTTTTCTCAAATAAAATAATATAAATTTTTTACCATTCCTTCTTTCAGGCCTACGCGAAATTAGTTATAGAAATCAGAACTATGAAACCAAAATTCTTTTCAGGGTCGTTTTTAACTTTGTATATACGAGTATGATGTCTATATGATAACTCCCATTACACAGAAAAGAAGGTAGTTCTCCTTAATAACATTAGCAGCCATGTTCTTGATTTGACTTTTGCTGGTAATATGACATCTGCATCGAAATATAGCCACCAGATTGAAAATTAACATAAATGTTTCTTTCAACTGCCTTCAATTCAAATTCAGTTTTATAAAACAATGGAAAGAAACAAATGAGTTGCGCATTTTCAAGCTGCAAAAATGCAAGACACCAATGCAAGAAATCTGTTTTACAGTTTTTTAAATTTCTAAATGTCATAATTTATTTTTAAATATTAACATTCGGAAAGGCTACAAGCAATATGAATAAATTATGAAATTTCAAAAATCCCTGTATCCGTAAAAAAAATCGAAGTGAAATTAAGTTCTTTTTTGTATCTATCTTTATGGTAACTACTGTATATTGAATGATTGGAGTTGAAGTTTATGCAACTGAAATAAGTAAGAATTGTTGTCACCGCAAACAAATGCAAGAGCGAAAAGTCTTCTTGACATTCTTCACCACATTTTGCATATTTTTAATTTTTGTTTAAGTGAATTGACGAGGCTTGTGAACGAAATCTTACTTTACTCGTTTTCCTTTTACTTAGTTTGCCTTCAAACATATAAAGGGTCCGCCATATAACTTTACGGAATTAAAAATGCTATAAAAAAGAAACTACTCAATATTTTTCCAAACTGTTTTTTTTTTATTTTGAAGTACAATCCTTCCGGTTAATGATGGAACACAACTTCATTCAAATGGCTGCCTCGGCTAGCCATGCACCATCCCATACCATCGGTCCAATTTTTCAACACATTTTCGATTGTATGCGGCTGTATTTCAGCTATGACATCGCGTATGTTGGCCTTCAGTGCATCAATTGTTGCTGGGTTGTTGGCATAACACTGGTCTTTGACGGCACCCCAAAGATAATAATCCAACGGCGTCAAATCGCAGCTCCGAGGCGGCCAAACAATATCAGAATTTCGGCTGATAATTCGATCTTCGAAGACAGTGCGCAAAAGATTGATTGTAGCATTCGCTGTGTGGCAAGTAGCGCCATCTTGTTGGAACCAAATGCCACCAATATCCTACTCTTCAATTTCTGGGAGCAAAAATTCGTTCAACATGGCCCGGTAACGCTCTCCATTGACGGTTACGGCCACTCCTCGCTCATTTTCGAAGAAAAATGGACCAATGATGACTCTCGACCAAAATCCGCACCAAACAGTGACTCGTTGTGAATGCATCGGCTTTTCTTCGAGTGCGTGCGGGTTTTCTGAGCCCCAAATGCGGCAATTTTGCTTGTTAACATACCCGCCGAGATGGAAATGAGCTTCATCCGAAAAGATGATTTTTCGGTAAAAGTCTTCATCTTCTTCAAGTCGATCCCAAGCCCATGAAGCGAAGCGAAAACGCATTGGGTGGTCCTTTGAGCGTATACACAACCATTTTCGTTCAGTGGAAGAATAATTTCTGTCAAATCAGATGACAGCTAAGTGTTACCATTCTTCAAATAATACCTAGTTCAAATCTGTAACGATAGATGGCGGGCCCTGTATATGCTAAAAAAATTTTGTTAATGAGTATTTTTCAACAAAAAATTTATATTTCAGCAAATATACAATAGATGACACCGATGAGACCCATGAATAGTTAATTTTTTTTTACATTCTGAGCACACTAGTGTGCTAGGAATGCTTAGAATTATTATGACAAACCCCTATACCATAGTCAATATGTACAAATGATATCTTGACAAAAAATGGCATTTTGACGCAACATCAAAAAATTTAATTTAAAAAATAAAAAATCGAAAAGTAATAGTGTTCCGTGTATTGAAAAATAAGTACCAAATCAAAAAATTTTAATTGTACATTTTTTACACAAAATCATCCGATCTTTTGGTCAAATTGACACAAGGGGCTGATGCGTGTTAAGAAAAAAATTTGTTATTATGTCTAAATAAGCTCATGCGGTAATTTGAGGATATGCAAACTACTTAATTTTCCAATAACTTAAAGATTTTTATGTAGATATTTAAAAACTGAGCATGAGTTGATGTCCCAAATCCCAAAAAGTAATTAATTACAAATTTCGACTAAACATCAGAATCGAGTATGTGGCTATTCTTATATTTAGTAAAATAAAGTTGTTGTATAACGTATGTATGTACAGTGCTGTGGCTGCCGGCAAAGGCTAAAAACACGCTGTTTATTAAATACTAGAGCATTCACCAACAGCTTCAATTTGATATCCATATTGTACAAACATATTCTAGGGTCCACGTTTTGGTCTCTATCTCGAGACCCTAGTCACGGAGCGGCATGAAAAATACTCTGGACTAAAGCATTCACCAACAGCTTCCATTTGATACCCATATTGTACATACACATCCGAAGGTTACCCGGGTCCACGTTTTGACCTACATCTCGAGCCCTATTTCCAAAATAAAATATAATCCGTGTTACTCGTGGATAATGTAGCTTTCGAATGGTGAAAGAATTTTTAAAATCGGTCCAGAAGTTTTTGAGCCTATTCATTACAACCAAACAAACAAAGTTTTCCTCTTTATAATATTAGTATAGACTACATTTCGTTTAATATTTTCTCTCGAATATATTTTTTCTGCCGTCTGTGGCCTTTTAAGCTTGACGCTGTTTACAAAAATACTCAGCCCTGCAAAATGCTTCTTTATATATTAGCTTACCACGGAAATAATTCCCAAAAATATATATTTAAAACAAAATTTCTTGATTAGGAATTGATGACAGAATGCCAAGATTATTTTTTTTAAGTTTCCGTTGAAGTTTTGTGAGTGCGGCATCGGCGTTTGAAAAAGAGATAAGAACTTTTTCAGAAAACTGAAAAGCACTGAAATTTTATGAAAAATTTTACAAAATTATACAAAATTGTTTCTGTTTTTTTATTCCCAATACGAAAACGTTAACTTACGAAATGTCCTAGTGGAAGTTGTTTCGAAATATTTGTAATTTTGTTCTTACTTTGGGCTACAGATTCGTTAGCTTTAGTGTTATTTTTGTATGAAACCTAAATTGGAATAAACCAGCCATTGTTCGTGAGCTCAGTCCCCTCAACGTGAATAAAATGTTTGTGTATCGCACTATAAAACGTTACAATGATACTGGTAGCATTGCAAAACGCTATGGAGGTGGACCAAAAAACACCGCCAGAAATGGTTCGGAAAGTGAAAGCTCGACTTGAACGAAATCCATGTCGAAGTGGAAGAAAAATGGCCAAGGAACTGAAAATATCGCAAGACAGAATTCGACGCATATTGAAAAATGAGCTCAAGGTCAAGGCTAACAAGTTCCAAAAAGCACACCATCTTTCACCCCAGCAAAAAAAAAGTTCGGTGCGAAAGAGCAAAGCAGTTGTTGCGCTTGCATGAACGTGGCGAGTTTCCTAACATTGTGTTTTCTGATGAAAAAAATTTCCCAATTGAGCAGTTCATAAACACTCAAAACGATCGTGTTTACTTGACCGAACGCTCATACGAGAATTTGAGCCTACCTATGGCCACTCGAAGCAATTTTCCATCGCAAGTAATGGTTTGGGCCACAGTGACCGCTGATGGACGTTCTCCAATCGTTTTTATCGAGCCTGGTGTCAAAGTGAATGCGACTTATTATCGGGAAAATGTTTTAGAAGCTGCTTTAGAGCCGTGGACATGCAAACATTTCGGTCGTAGACCATGGAGGTTCCAACAGGAGCTTTAGGACTTAAAAATATGCCAGTATGGATGCGCTGAAAAAAGCGATTATACGAGAATGGGTCAAAATACCTCAAGATCACATTCGTGCAGCATGCAACTCATTTTTTGACCGTTTGAAGGTTATAGTCAAGGCAAACGGTGGTCACATCGGTGGTGGCGTGTGTCTTGACGTTGTTCCACAAATGAAGGGACCTACGGTTTTAAACCATTTCAGCCAGCATTTATTTTTTATGAGGAGCTTTTTCAAGACAGAAATGCACTCGGAGGCTTGCCGTTGACTGCCGAGGGGCGACTGTCATTAGAAAAAACTTTTTTTCATTTTGGTCTTTCACCGAGATTCGAACCTACATACGTTCTCATTCGAGTACGGCGGTTTTTATATAAAACTTTTTGATACAAAAAGATCGTTTACCAATTTTAGAAGCTTATAAATATCATATTATTTTCGATCCCTAGTAATTAACTAATATAGATACATTTTATCACAAAATAATAAAACAAAATAATAAAACAAAACGCTATATGAACAATTAATGATTCGGCGGCAACTATTCGGTTAAAAACGTTTAGAGTTTAATAAACGGCTACAAGCGTTAAATAAATAACATTGTGGATGCTCGCAAAAAGTTCATTGTCAAGCGGTAATATCTATATCTATTTTACCGCGAACTCACTATGCAGCAATGCAATTCCCATTTTGTTCACACCTTTGAGACGCTGACTAACACCCGGTTTGCTTTTGGGAGTTCAAAAAATTCGAAAAAGTTTATTGATCGATTCAAAGTACGCATTGTCTACAATTCGTAAACATAGACACACTAACATATATACATGCGAATGCTAATACAATATGTACATATATAACCATTTGCATCTGTATATGTAAATAAGTGGCAAAGCACTAGCTGGAGTGCGTTCACATGTAGTGACATAAACAATGTGGCGTTCAGCACGCCCAATTGAGCTTCAATGTGAAGGTCGTCTCGTTGTGAGTTCAAGTCGTTTCAACAATCACACTAATTTATATATCCTATATTTAGATATGTATTCAACTGCATAAGTATTTACTTATTTGGAATTAAAGATATAAGTTCATATGCTTTTACAAATTTACATAGACCTAAAATTATATGTACATAGGTATGTATACTACTTATTTATATATTTATCACACAACTACAATTGTCACACATTCTGCATTCTTCTGCACTTTTCAATGACGCATGACGGCACACTATAGCGTCAAATGTTATGGCAAGGAACACCCGCTCATTTTTCAACGCACATGAAATTGTTCTATTGAATAAAGAATAATCGCTAAGCATAGATAGAATAACACAAGACTAATAAAACATTTCCGCTTTTTAAAAGCTTGGGCGACTAAGGCACAAATTTATGCATAGTGTTGTAAAAAATATTTGAACCGCAACATTTTTTTAGTTAGATCAAACTAATCATTGCTTTTAAAGCAAAGCTTAATTTTCCGATCAGCGAACCTTGAAATTGCATTGCTATACGAGTATATGCATTCACGACATTGCATTTCTCGCACCCTATACACTCATATGTAAGTGCGCGTTTATCACTGCTATGTTAAAAATCGTTACATAAAGAAACGTCTATTCCATACCTAACTTTTACTTTTGCATTATCCAAGCTGCCCGTCGAACTTGCAAAAACCCAGTTTTAATACTCCGCGGAGAAACAAATTATGCCCATTATGTGCCCATTGATCGTGGTATAAATGAATTTAATCAGATCTCAAATTCTATCGATCTTGATTTCAATATTTACTAATATTCTTAGCTCTATGACCTAAATTAACCACAAACATATTACAACAATAAAACAGTTTGGATTTGCACAATCGACAAAGCAGTTGTACTGATAAAAGTCATTCAGCAAATTTTAGTCAATTGTTATTTTCCCCCCAACAGTGTAGGTGCAGACATGCATATGTTTATACCATATGTGTGTACAAATGAATTTCTTGTAGAGCTTTGACTTGTAAACAAATATTGCCCTTCCGTATAAAAATGCCGGCAATAACGTTTTCGCGCTCCCGTACTTCAGCGAAGACCATGGCTGCAAGCTTGAGTGTTATCAGATTTTAAGTTGGACGCAGCGTAGGTGGTGGTTGCGGCAGTGTTAAAAACGTAAGCTCCAACTTCGCCAACGGCTTCAAAGTAGCTCGTGTTGGTTGATTATAGCGAGCACATATATTCGTACAATGTGTGTATGTATGTGCTTATCTAGGTATGTATAGTTTCCCGCTTATAGTGCAGATATTTAGTGTGGTATTCGAAATGCTCTGTTGTTATATAACTGTGTAATCCAGAGAATTTTGAACCAGTTCGGCAACAGGTTCTTGTGCTGCTAACCCCCATCAGAACTCTGAAGTGATGTTGAAAATATATCTAACAGTGTTAATAATAAATGGTGTGGGTGGCCAAATCAGCTGTAAGTTGTGTTGTAGAAAGCGAATTTGAAACCAAAACAAACAATAACAAGGATTAAATACGCCAATTGAATGTCTATATATACAAATGCAAATGTGTGATCATAAACACTTACAACGTATTTATATGCATATGTGGTAAATGTAATACATATGTACATGCCTTTGGGAGTCAAATAGTTACGATTTGTGGCTGAACTTTTATTGTAAAGGTTGCGGAAACAGAAATACACATATTCTATGTGCATAAATACATGTTGGTCAAAAATATCAGTAATTTTAATGAAAAATAGTTCATATAAAATAAATAAAACCAGAGAGAATGTGAGGCCACAAATAAAATAAAGAGAATGTGTGGCCACAAAGTGTATTTCTTCTATGAAAAAAGACAATCTGCCCTTCAAAGGCGGCATAAAGCTCTAAATTCCTCCATTAGTGAAACAACCTAAAGACGTACAGCAGAAGAAGCTGGGTCTAAACTGCTTTAAAGTACGTATGTGTCGCGCTATTATAATTATAAATACTACTTTTGTGTGTGTCTTTATTTTTTCCTATATATGTAAATATATTTATAATTGGCGCGTACACCCTTTTTGGGTGTTTGGCCGAGCTCCTCCTATTTGTGGTGTGCGTCTTGATGTTGTTCCACAAATGGAGGAACCTACAATTTTAAGCCGACTCCGAACGGCAAATATTTTTATGAGGAGCTTTTTCATGGCAGAAATACACTCGGAGGTTTGCATTGCCTGCCGAGGGGCGACCGCTATTATTAAAATGTTTTTCTTAATTTTGGTGTTTCACCGAGATTCAAACCGACGTTCTCTCTGTGAATTGCCACCATTCGGCTACGGTGGTGGGATAGGCGTCCTACTAATGGATAGGTTTAAATTTTCTTCTGCTTTCGAATGAAAAATAATAATATTTTATTAAGAAATTCGTATTGTAGAAATATCCTCAGACGGACTATCTAAATGACTTTTTAAATGAAATTTTTTATGTGTACTCCTGAACCAACAGCTTAATGCCCTCTTAGTTTTTTATGATTTTTCTTATGATAATTTTTGGTGCTCTTTTTCTCTAAAAACTATCTCCAAAAGAACTTTTGAGCTTATGACGCTGAAAAATTATTTGAAAATTGTGCTTATTCTTCTTGTGCAAATACAAAATAACAAAGTGCTTCTTATATGACACATTTCACTGCGAGAAAACGAGGGGTAAAAAGAATAGGTAGAAGACTGCCTATGAAAACGATCTTAATGTCCAAAACACGTCAATGTTTTGACAAAGTAATACTGTCTTAAATGAGTGGACTAAAAGTATATTATATTTCTCGTATACAAAAATTGCGATTAAAAGTCTTCTAGAGTGAAAACCACCATTCGTGTAGAGCGGTTCCATCTTAGAACGAAGTTTCGAAAATTTTCTTGGAAGCAAAGGTTGGTGCTTCTGTATATAATGTAAAAGCTTTCGTTTTCTTTTCCCAATTATATATTTCCATATAAACCAGTCTGTATAGGAAGATGCAAATATTGCGATACTGGAATTTTTTCCAGCAGCAGTTTTGCGGACGTTTGGAAAATAAAACATTCAGAAATCACTTTAGTTCTTTTAGGGTTTTCTTATATGGGTATATCTTATTCTTCTTGATTGGCGCGATAACCACCATAAGCTCATACAGCTCATTGTTCCATCACCAGTGTGCAAAGGTACAAAAATCTTCCGCAGAATCTCTCTCAAACACTCCGAGCGTATGTATAGGGTGGGCCATCTAAAATTTGCTTTTTGAATCGGCTATAAAAAAAACTAATCAATATTTTTTCAAACTTTTTTTTTTATTTTGAAGATTGAACATTGTTATTTATGAATGAAAAATAATATCGTTCAAATGACTGCCACGACCGGCTTTACAGTAGGCCATTCGATCAACCCAATCTTTAAGCACATTTTCGATTGTTTGGGCTCCAATTTCATGAATGGCAACTTCGATTTCGTGTTTTAAAGCATCAATCGTCTCTGGATGGTTCGCATAGCATTTGTCCTTAACAGCTTAACGGAATAACACAAGACTCATAAAACATTTCCGCTTTTTAAAAGCTTGGGCGACTAAACCAACGGGCTTAAATCACAGCTCTGAGGCGGCCAATTGATATCGGAATTCAAAAACGGTAGCCAAAAGTTCGAGTGTAACTTTGGCAGTGTGACAAGTTGCACCGTCCTGTTGAAACCAAATGTCGTCCATGTCATCCTCTTCAATTTTTGGAAACAAAAACTCGTTGAGCATGTCACGGCAACGCTCGCCATTTACTGTAACCGCGGAAGAAGAAGAAGACTCACCACTTTGGAAATAGGTTTTCAATATTTCCCAATTTTGTTCAAGCGTATAGCGTCCCATTTCGTAAATGTCAAACCTTTAAGTAAATTTTGAACACATTTGACATGTCATTTGAGTTACCATTCTCAAAAAAATAGGTGGTTCAAAAAGCAAACGCTATATGGCCCACCCTGCATATAACTGACGCGTACTTCCTTAATTATGTTTTGCCGAACTTGCCGTGTGCATCTCAATGTTGTCCTACAAACGGAGAAAACTCCAATTTTATGTCGACTCCTAATAGCAGATGATTTTTATGAGACGCTTTTTCATGGCAGAAATGCATTCTGAGGTTTGAAATTGCCTGCCAAATGCCGACCGCTATAAAAAAAAATGTCCGGCCATTAAAATAACAATCGAAATAAGCTAAATTGCTTCTACCCTACGAACACATTAATTAATTAAAAAGCTTTAAATAGAAAACGCAGTCTCAACTGGACGTGGAATATGAAACTACTTTGAATATTAACTATGATTACTCATATTATAGGGTGATTTTTCAAGAGCTATAGGAAAGTTTTTCAAAAAAACACACGTCAAATTCAGAAAAATGCATGAAATTTTTATTTAAATCGATAGTACAGCCCATGTAATGTAATGTGTGTAGATTATTTCATGCAAATGTTGACCGCGACTGCGCTTCAAATGGTCCATCCGCTTAGTCCAATTTTGGCATACTCTTTCCAATGTTTCGGCCGGTATCTCACATATAAATGCTTTAATGTTGTCTTCCAATGCGTTAATTGAAGCAGGCTTGTCTGAATAGACATGAGCTTTAACATAGCCCCAAAAAAATAATATAAAGGCGTTATATAGCACGATCTGGCTGGTCAATTGACAGATCCCGAACGTGAATTACAATTTTCACCGAACTCGCCTCTCAACAAGTCCATTGTTACGCGTGCTGTGGAGCATGTGGCACCGTCTTGCTGAAACCACATGTCATGCAAGTCAAGCTCTTGCATTTTGGGCAAAAAAAAGTTGGATATCATTTCACGGTGGCGCTCACCATTCACATTTACGTTACGATTCGCAGCATCTTTGAAGAAGTACGGTCCAATACACCTCCAGCCCATAAACCGCACCAAACTGTGACCATTTCTGGATACATTGGTAGCTCTTACAATTCTTCTGGCTGATCTTCACTCCAAAATCGACAATTCTGCTTATTATATTCTGAGCTTCGTCGCTGAACACAATTTTTCCAATTGTCCATTCACCAAAAATTCTGCGTTGCGGTAGGTCGTTCGGCTTCAATTCTTGCAGCAGCTGTATTTTGAAAGGCCTCACCCCTAAACCCTTCGCAAAATTTTCCACGTTGTTGAGTAACAGAGGCCCAATTGCTGCGAACGGCGACGAATCGATAATTGATGGTCATCATTAACACTGGCCGATACAGCTGCGATATTTTGTTCAGTTCGCACTCTACGTAAAAGTGTTGGTGGTTTGATGTCCAATAATGTAAATTTGGTTCTAAATTTAGTCACAATAGCTCGAATAGCCGCTTCAGTGGGTCGATTAAACTGACCATAAAATGGAAGATGCGCGTGATAAACTTTTTTAACAGAACACGCATTTTTATTATAAAATTCAATGATTTGCAAGCGTTGTTCGTTTGTAAGACGATTCATGGTTAAATTATGGACCAAACTAAAGATGTTTGACAGTGGAGCAAAACACGAAACGTGCGTCAGCTGTTTAAACCAACTGTTTAAAAAGATAATAGCTAAAAAATCACACGTTATATGTATGTATGTTATGTGGGTATATGTATGCATGCATGGATGTAGATCGGATAAGATTGAATGTTACAACATGCTGATGAGTGGTCGAATATGAACACACTACAGCTTCAACAAAAACTTAAGAATTTTTACTTCCGCACAAGATAGTGCAAATATTGCTAATAATTTCGTAAAAATAGGTAGTGGGCAATTTTTAAGAAGTGGGCAAACCGATCTAAAAAATATGTATATTTAAAAAAAATATTGAAGATCTGATTGAGAAAGTACACCCTGAAAGTAAGTCGTTGGACTGGTTTAAAAAGCGAGCCATTATCAGCTACCAATGAGCAGTGGAATGCAGTTAATACTTTCGAAATGTGAAACGCAAGCACAATCTTTATATTCGGTAGATAGAGTAGTAGATACTAACGAAACCGTACACTTTCCAACATTGCCTTTTTCCATAACCAAAATTCAAAGGTGAAGGAACGGAAGAAGCTCATGTATAACATGTAGTATATTATATATGTATGAAACTAATATGGCAAAGCGGCCGCATTAGCCGAGTGTGTTGGTGCGTAATTACCATTCGGTAGTGTACAGGTTCGAAACTCAGCAATGGCAAACCTGCGAGTGTATTTCTGCCATGAAAAAGCTCCTCATAAAAAAACATCTGTAAGCCCTCCCATTTGTGGAACAACATTCAGACGACCCAACAAAGGGTGTAAACTCCCATTAAATATATACATCGGGTGTTTTTTAAGAGCTTCAGAACTTAAAATGATAATGCAAAACTAAAATATTATTGAAATTAATTTTTTTAATTTTAATCTGATAGATAATTTCACGGCATTTACTTTTTCAAATAAATCTGACCGTATGGCGTCAATGGGGGCTTAAATATTGCAATAATTCGATTGTTATGGCAAGTAGCGTCGTCTCGTTGGAATAAAATGTCGGCGACCTTTAGCTGATTAATTTTTGTAAATGGACTACGAACTTCGCGAATATATATATATATATTTTTTCAAAGTAAATTTCCACGTTAAACAACAGAAATGTGAACACTATTTGTCATTCTCAGCTGTAAAACCATAATTATCGATGTCGATAGTGCGCAGGTTCTAAAAAAAAACCCGATATATAAATATTTGTATATACTACAGGGTGGCTGATGAATTTTGCTCCATTAAGAAACTCAAATAACTTTTTTTTTAGTGTATGAAATTCATTTATTTTTTTTTTCAAGTTGAAGGTCATTAAATTTTATTAAATGTAGTTTAACTAGTTTTAAAAATAACACTGTGGTACAAAAAAAAAAGTTGCAAAAAAACTTTGGATCGGACATGCTGAGGGTTGTAGCTTATGAAAAACTGAAAAGAATGGTATAGGAAAAATTTCCAATACACCCCCAAAATCTCATTTTATGGCCATAAAACCGTTTTTCAGTAGGTTGATATGAACAATCCCTCCTAACTTCGCCAATTTCCATCCGATTTCGAATTTGCTTTTTTAGTTCGAAAGAACAAAAACAAGCCTTTTTGACAGTGTGTTAACATTTTTTCCTGAAATGACAACTGACGAGACTGTAGACGGAAGTATTTGGAATTTTTTTATTTTTTCTCTATTTTTTGAACTTTGGCATAATTTTTACGATATTATCCGATATTGAGGATTTTTTTTAGTACCCTACTGTGTTAGTAAATTTAATTTTGCGTCGAATGAGCTATATTTGACTGTAATTGAATTAAAATTAATAGAGTTGTGTGGGTTTTAAGATTTTTTCTTTTTTTTTACTACGAGATTTGGTATGCGTTTCGAAGCATGAAAATAATAACAAGTGTCATTATAAACGCATAATATTTATTGGAGTATTGTGCAGTGCAGCACTGTACGGTATGGTGCGGTGCAGTACACAACGGCACTGGTTCCAAACTTAAAAATGCATTGGAAACGGCCCTTTGGAGTTTAGTATGGTACGATACATTTGTCATTTCTTCATCAGTTTTGAATACTTCTCTGTAAGAAATTCGATCATCATCATTCATCTGAAGTCGTCATCAACTAAATTCCATTGCTTAAATCGAGAAGCGAGCGTTTCAGATTGTCTTCCCGATAGAAGTATGTAAATCACGAGAAAGATCCTGAAAATCTGAATTTGATACAATGTCTCGTTCTGAAAACTTAGAACCAGACGGAAAGTACTCTTCATCATCAGGTTTATTGTTATCAGTTTGATCATCATCAGCAATGAGTTGAACTTCCTTCAGTTCATGACCTGCAGTTGAGTCAATCATATCGTCCAAGACTACGGGGTTCTTAAGAGTTGCAACATCAGCATATTTTATGTGCTTTCGAGTTTTATAATGATGACCGTTTACGTCCGTTTTACAAAAATAACAATCATCTGGTTTATGATAAGGCTGATGATGCCATATCATCGGAGAATATTGAGAAATTTGACTTTTCTGGCAACGTTTTGATTTATATCTTATGAATTTCAATGAAACAAACAATAAAACTTTGACGTTTTAATAAGGTTAACTTATAATAACAAACTTCTTTTGTTAATCAATGTACAGTGTGAACTTTGGTACACTTGGGAGCTTTTTCATATTTCTATTGAAAAAAAAATGTGCTATAATATGTCAGATATTTTCGTAAGTTGTAACCAGTTCTGTTGTATGCAGTACAGTGTACTCTTATGTATACATATACACTCCAATAAATATTACGTATCTATAATAACGCATCAAAACACGTCCTTATTCCCATTTAGCGTAAGCTATACCAACATTCCAAATTAGTAAAAAAAAAAAACAAAAAATCTTAAAACTCGCACAACTCTACTAATTTTAATTCAGTTACAGTCAAATATAGCTCATTTGACGCAAAATTAAATTTACTAACACAATAGGGTACTAAAAAAAATCCTCAATATCGGATAATATCGTAAAAATTATGCCAAAGTTCAAAAAATAGAGAAAAAATAAAAAAATTCCAAATACTTCCGTCTACAGTCTCGTCAGTTGTCATTTCAGGAAAAAATGTTAACACACTGTCAAAAAGGCTTGTTTTTGTTCTTTCGAACTAAAAAAGCAAATTCGAAATCGGATGGAAATTGGCGAAGTTAGGAGGGATTGTTCATATCAACCTACTGAAAAACGGTTTTATGGCCATAAAATGAGATTTTGGGGGTGTATTGGAAATTTCTCCTATACCATTCTTTTCAGTTTTTCATAAGCTACAACCCTCACCATGTCCGATCCAAAGTTTTTTCGCAACTTTTTTTTTTGTACCACAGTGTAATTGAATTTAAATGCCCCCCATGCTCGTTGACACAAGTGCGGCATCTTAGTAAAAAGTTGTTCATTGCTGCTTTGAGAATTGCGACAGGAATAGCCGCAATTGTTGCCCGAATGGATTGTTTTAGTTCATCCAAATTTGTTGGCTTTGTTTTATAAACTTCTTGTTTACATAAACCCCACAAGAAAAAGTCAGGTGCAGTAAGGTCAGGCGACCTGGGGAGCCAACGAAATTCGGAGTTTCTTGAAATCAGTTTATTGGGAAATTTTCGTCGCAACTCTGTCATAACAGTCTGGGCTATGTGAGACGTTGCCCCATCTTGTTGAAACCACACAGAGTTGAAAGGAATTCTCTTTCGGCGTAGTTCTGGATAGAAAAATTCTTTCAGCATTTTCAAATAACGGTCTCCAGTAACCGTAACGGTGTGACCATTTTCTTCAAAAAAAATAAGGCCCGACAATACAGCGTGAAGAAACCGCACACCACACTGTCACGCGAAGAGGATGCAATTCCGTCTCGTGGAGTATCTGTGGGTTAGAAGTACTCCATATTCGACAATTTTGTTTGTTCACATTGCCGTTTAAATCGAATTGGGCCTCATCAGACATGAAAAGGCAGTTTAACATGTTTTGGTCTTCTTCCACCATTTGCAGGATCTTCTGGCAAAATTCCAAGCGAATCGGCAAGTCTGCTGCATTCAGTTTGTTAACCATTTGAATTTTGTAGGGAAATAAGTCTAAATCTTTGTGCATTATTGTTTGCAAAGACTGTCGGCTGACACCAAGTTGAGCAGATAAGCTTCTTGTTGAAACCCTTGGATTGCTTTGTATAACTGCAGCTACAGCAGCGATCGTTTCCTCCGTCCGAACTGGTGGGTTTCGATGATAAGGCCTCCTTGCTCAGCAAAATTATTTACCAGTCTCATTATGGTCCATCTGCTCGGGGGATCGCCGCCAAACATCCGCCTGTACTCTCTCTGTACCAAAACTACGGACTCCAGTGCGTGATAGCGGCCGACTATCCAAATTCTTGTTTGCGTGTCCCAGTTATCCATTTTAATAAATTTTAAAGACCAATCTGCAAATTAAAACAAAAATGGAACAGATAACTTAAAAAGAAAAAAAGTTATTCAATTTTTTTTTTGGTAGCGGCTTTCATCAGCCACCCTGTATATGGAAAGTTGCTGTATGCATTACTAAAAAAATTAAGAATAATTTAAACTACGAATTAAAGATCACAGAGACGTTTAAATTTATCAGTAGCTTTATCAATACTACTCCAGAGAAAGATCACATTATTTTGCATATTCAAGGCAGCTGTTGAAAAGTGCTACGGCAAATTAAGCGCAGACAGGATTTCCATACAAAATTATAGATTGAATTATAACTTTAGGAATTGTAATTTTATAATCATTACTAAGTTCTGATTGCCTGTTTATTAGCGGATATAATAATTTGTGGGCTATATTGAGTTGGTTGATTATGTGGTGAATGTGATTTTTGAAAATTATAATTGTTTCTGGCGAAATGCAATTCCCATATATTTTGTATTGATAGACGACTGAACTTCACTATTGCAAATATAAATATTATAATTTGGATAATACCAAGAGTACTTTGATTTTCCATTTATGAAAATATTCAGTGATCAGAAAAAAAAACAGGTGGCAATGATTAAATGCATTTGCAAGGCAATTACAAAAAAAAAATTTTTCTATCTTAAAACATGACGATTTAAATATTTCTGTCTCAAGGAAAGAAATTTTGTTCTTCCAAAGTTCAGTGGCCTCAAGTATCCCAGTCTAGTATTCCAGATGTTACTACCTTCCATGCTAAGAAAGTATTTCGATTATCCTAGTAGAAGTATTTAAAAAACAAAAATTTGTTAATTGTTATACTTCTCGAACTAAAATCGACCAGGCATTCTCGATGTTAATAGCAGGTTCTTGTTCTTACAGGAAAATGCCCCTGACTTGAAACCTTCTCTATGCCGCCGAACTTTCTGTTAGAATTTTCTAGCGTTTTCCCCATCGACCAGCATCTCAAACTTCGCACTCACGTATTTCGGCCTCTCGTTATTTGTGTCGGGTAATACATCTCTCAGATATCGTGGGCTTTTTCGCATTCTCGAAGATAGAGTTAAAGAGAGGGATAGAGTTAAAACTTGTTGAATTTGAACCACTAAACGAATAGTAGTCATATTATTGTAGAGAACGACCGACTTCGGTCATGTTTGGCCACAAAGCTTCAGTTGGATTTCGGTTCGACTTCGGCTTTGTATCAACTTTAGTTTGGCTAGTGTATCAACTTTAGTTTGTCCAGTGCTGCAAGTTAAATCTAGACCGGTAGACGGCGTCGCTAACTAGGTAAAAAACCGATAAGCTATTGTTTTTACAATACAATATAATATTACTGAACTATGAGTATTAAATAATTAGTACATGTACACATGTAAAAGTATTTTTTTTTTTTGGTATTTTTACAAACATATGTATATGTTAGGAGCAGAAATCAATGTGATTAAGACTTAACATATGTCTGTTTGCTTTTTTATTAATAAAATTACTGGGATTTTAGGAAATCATTCATCATTGGGTGCTTTAAAATCTTCGCCCTCGTCTGAAATTTCCCGATATTCGGTCTCTAATTAATTGCATTATGTTGTGTCATATAAACATCAGCTCAACAATTTTAAAAAAAATACTTTTAGATTATTACTACGCTTTAAATATATTACAATGAAAAATATTTACAGTCCCATAAAATTATTTTGCTTAAAGTAAAATGACTTATTCAAGTTAAGCTGTACTACTACTAATATATTTTGCATCTGACTGCAAAACACGCTCCACTTATATTTCACACTGGTGTCACCTGTCAAAATAAATGGTATGTTCGTAAATTTTATGAACGACTAAAATTTATTCAATGACCACAAATATGGCAACCCAAAGAGAAAGTTGTCGAAATATTTCCTCTCCACAGCAAACTCGAATACAAAAATACAGACCAAAGGAGTTAAAAGCCCTAAAAGGTGGTCTTGTTTGAGAGACTCGAAGTAAAGTTGGAAACATACGCACATAAATACATAAATACTATTATAATATCTAAAGAAGAGGAGTTGTGAACTGGGCACAATAATGGTGTGTGGATAGATTTAAGTTTTAATGTATCGAGTTTTTAATTCTCCTTATAGATTTCAATTTCGGTTTTCAATTAACCGCTACTTCTTATTCAGGTTTTAGACCTTTTAAAAAACTCGATTGCCGTTTAAAAAACTGGGATATTTTTGGTTTAATGTGATTTGAAGTGATTTTCGGCATTTCTCTCTTTCATGCTGCGACTGAAATGTCAATTCATAACCCTTTACAGTTCGAAATTTAAATTTTTTTTATTTCATTTTAAAATTTTGATCCGCGGGACTGGTTTTGAATAATAAACTGAAAAGGAATTAAGAACGATGTGCTGTATGACAAGAACAAGGACAATTAACTGGTGCGTTATTTTAAGCTTCCTAATTATCAAGTCAAGCGGCAACATTGGGCAAATAGCTGCAGTATTTCATTAGGAGACTTTTTCAATCATTTTAGTACAAGTGATTTTACTTGGTGCACAACGCAGCCGAGTTTTTTCAAGAGGATGCATTGCTCCACAACGCCTGAAGTGTCTGGGGTACCTAACGCACAAATCCAAACTGAATAAGTCTGTCATAATCAAACACGACTGTACTTTTTATTAATTAAGAAGTATGCATTTCTACGTATACATTAAAACGAAAATTCAATAACTACTAAAATGAAGCTGATTTTAAGATGATTTGAAATATTTACAGATACTTTCATTTCAAATGATATTGTACTTTAGCAAAAATGGTACAGGTCACATTCGATATAAGTAGTCAGGTATGAGAGAGTTCGGCGGTGTTGTCACTTCTGCCTTGTTGGATGTGCCTTGCTTGTACTCTGTTTTATTTAAAAGCTTCATTTCCAAAGATAAGAAATATAATAAAGCATTGTACAAAAACAAACTTTAACAAGCAAAACATTTTTAATTTGCAGATAAATTAGGGGCGTAGCCTTTAAAGTCTGCGTTCACCTTACAACTATTTAAAGTTCATTAAAAACACAATATAAATTAATGATTCAAAACATAATGTAATTAATTATTTCTTCATGGCATCCTCAAGCAAAAACAAATAACGAAATTTTTTACATAACGGTAACTAATTGCAGCATGGCCTCGGTAGTCTAGGGTGGTGCACTGGCCTGCCATCCCAGAGGGTGGGGGTCGAATACCACGTAAATCACGGTCCTCGCATTTTTCCAAACTTACCTATTTTCCCGGTTTCTAAAAAAAAAACCCCAAAACCCTATCCTTCCCATCCTTACCCCCGCACAAAAGTCAGCGCATTACTTGCATTGTGGCTGCTAAAACAAGCAAAAAAACAAAGAAAAAGACACAGTTACACATTGCATCAGTGGCACCAGCAAGAGGAAGCGGGCAACCGCGGTAATAGCGCACACACACCAAATTTAGCGAAGTCCTCAACCATCTGTGCGATCCTTCTGCCAGAAAAATGTGAAACACAGATGCCCTTCTAAACAGTTAGAAAGAAGCCTATGCTCCCGAGTGGAGTGAGCAAGAAAAAAAATTTCAGCACCATGTAAGTATCTAAAGGATCCAAAAAGTCTGTGTTCACTTTCTTTCTTTATTTTAATAATACCGTTATTTTAGAATGAATTTTTGTCATTTTTGCTCTTTTTCATTCTTTGTTTTCATAATTGACTGGTTAGCGAACTCAGCTGCATATTTTATTTAAAAGTGGTAACAATTTGAAAACATGGAAAGCAAAGCAAAAGAAATTAGCATATCGGAAAGAAAAATAATTATAGAATTGAGAACAAATGGAATAAGTTTCCGAGAAATGGCAAAGCTATTGGGAGAACGTATCCCTCTGCTCATTGCGTAGTAAACAATTCAAAGCAAACCGGGATTTTAACATCTAAGCCCAGGTCTTGGCGTCCAAGGACACTATTGGTCCGAGAAGAGCGCAGCATAATATGGCAAAGGTTAACCCCCGAATAACATCATCAACATTTTTTGAAAACGCCAACCAAACTTAAAAAAAGTGTTTGTGGGGAAACTGCTAGAAAAGTATAACGTGAAGTGGTAGTAGGTAGTGTCGCTCCAAGAAAGAACAGACGAGACCACATTGAATTTGCTAATAATTATATAAATAAGCCTCCTGAGTTTTGAAAACAAGTCATTTTTCTATTTTTGGGATAGGAGGTCGTCAAATTGTTTGGCACAAATAAGGAATTGATCTTGAGAAACAAAATCTTGTCGGTACAGTCAACCACAATGTTGGTGGAGTTAGTTGGAATTTATTGAATCGACGATGGATATTTGAACAGATTTCCGAAAATCTTGGCTTATCAAGAACGTTTTGGTTCCAAAAAAATAATGACCCAAAGTACACAATCTCAATCCTACATATTGAGCATCTGTGGGATCTGTTAGAAAAAAGAATTCGACAGTATACAGGGTTGGCCATATTAAACTGACCCATTGAGTAACCCTATAACTTTTTACTGTAATTTGAAATCTAAGGTTTACGTCAACAAGCCAAAGACACTAGGCGCACTTAAGGCCAATATCCGACGGGAAATAGCCGCCATATCGGCCGAGACGCTGGCCAAAACTATGGAAAACGCCGAAAAACGGGCACATTACGCTATACGAGCTAAGGGCGACCACTTGCGCGATATCATATTCAAAAAGTGATGTAAACGAATTTCCTTGAACTAAATTAAATGTTTTTCACAATGAAACACAAAAAAATGTTTCTTTTTCCATATTTTTTTAATAATCACATGGGTCAGTTTAATATGGCCAACCCTGTATAGTAACAAGTAAGGTGGCTTTGCGAAGTGTTATGCGAGCAGAATGGGCGAATAACAATTAGCGAATAAGCAATCAGAGGAATTAGTAAAACAAATGTTAAATAGACTGAGTGAAATACTAAAACATCGTGGCTATCCTTCTTCTTCTTAATTAGCGCGATAACCGCTTACGCGATTTTGGCCGAGTTTGACAAAGCGCGTCAGTCGTTTCTTTCTCGTGCTAACTGGCGCCAATTGGACACACCAAGTGAAGCCAAGTCCTTCTCGACCTGATCTTTTCAATGCAGAGGAGGCCTTCCTCTTCCTCTGCTACCATCAGCTGATACCGCATCGAATACTTTCAAAGCCGGAGCTGCGTAGCCGCTGGCTCATACAGCTTATCGTTCCATCGCTTGCGATATTCGCCGTTGCCAACAAAAGCAAAGGTTCAAAAATCTTACGCAGAATCTTTCTCTCAAACACTCCAAGCGTCGCTTCATCGCATGTAGTCATCGTCCAAACTTCTGCGCCATACATTAGGACGGGCATGAACAGAGCCTTGTAGAGTGTTAGTTTTGTTCGTTGAGAGAGAACTTTACTGCTCAATTGCCTACTTAGTCCAAAGTAGCACTTGTTGGCAAGAGAGATTCTACGTTGGATTTCAAGGCTGACATTGTTATCGGTGTTAATGCTGGTTCCTAAATAAACGAAGTCTTTTACAACCTCGAAATTATAATTGTCTACAGTGACGTGAGTGCCGATACGCAAGTGCGCCGACTGTTTGTTTGAAAACAGGACGTACCTCGTTTTGTCCTCGTTCACCACCAGAGCCATTCACTTTGCCTCCTTATCCAGTTTGGAGAAGGCAGAACTAACAGCGTGGTTATTAAGGCCGATGATATAGATATCATCGGCATACGCCAACAATTGTACGCTCTTATAAAATATTGTACCTGAGCGATTAAGTTCTGCGGCTCTCACGATGCTCTCCAACATCAGGTTAAAGAAGTCACACGACAGCGAGTCACCCTGTCTGAAGCCTCGTTTGGTATCAAACGGCTCGGAGAGATCCTTCCCAATTCTGACGGCGCTGCTGGTGTTGAGTAACGTCATCTTTTCAAGTGGCGGGCCACAAACCCAGCGCACAACCAGCCATCCTTGAATGTTTCGCCTTCTCACGTTAGCTCACTACCGAACGGGTGTTCGGAAGCTACTCAGAGGATACGTGGGCTAATCGCGGACGTTCTGAGCTGCTTGAACCATATGCAGAAGAATCGTCCTGGCCACTCCCAAGTGAATGGCGATCAGTAACTTTCCCCACTTGCGGGGACTTCTACACATAGAGCCATCCTGCCTATACAACAAAATATTAATTTTTTATATATTATTTTCCATATTTTTGTAAACACAGGATGCTCGGTCGCTATTTACATGTTGCTGCAATTACTTACCGTTTTATAAAAAATGAAGTGAAGAGTCTCGTTATTATTATTTTTTTTTTTTGCTTTTATAACTGAAGAAAGTAATGAAGAAATAAATAAATAAAATATGTTTGAACTATAAATTTATATTGTGTCTTTAACCAATAAATAAGAATACTAATTTATAAATAAAACAAAAATATATAATTTAAAAATATTTGTAAGGTGAACGCAGTCTTTATGGGCTATGTGCGCCTGTAGATAGGTGACACGCCCTTCGATCTTTTATAAACGAAGAAAGGTATAAAGTGTAATCACGTGCACGTGTGCATACAAACATAGATGTATTCCAAATATACGAATTCTCTTGAACCTTTCAAAAACCTTAACAGCCAAAAACAATATCCACAGTCAATTTTCACTTTCAGTTTTTGGTACGCCGTTAAATTTAAACTTTATCTCAAAGTTATACAAAATAATTATGTTACACTGCTGGGGAATGTAAAAATCGAATTTTTGGTTTTCAGTTTAAAAGAAAAAACGATTGACACCGGAATTTAAAAAAATATGGATAAAGATAATTAACCAAATTAAAAAAAAATGGTTTTCAGAAACAACGATCAGAACCGGAAAATTAATGAAGTGATGCAACTTGTCCGCAAATTTTACAACCGTTCATGGGCTTAGATCAAAATATTTTGGTCTTCATTCAACTAGTTGAAAATTCTTCATCCAACTTGTCTTAAGACGTTGCAGTCTATGCAAATTTTTAGCAGTTAATTCAACCCATTGAATAAGACAATTTTACAGCCCTGACGAAGGGTGGAATAAATGCGACATTATTGCGAGAAAAGAAAACACTATTAGTTGGCCCATTTTGTTTACTACTTGTTCCAGGGGTTTGACGTTTCATTGGAATTTCCTAACTGTTAACAATTTCTTACGATTCAACACTCTTAATTAGGTCGCGTATAATAAGGGGCGTTCAACGCAAACACGTTATATTAACACAAGTAAGATTTTGTGTTACAAGTTTATACATAAAAGCCACTTGACTAGTAACTGCATTGAGACGGTCCAGAAACGAATCGCAAGCTGCCCAAATGTGACTTGCAGATATTTTGGCCGCGGATAATGGTTTTTTCAGCGTCTCGAGACTGGTGAATCTTTTAGTTCGACCTTGCTCTCCAAAATGGCCCAAAAAGTATAATCCATCGGTTTCGCGTCTGGTGAATTTGAGAGCCACTTAGACGTTCTTGGTTCACTCGTGCTTTGTGAGACAGTGCCGAGTCATGTTGAAACGTCCATACTTTTCCGATAATACTTCGCATTTACCTTGAGGCCAGGCTCGATGAAAACGATTGGAGAGCGCCCATTTGCGGTTACAGCGACCCAAACCATTAGCTGTGGCGAGTGCTACCTCCTGATGGCCAATCGATGACTCAAATTCTCGTATGAACGGCGGATGCTACGGTCAGATATTTTCAGTTCTTTCGCCATTTCATTGGCACTTCGTCGGGGATTTCGCTCAAGTCGCTTCTTCACTATTTGAACCATTTCACGTGACGTTGCAGTCTTTTAATGACGCCCTCCATAACGTTTCGCGATGTTACGAGTATCATTGTAACGAGTAATGGTGCGATAAACAAAATCTTTATTTACTTTAAGGTGCTCGAGCTCACGAACAATCGCTGCTTGTGACTTTCCAGCCAAATATAATGCAATCACACTACAGTCCAATCGTGATAGTCCGACACATACGGGACCGACTCGTTGTCGGATTATCAAATATTCCGGACTACCGAAGGTTCCATTTAATGACTTGAAAAGACAGAAAAAAATCACATCAACACCGTCACAAATCGCGAGAGAACTGGCGTCGTTCAAATTTAATGACAAATACGTTGTGACCGGGAAACAAAACACAATCCCCCTCTGCTGCTCTGCTACGACTGATCAAAATAAAATAATGCCAATTGCATCCATAGACGTTATGAGGTTGTCGGATTACCGAACGTGTCGGATTAAGAAATGTCGGACTATCACGATTGTACTGTATTACGTTTGAAATCCATTACTGATTTTCTTTTTTCGCGTTTACTCTCGGCAAAATTCTTCCGCACGCTTGTACACAATACTCTGGACTGTGACTTGGCCAAATGACAGACAGCTGATGCACGGGCATGCAGAGGTGATCTGAAGTTGGTTACACTTCGAGTGTCGGACCCTGTATTGGAACATGTTCTAAAACCGCCTCAGTAGCTGCAGCTCTTCGATGATTCGCCATCTCACTGATCGGCATTTTGACAAACTTTTATTTAACTAAAAATCGTGTTTTCCCTGTGAACCACTCCCCCTACTCGCTTGATGAGACATTGTGCGACTTTCCAATAGTCTTCTTTTTAACAATATGTTTAATAAAGTGAATCGCTTTTGCAAAACAAAAGCTTTGCGGTGGTCATCAAATAAAATATTCGAAATTGCAATGAAAGGATTTATTGGAATTGAATTATCACTTTTCATAATTTTGCGTTTGGTAAGAGAACTTTGATTTGTTATTAAAAGACATAATGCTTATGTGTGGAAAAACAACAAAACGAACACCACAAATAGGAGGATGAGTTCAGCCATATACCCAATAAATGGTATAAACGCCAATTATACTTAATATGCTTATATTTCTTTTTAAGACATATGTAAGTGGATTTTTCGAAACCTCGACTGTCACATCCGTACCAAACTAGTACTAAAACTGTCAATCCTAAAGAAGACTGAAAATCTAAATATATAGGGTTTTTCAGTAAGAGCGCTTCAACTTTTGAACTTTTTTGAATAAAACACGAACGGTTTGACTTTTTTAACTAATTTTTTTTTTATTATCGAGTTTGAACATATACATTTAAGTAGGAAATTCGATTTCTTTTGCATGACCACCGCGTGCACGTTTTACGAAGTCCAATCGTTGAACCCAATTTTCGACTACTCTTTTGCATAAATCGGCCGAAATTCCAGCAATTTCGCGTTCAATATTGGCTCTGAGCTCACAAATCGTAGCCGGCTTGTTACTGTAGACCAATGACTTCACATAACCCCAAAACGGGACGGCTTGTTAAATGGACCGTAAAATGGCCGTAGTGCTCTTAAAGTAGCAGCAACAGAACGATTATTTTCATAAAAAATTTGCACGATTTGCAATCGTTGCTCAAGTGTGTAGCGTTCCATGACGAAATGTATACTAATGAAGTTTACAAATGACAAGCGAAAAATAAAAAATATTGCGTCGTTCGCCCTCCCTATCGGAAAAAAGTTGAAGCGCACCTATTGAATAACCCTATATTTGGTTTTCAGGATTTAAGTACAGCTTATCCCAAGTTATGTTATCAAATGTCTATAATCAAGCTGTAATCTTTTGCACACAATCTATAACTAGAAGTGAATGTAAAATTAATCGATTTCGATTTAGTCGAATCCAGTTATTATCCAGTTAATACTATACGGATCTAGTTAATACTAGAAATTGTGTGCATGTATGCATGGTTCTTAGAAGAAATGATGTCAGTATAATACGATTATTAGTCTTCAAAGTAATTTCCTCCAGCTTTTGTGAGATAGACTACTCGCACAATCCTTTTATTCAGAGAAAACAAAATACATATAAAAAAATATTTAAAAAACGCTTTACGTATCGATAAAAGCTGTAAAAACCGAGGACTATAAACAAAAATAACAATGTGCAAGGGACAGTGTCAGCAGAAGGCTTTCGGTTTTATTTTATTGTCTGATGAAATTAGAAAACAAATAATTTATTGGGTTATTCTCTATTATTCCAAATGGCATAGTTTAAGATGATTACAAAACTTTCAGATTAATGGATATGTCAGAAGAACTCGAAGCATATTATGCAGAATTGGAAAAAAACACCGTTGCTGTAATAAGCAGTTACAAAAAGGCCAATTACACATTCATACATACATATAATTGGCGCTTACACCCTTTATGGGTGTTTTGCCGAGCTCCTCCTCCTATTTGTGGCGTGCGTCTTGATTTTGTTCCACAAATTGAGGGACCTACAGTTTTAAGCCGACTCCGAACGACAGATATTTTTTTCATGAGGAGCTTTTTCATGGCAGAAAAACATTCCGAGGTTTATTATTGCCTGCCTTTGCAGCCACCTAAGGAAGTAGTCAAGTATGCAGAATCCAATAATAGTGGGCTGTGATGCAAATTTACAGAACATTGTATGGGGAAGCAGAAAATGCAAACCCAAAGGTCTCAAATTACTAGACTTTCTCCTGTCATCTAATTTGGTCATTCAACTTTTTGTGACCTAAAGGAGACAAGAGGTGATTGATTTAACACTAACCAATAGGTCAGTTGGAAATCAAATCAACCAATGACGAGTTTTGGAAGAGGACTCTCTTTCTGAACATCGTCTTATCGAATTCCGACTGGGAATTGATACAATATCAACACCTTCCGGTAGGAATCCTGGAAATGTAGATTGGGGCAGGTATGGTCAGCTTGTAACAGAGCGATTATCAAACCTGAAAAAACTCAAATCAATAGAAATGATTAAAGATGTTACTGAGAAATTAGAAGGTACTTTAATCAATTGCTTTGAGGAACTGTGCCCACTCAGTAGACAGGGGAAAGCGGTTCCTTGGTAGAATCCTGAACAGTCGAAGCTTTGTGTACGGTCCAGAAAACTTCTTATAAGGCTTTAAAAACCCAAACAGAAGAAGACTGGACCAATCATCGACTTACACAGAGAGAATATAAGAAAAAAGTACGGAAAGCTAAACTTGAATCCTAAAGAAATTTCAGCAGTAACGTCGAAGAAATCAGGAAAACAGCCAGACTTTGTAAGGTCCTTCATCTACACCATTCAGTAAGGCTGGATTCCATTCGAAACCCTGATGGTTCATACACCATTTCCAAATCGGAAACGTTTAATGTTCTACTCGAAACCCATAGTGACAAAAGAATCGATAAGCTTTTCTTTATCTTCCTTTGAAAGCTTTAAGTCTCCTGGACCTGACGGAATATATCCCTAGCAAAAAGTTGTAGACCATTCAGTTTGACATCGTTCGTGTTGAAAAGTCTAGAACGAGTGGTGGAGAAACACATTCGAGTGGAGGTATTGCCGAGAAGTCCACTTAGTAGAAATCAACACGCTTACCAGAGTGAAAAAAATGTGAATCAGCTTTACACGATCTTGTTAGCAAGAATGAAGCCGGGCTGGAAGATGACGAGTACACAATGGGCGAGTTCGTGGACATTGAAGGGGCTTTTGATAATGCCACTTTTGGCTCAGTATGTTCCTCTGCCGAACGACATGGAGTTAATAAACCATTGTAAAATGGATATATTTCATGCTCTCTGAGAGGCTGTTAACCGCTGGCCAGAATAGTGACGAACTAATCACCGTCAGGGCCGAGCAAGGATGTTCCCAAGGGGGTGTTCTTTCTCCGCTGTTGTGGTGCTTGGTCGTAGACTCTCCACTAGCGGAGATGCAAGAACTCGGCTTTCATGTCCAAGCATATGCGGACAATGTCTGTGCGCTAACATCTGATAAATCCCTAAGAAGGCAGAAGATTCTTTACAAAATCGATGACTGGTGCATGAGACAAGGTCTTTTCATCAATCCGAAGAAAACCACCATAGCCTTGTTTACGAGAAAACGGAAATTGGATGGGTTCAGTCTTCCAACACTGAAAGGTGTAAAACTTGGTCTTTCCGATGAAGTTAAATATCTAGAAGTAATCTTGGATAAGAAGCAGACTTGGGAGACACACGTTTCACTGAAGGTTTTTTCAGCAATGCTACAGAGCCTTTGGTAAAACCTGGGGTCTGAAACCTGCTGTGGTCCTATGGATATACATAGCACTTATCAGACCAATCATGCCATGCTGGATTTGCTCCCCTTGGATATTAAGATACAACAGGAAGCAATAAAAGCAATGTGTCGACTCCATAAATATGGACACAGAGAAAGTTGCTATCAGAGCAGTATCCATCGGCGAAATTGCCAATGAATTGGTCAACCGTGGATCAGCGGTTCCCCCACAGGGACCAGAGCCAATAATCGGATTCGGTCACGCACCAACCCATTCGGCTACGGCGGCCGTCGTAACAATCTTGTTGTTAAATACTAATGGGTATTTTATTTATATATGAAGTAAAAATCAGTCAAAAAAAAAACCCCCAATTGTCTTCCAGACTAATACAGATGTTTTAACAAATAACAAAATAATAACCTTAATGCGTACATTTTCGACATTTTCTGTAACACCAAAAAGGTAACAGAATCGACGAAACCAAAATTGCAGCTGTTGCAGTATCGGCACCATAAACACCATTCATATTTTCAGCGGCCTGACTTACATTTTCGCATTTACCAAAGAAAAACTGTAAAATTTACTGAATTTTCTCTTTGTTTACTTCCATGGTTAACACCCTGTAACACACAACAGAATGAAACAAACAAAAAATAGCAAACAAATTTTTTAGTGTGAAATAATACCCTAACAGCGAGCATTGTTTGATCGATACTTTGCGAAATATCAATCACTACAGCCATCTATCGAGAAAATAATGGATTTCTTTTTCCCCAAACTAATATAACAAAACATACTAAATCGCATTATTTATAGGCATAATTAAGAGGGTCTTCTGGTCTCCAGCGAAAAAAAAATCGATTTTTTTTTTGCATAATTTTGTTGTATGTGTATGCGAGAATACGCCACAGAAAGGATTTTTTGAAAATCGCATTTTTCACATTTTTCTGGGCACCGAAGTGTACCCTCCTCCGGCCGTTTTATCATAAACTTTATCTTTAAACGCGTTTCCCCGAAAATCGTGTTTTTTAAGCATTTTGGTCACACTTTTCATAGTAGTTATACTCCGATTTCAATGGTTTTGGTCTTAAAAGGTTCGGAAAACTTACCGCTAAGTTTCCCCGTGTACGATTTTTGACATTTTTTTTCATTCCATTTTTATAACCTTTTAAAGTTCAAAAAATGAGCAAAAAAAAATTTTTTTGCAAATTGTTGCATAACTTTTGAAAAAAATTAAAAAAAAAAAATCTGTCACGGGAAAACTTAACCAGGGCAACTCTGAAGACAACGCATATCTAATTTTTGCTTTCTGATTACCCAGGTGGAAAAACCGTGACCAAAATGGAGACCTGTTTCGTTTGGAGGTGGACGTCTTCAGCGCCATTTCAAGGTCGCGGGTGTTAATTTTTTTCAAAGTCAAAACCATTTTTTAAAAGCCAAGACATGTACCTTTAAAATAAAAAAAAAATTTTTTTTAAATATTCACAGGATTTGTCACAATCAATCCCCAAAAAAACCCTTCATTTCAGGGTCTCGAGACCAGAAGACCCCCTTAAGAAGTTGAATGAAGTCAATCCCAATAGATTTGTAAATAGTATTAATATGCATATATAAGTATATATATTTCGTTGTATGTACGTAGTTTTGACCTTTTCAAGTGCAATAGTTTAGCCTTGCATGAAAATTTTATAAATATTATATTGTATCAATATCAAGAAAAACGAAAAGGTTAAATAAAATAATTAGGTGCAAAATCTGAAACGAGCTCACTGCTATTCAATCACGGCGAGAGAAATAATAGATGCCGCACTTTATTCGATTATATCTGATTTAAGGAATTTTAAGGAATCAGATTGTACATTATATAAAGAACAGTTTGAACAGTTCTTTAAAGGTACCGGGCTCGACTGTATGTATAATATTGATTTTGCTGTTCATAATTTAAGTAATCAGCGAATACATTTTTGGCATAGCCTTATAATTTGGAATAACTTATTAAGTATTTTGACACTGACAACTGCTTCTTACGAAGATCTTGACTACCAGTCAGTATCATATATACCACGGAAGCAAATCATTCCCAATTAGGCTGAACAACTCTGAGATATATTACCTTAGTATTACTTTTTGGTCGGATGTCCTGAAAGGTCGATGTTATGCAGAAATCTAGAATCCAAAAACTATTAAAGCCCTTAAGACGAATATTACACGAGACAGTCGCGAGTAAGAGCCAAAAGCTGTCTTTAACGGCATGAATCCTAAGCAAATCGTTCTAAAACTTTTTCCACACTTACTCATAAATTCCTATCTTAATTTCAGTTCGTATTCTAAACCAGCAAGCCAAGTTTTTTTTGTATATAGGGTATCTAAATGGGGACGTAGCAATTTTGTATTTAAATACGAATATGATGAAATTCATGATCGAGCAACGTTTATAATGTCCCTATTTATTCACGTCTATTCAATCACCTAAAAAAATTCTTTTGAAGAAATATTTTCGTATGACAAAGCCCGAATTGGAAACACAAAATTAATTATATTAATTTCATGATGTAAATGATTGGATATAAGGTTTTTTTTTGTTTAATTTACTTTGTAGCCAAGATTTGAAAATACAATTGACGGCGAACTTAGTCCAACAAATTGGTAGATTTGTAAGAACTAGTAAATATTGCAGTTAATATCAGATGAGAAATAAAATATACATACGTGATTTCTATACATTAATTTTATACAGACAGTTTCAGATTTAAAAAATTCAATTAGATTTTGATTTGATGATTTTTCGAAGACAGTAGTTTTGGCAAATGATTTGATTTAACTGATAAAACTAAGTTTTTCTGAATGTCTGCGTTGTACATACATAGAAAAGTATTATTATATTATTATTATTTACTAGCAAACCCGGAGCGGCATGAAAAATACTCTGGACTAAAGCATTCACCAACAGCTTTCATTTGATACCCATATTGTACATACACATCCGAAGGTTACCCGGGTCCACGTTTTGACCTATATCTCGAGCACTATTTCCAAAATAAAATATAATCCATGTTACTCGTGGATGATGTAGCTTTCGAATGGTCAAAGAATTTTTAAAATCGGTCCAGTAGTTTTTGAGCCTATTCATTACAAACAAACAAAGTTTTCCTCTTTATAATACAATATTAGTATAGATATCTCTACCAAAATGGGTTTCGTAAAGTTTGGTTGTAATTCGGAGCACTGGCAACGGGTACAGCGTTCTTTTGAACCAGCCATAATGTCGCTTACTTTTTTAACGCTTGGGGCGGAACTGAACTGTCAAATTGACAGTGTGAGTTACAATGTGTCAATATTTCTTTCTGATTTGGATGCCATAAGGAAAAAACGTAAGTGCAACATGTAAAAATTGTTTGTGAATTTTTTTGGAGTGGATTTTGGAACAGTGAATAATTTCTTACGAAATTTGAGAATTTAATGTGAAATCCGAATGAAATTATGTGTTCGTGTAAAAAAAATTTTTTTCGTTTTTTTTTTTGATAAATATAAATGGATAATGGTTAAAAAAGCTCCAATGCTTAATAAAACATATAAATTGAAACGAAAAATTCATGGATGATCAGGAAAAAAGACGATTGTTTATTCATATGCGTTGATTTGAAATTTAAAAACAATCTTCTTTTTTCCTGATTTTCAATTTATATTTTATATTTACTCAAAAACAAATATAAAAACAAAAAATATTGTTTATGCCAAAGCGCTTGAATAAAGAATAAAGAAATAAATAATATGAAAATCATATATTTTCTGTTCTAAACCATATATATTCTATTTTAGTGTGCCCAGCGAAAGGGGCCGGGTTTGCTAGTATACAATATAACCCTAACATAATTAGCGATTAGAAAATGAATTATTTCTAACTGTACAATTTAAATATTATATGGTCTGATATATTAATACATTTCATATAATTGTATATTTTAATCACACTGTCAAACGTAATATTATTTAATAGAGTGGATGGTACCACAGTTCCGAATGCAGTAGTCCGTTTGGTAGTTAATGTTGGACAAAAGTCTAGTATAGAGAAGTAATTTAAAATTTTTCGCAGGTTGGCGGTTTTAAGAGTTGGTTTTTTTTTATTCAATTTGAAGATACTGGTTACGGAAGAGTATTTAAAATTTTATTTAAATGCAACTATTTTTACCATCGGCCGCCGTAGTCGAATGAGTTCATGCATGACTGGCATTTGGAAGTGCGCAGGTTCGAATCTCGGTGCGTGAAGCACGAAATGATAGAAAACATTTTTTCTAATACTCATAGCTGTCGGCCCTCAGGAGGCAATAACAAAACTCCTACATAAAAGGTGCCTCCATTGGTGGAACAATAACTAGGCACACACCACAAAGACAAGGAACACCCAAAAAGGGTGTATATCTATTTATATATTATATATATGTATCTATTTTTTATTATATTATTTTTTATATTCTGGAGATTTTTGCGTACGAGGAATCTGAATCTGCAATCTACATATTCTTACCAAAATCGACCGCTCGCTGTGGTGCATAAACATGAATTGTGGTTTGAATTTTTTATACATATGTATGTATGCTATACTATGGCCTAGCATATGTACGTATGTACATACATATTTGTGTTCTGAACTTCCAGCAAAACAATGCTTATTAATATACACATATGCATCTACATACAACCGCACACAGGCCACTCACTTTATTCCTGTAAATGCGTATGTCGTCCAAAGCTAAAATTCTATGCCTAGCGACTACAAGAACAAAATGCATTAATAGGCGCAGGCGTAGCGGCCATCATCCTAGTTGCCATAGCGCTGAACAGTCGCGGCGGCGCCGAACAGTTTCAACTATTGTACTGTGCAACAAAACTCATCATCAAAAAATTGATTTATAAATTCGAGCTCATAGTTCTAAGAGCAAGTACTTTCATTCATAAAACGAGCCGCCCATATGCTAATTTTCTCGACAATTCGAAAATAGTCAATATTGGAATATTTCGCGTAGAATTATTTGCCAATATTCAATTTTTGTCAAGTCGAGTGCCCGCGGCTCCGTAAATATGTTTGCACCCTTATATGTATGTAAATATATGTTTCTAAATGCTCGACAATCGCAGCTGCCTGTTCAAGGTTACTGTACATTAGGCCGGGTCGATTTGTGGGAAGGCAAAAAAATCGCCCATTGCTCTGTGAAAATCATATTCTAGGGATCAGAATAAGAAATTTTGCCGAAGGAACCATACCTCTAAAACGATTTCTGATGTCCCCCAATATGGGTCGAACTTTTTAGTTTCTTTTCTATAACTCACATTCATTCATTTACATATGTTCTGACTAAATAAATTTCTTAAGAGAAAAAATAGATAATATTATAAATAAATAAAAATAAAGAAAAAACATAGCCATTTAGCTGATTTTTTCATGTAAAGGCCAAAAATGGTAATATTTTGAAATTGGGGGACATCAGAATTCGTTTTAGAGGTATGGTTCCTTCGGCAAAGTTTTTGTTATTTTGATCCCTAGAATACGATTTTCATAGAGCAATGAGCGATTTTTAAATCGACCCGCCCTACTGTACATGCAATGCTGTGCCTATGAATGCGCGCTGGATTTCTTGAGAAATTTTACCGTATGTTTTGCTGTGGCGAGGCACATATGTACATACACACAACATATATACATATATCCGCATATATACATACATATATAAATTCACAAATTTAAATTTGCTTATGCCATCCTTCTGTGTGCCTGGTAATGAAGCATTTTCTATACATACATATATATACGTATATCTCTTTTCTTCTTCTTTTTGGTGTCGCTTTTTCGTTTCACTTTTTCTCAAATCACTCCCAACGATTCTAAAGAAGTTTTCACTTCAAAAACGAACAATAAGGAAGGTTTCTTAACATTTTTTTATAAAATCGCTCTTTCAAAAGTTATTCGCAATTGTAGATGAAAAAAAAATTACATTATTGTTTTTTTCGTTGTTTAACCAATTTTTTATACTCAGTGGAGCAAATTGATATTTTATTTATTGTAATTAAAAATCATCATTCTATCAATGTTATCACTTCAAATATCTAAATTTTATAAGATATCCAAACCTATTTTCTGTTAATAGCTATTTATTATACGAAAACGTAATTTTACTATAAATAATAATAATCTCATCATCTCAAATCTTCACAATATTTTTTTTTATCACCTTGAACAAGATTTTCGATATAGTGAAGAAATAGTCGATTTTTTTGGCCCAGTCTATTATACATCTGCATACAAATATTTATATTTATATACTTAAATATATGTACACATATATACATATATCTGGACTTATGCATACACCCTATAATTTTCGGGGCTTAAGGAAATATTTAAATTATTTAACGAGTAATTAAATTAATTTATTTCTTGAAATTTTCCATTTTAAAAAGTTTCTTCAGTGCCTTGTAACCATCGCAGTCCGAAAATTGTTGGAGGTTCTGAAGCCGGGAAAAGTGAATTACCATTTATGGTAAGTCTAACAAGACGCGGAGGACACTTTTGCGGTGCTAGTATATTAAATGAACAATGGCTTGTGACGGCGGGACATTGCGTTTGCAATGGATTGAACAAGATATTTCAAACATCACAAATCCAAGGAGTTATTGGTCTTCATAGTATTTCGCAATATCTTAACGGTAACTCAGCGGAAAAATCTACTCCCATTCGAATTAACTTTAAAAACATAGTACCACATCCAAAATATGAATGTACGAACGTAAAAAATGATATTGGTATGGTAAAAATATGTTTTTGAAATTTTTATCATAGAATCATTAATATTCTAACTACTCTAGCCCTACTACAATTGGATGCACCTTTGGTATTTACGGAAAGAGTAAAGCCAATTTGCGTAACTGTTGAAAATCCTCTTATAGAGTATGAAAATCAGTTAGCAACGGTATCCGGTTGGGGATGGACAAATGAGAATCAAGAAGAAGGTCACAAAGCGGATGTTTTAAAAAAGGTAGCAGTCAAAATCTGGAACAACAATAGTTGCGAGAAGTCTTATAAATTAAATGGAAAACCTAACAGTTTGATCTCAGACACACAGTTATGTGCGGGATATAAAAATGGAGGAGCGGATTCGTGTTGGGCAAGTATTTGATACCTACTAATGCATTTATTTTTTTATGGTAAAATAAAACTAAAACATAAAAATTAACTTTAGGCTGATTCTGGAGGTCCACTGATTATGAAAAACCAAATATTAGTAGGCATTGTCTCTACGGGAATTGGTTGTGCCAGACCAGGACTTCCAGGAATATACACACGCGTCAGCAAGTATGTCAACTGGATTGAATCTGTTTTACGTAAAAACACTAATATATAAGAAATTCTGTGATATAAATTAGCATATAAGTGCAGCAGTATATTTCACAATTAGATTAAGTGAAAATATACGTAGTTTTTGTATTAAGGAACTGTACCTGAAAAATTTACATAGGAATTAGTAAAACAATTTGTAAAATTATAGACAAAAGGAAATTGTTATATAACGAAAATGTAACCTTTTTTCTTTTATAGTCACAATAGAAAATATTGTGAATTGCAATGATTTCGTGGGTTATGAAAGCTCGCGTTCCTGACAATGTTATTACAGACCAAAGCAGAGCAAAATAGGCAAAACTGTTAAAATAAGATGATTAAGAAGTCCATACGTCCGTTGTTTTCTGAATTGCTTTTTTTAATATAGTTGAATACAAACAGAAAGAAATAAGTTAGCTGTGCACCACAAGAGCTAATAAAGCAAATCTGCCTTTCCCCCGGTCCAAAGTTGTTAAGAAGGCTCAATATTTCTAAACCTTAAGCTTGATTTTCCTACAAGGGAGCAACGGAAAGATCCAAAAACTATCTTGGGAAACTCAGTAAGAGTTTTCTTCTACGACGGTTCCAAGACTGAAAATTGGCCCATCGATTACGGCCTTCAATCGGAAGTCTTTACAATAGTTAAAATAGCTGACTGGATAATAGGCCACAGGTGGCGAGGAATTAAAATCGTGGTTTTCAGTGACAGCCAAGTTGCTTCAAAAGTTATATAGTAATGTAAGTTGAGGCTTAACCCTGTTGCAATCATGGGCTTTTTACGTTAATTTTCCGTCAAGGTCTAACCCTGGGTACTTCAACCTATCAGACAGCACCAATGGGACGTGCCCCGTTAAACTTTGGGTATTTTATATCTCCTCGTGAACAAAACAATATTTATCTTAGGAAAATTCATCAACAAGCCGGAACCTGTTGCCCATTTGATAACATACAGAGTACCCAAAAAATTCCCTTTCGCCAAGGCAATCACCTTTTACCTGTCGGTGGAGTGAGGTGCCGCCCCAATGTTGCTGATTGTTGTTGAAAGGCCCCTCAATGCCAAGGAAAGCGCTTACTGTGAAGTATTTTTGGGGAATATACATCTCAATATCTTTAACAATAGTGTACAAGGCAGATGTTGGGCACATGGATCAATCGGCCTTTTAATGATCTTCAGCATGAACAATGAAGAACTGATTAACCTGAAATCTTTAGAGGATACATGTGATCTCGAATGTGGATGTAACCCTCACGCCCCTCCACGATCTGGGTATGTAACCCGTATCTACACATCTCGTAAAGATAAAGACCAGCCAACAACAAACGCCTTATCCAGCAAAACGCTACGGGTGCAAGAAAGGCTTGCTTCACTTTCCCAGTTGTAATTGATCGAATGCGACTTAGTCGGATAATGGGCGTCCTTGCCGCTTATAACCCCGGATTCGTCCCTCAGGTATCCTATGTGAGTGGAATTTCACGAAGGAATGCATCGGAACCTTGCGATCTCATGGCAATGTTCCACACTTTTACAGAAACCTCTACAAGACTTTCGCTTAGCTTTCTTAATTTCAGACCTGTAGACTCCTAGTCCTACTTTGTACACTTTCCATCCTAAGGGAAACTTAATGCTTCTTACTCTATTAAAAAACCGTTTAAACTGCCCCAAATTCAGAGAGTCCAGTTATCCACCAAGGTAACTGCTCTTTATTAGGGGCGGTCTTAATGAACAAGAGCTCTTGAGAGCCATGTTACACGCAGAGGTGTATATCTTCACCATTTCATTGATTGACCCTTCCTAAAGATCCAAATTTTCTCGTGTCTTTTCCGGGAGAAAATTCTAAAGATTTTTGTCATACAGAACTGTGACATGAAAGTGAACGAAAGTGAGCTTCTGAACTATGTTTAGAACAATCACATCTTTGCTAAGAACAAAATCAAATTTAATTCCTGTACTTCCCCAGCAGGCATGATGGGAGTTTGTGGCAGAACAATGATGACGTTGGTTTTCTGACACCTTACCTCAACTAGGGCATCCCTTAGAAGCATGGGTGATGACTTCACGTTATCGTCGTGTTTCATATAGGCTAACAGAGTAACAATGTCTTCCCCCTCCACTCGTTTGGGGCATCCATTTTTGCAACAACATCAAGGCGCACTCCATAAATTGGAGAAGAAACTCGACCAAGGAACCAACAAATGATCAAAGGGCCAATTATATAAATATATTGTATATATTGCTACGAATTTGCTACGTTTAAATTCAAAACAAACGTCTCACAATAATTCCTGGATTGCTAAATTAAAGTCACAAATTACTGGCAACGCAACTTGCCTGCTTTAGTGAATCACTTTATTGCTTTACTTTTCATTTACTTTTTCACACGTTTAACTTACGACGAATACCCTATGCGCATGCATCTCTGCTTATATATGTACATGTGCTTAATATATACTTATATACATATATAATTGTCGCGTACACCCTTCTTGGGTGTTTGGCCGAGCTCCTCCTCCTATTTGTGGTGTGCGTCTTGATGTTGTTCCACAAATGGAGAGACCTACAGTTTCAAGCCGACTCCGAACGGCAGATATTTTTTATGAGGATCTTTTTCATGGCAGAAATACACTCGGAGATTTGCCATTGCCTGCCGAGGGGCGACCGCTGTTAAAAAATAAACTTTTTCTTAATTTTGGTCTTTCACCGAGATTCGAACCTACGTTCTCTCTGAATTCCGAATGGTAGTCACGTACCAACCCATTCGGCTACGGCGGCCGCCATGTGCTTAATAACTTTCGTAATTTGTAGGCGCAACTCTTATCTTCTGGCGACTTCCGTCTCGCTATCTAGTGTCAAGGCAAATTCATGTTTTTGTTTCCGTATCTTATTCGCTTGGTTGTGTCGCAATTGCCAGTTGGTGCGTAAAATTTCATGTATTGTTACACGGCCTTCCGCTTAAGTCGGATAGTCCCGTTAGACCCAAATTCTTCTATCCAAATGAAGTCAATCTCTCCAGATGAACTACTTTGACCTTCCCCTGTCCAGTTTTGCATTGCTGTATAGATACACCACATCATTCAACCTTTTAATCACCTTGTATAAAACTTCCCTTCGGAATTCACAACACGATCAAATCTATCCTTCATCTTGTTACTGTTTCCTATGATGCATTGTTTTCCAATGACTACTTCGCCCAATGCAGGAGCGGCACCTCTTCCGAACGCTAAATCACCCGGAAGCCTTAAATCGTTTTCAAAAATGGTCCTTGCGGGGGACCGGCTAGTAGTTTCATGTAAAGCTAAAGATAGGCCAATAGGATCATTTCAACTACCATCGTGCAATTTGTTCTTCCGGATGCTTGAACTGAAGTAACCATCTCAAGGATGCATGGTCTGTTCTTAACTGGAATCGTTGACCGTATAAGTATTTTTCGAAGTGTTTTACGCACTCAGCGACAGCTAACAGTTCTCGTCTGGTCACGAAGTAAATCATTTCCGGCTTTTCGAGGACTCTTCTATAGTATGCGATCACTTTTTCTTGCCCATTGATGATCTGTGATAGCACTCCTCCTTTTCCGTATGCGCTGGTCTCAGTATCCACAACGAACTTTTTTCACGCAATCCAAAACGCTAATATAGGCGCAAAGAAGCTTTTTCAGCTGCTAGAACGCTTGCTCTTGTGCTTTGTGCCACTCAGGAGCGCAATTCTTCTTTGTAGGACTGTGAAGACTCCGAGCAACATTTGCGAAGCCTGAAACAAACGATGGTAATACGTCCTCAACTGTCTTGACGCACTCAGTTTTTACCTTATATCTAAGATACGTGACTGAAGGACTTCTTCCAAGTTTTTCAAATGGTAATTAAAATTTTTATCCATAATGATGGTGTCATCCAGATAGACCAAACACATTTTTCAGTGAAATCCCCTCAGCACATGCTCCATCAGGCGCTCAAAAGTTGTTGGCACGTTACATAATCCGAATAACATCACAGAAAACTGCCACAATACACCTCCTATGCTAAATGCTGTCTTCTCACTATCGCAATCCTCAATTTCCACCTGCCAGTAACCACTTTTTAAACGAAATGTGGAAAACTATGTCACACCGGATGAAGTGTTGAGAGTGTCGTCTAATCGTGGTAATGGGTAGCTGTCCTTTTTCGTTGACTTCATTCAGCTTTCTATAATCTACACAAAACCGGGTACTACCATCTTTCCTTTTAACCAGCACTACTGGTGAGCTGACGAGCTTATACACGACTCAATAACTCCACTTTGCTGCATATCTTGTCTAAAGAACGACTATTTTGTATCGGGAGCACCATTGTGAGTCTCAGCGCTTCGCTTCCTTCCATCAGAGTTCGGCTTAGGTTGGCTGTGTGGTATAATGCAACTGCGCGCCATATGTCCGGTTTTACCGCAGCTGTAACACATAAAATCTGAGCTTCTGAGTCGAGTTCAATGAGGAAAGGACTCCCTTATTACTTTGCTTCATCGAGGTAGGCTCTTTAACTTCAACTCGAAGGACGAAAAGGCACTGTCTCAGCAAACGTCCCATTCAGTGTGGAGTATGCTGCCCGTTTCGTGTCCGGATCTCGAGAACCTTTTATGAATGCTTGGCACTTCATCTTTTCCACGAAATTTGATTTTTCTTTGCATACGCCAAATGCACTAAACGCTCAATTTCTGTCGCGTATTCTTACAAGGTCTCATTTTTCCTCTGATAGCGATTCGTCAGTTCCGTCTGAAACATTTGCATATGCCCACTCCCATAAAGACTATCTGTTGCTGCCATCAGACTTTCATAGTTACTCCTGACGGATTCTAACTTCTGCGGCAGAACCCTTAAGCGAGACAACCAAAACAGCAACTTTGCCTGTAGTACTCTATTAATCAGTCACAAATTAATGGCAACACAATTTTCTTGCTTTAGTAAATCACTTTATTACTTTACTTTTCGTGTACTCTTTCACACGTTTAACTTACGACCTATGCGCATGCACCTTTGCTTATACACATGTGCCTAATAACTATCGAAATTTCTAGATTTGACAACTCTTATATTCTGACGACTTCTATCTCCCCATTTCGTACAAAGGCGAATTCATGTTTTTGTTTAGTATCTCATTCATCGGAATTGTGGCAATTGTTAGTCGGTTCGCGAAATTTCGTGTGTTGTGACAATATATAGATTTAAAGGCTTTTAGTTCCTTTCCAATAAGTATGCCGATTACTGGTTTGCCTGCATCTCTATGCACCATCAGTATATGACTTTTCTTCCCAATTCCGGAGATACTACTACTGCTTAGCCACGGCTCCTACATCTGTTCTATCTCAGCTCCAGCTTGTTCAAAGTGGAGTAGTAAATTGACGGGCACCGCCTTAGAGTGCTGAAGATTTATCTAAATGATAATCATCTTCAGCACCCCTCACTGTGCGAGGCCTGAAGTCTCTACTCCACCCTCCTGCTAACGAAGGTGCGCCGTCAGCACTGCCAACGTTCCACGTGACGAATTTCATGCCTGCAGGAGCTTCCTTTACCATGGGCCTATCTCCACCAAACTTCCCCCCTGTCCGCGTTTAGGTAGAACTTCAGATCTACCCTCTCGAAGCTATCGGTGATGACCCCTTTCGTATCAGCAAGAGACCCGAAAGAATCTGGATTTAGCACAATCAGCACTTGCCAAAACGGTTCCTCGGACTTTTCCACTTAATCACTTTCCAGTTGTGCGTTAGCAGTTTCGGGTCGCATTAGCGAGAGACTTCCTCCGTCTGCTATAGAGTATAAGGAGCCAGCAATACACCTCTCTTCCAGACCTCCCTTACAATGCCACTGCCACGCTATATATAGAAGCCAACTGTTTATCGGTGTAAAGTATTGAATTAATAGTATCAAAGCTGAATGAGCCGCTCCTTAGAAATGTTGTCATCTTCCCAAGGGTAATGTAGTGAAGTCGCTAAAAGATCCGTTATCAGTTTGGGTCTTTTGGCGAAAAAAACCTCCTCTTCTTGGTAGCATTGTCTCTTAACCCAATTCCTGTGACAGTACGTTCATATTCACAATCTTTCCTTTTCGAATATTACAGTTTTTAATCTAAACAAAATAACATAAATTAAATGACGCTCATTGAATCGTGAAAGCTCGAATAATAATAAAACCTTCGTAATACCACTCTGGTAAGCGTGTTGATTTCTACTAAGTGGACTTTTCGGCAATACCACTCGAATATATTTCTCCACCACTCGTTCTAGATTTTTCAACACGAACGATGTCAAACTGATTGGAATAAAACTTTTTGCTAGGGAATAGTCATCTTTTCGGAATAAATACTTCTCTTACGCGTAGCCATTGGGATGGTATATAACCAAATGCAAGACAGGCTGTGAAGATCCTTTTTAGGGCCTCAATCAGCCTGTCTCCTCCTTTTTTAAGCATTGCTGGATATATTCCGTCAGGTCCAAGGGACTTAAAGTTTTTAAAGGAAGGCAAGGAAACCCTTATCGATTCTTTTGTCACTATCCGACTAGCAATATACCAACTGTACCTAGAGGTTCCACCGTTGCTACGGTTATTGTTCATGGCACTCTCTAGATCAGAGAGAGTTCTACTACCTGGAAAATGGGTTTCGAGTAGAGCATTTAACGTTTCCGATTTGGCAATGGTGTACGAACCATCAGGTTTTCAAAAGGAATCCAGCCTTACTGAGCGGTCTAGATGAAGGACCTTACAAATCTCGCTGTTTCCTTCATTTTTTCGACGTTATTGCTGAAATTTCCATAGGATTCAAGTTTGGCTTTCCGTACTTTTTTCTTATATTCTCTATGTGTAAGTCGGTAATTAGACCAGTCCCCTTCTGTTTGGGTCTTTAAGGCCTTATTAAGAAGTTTTCTGGACGGTACACGAAGCTTCGACAATTCAGGGTTCCATCAAGGAACCGCTTTCCCCTGTCTCCTTTGCCTGAGTGGGCACAGTTCCTCAAAGCAATTGATTAAAGTACCTTCTAATTTCTTAGTAGCATCTTCATTACCAGTGTTTGTTACCAGTGTTTTGAATTACCAAATGGGATGGCAGGATAAAATCCAGTAACTTGAGACGTCTAGGGTTGCGTTTGTTGCTTCCTCAAACAATGTTGTGCGTATTTACATCACATCCCACTATTAGCCCCAGATTATTGGATTCTGCATACTTGACCACTTCTCTTAGCTCCCTCGTAGGAGGGAAACTATGATAGCTTCGGCACTGTTCCCACTCTTCAAGTACTTTATTTTTCCAACAACAACAACAACATCTCCGAAGCATGGCCCTTTTAACATCGTGTGTTCGATCAAATTCGGCATGATAACACATGCTCGCGGTCTCAAATTCCCTTCACAATGAGGAATTTGTCCCCACGACATAGCACCTAGACCACAGATATGCTTGTGACATACCCATGGTTCTTGTATTAGTATTATGTGTGGGTTTGTTTGCAGTTTTGCATGCCTACGGCACAGGAGAGCCGTAGACACTTTCCTATGCCGCACATTTATCTGTGTAAATATATCTCCACCTTAACCTGGACACGGAAATGGATTCGCTCCAGATAAAGGGAGGGCGGCACCCGTACTTCGACTTCAGCACCTTGAGCACCAAGATCGATACCCAGTACCAGGTGGGAACCCGCCTCCGAAGTGGTAGCGGATTTCTGCCTGGTGCACGAGTATACTCTCCAGAGAGTCGTGACAAGATCTTTGTTCTGAACACGGATGCGTGTGAGGAATTCTGCTGAACTACAGGAAGGACCCGGCATCCAGACACTCGCTCGTACCAGCCTTTCTTTGCTACTCTCAACTTGCAAATGAATGAATGAACTGGCTATTTTCGCAGGCTGAAATTTTTACTAACTCTTTTTCCAGCCATTCTCGGGAAAAATCATTGGAACAGTGCACCTTTACGATGCCGTCCACCACGCTTTTCCCCTCGAAAGTCGGAGCGTCTTTCAACTCACCGATAGCTTTCCTAAGATAGCTGTCAAGTCTTGTTGCCCTTTGGACAGTAGACCGTCTTGTTTGTCGGTATGTATCTCCAACGTCTCTCGACTTTCCTCTTCTTTGTCTTTCTTCTCTTCCCGGTAGTTGGCACAGACCCCGTTTCGTTTCCGGAAGAGTGCAACGTTACAGAGGAATACTCTGTTCTGCCACTCTTTCCCGTTTCCATTACAGGGGTCGAAGTTGACGCAGCTTCAGTAACTTACCTTAGCTAAAGCTTCGGCTTTCTTTGCCTTCTGATTTCTTCGTTTGATCTGCCTTGCGGATAGATCAACACCTGCGTTGAAATCTCCATTAACTTCAGTCTTTTTACCGGTACTTACCTGATTCGCACCAGGTTTGACAGTTGTCAAAGACTTACTCGGTACCAGAGATCCATCAGAGTCTACTGAGAGATTGTCCGCCATCTCCACATCCTCCACAACTTGTTCAGTTACTTCGGATCGTTTCGATGACGGTGTATCGCTCACACTCACTCGGCTCTCCATTGGCATAGCCAATGTGCCATGTTTCACCACTAGTAGTGCGCTTCCTCCGGAACCCTGGGTGACAGTTCCGGTCATAGGGGGGTGTGGGGCTCGGGCCTGCACATCCGATGCCCGAGCCGCCGATTGCTCGACGGGAGGATTTCCCGAAAGTGGGTTACCTCGTACAGAAATATCCTTTGTCAGCCTCCGCATTACGAAAAAGAAATGCATTTTATACCTACTGCCAGGTTGTCGGTACGGTACTCTCCACATAGTAATACCACCAATTCCGCCATTCTGCGGATGGGTGGATACCCAATTCATATACGGAGCTACCCTCTTAGTACGTGGTAAATTAATCTCCATAATATGGGGTTAAATCAACACTTAAGCCTCCCCACGCGGCAAGGAGACCGACATGACAGGGACAAAAAGCAGTTGCTTTACTCTGACGTCAACTCCTTTCGCAATACAAAACAAAAAAGGTAGGAGAAATTCCATGCTTGTGAAAGGTTAGTAAATGGCTTGGTAATATTGTGATTTGTTAGATTTAAACTAAACAAACGAATGGAAACAAAGTTCCGCGAGTTTTTTCCGTTTTTATGCGGAACACGCCGTGGCTAAAAAGTGTATGTGTGTGCGTATAATTCCTTGTGTTTGTTTTTTTCTTTTGCTTTCACCTACACTTACTCTTCAAACAAGTAATCCTCCATACTTTTGTTTATTTATTGAAAGACTCTTACGACACGGCGAAATCGGAAGGCGCAATCTCTTTCTCTACCATTCTTGATAATATGCATAATTAGCAATAACAAAATTAATCTACCCGTTCTCATATGGCAGAATACCGGCAAAATCGACAATCAGCTGTCAATACTGCTTTGAAAGGTTTTTCTTCATAGAAAATGCTTTGGTGGAATATTTTGGAGTTTTTAATTATTATTAACGATATGAAGAAAAGACAAGGAGAAGGAATACCTAATTTGTTTATTTTTTATTTATTAAAAGAGTAACAATTATAAATGGCTACTATGGCCGTCGGCTAATTTAATTGCGCAACAATTGGCTACTTAATACCCAGTTGAAGGAAATCCGTAAACGACGCTTACTGAGGTTTCAAAAAACTATGGCAACAATACGCAACATTAAGTAATAAGAGGACAATGCGTTTATGGACACAGGACTTTCCTGTTACATGAATGCATAGTTAATATTACCTCACAAAAATGTTATTAGAATTATGTCTATAAACCTGTTTTCTTTGACGACATCCATTTTATTTAGTTTTTACTCTGACGTTTCTCTTTACATTCGTAAAAATAATGATCTATTACACAGAAAACACAAAAAGTATGGTTATTATCTAGGATAATGTTATAATCTCAGATTTCGGAAGAGCAGTTTTGTATGGGTAATCTCGTTTTTTAATTCCAGATTGGGAGTTAAGCCCGAAAAAGTATATAATCTACTTATATGTGAACGTATTATAACACATATAGACTCGCCTTGAATACTACCTTATTAATACTCAAGGTGGATTTATTAAGGTGACAGCATTCACCCAGCTGAATTTTTCGCCGTAGGTATGGCTTACGTCAAAATGATATGCTTTGTTTGTATGTATTGGTATGTTTACATTCGTATGTTTACATTTGACTACTGATTTTGACGTGATGCTTGCACCAAACGCAACAACAAATACATGTAGGGTTTTACTTATATGTGTTTGCTGTCACCTGTAATAAATTCGCCTTGTTAATACTCGTACATTTTAAGCTACGGCGACACGCTCATGCATTTACTGTCCAGCAGCTTATATGTGTGCGTGTCGGGTGACACACGTACTTGTTTCGTGTCACACATACTTGTTGTCGGCTTTTGCATGTTGAAAATAAAAAATTTTAGATTTTTTCGCGGGCAAGCGTCATGCACCCGAGGGGCACACATATAAGCTGCTGGACAGCAAATGCATGAGCGTGTCGTAGCTTTAGAATATTATCATTACAACAAAAGAATATTATAGGAGAGAATTGCGCTCTGGGCTTTCCATTATCTCCGTTGGTTTGAGTTTGACGAGCAGCAGCTCTAGTCGAAACGTCAGAAACAATGATGGATAAGTACATAAATGTTTGTTTTATTCTTTTATACCACAGTTTTTCGACTATTTCTTTTGGCTGTAGGTTTTTCATATTAACAAAAGATGGTAATTATAAACTAAAATGTATAGTTTGCTTTACATCTTCACATAAATGTTTACGTGTTTCTTTAAGATTTGTATACGATTTTGACATTTCGTCCCTTTTTATCATTCTTGGTAACACCATGAAATAAAGGAATGAACATGTCTCGTTAGGTACGCATGTAATGAAAAGCCAGTAACTTCTGAGCAACCCTGTTGTTATTGTTTTTAAGATAATATACGCACGTCAGTTTCCAATTGGCGCGTCTTTGGATATTAATATTACTAATATTTAGTGAATATTCACATGTTTTCCGAATAATTTTTTTAAATGGAGACTCCGAAAAGTGTAAGAAAACCAAAACTTACTCGCAACCCAACACCTCGACTATCAGAACGAAAGAAAAGCTTATTCTCTGATAGAGAGACCAAAGAGGCGGGAAATGATATGTTGGAGGGAATCAAATTGCTGGAGTCATCCGATACTAATACGGAAAGAAAATCCTTCATGACAGGGAGTAGGCGCAGTATTGAGGGCCTATTGGAATCAAATTGTTCACGTGCCATTAGTTTTCTTAATGATGTTTCAGGAGATGTGAAGAACGCCGAATGTGCGACACCTCTACGAAGAAGTCCTCGTAACAAAGGAACCAAGAAGCTATTTCAGAATTGCCCTTTAAAATCCGTTAGTGGTAAAGAAAATACCCTAAACTCAGATGCTGATGAGCAATTACAAAAAATGTTCAGCAACTCAATGAGGATAACGTCAAATAATGGCCAAAATACAAAAAGTGAGTTACAAAAACGACACCATGGTGAAATAGGAGAAACCACAGGACTAAGTCCAAATAAAAAACACCCGAGATATATTTTAAATGATGATGTGCTTTCTACGATTTCAACAAAAAAATTTTATTCTGCATCGCGTTCAAGTCCTGAAATACAGAAAGTTTGCTCTAGCATTTGGAAGGAAACTAGTACTGCAACAACGAATAATAAAAATATATCGCCAAAAAGTCGTGGTCGCCTTGAACGTCGGGGTATTCGACGAGTAAATATTAACAAAGGCGTGAAGCATAAAATTCGACGACCTCCTAGACAAAATGTGTCTAAAGGAAATAATTACATAGATACACTTTCTTCTGTAAACATAGATCTGATATTAAAGAATGTGCGTAATGAAAACTTGAAAAATCGTATTGCATTGAAACGAGAACAGCGCCAAAACATAGAAAAGATACATAACATTTTTCGCTCATGTAAAAATCCTATAGAAATGGCCCGACCACTCACTGTTTTATCAGGCACAGATGACACGAACAATAACACATCGGATTATGTTTTGCCTTCGAGTGCAAATAATCATGATTTTAAAATTGTTGAGATTGATACAGATTTTTCGGATATAGAAAGTAATTTCGATGAATATGAAGAACTATCAAATGCAGAGGAAGTCATACCAATAATTTCTCATCAACCTACTACTATTGAAGCAACAATAACTGAAAGTGAAACTGAATCACGAGCAGCCACCTCTCCAATCAAGCGAAAATTTTTCAAATCTGGTCGTTCTAATCATACCCCAAAAGAAGTTCGTATTACAGATAATATAAAAGCTTCCATGTGTAATGGGAAATTATCATTGATACAAGAAGAAAAGAAGATAAAGAAAAAATTAAAACGACGACCCTCAAGTAAGTGCCAATGTGATATAGGTATAATCCTATAATTATAATTATAAATACTGAATATTACAATTTCAGCTACCTACGATATCACAGATGAACAAGCTACTGTTGAGGCGATTTTGAAAAATTTGGACGATACTGCATATGGTGATGTGGTAGAAGGCGATAATGAAAGCGGAGCCATCAATCAATCTAATTCTGAACAAGGCAAACAAAATCAGCCTGTAGAATCGCTTAGCATTCAACTTGAATCTGAGATCGACTATTCGCATTTTCGTAAACGATTACCGTACAATACGACTGATCCCTCAGTTATAGAACAGCAACATTTATTGCTTGACTTCCTAATCAACAATAACATGTGCACAGAAGAAAACTTCACTATATTCATAGCAGATCCCGACAATCATAAGGAGGAGGCTGCAAGAATCGTTGATCAGGTATTTGTGTTGGTCAAAGAGCAAGATTGCTTCCGACAACGGATACCGTATAACACGAGCGATCCAGAAATCGAGATGCAGCAACATCGAAAGCTTGACTTTCTTATTGAGCACAATATATGTACGGAAGAAAATTTTGATATTTTCATTGCAAACTACAACCAAAGACGTAAGGAGGCAGATGAAATAACTGCTGCTATTCGCAATCAAGGTGATGAATTAGCATCCTTAACCAGTTTGCAAGATGTGAGTGAACCCCCCACGATTCAGGACAGTGTCATTGATAATAATAACGGTTATAAAAATACGAGCAGCTTTGGAAATTCACAAATACTAGAGAAAGTAATTGAACCTACCAGACGTATTACAGACGAAACTTCACTGCCTTTGGCAACAGCTTATTCTGCTGCTGAGACTAGAGAAAAACTTTTCCCTATATTTTATAACCAATGGTGCAAACCTTTACAATTGAAATCTAAGCGAAACATACCCCGAACATGGAATTTAGGTCGGGGAAGTAATCAATACCAAATCGATGCAGGGCAAAAAAATTTTGGTGCCCATCAGTGTAAACAGTGCGGACTTGTTTACAGCATTCACGAGCCAGAAGAAGAGAAATTGCATCGCGACTTTCATGCTTCTTTGCATTTGCTGCGTTTTAAAGGATGGATTGATGAAGATATTGTGGCTATATATCCCGAATGGGGTGCGGATGGTCGTATATTACGTATCACTGAAACATCACACAATCGACGACATGAACGTTTAGCTGACATATTAAAGATTGTCGATAAGGAGCTGGGATTCGCCTCCTTTGTTATTCCACAAACCTTTGTTGTAAGTTTTTCACTAGGAAAGTTCTACCAACTAAAACTTTCTTAATGAGTTTATACTTTATATGTATTGCAGGCATATTTGGCGGTACGAAAATTTCAAATTGTAGGAGTATGTTTAGTTGTGCCCCTCGAGAAAGCAAATAAGTATATTAATGTTAATGGAACTGATTGTTGTACCGAAGAAGAGTATCCTGCAAAGTAAGTATGAAGCAAAACATAAAGGTGTAAGACGAGGTAAAACTATGAATTTTATGATTACAGGTGTGGCATATCTCGTATATGGGTCTCCCCCCTACACAGACGTCTGCATATAGCATCAAAACTTATTCACGCGGTTCAACAAAATACCATATTTGGAGAGGAGATCTCTCTGGATAAGATAGCTTTCAGTGCCCCAACAGAAAATGGGCGTATGTTTGCTCAAAAAGTAACACATTTAGATAATTTCTTAGTGTACCAGTGAGGCAAGACATGGTAAATCAGATGCAAGCAATCAATGCAAATGCATGAAAATAATTTGTTAATATATTTCAAATTGTAGTTTTTGTTTACTGTACAAAAGAAAAATTTGTCTTCAATTGCCTGAAATAATTTTTTAAATATTTTTATTTGGTGTTTAGCTTATGTACATTAAAACAAAAAATTCTTTATAAATCAAAATAAAAGTGAAATGATTGCAAAGCTCAGATATACTGCAAACTTAATGTAAATTTGCTATCCTAAGCTGAATTTATTTAAATTATTAAACGATATTTTAAAAGTATACTGTATTACAAGCCCAATTCTGCATTAATGAACCTCTCTCTTTAGAAGAAAATGACATTTTGAGCGACTGCAAGTACATCTGCACAACGATCGGCGGACCCTGTAAACTTGTAGTATGCCAATGTGGAGTGACCACTCTTGGCATTGATATCAAAAATAATTTAAGGAGCACCTCGTTTAAGAAACGTGCAAAAATATGTACGAAATGTTGAATGAATTATAGGTTCCATGAATAAACCACCAAGAGGAAGGGGAATTACTTGTTTGTGAAGAGGAAGAGTAGGCAACGCAATAGAAACTACCAACACACATTCTTGTCACGGCGTCATACGCATAAATCACAATATTACCAAGCCATTTCAAACAAATTCTCTACCTTTTGTTTGTTTTGCATTGGAAAGGAACCTGTGGTCACGTCTTGTCAAAATCGCGAAAAATTAAGTAGGCGCCAATTAGCATTCAATTAGGCCAATTCGCCTGGGCCTTGAGTGTAGGATTACGTATGAAATGAGCAGGCAGAACCCGATGACGTGGCAACCGAAGTTACTCTCGCGATTTTACGTCGAATGGCCAGACCCGGTAATCTATCATCCTTAGGTTAAGCACTTAAAGGCCAAAAACTTTATCTCTGGTTTCCCCTTTTTCTTTTAACGGGCTCGAAGCTCTCTGCTTTTTCTTTACACTCTTCACACAAGAAAAAATTATTTTTCATAAAAGCCTACTCCGCCATACTCAATAATTACTGCAATATTGCGGCCCTGTTACGTTTCTTTATGGCGTGTTTCCGATAAACTCCTTAGCTGCTGCATTATTGCAGAACTTGTTTAGCAGAAACCTAGGCCAATAACATTGTCTCAGATTATCGCATTGCTTCAAACTTTTTGGCAACAATTTTAATATCGTTCCTTGGCAGAATAAGACATACATCGTGATAACTTTTCTCTGGCTCCATCTATTTTTAAAGCTAAAAAAACAATTATTTTTCCTAATAACGTGAGATAAAATGTTTTGCAAATTTTGTCGAAAACACTTTATTCTACTATAAAAATGCTAGAATATTTCAATTTCATTGTCTTTATTTTTGTAACCACAAATTGTTGCATCAGTATGAATGAAATATTGGTGAATTTGATCTATTATTATACTGATAGATTATAATTTAAACTTCTTGGTAGGTGGTCCATATAAATATTAGTCATCGAAACTTAATGGAACATTACGAGTATATGTTAAGGAAATAACATAATTATGTTTTTTAAGATTGTAAATTTATACAATTTTTCAAAATTCTACGCTACCGATGAACATAGTAAATGTAAACAAACCTTATGGGGGAAAAGCCCAACGGAATCCGTTATTATACATATTAAATAAGTGATTAAAAATAAAAGTACATCTAATTGAATTGTCATTTGACTGTGAGCTGTGTTCATTTATTCCTCACATAAACTACCGCTCATATAAGTCGTGCGGCCAAAGTAAAGTTCATCTCAGTATGGTGCATAGCGACGACCTGGCGGCGATGGGCCACGCATTCCTCTGGATGAAATCATCCTATCATCAAATGAATCTCGGCTAAAATCCTCATAGCTGAAAATGGAAGATTTCTTAAGAAATCATGCATATTAAAATCTATTTTTACAATACCCATAGCGGCTAAGTCCATTGCTGCTTCGAGGGGGTGGTGAACGACGACTGAACATAGAATCATAGCCTCGTGAAAGACTGCTACCTCTTATACTGCCGCTTAGCGGTGGGGGAAGGGGCATTGGCTCCCGACGAGATAGCGGAGGAGGAGGGAAATCCCGCATCCTGGAGCTTTGATAGCGCCTTTCAAATAGGTCGCGGGTATCATCAAATCTACGATCGTAATAATCATAGTCCTGAAATAAAAAGCAAACTTTAGTAAAAATAACTATCATCGGATATACATTGTAATCTCTAATATTCTCAAACACATCTATTGTTATTCATACAATTATATTTAGTAACTTTTCTGGTGAGGATATTACCTTGAAATCGGAAGTTTTCAACTTGCTTGATAGCGTAATCTAAAAAGTGATAGCATAATCGGAAACCGAAAGTAATGACACTTTGCGCAGGCTTCATTTTATTAATTTTTATCCTTATCAAATTTTTTTTATTTTTTTTAGTTGAATGTTATTGCATTTTAATGAACAAATAAGTTATATGCTAAGTTCATCTTAAAAATGTTCGATATTTTTTATTTAGATAAAAATTTTAGATTTATAGTATAATATGAATATCGAAAAATTAATAGCAGTGTGCTATAAGGTCGGCTTGGGACTAACGTTAAATTGCATAGAAGGCAACAACCCAAAACATATTTGAGGGAAAATTAGTTTATGAATATTTGTGTATTCCAGGCCTTAATTTTTTGAAATATGTATATGATGCATACATAAGTATTATTTTACGGCTGCTAGCCTACGAATTGAAGAATTAAGACTTTAGATAAAAAAAATCAATTCCCCATTCAACAATCCGGTAAAAAATATATGTACATAAGTCACAAAAATTGTGTATTTTTCCAGAATCCAAATTTTTGGTACGAATCTGAAACTTTGCAAAATGTTAAAAAACTTGGTTAAAATTGGAAATATTGCAACTTTTTAGATCTTTCTATTTATAAGTTTTTCAATGTTTAGCCGAGGAAAATTTGCATATCAAATTATATGTAACGGGTGATTTTTTAGCTATTATCTTTTTAAACAGTTGGTTTAAACAGCTGAGGCACGTTTCGTGTTTTGTTTCACTCTCAAGCATCTTCAGTTTGCTCTATAATTTAACCATGAATCGTCTTACAACGAAATACAAATTGCAAATCATTGAATTTTATTATAAAAATGCGTGTTCTGTTAAGAAAGTTTAAAGTCGAAAAATTGTGTTCAGCGACGAAGCTCATTTTTGGATCAATGGGGTACGTAAATAAGCAGAATTGTCGATTTTGGAGTGAAAATCAGCCAGAAGAATTGCAAGAGCTACCAATGCACCCAGAAAAGGTCACAGTTTGGTGCGGTTTATGGGCTGGAGGTATCATTGGACCGTACATCTTCAAAGATGCTGCGAATCGTAACCTAACTGTGAATGGTGAGCGTGAAATGATATCCAACTTTTTTCTGCCCAAAATGCAAAAGCTTGACTTGCATGACATGTGGTTTCAGAAAGACGGTGCCACATGCCACACAGGACGCGTAACAATGGACTTGTTGAGGGGCGAGTTCGGTGAACATTTTATTTCACGTTCGGGACCTGTCAATTGGCCACCCAGATCGTGCGACATAACGCCTTTAAATTTTATTTTGTGGGACTATGTTAAAGCTCATGTCTATTCAGACAAGCCTGCTTCAATTAACACATTGGAGGACAACATTAAAACATTTATATGTGACATACCGGCCGAAACATTGGAAAGAGTATGCCAAAATTGGACTAAGCGGATGGGCCATTTGAAGCCCAACCGCGGTGAACATTTGCATGAAATAATCTTCAAACATTCAATTATATGGACTGTACTATCGATTTAAATCAAAATTTCATACATTTTTCTGAATTTTACGTGTTTTTTACGGAAGTACAAGAACTGATAAATTGAAAATGTTAACATTACTTAATCTTTTGTAGCTGGCATTTTCTATTTCATTTTCCTTTATGTAATGATTAACCCTGGACGTCACCATTATTTTTTGTTCTAACGTCATCCATGACAACGTCATTGTAACAATGACCTATTTAAAAATAGTACTAAATGAATAATACCCACAATACATATAATTTTATCGCTTTTATTACTTAAGAAATAGAGCAAAACGTACATGAGAAAACTTGAAAATAATATTGCGCGTCGTCTTGATCCGTGACCCAGAATAAAGATTTGAAAAAGTTATATTCAAAACATCTCTCAAAAATGTTTCCCCTAATCTAAATAGATGGAGCAGTGGTGAATAAGTCTCCACTAATTGTGACTAAGCTCGAATTAGCCAATTACGAAAAAAAAAAAATTTTAGTAAAGGCATGGTCCCCGTTCCATTTGCATATCAACCGTTGATTTCTTACTATTTTGTAAGAAATAATTAAGATTACAACCAATTCTATGGAGAAGTTTATAGTTAAGATTTGCTCTTATTGAAGATTATATAAGAATTGAATGTAGAAAGGTGTGTTCTCATAATTTACAACTACAAGATACTCATAGCATTTGCAATTGCGTTGAACTGACGGTTTTTTTTTGATGTCCAGAGTGGTAAATGAAGTCAAAAGAGTAGGGACATCTGATTTATTTTCTTTCAACTCAAAAACTCAACACAAAGTCGAGATAAGGTTAATAACTACCTTCTTTAATATTTTATATTATTGGAACGCTGTGTTCTGTTACAACAAAAAATACAAAGTTGCCAAAATTAATTATATCTTTGCCACTAATTAATTATATCTTGTCGGTGAATATCTGAAAAGCTGCTAGATAGGCACTGCACATACATACATAAAATAAAACAATGTTAAAGGAACTGTAAATACAAAATTTACCCTAAAGCCATCCATGATCCTGTCACGTAAGAACGGTGGTGGTGGTGGTGGTGGAGGATATGGATCACGACCATACATTCGGTCTCTATAGCCGCCGGCACTTAAACCGCGTTCACCGCCGTACAAGCGTGGACATTCTTTCGACCAATGGCCGGAACGACCGCAACGATAACACTGCTCCGGATCACCCATGCCAGGTTTTGGACGCACACGGCTAGTAGAAACTTGCACTTTTAGTGGTTGACCGTCGACGACGCGACCATTCAACTCCTTGATGACATCTTGTACGTCACCGATGCAATCCAAATGAACGAAGCCGTAGTTACGAACGATGTCGCACTCGACGACGGTTCCATACTTTTGGAACAATTCGCGCACCTCGGGTGCTCGCGTTTTATCCGTCAAATTTCCCACGAAGATTTTCGTTGTTGGCGTATTAGGAGCGCGCCGACTTTTTGCCGCTTCCACTTTAATAGCATTGTCGTTCAACACGTAACCGTTTAAATTTTGGATGGCGTCGCGACCCTGCTGTTCTGTTTCCATATGAACAAAGCCATAATTTTTCACGACATCGCATTCCACAACGGTACCGTATTTCTCAAATAGTGGTCGCAGTTCCGTAGCCTGCGTCTTCTCGTCAAGATTCCCGATGAAAAGTTTGAAAGTGCCTGCTCCAGGCATTTCAAAACTCGTCCGTATATGCTTTCAAGCTAAGTGCTGATAATTCTAGAGCCCTCAAGCAGAGGACGAAAAAGAAACGTTATGGCGAAAATTTGTCTAAATAGTTCGGTTCGAAGGGGCCGGACGCGACGAAACGATCAGCTTACGGTATTACAGCACAATCTGGCGGCCGACGGTGAATGACGAACCGGGTGCGGCTTTGATTTTTCCCCGAAGCTCTACATTATTAAATTAAATATGTTTAAAAAAATTTGTCAAAACCGGTACTATTAGTGATAAATAATAATTGTTGAATATACGAAAATATCGATACCAAGCCGAAATGGCGTTTGGCGAGAAGCCCGATCGTAACACGAAGCATTGGGACCAAGAGTCGAATCCCATCCGCAAATGTTCCATATAACCCGTAATTGACGGCATTATAAAAACTAGCAAGCACCTTTTTACAGACCTGCTACTATCAAAACACGAATCTTCTATACAAATTTTAGCCCGATTTAATGTATAGCTATAGGCACGTTGAATTTTCAAAGATGGCGGCTAGACAATATAAGTACATACGTGGAACATAACTACAAATGTACGTTTACTTACCTCAAACTAAGTTTTTTTATAATTATATCTCAAATTACTTAAATTGGTATTTTATCACCCATTTACTTAATTATATGTACACAAAACGCTATAAAAATGGAGAAACTTATCGACGAACAGTTTTCACAATGAACAATTTATACGAAGACGACGCTAGCAAACCACTCGTTTTTAGGCAAGGCCTACACGATTCAACTTGACGTTCGATTGGTTGAATCAACTAATTGGCTGGTCTATTCACACCTATGAGCTTTGAGTTCAATTGATGAAAGTCAGTAACAAAAATAGAATCTGATTCAATTCGTATTATTATTGAAATAATAGAAAAAATGAGATAAAAGAACAAAAAAAAAACAATAATAAAAAGCAAAAATGATTAAAAGAATAGGGCTTACTTTTTCGGACTTAACTCCTTATCCGTAATTAAAGAGCAAGATTACTCATACCCAAATTCTTTACCGAAATCCAAGATTATAAAATAATCTGATATTAAGAAGATAATCATTTCCATACAACCCTGCGTTTCATATGTTATCGATAATTATCATTACGAATGTAAGAAGAATCATCAAAGTAAAAACTAAATAAAGTGGACGCCGATAAAGAAAAGAAGTTTGTAGACTTAAATCTAACAAAATTTGTGTTCGATATTATTAATTATTCTGTCAATTTATAGAAACAAGCGGATGCCCATAGACGTTTTGGTCTGTTATTGCTTCTTATAAAATGTAATATCAAATTTCACATGTGGATTGCTACCATAATAAAGGGTGCTTTTTTAGAGGTTAGGTTTTCAAGTTGGCACTACTTTTTTCGTAGATGGTCTTTTTGACAGCTGTCACTTGATTTATGCTCAGTTTGGTTTGCCATTTCATAATGAATAGACTTACACCTGAACAACGTTTGCAAATCGTGCAAATTTATTACGAAAATAATGGTTCGGTTCGCGCGACGCATCGAAGAAAATTTTGTTCAGCGATGAAGCTCACTTTTGGTTGAATGGGTATGTCAATAAGCAAAATTGTCGCATTTGGAGTGAACATAATCCACAAGCCATTGCTGAGACGCCGTTACATCCTCAAAAAGTCACTGTTTGGTGTGCTCTATGGGCAGAGGGAATCATTGGTCCATATTTCTTTAAAAATGAAGCCGGCCATAATGTTACAGTCAATGGAGAGCGCTATAGAGCCATGATTAATAACTTTTTCGTACCTGAATTGGACGATGTTGATGTGGACGACCTTTGGTTCCAACAAGACGGCGCTACATGCCATACGGCCAACGCAACAATCGATTTATTGAAGAAAACTTTTGGTGAGCGCATTATCTCGCGCCGTGGACCTGTGGCGTGGCCTCCAAGATCGTGCGATATAACACCGCTGGACTATTTCTTGTGGGGCTATGTGAAGTCGCTTGTCTACGCAGATAAGCCCGAGACGATTGACGTCTTGGAAGAGAATATTCGGCGCGTTATTACTGACATACGGCCCCAATTGCTGCAAAAAGTGGTCGAAAATTGGGCCTCTCGGCTGGAATTTATTCGAGCCAGCCGCGGCGGCCACTTGCCCGAAATCATTTTTAAAACATAATGGCAAATCCTTATCTTTATAATAAAGCTAAATTCTTGGCCATAACATTAAATTATATACGCTTTATTTCATCTTGAAAACCTAACCTCTAAAAAAAAACACCCTTTATTTTGGGACCCCAGTAGCCGTCGTTTCCTCCAACTGTCTATTACTAGCAGAAAATTGGGCAATTAAAATTACTATTACTGCTCTTTCCCCTTTTCTTCATATTGCTAATAATAATTAAACAAACGAAAAACATTGAAATATTCCACCAAACCATTTTCTATGAAGAAAAACATTTCAAAACAGGCGTGACAGCTGATGGTCAATTTTGCAGCTACTCTGCCATATGTGAACAGATAGATTAATTTTTCTGGGTTTATTGCTACTCGCTACATGTGTGAACTTAACTTAACTTATGGGTGGATTTTCTAATGTGAAGTTTTAAAAGAAAACTAGCTGAATGAGGACAACAATTATTTACGATTAAATGCTAACCTTTTTGAACTACTTTTAGAAACTTGTTTTATTATAGTAGTATTTATTTATATTCAGCCAGTAACTTTTGATAAGCTCTGCAACTAACATTTCCATTTACGAATATGCACAGATTCCATAGGCCCATGAGTTCAGTGCTGGTAAATTTTTATGCTCGTCAATATAATTTCAAATTTTGTTATCTAAACATTTTACTAGGTGTTTTAGTACATAGGTACATTTAAAACAAAGCGACATAAGCGAAGAATACAATAAACGAAATAAATGAAACGAGAGATTGCGACTTTAATTTTTTTTTTCTATGCAAATCATTTTTTGTAATCAAGCCTTTGCTTTTCATTTTTTTAGTTTCCTTACGGAGCTATCTGCCTATCTTTAAGGTGCTGATCCAAGCAGCCTGGCTTCGCTTGCTTGCCTTCGATAACTGTCAAAAATGAATAGAATAATAGTAAAATATATGGAATAAGAGCAAATGACAGCTTTGCTTGAAACGCTTGAAGTACAGCGAAGTTCCCAATATCACAATGTTCTATTTTACAGTGCTTTTGACATTATTAATTGAACACCCTAGTCGTTCAATTATTTGGACTCTGTTTAGTTTCATTTGTGAATCTTATAATCTGCGTAACAACCGTCTGTCATACTAAAATTTTCATTAGAATTTACTGCCCCGGAAACCCATAACGGCGCAGGCTGTCTAAGCTAATAGATTACGCGATTTTGGCCGAGTTTAACAAATCGTGCCAATAGTTTCTTTCTCGTGCTAACCGGCGTCAGTTGGAAATACTGAGGCCAAGTCCTTCTACACCTGATCTTTCCATCGCAGAGGAGGCCTTCCCCCTCCTCTACTACCAAAAGCTAGTACCGCATCGAATACTTTCAGAGCCGGAGCGTTTATACCCATTCGAACATCATGACCCAGCCGCGTAGCTGCTGGATCTTTATTCGCTGCGCTATGTCTATGTCGTCGTAAATCTCATACAGCTCATCGTGCCACAGAATCTTTCTCTCAAACACTCCAAGTGACGTCTAATCGGATGTTCCCACCATTCAAGTTTCTGCACCATACATTAGGACGGGCATGACGAGACGAGAGCGTTACAGAGTGTTAGTTTTGTTCCTCGAGAGAGGACTTTACTGCTCAGTTGCCTACTTAGTCCAAAGTAGCACTTGTTAGCAAGAGAGATTCTCCGTTGGATTTCAAGGCTGACATTGTTATCGAGGATACCAAATTCACACAGCATATGGGCAACTCGTTTTCGTCCTTTGAACGTAGCTTTAAATTCGACAAAAATATGGTATGTATGTGTCAAAGACACATTGTTTTCCAAAACTTGACGTATTGTGAATATCTGATCAATGGTAGACCTTCCAGGTCTAAGCCACACTGATAGCGTTCAATCAGTTGGTTGATGGTGGACTTCAGCCTTTCACACAATATGCTCCTTAGGACCCTATACACGATATTTAGAAGACTAATCCCCCGATAATTAGCACAGATTGCAGTATCACCCTTCTTGTTGTTCTTTACGCGCGTTGTCGCTATTCTCAGCTCTTCATGATCGGAAAGTGGAACTACAGTCCCGTCGTCAACGATTGGGGTATCGGTATCTTCACATTCTCTGTGACATGCGCAGTTATCACCATTCAGCAAGTTTGGGAAGTGTTTCCTCCAGTGGTAAGAAAGCACCCTGGTCTTAAAACCCTCTGTAAGCTGCCGAACTTTCTGATAGAATTTTCGGGCGTTTTTCCTGTTGACCGTCATCTCAAGCTCTTCGCATTGACGTATTTCGGCCTTTCGTTTCTTCATTCTGATAATATGTCTCTCTTCCTTTCTTAGCTCTCGGTAGCGATCCCACATGGCTCGTGCTGCGCCCGATCGAAGGCTCTATAGGCAGCATCATTTCTTTCTGCGGCAGCATGACATTCCTCGTCGTATCAACTGTTTTTTGGAGCTCGCCAAAATCCGATTTCATCTTCTATCCAGCTATCCTAGATTGCTTCGCCTTCTCATATTAATTCGCTCCCGAACGAGTGTTCGGAAGCTACCCAGAAGATACTTGGGCTAGTCCAGGAAGTTGTAAGCTGCTTGGACCATATGTAGAAGAATCGTCCTGGCTGCTCCCAAGTGAATGGCGATCAGTGACTTTCCTCACGTGGATTTCTACATATAGAACCACTGCTGAAATAGCTGCAAATAGCCAGATACCAGACGGTTATTGCAAGAGGCTAATCAGCGGACACAACATCTCTCATAATTGTATCTTTTTTTCTATTTCCTTAGTTTTTGTAATCAGCTGGGTCGCTTGGTTTGATTTTTTTTATTTGATTTCTTCTCATTTCGTTCTAAACACCACTCCTTGCACCATACTCTCGTGGTTTTCTTCTTCTCCTCATTAATTAAATTTCATCAATTATTATTATTGTACGAATTTTACTTAATTCCTGCATTCTGCAAAATGATCAACACCATGAATACTAATATAATAAACTTGCCCAACGCATTGAATACCGTGTTGGAACGTGTATACTGAAAGCCATCCAACCTATTGTGCACCTGTTCATAAAACGGTTTCAGTGTATTTACATCAGACCTAATCGTTAATAAGTGGAATAGTAAGAGAAATGGTATGTCAATTGACAAGGAATGTGTGAAATCGAATCAACGATTTTGTCTGGCAACATTGGGCAGAGACGTAAATTCATTCCCACTCACTTTCTTGCCACGGCGTTTTCCGCATAAAAACGCAAACAAACTGCATTGGAGGCAGAGAACGTAAATTTTGTTAATGCATTTAATATCAATACAATTTAGTTAATTAGATACTTACAATTTCACATTCATGCATGCATATACTTAGAATTAATTTATTCATCTCACAAGAAATAATCCATTTGCGCATGCAAAATGCCGACGGCAAATAAGAATGAAAGAAAAATGTACAAGTCTTCTGTTATTTTCTTTTCCCTAACACCAAATCATGGCATTTTACATTTCAATGCAAACGCTATATTTATTTCTGGTGACTACGCTCCGCTATGTTAACTCTCTTCTGTTAACTTCCTACCCTCGTTTTAATGTGTTTTGACATTTAACCTGCCCATTCGTTCCTGAGCCTTCTCTATGAATTTACGTTCTCTGTTGGAGGCTTTATATTAATTTGTGCTATCACAATTTAACATATGGCATTTCATTTTTTTCGTTCGTTTCACAAACATGTAATTTCCCCTCTTTTTATTGGTTTTGTTCGTTTGTTTTGTATTCGAAATTTACCTGACGTCAGGCTTGTAAAAATCCATAGAAACAAAGTAATTCTTGTAAGAGGGCGCCACCTATGGGACTCAATTCGCCTTGAGCTTACGTACGTTAAACATAATTTAAAAAAATTAATATTTTTGACGTGATAACGTCTTATAATTCGATTTAACAGGCTGCACGCACGAAAAAATGTGTCGTTACCTTGCTCTTTAGTGTTACCTTGCTCATTGCCGTTACCTTGCTCATTTGTCGTTACCTTGCTCATTGCCGTTACCTTTAATGAACTGCAAGCGTAAGCGCGGAGCGAACGACAGAGCAAACAAAGCAAACGAAAGGCAACGTTCGACATCTTGCTCTCTCCTACTTAAGTGAGCGTATATGTGTATATATATGCGCATATGTACATATATAAATTGACGTATTTGTATTTGCATATGCCTTCTTATTGATTATTATTAATTTGATTTACTTGAAGAATTTAAAATAAAACCAAGTTTGTTAATAATACCTGTTGTTTTAATGTTATTATTATTTTTTGACGTGATAACGTCTTATAATTCTATGTAGCCGGCTGCACGCACCAAAATATGAGCAGCATGTTATATTATGTTATGATATGTTATGTTATGTTATGTTATGTTATGTTATGTTATGTTATGTTATGTTATGTTATGTTATATTATGTTATGTTATGTCATGTTAATGTTAACTTATTCTCTATATCCATACAAAATATCTATCAAACAAATAAAATTAAAATTTTCTTTTGAAAAATGCAACCATTCAATCAGTATTTTCTTATGACGTTATCACGTTAAACTATCGTCAGTAAACCGACTTTACAGACAACCTCTTTTTTTTCTGTTTGGTAGCATGCCATTTTAGAATTTTCAAATATATATGTATATATAATTGCTGCGTAAACCCTTTTTGGGTGTTTGGCCGAACTCCTCCTCCTATTTGTGGCGTGTGTCTTGATGTTGTTCCACAAATGGAGAGACCTACAGTTTCAAGCCGACTCCGAACGACAGATATTTTTGTTATGAGGGTCTTTTTCATGGCCGAAATACACTCGGAGGTTTACCATTGCTTGCCTAGGGTGACCGCTATTAGAAAAAACTTTTTCTTCATATTGGTGTTTTACTGAGATTCGAACCTACGAACTTAACCTCTCTGATTTCCAAATGGTATTCACCCACCAAACGAATTGCTGCTTAGAATTTTCAAATACGTAGCATTACTTTGACAAGTGGTACTCTTTGGCCTTTGAGACCATTAATAGCTGAGCTAGCCGTACCACTGATACGATTAAATATTCAACAGAAAAGGTGAGAAAACTATTACTATTCAAAAGTGCTCCTTTAATATGACTGAAAGAAATACAAGACGTGTTTCCTTACCTTCCGACAATAGTACGAAACATTAAATTATCCATTAAAGGAAGTTTTTCGGTTGTATTAATTTACTATGGAGTTTAAAAAACTTAAAGTTAGTATATCTCGTAAAACTGAGTTTTTTAATTACGAAATCCAATTTAAAATCATTTTATTACGTCCTAGAACTCTAAAATTGCTTCACAAACCCCATTCCAGCCTTATTTGGGCTAGCACCTCCACTTAAGCGAACACCATTGCACAACTCGCCCGCCAGAAAAATGAGAAGAATAAGAGTATTCTACACCTAATATTTTAACTACAATATTATACTTTTAAACGCAAGTTATCTTAAGCTACTAATCTCTTTTTTAATTTTTTGATATCTTAAATACGTTTCTTTTAATGTAAATACTTCTTAAGTTTTTGAGAAAATGTGTGAAATTGGTGTCTGACCTTCGATATTTCCTCTATTCTTAATTGCCGAATAAATTTTAGTGCTACTGTAATCAGCATCAATAATTCTTCCGAACCTCATTTTTCGTTGTTTCAAGCGAAACGATAAATATCTTTATTGGTTATCCAGAACGGCCCTGTAGAAATAATGTGCTGCTGATTTTTGTGTCTGGCACCACTTACTTTTTGACACAATGTGTGGTGAAAAATTGATGGTGTTTTCGTTTCACTGGAAATTAGTAATCGTTTAGAAATTTTCCAATTTATTGACGTGGGTAAAAGGGGCTCATGTATGGGTTCAGTCATTTCTGCTTTACCGAAAAAACCCCTCATAGGTGTTAATATGAGTAGTCCTCAGGCAGATATGGTTCGCGATGTAATAGCAAATAATAAGGTCGTAATTTTTTCTAAAAGCTACTGCCCTTTCTGTACAATGGCCAAGGAGGTGAGTAAAAACAAAAATATTCATATCATCAAAACATTTGGTTATTTTCTTTTAAGCAATTTCGGAAACTTTCTGTGCCCGCTTATGTTGTTGAACTGGATAGTCGCAGTGATGCTGATGAAATCCAAAATATTCTTGGCGAGATAACAGGTGGTAGAACGGTAAGCTAAATATGTAGGTTACGAGGTATAAATGAAAACCAATCCCAAGTCCAAGATACATATATATGTATATTGAAAATATATTAATTATTTGCTTTGTCTTGCGGTGTATATGCAGATTATTTAACGCCAAATTTATCGGAAGACTCTTGTCCTGCATGTAAAATATTATTTATTATATAAAGGAGTCCACGTTATTTTTTCTTCTCTTCAGTGCTTTCCCTGTTGGTGGCAGTAGTTTTCTTATTAAAATACCTTCTATTGCCATATTATCATCCGTCAGATATTCGCGATTGAAGCTAAGTAGAATAAATTTCACAAATTGTTCAAATTTAATGTTACATTAGCTGCTCTTTGAGAAGAGGGTCCTTGCATATTAAACATCGCGTACAAGAAGCAAAAAGAATATGTACATGGCCTTTCAATTAATTTGTTTACTTATGCAACAAGATGTGAGTAAAGGATTAAACATGGCTATAAAAATTTCCCTCATTATTAAGTGATACAAACTGGTTGAATCCTGCCTAAACTTCTAAGATATTCCCTGCAATAACTGTGACCTGGAATAAGCCTCTTTTTTAATTTGTATTTCGTTCATGTTCTTTTTTTTTGGGTTGGTGTAGTGCTTTCCCTTATGCTGATAAATTTTTCTATACCCTTAATTCCATTAATTTTTGAACATCAGCAATCAAGAGCTTTAGCAAGCTCCAGCACTGTATAAAAATGCTAAACTTCTTTACTTTGATTTCCATATCGATACCAATAGCTTGTTGTTGCTGTAGCAGCATAAACATTCCCCATGCATGTATGAGACATTTTGCTGGAGTGGCAGTCCTTAGTCGGATATAAATCCGGATCGTTCCAGATATTATGGCACAGTTTTAACCTTTTATTTAGTTGATATAAATGGAATACATTGCTCTATAACTCATGTATCACAAAACCAGCTCACTTTTCATTAATGGAATTATCTGTAGGCGATAGAAAAAATACATCTCTTTTATCCTAACTCTTTTTAGTCATAAAGCGATTTGAGTTGGCTTTAATGGCTGTTTCTCCATGCCTGCATAATGGGTTAATCGCAACATGGACGGCAAATGGCTAAAACTAAAGAAATAGTTGACTTGTGATAAAGTTTACCGGAAGATGAGGTGACGCTTAACTGCCAACTAAAGCAAAAATTAAATATTTTTATTTTAATAATTATAATAAAACATTTGGTCTTGACATACTCAAGATATGTTCCGCATATGATGGTACCCTACGCGACACCAACCACCTCTGAATTAGATAATATAGTTGACGGGACCTTTGTTAGATGTTTGGCCAAGTTCCTCCTCTAAACGGAGGGACCTGCAGTTTTGTGCCGCCTCCAAAAGTATTTCTGACAGAAATACACTCGGAGGTTTGCCAATTGCTTACCGACGTTAATAGATAAAATCATTCCTATCATTTGATGTGGGTTGTGTGATGAACCCGGGCACTACCGAATGGTAGTCACTCACAAACTCTTGGGCTACGGCGGCGGTATTTTCCAGTAAACTATATTTTCTGTATCGCTGTGCTACTTTCTAAATAAAAATACGGGAGTATTGTTTATTCTGCAATTTGTTCACAACTGACTTAACTAAAATATGCCATCCTAACAAGCTGCTTTGCTTGCTTCAGTCCCATTGTTATTATTGTTGTATATGCTGCTGTAGTGTCACTAGGACATTACGTCGTTTTTGTCACGCATTGTCCAAATTTGAAGCGTGAGAAGATCTTGCAATAACTTGTATTCACATTTAGTTTTTATGAGACCTTTAGCAAATTAGAACTGACCTGATGTCAGCTATATATATATATATAATTGACGTGTACATCCTTTCTGGGTGTTTGGCTGAACTTCTCTTCCTCTTTGTGGTGTGCGCCTTGATGTTGTTCCACAAATGGAGGGACCTACAGCTTGAAGCCGACTCCGAACGGCAGATATTTATTATGACGAGCTTTTTCATGGCAGAAATGCACTCGAAGGTTTGCCATTGCCTGCCGAGTGGCGACCGCTATTAGAAAGAACTTTTTCTTAATTTTGGTGTTTCACCGAGATTTGAACCAACGTGCTCTCTAAATTCCGAATGGTAGTCACGCACCAACCCATTCTGCTACGGCGGCCGCTAACCTTGGTAAAATTGAAATTATCAATATAACTATTAACAAGCCATTGAGAAAAAGGTCCCAAGAGACGTTCTTTTTGCCCTGCACCTTCTGTGCCTATAACTAGTTCTGTACAATAACGAATGTATGCCCATAGAATGCTTGTTACTAGTGTTTGTGGAATCTATAAAACTTAAAAGGCAGAGGAAACTAAAAATGAGAATTTTAAGTAAAAATAACGAAGTATGCAAGGTATTACTAAATATTACTTTTCTCCGAGTTATTTTGATAATTTTCCAAGAAAAGAACTGAATCCCCCTCATTATGAGTTTATTTTAATGTTCTGAGTTCAAATAATAAAAAATATTAATATCAAAGCTCGCACATTTTTGCAAATTTTGTATTCGGTAAAATTTTCTACGATTCGCTCTACTAGAGAATGCTGCTTAGTACATTTTTATTTACATATGTGTAGATAATTCCACGATTAAATTAGTTGAATAGCCATACTTTTATCTAAGCATTAAAATTCGGTTTCTTATTTTCAGGTGCCAAGATGTTTCATCAACGGAAAATTTATTGGCGGCGGCACTGATGTTAAAAAAATGTACGAGCAAGGGACTCTTCAAAAGTACTTCAAATAATTATTTTCAATGGTTTTACAAATTTTAAGTTTTAGTTAGCACTTGTTGTTTTTGAGAGTAGGTAAAAAAATGTACGCAATGCTATTTTTTTATATGAAATGTTATTAAATTAGACATTTAGATCTAAACTTAATAACAAATTTTATTTAAAACATTTTCATATTTGTTTGGTTTACACTAATCGCGGTAAAGAAATGTAAATAAAAAATTATTTTGAACAAATATGCTTATAATTATATCTAATCCAATCACAAGGCGGAGCGGGAATGAAAATTATAATTCTTCATGTTGGATGCTCTCGTCATTACTTGAATTTTTTGGGAGAACGCTTGTAGTATTGACTTGGGAGTAGTGATCACTATTTTCATGATCCTCTACCTTTGTCATTAATCTCTTAATTTCTAGATCGTAGTCTTTCCACTCTGGTACTATTCGTTGAGCAGCTGTTAGTTTCGCTTCTTTTGTCATTGGATTGTTGCACAAGTCAATCACTTTAGCTTTTTTGAAAGAGTTATCACTACACCACGTTTGACACCACAGCCACTCCTCCGGTAATGACTTGATGGCAACCTGATGAATCATGTTGTTTGGCAAGTCCTGATCTAAGTTTGATAAACTATTTGGATCCTGACTTAAAGCTTGATATTGTCCACGTAAACGATCACCAGCGGCAATTTTACGGAATCGCTTAAGGTCCACAACATACAAAGCGGATATATGATATCGTCGCCCCATTAGATGACTACGCCAATAGCCCTGTTTCCAAAAACGAAATCCTTCCATTTCTTTTCGAGAGTCACAAAAAGGTGTGTATGCGTATGGTGCACCACCCAGATCCATTTCGTAGAGTTCTTTGATGTCAGTGCGCACAATGGCATCTGCATCTACAAAAATGATCTTGCGTACATTGAGAGGGAAAAGAACGTCCAGAAAGAGAATTTTATAGCCCCAAATCGTACGCTGCTTCTCCGTTTGCTGATGCAGCCAGCGTGGCCACTTATATTGCACGAGCTCATATTGAAAACCATACTCCCTCGCCATATGGGGTAAGAAATCCGTAAATTGTGGCGATAAGTAATTTTTTAGGAACCAAAATTTTACTGGAGATTTTGTATGCTTCAAAACGGACAGCATCATAATTCGCATCAGTCGTTCATATAAATGTCCAGAAGCAACAGAAAATATGTTTATCGTTTCGGAATCATCGGCGCCATTTTCGCTGTTTGTTGAGACTGTAGGGCCAGCACCAAATGAACTAGCAATGGAATTCCAAATACCTGAATTTGCTTCTTCTTCGTCATCTCCTAGCAAGTCTGCGTTCTGTTTACCAGGTTTCTTTGTGACTCGCAATTTTATCACATGAGATCGCAAAGAACTAATTACCACTTTCGTTAAGTGGTTTTGATGAATGGTGTTCGGACCTTCGGCGTGGGTAATATCATAAATGTCTGCAGATTTTCCTTCACGCAGGCGCAATTCCCAAACACCAGGATTCGCTTTGAGTTGGAAATAACCCAGGTTTGCCATGACTATTGTGTCAACAATAGCGGCTGTCTTTTGTGTTCCCAATGTTACTTGGAGTCCACGGGGTGGAGCTCCAGAATTTGAATCGAAACAATGACCTTCGAGTAACAAATACTCTAATTCATACTCGCTATGAACAGGGCCACCAATTTCACTTAATTTTATGTTATCTAAGTCGTAAACAGAATGAACAGCCTCTACTAGCCAATTTTCCGGCACTTGGAGATTTTGTGTAAGTAACGAGTTAACAGGGAGACCAGTAAACTTCGCAAACGGGCCTTCTGCTAATTTACCGTTAGATTGAAATTGAACTTCCGGTTCCAGCACATATCGATAAAAGTTCTTTACTGGCATGTCACTATGTTGGCCGACTGGTGTCAAGTATATATGCATTTCACAGTTGAGAATGTTTCGCAATAAAATCAGAATGGGTGCTAGCTTTTGCGCACTGCGTGAAGCTGGATCAATGACAGCAGAAATATCAAAATGTGGCATAAGGGGTTGTTTCGGTGCTAGCCTTACGACAGAATTAGATTTCTTAATATCGTCTGGTATCTTGAATCGAGTTTTTTGTTGCTTGGGTACCAGGCTAGCGTAGAGTTTGAGCAAAGTATCGCTGGTTATTACAAGGTCATCACTCTCTTCATAATTTCCGATGCTCTGTTGTATCACTCTCCGGATTTTATCTCCATATTGAAATGCATTGAAACGATCAATTAATCCAAAATCTTCCATAGTAAACTGTTCCCCAGGAGACAATGGCCCGAATATCTTGCCGTTTCCAACTACTAAGCGGCCAGACTTATTCACTCCAAGCACACGCTGCACATATGTCCTCAACATTTTTATATGTAGTTCAGTTGAAGATAATATGTCGTTGATTGCTTCTGGAATTTCCCTTATCAAATCTGGATTCTTAAGCCATTTCAAAACCACATCTGTTGCTTCTATGGGCGGAAGAGTTTGTGAAGCGGCCCAAGCTAAGCGATTTAAATTGTGCTTATCGGAAAGATGTGAGCCTTCTGTATTCGGTAGAAATGCTACACGGACACTGCTTCCAGATTTAAGGTAACGAAGAGCATTTATTAACAAATCGCGCCCGTCAGCTTGCTCAATATCAGCAACAACCCAAATAGTTAGGAAGTTCAATTTAACCGCACCAATGCTTTCCGTGGCATGCTTACTACTAAAATACTTTATATTAGCTAATAGAGTCGCCGTCATGTCTCTATTGGAGAGCTGGGCTAGATCGCGTACATTGGTTAAGTCTTTATATTCATTTCCCGTAAAATCAAGAAATTTTGAAGAATCAGTGTTGAGAATACGTTGGTTCAAACGTGGCATAACATGGTCTTGATTCATTAAATAATCAATAACCGAATCAGAGTCGGTTAGATCTCCTTTGTATACTGCCTTCTGAAAAGTGCTAGTCTGTTGTATAATTTCTGAAAATATTGCCTCTTCGAATTCACTATCTGAATATAATAAATTTTGCTGCATAGGCACACCATTCAGCAACGCCTGAGGAGAATTAGCAAAACCCAAACGGTCAATAAATTCCTGCGACAACTGCTGCCCATAGTCATAGTCAGAATCTTCTCCTAGAATATCATCAACTTTGTTACCCGATAAGTTGCTAAACGTCTTCTTCAGCTGACTTCGTATATGTTTGTGACGTACATTCTCCGTGGTGTCGACAGTCGCAAATACATCTGTTAAAAAACTAAGAGCTGAGCGGCCATCCTTATTTTGCGTTACAAAGTTATATGCACAGATGATTGAATTATAGTCCTTAGCAGTATCTTTTTCGGAATTGCGGGTGTCAAATACAAGCCCCAGTCTCACAGGAGCTTGATGGATAACAAAGCTCTCTGCTAATTTAATGAGATTACGGCTACTTGGATTCAAAGGATCCACCACCAAAACTAAATTGAAAATGTTTTTACGTATGTTCCGCAACATTCCTGGGAAAGCAGGCCTCAACAAGTCCATGACGCTTGACGGCCAGCGGCGGTACTGCGAATCAGTCTCAATATCATTTATCCACATTACTGCTGTGTCTCTGATATCTATTGCAAACTCTTTACTTGCTCCTCCAGAAAGATCCAAAGCGAGCAGTGCTGATGCTATTGAACCTCGTATATTGTTTCTGTGCAGACTCTCAAGAACATGAACTTCACTGCGCAATGTTTCCACTAAAGCACCAAGATCCATAGTATCTGCATCAAAAAATAGGCCATTAACGAATACCGCACCATCTGGTGGGACAATGTTTAAACTGCGTCCAAACACATCAATATTATGCTTAATTTCGGCACGTAACGCTTCAGATACTTTATGACTAAGAAGGGTGCGCGCTTGCATAGGGAAATTGTGAGCGATGAATTGTAGAATTTGCAAAGCCTCATCTCCCTGCACCTCTGATATCGCAGCGGCTGCCTGCAACCCAAGATCTTGGAATTCCCATGCTTTAAGTTGCGAGATTTCTTCATTACCCTTTAAGAGATTATAGCGCAGTTGATCTAAAGAATGGGTCAAACTTGGAAAACGCTCCTTAAGTATTTTGAAGTCAAACCCTTGAATCTCTACATCATCGCCCGTATTATTCTGAACGCTGTCGTCATTTGCTTTAGGCGCATCGTCCTGACTTTTGTATTCAGTTGATTTTAGATGAAGCTCTACACCGTATCCAGACAACCGAACAGGTCGATTATGAGGGTTGAATGCAATATGATGTCGGACGATGTATCGTATATTTCCAGCAAGTGCCTCCTTTGATAGGATTTTGTGATATGTCACAAATAAATGCGACGCAAAATCACCATACAGCACCACAGTTCGGGAATTGTTTTCCGCACCCGGGTAAATGTGATCGAAACTGTATATAGTAATGTTTTCCGACGACTCCTTATTTGAATTAAGTTTGTTCTTAAGTTCTTCGATGCTGCAAACAACGTCTTCTCCTATTTGTACAAAAGTATTTGAATCGCAATTTGAGCTGGCGTATATCTTATTAGATATTTGTAAATGTGTTTGAATTCGAGGCGTTAGACTATGCAAAGATACGACTAATTTAAGCAATGGCAATTGAAGTACACTTAACCGATTGCGGGCAACATTAATTGCTGCTAAATACTGATTTGATTCCGAGGCTAAAAAGATTAAAAAACGAGAATTACGTGGTTTAACGGTAGTTCAAAGTTTCATTTACCATATTCCTTAAGCAACTTTTGCTCGCTTTGCACCTCATTCACATAGTCCCAGAAGAGAGCGGGATTTTCGTCAGACAAATATTCCGCAATTTCTAAATATAATGGGGTCTGTTGCCACTTTGCATTGATAAGCGTTGTAACAGAATAACTTTGGGTGTAAGCACCTGATAATTCTGAAGCAACATTTCCATCAAAACACGTAGAAAGCAGAACAAATAAAACCAGTACCCGTACAAACATTTCTTGAAACATCTCTTTATGTTTTTTTTTACTTCATATCTTTTTATATGTCGAATGATCTAGTTTTATACAATGCTTTTATTTATGTGTTATTCTCAAATTCGTAATATTAAAATAAATTACTAACTGTATATAAAAAGCCGGGACAAATATTTTATCTGTTAATTAGAAAACTGATGTGGCATTGAAAAACGTTGCCATTGTCTAAGGATCTGCTAAAATAAATTTAGTCACAATTCGCCGCGTTATTGTTTGGCGGAGTTGCCCTTATAGGAAAAAAATGCATTACATCGCATGCGGAATAATAATCGTATTTGTATTCTTTACGTGGGTAAAAAAAAAAGTATACAAAAACACATAATTAATTAACACCCAAACAATAACATATTTTTTTAAAGTATGTTCATATATGCAGTAATTAGATATAAATAAATCCACAAAAATTAATCTACCCATTCACATATAGCAGATTACCTGCAAAATTGACAATCAGCTGTCAATAATGCTTAGAAAGGTTTTTCTTCAAGGAAATTGGTTTGGTGGAATATTTTATTGTTTTTGGTATGCTTAATTATTATTAATGAAATGAAGAAAATACAAGGAGAAGGGAATGATAATTTAATTGCGCAATTGGCTGTTAATAACAACAGTTGGAGGAAAACCGTAAACGACTTTTACTGAGATTTCAAAATATGATGGCAGCAATACGCATGCGAGATTTGATATTACATTTTATAATAATTAATAAGAGTGTAGGGCAAGAAACCAGATGAGCGAAAAGAAAGAAGATGTTCGTTTCAACATTTGATTACACACTAATTTAAATCTATACAAGTAAAAGGAACTGACGTAAGAAAAGAAATTAAGTAGGAATTCGAGTTGTTATCTATAATAGCTACAATTTCATTATTTTCCAATAAAGAGAACAAAGCTTTTATGGGCACATACTTTTTTCTGTAATATGAAAGCATAATTAATAATACCTACCAAAAATTTTGTTAGAAACTAGCTGCACCCGGCACGCGTTGCTACGCCAACAACTAAAATAAATTTAAGAAAAATAAGTACACAAATATTCAATTCATTCTAAACCATTGGTTTATTTCGTAAAAATCGGTTGAACGGGGCAGAAGTTGCTACTCTGCGAGCGGCGAGTGGCAGCAATGAGCATATTCTACAAACCTTCTCCGTGGAAAAATACATATATATACCAAATTTTATAATAAATGGTCAAGGAACAAATGGGAAGAGCATCTGAAGTCCTGCAACTTCACCTCTGGTGTGAGCAAGCTCTGGTCCACCGTAAGGTCCCTGTCGAATGAACCCGACGAAGCATAATGACAAGGTTGATATCACCTTCAACGGTCGTGCTTCGTCGGATCCAAAGAGATGCGCGTGCTACTTTAGCCGTCAATTTATTCTGCATCCTCCGGCCGACAGATCCAAACGCAGTGCCACCAGACGGCTGCACAAGCTGACATACAACAGTGCGCCACTTGCTTTCTCCAGCGACAAGGTTCGGGGGGCCATCAAACACATGAAACCATCAAAAGCCATTGGCCCTGACGGACTTAACATGCTGATGTTGAAAAAGTTGGGTCCTTTGGGAGTAGAATATCTCACCAGGGTCTTCAACCTGTCTATGGCCACTCTTATCATTCCTGAAAAGTGGAAATTAGGGAGAGTGGTCCTACTACTGAAGCCTGGGAAACCCACCAACCAAGGGAAGTCTTATCGTCCGATAACTCTCCTTTCTCCAGTAGTGAAGACTCTTGAGGCCCTTCTACTCCCACTCTGTACGACACACTTGACTCCAACCTCGCACCAGCATGATTTCCGAAGAGTGCACAGCACCACCACGGCCCTCACCGTCATTAACACCCAGGTAAACCGCGGGCTCAACCAAAACCACCCCTGCGAGAGGACTGTCCTAGTAGCGTTGGACCTAAAAAAGGCTTTCGATAAAGTCAGCCATGCCACGCTACTAGATGACATTTAACAGTCGACACTCCCGCCATGGCTGAAGAGATGGATCGCGAACTATCTGAGTGATCGTCATTCGTCTCATTCGTCGGTGATATTCCGAGACCAAACATCTAAACAGAGGAAAATAAAGCAAGGTGTACCGCAGGGTTGTGTCTTTTCACCCTTGCTTTTCAACTTCTATATCTCGAAACTCCCCCAGCCACCAAAGGGAGTCTCCCTGGTCTCATACGCCGACGACCGCACGACCGGGCAATGACATTGATGGCTTTTGCTCCAAGGTAAACGACTACCTCGCCAGCCTTTCTCGCTGTTTCACTGCGAGGAATTTACAATTCTCCCCCACTAAATCCACGGCAACCCTTTTCACCACCTGGACAAAAGAGGTCAAGCTCAATTCAAAGTGAAAGTCGATGATACACAAATTCCGATGGTTAACAACCCCAAAATATTGGGAGTTACCTTTGACAGCTTGCTCTCCTTCTCAGCGCACACAACCGCTATTGCAACGAGAGTACAGAATCGCAACAAGGTACTCAAGTCGCTCGACGGCAGCACTTGGGGCAAAGACAAGGAAATGTTGCTGTCGACTTTCAAAGCACTGGCACCAGTGATTCGCAGTGGACGAAGCTTCAGACCTGCCAAAACATTGCTTTAAGGACCGTGACCGGATGTCTTCTGATGTCACCTATACAACATCTACATAATGAGGCCCAAATACTGTCTGTTAAGGAGCATAACAAATTGTTGAGTAAACAGTTTCTGCTAGGGTGCTACCGCAGGTCTCACCCATGCAGACACCTGCTCGAGCCTGAGCCCCCTCCTAGGCATATTAGGAGGCATTTCCTGAACTACGCGGACGAGATCTCAGACACAACAAACAGACAGTTACTGGATCGGACAGTGTACAGACATGCCATAAATAACATTCATCGGGAGACTCTCACCACCTTCTTAAGCTCCCGACCCCCGAATGCCGTTATCGGAGTCCAACCACCACCAATTGCAGACGAAGAGCTCCAACTTCCCCGAGAGTCCCGCGTAACACTGGCACAATTACGTTCTGGATATTGTAGCAGGTTAAACTCCTACTTATTCAGAATCGACCCCGACATACTAAACATATGTACAGCATGTGAAGGCACCCCGCACGACACTAACCACCTTCTCACATACCCCTTAAAACCTACTCATCTAACACCCTCTCCCTCTCCCTCTGGACCCAACCTGTCGAAACAGTATGTTTCTTGGGCATACTTTCGATGAGCCAGACGAAGGCGACCCTTAGATGAGCCACTGACGGGGTTTGTATTACTGCTACAACAACAACAATAACAGATCTCGGCAGAAGATACGAGCTGCCAGGTTTAGAAACAACGAACAAAATGAAGGGGAATTACTTGTTTGTGAAGAGGAAGAGTTGGCGAAAGCAGTGAAAAACCAAAAAACCAGAAGAAGTCTAACGTCCGACTAATCAAAATCGTGAAATATAAAGTAACTGTTCTGGGAAAGTGGCACCTATAAATAAGAGAGTTTATTTTATTTTTTTGTAATATTTTATCTACAAAACTATAAGTTAATATACAAATTAAATCGATTCTTGACTATTTGTAGCAAATTCTAAATCCATAATTTAGAAGACAGCTCGATTTGAAATTTCCTCAACCTCGAAAAAACAAAATTTCGATAGAATTTAGATTCTGGGATTTGCCAAAAATAAATTCACTCGTTGCGAAAAACCGATAATTGTAATTGCTAATATATATGTAAATATATTCTCACTATTTTGACTTCATGGAAGGTTGTAAACGCATAATGGTGCGCACACTCACCGACGTAAGCGCAAGATCGTGTCAGCTGTTTTGATGGAACTAATGAGAGCCCCACGTAAATGAAAAGTTACCATCCTTCCGTATCATAGTATCGTAGATTTTTAGTGCGCCCACTGACCAACGCATCGTAGTCCCTTACCGCAGCTCGTAGAGAATACAAAATTGATCAAAACTCATCCCGTAGAAAACAACTACGTTATTTTAGTTACATATTTACACAATACATCCGTTTGTGTGTGTTTGTGTTTGGTGGTATCTACACAATGTTGCCATTGATGTTTTTGCTTACATACTTTTTCACACATCCGCGTTATCAGTTACAATTTTTCATTGTATAATAAACTGAAGCCAAAAACCACCAAATGCAAATAGTTCATTTATCTATAATTAACATTGTTCAACATTGTTTTTAAGTTATTTTAACAAAAATTTAAATTTTTCCAAGTTTATTTTGTAAATGATTTCGAAATATACAGTTTGGGAACACTGTGTGGTGAGAGAGCAATCAGCTGAGACGATTCTACGGAGTTTTCCAAAACCCTACGATAAAATCTACGATACGGAAGAGTGGTCATTTTTCATTCACATGGGGCTCTCATTAGTTTGATCGTAACAGCTGACAAGTTTACGTCGGTGATGCTGCATACAGTAAATGCTTGTAAATGAAAAATTACTTCCCTTCCGTATCGTAATACCGTAGATTTTATCGCAGGATTTTTGAAAATACCTCTCAGCATTGCTCTAGGGGATGCGGTAAGGGACTACGTACGTCGGTAACTGTTTCCAGCATGAGTGTGCACAGTATTTACCGATGTATTGTGTATATATATAACTAAAAGAACGCAGTTGCTTTCTACGAGATAAGTTTTGCTCAATTTTGTGTTCTTTACGTGCAGCGGTAAGGGACTACGAAACGTTGGTCAGTTTACGCACCATAATTCATCGAATTTGTCTCGTAGTCTCTAGCAACGAGTACCATAGATGACTAGATGGGAAACTCCTTTTCTCGTGAGAGCGCTGAAAAATGTGCATTTTTTATAACATTTTCCAATATTGCCACACCAGTAGAAACATGAATTGGGTATTTTTGAAACAAAAATTGGGAAGTTTTAGTTTCCACACCACCATTGAGATAGTATTTAGTGTGCGGTTGCCCAATAGTATATTACTCGTAAACACCTGCATATACAAAAAATAACCACAATCCGTATGAAATATGTACATTAATAACCAAAAAAATTTAAAATGTATATGTAAATGAAATTATTTAAAACTGATATACAAAAGTAATTTAATAATAATAAAGCAATGAACCCGACAAACATAAGATATAATTAAAAACATGGCATATTGCGATTTTTTAATATAACACAGAAAGTGGGTAACAAAAAAAAAAAAATTCTCAAACCACGAACAGAATAAGTTAAAGCAGATTACCTTTAATTTTTGTAAAATATCTCAAACTCAAATTCAATTCCCTTACCTACGCTTTTCAACCATAGAATACTTACGTATATACAAATTTACATAAACCAACACACAGTTTTCAATAAAATTACAATATGTACATAAGACTAATTAAAAGTAGAAGTCGAAAAGGATATAACGAGCTTTGGATTCTACAAACTCACTTCTATTCAAATTATTACATTTCAATTGATTTAATTTTAAGACAAATAATTATAAACATTTCAACAGGTCATTTCTCCATTAAGCAAAAACAAATTGCTTTCGTCAGTTATTTTTGGCGCGTTTCTTCTGGCAGCCTGCCATTTCGCCTATCAGCTGTTCAAAATCCCATAATGTGTGAGTGCTGCCAAGTTTTGAAACGTCCTCATGGGCGCGCTCTCTCTCAAAATGAAAGAGTTTCCCATCTTATTTCTTATCTATGCTGCCAGGGTCATCTATGCTGCCAGGACTTCAGAAATAACCTAAGTATAATGTTTTGACTTTTATCAAAACTGTCAATTAAATTGTTATATAATATTTAATACTTCTCAACTTTCCATATAACTATCAGAGTTGATATTATTATGTTCGAGTAATTCGAAGTGAAATTTATTTCAGACGAAATTCGCAATACGTACTTTCATTTCGGGCGAATAGAAAAAATCCTCGTGAATTATTTTCCGCGCGAAATTCATATAAGATAAGGGATTGAATATAAAATTTCGTGACATCTTGAAAAGTATCAAATTAAGGACGATTGCTGAACTATCGAATAATTTGACAGGAGAATGAACAGCTATTGGCTGGTTATCGGAAATTACAAAAAAGTATCGACTTTTTACTCTTATTTACTTAAGCATTATTACTTTCCTGCAGAACGGTTTGGCAATTTTGTTAACAAATGAAATGCACATTAGATGATGGAAGCACAAAAGGTTATAAGATTAAATTTAGTATTCCTATTTTAATATCGAATATTTCCCACAGTCTTTGCTAAAGCGGTGCAATCACTTTCAAAGTTTGGCGGCGATTTGTTCGTGGAGGCCAATAAAGATGGAATGCAATTACGTACTTTGAATTCAACGAAATCTGCAGTTGGGACATACCGTTTCAGTAGAAGCTTCTTCGACTGCTACGAGGTTATCCTAAATGAAGAAAGCTATTGTAAACTTGACATGAGGGCTTGCCTTACTGTGTTCCGCAGCACGAAGCAGGTATGTAACTCTGTGTATGTACGTGCGTTTTTTTAATATAAATTCTCCATAAGCATCGAGGGTAATTTTTTTAGGAATGTTTTATGGATTTCCAACGAGCTGAGTTGATTTGTACCTTGTAACAAATTGGTTTGTTCCGAGTTCGATGTCGATGCCCAATGTGGGCATGAGTCATATACGCAAAAAGAGTTTTCTAATCAAATCCAATCCTAAGCAGGCAATAACGAACCACCGAGTGCACTTCTGTCACGAAGCTTGTACACCGTAGAAGCTGATGATACTAGGCACACAGTCAATCAATTCCGAACTGTCACAATTGTTGTACTTCGACCATCAAGACCTCGACATTTCAAATGCATGTCTATATGTGCAGAGTCTTCGAGAGGTACTAACCAACTTTTCACATATCCACTCAAACCAACTCACCTAACACCCCTCTCACTATGGCCCGTTACCGTATGTTGGACTCGATGACAAATATTTGCTGTCCAACCACTACCTATTGCAGATGAAGAGCTCCAGCTTCCCCGTGAGACTCGTGTAACACTGGCACAATTACGTTCTGGATACTGTAGCAGGTTAAACTCCTACATATCCAGAATCGACCCCGACATACATACAAACACATGTCCGGCATGTGAAGGTACCCCGCACGACACTAATCACCTCTTCACATGCACCCTCAAACCGACTCATCTAACCCCCCTCTCCCTCTGGACCCAACCTGTCGAAACAGCATGTTTCCTGGGCCTACCCCTAGATGAGCTAGACGAAGACGACCGATGATATGCCTACACAGACAGGTCTACCTATGCTGTTAAAACAACAAATATTTGCTCAAGCATTTATGGGGGAATATTTACGTTACAACACAGCAGTGCACCGACAATAACAAATATGTCAATTGGAAGGAATAATAATAGCCTTCAATTCATGCTGGAAAAACTCTTACCTTATAAAATCCAAATTACTCCTTAAGAGTAGAAAAGATTAGAATAATTGTTTGGCCTTATTCTGAGGGTATCCTAATTATTTCCAACTGCTCCATGCTCCCACTGTAATGGGCTATTATTGTTTGCTCGTACCGACGTTAGCAAATTGAAAATTAAAACTGTTTTTATGCTGTATATGCTAATTCCTTCTTCAGTTAAGCATTTTTGTTACCATATTTAGATTTTCAGATTTGCAACCCAAGTTCTATAACTAACATTTTATATTCTAGGTAGAACGTTGTGATATGACGTATTTAAGCGACAATGCAAAGTTTCAAATACAGCTAAAGTGCCAACATGAAACACTTAAGAATACTTTTATATCGGTCGATGAGGAGGAGAATATAACAGCTGAAATGGCACCTGAAAGCACATGCAACAAGTATGTTAAGTTAATTGAACCATTCTGAAAATATGCTGTGATTACAATTTCGTATTTTAGTATTCGTGGGTCACATAAGATATTCACTGAAATATCAAATAACTTCAATCCAGCAGAGGAAGAGATCACGCTAGAAGCACAAATTAAAAAAATCAGTATCAAAAACTATGTGGAGGGATCAAGAGTTAATGAGAAATTTATGCGATCTCAGTTACAATTAAAGTAAATATTTTCAAAATTTACTTACCACACAGTAAATAATTTGCTCTATTAAACGATAATTTTTTATATAGTGCCGAAGAGTTCGAAGACTACAAGATAGGAAAGGAAACATCTATAACATTTTGCTTGAAAGAATTTAGAGCTTTTTTAATATTTGCTGAGGCATTAAACGAAAATGTATGTCTTCAATTCACCGAGGCCGGTAGGTAAGTTTATTTCCTTTTTTGTAGATGCCGATTCATTATATGTAATATATGTTTATAACAGTCCCGTGTTTATGGGCATAACATCCAGAGATGAAATTCACTGCCTACTTATCATGTCTACTTTGTCACCAGAAGAAATAAGCTTTACTGATAGTTGTCAAGAAACAGACGTCCAAGATAGCACAATGAAAAAAGTTCACAAGCGGAAAATGGTAAACAACAAGGCAATTAGTCAATCTAAAAGTCTTAAACAAGATTTAGAGAAGTGCATTGCAGAAGAATCAACACTAAGCAATAGCTCATCCTTATTTAATTTCGAAAGACACAGTAATAAGGATAGTTTTCCTTCCATTGTGGCTATTCCTCGAAACCAAGGTCAACCGATAACGGCCATATCCGGGTCCGATGCGAGTATGGTTTTACTGCCATCAGTATCTGGGGAATCAGACAGATCGCCGACAACACATCGCCAACAAAATTATGCTTCAACTGGATGTGAAACGGATATAACTAATATGCTGAGGCCAATAAGCGGTGACGATGTAGATTGCATTCCAGAGTCTCCAAAGCGCCAAGAAAGGGCGAATTTGCGTACTATATTTTCTCGTTGTTTTCATTCCACTTACGTACCAGTGGAACCTTCAATAGGTAGTCAGATATATGCTCCAGCTTCAGACACAGAAGATTGAAAATAAATTCACATACAAATTAATAATTTTATTTTTATTTTTCTGTACAAAATTAGAGGTTAATATTCGTTAAAAAGTTTGTAGTGAAAACATTCGAATTTTTTTCATGCAGCTGCTTTATATTCACCTGAGAGTTTTTTAACGAACTTAATACTGACTGCAAGGTTACCTGAAATAAAAATATATAAATTACTCAAACATATGTAACTATGTAAAATCTTTGGCCCAGAGATTCACTACGGCCGATAATGGTTTTTAACATGGTGAGCAGAATTCAGCGCATTCTGAAAAGCATTACTTTGTATCGATGGCTTAATATAGAAAAGACGTATCTACACTTTTCGTTACTTTTCAGGAGAAGGAAAAAACTGAATAAAACCTTAAAAACTTAAGATGCAAAAAACATTTCTATTGCAATTTTTATTCAAAACAGGTAACAAATTCAATTCTGGTATAGTTTTGTTATTATTTTTAATTTCTTTGAAGTTATTTGAGATAGGGCTTTTTGTTATTATTTTTCTTGAAAATAAATTTAAGTTAGGGCTTTTTGTTGTAAGTTAAAATTCGGACAAACTATTATAATAATTCATGTTTGAAGTAAAATAAATAAATAATTAAAACTAAAATACATATTTCAAGGTAGATGTTATTATACTGAAAACAAATTAGGTTTTATAAGGTAAATTATCATAAAAATGGTGGCAATCTGCTGAAAGAAATTTTTTTAGATCTTGCAAATGGTCCCACTTGTTTTAGATATGGCTATTTTCTCTTTATAAAGACAATCGGGGGACACATTTTTAATCGGAAACTTCGATCTCTGTGGGAGTAACTGATATTCATCTGTTACATTTGTTTTAAAATAAATTGATCCTGACGAGTCATACGCCAAGGCTCGAAGCATGCTTACTGCATGATCTCCAATGCCCCTGCCTGTAATTTAAGAAAAGCTTAGTATATATATCTAAAGAGTTGTTCAACAAGGCGTTAGACAAAACAGTATTACGGTTTTGGTGAAAGCAACCATTCGAGTAAATAATAATGTGATGGGTTTCAGGCGATGGAGCATGGAAATTCCTAAGTGCTTAATAATACATGTAGCAAAAACGGAAGAGATTAAATTTGGTTTGAGATTATCTGTAACAGAAAATACAAATAAGTTTATTTGCAATGTTGATTCTCTTGAGTACCTTCAATGTTGAATCAAAGTATACCAAATGAACAAAAGTTGATTAACAACTTGAAAGAGGTTGTGAACAAAAATCTATCATTTAATATTTAATGCCCACAGACGAACATGGACATTTCCGAATGCATTAATCCATTCGGTTTGGATTGCTTTACGTCTTACTGCAATATATTTATGAATATCAATTTTCTATGCCGCAACGTTAATCATTTACTAAACACTTACTCTATATCCACTGTTAAATGAGAGAATATTTAACTTGAATGTCAGGCCACAATTTTACATGCCCCTGCTTTAAAAACGAGAAATGAACAGTTGTCCAAAATACAAAGCTTTTTAAGCCTTCTACACAATTATAAAGCTGTGCTTCATTTTTAAATATCATCGCTATATGCACAAAGTTGTCGAGGCTTACATTTTGTTCGAGGAAATTGTGTTCTAATACCGCCCGATCAAAAACTTTTTACCTGTGACTTCATAAGCAGTTGCTCCGTACTTAGTAGTTGTTTAGATGCAGTCGTTACAAAGCCTTTCACGAACGTTGACATATTTTTGTATATTGCTATGTTATTTTCAACTAGAATAGAAGATTGTAAATGAAATCAAAGCGGAACAAGTATTAGAGAAGGCACACACTTAATTTCCGTTGCAATAAATTATTCTTATAACGTGATTCAGCCAGGATATTTTCGCTGTAAAGTGCTGGGATCTTTTTCTCATATAGATCTGCGGGAAATTCATATCAAATTGTATGTACTTGCAAAATTTAGACTTTAATTTACCTTCATCTGACTCAGTTGCTTCGCCAGCAACTTCTGAAGCAAATATATTTGTTCTCTACCAACAAAGAAAAAAAAAACAATGAGCAATAAAATATAAATATCCAGGTACACATCATTACTTTTACATGTGTTTCTTCATCCGATTCAGACGCTTCACCTCGAACTAATTCAGTCATGTTTGAAATTGTGAACATTTGTTTACAGCCTCTATTTTGTGTCCCCATTATGGTTTATTAGAGCTGGTAAGAAATCGATGGCACTAGCGATGTATCGAATTTTGTACTTGTTCACGCTACCATCGTTAGAAACATTTGCATGACTTGTTCTGGAGCAAAACTACTCGCTTGAGAACTAAAATTATGGTAAGCGAAATGCATAAAATTACGGGTAATACAATTTTAAAAAGTTCAGCTTTCATTGGTGCTGGCGGTGCTTGGCACGGGTTAGTTCTTGATCGATCGCAACAAATGCGAGAAAAAACTATCTTTGTATCTCGGCACCGTCCATGGAATAATCAGCAAAACTAGCCCAATCATAAGTGGTGTGTTTAAGTAAATATTAGTTTTAAGTTTTTTTAGTATTAAGATTTCTGTAAAACTCTTCTTTTTATATTTGAACCAATTTGAAAAGAAACATGGAAGTATAAAAATTTCAAAGATTCTATCGGTAATATGAATTTCTTTCTTTTTATACATCGATGGAGCCACATCGATATTTTGGCACCTTATATTTTATGGTGCTCATAGTGCTCATGGTGCTCACAGTCACTAACGTAAACGCAGGCCCGTGTCAGCTGACACGATGAAACTAATGAGAGCCCCATGCAAAATAAGTTCTTACCACCCTTCCGTTTCGTAGTATCGTAGATTTTATCATAGGATTTCGGACAGTTTTCGCAGAATTGTGTCAGCTGATTTCTCTCTCACCACACATTGTTGTCAAACAGTACATTTCGAAATCATTTATAAAATAAACTTAGAAAAATTTTAATTTTTATTAAAATAACTTAAAAACAAGGTTGAATAATGTTAATTATAGATAAATGAACTATTTGCATTTGTTGGTTTTCGGCTTCGGTTTATTATACAATGAAACATTGTAACTGATAACGCGGATGTGTGAATGCAAAAATATCAATGGCAACATTGTGTCGGTACAACCAAACACAAACATACACAAACCGATGTAGTGTGTAAATATGTAACTAAAAGAACGTAGTTGTTTTCTACGAGATAAGTTTCGCTCAATTTTGTATGTCCTACGGGCAGCGGAAAGGGATTACGATACGTTGGTAAGTGTCAGCACTATATGCCCTACGGTGGCCGTCGTAACCGAATGGCTTGGTGTGTGACTACCATTCGGAATTCAGAGAGAAACTAGGTTCGAATCTCGGTGAAAGACCAAAAAAGAAGAAAACGTTTTTTCTAGCGGTCGCTCCTCGGCAGGCAATGGCAAACCTACGAGTGTATTTCTGCCATGAAAAAGATGCTCATAAAAAATATTTGCCGTTCGGAGTCGGCTTGAAATTGTAGGTGCCTCCATTTGTGGAACACCCAAAAAAGGTGTATTAATCAAACCGATATTTATGTTATCAATTATTGGTGCCATGGCCATAAACAGCTGATATTTACATATCCTATCTCATTTGTGCAGTTCGAAATGCAGAAACCAAAGAAAAGATAACAAGTATACCACAATCAAGGTGGATTTAATAAGGTGACAGCATTCACCCAGCTGAATTTTTCGCCGTAGGTATGGCTTACGTCAAAATGATATGCTTTGTTTGTATGTATTGGTATGTTTACATTCGTATGTTTACATTTGCTTGCTGATTTTGACGTGATGCTTGCACCAAACGCAACAACAAATAAATGTAGGGTTTTACTTATATGTGTTTGCTGTCACCTGTAATAAATTCGCCTTGACCACAATGCAACACAAGCCAACACTATGCAACTGGTTATGGTTACGGCGAAAAACTAAAATTCAATTGGTCTCTATGGTTATTATTATGACTACGGAATTACCGTTGCTTGCAAATTGTTGTAGTTTTTATCAAAGCAAATTCAATAAATGGTGACACTAGACCAATAACAACGTTTTGTACATTAGAATGTCACGATGGCTACTGAATGATTTTATTTATTTATTGAAGTAAAAATTAGTCAACTAAAACAAATTGGTTCACAGATTAATACAGTCTCATGACGGGCGCACACCTTGCATACAGAGTTCTTATAAAACCATTATGGGGAAAATCTAAATTATAAATTGGAGTATTCGCCCCAGAGGAGCAATCCACGAAACCTTGAATAATATTAAAAACGAAAAATATAGACAAAATAGATCGTAGAGACGGCATAGATTTCAAATTGATAAGCAGGTATCTAGAATAGTATGAGTGTATGGGCTAATGAAAATGAAGGGAACGTGGAGGTCCCCCGATGAAGGATGCATATTCCATTTTAGAACGAACAAATGATGTGCCAAAATCTCGAAAAATAAAGCAACTGTTTTCAGAAGGTGCCACCTTCTGTACTCAATTATACAAGGAGAAGGAATAGCTAATTTAAATGCGCAATTGGCTGCTAATAATAAACAGTTGGAGGAAATCTGTAAACGACGTTTACTGAGGTTTCAAAAAATTGTGGCAGTAATACGTATTCGAAATTCGATATTACATTTTATAATTAATAAGAGAAACGCTTTTTTTCTGTTATATACCTAACAAAAATTTTATTAGAATTATGTCTACAAAGTTTTCTTTGCCGGTATCTATTTTATTAAGTTTTTACTTTGACGTTTTTCATTACACGCGTAAAAATAATGATCTATTACACAGAAACACACAGGGTTGTAAGCCCAAAAGTATGATTATTATCTAGGATTATTTTATAATCTCAGATTTTAGGAGAGAAATTTTGTGTGGGAAATCTGGCTTTTTAATTACGGATTGGGAGTTACGCACGAAAAGGTAGATCATCTACTTATATGTGAACGTATTATTACTTAAACGTTCTGCTTTTTCAATTGTATTCGAGATCTTTATACCAGAGTGTTCACAGCAAATACGAAAATAAATAAATATGATTTTAAACTACATTTTGAATTGACTGCTCACCGTTTGTTACAGGTGGCGCAAAAGTAACCTTGCGATGTTTTTAGGCTATAATTTAAAAAAAAAAAGAAAACCTTTGATTCTTCTTGTGGATTATTTTTATTTGGTCTTTTAATTTTTTTTACATCAAGCCGAGAATATGATGTCATGTAAATGGCCGCCGCCACAGTTGATTGCCATTTGAGCCCTTTTTATGGCATTTTCCATCATATAGGTCCTCACATCGATAGGTCCTCACATTCTTGACGGATATTGTCTTTAAGAGCTGCAAGAGTCTGAGGCTTGTTGACATAAGCCCGCGACTTCAAAAAGCCCCACAAAAAGAAGTCTGGAGCGGTCAAATCAGGCGATCTTGCTACGCCTGGCAGCATCTCGTGTTGTGCCAGTCTCTGGGAGCGGCTAAACGTCGCAGTGTTTCTCCAGTAGGCGTTGGACGGCGAGGAAATTTGCGACGAAATTCACGTTGTGCCAAAGTCACCGACCGATTATTGGTCAAATAAATAGACAGCAATTTTCCGCGTTCTGGAGCAGTGTAGCGTAACATTGTTTATTAACGTGTATTTCGCATGTGTTTACTACACAAATGTCAAAACAGAACTGACATTAGGGGCCAATCGGAAAATTTATAGCATTTTCTGATAGGAGGATTACTTTAGCGCCACCTGTTATATAAATATTTTTTGAATAAAAAATATACAATTCTCGAATGCTTACATAGAACATTCGTAATGAAAACAAAATTGTAAAACAACAAACAGAATAAATAAAAACAAATAGAAATATAAAATAAATAAAAAACAAACAGAATAAGTTAAAGCCAAATAAAAACAAGACTTTGCTCGTAAAGAATGTTACATTCCTGATTAATTGCTGCAAAACTGTTATTAAATTGTACATGGAAAACAAGTATTTGCGCGAAATCGACAAACAATTGGCAAATCGCATAATACGGTGCAAAGTGTTATTGCTAATTACGTTAATACTGCTGCTAAAATATTGACTTCACGTGCGGAACGCAACATAGAAGCATAAGTCGCGCAAAGTCTCAAAATAACTTCCACAATACTAAGCCGAAATATTATAGAGTCTTTGCATAAAAAAGTTTTGTGAAAAGAAAATACAGAACATAATGAAAAAAACCGTATTCCTATCGTTAAGCATGGAGAGGGAAATGCAATGGTTTGGAGGTACATAGGTGCATCTGGAGTAGGAAAAATAGTTTTTATTAATGATAAAATGGGCAAACATCTGTAGTTAAACATTTTGAGGAATAATTTGCATGATAGTACCGTTAAACTTGGACTGCATGCTAAAGGGTTCTTGTCATAGATAACTAGATGTGAAACTTATTCATTTTGAGAGAGAGCGCGCCCATGAGGACGTTTCAAAACTTGGCAGCACTCACACATTATGGGATTTTGAGCAGCTGATAGGCGAAATGGCAGGCTGACAGAAGAAACGCACCAAAAATAACTGACGAAAACAGTTCCTTTTTGCTTAATGGAGAAATAACGCGTTGAAATGTTTATAATTATTTGTCTTAAAATTAATTCAATTGAAATGTAATAATTGAAGTGAGTTTATAGAATCCAAAGCTCGTTATATCCTTTTCGACTTCTACTTTTAATTAGTCTTATGTACATAATGTAATTTTATTGAAAACTGTGTGTTGGTTTATGTAAATTTGTATATACGTAAATATTCTATGGTTGAAAAGCGTAGGTAAGGGAACTGAATTTGTGTTTGAGATATTTTACAAAAATTAAAGGTAATCTGTTTTAACTTATTCTGTTCGTTGTTTGAGAATTTTTTTTTTTGTTACCCAATTTCTGTGTTATATTAAAAAATTGCAATAAGTCATGTTTTTAATTATAACTTATGTTTTTCGCGTTCATTACTTTATTATTATTAAATTACTTTTGTATTTCAGTTTTAAATAATTTCATTTACATATAAATTTTTTGCTTATTTATGTACATATTTCATACGGATTGTGCTTATTTTTAGTATATGTAGGTGTTTACGAGTGATATAAGGCTATTGGGCAACCGCACACTAAATACTAACCTCAGTGGTGGTGTGGAAACTAAAAATTCCAGACCTTTGGTTCAAAAATACCCAATTCATGTTTCTACCGGTGTGGCAATATTGGAAAATGTTATAAAAAATGCACATTTTTCAGCGCTCTCACGAGAAAAAGAGTTTCACATCTAGTCATCTATGGTTCTTGTTCCAACAAGACAATGACCCAAAATATTCATCTCATCTCGTGTAATGCTGAAAACAGTGAACACGGCACGGAATCCCTTACCGCAGCCCCTTACCGTGCACAAAAACTCACCCCCGAGAACAACTGCGTTCTTTTAATTACATATTTACACAATACATCGGTTTGTGTGTGTATGTGTTTAGCTGTATCTACACAATGTTGCCATTGATATTTTAGCTTATACACTTTTTCACACATCCGCGTTATCAGTTACAATTTTATATTGTTTAATAAACCAAAGCCAAAAACCAACAAATGCAAATAGTTCATTTAACTATAATTAACATTATTCAAAAGTATTTTTAAGCTATTTTAACAAAAATTATTATTTTTCTAACTTTATTTTGTAAATGATTTCGAAATGTACTGCTGGGCAACACTGTGTGGTGAGAGAGTAATCAGCTGAGTCGGTATTAGGGGATTTTTTTAACAATCGTGAAATAAAATCTACGGTACTACGATACGGAAGGAAGGAACTTTTCATTTACATGGGGTTCTCATTAGTTTGATCGGAACAGCTGAGTCGGGATTGCGTTTACGGTGTTCACTGTTTTCAGCATAAGAATGGCTTATTTACCCCTGTAAGCAGCTTAAATATTCACTTCAATTATCGAATCTGAACCCAATTGAGCATGTCTGGAAGCTCTTAGAAAAGAGAATCACAAAACACAAAATAATGCCAACGGCATCTTAAAGACAGCTTTAAGTGTTGAGGAGAAAATTGCAGCTAGGTATTGATAAAAAGTATGCAACGACGATTTTCATTATTTTTTAATAAAATATTCCTTATATGGCTATGTACGATAATATTTTTGCATAAAATTGTGCCTTATTTCGTTATTGCCTTAAGTTCTCTAATTCCAGAAATGAAATTGAAAGTTATTGCTCCTTAAATGGAGCATTCCATGGTTCGTACGGGACAGATCGTACGAATTTTTACTGTTTACAACCTTAATTATAGACACCCCATAACTTTTTAAAACGAGTTCTTTAGTGCACTAATACTGTGTGGTAGTTTCCTAAACGAAACCTATAAACGTGCTTTAAAATATTCGCATATCTTTGCAAAATCAAAAAAAAAGTATATGTTCGTACGGGACAGCTCCAGTCTACCACTACTCTGAGTTATAGTGAATTAAGTGAAATCTCAGCGAAACTAATAATATTAACAAGAAAACGAAAATGACATTTGATTGTGATTGTATTAGAGTTTATTAACGCAACAAACACATTTAAAACATATTTAGTTTAAATGACTTATAGTGTAAAAATGAAAATGTTCGTACGGGACGCGTACGAAATTCAGCTCAGATGAGTGGGTTTATTGGGGCATGTGAAAAGGTGGTTAGTGTCGTGCGGGGTGCCTTCACATGCTGGACATATGTTTAGTATGTCGGGGTCGATTCTGGATAGGTAGGAGTTTAACCTGCTACAGTATCCAGAACGTAATTGTGCCAAGATTACGCGGGACTCTCGGGGAAGCTGGAGCTCTTCATCTGCGATGGGTGGTGGTTGGACTCCGATAACGGCATTCGGTGGTCGGGAGCTTAGGAAGGTGGTAAGGGTCTCCCGATGGATGTCGTTAATGGTCTGTCTGTATACTGTCTGATCCTGGAGTGGTCTGTCTGTTTTGTCCAGGATCTCGTCCACGTAGTTGAGGAAGTGTCTCCTGATGTGCCTGGGAGGTGGCTCGGGCTCGAGCAGGTGTCTGCATGGGTGAGGCCTGCGGTGACACCCTAGCAGAAACTGCTTGCCGAGCATTTTGTTGTGCTCCTTAACTGGGAGCATGTTAGCCTCATCGTGTAGGTGTTGAATTGGGGACATCAGGAGACATCCTGTCGCGGTCCTAATGGCAGTATTCTGGCAGGTCTGTAGCTTCGTCCACTGCGTATCACTGGTTCCAGGCGACCAGACAGGTCTTTTTATATTGCCACCGACTCCGTCTACAACTCCTTTACCATGGGAAGTGGCAAAATACTTCCATTCAAATTGTTTGCTATATCTTTCAGAGAGATATACCAATAACGAGACCATATAACGATTTTTGAATTCAGAAGAAGGAACATCACACCATATAACTTCTTTAATTCTTTCGCCATGATCTGCTGCAAAAATTTTATCATACAAATATGTCACGAAGGCGAATATACTGTCTTTATCTTTTTGCTTTGTATCAAAGCATATCACAAAAGTTTTACATTGCATTGCATTTTACACTTTCCCTGCTCCATAAAGCTGACTGCACCTCGTTTTGATATGCGCAAGAATAAGACATATCAAAATCAATTTGAAGTATTCTTGCATGTTCATTATTTTTATCGCTTTGGAATGCTTGTGCTTGTACTTTTTAATATTCATGTGATACATGACATATGGTAAGTCCGATATAAGGTTTTCGTGTAACTCTCCACAACTGATTTCTTCTGTCTTCAGTTTTACTCGTTGATCGTCTCCTTTTTTCCATTGCTTATAAATTATATTTTTTCCTGGCTCATAAAGTATTACTATTTTACTTCCATTTTTACATGTATCGCACACATTTCTCCAACAGCTTGAATTAAGGGCCGTATCACAGACAATGTTGCTCCAGTAGGAGCTATTGTAGCTCACTTTCAAACACTTCAATTTTAGAATAAAATTCTCGTGAATCATAAATTTGCACTGTTCTGATGGCGTGTCTTTTAATAACAAAACATTTTTCGGTCGTAGTGCACAAAATCTGGAAAACTCTATTTTTATGTTCGGAAACTCTTCATTAAATATATAAAAAGCTTCTTTTAAAAATAAGGTGAGGTAGTGCTTTTGTAATGTTAGTTTTTTACCGTTAGTCCAACAGACCATTGTGTCGTTCATGCCCTGGCATGTATAAACAATGTCTGGACGAAAGTAAAAATCTTTCACCATTTTGGTGGTTTCGTCATCGTTAATTGGTTCATTTATAGATTTATTCCTAACGTTATCAATACTAATTCCAAGTTTTTTTGCCACACCCGCTACAACAGCCTTTTTTATAGTGGGTGAACTGGGTAGACTTCGCATACATTTCAGCCTCAGCATTCGTTTGCTTACATTTGAATGGAAAACATTCAGATGCGCAATCACCAACAATATTTGAACCAGCCTCCCTGTCTTGGGTTTGGATCAACTTTTTGGCTCTTTGGACTCTCTTTTTTTCTTTTTCGTACTTCTTCCTCTTCTGCATTTCTTGCCGGGTCATGGCTTCAGTTTTTCTTTTCCTCCACTGTTTCACTCTTTCTTTTTCGTTGTTTTTGAAATCTGGACCTTTTTTTCGTTTCTCGTCTCTCCATTTTTTATAACGTGACAACGCTATGGTTGTTATTATTTTCACTAATTTTCTCAATTTTTTAGTTAAAAGAAAAACTTATATGCCGTGTTCGTACGGGACAAAATTTAATGACTGAATATTGAACTTATTTGCGATGCAAACTGAAATCAATGCTTTACAAGTAAAAAGAGCACCAGTAGTTTGCTTTAAATGTAAAGTAATCGAAACAAATAAGTTACTCGGATGAGCACAAAAATAACTGTACAGTGTTAAGTGCGTTCGGACGGGACATCATCGAACCATTTTTTTAAAAGAGCATATCTGCGTTGTTCATTAATAAACTTTTTTTTTAATATTACGTTTCAAAACGTAAAAGTTTGTTCTCTTAACACCAATTATCAGTTTTACGCTATATGTCACACATAATGAGAACTAAGCGCTTAAACTTTACCAAATTTCGATAGAAGAAAATAAAATTTTTATGAGTTGTTGTTGTTGTAAAAAAAGATACTTCAAACTGAGGTCAAGTAAAAGGTCGATGTTTATAATGAAGATTGATATATTTTAAATACATTAACACTAATATAATCATCCGGAAATGCAATTTGTTCGGCGGTCGAAATTTACCATTTTCCATGGAATGCTCCAAATATTGAATAAATATGTTATTCGTTACGAATATATCAAAATTTTGTTCGTTTGTATACATCGTGCTAAGGATCAGGTGTATCTGTTTATAAACTGTGAGTGTACGGATAAATTGTGTGACTACTGTATTAACTCGAATATGGCCCGAATTTTGATTTTTTGTGATTAGTCTATATGATTGCTTACCAATTTTGTTTACTATTGGCATACATTTTGTTTAAAAATAAAATATTATTAAAGCAAGAACTACCAATTGTAATATTTATTAATTGAGTTTCTACATGGTAATTTGGGTTCAATTGCTTAAATTTCTTAATGGTGCATGTAATAAAATGTTAATATAAAATTTGCACTTTTCAAAAAGCAAAAACTGTCTATTTCAGTGGTAGCCAGTTGAAAGCGAAAATGAGTTTGTGTTTGAAAATTGGAGTTATGCTATTGAATTTATCCGTTAAGAACTAACTGAAACTGCGTTTTGCTGGTCACTCAATAAAGCAATACGTTTTGAAATCAAAACCAATTCTGAAAATATTTTATTTGCTACGTCTGACTGTACCATTAAACTACCTTTTCTACTACCGAAATGAAAGAAATGTGTTTCATTATTATGAAACGCGTAAGTATGTAAGCTTTGTAGCAAATACAAAATATAAATTAAATATGAAATTCCTTGGCCTTATCATTTATCATGTCTGCAAATATTGATTCCCTTATCAGTAAAATGATTCGATATCATCAGTTTTTGATATTATCAATACATCTGGTAAAAATTGATGGAGAACCAATGAATCACTAGTTTTAAATTGTATGTGGAAAGTGAAAGACGATTTTTAGTAAACAATTTATATCAAGTAAAAAGAATTAAACGAGGCTGTGTGTAATTATGGATGGTCATACCGTAGAGTCCAATGAAGATGATTTTATTAAAAATCGGTATAAATATGAATAAAAATAAATCATCAGCATCAGCGATTTAAATTATTCCCTGTTTAAATAGCAAATCTAAGGAAAAGCCTCCTCTATGGGACAGTTTTCAAGACCCGCCATCAAGAAGAGCCACAGGATCGGCTGCGAATTGGGCGAAGCTGGGCTGTCTTTTGAAGTTATTTAAATTGCTAACATATATGTTTGCTTTTATTGTGATTCTGGGAACTGCTATTATATCGAAACTCTCATTTCTATTAATGGTGGCTCACATCCGTCCAAATGCGAACGTGAAGATTTGCAATATTTTGGGTATGTAAATAATAAATTAAAATAAAAAAGAACACAAAGTTCGTTTCAATTTCTTAACCCTCTACTTCCTCTGGTGTTCATGCGGTATAATTTGCATGAAATGACCAACATCATAGTAGCCTTTTCAAATTAATTTAAAATATTTAATTTAAAAAAATTAAAAACGTGTGTTAAAAAAATGAGGTGAATTTTCATATGTCTCAAAAAACTGTTTACTTATTCATCAATTTCTAGTTTATGTCCCCCTCAGATGTAATACACTTGTGCCAGCGTTTTTTCCAATACTCGAAGCAGTTCTGATATGCACTTTTTGTTATGTCCTTGAGCTCTCTGAGCGATTCAGTTTTTATCTCATTAATCGTCGCAATACGCCGTTCTTTCAAGAGTCTCTTTAATCTTGGGAACAGGAAAAAGTCGCAGGGAGTCAAATCTGTTGAATACAATGGCTGAGGCATCAACGGTGTTGTATTTGTCCAAATAATCTCTCACAAGCAAAGATGAGTGGGCAGGTGCATTATCATGATGCAGAAGCCAGGCATTTTTTCCCCGGGCTTTTTTTTCGTATTGTTTACGCAAACGGCGCATAACTTCAAGGAAATACTATTTATTTACCGTACGACTTTGCGGTGGGAACTCCTGATGGACTACGCCCTGGTAATCCAAGTAAAAAGTGAGCAAAACCCTGACATTTGATCGAACTTGGCGTGCTTTTTTTGGTCTTGGCTCTCCTGGACTCTTCCATTAGAACGATTGGGCTTTGGTTTCGATGTCATAACTTCTCTAATTGTGATTCGACGATTCTCTATAAGAATTTTCTTCACTCTCTCAACATTTTCATCGGTTGTTGATGTGCTGGGGCGTCCAGAGCGAGCGGTGTCATTCCCGTCTTCTCGACCTCCTGTGAAAAGCTTGTACCACTTGTAAAAATTTTCGTGACTCACAGTACTCTCACCGTATACCACTGTCAACATTTCAAGTGCTTTTGAGCACTTAATTCCATTTTTTACATAAAATTTGATGCAACTTCTTTTATCGATTTTTTTCGATAGCAGAAAATTGCCGAACACTTGTCTTATTTATGCCTCTCACAAAAAACTAAAAATGCTATATTGCTAAAATCGTGAACATATCTTCAAGACGAGTGTTGGTTGGTTACCGCCTGACTATATCCAGTCTGTGCAGTTTAGGAACCTTATGAGGTGGTTGACGTCTAAGCCAGACAGTTGTTCGAGACTCTGGAACAGTGGCTTGCCCAGGGTTGACATTCTCTTCTTCCATAGGGCAGATCATTCACAGAGGAAATGGAAAATCTTTTTCTCCTCCCTATCTCCCCAATTGCGTGTACTTCAGACACTGCAGGCGTTAGGGAGACGCACCGATTTTTCAGTTTTAAGTTTATGAGAATATATCTCAACTCCAACCCCACAATCCATTTTAGAGCCATCCGTTTCGATGACTGGGAATCAGTGTTCGGACCAGTGAAACTAAAACAATTGGAGAAAACGGATATTTTCGTTCTTGATTTTATTATAATTTTTGCGAATTATTTAGTACCAAAAAATACGTATTTAGATATTTATTCAGGCCATTACCATTAATAATATGGGTTGGAAGTCAAACTAACGCATATGCAGAGAGAGTTATTGCTTGTAACATCAGATTGACGGACGAAATTTTATTCTTAATTTGTAAAAAGTCAAGTCAAAAAGTGTTTTTTTATCCGATCTTAAAATATTTATGTTGAATCGAAATGAGTTGTGGAGCGAGACGTGTACCAATTTGGGCGAGTTTTATAATATTATTTTCGACATACAAAATTTACCCTTTTTCACTCAAATTTAGCCTTTTTCAAAATTTTACTTGCATTGTATTTCTTGTTTATGGGCTCTTTATCTGTACTAAATTTGTGTAGTTTTGCTTTACTTCTGTCAACTAAGAAGTTTTGTGACCTCCGAGCTATTCAATGTTCAAAGAAATTAGAAAATATTCTAAGGAAGGGGGAAAAAGGCGTTGTAACAAATTTTGGAAATCCGGTTTTTAAATAATGTAATCGGGGAATATGGGAATAATTACGAAATCTTTTTAAAATTTGTATTCTCTTTGTAGTGCGAGACGACGCTACAATACTCATATAAGATATTGCCACAATGAAAGATGCTACGAAATGAGAAAATGGCAGTTGAAACCAAGTATCATACTTATATACTTCCTGCTTTTAGTGGCCTTCACGAGCGATATCTTGCTACCATCATCAGAAAACAAGAAGAAAATATAAATATTTTTCAACAAAAAGCAAACATTAGAATGCAATATGAGAAAAAACACGCCGCACAGTGCGGCCGATTCCCGAAAAGCTGGCCAAAACTCAAAAAATTAAGTAATTGATTCAAAATTTCTTACTCGGGGCTTGTCGGGGTCGCTGATTACGAATTTGATTTTAAAATTATGAAAATCCACCCCCTTCCACCCCTATTGGCCACCCCCTCACGTGAAATAGCGTATATTCAAGAACATAATCAAGATGCATGTAAATTTATATGTTTTCGGGGTCGCAAGGTAGCAAGTGGTAGCAGCTGAATCTTGTTTTATTCAGCAACCCAGTGGCGGATCCACGGGGGGGGGGGGGGGGGGGGGTTCGGGTCCGGACCCCCCCATTGGAATCATGCTCTAAAATTTTATGTTTCAATTCTGTATGAGTCAAGTTAAAAAAAACAATATTTTTTTATATGCATTAGCAGTTTATTAGATTTTTCTTCCAGTTTTAATTTATTTTATAATAAAAACAATTATAATACGACGGACGCAATTCAAAATTTTGAATAATTACACAGGCCTGCGTAATTTCATTTTTGTCCAATTTCTAAAACGGCTACGAGTGTCTCTTGAAGTTTTTTTTTGTGCTGAAAACGAATTTGATCTTGAAAATGCTCCAGCACGTCAGGACTTTTGGCAATTTGTGGCTAAATAGTCAAGAAATGCCGATTTTGGACATCTTTATGAATTTTTTTTGAGTAAGGTAAATTTTTTTTTTTATTTTCCACAACGGAATCGCAAAGTAATACTCTGTAGCTTTAAAATCCATTTTTAAAAGACTTCTAGGATGAATGAAAAAAAAGTTATACTATTTTGAATTTAAGACTTTTAGACATGCAAATTCATTTTCTTAACGCCCTCTTTAATGGCGCAACAGATGCTTAAAAAACTATGTATGTTCGACATTGGTGTCGCCGATTACGAATCTGATGTTAGTTTTTTAAAATTAAGCATACCCAAAAGGATTCCGGTTTTAATTGCTGCACGAGGTGCTCACGCAAAATATTGATTTTTTGATTTTTTTGGATATTCTTTTAATAAAAGACTGGTTTGAATATTGTTTTTGTCGTATTATAGAAATTTAATAAACAACATATTAAAAATAGACTATTCTTTGATTACACTGTGGAACAAATTCAGGTTAGCAAAAGTTAGGTCCATTCTGAGAGTGGCGGGTGAAAATAGAGGCGAAATTAGAAGACTCGTATCGCGGCGTTTGTTTATGTTAGTTCGAATTTTTTTTTAATCGGCCTTCGAAGTTTGCAGTCAAATGCCGATTTTCAGTATATTGTTTATATGGTTTTTTGGCTATAACTCGTCGACTAATTGATATTTTTTCAATCTGTAAAAGCCAAATTATTGCTAGAGACCTGTGCAATAATTACAATTTTTGAAAAAATTGATTTCGAAAATTTTTATGGTACTTATGAGGCAAAATGTTGGAAAAATTATTTTTTTTTCATGTTTTTTGAAAATATTTTCAACAAAACTAAGTCTTTTTTACATTTTGTGTGGTCTATAATATGCTTCTCAGTTTCTTAAATAAATGTAATTTGAAAAGAGAATTACGGGATTAAATACTTTGGCAGCTACTTTGACGAAAGTCACAAAATGTTCGAAAAATTAACGTTTTCCTTATTATTTCTTAATATCTGGCAAGCAACTCATTCTTTTCGCTTTTTTTCTTATCTAAAATATAGTTTTCAATCCATGACATAAATATCATGGAAAAAAATATAGTATCAGTCGAAAATTTGTGCGATATACACACATTCATTACATAAAACTAATGTAAAAAACCCAAAATTCCTAGTAAACACATAGTAATTAAAAATCCCCAAAACCATTAAATAAATATCGATTTCGGTAGAAGTAATTAAAAAGAGAAGTTTCAAGAATTAGGAACATTCCAAAAACAATTAAAGAAAAGGAAATGCTAAGTATGGATTAAAAAAGGGATTTTCCGAGAAGAAAGCATGCTCCAAAAATAATTAAGGAAAAGGAAATTCCCAGAATACAATTAAGAAAGGGAATTTCCAGGAACAATCAATAGCTATTAAAATAATATTTGTAAACATTTGTGTTGCATGCGAACTAATTTTAAAAATAAAGATTCAGTTAAGACTCGAAACTCAGCCGAAGCTGATGTCTTTTAATTTTCGCTCGGTCGTGATAAAATTTGCTATTCATTCTTTTGGAACCTATTTCATTTATTGAGTGATTTAAGTTAAGTGTATCAGTTTCATAAAATTAACAAAAAAAAACATTCTATAATATATATTGTATTAAAAATGTCGGAACCAACATGTAAAATGAACCATTTTTGTAATATTTGTGGACGTTTCATAGTAAGCGATGAAAAATGCGGCAATGTGACTGATTCTTTTTTGGAAATCTATAGACAATATTTCTCGCAAGAGTTTATCAATGACGTAAACTATGCCCCTAAAAAAGTTTGCTTTAATTGCTATTCAATTCTTATGCAATGGAAAAGTGAAAAGAAGAAGGCAATGCCTTTTGGTGTACCAATGATTTGGTCAGATAATAGCCCACATCAAGAAGAAAATTGCTATGGATGTACCAACTACAATAAAACTTTGAATAGAAGGAAAACAAAGAATAAAACTTATGTAGCAGTGTCAAGTGTCCAATTACCATTACCGCACTCAGAATTCGTTCCAGTACCAACATACCGAAGTACTGATCTTCAAACAGGTATCAGTACTACAACCACCCCTGCCACACCCATGGATTTCTCCTCAGAATTCAACCCTGGTGAAGGTACATCAAATAAAACATCAAAGGACCCAATCCTAATAACACAAAACCAATTGGATGGAATTGTTGCAAATTTGTGTTTGACTCAGAAAAAATCAGAACGACTGGCGTCATTTTTGAAAGGAAATAATTTGCTGACGAAAGGTACAAAAGTAACAGCATATCGAAAACGCCAAAAAGAGTTACAAAAGTTCTTCAATGTCAATGATGCAAAAAATTTCGCTTATTGCAACGATATTGAAAAGTTAATGGAGGCGATAGGGTTAACCTATAAAAAAGATGATTGGCGTCTCTTTATCGATAGTTCACTAATCAGCTTAAAAGTTGTGCTTTTGCACAAGACAAATAGAATGCCTTCTGTTCCGATTGCGTATAGCACTGACACTAGTGAAACTTTCGATAAATTGAAAGACATTCTGGAAGTAGTCGAATATAACGAACACCAATGGCGCATTTGCTGCGACCTCAAAGTAGTTTCCTTGATTACAGGCTTAACAGCATCTGGCCGTCCAAAATATCCGTGTTTTTTGTGCGATTGGGATTCACGATACGGAGAAGGTATTAAAGGAAGAAACCAGTACAAACAACATAACTGGAGTAGTCGAATTGGGCGAAAATGGCCTAATGACAATAGGCTACACGAAAGTCTTGTTCCTGAAATGAAAATTTTGTTGCCGTTGCTCCACATTAAACTTGGCATTGCTACAAATTTTTTGAAATGTATCGCAAAAAGACCAGCAGTATTCAACCGCTTGAAAGATATTTTCCCAAGACTAAGTAAGGCCAAAATTCAGGAAGGGGTTGTTAATGGTCCCGACATACGGAAACTAATGAGTCGTCAAGATTTTGAGCAAGTTCTGACAGACCGAGAATTAAATGGATGGCTCGCATTGAAAGCAGTCATCAAAGGACTTTTGGGTAAAGAACGTGAAGAAAACTACAGGCAATCTGTTGCAAACATGTTGGCAGCTTTCGCTGAAATTGGGGTTAATATGTCATACAAAATTCATCTCTTGCATCAGCATCTTGAAAAACTCGCTCAACAGTTGCCAACTGAATCTGATGAGCAAGGCGAACGTCATCACCAAACTGCGCTTCCATTTGAAATAAGGTAACTATAGAGTGTGCATATTTTGAATTCCTAGATTTTTCTAATATCTTGGTCAGAGTGCACAATTTAAACATGTTAACGATTGAAAACTATTTTCGTTTCAGGTACAGAGGAAAGAAATCTCCAGATGCGATACTCGCTGAAATTTGTTGGTGGTATAAAAACACCTTTGAAGAAGAGGAAGACGAGGAAACAGAGGAAGAAGGGGAAGACACAGATGAAAATCCAGAATATCTGTTGGACGAAATAATCGATCTCTCTGATGATGATGACGATGACCAAGACATTAGAGAGAGCAGTGATGTTGATCCACAGCCGCCTGCTAAACGGCAGCTGGCCAAATTATTAATTTAATTTATTTTATTTTTCTACTTAAAACTTTTCATTATTAACATTTCAAAATTATATTTTTTTCCATATTTTTATATTTTCTTTTTCTATGTTTCTTCAAAACCAACACTGAACAAAATTGGTAAATAAAAAATGAGAAATAAATTAATATTAAGCTCAAAAAACGCAAGTTTTGTATTATGACTGTATGCCTAAAGCGCAAATTGTCGACTAAGACAATTTTTTTTCAAATTACATTTATTTAAGAAACTGAGAAGCATATTATAGACCACACAAAATGTAAAAAAGACTTAGTTTTGTTGAAAATATTTTCAAAAAACATGAAAAAAAAATAATTTTTCCAACATTTTGCCTCATAAGTACCATAAAAATTTTCGAAATCAATTTTTTCAAAAATTGTAATTATTGCACAGGTCTCTAGCAATAATTTGGCTTTTACAGATTGAAAAAATATCAATTAGTCGACGAGTTATAGCCAAAAAACCATATAAACAATATACTGAAAATCGGCATTTGACTGCAAACTTCGAAGGCCGATTAAAAAAAAATTCGAACTAACATAAACAAACGCCGCGATACGGGTCTTCTAATTTCGCCTCTATTTTCACCCGCCACTCTCAGAATGGACCTAACTTTTGCTAACCTGAATTTGTTCCACAGTGTTATTATCAGTTAAATGGCTAAAACTTGAATTTTTCATAGTGATTCTATTAATTTGAGCACCAACTGTACACTGACTGTTCTTGGATACAAATTTTTAACTTTACCTGTATTTCCTTCTTTTTTATTTTTGGTTCTGATTCTGGATCAAGGCGCTCGAAATAAGAAAATAATGTTCTCTTCATGTTAGGAGGCGTATTAACAATCACATTAACTACTTGTCAACAAATGCTCGACACAATGTATTCTGCTCGTTGAAAGAAACAAAAGAATAGAAGCATGTTCATGCATGTTTAAAGATAGCCTAGTTATTCACCAAAAAAACTTAGGGAAAAATCACTCGGCGCCGTCATCGCGATTTCGTTGGCGCGCTATTTAAAATTTCGAGTTAACAGTATACAGGGTGTCGCCGTTACGATAAGGAAAAGCTGCAACGGCTCTTTCATGGTAACTTTCTTGCCGTTATATAGCAACACATGTTGTTAGAGAAAAGCGCAATTAAATATATAATATTATATATAAACACGACCGTTTCGTTTGAAGAACTTTATTGGAGTGAATTGAGTCACAGTAAGCATTAATACAAGAAGAAGAAGTAAAGAAGTTACAAACAGGGTTGATATTTTTTTCGTACTTAAACTATACATGGTTGAATTGCAAGTTGGCTCCAACACATGTTATAATATATTGTATCTTAAATAGGCGTAATTATTTATGAAGGTGTCCCACGATGTATAAAAACCGCCAATTATTCTTGTAATTTTGAATCAAAGTCCTTTACTATTTTTAGAATTTTTTTTACAAGATATCTAGAGCTATTAGTTTTTTCATCGGCTAGTCACGACATGCAGCGCGAATAATGCCATATTTTATTCATGAAATTGATTTTTAATAAAAACACCCTTCTATGAAATCCTGGATCCCCCCCCCCCCCTTTATGAAATCCTGGATCCGCCACTGCAGCAACCATTACCTTTTTGAGTAACCTTTAATAGGTTTCAAAGCAGCATATGACGGCGTTGTATTACTATACAGTTTGAAAACTCAAATTTTATAAAAAAAATTGCAAAAAATGTATCTACGTATTGCTGCAGCTAAAAATTTTGTGTCGAGGTATTGATATGTACTAAAGATTTCTCGTATTTTACTAACCTTCCGAAGATGATTCCATTTGGTTTTGTTCAATTTACTCCATTACAAAATCTTTCAAATGTGTACAACTTTCACTATTCATCGACAGTAATACGATGCTCAAACGAAGGCCACGTTGTGACTGAAAATACAGAGGATACTTAGGGTACAGGACGTTGCTATGAACGGTTTTCACTACTCAAGGCATTACTGTAGCCAACCCAAAGACAAAAAAACTCTATCTAGAAACTTTTTTTTTCGACTTTTGGCCAGCTTTTTGGGAATCGGACGCACTGTGCATTTTGAAAAGTGGACGCGTTTTTAGATGTTATAATCGTGTGAAGTGAGGACCTCAGTGTGTTTTTTTTTTCAAATGCATTCCCTTAAAAATAGTTACTCATACGTCTGGTAGACCCAAAGTATGATACAAAGTTCAGAAAAAAGATCGTGGCAAATATTTTTTTTTTAAATAACTTAAAAATTCTATTAATTTTATTAAGTCTTTTTCTCCTAAGTATTGTTGTCAAACTTTACATATTGCCGTTTCCACATAATAAGGGTGTTGTTATTACTTAGCGCATACTTAATCCCATACGCATTAATTTTACCCACATAAGTCTGTCATATTTGAACGGAGAATACCGGAATATGATAATTATGATATCGCGTTTTATTTATTTCAGTTAGGTAGAGCCTGGGTTTGAAATCCACTGTTCTAATAGTGGTCATTCCTCGACAAGCAATGGCAAACCTCCGAGTATATTTCTGCATAAAAAAGCTCGTCATAAAAAGCTATCTGCAGTTCGGAGGCAGCGTGAAGGTGTAGGTTCTTCCACTTGCCAATTTCTATTATTATATGTATTGTATATTGATATAATACATAAATGCTTTTTTCGTTTGTAGCGGGCGGTGCAGTGTTTGTGGCAGATATATCATCATCATTTCCTTTATCTCTAATTGTAGTATAGGGGCTCAATAAAGCATTTTCAACTGGTTCTGTTTTTGACTAGCGATTTAAGAGCGTTTTCCGATTTCCCGCATTCATCGACTTCTTTTTGTAGCGATCTTCTTTATGTAGTCTTACTTTCAGTCTTCGCTTTCGTAATTTTATATGGTTGACCATATGCAAGTTGTACTTTTTATATAACACTTCGTTGCTGATGACGTTTGGCCACCACACCTTGAAAATACACCGGAGATATCAGTTTAAAAAACTTTGAATTTTTCTAGTTAGATGGTCGGTTTCAAGCCAGGTCTCCATAGAGCACTACTGAGATGATATTTGATGTAAATAGTCTCATTTTCGCTTTGAAAGATATTTCAGATGAGTTCCAGGTTTGGCGCAGCTGAGTAAAACCTTCGACTTGTTCCATTTTTTTTTCTTAAAGCATAAAATAGTTGTAATTTTTGGTGTTCATTTTTATTGATTTGTTGTTTGAGTTTTGTCAATGTTGATTTTAAGGCCAAATTTACTCGATTCGGCGTACAGGACGTCGAGTTTTTCTTGCTTGTCAGAGTGCTTTACTGATAATAAGCAAATGTCGAGGTCTTCTAGATGTTTGGTGAAGTTCCAGTAGATGCCTCTTCTCTTGTCATCTACAGAATTGTGTAGGATGTCGTCAATAACAATAAGAAAGAGGATCGGCGAAAGTAAATATCCTTTTCGAACACGGCACTAGTTGTGATGTAGTCTGAGAGCTCGCCGTTGTGGAGTATTCTGCTTGAAATCCACATATTGTGCTCTGATTAAAGCTGCCAGCTTCTAAGGAACACTTCCAGATCTGAGCGCCTCTCAAATACTTCCGTGGTGTACGCTGTTAAACGTCATGTTATAATCGACCAGCTTGCTGTTTTCTCAGAGATTGCTCAAGTTTTGGTTTAATGCGCGTTAAAAGTATTCATACAGTACTTTGGAAGCGATGGATAGAAGCATGATTAAGGGGTAGTTTTTGCACTGTGCAAGGACACCTTTCTTTGAGAGAACAACTAAAATACCCTGCAACCAATCCTCGGGGATCTTCTCTTCCACACACAGAGAGCTGAATATTGGATGCAGGAGTTTCGCCTTAGGGCACAATTTTGAAATTTCAGTCTGTATTTTACCGTAGCCCGACGATGTGGCTGTGAAATACGCATGTTAGCAAGGATAATAGATTACCAGGTTTGGCCATCAGTTATGGTGAAAAATATAATTGTACGAGTAACTTCGGCTGCCACATCACTGGGGACTCGGCAGCAGAATTCTGCTCGCTTGTTTCACACGTATTCAAACAGTCGTCCAACACAATTCTGTTCCATAGCCAATCAGCTGATCCTTTCTGAGATCCGGTAAGTGGTCTGATCTTGGTCACATCTTTAAAAATCCGTTCACCATGGCACGGTACTGAAATCACTTTTGGTATTGTATTTTTAGAGGTGGCAGTTCTTGTTTCCAAATCAATTTTGGTAGTTCTGTGAAAAATTTCATCAATATAAGAATAAAAGTGTAAATACAATAAGCATACAATGTAAAAGATCTGAAAGGAAAGCTCAAAAATTGGACGCATACGTCTCAGAGCAATAAAAAAAGTACCTCTAAAATCACACAGAAAACTTATTAGCTCGCCATTGTTCTCAGAAAGAACCTCTTAACCGCGCTCAATGTGGTAAAATTTCTCGCATCCTAAGTATAACCGCGGAAGAATATATCGGATATCGGCGCTATCTGCAGGATCAAACTATACTGAAATCAATCCCCCAATAATTCGATCGGATACTCACAACATACAATCTTGAAAAAAACGCACAAAAACAAAAAAGATTAACACGCCAGCACGGAAAGTATTTGCTATATGTCACGAAGACAAATTTACCATTACCATCACCCCTGTGAAACAATGCGTAAAACTATATCGAGCAACACCACTAACTCTATAAGACTTGGACATCTTCGCTCAATCACCATCTTTTGCAAAACATTTGTAAGGGATTATCTTTAAAAAATAAATGTCATGAATGGTTCTACACAAATATATTAAAGATTGCCCAATCAGTTAAACTGTAATTTTCGTTTTTTTATTTCAATTTAAAATCCGATATCTCTAAATTGATCACCCTTTATAATGCCATCTTCATCACATGAATCTAAGGAGCTTGAATGCATCTCGCTCCGGTCGACCTATCGTTGAAAAAGTCGATGAAACTATGGAAAAGATTGACCAGGACCGTCACATAAGCTGCCATGACATCGCCAAGGCACTAAACATTCATCATCAAACGGTTTTGAACCATTTAAAAAAGGCTGGTTACAAAAAGAAGCTTGATGTTTGGGTACCACATGAATTGTCTGTGAAAAAATTAATGGACCGAATTAACATCTGCAATTCTTTGCTGAAACGAAATGAAATCGAACCATTTCTGAAGCGAATGGTAACAGGAGACGAAAAGTGAATCAAATACGACAATAATGTGCGAAAAAGATCATGGTGCAAGGGTGGTGAAGCTCAACAAATGGTCGCAAAGCCAGGACTGACGCCTGAAAGCTTCAGCTGTGTGTTTGATGGGAATCATAGGAATCATCCACTATGAGCTGCTCCAGCCTGCTCGAACGATTGATTCTACACTTTACTATCAACAACTGATGAGATTGAAGCAAGCAATCGAAAAAAAAAACGGCCAGAACTGATCAGCAGAAAGGGCGTCGGCTTCCATCAGGACAACGCTAGGCCCAGTGATGGAAAATGTAGGGAAAATTCCCTACATTTAGGGATTTTTGTCGAAAAAGCAGGACAGATTTTTTTAAATTCTGTAAATGTAGGGAATTTTTAAAAAGGACAGAAAAAATTTAAAAATAGCGGGAAAAATTTAAAAAGTTCATTTAAAACAAAAAGCCGCAGTAAGATTTCATGCCAGTATTTTTTTCCTTATGGCAGCATACTTTTAAAGCGTTAATACGGCAACATTGCCATTTTTTCTTCGTTAACGCTAACGCGATTTTTTCTTCACGCGAAAATTGTTAGTTGTCCCGCGTTTCCTGGTGCTTTTCACTTTTGAATTAAGTGTGCAATTATTTTAGTTTTAGCTTTTTTTATATTTAAAATTTATATATAATATTTTACAGAAATGAGCTCCTCCCTTCGACTGACTCTTCGGAGGAACACCAGGAGAAAAATTCAAGTATCGGAAACAAAAGTTCAATAACAAGTGGCTTGACGACAACAATTTTATTGGCTGGTTGAAAGCTGTGGCTAACGATCCATTCATAAGCAAATGCGCTGAGTGCGACAAAGTTTTGAACTGCGGCAATTCTGAATTGCAGAAGCACGCCGAAGCAAAACCGTACCAAAAAAATATAAAGACAATAAAAAAGACACCTAAAATAAACAGTTTTTTTTAAGAAAAAGCCGAGTAAACCAAATGGTTCCAGAAATTTCGAAATAAAACTTAGCATGTTCTTCGCTGAGCATAAAGTCGCGCCGCAAGTGGTGAACCATTTAATCCCAATCTTAAAAGTAATCGTGCCGGATTCTGAAAAAATAGAAACTCTGTCTTGTTTTTAACAGAACTGAATGTAATGAAAAATTCTAATTTTTTGCCTTTTTGCTGAATTTTTCTTTATATATGTGTTTATAATATAATAAATATGTGTATTTATATATATTTTTGAAATAAAATTTCTTATTAAAGTGTCTTATAAAGTGTCAAAACAGCACCAAGCCCAAAACTTAAGCAATTAATTCAATTTTGACGTTGCAAGTGCCTCATTATAGTGTAACCACAGTAGAAAAATATGTAGGGAATTTTGTAGGGAAAATTTTTTGAAGCGTAGGGAAAAGTAGGGAATTTTTTTGGGCTGTGTAGGGATTTTTCAAAACATCATTTACCATCACTGGCTAGGCCACACACATCTTTGATGACTCGGCAAAAACTGGGAGAGCTTGGCTGGGAAGTTTTGATGCATACACCATATAGCATTTGTTTCGGTCAATGAAGAACTTCCTTAATGGAGTAAAGTTGGCTTCAAGAGAAGCCTGTGAAAATTACTTGTCGCAGTTTTTCGCCGAGAAACCACAAAAGTTTTACACTGATGGAATAATGTCTCTAGAAGAAAAATGGCAAAAGGTGGTCGACCAAAATGGTATATATTTGGTTTAATAGAGTTCACTATAAATATAAAAAAAAAATGAGTTGAAGTTTGATTAGAAATACGAAAAGACTTTTTCGACTACCCAATATTTAATAGTAAGCAGCGAGTTGCGCATTTTTATTTTATATCTCTTCCTTTGCTTAGTTTTGAATATATCATGGCGCTAAAATTCATTTCCACCTCAGCATTATTGAGTGTCATTGCTAAACAAATAAGGGTAAGTTCGGAAAAAGGGTTCTCATATAATGAAGTTTTAAATCCTCAAATTTCCATTACCATCCATTTACCACTTACAGGTATGTCCATGTGACCCTAATTTGTTTGCTTAAATGTTCCTTGTTACAAGTGGGAGGGCAAGAAACGGATTTTCAAAGGCATATTTACATCTTTGAGTTCACAGTTCATTCGCAATGACGTGAATCAACTCCAGCTGAAATGTTTGTGAGTGATTCATGGAAGACTCTTTATGAAATCATCCAGACCTCTAGTATAAGTATGGCATACACAGCATATTTAAATGTGTATTATAAAAACATTTGCAACTATGTTTATATTTATGTGTACATATATGTATGTATAAGGTATTTTTCTAAGTAAAATTTTAATAACCCCTGTTTGTTGCAGATAAAGATGGATTGTTTACAGCAAATATGCCAAAAGAGGAGCAATACACATGGATTTGGGCTTTGATATTTGCATTTTCCGCACCTGAGGTCTTAACCTTTTTTCGTTCCTTGCGGATTTGCATTTTCAAGGACGTGAAGTCACCCACGTGGTTGGAGTTTATGCTGGTAAGCGAATTAGTTTTCTTCATGCAAAATTTGTATTAATGTCAACCGGCTTTTGCTTACAGGTCTTATTTTTTGAAATTTTACATACCATAGGGATGGCAATATTTGTGTTTTTCGTGATGCCTCAATTGGATTCCGTGAGAACATTAATGCTTTGTAATGGGGTTTGTTTTATACCGAGTATTCTGAGTAAGTTCTTAGAGGAAAATTATTTATAAATCATATATTTCAATATTGTTTGCTTGAGTGTCATTCTATTAATTATGAGTAACTTTCGAACTTTTCCCTACATTGCAGGCATTAGGCTGGACATTCATCTGGATTGGCATTCCATTATCTCCTTAACAATGAGTATTTTGGCGATTCTTGCTCAAGTTAGTGCATTTACAGTATGGCCCACATTTTCCTCCACTCTGGCTGTACAGATGATGGCTCTGCCGTTAATATTTGTTTCAGTGCGCTGGTGGGAAAACTATACTTCTTCATATCCTTGTTTGGGTTTGTACCTTTAAAAAACTTAATTCTCAAAAATATCAAATATACGTTTTCTGAGTTCAAAACAAAGTTAAATTGAATTAAAAATCAAACCATTTATATGTGGTATTTTTATGAATGACAAAAGATAATATATATGCGTGAAAATTTCACCAATAGAATTAAAAAAGTGAAAAATTCCTCTTATTTTTTATTGTAAAGCGAGATTTTCAATACTTGTGATTTTATTACAATCGAAATAAAAGATGAAGGTTTGCTAGTCGTCCGGATTGTGTGTAGTAATGTGGTCAAAAGTAGGTTTGATCTTTAAGTGTGTTACATATGTATATTTGTAGCTATGTAAATATGTTATGAGACACGTCAGAACTTTTGTCTGAATCATTTACGAAAATGGTTTTTATCAACACCAAATAAATTCACTTTACTGTTGCAAAGAGAATGGGGCAAATAAAGTAATTGTGATGCCACTGATTAGTTTCCAATTTTAAACCATTCAGAATCCCATTATTCATTTTCACATTTGGTTGTTGTCCGAAAATTCTTATATAAGACTACTGGAAAAATTTGCCTTCCATACCTGTAGTATGAATAAATCTTTCCATTAAGGTCCAGTCATAAACTACTCTATAATTATTAATAATAGTGCAGTAGTAATTTATTTATTTGTTTATAAATAAAGCATCTTACATTTCAATAATTTAAATAGATTCACATAAGAATTATATACTGATAATATTATTTTAATGATGTGATATCTGCTAGGGCTATCGGAGTTACTCGTTTTAGTTTTCGTTTTTGCAATTCTGAATGGGGAATTTTCAGCGTTTTTTCGTTTGTGTGTGTTAGTAGTCTGTGAATATGATATGTGCTACATTCTCGAATGACGTCTTCAATAAATTTCATCTTAACCAATCCCTATGTACAGCTGTTGACAGCTAATTAGAAACGACACTTATTTCAAAATAAATTTTCCATTTTCCTTTTAAACACGTATTTTCATAACTTTTTGCCAATTTTATTTAAACATATGATAAACTTAAAAACTAGTGGAAAACAATTTAATCGCAATTCTTTATTAAATATATATATATTTTTTTAAAGCATTTGAAATGCATGATTTGGATAGGGCAACTAATTAGAAACAGTAATGTATTATCAGATCAACATAAAGATTATGTTAGTATTTGGTTCCATAACCCTTTTGCTTCAACACTGCCTCACATCGATTGCGCATTGATGTAGTGAGATTCTGACAGCGCGCCACAGGTATTGCTTGCCATGCCGTTTTTACTTCGGCAAAAAGGACATCCATATTTGGGATATTTTTGGCACTCACGGCTTTTTTAACGTCACCCCAGAGATGCTCTATTGGGTTTAAGTCCGGACTGGATGATGGCCATTCCAAAACATTGATGGAATTTTCGTCGAAAAACTGTTTCGTCAACCTTGCCCTGTGCTTTGGATCATTATCCTGTTGATACTTCCATATAACTGGCAAATTTACAACAACATTACATTTTTTAGTATATCGACGTATTTCTCATTATTTAAAATTCCATCAATCCTATGGATTGGGCCAACAATATTCCACCAGAAACATCCCCACACCATGATTGATCCTCCACAATGCTTCACTACCCGTGAAACGTAGCAGGGATTGAATTCTTGGTTGATTGGCCGCCGAACACACCTTTTACCATCTGGGCCTTGTGATTTATCTTGGCTTCATCGCTCCAAACGATATATTTCCATTGATTTGGAGTCCATGACCAATGGGATCTCGCAAAGACTACTCGCCGTCTCCTTTGTATCTTGGTTAGAAGTGGCTTCTTGCGTGCTGCTCTGCCATGCAGTCCAGATTCGACCAGACGCCGAGCAATTGTCCTCTTGGATATTTCGAAATTATATTGATCCTGAATTTCCCGTTGGATGTCAGTGGAAGTCTTTTTTGGGTCTCTTTTGGAGATGATTGCTATCTTGCGGTCAATTTCTGCTGAAGTTTTCCGGGGCCTTTTCTTACGTGGAACATTGTCAACAGTCTTAAAAAGTTGGATATGCTTTAAGGCGTTAAAAACCATTTTTTTTAGCATTTGACTTGCTTAGAAATTTCATTGTACGACTTTCCAGCTTTACGAAGGTCAAAAATGGAGCTCCGCAGGGCAAGTGTACAGCTGCTGCTTTTTCCCATTACACATCTTCAAGACGAATATTTTAGTTGCTTTTAAACAACCAATTTAAAATATATACACACCAAAAAGTCGATTATATTACTACTAAAATAACACAACTTGCCGAATATGCTTCCATTGAACAACTGTTTCTAATTAGTCGTCTTAGTTTATTTACCTTGAACTAAGTAACCCATGCACTGCGTTGGATAGTATTAACGGTACTTCAATTTCACAACTACAAAACTAGGCGCATTGGGTAGTAAATAGAGTAACAAAAGCAATGCAAATGATTTTAAGAGAAAAAATAACGGTAAATTTAAACAGTTTAATATTATGCTCATCAAGCGTTTATCAAAAGAGAGCGTTTCTAATTAGCTGACAACAGCTGTATATAGTCATTGGTTATGTTCCATCCTGCGATTGTAATAGTCCTTAAAATATTTAATTGTAGTCGTTGCATTATTTTAAGGTTTGATTTGCTAGCTGTTCCCTATAGTTCGATGCCATATTATCAGATTGGAGTTACAAGAATTTTATTACCAAGTGAAAGTCGCGAGTCGTTTCGTAGTAGCCAGTAGAGTTGTCGGAATCGGTTTTGAATTCGCTCCCTCCAGGTCAGTTTTGTATTAATTATTATGCCTAAATATTTGGCTTTTGTATCATATTTAACGACTTTATTATTTTTGGTAAATATTTGTGGGTCATACTTTCTGTTTGTGTATATTACTTGGATGGTTTTATCTGTGTTAATTTCGAAAAGAAGCAGATTCAAGAATAATATCTGAAAATTAAAATACAACGAATAGTAAGTAAATCCCAATTGATTCCTATGGCCTGATGATGGCATCCAGTCAGTAATGTTATAGTTTTTCTGTATCTCTGTATCTATTCATTCAGTAATTAAATCTCTGATAAATATACATTAATTTCAAGAACATATATGTACATATATTATTTAATTAAATATTATTTACTCTCTTTAAATTATACTATTATCATCATTATTATTTCTTTCAATCCTTTTAGCACATATAATGAACACTTTTCGGCGCAGTCGTTCAAGATATCAGACTTATATTTATCTTTCGCCTTTGAAAATCGTCGTGTTTTCACTAATTGGGTTTTGCTTCCATGGCCAACGCATCATCGATTATTTCTCTTCGTTTATGAACGCCTGGCAGTCGCATGAAATTCTAGTTCAACTAGGAGAGGTGAGTTTAATTGCAATTAAATAACAGGAAAAGCAGAAAAATGCAACTTTTTAAATGAGCGTGAGGTAGGTAGGTAGGTGAAGTGGTTGAAGTGCCGGTCTGGCACTTCTCAAGTAGCACTAAAGCGCCGTTTTGATACCATTATGAGATCTTCAACAGGAGATTGATTGGATTTAGGTTGGCGCACTGCTCCAGGCTGTCGAAGAAAGGAGCGCCCAGTCGTCTAGCTGCTAAACCCGGACATTTACAGAGAAAGTGCTTTACTCCTTCTCTGAAAGGTAACTCAGCTTTCCCGCGTGTGTGCCGATCGTCCGGTGATCGGTGAACACAGCTACGAGTTTGAAAATTGAATGGCGAGGAGTCCAAAGGACATTCTGAGTCCTTCGTATATCGTATTGGGGTCAAAGGGTTTTCGAAATAGCACATGAAGAAATGGAGCTCCATATTTTCTGCGCTTTCCTGAGAAATAATTTGTGCAGTTCCCCTTTAACAACTGTCAGGGGGATGCCGATGACCGGGTAGGAGGTCATTGAGGCCAATTCAGTCCCCTTCCTGGCAAGCTCATCAGCAATATCATTTCCCTCTACATATGTTCCTATATCCTAGAACCCAGATCAGAGAAATTTTACCTGCACACCCAAGTTATTTGATCTCCTCCTTACAGGAGTTTACTAGTTTGGTTCTGCACCATGGCGTCGTCAGAGCCTTAATCAAGGTTTGGCCTTCGGAGAAAATGTTAATATCTCCCTCGCTCTCGCGTTGCCTGAGCATTTTGCATGCCTGCAGGATCGCAAAGACTTCTGCTTGGAAAGCACCAGCAGTGTTCGGCAGTTTAAAGGAGATAGATAAATTGGCTGATTTAGAGAAAACCCCTGCTCCGACTCCCGATTCCATCTTGGAACCGTCAGTGAAGACAGAAGTTCAAGCTTCGGTGCAGATTTTCGCCTTGATCCAATCCTGCATATTTGGAGAGATTGCTCTAGTACGACTCTAGTTTGCGGATAGAGAGATCTGTTCGAAGTTCGGAGCTGCGATGGAAATTACGGAAAAGTCGATGGGAAGTAAGTGCAAGAGGACATTCGGGGCAACACTGGGACAAGTTTTATATGCTCTGGTGATGACAATGCATGCAGTCTTTGCACCTTCCTCAGTTTAGTGTTATTATAGCCCTTCCGAAGAGCTTCCCACCAAACTAGGCATCCATACGTTAAAATTGGGAAAACCACTGCGTTGTACACGACCTGTGGCTTGAGTCCCCATTTTTTACCGAACATAGATTTGCAGGAGTAGAAGGCTATACTGGCCTTCTTTACCCGATTTGAAATGAGCGTGAAGGCAGGAGACAAGTTAGTATGCTAATTTTACAAATATTTGACGTGTGTATTAAAATCCAAAAACACCAAATTTATGTTTTCATAACAGTCGATTTACTGGAACCTTCCATCAATGCAATTATTTTACCTCATCTTAATGAGTTATTACTTTATTAGTAACTAAAATGTATGTATTTATATTATATTTGGAGAAGACATAAATTACCAGGAACACATGGGGAAGTTCAAGGGCTCTTTCAATTTTCTGCAAAATTTATTAGATCTTTTCCTTGACCCATGTTATCCATCTTTGGCCGAAAAACATCGAGTCAGTGCCGTTTATTTTGTCTGCAAACCAAAAAAGCCGACAATGGCAAACATATGACTGTATTCTGCCAAGAAAAAGGTCCTCATAAAAAACTAATTGCAGTTCGGAGTCGGCTTATAACTGTACGTCCTTCCATTTGTGGAACAACATCAAGCCGCATGCCACAAATAGGATAAGGAGCTCGGCTAAACATCTAACAGAAATGTACGCGCCAATTATTCAACTTTCTTCACTTTTGTTTTTCTTCCACTTTATTAATATATACAAAAACCATTAAAAAGTCAGGAATTCTCGGGCTAGTTTTTTTCCATGAAGCAATAATTAAAGGTGATGTAAGTAGCCTAATTTCACCCTGTGTTAGCCATCTTGAAGCTACTTAATAAATCCGTGTTGTCCTCTTGGAAAAGCTACTTTTTATTTCAGAGCAAATTCTAAAGAAAAAGTACTCAAAAGCGTAGAAATTAAAACTTTTGCTGAAAAAATTAGCAGGCAATACTGTTTTGCCTATTCCATTTTGCATCTTTCAATTTCAATTTCAATTTATTTGATTTTTTTTTCAAACACGAAACGCGCTGTATTATTTAAAGCGATTTGCAATTTTTGCTTCGAATTATTATCAAGCCTGCAATATACTAATGCAGCGTATGATACATGAGGAACAATGAGTAATCTAACAAGTTTTAATTTAACTTTACGCATCGGAACAAACCTATCAAATAGATAGATGACTAAAGCATTGAAATGTTGCAGTTTTTCATCCACTGTTGTGAATAACCGACACATATTCCAATTAAGCTCGGCAGCCTCCTTATTTAAGAGATCATGCTGAATAAGCTTAAAGCCTCTAAAAAATATCTCCTTTACTGGATTGTGTCTGTTGAACTGGATGTTGTAAGATAAGAATATCAACTCGTGGTCGGAAACTCCAGCCATAGGAAGCTGATCAATATGACTGACGTAATCTCTGTCACTGACGCAAAATACATCGAAAAGACTTGGTTTGCAAATCAAGAGGACACCTCAAACTTCAATTAAGCTGAATGTCCAGTAGCTAAAATGAGTTGTTTTTGAGTAATGAATTTTTGAGTAAAAAACCTGTTTCGCACTTTTTGTTTTTTGCAAAATAAAAAATTTTTAACTACTTCTTTGCAATTGTTTCTACATGAAGTCGCTCGTGTAAGTAATTACGATCATTTTGAACCCAGAATTATTAAAATCGGTTCATTTTTGACTAAGTTATGGGCATTTAAAAAAATTTTTTTCTTATATAATTAAAAAAAATCGAGTTTGAGCCGAAAAACAAAATTGCCGATAACTCTTGAAAAAAATTTTTTTCGGGCGAACAAAAAAATAACATCAGGTTGGGGTCGAGCTCTAACAAACACTTGCCCACGAACAGAGAAAACTGACGTTAGACGATTTTGCTTTTTATACTGCATAGCCAAACGCATTAGTTTGCGATTTGTTCTTGTAAGACATTCCTGGATAAATAGCTTCCCTTCAATACTGACGCCGACATCACTAAGAGAAAGTGCTCGTCTCTTATCTTTGCAGAATTTAGCTACAGCTTTCAGCAGTTGAGAGCGATCTGCAGCAGAGCTCAATTTGATTATAATTGGAGCTACGCTTTTATTGTTTGGGCGTCTACTTGTGTTTCTGCGTATATATAAATTTATCTTTTTTAACACAGATTTTATACTTGTAACTTTGCAGGTAATCTCGTTAAAAAATCAAATGTATGATTAGCGGACGTGACGAAATAAAAGTGGTTTTTCCTCGTTAAGAGTTTCCACTATTCTCAAGTTGTTTTATTTATTACTTCAGTGTAGGTTTACAAATGGCACATATAGATTCCAATCCGATGCATGGTCAAAATACATACATATATGACACAAATCCATGGGAATAGTTAAGTTAAAAATATAAATAATTAGGTACCACTTATAAAATAACATAAAATTATTCTATGGCTTACAACGACCTTTTTCAATTTTTTACTACATTTTCAGAAAGGGGATAAACTTATTCCCTTTTTCCCTTGCTTCCAAATTGCATCAATGGATTAAGTAGCATCCGAAATCAGTTGTCAAACTTTACTTAACCTTGTATAATTGAATCATGGTTTTTTTCTAAACATCTGCTTTTGACAGTTTTACTTATTTTACTTTGCCAGCTATTACAACTATTTGAACGATATGTTGAGACAACGAAATCGCAGTTGTTGAGATTAATAAGGTGTAAAAATATTTTATAAATACTTACGCAATATATACCTATATATTTCATTTATAAATTAAGTACTAAACATACATAAACGATATTCCTGTGCTGAAAAGTATTTGTGCTGAAAAGTAAAAAGTGCTTCTAATTTTGTTTTTTCGCAGGAGAGCATTTTTTAAGTCGAAACTGTAAAACGAACTGATTTGAAAAACGAACATATTTGCTCCATAGAACCTTTATCTATTATGGAATAAATAATTGTACATGAGCGTACGTGTGCTGTTATTTCATTTCACTTCATGCCTTGGGAAAAATGCTAATATTGACTAATACGAGGTATGTTCGAAAAGTATCGCCAATTTTGAATTTCCGCAGGTTACGTATATTCGAATTTCAATTTTTTTGTGGCGTTATGTTGGTACTCATGTCTCTCACTCATGCCGACGAGTTCGGCCATTTTTAATCTTGAGTTAAAAAGGTTAAACTTTTCGATTGAACAGACGTGCTTTTATTAGCTCTTGCTTTGTGAAAGTTTCGTAGTGAATCTACCAATCGTACAATATATGTATAAAAACATACAGCGATATAGACGCTTTAATGCTGCAACACAATACATCTTGTGGTATCTTAGCCCAACTTTTGTTTTGCAAATATATCGCACTTGTTACGTTAAAGCGTAACAACTCAAAAAGAAAAGGAAAATAGTAACCACTCAAAAATTTGTTATTTTAGCGCAACTACTAAACAAATAAGAAAGAAACAACCGTTATATTGTTTTTAATGATATTTTCGTGCAATTCCATATTTTTTCCCTTGTAATACCTATATTATTAATATTTACGGAAACAGTTTTTCGTCTCTACTGAAAATGTTCAGATTTTGAGTTGTTACGCTTTAACGTAACAAGTGCGATATGTAAATACAAACAAAATAAAAACATAAAAATAATAAAAACAACTAGTGAAAAAATTTAACATTTAAAATGCCGCTCTCCTCCCAAAGAGAGGCTCCGCTAACCATCGCAAAAGCAACTTACAAATGCTAACTCCAGCTACAATGTTCCGTTCTCGGCAAGCGAAATAAAGAGTAAGTCATCAGCTGTACAACCTCATCTCGCAACCGCCGTTAACTCTGTACCCACAACTCCTCTCTCATCGCATGAGCAATGCCAAACTCCAATTGATCTAATCAGCATTTCTCATCCCACCACTTGTCTGGTAGCTCTCAAAAGCGCAACAACAATCACAATATTTACAACATCAGCATCAATAAGCAGAACCGCTTAACTAAAAACTCTTCAATTTTCTCATACTCGCCAATCATGTCTACATGCCCAAACATAATTATGCAGACAAAAGCAGGTGGGAACAACAAAGAACTTTCTCTTCCAAAGATAACACTTAATTCTCCAGATAAGAATACAGAAACAACAAAAATCACCAAAAAACATAAAATATTAACAAACCAAAAAACAATTACAACCTACTGGTTAAGTAAACCAACAAATAACAAATCAATCCCGCATACTCTGACATCAAACAGATTTAATATACTCTCTCTTGATGATGAAAAAGAAAAAGTAACATGAAACAGTGATACAAACAACACTAATCTAAAGCTCCAAAACCACCACCTATATTTGTACAAAATGTTGAATTCATTAAATATTTAACCGATGCGCTAAACAAATTTCCGAATTGCGTTTTTGAACTGAAAGTCCTGTAAAACAATGAAGCAAAAATTCAACCAAAAGAGTCATAACACTATACACAAATCACTAAATTATTAAAAGAAAAAAATACTCAGTATTATACATATAAGCCCAAAGAACAAAGGGGATTTAAAGTGATACTGAGGAACTTGCACAACTCCACAGATAAACAAATTGAAATTGTAAAAGAATTAGGTGAACTTGGACATGAGGTTACAAATATTCATAATATCTTACACGCTACTACCAAAGCACCTTTGCCACTGTTTCCACTTAAATTAAAAACCAAACCCAACAACAAAGATATATACACTACAACACATCTACTACATTGCAAAATTAAATTTAAGCCTGTACATCAAAAACGCACTTTGCCTCAATGCACAAACTGCCAAGAATGCGGTCACACAAACAATTTTTGTTTTAAAACACGTGTGTGTGTCAAATTTTCTGGAAGTCATAAAGCCATAGAATGTCCAGTGAAGGACATTAACCAAATAAAATGTGCTCTCTGTGGTAAAAACCACACAGCCAATTACAAGGGTAGTATGATTTATAAATCATTAAAAATACAGCAATTTCCAAGTCTCAGACAGAGAAATCCCACAATTACAAGCACAGAAGAAAAAGTTGCATTACAAACTACACTAGACAATGTGACAACCCAGCACAGTACTACAACACCACATTTATCTTACGCCCAAGTAACAGCCATAAACGCTAAAAATGATGCTCAATCTATTGGAGCAACTATAACGGAAAGCAAAGAAATTTCAGAGTTGAAAGATACTACAGTAGGTTCTGTTTTTATGCGGTAGATACGTTCCGCAAGAAACAGCATAAAGAAAAAACAGCATAAAAAAAGCTACTAGTTCTATAGTAAAACTATAGATACGTTTCAAATGCTAAAACCGCATAAATCTGAAATAATCGCATAAAAAAGGGCACTAGTCCCATATTATTACTATAGATACGTTCCATAGACCGCATGAATCTGAAATAATTAAATAAAATCGCATAAACAAAATATTGTATCTTTGAAAATTATATCTTTATATATCTTCCATACTTGTAGGGTTAGCATTTCTGATGCAATCTGTGATGAGTTTTTGCTTAGCTGGTTTAGAATCTTGTTTATATGTACAATTCCCCATAGGTCGACATGCATTTTGTAATTTAAAAAAAAACCGCACTATTTCAAAACCGCATAAAAAAAAGCCGCATAAAAACAGAACCTACTGTATATGATGAAACAATTAATCTCACAAATGTCTGCACTGATAAACATAGTCACGTTACTTTTCGCTAAATTTAATGAACAGACAAGATAAATTAAGAATTGTCCTGTGGAACGCTAATGGTCTAAGCCAACATGCACTGGAACTAAAAAGATTCCTAAAAAACAATAACATAGACGCAGCTCTTATATCTGAAACACATTTCACAGATAGAAATTATTTAAACATTCCTAACTATGCTATGTAATATATTTATCACACCAATCACCCTGATGACAAGGCACATGGTGGAACGGCAGTAATTATAATCACTGTAGACAGGACTACTTTCAAGCGACATCTATACAAATTGAGGACTTTAGTGGACATTTAACCCTTTCTGCCATATACTGCCCTCTTAAACATAAAAATTCTAAGACACTATACTTTGACTTTCTTAAAACTCTTGAAGGCCGTTTTATTGCAGGCGGAGATTTCAATGCAAAGAATAGCTTATCGGGATCCAGAATAACAAACACGAAAGGAAAAAATCTTTACGATGCAATTATAGAAAATAAAAGTAACTTTTCAAGCTTTGGAGAACCAACTTATTGGCCAACTGATATGCGGAAGCGACCTGATTTAATTGACTTTTACATTACGAAAGATATTATAAGTGAGCAACTGGAAGTAACTTTGACTTCTCATATGACCATTCTCCAATATTATTAAGCTATGAAACCAGTCCTATCCTAAACTACAACACACATAAATTTGACAATAATTATACGAACTGGGCCGCCGTAGCCGAATGGGTTGGTGCGTGGTTACCATTCGGAATTCACAGAGAGAACGTTGGTTCGAATCTCGGTGAAACCAAAATTAATAAAAACATTTTTCTAATAGTGGTCGCCCCTCGGCAGGCAATGGCAAACCTCCGAGTGTATTTCTGCCATGAAAAAAGCTCCTCATAAAAATATCTGCCGTTCGGAGTCGGCTTGAGACTGTAGGTCCCTCCATTTATGGAACAACATCAAGACGCACACCACAAATAGGAGGAGGAGCTCGGCCAAACACCGAAAAAGGGTTTACGCGCCAATTATATATATATATAATATATATATACGAACTGGAACTATTTTCGTGAAATTATGGAGCAAAGCCTTAACATTAAAGTCCCTCTAAACTTGAATGACAGTATAGTGTATGCAACAACAACTTCTACACCTATAATCAAGATGAGTAATAACAAACACAAATTACCCCATAAAATCTAGAAAAAAATCAGAGAAAAACGAAAACTAAGGCAACAATGGCAATCTACACGTTCACCAGATATCAAAAAAAGACTGAATATAGCAACAAAAGAAATTAAAGATATATAAAAAGTGGACAAGGACGAAAAAGGAGCTACTAGAGCTACAAACTATACACTATGGAAGGCCTGAAAAAAAATCGACAACGCAGTTATGCACAACCCCCTCTAAGGACAAGGACAAATTCTTGGGCGAAAACACCAAAAGAAAAAGCAAATTACTTCGAAAGAAATACGAATAGCAATTGAGACAAAAACTGACGTAAATAAATCCCCAGGATATGACGGAAGCAGTCTAAAGGAGTTACCTGACAAAGCCACTCTTTACTTAAGAAATATATTTAACTCAGCATTACGAATGAAGTATTTTCCAATGCCTTGGAAGGTTGCTGAAATCATCGCAATACCCAAACCTAATAAAGACGCATCTGAAGCTTCTTCATACAGACCAATTACCATCATTATATAAACTTTTTGAGAAGCTTATACTTGACCGCCTTGACCCCTACTACTACAGGCGCGAAACTTATTTCCTTCACACCAATTCGGATTTCGTAGAAAACATTCAACAATAGGACAGGTACATAGAGTAACAAATAAAATATTGCCAGAAATTGATAAAAGAAATACATGCGTTGCTGTGTATTTTGATGTAGCAAAAGCTTTCGACAGCGTGTGGCACAGGGGTTTAATATTTAAACTTAAACAGTATCCTCCATTCGACTATCATTTGTTAATGAAAATCAAAACGATTCATAAATCCGGATAGACACCAAAGCAGGATACCTTGGAATGGCTATTGACTCCAAGCTTCTCTGGAAAGAACATATTACGTTGAAAATAAATAAGGTAAAAAACAGATTCCGACAACTTTAATGGCTACTTGGCAGGCGCTCGAAACTGTCATTGCTGAATAAAACTCTTATACAAAACTGTGATTGTGCCAATCTGGGCATAGGGCATAGAAATCTGGGGAACTGCAAGTAAAGGTAACATTAACATTATTCGACGACTACAATCAAAAATACTCAGAACTATAACCAATGCACCTTGGTACGTCCCAAACTAAGTTATTCATCGCGACCTCAACATCGATACAGTAGCAGAAATCATCCTCAATCGCAGCACCAATGATATTGTCCGTTTAATGAAAAAATACTGACATGCGACAACTCCCATCAGCAGAAAGGGCAAACTCCAGGCGGCTCAAACGACCAACCCCAACTCAATAATTTAACTGATAATTGTAGAAATAATTACTTAGTGTCATACGACAGGTGTAATTAATAAAAAAAACAAAAGTTAAAAACGAAATTAAGTGCGCGGTTGCATTCCGAATGTTGATTGTGTCATACGGAAAAGCTACTTTGGACCAAAGCAACGTTTATCGGTGGTACAAAATGTTCTCAGAAGGCCGAGAAGATGTAAACGACGAGGAGCGTGCCGGACGCCCGAGCACTTCAACAACATACGAAAAAATTGATGAAGTGAAGAAAATGGTATTGGCCAATCGTCGAATCACCGTTAGAGAAGTTGCTGAGGACTTAGACATATCGATTGGCTAGTGCCATTCGATTTTTTTCAATGATTTGTTCATGAGATGGGTCGCCGCAGAATTCGTACCAAAACTGCTCAATTTCGACCAAAAGCAGCATCGCATGAATGAACATTGACAATGCGATGTTGGACTCTGTCCGCGATGACCAAAATTTGCTCCAGAGGGTCATACCTGGTGACGAATCGTGAGTTTATGGTTATGACGTGGAAACCAAAACTCAATCATCTCAATGAAAGCTAGTTAAAGACTTGGAAGATAGTTAAGGGCTTGCTTGACTTTGGAAAAAAAAAAATATATTTTTTTTTATTAAATTTTAGGGTAGTTCTTAACTTTATGTTAATACTGGACTGACTGTCAACATATTTGGCAGTCGTATTTATACTTATACCTCATCTTACTGTTCTTGGTACACGACTTGTATATTGGTTTCTTTGCATGCTGTTTAGGAAAAACATGTTTATCTTTTGATATTCTTAATATACATATCTTTATCTTTTGTTTTTCTTAAAATATGTTTATTTTTTGTTATTCTTAAAATACATATGTTTATCTTTTGGTATTCTTAAAATATCTTTGGATTTGTTCAGCCCTGCATGATTATACTTAGAATTTACTTAACTATTTTTATTCAGTATTTGTGAATGAAATCATTCCTTAACTAGCTGTCACGAACCAAGACCGAAAAAAGCGCGCCAAGTTCGGTCGAATGTAAAAGTTCTGCTTACCGTTTTCTTCGATTGTAGGGGCGTTGTGCATCATGAGTTCTTGCCAGAGCGTAAAACAGTCAATAAGGAATATTACCTGCAAGTTATGCGCAAAAATTGGCTCTGCATCACGATAACGCCCCTGCTCACACATCGTTGCTTGTGCGTGACTTTTTGGCCAAAAACAATACACTAATGATGCCACAGTCGCTGTATTCCCCAGATTTGGGCACCTGTGACTTTTTCTTCTTGCCGAAATTGAAGAGGCTCATGAAAGGACGACGCTACGCTACGATTGACGAGATAAAGACGGCATCGAAGGAGGAGCTGAACAAGATAAAAAAATGATTTTTTGAAGTGCTTCGAAGATTGGAAAAAACGTTGGCACAAGTGCATAATATCTCATTGAAGGGGGAAATATAGATATTAATGAATAAATAAATAATTTGTGAAAAAACACAAAATTCGCTATACTTTTTGAACACACCTCGTATAAGATATTTTGAGTCAATTTATTTCCATTTGGAAAACAATTTTAAGGTATTTCAAGCTCTTATTTCTCTTCAATCATACATTAATTAAAGTTATTATTCTTAATGGGAGGAAAAGCTTAAATGACAAAACAAAAAAATCTCCCACAACTTTTTTAAGAATTATATAATACAAAATCAATTAATATTTAAGTCGACTTCAGCACTTTTTTCCTTTTTGTCAGAATATTTTGGAGCTAAATGGTTTTCATTTTAGTTAATTTATTTTATTTAATTTTTCCGTAGCATTTAGCCGATTCAATATCTCTCCAACGCAATGTAACACATCCCTCACGTACTTTTACAATTTCAACCAATGCCAGTACAGCCATATACGTTCTGTTACTGCAAGTGTGCTCTTCATATTTATGCTATATCTGCGCAAAATTTGCCTGCAAAATAAAAATTCAGGAATTTAGCTTTGCACTGCCGTTTAGCTTGGTCGGTCCCACTTCTATTGCAATCGCTTTGTGGATCTCATTGACGCGCGGGGCGAATGTGTGTGCCTTTCATGCTTTTTTCCCCGATTATTTGTCACTAATAGGAAATGTACATCACGAGTTTACTGGCAGTATTGTCGCGAATAATCTATGGATATGGCCATTATGGTGGCTTTCGCAGCTGTGGGTAACGCGACACATTTGGCGTCCACGAAATGAAAAAAATGCACCAACAGAAAAACTGTTCATATGTCCATGGTATTGCGGTTTTTTGGTGGATCAGTGCATAGCAATGAATCGGCGTATCATCGATTTCAATGAAGAGTCTTTATCAAGAAAGGTAAGACTATTATTAGGTTAAATAAAATAGTTATGATAATTTTTTTGCTTTATTTCGACGATGACACATGGGCTGAAAAGTCACGGGCCTAACACATAGATGGCACTAGTATTATTGTATTCACCACTTTTTCAGTTAGTATGATACTAGCCTTAAAAACAAAGCTGTTAAACTTTCATGATTTTCTATTCATTATTCGTAAGTTGTTGTGCTAAGAGTGATGCTATTTTTTTATTTTTAAAACAATGGATAAAAAAGAATTTCGTGTTTTAATTTTACGCTGCTTCTTACCGTTCAAACGAAGCAATGGCTTGAAAAGTGTTATGGGGACTCCGCTTTCGGCCATTTTGAAGGTTGAGTTAATTGCTGACACCTGCTTTGCTTGCACATGTTTTGGCTCTTGGATTTTTACCCATTCAAAAAGTTGGATCAAAGAACCTGTATCAAATTTTGCGTGAAAAACAAAATTAAATGCGCGGATGCATTCCAAATGTTGACTGTGCCATACGGATAAGCTACTTTGGACCAAAGCAACGTTTATCGATCGTACAAAATGTTCTCAGAAGGCCGAGAAGATGTAAACGACGAAAAGCGTGCCGGACGCCCGAGCACTTCAACAACAGACGAAAAAATTGACGAAGTGAAGAAAATGGTATTGGCCAATCGTCGAATCACAGTTAGAGAAGTTGCTGAGGGTCTAGACATATCGATTGGCTAGTGCCATTCGATTTTTTTCAATGATTTGTTCATGAGATGGGTCGCCGCAAAACTCGTACCAAAACTGCTCAATTTCGACCAAAAGCAGCATCGCATGAACATTGCTAATGAGATGTTGGACTCTGTCCGCGACGACCAAAATTTGCTCCAGAGGGTCATAACTGGTGACGAATCGTGAGTGTATGGTTATGACGTGGAAACTAAAACTCAATCATCTCAATGGAAGCTGCCGCACGAACCAAGACCGAAAAAAGCGCGCCAAGTTCTGTCGAATGTAAAAGCTTTGCTTACCGTTTTCTTCGATTGTAGGGGCGTTGTGCATCATGAGTTCTTGCCACGGGGTAAAACCACACACACTAAAGATGCCACAGCCACCGTATTCCCCAGATCTGGCACCCTGTGACTTTTTCTTGTTCCCGAAACTGAAGAGGCTCATGAAAGGACGACGCTACGCTACGATTGACGAGAAACTATAAAGACGGCATCGAAGGAGGAGTTGAACAAGATAAAAAAAATGATTTTTTGAAGTGCTTCGAAGATTGGAAAAAACGTCGGCTCAAGTGCATAATATGTCATGGGGATTACTTTGACTCCCCAATAATAATAAATAATAATAAATAATGAATAAATAATTAATTTACAAAAAAAAAAACACAAAATTCGCGACACTTTTTGAACACACCTCGTATTACATGAGCATTTGACTATGAGAAAGCTCTGTTCAAAGAGGGTGCCGCGTTCGCTCACTATTGACCAACAACAATAACGTGTTGATGATTCTGAGCAGTGTTTGGCCATGTTTAAACGTAATAAAAATTGGTTAAAAAATCAAAACAATGGCAAAACTACATGAACTAAACATCTAATTGCTCCCACATCCCCGTATTCACCAGATTTGGCTCCCAGCGACTTCTGGCTGTTTGCAGACCTAAAAAAATGCTCGCTCTAATGAAGAGGTTGTCGCTGAAACTGAAGCCTATTTTGAGGCAAAAGATACAAAAGATGTAATGAAATGTTAAAGTGGCTTGGAGTGATTGCGTTGTTCTTGATGCAAATTACGTTGATGATACTGAAGCTAATTTTGAACAAAAAAAAACGTGTTTTCTTTGTTAGGGCCGGGGCTTTTCAGCCCATGTGTTACGTAAGGAAAAGTTTTTGCCTTTGCAGTTTTGGCATCCTTAGAGCCGATGGCCATAGCTGCTTGTGGAGAGTTTTCAGCCGTTAAGATTTGCGTTGCATATATGTATACTTTGCTTAATATAAAAAAGTACATCCAATGCAATATCAATAATTGTTAGCACAAGGAAATAAACGAAAACTATTTTTTAAAGGCAGTACTAGATTATTATATACATGGATTACCACCTATTTTTAATTTGCATGTGTCAAAATATTTAATAATTTTATTAACTCTGTATACAAAAAAATTTACTATGTACTTTCGGACCCTTATTGGATACTTCTAAGGACGAACTGTCTTCGGGTTCACTGACAGATGTTACGGAAAGCGACAAAATACCCCAATTGATTGTGTGTGCAACAATGTGGCATGAAACTCAAGAAGAGATGATGGAATTTTTGAAATCAATTGTTCGACTGGATGAGGATCAGTGTGCACGGCGCATGGCGAAATTACACATCAACGTGGGTAAACCAGACAATGAGTACTACGAGTTAGAGAGTAAGTATTTGAACTAAAAAAATTATAGAAGAGTACAGTGAGTAGCAGCAGGCTAATCACCTACCCTGTCAGAAATCAAATAGATTAACGAAACCAACGCAAGACAAGTCTTGGCGAGGCCCTATGCTCCCGAGAGGAGGGAACAAAAAAAAAAGAAAAAAAAAACAGTGAGTAGTCAAGTAATAAACACCCTCACGAAAATCATTTTTGCATAATTGACATTTTTAACGCTTACAATTTATATCAAATGTAATTTGTGGAGCAACATCAAGACACGCGCCTCAAATTTGATGAAGAACTCGGTCAAGCATCCAACAAAGAACGACTGCACCATTTACGTACATACTAGACGTTTATACAAGACCAAACAAAGTTTATACAAGACCTCATATGATTGATTTTACTGTAGGATTTTACTTGCAATAATTTCGTCTCAGTCTCCAGTAGTGAAAAATCATTATTGGGAGCACATCGTACATAGTGGCCCCTTTTGTGTTACCTATTCCGAAAGTGGATCAAAACTGTGTTTATGGTGAGTTATCCCGCCCAGTTATTAAGCTGACACGTAGACTTAACTATATGACCATGATAAAGGTGATTACCTCAAGTTGTTGTTAGAGTAGTTCATCAAGCCCTGGCAGTACAGCCACCGGTCGTAATCGTCTATCTCATCTAACGGTAGGTCTAAGAAACATGCTGTTTCTACGGGTTGTGTCTGAAGGTTGGACGGCAACTCCCTTCGGTTTCTTACGGGTGTTTATGAGAACCGCCTCTGTTTTCCCTGCTGCAATGATTGCGGTTTTTGCTTTTTTCTCAATATCTGAAAAAGAGTTTAGTCATCACAACAGCACGACATCCTGTTCAAAACCTATAATGCGTACTCCTGAATGTGATTTTGTTAACAAATTTCCCTTTTTTTGTATTTCATTAGCAAACATATTCTTCGACGACGCGTTTGTGCTCGACGAAAGATTGAGTGAGAATCCCCGAAATCCTCCGATGAACGAATATGTAAAAACCTTAATCATTAGCATTGAAAAGGCTTGCTTCGAGGTATATGGTGTCAACTTGAAAATAAAGCCCCCAGTGAAGACTGAAACTCCTTACGGTGGTCGACTAGTCTGGACATTGCCGGGTCGGTCGAAAATGATAGCTCATCTAAAAAATAAAGACAAAATCAGACACAAGAAGCGCTGGTCTCAGGTCATGTACATGTATTACTTACTTGGTTTTCGAATAATGGAACTAGATGGTATATCTGCGCGACGTAAGGCAGTTATCGCAGAGAACACATTTCTTTTGGCATTGGATGGTGATATTGACTTCCAACCGCAAGCCGTTCAGCTTTTAATTGATCGCATGAAAGCCATAGAGGAGTTGGGGGCAGCTTGTGGACGTATTCATCCAGTTGGACGTGGACCTATGGTATGGTACCAAATCTTCGAATACGCGATAGGTCATTGGCTTCAGAAAGCTACAGAGCACGTCATTGGCTGTGTGCTCTGTAGTCCCGGATGTTTTAGTCTATTTCGTGGCAGCGCACTTATGGAGAATAGTGTGATGAAAAAGTATACAACAGTATCGAATGAGCCGATGCATTATGTGCAGTACGATCAGGGTGAGGATCGATGGTTATGCACACTGATTTTGAAGCAAGGTTTACGCGTCGAATATTCTGCAGCATCGGACGCTTACACACATTCACCTGAGATGTTTAATGAGTTTTATAATCAGCGACGACGTTGGGTACCATCCACAATTGCCAATATATTTGATTTGTTATCTGATGCGGATACGGTGGTGAAGAACAATAGTTCTATTTCAATGCCGTACATTGCCTATCAGGCAATGTTAATGGTTGGTACAATTTTGGGGCCTGGGACTATATTCTTGATGATGGTCGGCGCATTGGTAGCTGTGTTTAGTATAAACATTTGGAGCTCTTTTTTGTGGAACTTCATTCCCGTGTTATGCTTTATATTGTCATGCATTTATCTAAAGCAGAAATTCCAGGTAATATGTACATACATAACTTCTGCTCAAATATGAACGAGACGTTATCAATAAAACGGTCCACGGATGACATATGACAAAAATAAATTTTTTGTTTTTTGGAAGGACTGTTATAAGCTTACATGGCAAATTTCAGCGTGATATGTCACATAGTTTGTTTTCTGTGCTACTGTAAACAAGTCAAGCTCGAGTGTGTTCTTCGAATTCTCTTTTATGACTTCAATTGTCTCAAAATGTTTTCCACGGAGCGGCAACTTGAGCTTGGGAAACAGGAAAAAGTCACATGAAGCCATATCAGGCGAATGCGGCACTTGCGGAACGATATTAACGTTATTTTTGTTCAAATAATCGCGAACAAGACGTGATGTGTGAGCTGGTGCATTATCGTGATGCAAGAACCATGACTTGTTGTCCCACAATTCCTTCCTTTTAAGACGAATGTTCTCGCGCAAACGCTTTAAAACGTCTAAATAATATTCAGCGTTAACAGATCGGCCTTGCGGAAGGAACTCCGAGTGCACCACACCTTCGTAATCGAAAAAAAACAGTCAGTTAATTTTTGAGCGACTTTGGCGTGGTTTTTTGGGTTGATGTACGGCCCTCTTTGAACGATTTGTACCACTGGAAAACACGTGCACGCGATAAAGCAGAGTCCCCATAAGTTGTCTGTAACATTTTTAAGGCGTCTGAAGCCGAAATTTTGTTGGAATAACAAAATTTCAAACAAATTCTTTGTTCAACTTGAATTTCCATCGGTAAATTCGAAGAACACACTCGAGCTTGACTTGTTTACAGTAGCATAGAAAACAAACTATGTGACATATCACGCTGAAATTTGCCATGTAAGCTTATAACAGTCCTACCAAAAAACAAAAAATTTATTTTTGCCATATGTCATCCGCGGATCGTTTTATTGATAACGTCTAGTTCATATTTGAGTATAAGGTATAATATATATCGTATATATATAATTGATATAAAAAATAAAATAAATTATCATTAATTCCAAAAGTGCTTAGTAAAGTTGTAAAGTTTCGGCCTCGAGAAAGAACTGAGCATTTTCCTTCTTATAGCAATTCCATGTAACTAAGTAAAATACATATGTATCTGCATTGCTCTAAGACAAAGCAATTAATAATTTTTATGGTTACAATGTAATTACTGTTGACTAAATAATTCCTCATTACTGCCATCACAAACGGCTCTGTGTCTAAAGTGTTCAGCAGCGTCTTATGTGATATGGGATATGTGCTCATCTATTTTCAAGCATTTTGTGTGTGTGAGTAGCTGCGTGCAATACATATGTAATTTGTTTTTCCTATGACACACTTTTTACACTGCTTTAGCTGAGCACAAGAAAAATACCGCAATAACCATTAATAAAATGATGCACAGCCACTTGAAATTATACTTCACCGCACTACCACAACTACGTAGAACATACAACTCCAACAAAAACCGTTTGCTAAAATATCCCCCTTTTATATCTAAACAGTAAACATTAGAGGAAAAAATCATGTATATTTTATTTTCGCGGCTAAAGAGTTAAATATATAAGGTTGTCAAAAAGGTCTTGCGGTATTTCCGCAAGCTTGTCTTTGCAAGCGCGTAGTTCTAGTTGTATTCGTCGCATCGGTTCACGCTAGAGCTTTTTGGAAAGCTCTTTTCACGTGCTAACACGTGTTTGATTAGTTGTTGTTTGCTTTTAGTCGTTCGTGAGTTATAGCGTCGCAAACATGGAGCAAAACAAAGAGAAAATACGGCATATTTTACAGTACTACTACGATAAAGGCAAAAATGCATCTCATGCTGCCAATAAAATTTGTGCAGTTTATGGACCCGATACAGTTTCCATTTCCATCGCACAACGATGGTTTCAACGTTTTCGTTCTGGGGCAGAGGTGATCGAAGATGCGCCACGGTCCGGAAGGCCTGTCGTCAAAAATTGCGATAAAATCGCTGAATTGATCGAAAGAGACCGGCATAGTAGCAGCCGTAGCATCGGCCAAGAGCTGAGCATGAGTCATCAAACCGTTATAAACCATTTGAAGAAGCTTGGATTCAAAAAGAAGCTCGATGTATGGGTGCCACACGACTTGACGCAAAAAAACATTTTTGCCCTTATAGATGCATGCGAATCGCTTCTGAATCGCAACAAAATCGACCCGTTTTTGAAGCGGATGGTGACTGGCGATGAAAAGTGGGTCACTTACGACAACGTGAAGCGCAAACGGTCGTGGTCGAAAAGCGGTGAAGCTGCCCAGACGGTGGCCAAGCCTGGATTGACGGCCAGGAAGATTCTTCTGTGTGTTTGGTGGGATTGGCAGGGAATCATCCACTATGAGCTGCTCCCCTATGGCCAAACGCTCAATTCGGACCTGTACTGCCAACAACTGGACCGCTTGAATACAGCACTCTTGCAGAAGAGGCCATCTTTGATCAACAGAAGCCGAATTGTCTTCCATCAGGACAACGCCAGGCCACACACATCTTTGGTGACGCGCCAGAAGCTCCGGAAGCTCGGATTGGAGGTTCTTTTGCATCCACCGTATAGTCCGGATCTCGCACCAAGTGATTACCGCCTATTTCTGTCCATGGCGAACGAGCAATTGAAAATTCAATAAAAATACCGCAAGACTTTTTTGACAACCTTATAATTTGTTAATATATATAATATTAATTATTGTTAAATATAATGAGATTTAGAACAGCATATACTCGTATGCATAGTATGTAAAGTATTTTGAATAGTTCTTTATTAGATTAAAAGATCGTTAAAAATAAAATTTCAGCTTTTAATAGCATTTGTAATAAGTTCAATGTACTGCCTCGTAATGATGGCAGTTTTGATTGGGATAATCGTACAAATGATAGAGGATGGACCTTTGGCACCGGCATCGTTATTCTTTCTTTTGGTGTTTATGCAAATTTTTATTGCAGGTAACAAAGGTTTCTTTAAATTTAATTGAATCGTATTAATTGTATGGGTCTTTTTATTAGGCGTTGTCCATCCCCAAGAAGTCGGTGCGTTGATTTGTGGATTTATTTATTACATCACTATCCCCTCCATGTACATGCTGCTTCTTATTTATTCCGTTTTTAATATGAATGATGTGTCATGGGGTACAAGGGAAGTGGCTGTAAAAAAGGTAACGATTTTATTAAATATATTAAGTTGTAAATATATAGAAGGATAATTATTAAAAGGATGACGACATTGGTGTAGTGCCTGGTGATATTGAAGACGCTAGTCGGGAGTATTTGCCTGGTTGGGTAAACGACCCATTATTAGTCGACTCAGAATTGGGCGAGATATCACTTAAAGAAAAGCGCTTCTGGAAGGATTTGATTAAACTTTACTTGCGCCCAATGTTTCATACAAAGGAAAAGAAAGCGGAAATTGCTGAAAGCCTGCGAGAATTGCGTAACATGTTCGCATTTGCTTTTATAATGATTAATTCCCTTTTTGTGCTGATTGTTTTCTTACTTCAACTGAAAAAAGATTATTTGCATCTTGAATGGCCAATCGATCCGATTGATTACATAACATACGATGACACAAATTCCCAGATTTACATATATCGACGTCATAAAGAGCTGGATCCAATCGGTTTATGCTTCGTTGTATTTTTTGGCTTGATTTTAATTATACAGTTCATCGCAATGTTTTTCCATCGTTTTGCAACTATATCGCAGCTATTAGCCACAACTCAATTAAATTGGTTTCGAGCGCCAAGCACAGTAAGTTCAAACATTTTTACAACATATTCATACATACATATGCATGTGTGAATATCTACATATATATGTACAGTATTCCTCGCTTATAAGCACTAAAAAAAGTACCAAAATTTACCTATTTAAGCATTTCACGCTTACAAGTACCGAAACGCTGGTCAGCTTCCCGCTTAGAACACTGAAATTTATTTTTGTACTTATCCCTTCAAATAAATTTATGCTAAGTCTAGTTTTAGAATTCCTGCTGAAAACATAGAATTTTCAGCCAAATCTCCTTTTTATTCCAAAAATAATTTGATATATAATTTTTTTACTGCGTGGTTTTTCATATTTAAAAGTGATATCCCCACCCACCCGTTCTAAACGTAAAATAACTATAAGCATTAGAGAAGAGTTTCCGGAGCTTCCAGTGACCAAATAAAGACGACTCATTCGCTGATTATTCATACATAAATCGCTTCTTTCCTTATGTAAGCAAATTAATTCGATTTCACAACAATCCGACGGCAGCTTAGTAGTCCTGGTGAAAAATCGTGAATATGCAAAAAAGTTTATTGATGCTCGCTTACTTCCTGGTCTGTGTTCAATCAGTGGTAACTATCATGATTACCTCAACTTCGTTAAGGACATTGCATGAAATTATTGGTGTCTTAAAATAATTTGGCGTAACAAATGTTTATAAATTTCAACGCTTTGTCGAAGGAGTCTCTAAACCCACAGGAGTTATCGTAATTTCCTTCGACAACTACTTTCTCCCGAACAAGATTGACATCGCTTGGATCACCCCTAAAATATGCCCCTTCTATCCGAATCCCATGATATGCAAAAATTGCCAAAAATTAGGGCACATATCAAAAGTAACGCAAAATAGTAGCACTAACTACAGCTCAATCATCAGCATGACCGATCGTCAAATCATCAGTCACAAAAACTAGTTCTTCATCCACCAACTTCAATCAACCACAACCAATTGACACAGTAGAACCAACAACACCTGATGATCTCTCTCATATTAAAGCACTTCTTTCGGTCCACTTTGTAAATGATTCAGCCGCTTTTAGTATTGCAAATATCCCACTTTCTGAACACTAAAATAAGATGGATTTGAAAGCTGCACAACAATCAATAAATTTTCATTCGACAAATAATATACATCTTACCAAAAATTTAAATGATTTAACCAACTCGTCTACATCAGCAGCATTAGAAGATTACATAACATCCAATGTTATGGAAAACAACAAGTAAATCTATTATTTTTAACACACTTTTATTAGGTCGGGTTGTATGTATGTATGTATGTATGTATGTATGTAACGGAATCTTTGAGCTTAATTTTCACTGGGTTCTAAAAATCTGATCGACTTGAAATTTTGCATACCTATCAAGGACCGATGACAATGCAATAATTTGCTAAAAGTTTTTCATTATCCTTATTAGGATTGCCAGGATTAATAGTTTCTTTTTTTTACTGTGGGCAAAAAGTAAGGTGAATTTGGTTGTAAAATGAAAAATCTTTATTTATTCTTGTAAATCAGTTTCTCAGGCTCCCTCCACGAAATAAGTTCTTCATCCCGATTACTTCTTTATCACGGCCGATAACTGCATAGCTTTAGACTCACAGTCGATAAGAAAGGAATTAAATATAACACGAATATATCGAATCATTTATTCACTGACTGCAATGATAACAATAATTTTCATTCATAATAAAAAAAAATAGTTTAAAGAAACTAAAAAACACGCTTTTTTGCTAATCGAACTAAAAAGTAGAAAATAAAAAATAGTTTAAAAAAACTAAAAAACACGCTTTTATTGCTAATCGAACTAAAAAGTAGAAAATAAATTTTAATGACAAAGGGACCTATAATGAAGTAATAGCAAATCGAACGATCAATCATAGTCAACTACCTCAGAACAGAATTATAACAAAAATTAAGATACAAATAGAGTAATTCAAATTAGAGTTAAAAGCCTGGGATGCATTTTGGTTCACTTTCATAACCCTCTGTACATAGGTAGTTGCCAATAGAATGATTGTAATATTTACTATATCAAGCATCCCACGCTTTTAACTCTAATTTGAATTACTCTATTTGTATCTTAATTTTTGTTATAATTCTGTTCTGAGGTAGTTGACTATGACTGATCCTTCGATTTGCTATTACTTCATTATAGGTCCCTTTGTCATTAAAATTTATTTTCTACTTTTTAGTTCGATTAGCAATAAAAGCGTGTTTTTTAGTTTTTTTAAACTATTTTTTTTTACTAGTGACTACTAATTACATAGAAACATACAAATTTAGCCAAGTCAAATATTTTACACATATCTACAATTTATATATATATGTATATAAACATATATAATATAACAGGTGGCGCTAAAGTAATCCTCCTATCAGAAAATGCTATAAATTTTGCGATTGGCCTCTAATGTCAGTTCACACACATGCGAAATACACGTTAATAAACAATGTTACGCTACACTGCTCCAGAACGCGGAATATTGCTAACTATTTATTTGACCAATAATCGGTCGGTGACTTTGGCACAACGTGAATTTCGTCGCAGATTTCCTCGCCGTCCAACGCCTACTGGTGAAACACTGCGACGTTTAGCCGCTCGCCTCGAAGAGACTGGCACAACACGAGATGCTGCCAGGCGTGGCAGACCCCGGAGTAGCCCTTCTGCAGAGAATATTGCTGCTGTAGCCGAGGATGTCATGGAAGCGCCGTCGACATCGACCAGACGACGTGCCACACAAATGGGAATCAGTCGACGGTCTTTACAGCGTATTTTGGTACAAAATTTGAAGATGTTTCCGTACAAACTCCAGACGGTGCATCAGCTGTTAGCTGCTGACGGCCAATCGCGTCTGACATACGCTCAAGCCATCCTTAATCACCACCAAGAGGAAGAAGATTTTTCATAAAAAATAATCATGAGTGATGAGGCCCATTTCCATCTTAGCGGGTACGTAAATAAGCAAAATTTACGCTTCTGGGGCACTGAAAATCCGCGTGTAACCCACGAAGAGCTATTACACCCGCTCAAAGTCACTCGCTAGAGGAGTCATCGGACCTTTTTTCTTCGAAGACGTCGCGGGCCAAACGGTTACTGTGAATGGTGAGCGCTACAGAGCAATGATCAACGAGTTCTTTTTGCCGCAACTTGATGAATTGGGATTGGAAAACATGTGGTTCCAACAGGACGATGCAACGGCACACACTGCACGTGCCACAACCGATATGCTGAAGGATGCATTTGCCGGGCGCCTAATCTCCCGTTTTAGCGATTTGTACTGGCCAGCAAGATCGCCTGATTTGACCGCTCCAGACTTCTTTTTGTGGGGCTTTTTGAAGTCGCGGGTTTATGTCAACAAGCCTCAGACTCTTGCAGCTCTTAAAGACAATATCCGTCAAGAATGTAAGGACCTATCGCCGGAAGTTTTGGCCAAAGTGATTGAAAATGCCATAAAAAGGGCTCAAATGGCAATCAACTGTGGCGGCGGCCATTTACATGACATCATATTCTCGACTTGATGTAAAAAAAAATTAAAAGACCAAATAAAAATAATCCACAAGAAGAATCAAAGTTTTTCTTTTTTTTTTAAATTACAGCCAAAAAACATCGCAAGGTTACTTTTGCGCCACCTTGTATATGCACAAAAAAAATTAAGAAAAAAAAATTATTTAACTATTTTAACATTTTTCAGAAAATTCATAAAAATTAACTTGCTGTTAAAAGTTAACAACTGTTAAGTATTTTGTAACGGGTGACTTTTTAGCTATTATATATTTAAACAGCTGACGCACGTTTCGTGTTTTGTTTCACTGTCAAACATCTTCAGTTTGGTCTATAGTTTAACCATGAATCGTCTTACAAACGAACAACGCTTGCAAAGCATTGAATTTTATTATAAAAATGCGTGTTCTGTTAAGAAAGTTTATCGCGCGCTTCTTCCATTTTATGGTCAGTTTAATCGACCCACTGAAGCGGCTATTCGAGCTATTGTGACTAAATTTAGGACCAAATTTACATTATTGGACATCAAACCACCAACACGCGTACGTAGAGTGCGAACTGAAGAAAATATCGCAGCTGTATCGGCCAGTGTTAATGATGACCATCAATTATCGATTCGTCGCCGTTCGCAGCAATTGGGCCTCTGTTACTCAACAACGTGGAAAATTTTGCGAAAGGATTTAGGGGTGAAGCCTTTCAAAATACAGCTGCTGCAAGAATTGAAGCAGAACGACCTACCGCAACGCAGAATTTGTGTTGAATGGACTATTGGAAAGTTGGCCGAAGATCCACTTTTTTATCGAAAAATTGTGTTCAGCGACGAAGCTCAGAATATAATAAGTAGAATTGTCGATTTTGGAGTGAAGATCAGCCAGAAGAATTGCAAGAGCTACCAATGTATCCAGAAAAGGTCACAGTTTGGTGCAGTTTATAGGCTGGAGGTATCATTGGACCGTACTTCTTCAAAGATGCTGCGAATCGTAACGTAACTGTGAATGGTGAGCGCTACCGTGAAATGATATCCAACTGTTTTTTTGCCCAAAATGCAAGAGCTTAACTTGCATGACATGTGGTTTCAGCAAGACGGTGCCACATGCCACTCAGCACGCATAACAATGGACTTGTTGAGAAACGAGTTCGGTGAATATTTTATTTCACTTTCGGGACCTGTCAATTGGCCACCCAGATCGTGCGACATAACGCCTTTATATTATTTTTTTGGGGCTATGTTAAAGCTCATGTCTATTCAGACAAGCCTGCTTCAATTAACGCATTGGAAGACAACATTAAAGCATTTAAATGTGAGATACCGGCCGAAACATTGGAAAGAGTACGCCAAAATCGGACTAAGCAGATGGACCATTTGAAGCGGTCTACATTTGCATGAAATAATCTTCAAACATTAAATTATATGGACTGTACTATCGATTTAAATAAAAATTTCATCCATTTTTCTGAAATTTACGTGTGTTTGAAACTTTCCTATAGCTCTTAAAAAATCAGCCTTTATATACATACATATATAATATATATATATATATATAGCAACTGTTGTACGCTCGAAGAACCGCAAGAACCGGCGTTAGCTGAAACCCATAATGGTCATATATTTTCGCAAAAGTTGATTTTCGAAAAAAAAACGTTTTTTTTTAAGGGTGAAAACTTTTATAATTGCATGATAGTTTGTGAATGCATGATGGTGTGGATGAATCCGGTGTGGCAGTGTATAATGACGGCCAACAGCCTTGAATAAATTCTGTAAGGTGAGCGGACATACTTGTATTAATCTTTTCTTAAACTTTACCGATTTTGCCTACGGTTATTAATGAAAAATTTCGATGGAAAAGAATCTTACCCAAAATTATGATCCCTTAATTAATTATAATCCTTTATTTACTGTATGTTGATCTCAAATCTGATGTTTATTGTTGTAGCGTATGCTAATTTTTGTTTTTTTTTATACTTGTGCACGCCTCGATGGCTTTGTAGTGAATAAAAAAAAAAACGTTGGCTCAGCTTAAACTGGATAGCCAAAAAGGGGAACTTGCAGTACTTTCGTTATTGCAATCATGATCGGGTGGGACATTTTCTCGCTGTGTATAATTTGCATATAAAAGACATACCTGTGTTTCCTTTGTGTGTATGAAAATAAGGAGGATGGAAAATAGAAGAAACTAAAAATGTGCACACGTACCGGGGTAAAAGTACAGGGTGGCTGATGAATTTTGCTACATTAAGAAACTCAAATAACTTTTTTTTTGGTGTATGGAATTCATTTATTTTTTTTTCAAGTTGAAGGTCATTAAATTTTATTAAATGTAGCTTAACTAGTTTTAAAAATAATTGAATTTGCCATGCTCGTTGACACAAGTGTGGCATCTTAGTAAAAAGTTGTTCATTGCTGCTTTGAGAGTTGCGACAGGAATAGCCGCAATTGTTGCCCGAATGGATTGTTTTAGTTCATTCAAATTTGTTGGCTTTGTTTTATAAACTTCTTGTTTACATAAACCCCACAAGAAAAAGTCAGGTGCAGTAAGGTCAGGCGACCTGGGGGGCCAACGAAATTCGGAGTTTCTTGAAATCAGTTTATTGGGAAATTTTCGTCGCAACTCTGTCATAACAGTCTGGGCTATGTGAGACGTTGCCCCATCTTGTTGAAACCACACAGAGTTGAAAGGAATTCTCTTTCGGCGTAGTTCTGGATAGAAAAATTCTTTCAGCATTTTCAAATAACGGTCTCCAGTAACCGTAACGGTGTGACCATTTTCTTCAAAAAATAAGGCCCGACAATACAGCGTGAAGAAACCGCACACCACACTGTCACGCGAAGAGGATGCAATTCCGTCTCGTGGAGTATCTGTGGGTTAGAAGTACTCCATATTCGACAATTTTGTTTGTTCACATTGCCGTTTAAATCGAAATGGGCCTCATCAGACATGAAAAGGCAGCTTAACATGTTTTGGTCTTCTTCCACAATTTGCAGGATCTTCTGGCAAAATTCCAAGCGAATCGGCAAGTCTGCTGCATTCAGTTTGTTAACCATTTGAATTTTGTAGGGAAATAAGTCTAAATCTTTGTGCATTATTGTTTGCAAAGACTGTCGGCTGACACCAAGTTGAGCAGATAAGCTTCTTGTTGAAACCCTTGGATTGCTTTGTATAGCTGCAGCTACAGCAGCGATCGTTTCCTCCGCTCGAACTGGTGGGTTTCGATGATAAGGCCTTCTTGCGACTGTTCCTTGCTCAGCAAAATTATTCACCAGTCTCATTATGGTCCATCTGCTCGGGGGATCGCCGCCAAACATCCGCCTGTACTCTCTCTGTACCAAAACTACGGACTCCAGTGCGTGATAGCGGCGGACTATCCAAATTCTTGTTTGCATGTCCCAGTTATCCATTTTAATAAATTTTAAAAATCAATCTGCAAATTAAAACAAAAATGGAACAGATAACTTAAAAAGAAAAAAAGTTATTCAATTTTTTTTTGGTAGCGGCTTTCATCAGCCACCCTGTATATAACTATATGAAATGTATTAATATATCAGGCCGTATTTTAAACGTACAGTTAGAAATAAGTCATTTTGTAATCGTCATCAAGCACTGAAGGCCCTAGTAGCCAGTGTGCTAATTAAGTTAGGGTTATATTGTATATATCCCCTATAAAAAATAAAAATACCAAAATTTATTCTTGAGATTGATTGAATTTTTTGAATTTGAAGAGGTCGAGCCAAGGAGCACCAGGAGATTTGGTGGCTCCTAAAACACTCAGGCTAAAAAGCCCATTGTATTTAAAGCTCTGGAAAGGGGGTAGATAGTGAAGGAGGGAGGGAGAAAAGTATCAGAGAAAGAGATAGAAAAGAATAGAGACAGAGATAGAGATAGTTAGCCCTGTAAGAATTTTCCAGATTCTTTGGCGAATCTATAAATATCCTCCAGTTTTAGAGAACGAATATCACTCATTCCCATGACATCGGAACCCAAAACTCGTAGCCGTGCTCTAGCAAAGGCAGGACACTCACAGAGAAAGTGCTCAGTGCTATCCGCCTCCTCCAAGCAGGACAGGCATACCGGGTACTCGATGATTCCAATGGTGGTCATATGCTGACCCCATGGGTTGTGTCCTGTAATGATGCCGACCATCAACCGAATGTCTTTCCTTCTAAGTTTTAGTAGAAAGTTTGACAGTTTTCTGTTCGGACTTGTCACAAAACACTTTGCAGTTCTGCAGCGTTCTAGACCGGACCATCGCTCTTTATGTAGATTGCCTACATAGTCGTTGATCCAATTCTTGATTCCTGCGGGACTGATTCCGATTATTGGCTCTGGCCCCTGTGGGGGCACCGCTGATCCACGGTTGGCCAATTCGTCGGCAATTTCGTTTCCTTGAACACCGGAGTGTCCTGAAACCCATATAAGTACAAGCCTGTTTTGTCTTGCGACAGAATTAAGCTTCTTCTTACATTCTTGAACAATCTTCGAGGTTTGCTTCGCGTTCTCCAGGGCCTTCAATGCAGCCTGACTGTCACTGAAGACTCCAGTCTGTTTCCCGCTCCATCTCCTCTCGATTATCCATTCGGCTACTTTTAGGATGGCAAAAACTTCTGTTTGAAAAACAGTTGCCATTCACCCCATAGCATAGTGATACTTATAACTATCGTTTAAGTACCATCCGGCTCCAGACCCTATTTCAGTCTTGGACCCATCGGTAAAGAAAATATCCGTCAAGCCTCCCTGCATGCATTCTGGATTGCTCCATTGCTCACGCAATGGAAATCTGACATCAAATTTCCTTCCGAATGAAACTGTGGGTATCAGGTCATCTTTAGGTGCCAAAAACAGTGGATACTGCTCCGACAGCAACTTAAAGATTTCTCTGTGTCCCGTAGTTCCATCTTCGTGCCAGAAACCATATTTGAGATTGATTACATTTCTCTCTACACCAAGAATTCAATAGAAAATGACTGGCATTTTTAAAACTATAAACTAACGAATTGGCACATAGTGTACAGGAATGAAGCAAAGTTCGAACTGTTTATTTATCTCTGTACACTTTAAATTTCTTGCACATATGTACATACATATATTTATTTTAAGTAAATTAAATCTCCATTTGTTCTTGTTTAAAAGAAAATTTATTTAATTTAATAGAACAAGGGCATTCGTATCGTTCAATTAGATACACCGGATTTCAGACCGAGGATTTAAATATACAGTCTGTCTAATGGAAGCGTGACCGGCAAAATTCAAACTTAGAGGTCCGTTAAAAAAAAAGAAAATCCGGCTAAATAGGCGTATAATATTCGCGATACGCGTTGTGAAATTTGTTAGATTTGTGAAATTTAGAAAGCATACGTTGTTTTTATAAAATGAGTTCTGAGTATGGAAAACGACTTCAAAAAAGATAATCCAAAAGTGTCACGAGTATCTGCAGTAAAATATTTGAAGAAGTCGAAGACGTTCATAAGTAAATGGGTGCAATGGAATATTGAAGTTAAAAACTTTGACGACTTCCCCGGACGAGGCTGAAAAAAATACCTCTCCAAAGTAAGATCAGAAAGAAAGCCGAACTAATTGTTACGTGTTATGAAGGAGTTTTAAAGAAAAGTGGTGTTAATGCCTCCAAAGACTCGATTCGAGGCCGCTTACGTACAGAAGACCCCAAATTCTGCTTGTCTCATTATCACACATTAAAAAAAAAGACTTGCTTGTATATAATGGTGGTGCCTATAGACTAAAGATTTTGTTGAATATATTGCGTTTAATAAAAATTACAGCCCATAAAATTCATTTTGTTAGAATCGAATTGGTCAAATAGTTTTTATGTTATGGCGGTCACACTTCCATTAGACAGACTGTATGCACAGTCAGTACTTATAAGCGGGATTTTCATATAAGCACTTCCGCTTATAAGCATTGAATCTCTTACATTTTAGACGGTGCTTATATCCGAGAAATACTGTACTACATTCGTTCATGTACATAACTACCTACATACGTGCTAATAAAGTTATTGCAGAATTTCCACCATAGTAATTTTTATGACGACTCTTAAAATGTTTTGTCTGTATTGTTAACCTAGTGTACGTTTAGTTGGATGAATCTACACAAAAAAGATAAATAAAGGCAGAAAATACCAATGTGTTTTGTGTCATATTGCTACGTTAACTCTTTGCCATAGAATTATTTAAAACATTTTTAAATAATAGGACTATGTTTAAGTCCGTGCGGTTTTTTTCGAAATTTGAAACTTTATTGACGTAAAATGGTTACAAATTTAATATTCAAAGTATTGTCCATCGCTTACTACTACTTTTTCCCATCTTTCTGGCAATTCACGGATTCCCTTTGTGAAAAATTCGGTCGGTTTTGCCGCAATCCACGAATCGAACCATTTTTTGACTTCATCGTAATTACGGAAGTGCTGGTCAGCCAGGCCATGTTGCATCGATCGGAAGAGATAGTAATCGGATGGCGCAAGGTCTGGACTATAGGGCGGGTGGGGTAGGACATCCCATTTGAGCGTTTCTAAGTATGTTTTGACCACTTGTGCAACATGTGGCCGAGCATTGTCATGTTGCAAAATAACTTTGTCGTGTCTATCGGCGTATTGCGGCCGTTTTTCTCGCAGTGCTCGGCTCAAACTCATCAATTGTCGTCGGTAGACATCCCCCGTAATCGTTTCATTCGGTTTCAGTAGCTCATAATACACAACACCCAGCTGGTCCCACCAGATACACAGCATAACCTTCAGGCCATGAATATTCTGCGCCGACGTCGATGTTGAAGCATGGTCAGGGTATCCATACGTTGCCCGACGTTTTGAATTGTCGTAATGGACCCACTTTTCATCGCCAGTCACAATTCGATGCAAAAAACCCTTTCTTTTGTGCCGTTGAAGCAGTTGTTCGCATGCCATAAAACGGCGTTCAACGTCTCTTGGCTTCAATTCATACGGCACCCAATGGCCTACCTTTCGGATCATTCCCATGGCTTTTAAACGTTTGGAAATGGTTGATTGATCAACTCCCAAAGTTTTTGCAACCTCTTCTTGCGTTTGAGCCGGATCTTGATCGAGCAATTCCTCCAATTCGGTATCCATGAACTTTGGCGGCGCACCCTCGCGTTCTTCGTCTTCCAAGCCAAAATCACCACTTTTAAAGCGTGCAAACCACTTCTGGCACGTTCGCTCAGCTAGAGCATGCTCACCATAAACTTCCACCAAGATACGATAACTTTCGGCTGCTTTTTTCTTCATATTAAAAAATTCCCCGCAAAAACACATTATTTGGCACGAAATGCGACATTTTCAAGTGTGGTAAAAATATTGTTGTTTACGCTTCAAATAAAAAACTTATACTGACGTTTGTGCCTTACGACAGTAGCTCTCCAATGAATGTTTGGAAATGTGGATCGATGGAATAATAATCAAGTTACGCCATCTGTTGTAAAACCGCACGAACTTAAACATAGTCCTATTATATTCTTTATTGATATGAAAACCTTGAACCGAGTACATCGATAGCACGTCAATCCTTGTCCTTGTCTAGTATCGATTATGGCAATGGGACCAATCATTTTCGATTCCCCATATTCATTAAAGAGTACAAGTTTCAGTATTGTAATATAGCAACCCAGATTTCTTTAGCGGTGAAACAAAACGGGAGGGTTTTCGATAGCATACGTATGTGTATGTTACATATGGTAGCGCGATTTGTTCATTTTCACATTTTCATGTGAAACCAACAACAAAGTTATCGAGCAAGATTCGCAGTTAACGAGTATTTTTATATCTTATAAAACTGGAATAATTCATGGTGAAAAGATTTTTAAGGGTGTGGCCAATATCAGACCGTTAGACTGCTCTCAGCGAATTTGACAGAATCAGCGGATGGGCCTAGTCCGGGTAACGACTCGGTTTGTTTACGAAAATACTAAGAATGTGTGAGTGATATACGATGAAATCAACACAATTTCACTTCGTTGCCGTCTGAATGTTGCGTTTGTGGTATATACAAAAAAATTAACACAGCCTTCGTTCATGTTGCCTCCTTGCTATCTGAACAACGACTGATTGGATGGAAATTATCGTGAAGAATTCGGCTGCCGAATCTCCATGGTGACGTGGTAGCCGAAGTTCCCCTCACAGTTTTGTTTTTCCCCATAGTTATTGGCCAAATTTAGGCAGCTCTATTTTACTCGCCACTTGCTAACATTTGCAAACTGTGCTTTGAGGGTTGTGCTAGGGCTATCTTTCCGAGCAGGCAAGATTGGAAAGAGGGGAGAGTTGTTGCGGATATAGATGCCTCTGTTTGGATCCAAAATGGAGTCTGGAATGGGAGCGGGGGTCTACTCCAATACTCCAGCATTTCGGTCTCCTATAAACTGCCGGAGACAAGCAGCGTCTTTCAAGCAGAGGTCTTCGCGATCCTGCAGGCATGCAAAATGCTTCGGGATCGCTGTTGGGAGGGAGACATTAATATTTTTTCCGATAGCCAAGCTGCAATCAAGGCACTGTCGTCGCCGTATTGCAGCTCTCTTCTCGTGAACTCCTGTAAGGAGGAACTTAAACGCCTCGAACGTGCAGGAAACATTTCCCTCATCTGGGTTCCTGGGCACAGGAATATAGAGGGAAATGAAATTGCCGATGAGCTTGCCAGGAAGGGGGCGGCAGAACCGAATCCAGCTGCCCTCTTCTCAGACATCGGTATCCCCTTGGCCGTGGTTAAAGGGAAACTACACAACTTCTTTCTAAGAAAAGCGCAAGACAGATGGAGGTCTGTCTCATCGTGTGCCATTTCAAAAGCACTATGGCCTCAATACGATATAAACAGAACGCTTAAGGTGATGGGAACCCCCCGCCATTCAATTTCCAAACTCATTGCGGTGATCACTTGCCACTGGGTGATCGGCACTCACGCGGAGAAGCTTGGACTGTGGAACACTTTCTCTGCAGATGTCCGCCTTTGGCGGCTAGGCGCTTGAGATTCCTCAGCGTCCCCTTTGGGGATGACTTGATGAAATTCTCCAGCCTAGATCCCTTTTCTCTCCTCCGCTACATCAACAGCACTGGATGGCTGTAGACGGTCTTATCTCCTCCCTTAATCCTTTCACAGGTAGAGGTCCACTTTATGGTATCAAAACGGCACGTAAGTGCTACTTGTAGCGTACCTGGGCTACTCTTGCCATCTTACCTACCTACCCAACATTTGGCGAAAATAAGACACCTTATTTTTGTACAGGTGAGTGCGGCAGAAAATAAAAAGTGACACAGAATGTGTTCAGGTCACAAATCCATGCTGATTTGGACACAAAATAAATTCATTAATGAAAACACTTGACGATAAGGACTATTAAAAATTATCATAAGACATGGGCCGCATTCGTTTGGGAAGAAAGTTTAAGATGTCTTCAGAATTTTTTTAGTAGAAATATGAAGAGCCCAAAATTAATAACGGAAGATATTTCAAATGAGAAGCCAGCGAATGCCCCATATCAGGAATGTAATTTGACATAAAAAATCTGAAAACAAATTAGCTGCTTCAACAGGAGTACGGAAAATTTATCGTGAAAGACTACCGAAGTTAGTTTATATACTTGAGCACGATTTTTTAGATTTTACAAAATCCTACAAGGAGTTAATGTTAGCTTTAATGCTCTGTTCAGAGCAACGAATATATTTTTATAAAATATATTGTATTATTTAAAGACTTAAATTTCTTATGATAAGGCTGGTATTTTTAAGTAAAGGGTGGTTAAGTTTCAAGGGCCGGTGTTGATTTTAAATAAAATACAATTTTTGAAAGAAATTACTATCATTTCTCTTTATTAGGATAATATTGGTATGGTTCAATTACATATGGAACAAAATATCGGCCAAATGGCTACCGCGGCCTCGGCGGTACACCTCCATCCGATGGTTAAAATTTTCGATGACGCTGATACATAATTGAAGTTCTATGCCGTTAATGTGCCGAATTATCTCATTCTTTAGCTCTTGAATTGTTACTGGCTTATCGACGTACACCTTTTCTTTCAAATAACCCCAAAAAAGAAGTCCAACGGTGTCGTTGGCGTTTATGTGTGGTTCACATTCAACATCGGCCCTTGAAATTTAACTACCTTTTATGACTGATCGAATGCATGCAGGGAGGTTTGACGGATATTTTCTTTACCGATGGGTCTAAGAATGAAATAGGGTCTGGAGCCGGATGGTATTTAAACGATAGTAATAAGTTTCACTGTGCTATGAGGGATATGACAACTGTTTTCCAAACAGAAGTTTTGCCATCCTGAAAGTAGCCGAATGGATAATAGAGCGGAGATGGAGCGGGAAACAGATTGGAGTTTTCAGTGACAGTTAGGCTGCACTGAAGGCTCTGGAGAACGCGAAGATGGTTCAAGATGGTTCAAGAATGCAAGAAGAGGTTTAATTCTGTTGCAAGACAAAACAGGCTTGTACTTATATGGGTTCCGGGACACCCCGGTGTTGAAGGAAATGAAATTGCCGACGAATTGGCCAACCGCGGATCAGCGGAACTCCCCACAAGGGCCAGAGCAAATAATCGGAATCAGTTCCGCAGGAATCATGAATTGGATCAGCGATTATGTAGGCAATCTACATACAGAGCGATGGTCCGGTCTAGAACGCTGCAGAACTGCAAAGTGTTTTGTGACAAGTCTGAACAAAAAACTGTCAAACTTTCTACTAAAATTTAGAAGGAAAGACGTTCTCACAGGACTAACTATCTCTATCTCTATCTCTATCTCTATCTCTATCTCTATCTCTATCTCTATCTCTATCTCTATCTCTATCTCTATCTCTATCTCTATCTCTATCTCTATCTCTATCTCTATCTCTATCTCTATCTCTATCTCTATCTCTATCTCTATCTCTATCTCTATCTCTATCTCTATCTCTATCTCTATCTCTATCTCTATCTCTATCTCTATCTCTATCTCTATCTCTATCTCTATCTCTATCTCTATCTCTATCTCTATCTCTATCTCTATCTCTATCTCTATCTCTATCTCTATCTCTATCTCTATCTCTATCTCTATCTCTATCTCTATCTCTATCTCTATCTCTATCTCTATCTCTATCTCTATCTCTATCTCTATCTCTATCTCTATCTCTATCTCTATCTCTATCTCTATCTCTATCTCTATCTCTATCTCTATCTCCATCTCCATCTCCATCTCCATCTCCATCTCCATCTCCATCTCCATCTCCATCTCCATCTCCATCTCCATCTCCATCTCCATCTCCATCTCCATCTCCATCTCCATCTCCATCTCCATCTCCATCTCCATCTCCATCTCCATCTCCATCTCCATCTCCATCTCCATCTCCATCTCCATCTCCATCTCCATCTCCATCTCCATCTCCATCTCCATCTCCATCTCCATCTCCATCTCCATCTCCATCTCCATCTCCATCTCCATCTCCATCTCCATCTCCATCTCCATCTCCATCTCCATCTCCATCTCCATCTCCATCTCCATCTCCATCTCCATCTCCATCTCCATCTCCATCTCCATCTCCATCTCCATCTCCATCTCCATCTCCATCTCCATCTCCATCTCCATCTCCATCTCCATCTCCATCTCCATCTCCATCTCCATCTCCATCTCCATCTCCATCTCCATCTCCATCTCCATCTCCATCTCCATCTCCATCTCCATCTCCATCTCCATCTCCATCTCCATCTCCATCTCCATCTCCATCTCCATCTCCATCTCCATCTCCATCTCCATCTCCATCTCCATCTCCATCTCTATCTCTATCTCTATCTCTATCTCTATCTCTATCTCTATCTCTATCTCTATCTCTATCTCTATCTCTATCTCTATCTCTATCTCTATCTCTATCTCTATCTCTATCTCTATCTCTATCTCTATCTCTATCTCTATCTCTATCTCTATCTCTATCTCTATCTCTATCTCTATCTCTATCTCTATCTCTATCTCTATCTCTATCTCTATCTCTATCTCTATCTCTATCTCTATCTCTATCTCTATCTCTATCTCTATCTCTATCTCTATCTCTATCTCTATCTCTATCTCTATCTCTATCTCTATCTCTATCTCTATCTCTATCTCTATCTCTATCTCTATCTCTATCTCTATCTCTATCTCTATCTCTATCTCTATCTCTATCTCTATCTCTATCTCTATCTCTATCTCCATCTCCATCTCCATCTCCATCTCCATCTCCATCTCCATCTCCATCTCCATCTCCATCTCCATCTCCATCTCTATCTCTATCTCTATCCCTGTTTCTATTCTTTCCTATCTCTTTCTCTGATACTTTTCTCCTTCCCTCCTTGACTACCTACCCCTTTTCTAGAGCTTTAAATACAATGGGCTTTTTAGCCTGGGTGTTTTAGGAGCCACCAAATCTCCTGGTGCTTCTTGGCTCGACCTTTTCAAATTTCATTTTTTTTTATGACTGATCGTTAGATGATTTAAATTTTTGAGATTTCAAATTTTAATAAATATTTTCTTAAAGGAATTCCTGATGTTTAAAATTTACATTTTTCTCAAGGTAACGGACGAAGACGCAGCACAGGAAATAGGAGGAAACGCTGTAAATATCGCCCGCCAATTGCAACGACCCAAACGTTTTGACGACGAATATGAGGATTCCCCATTAGAGGACGGAGATGACTTGAATGGGGATGATAACAACGATAAGCATAATAGCCTGGTTCGTCGACATACAATTTACAAATTGCATGAAAGTCGGAATAAAACACAGCACGATTACAGCGATTTGCCAAGAAATTTTGAACGGCGCTTTTTGGGCGAAGGTAAAAAGTACTTTATTGCCTCTATGACACTTACTCGTACTATATTTTACTATTTTTGCTTGCCTTGCAGACGAGATAAAGGTGAAACATATTTCGATGAGCAGAAAGTCCCGTATGATGTTGAATGAGAGGCGTAGTTCAGCAAAACGTCGATTAACAGAGCAAGCACAGCGCAATACGGATTTTAATAAACATCCTGTACCTTTTGTGGAAACTGGATACACAAATATTGCTTTTGAGCCTACAAGTAGCATAATTTCCAATAATTTCTCGAATGGCTTAAGCGATTGGTAGACTTGATATATCGTAGAAATATACAAGGATTTATTATGTGGATTTTAGATTTCCGATTGCTTTATTTGTTTAAATATCGTTATTTTTAGGAGTTTTTGGATATAATATATCGGTTACCGCGACCCATACACCCCTTTTTGTGGTATGCATGTTGATGCTGTTCCACAACTGCAAAGACCTACAACAGACGGTTTCACGTTACCGGAACGACTCGAATTTATATCCGGACAAGAACTGTCACTCCAGCAGCATACCCGTACATTAAGAGGGAATGTTTATGCTGGCATAAAACAGCAACAGTTTTATGTCGCCTCCGAACCGCGGCTTTATCATGGCGGAAATACACTCAGAGGTTTGCCATTGCCTACCAAGGTGCGACAGCTATTAGAAAAACTTTTTTTACCGTTTGGTGTTTGATGCCCGAGATTTCGGCCCCGAGAACTATCGAATGATGGTCACGCACCAGCCCGAGGCTCTAATCACTGATAGCATTGGCCATATATGTGATGAAAAATGTAATCCCCAAACAGTGATGTCAGATATTGAAGTTGCTGATATTGCTCAACGTTACACAGTTATAATACATAGTTTTGCGAGAATATTGAATTCAGACAGCGCGGCGTATAGGAAACTCCTTTCCGTGCGGCCGAGAGCGGCTTTCGAATTGAAGGGAAGGCGGCGTTAATTATTTTATAACGGGTCTTTTACAAGAGTCGGCGGAAAATTATTATCTAGTAAATGGTGTTTTGTCCAGTTCTGAAGCCACACTCGTAGGGTTCAATCAGCTGGTTGACGATGGTCTTCACCATTTTACATAATGCGCTATAAGGTCCTTATATGCGATACTGGACGATAAAGTTACTTTACAATTGACGCTGTTTGCAGAATCCCCCTTCTTATGGATTTCAACGAGCAAACTGATCGGAGTTGTTTTCTTCGCTGCTGCCCACTGTTGCCAATTCAACAAGTTAACTTAATAACTGAAGCTTACTCTGGTCGATGGACGGCATGTCCGTTCGTTCTATCGGGATGTGGGCGTCAATGAGGTGTTGCTGAGTTTCCCTTTGATGAGGATTATGGTGAGACCCTCCTATCACAGGGCTGGAAAAAAGTGTTTGGCGGCAAAGTCTCTCTTCCATCCGATACCGAATTTGCGCTCATGTAATTGAGCTGTAGCGGACGCCCAATGACCTCACTTGCATTATCTTTCAAAGCATCTCTTCATGGCGGTGATATTAGTCTTTATTCGTACAATAATAGGAACAGTGTAGAAGCACCTCCCCCATGCGTGATTTAAATTTTAAGTACACATTTATGTTTATACACATGTGTGTAGGGAGCTGCTTGCTCCAAGGCAGACGCCCACTTACAGTCGTATCTCCTGGTGGATAGACGATGCCTACTTTAGCGGTACCTTAAAATGATTGCGATGGATTGACACCACTAAAGCTCCCTCTCGTTATCCCGTGACCCAAGACTCAAGATGATAGGCAGCTTGTTTTTTATGAACATATGTAGCTTTGATACGCAATACTTTCAGCGAAGAAAGGATTTTTAGTTGTTTCCTTGACGCTACCAAAGGCGTCAATTTAAGTGTTTTTTGACAAGTCGTACGTATGAGCAAATCGAAAGTTAAGTCTCACAAATTGGGATATAATGGTCGAACCTGCAGATGAATGCAAGATTTGTTATGTAAATATGTATGTCATTGTGTGCTTGAACCAAGTTTAATTCGGAAGCATACTAGGAAAATCAAAATCGGCGAATGGGTCTCTACGAGAAAAGTTGATTTTAGCATTTTACGTATTCCATACGGTCGAAATTCTATAGACCAGCCAATTATTTCGTTTATTAGCGCATGTTCAATAGAATGCATTAAGGAATGCAGATTTGACGTGCATCGTAAACGACTCATTCGTGTGTTAAAATCTAAAATTGTGGAAAATCTAATCTTCACTGAAAAAATTAGTGATTTTGAAAATACTTGCATGCATACTTCGAAAGATCATACAATTTACCTACAACCTTAAGGGTAGTTTGTGCCAATAAATATGTAAATCAGAATACATATTTTTTATTTAGTTTTATTTATTTATTTAGTTTTCGTCAAAAAACACACAAGTTCTTACACTATTGACATAGTGCTCGAACCAATCAATGGACAATACTGTAATCGATTAGAGGTGACATACCATAATGCTGTAGTCATAACCGTAAGAGTGCATACTAATTGAATTTGGTTTTTTTGCCGTAACCATAACCAGCTGATTGTATATTTGCTGCATTGAGAATGCCATTATAGGAATAAATAACTTGTTCCCTCGTCACTGCTCATTTTGTTATCTTTTCTTTAGTTTCTGCACTTTCGAAATGAACAAAGAAATGGCAATGTAAAAGGTGATTTTTTAAGAGGTATTCGAAAGTTTTTCAAAAAAACACACGAAAATTTCAGAAAAATGCATACAATTTTTATTTAAATCGATAGTACAATCCATATAATTTAATTTTTGAAGATTATTTCATGCAAATGTGGACCGCGACTGCGCTTCAAATGGTCCATCCGCTTAGTCCAATTTTGGCATACTCTTTCCAATGCTTCGGCCGGTATCTCACATATAAGTGCTTGTCTTCCAATGCGTTTATTGAAGCAGGCTTGTCTGAATAGACATGAGCTTTAACATAGCCCCACAAAAAATAATCTAAAGGCGTTATATCGCACGATCTGGGTGGCCAATTTACAGGTCCCGAAAGTGAAATAAAATGTCCACCGAACTCGTCTCTCAACAAATCCATTGTTACACGTGCTGTGTGGCATGTGGCACCGTCTTGCTGAAACCACATGTTATACAAGTCAAGCTCTTGCATTTTGGGCAAAAAAAGTTGGATATCATTTCACGGTAGCGCTCACCATTCACAGTTACTTTACGATTCGCAGCATCTTTGAAGAAGTACGGTCCAATGATAGCTCCAGCCTATAAACTGCACCAAACTGTGACCTTTTCTGGATACATTGGTAGCTCTTGCAATTCTTCTGGCTGATCTTCACTCCAAAATCGACAATTCTGCTTATTTACGTACCCATTGATCCGAAACTGAGCTTCGTCGCTGAACACAATTTTTCGATAAACAGTGGATCTTCGGCCAACTTTCCAAGAGCCCATTCACTAAAAATTCTGCGTTGCGGTAGGTCGTTCGACTTCAATTCATGCACCAGCTGTATTTTGAAAGGCTTCACACCTAAATCCTTTCGCAAAATTTTCCACGTTGTTAAGTTACAGAGGCCCAGTTGCTGCGAACGGCGACGAATCGATAATTGATGGTCATCATTAACACTGACCGATACAGCTGCGATATTTTCTTCGGTTAGCATTCTACGTAAGCGTGTTGGTGGTTTGATGTCCAATAATGTAAATTTGGTCCTAAATTTAGTCACAATAGCTCGAATAGCCGTTTCAGTGGGTCGATTAAACTGACCATAAAATGGAAGAAGCGCGCGAAACTTTCTTAACAGAACACGCATTTTTATAATAAAATTCAATGATTTGCAAGCGTTGTTCGTTTGTAAGACGATTCATGGTTAAATTATAGACCAAACTGAAGATGTTTGACAGTGAAACAAAACACGAAACGTGCGTCAGCTGTTTAAACCAACTGTTTAAAAAGATAATAGCTAAAAAATCACCCGTTACATACATTTCGGTGTACTTGATCTCTGTGCATGAAACAGAAAAATGATAGAAAAAAAAGTTTTTTCTAATAGCGGTCGCCCCTCGGTAGGCAATGACCAACTTCCGAGTGTATTCTGCCATGAAAAAGCTCCTCATAAAAAACCATTGGGCCTTTCGAAGTCGGCTTAAAACTGTAGGCCGCTCCAATTCTGTAACAGCATCAAGACGCACACCAAAAATAGGAGGAGGAGCTCAGCCAAATACATAAAACACATAACAAAAGTGTACGCGAAAATGATTTATTTATTTTTTACGGCATTTTGCAGCAGTAAAACTTCAGCAGTTGTAATGTTGTGCTTGATTTTTTCATTCACTTGAATAGAGAAAAATAATTAAATAATAAAATAATAACTAATATAATATAATAATATGCATGTAAATATTATCTGCTTATGGCTATGGCCTCAATAATATATGTCAGTAAATATCGTTATGGTTAAGACTACGACTAAGGTTATTACGTTATAGTATGGCACCTCTAACTGACCCCTAACCTATTCGGATTTCATTTCGAATTTCATTAGGCCTCTTCTTTTCGCCAAGTGTTAGCAAGTGGCTTAAATAAACAAATAAAGCAACTGGTATGTAAGTATACAAGTAAGCAAATCTAGGCAGCGTTGGATTAGAGCTGCCTTAAATTACACTTGTTTATGCGGTGAGTTATTCCAGTTTAATGAGGTATAACCATATTCGCTAGCGGCGAATCTTACTCGATAACTTTGTTGTTGCTTCCGCATGCAAATTTTTCATCAAGTTAATCGATCATAGAGATAACGAGCGGGGAAGTGGCGAATAGAAGAGATCTATTGTTTCAATAATTATATTTTTATTTGTATTGTAGTATTTGTTATATTATTATTTCCAAATACGAGCAATAATAATTTGACGCACAATAAATAAAATATGAAAATGTGCTTAACGATTACAAACTTTGTTTGAGATCTATCACAGTTTTCATTAATAAACTACCACTAATTTGTGATCTGAATTGACAACACTGGTCGTTCAGACTTTACCCTTTTTCCGTTGTAAACTTCACGATCAAATTTAATTTCAAACGATATTTCTAAAATTACTTTCTCTACAGCAGCAACGCGTCGGTTACCAGGAAGTAATGCATAAATATTCATTGCTTTCAAAAAGTTGCCTCGAAATGTTATGAAATATTTTGTTTATTTGCTTTCCAAACACTATTCACATTCATACTATACTTACGTGATATACACTATCCATATGCATGAATGTATGTATGTATGAAGAATACTTTGACCATCGCCTCTTGAAAAGTTTCTCAACAGTCACATGCATTAAAATACATGTAAATATAACTACACATGTATGTATGTAATATACAATATTTGTTTTCTGATGTTCACAAAAGCACTTTTTTGCAAATAGAATTTAAAGTCAGAGAAACGTAAAAATCAGAGTGACATCAACAAATATTGGAAAAACATTTGCTGTGTAGAGCTCTTTGGTTCCAATTGATAAGGCATTCCAATAAAAATGCGTATGAATACAAGCACATGCGCTTAACACTACATATTTTATACATACATATGTACTCGTATATACATATGTAAATTAAAAACTGTTGGCATGGATTACAAAAGAAATGGGAGAGAAGACTGTTTGGTGTGGTGTATGTGTGTATGTTCGTTTTTTACCCGCGTGTTTGCTTCTAACTTAGAATGTAATTGCTATTGATAACAGCGCCTTTGGTTTAATAAAAGAACCAAATAATCACAAAAATCATAACACAATCTTATAGAATACTTGGCAATGCAGTGACCGTAAAGTGCAGACACTTCACTGATTAGCTACTCGTAACTAGGATTCCGTCTCTGGCTCAGTTGAATTCGATTTGTTGGGCTGTGCGGTTTTTGCGACTAATAATTAACGCGAGCAAAACATTTGTTTTGAACTTTATACTCAAGATTCATATAACCGAGTATATACTTACATACGTACAAGTAAAGAAAATGATATTAAATAGATCATTGACATCTGTAAACCTGCTTAAACGCAGCTTTTCAACAAGTATTTGGAGAACTGCCAGCCTACAAGGACCCCGTCAACCAGTAAGTGCAAATGAGATTTAATTTTTCGAAAAGGTTTAATGTTTAAATTAACTCCCGACAATCAAAGAAAATAATTTGAGCATCCTCGTAACAATTTTAGAGTTAAACAATTTTTTGCGTATGAATTTTAAGAAGAACAAAAATTTTTTTTGTTGAAATGCTTGAATATCTGAGGTGAAAAAAAACTAACAAATTTCGAATAAAAAGGGTATTTAGGTATTGTAAGTATCACTGAAATAATTATTTAATATATATTAATATATCATATCGCATTAAAAAAAGAGGTTGTCTGTAAAGTCGGTTTACTGGCGATAGTTTAACGTGACAACGTCATAAGAAAATACTGATGTAATGGTTGCAATTTTCAAAACAAAATTTTAATTTTATTTGTTTGATAGATATTTTGTATGGATATAGAAAAAGAGGTAAATGGAATCGCAATGGAATAGGTCAAGTTACATTTACGCACACGTGAAAAATTACGAAACATTTATCAAATTCATGAAAGATATGTTCAATTTGGATTGTGCATCAGACGTTAATAAGTCAACAACACTAAGAGAGGCAACATCATCAATTTGCCTTTTTCAAGACACTTTAAACTCGAAACACTCCCTTTCATTTCCTACTTTTCCTATCATCTCCTATTCTCAACAGAGAAATGGTTCATTACCATGCACACAGGAAGAAGGCATATGCAAATACAAATATGTGAATTTATATACAAATGCGCATATTCATACATATATATGCTCACTCAAGTAGGAGAGAGCCGGATGTCGAACGTTGCCGAACGAGAGGGCCGATTGTGCTCTTTGTCGTTCGTTCCGCGCTCTCGCTTGCAGTTCAAGCAAGGTAACGACGCATGAGTAAGATAACGACGAATGAGCAAGATAACGACGATTGAGCAAGATAACGACACATTTTTTCATGCGTGCAGCCGGCTAAATCGAATTATAAGACGCAATCACGTCAAAAATAAAAATAAAAAGTGGAACTGGAATGAGTGGAAGGAAGAGTTACAAAATTTCTCTGTAAAATTCGTTGTTGTTATATAATTCTATTTAAAATTGTTTTAGGTTTTTATTTCTGTAGTTTTTGTTATACTATTTTGACAAATAAAAAACTTTATCGTTGTTTTTGACAACGAATATAGAGAATTTTTTATTTACATATGGGTAAGACTCCGTCAGAAAATATGAGATTTGCAAGTGGTCTTTCGATTTCTTTGAAACTTTGGGAAATATTAGTTCTAGGTAAGATACATTCGAGCCTAAAAGGATTTTGAAAAATTTTCAAAATTGAGTCATCTACGCCATGTTGAAAATCGGGACCGTGTTTTTTTCAAAAATCAATATTTCTTGAACCGTTGGATGGATTTCAATGCAATTTACAGACAATATAGAAACAAATAAGTAGTTTAAATTAGTATTATGTTAAAAAAAAATTTCGAAATTTTTACCAAAAAAAAGTCAAAAAAATTTTTTGAATCAATTTTTAGTTGATTTGGCCAGTTTTTTAGATTTTCTGTTATACACGTAACGATTCCTTATGATTTAACCTTTATTTTGAAAAAAAAAATTTTATGGTGTCTATAATAGTTCTCGAGATATTGCGATTTTAGTGGAAGCGCGCACGCACGGTTCGCGCTGCGTTATGTGTTCCTGTATGAAGTGACTGGAGCAGACTGCTGCAGGTCTGTGCGCGTTTTTCTACTCCCGCGCTGCGTAACCGCGAACTTCACGGTGCGCGCTTCCACTAAAATCGCAATATCTCGAGAACTATTATAGACACCATAAAATTTTTTTTTTTTAAATAAAGGTTAAATCATAAGGAATCGTTACGTGTATAACAGAAAATCTAAAAAACTGGCCAAATCTACTAAAAATTGATTCAAAAAATTTTTTTGACTTTTTTTTGGTAAAAATTTCGAAATTTTTTTTTTAACATAATACTAATTTAAACTACTTATTTGTTTCTATATTGTCTGTAAATTGCATTGAAATCCATCCAACGGTTCAAGAAATATTGATTTTTGAAAAAAACACGGTCCCGATTTTCAACATGGCGTAGATGACTCAATTTTGAAAATTTTTCAAAATCCTTTTAGGCTCGAATGTATCTTACCTAGAACTAATATTTCCCAAAGTTTCAAAGAAATCGAAAGACCACTTGCAAATCTCATATTTTCTGACGGAGTCTTACCCATATGTGCCTTCTATTTACTACATAAGTGAAAAAAACTAGTCGATGTTTTGTCGATTTCATCGATTAAAAGCTAACGTAGCTCTTACTACTTAAAAATATATTTTGCTAATGCATAACGAATAACACTAGCAAATTTGCCAATTACGTGGAAAGCAACAACACAAAATATCCTACTTGAGTTGACATTACCGGTTTGAGTTGAATTTATGTACACACATACGTACATACATACATGCGACCTGATTAGTGATAGTGTTGTAAAGTAAAAACAGCGGCTGTTGTGTATTGGCCGCTGGAAATATCATACTTGGGAAATTTCAGCGAAACGTTAAACTGCTGGATACACTCATAAAACCAAGTCGCATCCATACGAATTAATAGCGGATTCGTTTTTTTTGTGATTTGGTGGTTTCAATTTTAAGCGAAACCAAATGGAGCAACCTAAATCGGGTGTTTATTTTGCAGGTTGGATGCAAAAGAATACAGCAAAGCAAGGTGAAAAATTTGCAGTGCCAGTTCGAGTTCTAATTATACTATTTTTTTTATAGACTTGCACACGGATTGTGCTTAATAATAATACACATCTGCATGAATCCTTGACGGTTCATCCCTCCGATTTCTGATGTGTAACTTGATGTGGAGTTCCGTATCCGAAAGGCAAAAAATCTGTATACTCTATGTTCGCAGAGCGTATCGAAATCAGACCTTTTTCAGTTCTAGTTTCGAAAGCCGAAATTTCAGAATTTTCCAATTTAAGTTCAGAAAACACGTTATACCATGCATCCAATGATATACATGTATACATATATGTATTAGATTTATACTTGGTCCAAATTTCAAATTTCACCTTTAACTAGTCTTCTAATCTATGCATGCAAATATTTATTTATTATTACTTAAAGCGCAGCAATACAACAATGAAACTTAAAATCTCCAAATCCTAGAGTGAATATGGAAATTTCTTGTAATTTTATAATTTGAATACATGTGCTTATATATAATAATATATTTACAAAAAATTTGCAAATTTATGACACAGCAAGAAAAAGTCGCTCAGGTTTTGTGTAATAGTATATTCACGTTCGATTGCTTTAATAATGCCTGGATTAGATTGTTTGTGTAGAAGGGGGGATAGCTCACTTGGACAAGAAACCGTATACCATATTCTGGTACTATGGAACGCGATAAAAAGAAGGACAAAGCTAATATTCAAGCCATGACGACTAGGAATCACGAATGGAAAAGCATTGCGTGCTAATGAAAAAAGTGGCTGATATCTCCTACTGTTTAGTTAAAAATTTCGAACTTCGCGAAAAAGGAGAGTGAAAATATGTTGAAATAATTCCTCTAAATAGTTTTCTTTGTATAGATTCTAATTGGAAAATAGATTGTAAAAATCTTATATGCTCGCATGAGCCATAGCCAAAAAAAAAAAATTATAACCTTCAGTGTCCTCGCCCAGGAATACAAAATTTAGAGTTCTGAAATAGCTTAGACTACGAGCGTTCAATTATCAATGTCCGATAGACTGTCGCAGTTCCTCCTGTCACTAAGCAGAGGGAACTGTAGGAGGCTGGTTGGACTGATGACGGGTCTCTTTCTATGGGCAAAGCACATGGAAAAGATGTGCATCGCAGACAGTGCGCTCTGCCCAGCATGTGGTGAGGACGGCGAGACGGTGGAACACTTTCTGTGTGTCTGCCCCGCCTTCCCTCGAACCAGGTTTGAAATCTTTGGCACTGATGTGTTAAGAAGCGACCACCTTGGCTGCTTGGCACAACAAGATCTCCTCAGATTTCTTCGGAAGTCGAGTAGATTTAAAGAAAATTAAAAAGGGAATCCGACAAAAAAAAAGTTCTCAATGCTATCTAGCTGTCAAATATTCTCGCTAGTCGAATGCGTGCAAATTCTTTTGCTTCTGTTGCAAATACGAGGGGTCCCTTTAATATGTCGGGATTAGAGAACAAAAACTAATTTTAATCATCGACAATCACTTTATTGTTTTTCAAAATATTCTCCATGAAGATCTATACACTTTTGCATGCGTTTGAACCAATTGTCGAAGCACTTTTGCCACTCTGAATGAGGTACCTCCAAAACACGCATTCTGAATGCCGCAACCGCTTCTTCAGGTGTCGAAAAACGTAGACCTCTCAGTTTGTTTTGTACGGGAATAAAAAGAAGTCATTCGGTGCCAAATCAGGACTATACGGCGGATGACCCATTAATTCGATGTTTTGGGTGTTCAAAAATGCAGTTGTTTGAGCCGATGTGTGAGAGCTCGCATTGTCCTGGTGAAGAGTGATCCGTCTTTGGCGATTGGTTTTCCTAATTTCTTGGAAGACAACTGGCAAACAAATGGTTGTGTACCACTCAGAATTTACTGTTCTGCGTTGTTCTAGTGGTACGGTTGCGACATGCCCAGTTTTTCCGAAAAAACAGGCGACCATTTGCTTGGAAGTGCTTCCTGCGCGAACAACTTCTGTTGGATTTGGCTCATCTTAAAACACCCATACAGTCGACTGCTGTTTACTTTCGGGCTCATACGAGTAAATCCATGATTCATCACCTGTCACGATGTCATAGACGTGTCTCGAAGCCCCGCGATCGTATTTTTTGAGCATTTCCTTCGACCACCGACACGAGCCTTTTTTTGAGCGATTGACAAATTGTGTGGGATCCAACGCGAACAAATTTTTTTGACAGTCAAATGTTTACGCAATATTGAATGTATGCTGGTCCCATTAATGCCTAAGATTGTCTCAATCTCAGGATAGGTCACATGAAGATCTTGCAATATCAGTTCGCGCACAGCATTAATGGTTTTCGGAACAACAACTGATTTTGGACGACCTTCACGAAATTCGTCTTGGAGTGAACTATGACCACGATTGAATTCACCATACCATCGATAAACACTGGTCCTTGATGGAACTTCATCGCCAAAAAATGAATTAAGTTCATCCATGCAATGTTGCTGAGTTAATTCACGTCGAAAGTTGTAAAAAATAATCGTACGAAAATGTTCACGATTTAATTCCATTTTTGGACTTTTAAGTTACTGTAAGCAACACAAATAGCGCTGGTATTTCAAAACGTTCTGAGTACGTAAAAGCCAAAAAATGTCAAACTTTGCGATACAGCTGTCAGTTGGCAGTTTGCAACACCAGGGTTGCCACATCCCGAAATATAAAAGGCACCCCTCGTGCGTAGTTTCGAATTTTGGCCAAAAAAGCATTTTCTAGGGCTATACCTATTTTTGGCTCAGCGGCCAAAGAAAAATTGCTGTTATTGGAGTGAATAGAATCCAAATAAAGATTGACTGTACGAACAAGACTTAATCTTATTACGCTTTTAATGTCTTTAAATGTATATATTACCGCAATATATATATACCTGTTGAAAAAGTGAGGCTAAGTTTCTAACATCTCCTTATTATCATTTTATCATGGTTATAGCTTAGATTACTTAATTGTATGTTTACGCGAAGTCTAATAGATAAAGTACGCTTTTCCATTGCACAACAATCTTAACATTTTTCCTAAATTGATGTCCCATATTAATCAGGATTGTTGCGGAAGACAATGATATTCGCTTTTAAACTTGGTTCTACCGCCGGATTTGTATGAGTATGGGAAAGACGAATGTGAGTAGTTTTTTTTTTGGGGCGGCAGATGCGGTTGTCCTTGTTAAAATGCAATTGCGGACAAGTAAATAGTAAAACGTACTTAGTAAATAATTCATTCGAGTGTTCAAGTGTAAAAATTCAGCAGTCGATGCATTTTCAAATGCTTTACTCTTTTTGTATATACCCTGCAAGGAAATTCCCTACCCTGCAGGGAAAATCAGAACTAGTGAAGCAGCTTTGATTCTTATAAACATCTGGTTTGCATATCATTTGTCGAATTTAAAATTGATTCGGAGCTATCGAAAAATGAAGGCAGACCGCAAAAGGTCTCATCTGTGCTGCTTATGTGGACTTTGTGGTAACCGGGCTTATGTGGGTTATGCTACTTATGTGGGCATTCGGACCCGCCGTATGGTAGCCAGGTAGGTTTGGTGAACCCATGTTCGAAGTCTACTGTGAAAATGAAACATCAAACTGTTGATGTGTTTTTTCTCCTCAGTAGGCAATGATAATTTTCCTAGTGCATTTCTGCCATGTTAAAGATTCCCATGAAGACCATCTATCGTCGGGGTCAGCATAAAACTAACATTTTCGGAGTGTGAAGAACCAAGTGAATTTCCTGAGAGTTTCCGGCAATTTTGCTTGTTTACCGGTAGCGAGCCTCATTATTGAGTTGATTTTTTTCCAGAAGCATGAGACGCTATATAAAATCGTTATCAGATATATCGTTCTTCACTGGAGTACAGTCTGGTGGATGGCTCTCGATAAGACTTCGATTAGAAACAGGCTTCGAAAAGTTCAACGTATGGGGCCTTTGATGCTTTGAATACTCCTTTCATCTTACCTCTCCTAGACTTGGTTGGTACACAGAATGCAGGTAACACTGCTACTCGGCTTGCCGCAGATAATCCATGGCGCGATTTAGGTGTTGGACTCTCGTTCTGGGTTGAACAAACCCTGTTGATTATTGTTTGGATGAAGCAGATTTTAATAGGTAATTTAGTACCAGAATTTCAGCTAGATGTAAGTGGGTTGACGGTTCTTTACTGATGACTCGAAGCCTGACGATAAAGTTGGCTTTGGTGTCTACTCTTAGAAGTGAGCGTTTCTGCTCGTTTTCCTAATTACTGCAGCATATTTCAGGTAGAAATTCTTGCCTTAATGAGATAGCTGTCTGGCTAGGCAAAAATCTGTCTACCTTTAGATAAATCTAGATGGTGGCGTTGTCACTAATTCCATCATTGGTCGCAAATGTCGGAAATCTCTTAACGGAGATGGCGGAATATTTCCGCATCCACTTGATATGGGTGCCAGAGCATAGTGATATAAATACAAGGGAATTGTAAAGAAGGCAAATAAGCGAGTTAGGGCACTAACACTCACCTCTCTCTTGATAAGGAGATTGTAGGCATACTCCTCTCAGCTTACAAAATGCGTGCTTAGCCAGAATGGGACGTCAGGCGCTGCTCAAACGGATAAACGTCTCACAAGCCACTGTCTTAGGTCGACATGCTCAGAGATTGAATGTACCTCATTTTGACTATTGCAGAAGCCGCAAAAATGAGGACGAGGAAAAGTATGTCAGACATTTTCTTTGGTTTAGGTTTAGATACTTTAGCTCATCGTTCTTGAATGATACCGCTGACCTTAGGGATATATCACTGGGTTTGCATTAAAAACAAAATGGTTTAACGAGAAGTAGCAGCTAAATTACTACTATTACATTACAATGGATCGGTAACGGAGTAAGTGAATTGGTTTGAAGAGCGACTGCCACTTCCACCTACCTACCGACCTATGAGATACAGGGCACGCATTGATAAGTAAATAGGGCACGGACTTTGATAATAAATTTTAACAATTTCAATGCGTAGCTAATCGTGCAGCGTTCCATGCCTAAATGTCAGGAGGCAAATTTGACAGCTGTAGTAGTTTTATCAAGATGGTCACTATACATACATACATTGTCAAGCGCATCATAGGAAAAGAAAAAACAAGTTCTGGTTCTTGATACACTAGAAGCTCACCCGACCGGTGCTAGAAGATTTCCCTGTAAGGTACCTACAAACAAGTGAAAAATTCCACTTTTACTCAAAACGAATTTTGAAGTATTGAACACTACTTTTGTAAGTACGAAAGTGTGCATTGGTGCATCGAGGTACCTTCTTTGTCGCTTGTAATGTTAACGACGACTATGTGATATTGTTCACTTGAGAAGCACTTCTGTATATGCTATACATACGTATGTATGCATATTTGTAGTAGAGAGTACAGTGGCAAGTGCATCGATTGTGAATTGGATTTTTTAAAGCACTTTGCTTTTTGGGGATATACTCGTACATATATATGCAGTTGTGTATTGTATTCTTGCAACCTTTTGCTACTAGTGTACGGTTTCCAATACAGTAGATAAATAAAATCGGCCTATAAGTGGAACACTGGAGAATGGCGTAAATGCACTCGTATGCATTACTCGTATTATGGAAAAGCTGTCGCTTTTTGTTTCTGAAGCACAGCTGGCGTTAAAAGAATATTTATGTATGTAATAGTATATTCCTTTGTATTCAGTCGTGTCCGCTTAATTGAAATAGCCATTTAGCTGAAATGGATGAAACTTTGAATCTTCACATATGTATATGAGACAAAAGTTTTTGTGGACATATTATGAATTATCATTGCATTTATGCATCTAATTAAATTAAATTAAACATACATCTTCTTTTTGGGAAATACTACCCGACAAACTTTGGCTATGCTTTTTCTTATCTTCTTCGTACACAAATACACACATGCAAGCGAAATCTTTCTATTTGCGTGAATTGTTGTTGATTGTTAGGTATTTCCGTTAATGGAACTTAACCTAATTAAATAGAAAACCGTCGAACAACTAAACGGAGTAGACTGCTTGCAATATGCATATACAGGTCGATTGAAAAGTGCTTCAAAAATAAAAGTATGAGAATTTTCAAAATATATATATTAAAATATATACCGTATAATGTAAATTTCAAAGCATTTATTCCAATGATTCTCCAACATCTCTGTAATGATTTTCCGATAGCTTTGCAAAATACGTTTCACAGTTTTATTGTGAGCTTATTGAAAAACGATTTCCAGTTGCAAAAAGGGCTCCTTGATAAGAACGTGGCATAGACCTATGGGATGCAATAAAAATAATCCAATATAAAAAGAAGTATAGTAAAACCAATTTATGTAAAGAAACTGAATTAAATTTGCTGAAAATATACGAAAAATTGAAAGAAATTTCATTTAATAAATGAAAACGAATAGGAAGGAACATGAACGATTTAAAATTAAAATAATTTAACTCAATTCAAAAAATACCTTTCATGTTTTACCCTTCTCATAATAATTAATAAAGAAAATTCCTTTCCTTCATTGTAAGCGTTCGACAAAAAACCGAACGTAACAACACGGAAAGGGCTGGACAAACTTTTATCTGCAGCAAATTGGAATGGAAAATAACATCAGGCAAATGACCACCACGACCACGCTTACAAGACAATATCCTTTTCATGAAATTTTCCATAATCGAATTGCAAAGTGGCTGCCCTATGTCCTCGATAGCCTCACGAATTCCATCTTTGAGGTCTTGAATCGACCCTGTGCTGTTGGCGTAGACCTTCTCCTTTACGTGGCCCCAAAGAAAAAAGTCACAAGGTGTTAAAGTTCAAGATCTCGGTGGCCAATTGTGATCACCTCATCGAGAGATAACACGATCCGGAAACTTTTCCCGTAAAAGATCAATGGTTTCGTTGCTTGTGTGGCATGAAGCGCCATCTTGTTGAAAATAAACGTTGTCCAGATCAATACCATCCAATTCCGGCCATAAAAAATCGTTAATCATCTCTCCTGTTTAACACCTAACGCCTGTTATTGGGAAACCCATACATACGTATATTTATACACCACTACTACTAGCTAAATACTATATGATAGCATTGAATTCTGGATTTTTCTACGTATTTTTAAGTTTAAATGTAAAATACCCATTATTTTTAAGTTTTACTGAATTATTTATAATAATTAGAAATAAATCAAAAAAGTATTAAAATGTAAAAACTTTCTTATTTGTCAATTATTTGTGTGAGCCATTGCACACTGTGACTTTTTATCGTTTTAGGATGCCAAAATTAAAAAAAAAAAGTTCTGCGAAAATGATTTTCTTTCGGTATGTTGTGTAAAAATGACCAAATTTTACGACAGTGTACTCAAAATTTATCAAAACAATAGTTTTAAGAAAGATAACCGTTTATAAACACAAGCCGGTGCGTCAATTGAATAATTTGTATTTGTTATCCGAACATCGCTGTGAAGTTTGTCAAAAGATATAATACGAACAAGTATCAATTTCCTAAAATTGAGTATTTGCTGATTAAATTTCAACAATTTTGTACTTCAGGGGTAAGTAAGAGGATTATAAAGTTTTTACTATCGATACAAATCCGCTCAGTAAAATATCACTAAAACAGCCATAGCTTAATATTATTTTTGATATTTTACTGAGAAAAACTTATATTGGTCCATCGAGTTCCGTCCATTCTTTAACAGCGAAACGACCTTTAGGATTCTGTGTTTCAGATACTGGAATAAAATTTTGCTACAATTTGCTACCACAGCTTTAAAAGAAGTTTTCATGGCGATTCCTCGGAAAGAACTTTTTGAAATTTGGCTTACGAGCTCAAAAGAAACGCGTCGTGATGCGGTGTTAGAGAAAATTTTTGCGGTGATCGGAAGAGACGTGGATACTAAAAAGCTAGGAAAGCGTATAAAAAAACAGTGTTGCCAATTTTCTTCAAAGTGGGAGGGGTCTTGCCGAGTTAAGGCCCGTGTTCTAGCCCGTAATTATAGTTGGTTTTCCAAGAGTGAAGACTTTGGAAAATACCGTCTTGATGTTGGGCCATCAACTTCATCCTCTATTAGATCCAATGTAGGTAGACCACATGTGGCGTTTTCCGATTCTTCTCTTCGCACAAAGAAAAGAAAAGCAAAGAGTCTTTTAGCAGTATTAAATAGCGAACAAGTGTTAATGGCGGCAGAAATGGGACTTGTCGGAACGGAAAGTTGACGCAAACATGCTAAGATTCGGCATTTCACCACTTCACTCATGGCTACGGTGCATGGAGTGTATGTTGCACATTGCATATCAGTTGGAACTAAGGACATGGTGTGTAAGAGGCGCCGAAAATAAGGAAAAACTGAAACAGAGGAAGGAAAGCATTCAAAGAGGATTTAGAAACGAAACTGGGCTTTTAATTTATATGCCAAAACAGAAATCTGGCAATACAAATGACGGAAACACAGCACGACGTTTTTTTAGTAATGCAGAAGTTACTTCAGACATTACAGGCATTAACTTATGTCTCTTAAAAAGGCTTTTCACCATATTGTCTTGTTTAGGGTGTGAATTTCAGATAAATGTTGAGGCCTTTGAGGTATACGTGAGAGACACACGCGATCTTTATTTGAGGGAATATGAATGGTACAACATGCCAGTCAGTCTGCATAAAATACTGTTCCATTCAAGACATATAATATCATTATGCATGGTTCCTATTGGTCAGCTTTCCGAAGAAGCGCAAGAATCGAGAAATAAAGATGTCAGAAACTATCGCGAATGGCATACAATGAAAAGTTCACGAACTCAAACCAATGAGGATTTATTGCACAGGCTTCTAATATCATCCGATCCCTACATTTGCAGCTTACGTAAGCCATCGAAAACCAAGCGCGGGACTTTGCCTCAAGATGTAATTGCATTGCTGGCCCAGGAAGAAGTATTATGAATAATTGCTTTCGAATAAGTGTTTATGTTTTTTTATGTTTAATCTTTAGAAACTGTTTATTGGCTTACTATTAATAAAATAAAGATTAGTGACATATTTATCATTGAAACAATTTGTGATTATATCCTTCATTGAGCAGTATAATGTAGTATAAAAAGGTACCCAGGGGCTGAATGAAATCTTTTAAATATTAGTCATAAGCCTCTAAGCTAAAGTTAAGAAATCTAAACAAATTGTATTTAAATTGGCACTGGAAAATGCTTTAAAAGTCGAAAATATGATTATGTGAAATTTTATCTTATATGTGGGCAAGGAGAAAAAGTGGGCGTATCACGCCCATTTTTATTCTCAAATCAGATTTAGGTATCTGCAACCATACTGCAAAATTTGAAATGAATTGCTCCATTGGTTTGGCTGTTATTAATTTTGGCATCCTAAAAGTGAAAAAAGTCACACTGTGCATTGTATGCATATATAATTTAAGGAATACCTCAACGAAGATATCGATCTCAATCTTTAAACTCAAAATAAGATCTAAAGCTGGAGTGGAGACAATGGCTAATATTTCGTTTGACGAAAAAACAAGTGCGTGTAGCGTAGTACACATAACAGAAGTGAAGCTTTCAAGGTAGACAAACGCCGAGAGAGAATGAGAGAGAGAGAGAGAGAAAATATATCTAAATAAATTCACAATATTCGCAGAGAATACAAATAGACAAAATTTACAAAGAACGGAGAAGGGTTGACCGGTATAGGTAAACGCCGGACACAAACCCGCACAAACGCAGCGATCCAGGACCGCAGCAACGGCACAAATTACCGCAAGGCAATACCAATAAATCCGACGCCGGAATGGATATCACTTTATAGTACGAGCAAGCACTAGCCAGGAAACGGAAAGAAGCGACCAAAAAGTAGGCACCAAAAAAAAAAAATGCTCAAAACGTTGCATGACCTCGAAATTTTACTCTTCATTCTCGCTCGTCCATCGACGCCTAAGAAGTTTCATTTCAAAAATTTAATTAAAATGTTTCTAGGCGGAGGCGCTCTTATATTGTAGATGTACAAATATACATATGTAATTATGTATGTACATATCTATATTTATACAGATTGCTATTGCGGAACCCAATTTCGAGGGCTTCTTGACTGATTACACTGGATCACAAATTTCAACTTTTTTTCTGCACCAGAGACGCCGTTATGAAATTCCTATGTAAAATCACCGTCTGATTCCGAAAATCAAGGTTATTTTTTATTCTATGGTAACGTTTTTGAGATATTTACGAATTACCGTTATTTCAAAAAAACAAAAAATTGGGCCCACTTAATCATATATATCTCGAAAACGAATTGAGCGATTCCAAAACCGTTTAAAGCTTTTAAAAGGTAATAAAATTTCCTATAAACTGTGTGTAAAACACTTTTTGCTAGGCCCTGCAGATTCAAAGATAACGAACTATCATAACGGATTTTTTAAATTTTTTTAGTAAAAATATAAAAAAATTTGTACTTTGAGAGAAAGGATCTCGAAAACTTTTTACTTTTTCGTGTATTTTTTGTTTTCACTCTAAGCTCTGTTTTATTACAAACAAAATAAACTTTGATTAAACAAATTCGATGAACTAATACAAAAGTTACAAGCATTCAAGTAAATATATCCATATAGTAAAACTTAAGTACCCTACAAATAGTAGCATATGTACATATGATTCTGTCATATGTACATATGATTCTTAAACTATCTATTTAGGCGACATATGAAATTTATTACACCAATGAAGAGGAGGGAACCAACTTGCCATTCAACGGACTGCTATATTTGTACTACAAAAGTATTTGGGGTTGGAAAGTCAAGAAAAGTAACCTATGCGAGCGTATCTACAGTGTCATTACCAGAACTAAATTCAACGGAAGCTACATTGCCAGAATCAAATTTAACTTTAGTTTCGGCTCCAGTTTCATTGTCAACAGCAGTATCTGATTACGCGGCATCATGTTGTACTGAATTGCAAACGGAAAACGAAAGAAACCCTTTGTCACAAGCACAACTCACTGATTGGATAAGGGATTTGGAATTGTCAAAAGAAAAGGCCGAACTACATGCCCCTCGTATGCAACAATTTAAATTTGTTTCATCCGATGTTAAGGTAACATATTATAGGACTCGTCACGAACAATTCTCCCAGCACTATACGAAGAAGAACAGTGTTTGTTATTGCAAAAACATTGCTGGTCTATTTAAACAGTTTGGTGAACCATATGATTCAAAAGAGTGGCGATTGTTCATAGACGGCAATTAATTAAGTTTAAAGGCCGTATTATTGCATATTGGCAACCAAAAGCCATCTATCCCGATCGCGCATGCAGTAAATGCGAAGGAAACATATGAGACAATGCAAAAATTGCTTGAATTAATTAAATACGAAGAACATGATTGAAAAATATGTACCGATCTAAAAGTCGTTGGAAAGCTATGTGGTCTACAACCTGGAAACACAAAATACTGTTGCTTTCTATGCAAATGAGATAGCCGAGCACGTCAAGACCACTACATCATAAAGGATTGGCCAGAACGAATCGCGTTTCAAGTTGAGGTGGATAACATAAAATACTCATACTCCGCTCCACATCAAGATCGGCCTTATCAAAAACTTTGTCAAGGCTTTGGACAAAGAAGGCGAAGCTTTTCATTATTTGAAAACAATCTTTCCACAGATTTCAGAAGCAAAAATAAAGGAAGGGATTTTTGTGGGGCCGCAAATAAGGAAAATAATGGTCAATACCCATTTCAAAGAACTATTGTCACCAGTGGAGGCAGCGGCGTGGGACTCTTTTGAAAAGGTCGTTACTTCTTTTTTAGGCAAACACAAAAGTCCTTCGAGCTGATAGAGAACGATTTAATCAAAAACAATGCGGAAATGGGTAAATAAAAAACACATATAAGACCGTTATATATACAATATATATATATATGTATATAAGACCGTTTTCTCAGTTAACTTTAAAACTAAACAAAAAATTTTAAAGCAAATTTTTAAATTTACATGAGAATATATAGCTCTTAATCTAAATTTATTGCCCTGCTCCGAACAAACAAGAACGACCAAAATTTGTTCTGAATTGGAAGATTAACCCAGCCTAAGAAAATTATATGCTAATGTGTCACTTACGTATTTATCTAATTCCTTTTTTAATTTTCTTTCAGGAGTAAATATGTCTTTAAAAATTCATTTTATGCACTCCCATTTAAATTTTTTCCCGCAAAATCTTGGCGACGAAAGTGACGAGCATGGCGAAAGGTTTCACCAGCAAATGAAAATGATTGAAAGTCGGTATCAAGGATTCTGGGATGTCGCTATGATGGGTGACTACTGTTGGTTTCTCATAAGAGAAACCGATCCTTATATAAATAAGCGTCAAAACAAGACACATAACTTTTTCAATTATAAAATAAGATCATAGAGTTAAGACAGAATACATACAGTACATATGCTATTATTTGTAGGATACTTAAGTTTTACTATATGGATATATTTACTTGAATGCTTGTAACTTTTGTATTAGTTCATCGATTTTGTTTAATCAAAGTTTATTTTTTTTGTAATAAAACAGAGCTTAGAGTGAAAACAAAAAATACACGAAAAAGTAAAAAGTTTTCGAGATCCTTTCTCTCAAAGTACAATTTTTTTTATATTTTTACTAAAAAAATTTAAAAAATCCGTTATGATAGTTCGTTATCTTTGAATCTGCAGGGCCTAGCAAAAAGTGTTTTACACACAGTTTATAGGAAATTTTATTACCTTTTAAAAGCTTTAAACGGTTTTGGAATCGCTCAATTCGTTTTCGAGATATATATGATTAAGTGGGCCCAATTTTTTGTTTTTTTGAAATAACGGTAATTCGTAAATATCTCAAAAACGTTACCATAGAATAAAAAATAACCTTGATTTTCGGAATCAGACGGTGATTTTACATAGGAATTTCATAACGGCGTCTCTGGTGCATTTTGGCTGTAAACCAGTGTTATTTATGTCTCGGCCTGCTAAAATTTAAATTATTATGAAACGTTTTTGTTTTTATGTTTTATTGTTTTTCTGTTATTATTGTTTTCTAACTAACACCTGTATAATATTGTTGTTGCCACAAATTATTGTAATCAGATGACACGCGCATGCAGTCAACGCCTGGCTATTGAGATAGCGCAATCCATGTCAAGCAACAACATTCAATTCCGCCCCGAGTTGAGTTGTGAATGTATTGTGCGAATACTTTTCTTGATACTTTTTGTTTTGGTCTTGTATTCTGATTGTTGTTATTGGTAGAATGATCGAAAGTTTGAGTATGCCTGTTGTTTACTTAGCTATTTCTTTATATTACGAGTATTATACAAATAGGAGCGGCCGCCGTAGCCGAATGAGTTGGTGCGTGACTACAATTCGGAATTCACAGAGAGAACGTTGGTTCGAAACTTGCTGAAAACACCAAAATTAAGAAAAACTTTTTTCTAATAGCGGTCGCCCCTCGGCAGGCAATGGCAAACCTCCGAGTGTATTTCTGCCATGAAAAAGCTCCTCATAAAAATATCTGCCGTTCGGGGTCGGCTTGAAACTGTAGGACCCTCCATTTGTGAAACAACATCAAGACGCAAACCACAAATACGAGGAGGAGTTCGGCCAAACACCCAAAAAGAGTGTACGCGCCAATTATATAGTTATATAGGAGCTTTGAGCCATTATATGTCTGTTGCTTGTTGAGTGACAGCGCATGGTCGCAGGGCCACCGTTTTTGAATTTCGGGACAAAGTTTTTTAAGTAATGGTCATGATTAAATTCAATTTAATGCTCTTTTTAAACTGTGATTCAATGAATATGTGAAGGGTAAAAATGTAATGATTCTTTGAAAATACAGTTGAGGATTTTGTTAAAAAAAGTTTAATAGTGGTGTTACCGATCCTTATTTGAGTATTTATTTTAGTTGTTGTTATTGTTGATTTCCTTTCATTTTAATAAATATTCATTTGATCCAAGATTGTAGATTAAGTTGTCTCAACAAGTTCTATTATAAATTTTTCGAGCACCCTTTAGCTTTAATAATAGTTTTTCTGCTCTCTGGCATTGAGCTAATCAAAATTTGCAGAGTTCATCCGGTAATTCTGTTATATTGCTGAAATTTTCCCAATAGCTTGTCCAACTCAACAGACAACTCCAATCTTTTGCAGTCTAATTTTGGTGCTGCTTGGCTCAGCAGGGACGTGGTTCGCGCATACTAATTGTACTGTACCAGACGCAGACCGGTCAAATCAACCACCTAAAGTCCTCGACGAACTGTTATAATTCAAATTTTGAGACTGTTTCTGCCGTATGCTGCGTCATTTCGGTAGCTTTTAAACGCCTTTTTTGTCGAGATATCTCTGTGATAGAAATACGGTGCATGTAAAGTTTTTAAAACCGAGCGATGTCACTACCCTTATAGCCTAAACAGATAACGGCGTTACCGGCGCAGTTAATTCTGATTAAAAGTGTAGTGTGACAGATGGTTGTTACGCGAATTAGTGAACAGCTGATTTGCTTATTGGATTGTTTTGTCAGTAAAAGATAGATCGTATGCAGCAAATACGGGTGGTATAAGCTGCCCTGATACTAAGAAATAATTATTTATTTAAAAACATCTTAAATTACAATATCTCAAACTGCTTCGAAATATCAAAAGAATTAATGTTATTTCGAGCGTGTGCAAAATAGCATTGCATGCAGTCATTTGTGTTCTTCTCGTTGAATGTTTTGTTATTTTTCATTCATTGCCATCGAAAATTCCCTTAATTCGCTTAAATTATAAGAATTAATTCTTGTTGTAAATCCGAATTAGTTGTAATTAATTCCTGGGATAATTCTGCATCAAGTCGTTAATCCCGATTAACGCCACCGCCTGTTTAGGCTATTATGAGTTTTTTTGATGCCAGCCCAAATTAAATTTTACTAAAATGTGAGCGAATGTATGAATTTCGGTTAGGACTGAATTAAGCACATCCTTACTTGTTTGAATTGAATGGAAGAAAATGGTATTACAAAAATAATTTGTTGCCTGTATTCAAACAAAATGTTGACAATGCAGTTAATTTTACTTTAAATACGATATTGGTATACAAAGTACTGAATTTCCTTTCGCATTGCATTTACCATTCGCATTGGGTTACAGAGTAGACCCCCAGGTTTTCAAGGTCAAAAATGAGCACTTCTTTGACGAAAAATGTACGCAACCATGCCAGTACACTTTCTTAAGTAAAAGGAAGAAAATATGTAATGTATGTACTTAATAATACTTAAATAGTTTATAAAGTTTTAGCTTATTAAATAAAAGTTAGTATTTGCTAAAAATAAGTAGTAAAGTAGCGGATGCCCTAGCCATCGATTCGATCGGAAATAAGACAAGAAAAGAGAGAAAATATTTTTATTTGTTTGTATCGCTCCATAAATGAAAGATTTCAAGTTGAAAGTCAAGTGTGCAAAATTTAATCAGACATCTAAATGTGCCGAATTGATATACATATCTACATACATGTGAAAATGTGGTATGTTTATTACTTGATTTTGAGACTTTGTTATTGCCGAGGTAATCATGTATTTATATACAGATATAGGGGGTTCGATTACAAGCACCCGAACTTTCAGGTTAAATACAATACATAAAATAAATCTTGAAGTCATATTTTTACTTTATATTTCTCGTTTTGAATTTTTTTAGTTTCACAAGTAAGTACAGGAGTATTAAAGAATAATTATATACGTACTTTTTTAATTCAATTTTTTTGAATTTTGATTGAAAGTAAAGTTATTTTAGTTTGGTTAGCGTAATTTTATTTAATGTTTGCAAATTAAACAAAATCCATTCCTATTAGAAACAAATAATTAAATTTTTTATAACAACTCAAAAAATACGTGGACAAAACAAATATGTTAATTATTCCATAATAAGGCAATAGTTCCATATGATTTGGCCACCACTGTAGGCATTTAATGGCATTATGTGAGGAATATAATTTCGGGCGGATGGTTTTCGCAGTTAGTGGATTAACTTTGGGTTACATATTCTGCATTAACCTCAGGTTTCAGGTATCCACACGGAAAATAGTCGAGACAGAGTCCTCCAAATTTGAGGACTGATTTTGATAATAAACTTGAATTTCTCAATTTCGTCGCTTTGTTGAACCATGTATAGGGTTTTTCAGTAAGAGCGCTTCAACTTTTGAACTTTTTTGAATAAAACACAAACGGTTTGACTTTTTTAACTAATTTTTTTTTTATTATCGAGTTTGAACATATACATTTAAGTATAAAATTCGATTTCTTTTGCATGACCACCGCGTGCACATTTTACGAAGTCCAATCGTTGAACCCAATTTTCGACCACCCTTTTGCATAAATCGGCCGAAATTCCAGCAATTTCGCGTTCAATATTGGCTCTGAGCTCACAAATCGTCGCCGGCTTGTTACTGTAGACCAATGACTTCACACAACCCCAAAACGGGACGGTTTGCAATCGTTGCTCAAGTGTGTAGCGTTCCATGATGAAATGTATACTAATGAAGTTTACAAATGACAAGCGAAAAATAAAAAAATATTGCGTCGTTCGCCCTCCCTATCGGAAAAAAGTTGAAGCGCACCTATTGAACAACCCTATATGAGTGCTATATGGTTAAATGTCTACATTAACTAAGTGTTCTCAGATATTTTAACAGCTGTAGCCTTACCAAGGTGACCGCTATACTCTGTCAAAGCCCGTATACTCTGCTAAAGTTCGAGCGCCCCTATTGTAAAACCCTACTGTTAATTATAATTCCTCGATGAGTTAATTGTTTTACTAAAACAACAACTTCTATAGCAAAGTATTCTCCCACACGTGTAAGTAGGCAATAATACTCGTATACTAAATGATATTGACAAATAACTAACAATTAAAAATTTTATCAGTGAACGAGTTCCGATACCAATCGGCAATAATCTTATCAGCACTTTAAACTGTGTTTGTTGACTATCGCCCATAATGCTGTTATAATTACCATAACAACTGTTTAAAGTATAAAATATTGGATACTAAATATTATATGAGGGTATATGAGTTCGCCCTCTAGATAATATGGAAGTGGAAAACAAGTTTGATGAAGTTCATTCAGGGCTGGCAGTTCAACATTTTTGAGTTTCTCTAAGTTCTTTAAATTATTCTATTGGGTTGGCAACTAAGTAATTGCGGATTTTTTTTAGAACATCTAAGACAATTTTTTCATGGAACTAAATAACTTTATTCTGTAATGTATTGCTCATTTTGAGAAGTAAAATTATCTCTCGACCATTAAAACGAAACTCTATAAGTGCCTAATCACGCCCGTTCTATTCACAACGCAGAGCTGAGGATCATGAGAATATCCGATAAAGTGATCGTGGAAGTGATAGGGAAAAGATAATGAGGCTTTGCGCATTGACGACAGAGAATAATGTAAGCAATATAATGATGAGCCGTATGAAGCTTAGCGCTACATACAGCGTAGCAAACAAAGACCCACCGGCTTAAGTTATGTCGTATGAATGATTTAAAACACTCTAGCTTTATTTATATTTTTACTTTGCATTATTTATCTGTCTATTATTATATTGTCTTGCTGATATAAGAAAAAACCAACGCAGCCATTACTCCTGTTACTTCCTTGCCGTCTGAATAACCACTAATTGGACGATCATGATATTTCATATATCTGAAATAAGCGGATACTATTACGCTGCCGAATCCCCGGTGACGTGGCAGCCGAAGTTACTATCACAGGTTTGCTTCGGATGGCCAAACCTTTGCTCAAGTGCAACCTGTCACAGCGCAGGACTGTAACATAAATTTATGGCCTCAGGGTTGGATGGCTAGAAATGATTACCCTGGAGGAGATTACTACGCTAAAAAATAGAAAAATCGGTTCATAAATGAGGATCGAGTAAATACTATTGAATATGGCATTAAATTTTTTTACAAAACTTGATAAACATTTACTGATACTTTTCAATTGAGGAAGCAAATGATGTGGATTTTTTAGTGCTTAGAAGGGGAAGGGGGTATGCGTTTAAAACAAAAGCAATAATCAGCGCGGACATAAAAATGTGCGTAAATTCATCAAAGACGATGTAGATAATACAGAGGGTGGCGTCTTCCGGAAACCGCTATTTTATTGAAATTCATGGAAATATATTGTGTAAGGAATAAGTTTGACGAATTTTGCGTGTTATTTTGCCGGAATATGGTAGAGAAGAAAGTGCACAAATGGATTGAAAAAGTTCGGAGGCGATATAAAACTTTAGGCCCCTCAATTTGTGGAACAACATCAAGACGCACACTACAAATAGGAGGAGGAGCTCGGCCAAACACCAAAAAGGGTGTAGGTGCCAATTTTATATACACGAGGGGGGTCAATAAGTCCGTGACTTTTTGTACTTCTGACCTCTTTACTGAAAAAGAAATACTGCTCCTGTCAACAGGCATCTGCCAGTTGACTCCTGTCAAAATTTGAACGTTCTGCGTCAGTTAGTTTGTGTTTTACAGCTACCTTTATCAGACTACCCAGTAATTCACAGTCGACCACAAACGCAATCGTGTAACAACTTCACAGGAAGGTTTGGCGTTGTTTAATCGCAATATGGAGGAGTTTTTGCGTCGTTTTGTAAGCGTGGACGAAACATGGATCCATCACCACACACCAGAGACCAAACAACAATCGAAACAGTGGGTTTCTAAGAGTGAATCGGCTTAATAAGCACACGAAATTCAGTTTTTTCCATTTTCTCATCAAATTACTGGGTAGTCTGATAAAGGTAGCTGTAAAACATAAACTAACTGACGCAGCACGTTCAAATTTTGGCAGGAGTCAACTAACAGATGCCTGTTGACAGGAGCAGTATTTCTATTTCAGCAAAGAGGTCAGAAATACAAAAAGTCACGGACTTATTGACCCGCCCTCGTACTTATATACAGATATATGTATTTTATTGACATTTTTAAGGATATTATATTAATCAGAATCACTGTATTGAGTCGAATAGGATATTTTTTGGATAAATTAAATTTGTTTTGTTTGAAAATTTATTGCTCTCTTTCAAACACTTCTGGGTAAACTAATTTTGTGCAAAATTAAAGCAACTTTAAATCTAAACGATGTTCGGTAGATAAGCCTAATTCTCCTTTAAAGGCTGACATACTGTTTACCTCATGAATTATTTTTCCTTCGCACTCCTTTGAAGTTCTGACGGGCCTGGGAGTTTTACTCAACACATTCTTACACAGTCTTCTATCTGGGATCTCTAAGTGGCAACATTGAGCCACTCAGTTCTCATGTGAATAGTGTGCAATCTTTTTAAAGAATCTCTCGATTCTTTCTATTCATTCACGATAGGCTTTATTTAGTCTTTCACTTTATAGATTCTAGTCCAAGTCAAAGCGTCCGATAACACTGTGCGGAAAAATGATACGAAAAATAATAAAAGCTGTACCCGGTGCGCCATCTTTTATGTCGGTATGTAAACGCTGAATAACTTTGTCATTTACCAACCGATCGACTTCAACATACATGTTTTCATACATCAATACATCAATTCAGTACAAATTCAACCATAGATCGCTTTACACCGAAACAACGCACAGAAATAGTGACGCTATACATCGAAAATAATCGTTCTATTGTTCTAACTCAATGCGCATATCGCAAAAAGTATCGCGGCAGACAGGCACCGTCTGACAATACTATTCGTCGTTTGGTGTCGATTTCTTTGAGCATTGGACAGTAAGAGATCGTCAACATGCCGTTCATCAACGACCAAAACGATCCAATGAACTTGTTGAAGAAGTCAGGGAGAGCGTTGCCCAGTAGCCAACAGTGTCATATCGTCGTCACGCTCAGCATTTTGGCGTCAGTGAAACCACAATGCGGTGCATTTTAAAGGATCATTTAAATTTGTTTCAGTATAGAGTGCTATTGACACAAAGAATATTGCCGACAGACCATTCACGTCGCTTGGAATACGGTCAAACAGTCGCTCGAATGGTTGATATTGAACCCAATTTTCGGAAGCAAATTTTAATGAATGAGGAGGCACATTTTAACCTCTCTGGCAGCGTGAATGAACAAAATTGCCGCATTTGGGGAACTGAGAATCCGCACGAGATCCATGAAACGCCATTGCATGGCCGGAAAGTACCTAACTGTTTGGGCCGGTATTTGTGCCAAAACCGTCATTGGGCCATATTTTTACCGAGAAAACCAAACGGTCGATAGAAACCGATATCGATGGATGTTGGCTCATTACGTCTGGTTTTAACAAGACGGTGCGCCATACCACACTGCGAATGCAACAATTGAATTTCTGCAACGAAAATTCCCGGGACGTCTAGTGTCAAAAAGAGGCGACATCGACTATCCCCCAGATCACCTTACTTAGTCCCCTGGACTTCTTTTTGTGGGGTTATGTGAAAAGTAAGGTTTACGCCATCAAGCCGCAGACTATTGACCAGCTTAAGGAAAACATTCGTGCCGAAATCAACGCTATAAAACCCGAAATGGTAGACAAGGTGATGACAAACGCAGAAAAAAGATCGCAGTTTGTGATTGCTAATAAGGTGACCACTTGATGGATGTTGTATTCAAAAAATAGTTCTAATATATTGTAAATAACCAAGTCAAATAAAAATACCTCACTTATACAATCAGTTGTTTTTTTCAGAGTTATTCAATGTTTTCATGCCGACATAAAAGATGGCGCACCCTGTATATATATAATAGGTCTATCGATAAGTTCGTGCGGTTTTACAACAGATGGCGTAACTTGATTATTATTCCATCGATCCACATTTCCAAACATTCATTGGAGAGCTACTGTCGTAAGGCACAAACGTCAGTATAAGTTTTTTATTTGAAGCGTAAACAACAATATTTTTACCACACTTGAAAATGTCGAATTTCGTGCCAAATAATGTGTTTTTGCGGGGAATTTTTTAATATGAAGAAAAAAGCAGCCGAAAGTCATCGTATCTTGGTGGAAGTTTATGGTGAGCATGCTCTACCTGAGCGAACGTGCCAGAAGTGGTTTGCACGCTTTAAAAGTGGTGATTTTGGCTTGGAAGACGAAGAACGCGAGGGTGCGTCGCCAAAGTTCATGGATACCGAATTGGAGGAATTGCTCGATCAAGATCCGGCTCAAACGCAAGAAGAGGTTGCAAAAACTTTGGGAGTTGATCAATCAACCATTTCCAAACGTTTAAAAGCCATGGGAATGATCCGAAAGGTAGGCCATTGGGTGCCGTATGAATTGAAGCCAAGAGACGTTGAACGCCGTTTTATGGCATGCGAACAACTGCTTCAACGGCACAAAAGAAAGGGTTTTTTGCATCGAATTGTGACTGGCGATGAAAAGTGGGTCCATTACGACAATCCAAAACGTCGGGCAACGTATGGATACCCTGGCCATGCTTCAACATCGACGTCGGCGCAGAATATTCATGGCCTGAAGGTTATGCTGTGTATCTGGTGGGACCAGCTGGGTGTTGTGTATTATGAGCTACTGAAACCGAATGAAACGATTACGGGGGATGTCTACCGACGACAATTGATGCGTTTGAGCCGAGCACTGCGAGAAAAACGGCCGCAATACGCCGATAGACACGACAAAGTTATTTTGCAACATGACAATGCTCGGCCACATGTTGCACAAGTGGTCAAAACATACTTAGAAACGCACAAATGGGATGTCCTACCCCACCCGCTGTATAGTCCAGACCTTGCGCCATCCGATTACTATCTCTTCCGATCGATGCAACATGGCCTGGCTGACCAGCACTTCCGTAATTACGATGAAGTCAAAAAATGGATCGATTCGTGGATTGCGGCAAAACCGACCGAATTTTTCACAAAGGGAATCCGTGAATTGCCAGAAAGATGGGAAAAAGTAGTAGTAAGCGATGGACAATACTTTGAATATTAAATTTGTAACCATTTTACGTCAATAAAGTTTCAAATTTCGAAAAAAAACCGCACGAACTTAAACATAGTCCTATTACAATATTAATGAAAGAATATCGAAAATAGGATATGGGACCTCCTGTCGTTTTGTCCTTAAAGGCCACATTTTTTTTTAAGTATATTGAAGTTTTCCTAATTTGCTCTCAAGTTTATCTAAATTATATGAAAAAACTTGTAAAAAACAATATTTACAATTGATAATACCTTAAGAGATTGTGTTCTTCTCTTTTTCTTCGCCCTCGCCAAGGTCCCTCATTTGGCATAGGCCCTCCTCGTACGTGATTTCCAGGTTAATATAATAGTGTATAGCCAGGATTTAGAGGATCGGCCACGTCCCATTGATGGTAGCGGCTGTTTTACAAATTTCTTTGTAGGCTATTCAGCTGCTCTCATAATGTGTTCATATCAACGTAAGCGATTTTATTTGAATTTCTTAATTATTGGAGCCACATGACAGTTACTTCTGATGTGTTTATTGCTTATCTTATCCAGTTTTGTTACGCCCGATGCCCAACGAAGCATTCTCATCTTCGCCATATGGTTTCTTTTTTTTGTTTAGGATATAGCGGCCAGTGTTCTGAGGTATACGCCATTGCAGGTCTAACCGCAGTTTTATAAATTTTGTCTTTTAACTTTCTTCTTAGCTTCACAGTCCTTGGTGGACCATTCCTTCACAGCTTCTTGCCATCGATCTCGATTTACAGCCACTTCCCTCCAACATTGCACGCGCATTTTCCCAAGATCAGCTTCCACGTCTTCTAGCCACCTTTTCCTTGGGCGTCTCCTATCGATAGCATGAAGTTTATAAAATTGGTGGAGAGTTAAAATGTTCCACCAAAATATTTCTCGGAAGTCTTAGTAGACGTATCTTCGAACAAAAGTACACCATTATTTTGTTTCCAACTCTATCAGTATCACACATTCAAACGCTGTTGAGGTGAAAAGGGAACGAAGATATTTGAGGCAGTTGCAAAGAAAATATTTTATGAAATAAAAACTTACAACTTTTTGGCACTTCATAAATTCTCGTGAAAAGTTTTTTTTTTTTTATTATTAACGTAATTTAACAATTTCTCGACTTATTTGTTCAGAAACCATAGCATTAACAAAACTTTGTTAAAGGTTTTTCATTAATTTAAACGAAATAAATATGCATACATATGTATATACTCGTATGTGTATCGAATTCATTAGTTGAATTTCTATTTCGGTCTTCAGTAACACAACAAAAACAAAAAGCATATCAGATATTAAACTGCTATCACCTTGTATGGATTCGACTAGGCTTGCAAAATTTTCGTAAACACTTAAAAGAAATTGCGAGGCATGCTCTATATGTACTTTTATATTTTTAAAATGCGGCAAGTACAAATTGTCTGGGAACCTGCTTGAAAGATTAAAATTCCACAGAAATGTTTTTTTTTTTTTTTTGGAAAATGAATACTATCGCCTAATAAACTTCCATACGCCACGAGGAAGTGGCTCTTTGGCGATAGACGATAAAAGTGTATTGCAAGTGAGCGATACATACTATATACTTATGTACATATATGTAGTTGCAAGTGTGTATGCTATATTTAGTCGAGAAATGCATTCTGAGAAAAATTCTTATAAACACACTTTTTGCTTTTATTTAATTTTAGAGCATTCTTTCTGAAAAGCGCAAGCCATCATTCACTGAAAGAAGCCAACTGAAGTATGCACGGCGTTTAGTGGTAAAACTTGGAAGTGCTGTCATCACAAGGGAAGACAACCATGGCCTAGCCCTCGGACGACTGGCCTCCATTGTCGAGCAGGTTAGTTTTTGAATGTGTGAAATTTTGTAAATACGTATGTGTGTATGTATGTACAATACATACATATCAGAGAACGGCCGAAAACCGATTTAAGGCCGAACCGAACCCAACATTTCAAAGGCTGAAGTAATAAATAAGCAATGATTTTTAAAACTCCTGTATTTTATTAAAAATGCAAGGAATAATTAAGTAATTATTTAACACTAATTAATTAACTTATCTTCATATTCCGGTATAGAGCTGACTTGCAGCACTGAACAATTCTTCATTAGCCACACTCGATGGAGAAGCATATGATATTTCAAAGCAATTACATATAAAAAAATTGGGCTCAACATCAGTGTTCAAAAATTTATAAAAAAACTAAAAGTTGATCAAATTTATAGAATGAAAACGTTCGGCTTGGCGAACATGGTCGAAGTGTAATATATTGGGTATATTAGTATTTATTATCGTGGAAGTGGCGACATAGTAACTTATCGCTTTCTCGTCTTCTTACTATCTTCTTCTTTCCCTACTGTTGCTTGTAAGTATTACGTCCGAAAGTAACTTCTTAGAGTCATCTGGAAGACATAGAAGCGTGGCATAAAAACTACATTATAGAACAACCTGTTACAATTATTGAATCAACAATATATCGAAAAATTCGTAATTTTCGCCCTCCAGCACTTATTAGAACTGCCTCGGTTTTGTGACCAGCTAAATCTAACTTAGCGTCGTTAAGCCATCGTTGCACTTTTCCTTTAAGAGGTCCAGTTTCCTATCAACTACCACCAGGGCAATATCTTCGGCGTATCCCATAATTTCGGCGTTTGGCGGGAGCTTCACCTTCAGGACTGCATCGTACATGATGTTCCACAAAGTTGATCCCAGCACTGATCCTTGTGGTACAGGTGATGCCAGGCCAGTTTGCCGAGTTAAAAGCATTTCTAACATCTAGAGTGATCACAGCGTAGAACTTTCTTGCCGATCTTTCCGCACTCATAGCCCTGTGTGCTTTTTCCACCACCGTTCTTATTGCATCCACCGTAGATCTAGCTTTTCGGAAGTCGTGCTCTTTGAGCCTTTCTTCTAGCCGAGTTACTATCCTTACGTAGTTTAGCTATTTCATCTGTCCACCAATATGTTGGCTTTCGGTTTCCCTGGTATCTAGATCTTGGCATCGTTGCGTCGCAAGCTCTTTCTAATCGCATGGATATTTCTTCTGTCATCTCCTCTGCTGATATGCGGAAGATGTAAGTCTCTGCCCATACTTGTCCAAAAGCCACTGCGTTAAAATCTTTTTGTTTCCATCTTTTCTTGACTGTCTTAGATGCAGTCCTCGGCATTACAGTGCATACGTCCATTACAATGGCCAGGTGGTCGCTATGAGTATAAATTAACTCGTCCAATTTCCATTTTGTGCGATTCGCTGTGGTACGATCAGCAAATGCTAGGTCAATTATAGAGCGCCCTCTAGTGCAATCAAACGTATATACCTCCAGAGTGCTGCAACCGTTTCTTCTACAATTTTCCACCTTGCGTTTGTATACGTGCTGCCCCAACCTCTGGACCATGCGTTGAAGTCACCTGAAATTAGAATAGGTCGCTTATCCCTAAGTTCTAGCTCTGGTGCCGCCATCATCGAAGAAAAGTTTTCAATTGACCATCGTGGAGGTGCATAACAGCTCACAAAGAGAATGTCGTCCAACTTCATCTACGTGAGCCCCTTACAAGGTGAGGAACTTTGTCGTTTACCGCCCAGATAACTGCTTGTTCTTCGGTGTCTGCTATCCCGCTGTGAGAGTTTATCATTTGGAAAGGTCCGACTGTTTGCCCGAATGAGTCTTGCGCACCTCTGCAGTGATGGGTGTTGAGTTGCAGGATTCTCATCGCTTGATTGTACGTACCGCTTCTTGGTAGCGCGGGCGTTTTGCGCTGTCAGCCTTGTGTGCTTCATCGCATAGTGCGCATTTTTCTGCATTTCTACAGCTCGCTGCCATGTGGCCGTCCTCACCACAAAGACGGCAGAGTTTCGTGCGATCAGATGATTTACATACTGTCGCTACATGATTGTATGACCAGCATCTATAGCATCTTTTTGGAGATATGACCTCTGATACCGAGCAGCGTACCCATCCCACCTTAAGGGAACCGAGCGTCAGAACCTTTTTGGCTTCCACAGCGTGCAACGAAATGTAGGCTGATTGGGTACCGCCGTACGTGGAACGCATACTTTTGATGGCGGATTTATCTGGCCTCTTTATCTGAGCTTGCTCTGGTATCGCGTCCAGCAACTCTTCCTCCGAGCTCAGTTCTATTATAAGGCCCTTGAATTGCAATGTGATGCAATGGGTTTTTAGGTTGACTGTTGCAACACTATCCAGGGCTCTTTTGAAAACAGATTGACAACTAGATGATTCGCTGTCCTTGTTTCTTTTGAGCTCTATCAATAGTCCTCCTTTTTGCGTAGGTCTCATTGTCCTAACTTTATCGTTGAATCCGCTTAGCATAGCGTTCGATTTGATAGCGCGAAGCATGTCCGCGTATGTTCTTCCTTCCTCCTTTCTTTTCATAATGATCACATCGGAACGCGGGCGAAGTGAGCCGCTGGTCTTCCTATTGTTTTCCGGCTTCTTTTTGCTTTACACTTTCTGCCATTTTTCTCTATGATCCTTGGGGGGTAAGTTCTGTGGAGATTTCGACCTTCTCCTCTTGGTGTCTGGCGATATTTCTGTTCCATGAGCTGCATGAGGACTAGATTTAGTTCCTTCTCTTTGTGCGGATAGAGTTGCAGTGTTTTCAGCCGCCGTTGTTTTCCTTGTATGCGCTGGTGCAGACATAGCGCCGGGGGTGCGCTCATCGATTTTCAGCTGTTTTGTTACCTCTGTGTGTGCACGTTTTATAATGCTACACATTTTTCTGATGTCGCCATATACATTTCGACGGATTCAACGTAGGGTAAAAGACCGTGGATATCCTTTCCCATGCGCTCTATCAACTCCGCTAACACCCCTGTTTTGGGCGCAGGGTTACTAATTGTCAGAGTTCGCTGTCCATTGCTCACCTTTGGGGTGAAAAGTAGCTGATGCTGGTGGCTTGCAGAAGTACCTGCCTGTGTGTATGTAGCACCCGTAAGTCCTATGGTTATCTATGAAAACAGGAAGGGCATAGTAGGGTTGACACAGGTCCTTATGGGTACCTGTGTTCAGAGCTAGACTTCGATCGGGGTCTAATGGGGAGTTATCTCAACCCAATCTACATAGTCAATTAAGATTACGTGCCTTGAGCGCTCTGTAAGACCTGCCAGGTTTTAATAGGGCGGAGAAACAGAGAATCCTTCTGTAAGTCGTTTCAGCAAGATTTCACTCCGCTTACTTGGATTACCGAGGTTCACTGCTCCAGCCCGCTTGCAATCTACTTCCACTCCAGTATGCCATAACCAGGATCTTACTGGAATCGGTCCTGATGCCCCTCAGGCCACGCCTTTGCTTTGTAATCAGCCGCTCCTAACGTGGAAAACAGACGCCGACCAGGATAACCGCTCATTCTGAGTCCGACGCGCCTGGATATATATTTTTTTTTCATATCGACTGTGCGTAATGAAAAATGTTTAAATGTTTTGCTTGTTTTGGTCCACGAGTGGTATTTTATTTCCCATCTACCCTGCATATCTGTCGAGCATTCCCCAATCCGCCACCTGGGGACGCACCCGATGGGAGACAAGCAATTCCGATCGGGCTCGTTTTGGTCCGCGAGTGGTGTTTTATTTTCCACCTACTCTGCATATCTGCCGAGCATTCCCCGATCCCCCAGCTGGGGGCGTGTCCGATGGGAGACAAGCAGCTCCACACGGACATTTAAATGATGTCATTCCTCACATTTAATTGCTAAGAGCCGAATTTTGAATAAAAATAGTGCAACCGAAAAAAATCCAAATTTGTAAACGTTTTATTTTAAAACAATATCTAGGCGCGGGTTTTGACAGACCCTAGCAACCCTAAAGACCCTAAAAAAATAATTTGTTAATTTTTTTTATTTATTGTAGGACTATTATGCTCCATATAGAAATTATGCAACTCACTGGAAGAGGCGTAAATGAATTCTCAAAAAATAAGGAAGATTTGCATGCCGCCAAACTTTTGTACCACTCGTTTCTGCAGCCAATAAAGCCAATGTTTTATTAAAATCATAAGCACAAATACAGATGATTCACCTATCTCATGGTGCCGTCCGATAATAATTTTTGGCCAAAAAAATTTGAAAGGAGTTAATTTTCAAAATAGCAAAGATAGCAAAAGCGTATTGACCGTATGCTACAAGTTGCATGCTATTAATCGCATAACTTCGGCCCGTAACGATATTATTTCACCGGTTAACTTGGCAATATTTTCTTTATACGACTCTTCTTTGCATTTGCTTTTTGATTTCACGAAGCTCTTTTAAAATGTCATATATGTATGTCGGTGTTAAGAAAATAAAAAAAATATAACAACATAAATTTAATTAAATATTTTAGTACTTCACGCTGACTGCACCGAAATCAAATTCACTTTCAGTCTCAGTTTCGCTCTGGGAGTCGCTCTTATCACTTCTATGTACTAATTACACCTTTTCCATTTTTTACATCCATTTTGATGCAGCTATTCGCTTGTATTATATTAATATGTTGCTTGCTCAATGAACTGCAATGCATACATAAGTACATATACGAGGGGACTAACTAAAGTTCGGTAAATTGAATTGAGAAAGAGATACATTTTATATTCTTATTAATTTCAATACATTTCTTTAATCTGTGAATCAACTGTTTTGCAGCTATTTAAGTTAAGCATTAACCGCATTTATTATCAATTCTTTCTTTTAATTTTTGGAAATAACCAGAAATTACACGGCGAATATGGCTTTGACAAATTTCTTCAATGATAGAAAACGCAATGAAGTTACTCGTCATTTCAGCAGTGTAAGCTCCTGGTGTAAGAAGTAGCGGTGCAGTTCCTCATTTTTTCCTATTTTCAAGAAATTTTTTGAATATTTACTGCTTACCAAAGTTTTCAGTATAGCAGCAAAAATTTTGCTCTGGTGAGTAAACCGAGATAATCACTTTTGTGGCTGACTTTTGCTGCTTGGCTTTCACAGGTGGATTTGCTGCTTTCGACCTGTATACCATGGAATTCAGTTTGGTTTCTGGGTCATCCTTAAAAACCAAGCTTCGTAACTCGTTAAGATCATACTAAAGCTGCTAAACTCTCCATTTTAGAATTTTCTTTAAAATAATTGAAGAAAATTTACTCTAGCTTCTATATGATTCTCATTCAAAATTCGTGGAACTCAGAGCAGATTTCTTTGTGTACTGCAAACCATTATGCAATATACGCGATACCATCATAGGATTTAAGTCCAATACACTGCATATAATTTCCTGTGTCATTCGAGGGGCCTCGCCAATTTTTCGCTTCACCAGGGCTACGACAACTTTGGCCATCTTTCTGGAGGCCCGTCCTCCACAGAAAAATGTCTAGTCTGTAATCTTAAATACCACTTACAAATAGTCTTAAGAGAAGGAGTGTCCGTTTTATATGCAGTTTGGAACTCATTGATAATTTCCACATAGTTGAGTTGACATCGAAAGCCGTAAAGTATTGAGTAACGAATTCGCTACTGCGTCGCTGGCGGAATTTCTACTGACATTGCATAAATTATTTTACTTTTTCTCGTCTCCGTTCTAATCAATTTTTCAAAAATTTTAATTGAAACATCGTAAGACTATTTTGCTATAATGACATTTAAAAAATTTAAAAAAATATATATATATAACGGGTGATTTTTTAGCTATTATCTTTTTAAACAGTTGGTTTAAACAGCTGACGCACGTTTCGTGTTTTGTTTCACTGTCAAACATCTTCAGTTTGGTCTATAATTTAACCATGAATCGTCTTACAAACGAACAACGCTTGCAAATTATTGAATTTTATTACAAAAATGCATGTTCTGTTAAGAAAGTTTATCGCGCGCTTCTTCCATTTTATGGTCAGTTTAATCGACCCACTGAAGCGGCTATTCGAGCTATTGTGACTAAATTTAGAACCAAATTTACATTATTGGACATCAAACCACCAACACGCTTACGTAGAGTGCGAACTGAAGAAAATATGGCAGCTGTATCGGCCAGTGTTAATGATGACCATCAATTACACAGGCCGACAAAATTTAACCAACATTCAGACCCAGAAACCAGACTATATATTTCCGAAGGTTTATGATGCGCTGAATCCAAATCTGGCCTCAGAATTGCTCTATCAGCTCTGGTTTTCGAGATATCCTAACCTAAAAGTGCAAAAAACCCCATTTTTGCCCATATTTGAGGTTATGTAGCCTTGCAGATGTTTTCTTTCACCAAAATTAAAGCATGGCATCTTTAAATACAATCCTTCTTTTTTCAAATGGCGTTTTGTTTGCTCAAATATCATTTTTTTCGCAGAGATATCGCATTTTGAAATTGTCATGTTTTTTTTGTATTTTTTGCACTTTTAGGTTAGGATATCTCGAAAACCAGAGCTGATAGAGCAATTCTGAGGCCAGATTTGGATTCAGCGCATCATAAACCTTCGGAAATATATAGTCTGGTTTCTGGGTCTGAATGTTGGTTAAATTTTGTCGGCCTAGTTCCATTAAACACGAAAGATACGATTATCGTAAAAACTCAAGCTAATAAATTAATTTTAGTTATCAATCCGAATTTTGCATGGACAGAGAAGCAGATATTAGTTTAAATTATTTCGGATACTTTTCCTTGTAGACTAGTGTTATCGATTCGTCGCCGTTCGCAGCAATTGGGCCTCTGTTACTCAACAACGTGGAAAATTTTGCGAAAGGATTTAGGGGTGAAGCCTTTCAAAATACAGTTGCTGTAAGAATTGAAGTCGAACGACCTACCGCAACGCAGAATTTTTGGTGAATGGGCTATTGGAAAGTTGGCCGAAGATCCACTTTTTTATCGAAAAATTGTGTTCAGCGACGAAGCTCATTTTTGGATCAATGGGTACGTAAATAAGCAGAATTGTCGATTTTGGAGTGAAGATCAGCCAGAAGAACTGCAAGAGCTACCAATGTATCCAGAAGACTAAGCGGATGGACCATTTGAAGCGCAGTCGCGGTCAACATTTGCATGAAATAATCTTCAAATATTAAATTTATGGACTGTGCTATCGATTCAAATAAAAATGTCATGCATTTTTCTGAATTTTACGTGTGTTTTTTTGAAAAACTTTTCTATAGCTTTTAAAAAATCACCCCTTATATATACATACATATATTATCGACTTACCGAACTTTTGTTTGTCCACTTGTATGTATATGGGAAATAAATTTTAATGCCTTTCTTTTGCTTTCTTCAAATCGTACCGTGCAATATGTCAACTATTATAATTTTATAAAATTAAAAAATCTTGTTCAGAGTGATATTTTTTGGTGTGGCGTAAAACAGAAAATAAAATGAAATTTATAAAATTATACCTTAATTTCACATTTCATATTTTAGTGGCAGCACTGGGTTTGCGGCCTTGGTTGGTTAAAGTGGTGATTCATCCAGAATCCAACTAGCGCTTCCGCACCATTTTGTTGCCACATCCTGGTTAACAACTTATTCATTGTCGCCTTACAAATTAAAAGAATTCAATTTGGCGACTTCGACAAGTTAAGCCCTGAAACCGAAGTGTCGGCGGTGTATATTAATATTTAACAGATGCTGCCTGCCAATGGTCAGTAATTTTCAAAATGAATAATTAATTAAGCACTAGGAAGAAATGTGAGCATTTTAATAAGTTTAATATGAAGATGGAGTAGCAAAAAAAAGCGAAAAAGAATAATTTATCATATAGGAGCTTAATATTAGGTTCGTCAATATAATTTTTTTTCAAGACACGTGACCTTTCAACGGATTTCTAGAGAATTTGATAGGCTTCTCGACAAAAGTACTTCAGTAGAAACAAATTTAGCATTAAAACAATGCAAATCTTTCTGGAGCTATATCAAATCCAGTAAATCTTGCTCAAATATATTCACCTTCTACAGTTTTTTTAATGACATACTCTCTAATTCTTTAGAAGATGCAGTTGATTTTTGAGTACTTTTTTGTGCTGCTTTTATCTCTTCTTAGACGGATGGGTCTCCTTTGGATCCTTAACTCTAACGGAAGAAGATTTTTGAGAGGCATTGCATTTATAAAACCGTTTAATTCTGTAAATGCTGATTGTCTGTCAGCAAGCATTTTTAAGAAACGCTCCTCTCTGGTTGTGCTTACAGCGTTAATCTTTAAGAAGTCTTTATCGCCAGGTGAGTTTATTAATGTCTGGAGAATAGCTGAATAGCTCAAATTTTCAAAAGTGGCATAAAAATGATGTTGCCAGCTACCGACTTACATACATCAAAACTATCTATTGTTTCGAGAATTGCATTAGCGCATGAGTGCGTCATTTCCCCAAACCAGCACAGTTTTGACAAGGCAAATCAACAGCATCCAATCTTACTGTTGCAGCTTCTCAATTTGGCTGTCAAATTGCCAATTTATAAATTCATAGTTTTTCAAAAGCAATAAAGTCTCCCATACAAATTCTAAAAATAATGCTGCTATAAAAATTATGCTGCTTAGACTTTCATTCCAATATTCTGAAGTGGATCAAATTATATCTTTGCAGTAGACGCTCTGTGGTAGCATTTGATAAGGTACTTTCTCAACCATTTGTGGCGGAATGAAAAGGCCTGCAAAACAGCATTCTAGAACCTTCACTCTTTTTATTACTTAATAATGACTAAATTTCTTGTATATGCTGACAACCTTAAGCTATACTCGGTAATAAGGATTTTTGGAGACTCCCAAGCCCTTCAGTGTGACCTTGATAAATTTCACTCTTTGTTTACTCGAAATTTTTTGTTTCTGAATATTGAAAAGTGTTCTCACTGCGCCGTCACTAGGAAGCACAATTCAATACCTACGGGGCTTCTCACTTCTGATTCACTCAAGCAAATTACTGAAGTTAAATACTTATGTCTTTATTTTGACACAAAATTAAATTTGACTGATATTGACTGCCATAATCTGGAAACTATTTAACCAATTCGATTCTAACAAACTGCCTGTGTGATTTTATAATATCATATTTATTATACGCAATATATTCGATAATGACTGCACATTAGGCCGGGTCGATTTGTGGGGAGGCAAAAAAATCGCCAATTGCTCTGTCCCCCCAAATTGGGGGACATCAGAATTCGTTTCAGAGGTATGGTTCCTTCGGCAAAGTTTCTTATTTTGATCCCTAGAATACGATTTTCACAGAGCAATGAGCGATTTTTAAATCGACCCGCCCTACTGCACATCCTTGAGTCATACTTTGTGTTAATTTCTGCGCGTAATCGGTTCTAAATCATTTGCCTTGATAACTATTTTAGCGTCCATATTTGTTTTCCTTTGAGGTTTTGCTTAAACAGCTTTGACCAAAGGGTTGGCCCTTTCCATAGGGTCATCTGGCGACTGCGAAGGCCAATCCAACTTTATAATCCCATTTTGCTGTTTCCACGGCTTCGATACTTGGGATCTATTTTTCAAACATATTGTTGACTATCAGCAGAACACCAGGTTCGACAATGCAACCATTTGCTCAAGAGGAAGATTGATTCGTGAATATTGGGCTTGCCTAATTCATTTCTGAATTTGCCTTAGTCCTATGCAAGTCTTTGTTCAGTGATAATGGGAGCAGCGGGTTTTCCAATAAACTCCGGGATTTGAAGTTTTCCGTACGTATACATCAATTTTTTTAAATCTTCTCAGCTTCAGGCAACGATGAGTTCGGCTTTGTCACAAACAAATGAATGATCTTCTGATCTTACTTTGGAGAGATATTTTTTTTGGTCTCATCTGGGAAGTTGCACTCATTTATTTATGACCGTCTTCGACTTCTTTAAATATTTTGCTGCAGATGCACGTGACATTTTTGGACCTATAGGATGTGTACGTAGGAACACTGCTTCAAATCATTTTTTATACGCGGAACTCATTTTGTAAAAATAACGTATGCTTTCTAAAACGTTCACAAAACTAACAAATTGCACAACGCGATTGTGAAAATGATACATCTATTTTACAGTATTTACATTTTTTTATAACGGAACTTTAAGTTTGAATTAGCGGGTCACGCTTCCATAAGATATACTGTATGTCATGTACATTATACTCACTAAATATTTAACGCTGGTCTGTAAGATTGTAAATAGGATATCACTGAATAAATAAATAAATATATTTAATAAAAGTCAATACAAACACTCTTAACCCAACACCACTCAAAATTGAAACAAACTTATAAAGAGATAGAATATTGATAAGCACTAAATAAACTTAAGGCTTACCGCTTGCGAATGCCTCTCTAAATTATTTATCGTCAATTTTTCAAAATAGTTCATTTAATTACAAATAAATATGACGAATATAAAGTATAAACTTCACTTAAGTAGAGCTTTGGTTAGGTGCCCCAAAGTTTGACAAAGAAAAAATCCAACTTAAATCATTATTTAGTAATTAAAAACTTATTAATGAAAAACTATTGTACCATTGTAAAGTTTTTAATATCACTTTTCGTGATTGTTACACTAGTACACAAAATCCCTCCAGACCCTCGCTACACAAATGTATATAACGGGTGATCAATCATGAGGTGCTTTTTTCAATAGTTAAAAAAAAAACAAAAATGTAAATTATGTTCAAAACCTTTATTTATCATTTGCATTTACTTTTTGAATATGACTTCATTCAAATGTTGGCCGCAACTACGCTTAAGGTGGTCCATTCTGAAGGTCCGTTGTTTTCTCTGGGTGTAAAGGTAGCTCTTGAACCTGTTCTGGTTGCTCTTCATCCCAAATACGGCAATTTTGCTTATTGACGTAACCATTGAGCCAGAAATGCGCCTCATCGCTGAACAAAATTTTGCTCGAAAACAGCGGATCTTCTTCAATCTTTTCAAGAGCCCAATCAGCAAAACGGTGACGTGCAGGAAGGTCATTTGGCTTTAGTTCTTGTACGAGCTGTATTTTGTATGCTTTTAAATGAAGATCCTTCCGTAAAATTGACCAAGTTGTTCCATACGACAGTCCAAGTTGCTGAGAACGGTGCCGAATCGATTCATCGCGGTTTTCACGTACACTCTCTGCTACTGCCGCTATATTCTCAATGCTTCTTGCTGGACGTGGTCTATTCGGTCGAGAATTATCCACCAATGAATATTCGGATTCAAATTTGTTGATGGTATGTCGAATAGTGTTTAAGGCAGGCCGATTATGTTGACCATAATGCCGTCTAAGCGGACGAAAAACATTTGTCACAGAACGCTGATTTTCATAATACAGTTGAACAATTTGTAGACGTTGTTGCGGTGTGAGTCTTTCCATGATGAAATGCCAAACGCTGTTCAACAAATCCACGATGACAGTTTGCCACAACTGGCGCGCAATCTGTAAAAAACGCAAATGAAAAAACTCCTCTTAATTGATCACCCGTTATTATATTATATATATATATATATATATATATATATATATATATGTATGCGCACCTCTTACTTTCTTCTCTAAAAGCCTTGTTTAAACAGAATGTGTGAGCGTGTAAATAATAGAATATAACTTGAATAGTAAATTAATTAAGTCGTTTGAATTTAATTAGAAGTACTTTGGTTAGGTGAAAGTCTTACAGGCATTGCGCATTCTCGAAGTAAATACAGGTGGTTGATTGTTTTTGTTTCAGTGTTTTACTTGGCTCTGAAATGCATAAAAGTCTACATGCATATGTACCTATTGGCAAACTGTGATGTTTCTATTTAAAAGCCAGGAAAAATAGAGGAGTTGTGAGAATTTGATGAAATTTAGTTAGTTTCTAAGTAAATAGTGACCTACAGATTTCAATAATTCATTCGGCGTTTTTCTAAATGTCATGTTTTTTTTTGAAAAAGAGTATTTTTTCGCAATGAATGCATTTTAAAACAAAATTTAACAGTATGAATATTTAACCTAAGAGGAAGTTTTTTTATTCATTATAACTTGCGAAATCTACAACGAACATAAATATATTAATATTTTTACAATATTATAATACAGTCAAATAGAATCATTCACGCGGCGTAGCTGGGCAAGGTAGAGCTCCTTGTTGACCGTAGGATTCTTTTCGAGCATTCTTCCAGTGCACCATGCCCTCCCAGTCCCACCAAACACATATCATGATCTTGATACTGAAGAATTCGAATTAAGAAGGTCTTCCGCTGCGGGATGTGCCATCGACGTCAAAGTCGCCAAGTTTGAACTTTGCAAACCATATCTGTGCTGTAATCTCGCCTATAACACCTTCTCCATACATACTATCGTAAATGTACCGGTCTGCTTCGACAGCTTTTTGACCTCTATGAAAAGCAAAGAAGAGCAGGTGTCGGAAATGTTGATATTTGCCTCCTGGTTATTCCATTTCCTTAAAACTAATAAAAAATTAAATAACTCAAACAGAAAGAGTTATATCGAATGAATACTTACTCTTTGCCACACAGCAAACAAATCGTTGTAAAATAAAAGAAAATATGAAAACGTTACGAAATTACTAATACTAAAGCTTAAATATAATATAATATATGGTAAACAATGCGGTGAGATACATTACTCACAATTCAAAAAGTGTATCTCCAGATTAAGCTTTGACTTGAAGGTCTCTCTTAAGTTAGAGAATATATCTAAATTTTTACAAAATTGGTTAAACTGCCTTATACAATTTGTAAGCGGTTCATTATGACTAAAATAAGCCCTGTAATTAGGTAAGTGGAACATACTGCTCATTTAAGATTCGTGGCTATGTCCCTTATAAACATTACCGATGAAAATTTTCTTCGTATTTCTAATGTTAGCAATGCTAACAAAAGGCAACGAAGGGAATGAATGGCAAATCTAGTGAAACGTTTCTGAAACTTTCAATTCTTAAAGATGAGTCAATATACAATAGAATGGATCCCAGATAACGTTACAATATTCGACATTTGATCTAACAAAAGGGAAATACAAATTCTTCAGCGTAGAAAGATCCTAGAACTTCTTTGAATTCCTTACAACAAAGCCGAGCATAGATCTAGACTTGATAATCATAAAGTCTACATGCTTAGGAAATTACATTTTCGAACTAAGGTCCTTCTTTTATAAATTTTTGTGAGGGTGGTAGGGCCCAACTTATAATCGAAATCAATCACAACTTTGCGCCTATTGAAGGACAAGTGGCTGGCATTTACCAGCACTAAGAGGTAAGGAGTTATCCTCACATCAATCAGCTACGTCCTCTATGTGCATATATATATATATATATATAAGTAAGTAATATATATATAATTGGCGCGTATACCCTTTGTTTTGGGTGTTTGGTCGAGCTCCTCTTCCTATTTGTGGCATGCGTCTTGGTGTTGTTCCACAAATGGAGGGACCTACAGCTTAAAGCCGACTCTGAACGGCAAACGGGGTTTATGAGGAGCCTTTTCATGGCAGAAATACATTCGAAGGTTTGTCATTGCCTGACGAGGGGCGATCGCAATTAGAAAAAGCTTTTTCTTCATTTTGGTGTTTCTCGGAGATTCGAACCTATATTCTCCGAATGGTAGTCGTGTACCAACCCATTCGGCTACGGCGGCCGCCTCTATGTTCTCTATACGACTGTAAATTTTCAAGTTCTCTGACAACGCGATCACAAAAATGCAATTATATTTGCAATTAATGATTAGAGAATACGTAAGAAGTTTATGTCATTACTTTCAGAAATCAGTTGGAAGAAATTTCATGTTTTTAAAGAACAGAGTTAGATTAGGAGCCAAATCGGAAACGTTAAATAACCGATTAAAAATGAGCTGCTGAAGTTGGTCTAACTTATGTTTGAATTTTATCTGAAAAATATAAATGGCCTCTTCCGAAAGTTATATCTATTGTAGCCAAGCGCATTGCACAAGAGTATCATGACTTGGTTTGTATTACGGTTGCTTGTAACAGCTTATTATAATATATATGCATAAATATGTATAAATTTAATCCAAAAAGTTCAGAATTAGCGTCTCCCGTCTGTCCGTGCGTGCAAGCATTTTTTTGTTTTTTTGTCGGGACAACTAGTAAGTGCAGCACTCAGATATTAATCCATTGTCCATTGGATTCCCTTTTAATTTTCTTTAAATCTACCCGATCTCCGAAGAAATCTGAGTAGATCGTGTGGTGCCAAGGAGCCAAGATGGTCGCTTCTTAACACATCAGTGCCAAAGACCTAAAAACTGATTCGAGCGAAGGCGGGGCAGACACACAGGAGACACACAAGCTAGGCAGAGTACACTGTCTGAGATGCCCAACCTTTCCATGTGCTTCGTCCCACAGAAAGTGGCCCGTCATCAGTCCAACCAGCCGTCTGCGCTCCCTTCTGCTTAATGACAGAAGGGTTTGCGACAGTCGATCGGACATGACAGGTAGCATCAGTTTAATCCATCTGCAGCCTCTCTCAGCCTGCCAAGCTCGCTTGTGGGTTGCAGTTACCCATTTGATAACCATAGCTTTGATGGCCGTAGAAGGGAGTGGCAAAACGGCCTCTGGGCCAAAGAAGTTGGCCTCAGAGCCCATGTTAGCTAAGGAGTCATAGGTCTCGTTACCTACGGTACCCACGTATCCCGGGACTCATGTTAGCATCAGGCTATTATGTCTACCGACATAGTTCAGCCTGGATTTACAGGACTCGACTACCCCTGATGTGGTTGGGGGGGCTGTCTAAGGCCATACGTGGGATCTAAGTCCATGCGCTCTCTGTTTTCCAATGCCGGACAGGGGCCGTACCAGTTCTCATTGTACATTGTATAATCGGTGCGTACTTCCTCTGTTGGATGTTTAACAGCTTCCTCTCCAACGTGTTGTGTGTATCCTCATGTTGTCTTACAAATGGAGTAACCTACAGTCTCATACCGTTTTCGAATGGCATCTGGTTTTTTAAAAGAAGCTTTTCCATGACAGAAATACTCTCACTTGAGAGACTCACTGACACACCCCAGACTCAATTAGCACAAAAGGTGTCCTTTTGGTACACCATTAGTAGAACCACTGCCGTTCTTTGGGCCAACCGTCTTGAATTGAATATAAATCTGCCTATGCCATCTATTTTCTTTCCTGCAATTTATACCAAGTTGTTCATTGAGAATTTCCCCAGCATTCTTTGTCGTAGAACACCCAGACTTGGGCACTCACACATACAGGTATAGTGGAAGATTGTCTCCATAGAAAATTATTGATTGCACCTTTTACCTTTATCGTTATCCGGCCACCGCATTGGCTTAGCCAACGGCCGGTTATTGGTGACGTAATGGACTATGAATAAGTTCGTGCGGTTTTTTTTCGAAATTTGAAACTTTATTGACGTAAAATGGTTACAAATTTAATATTCAAAGTATTGTCCATCGCTTACTACTACTTTTTCCCATCTTTCTGGCAATTCACGGATTCCCTTTGTGAAAAATTCGGTCGGTTTTGCCGCAATCCACGAATCGATCCATTTTTTGACTTCATCGTAATTACGGAAGTGCTGGTCAGCCAGGCCATGTTGCATCGATCGGAAGAGATAGTAATCGGATGGCGCAAGGTCTGGACTATACGGCGGGTGGGGTAGGACATCCCATTTGAGCGTTTCTAAGTATGTTTTGACCACTTGTGCAACATGTGGCCGAGCATTGTCATGTTGCAAAATAACTTTGTCGTGTCTATCGGCGTATTGCGGCCGTTTTTCTCGCAGTGCTCGGCTCAAACGCATCAATTGTCGTCGGTAGACATCCCCCGTAATCGTTTCATTCGGTTTCAGTAGCTCATAATACACAACACCCAGCTGGTCCCACCAGATACACAGCATAACCTTCAGGCCATGAATATTCTGCGCCGACGTCGATGTTGAAGCATGGCCAGGGTATCCATACGTTGCCCGACGTTTTGGATTGTCGTAATGGACCCACTTTTCATCGCCAGTCACAATTCGATGCAAAAAACCCTTTCTTTTGTGCCGTTGAAGCAGTTGTTCGCATGCCATAAAACGGCGTTCAACGTCTCTTGGCTTCAATTCATACGGCACCCAATGGCCTACCTTTCGGATCATTCCCATGGCTTTTAAACGTTTGCAAATGGTTGATTGATCAACTCCCAAAGTTTTTGCAACCTCTTCTTGCGTTTGAGCCGGATCTTGATCGAGCAATTCCTCCAATTCGGTATCCATGAACTTTGGCGGCGCACCCTCGCGTTCTTCGTCTTCCAAGCCAAAATCACCACTTTTAAAGCGTGCAAACCACTTCTGGCACGTTCGCTCAGGTAGAGCATGCTCACCATAAACTTCCACCAAGATACGATGACTTTCGGCTGCTTTTTTCTTCATATTAAAGAATTCCCCGCAAAAACACATTATTTGGCACGAAATTCGACATTTTCAAGTGTGGTAAAAATATTGTTGTTTACGCTTCAAATAAAAAACTTATACTGACGTTTGTGCCTTACGACAGTAGCTCTCCAATGAATGTTTGGAAATGTGGATCGATGGAATAATAATCAAGTTACGCCATCTGTTGTAAAACCGCACGAACTTATTCATAGTCATTCTGAAGATGTTCTTTGGTTTCTTAACAGCTCGGCAGTACAGGACTTGTTGTAATCTGGCCACGTCTCCTTCGTTTTTTTGCAGGTATCGGTATTGGTTTATCTATCAACAGCCTGTTTCTGGAATTGCAAAAAGATCTTCCTTTGTAGACGCTTCGGACAAAGTCCACTGCTACCACTTCGGATACTCTAGAGGAAGCCCCCTGTCTTACCAGCTTATCAGCTTTCTCATTTCCTTCTATGTTTTTACCAAGTACCCAGATGAGAGTGATGTCTGTCGTGCGTGCTAAGGCATTTAATTCTTCTTTGCATTGTCTGACAATTTTTGAAGTGTTTGTTGGTGACTTTTTAGCCAAAATGGCATGACTATCTGAAAAAATATCTACGTGTTTTTGATAGTTGTTGTGAATGATTTCTGATTATCCTGCTAGTTTCCCTTATACCGGGAACCTCTGCTTGAGTTATGCTATTCCACTTCCCCAGGCGAAGGGACTTGGATCCATTGATGCTTGACTACTAAATTTAACTCCCGTTCCATTCGCGTGGGAAACATTACAGTATTTATTATTTCATAAACAATGTAAAACTTTTAGCAAATATTTAAATGGCAAATAAGGATTAAGGTTTGATACATAATCATCATCAAGCAAAACATAATCGCTTGTATCAACTGGATTAGGTGCGTCTAAAGGAAGGTCAAAAACAAAACAACATTCAATTTCGACCCAGAAAAGGTTTTTCGATTTGCTTAGCCCATTTGCAAACCATAAGTGGTTTCATATGTCCATATGTACATAGTTATAACAGATGTTGGCATACTATACATATGCATGTATAGGTATTATATACGAGTATTGGTATTAGATCTCATCGATGGCCGTTATAGCGCATAAATCAACATTATGGATATGCGCATTTGAAAGGAATGAATTATGTGGCCTCAAACCATTCCATTGATTTTTGCATATGCTCGCACATATTTAAATGCCAGGGTCAAGGCATGCAAGAGTATTGAGACTACGGCAAATTTAATTTATGAACCTGCAAGTTATGCTCACTTACAGAACATGATTTTACACATACTCACATATGTATAGTATATACATCATTTCCGTCTGTGAATTTGAAGAAGAATAAAGCGCAATATTAGTTATTAATTCAAGGCAATAGGCGTTTAATTAAAAAACTGTTGCATATGTATGTATGTACACGTATGCTCAAAATTGTATGCACGCATTGCATTTGCCTTTATGTTTTTATGAATGAAAAATTTAAGAAAAAAGCATAAGGAATAAATTTTTATTTACATGGTTGTCACGCATCAACCCATTCGGCTACGGCGACCAACGTGAGATTGGTTTACGATGTATTTTTATTCACTGAATCAGAGATCTTGTGGGATCAAAATCTGTCTATGGGTAGGGGTTATTGAAAAAAGCTGTGGTAAAAACCCATAAGAACGTATTTTTTGGTTTTTTTACACCTATTTTTAACAAAAACTGACGAGCTGGAGATTTCAATCTATTCTCAAATTAAAGCTTGAATCTTACAAAATTATTAAACTAAAATTGAGCTATGCTCATAAAAATGCATTGTCGGTGATATCAGTATTTCGAAATTTAAAATAGCGCATCCAAGATGGCGGACTCACTTTCAAATTAGAGTTAAAACGTGGGATGCTTGATATAGTAAATATTACAACCATTCTATTGGCAACTACCTATGTACAGAGGGTTATGAAAGTGAACCAAAATGCATCCCACTCTTTTAACTCTAATTTGAATTACTCTATTTGTATCTTAATTTTTGTTATAATTCTGTTCTGAGGTAGTTGACTTTGACTGATCGTTCGATTTGCTATTACTTCATTATAGGTCCCTTTGTCATTAAAATTTATTTTCTACTTTTTAGTTTGATTAGCAAAAAAGCGTGTTTTTTAGTTATTTTTTTAAACTATTTTTTATTATGAATGAAAATTATTGTTATCATTGCAGTCAGTGAATTAATGATTCGATATATTCGTGTTATATTTAATTCCTTTCTTATCGACTGTGAGTCTAAAGCTATGCAGTTATCGGCCGTGATAAAGAAGTAATCGGGATGAAGAACTTATTTCGTGGAGGGAGCCTGAGAAACTGATTTATAAGAATAAATAAAGATTTTTCATTTTACAACCAAATTCACCTTACTATTTGCCCACAGGTAAAAAAAGAAAATATTAATCCTGGCAATCCTAATAAGGATAATGGAAAACTTTTATCAAATTATTGCATTGTCATCGGTCCTTGATAGGTGTGCAAAATTTCAAGTCGATCAGATTTTTAGAAGCCAGTGAAAATTAAGCTCAAAGATTCCGTTACATACATACATACATACATACATACATACAATCCGACCAAATAAAACTGTGTTAATAAACGTATGACCGTTTTTTAACGTTTAGTTGAGAGCCCTTTTCGTTCGGTCAGTAATGCTCATTTTAATTAAGTTCGTTAAATATGTAGAGATGCATTTAAATTATTGCCTAAAAGTTATGTGGACTTTTACTAGCCTTAATACATTTCATTTGATATAAAGTCTCTCCTGGTATCAGAGAAAACCGAAAATGTATATATCATAATTAAGAATTCTAATTTTTTTCTTAGGTGATCAGTTTCGAATTTAAAGTTATAAAAATTGAAAGATCAAGTGTGAATTCAGTTCTTTATTCGCACTTTTTACTTTTTTCTAGTATGATGTTCTTGCATTAATAAAGTATTTGTTTCGGTTTTTTAGGTTGCTGAGTGCCACTTGGAAGGTCGCGAAGTCATGATGGTTACAAGTGGCGCTGTAGCATTTGGCAGTCAAAAATTAGCTCAGGAACTGCTTATGTCTCTATCAATGCGGGAAACTCTGTCGCCAAAAGATCCGTCACGCACAGTAAGTTGAACGAAAACAGTTTTCTAAAAATCTAAGTTTTTAAATAAATACTTAAAGCTTTTAATTATTACAGGAGCAGGGTACGTTGCTTGAACCGAGAGCAGCTGCTGCCGTAGGCCAATCGGGACTTATGTCGCTGTATGATGCTATGTTCGCTCAATATGGCGTAAAAATTGCTCAGGTATAATACGAAATTTCAAATCAATAAAATTAATAATACCAAATACTTTTTGGATTCCAGGTTCTAGTAACAAAACCGGATTTCTATAACGAGGAAACGCGCAATAACTTATTTTGCACACTTTCCGAACTTATTAGCCTTAATATTGTTCCAATCATCAACACCAATGATGCCGTCTCGCCGCCAATGTTCTTGAAAGACGACGACCTACCAGTTGGATCGAAAAAGGTAAACGGGTTTTCTTGTTTTTCCCTACAGCGTGGAAACAAAAGGAGTTTATGCAGCTAACTTCTAGGGTAAGCGATCTGGTTTTATGAGCGCATTTAATAAAATTTTGCGGACAGTTTGGAAGCTCTATATTTTCGGGCCTGCAAAATATTTCTCTTAAATTCAATACTTGCTGAAATATGAAAGTATGCAAGTAGTGGTCCTGCTGTAGTATCATCTCTTTAAATTCGTCGCTCTTAAGTTGTCAATGAGGTCCCTGGAATGACCCCTCTGAGATTAAATAAGGATGTATGAATTAAAAGGAGCAGCATTATTGCTTTTGGCCTGTTTAGGTCGACATACGAAGTATGTCAGTGTCTAAAAAAATTAAAATTATTATGTTTGTGGAGTTATGTATGGTTAGTTGGTAAAACTATATCAAGAAATTATCCAATGTAATTCTTCAGTTCGCTGCAGTCTCTGTGATCACTCATTCGAACTCATTTTACCTGGATGACCTATATGGGCAACGCAATAAATCGATTGTTAAGCGGGTTGTATGGCAATCGGCGCCATCTTTAGCTGATTAATTTTTGGAAAAAAAAAATTCTGTCAGCATAGCTCGTTGGTGCTCGTCATTGACTGCGACGGCAGCTTCTTCCTCATTTCGAAAGAATAAGGACCTATGATGCCACCAGTACTCTATGAACTTCGAGATCTGATTTATTCTTTTCAAAGTAAATTCCCACAATTCTGAAGCGTTTTTCTGGCGTTAAATGGTTCATAATGATTTTCCAATCCTTACTGAACAAAAATGTTAACATAGTTTGCCATTCTCAGCTGTTAAACCATAGTTATCGATATCGATAGTTCTCATGCATATAAAAAAAAACACCCCATTTTTTATATCATGAATGCTGAAAAATGAAAAAGATTTGAGTTTTGAGCTTCAAAAAAAGACATGCAGCTAAAAACACACCCGATATTTTATATTATTCATGACAATAAATCAAAAAAATCTGAAGTTTGAGTTCAAATGCCTCAAAATCAAACCGCCCAAAATCATTGACGTACATAAATTCGGAAAAACTAGGCCTTATTCAGGAGCGTGGAACTGCTTTCTTCAGATTTGGTGGTAATTCGGTTCCTGACAACATAACGGACAATGATGTTTATCCCAACGCACTTGAATTATTTAATTCATTGAGATTTCTTAATAAGCTAGTTTCTAAGGAAATACGGGGTTTTAAGCGTTTTCAATTTCGTAAGCGGTTCACTTATATATACATACATACTCATGTATACATGTACAATAAAATACAGTAACTGAGTTGTGGTCTGGTTTTGCTTTCAGGGAATCGCCATTAAAGATAATGATAGCTTATCCGCTATGCTTTCAGCAGAGGTGCAGGCGGACTTATTAATTCTAATGTCTGACGTAGATGGAATTTACAACAAACCTCCATGGGAAGATGGAGCTAAACTAATGCACACTTATACCTCAAATGACCGACATGTCATCGAGTTTGGCAAAAAATCTAAGGTAATTCTCTTGGCTACTGGCACAAGCCACTACTTTGATAATATAATCGTAAATATGTATTAAATATATATATGCGTGCATATATTTCTATTTTTTAATCATAAGACACTTATAAAATGAATTAGTAATACTTTCGGACTATCTTAAAAGTAGAAAAAAAAGGCTGAAAATGACGAGTATTGACTTGAGACTATAATACATATTTATGTAGCCGAGAGTTATCATTTTATTTACGTAAACTTTACAGAAGTCGAATTTCCATACCGTTCATCTTTGCTTTAATTATTTCTTC